>NC_139009.1:19319689-20664438 GCF_964374135.1 Grampus griseus | reverse complement strand
GGCATCGTGGTGACGGATGTGGCCTTTCTACCTGAGAAGGGTCGTGGTCCAGAGCTCCTTGGGTCCCAGGAAACTGCTCTGTTTTCTGTGGCTGTTGATAGCCGTTGCCAGCTACACCTGCTGCCCTCACGACGTGAGTCACTGGGGTGGGTGCAGTGGGGGAACCACCCCAGCTTTCGCTGTAGCGAAAACTTGCCTCCTGGAGAATGGGATACTTATCTGTAGCCACTACCCCCTTCTTGAATGGTTCTGTTCTCTGGGCTGTGATGCTCCTTTGCCTCCTGACTCCTTCCCTTCCCCCCTTGCAGGGAGTGTTCCTATATGGCTGCTGCTGCTGCTGTGTGTCGGGCTTATCGTTGTGACCATCCTGCTGCTCCAGAGGGCCTTTCCAGCTTTTCTTTAGCCTCCCTGCTCCCAGGGAGCCAGGGGCCTGGACACTGCCACCTTCTAGACCAGTGTGGGCCTACCACTGCTCGCTCCATCTGGGTCCACAGCTGAGGTTGCCTCTGATGAGACTAATGGGCAACGCCTGCCCTTTCCAGTGAAAGCTTGGCTGTGGCCCTGTGTGACACTGAGTCCTGGGAGCCTTGCATTCGTCATCTGTGGATCCGCCCAGGACAGTGGTGTCTGAAGGCCAGGCCACACCACCTGTCTCCTTCCCTCTGCCTACCAGAGGCTCCATAGTTGAGCTTGTCCTTTCTCCAGAAATATGTGAAGATGCCCAAGAACCTGGAGGCACTGCTCTCCTTCCTGCAGAAACAGTCGTTTTCTTCTCCTCCCCTGACAGCCTCGTGGCCAGTTGCTCTTCACATGAGCTCCTGGCATTTGCTGGGAAAAGCACTGGCCTGGGACTTGGTATTAGAGAAGGAAGGGGCGAAAGGAAGAACCAGGCAGTCATCTTGGGGTTCAGCTGGGTTGCTCCAAGCCAGCCAGGCCAAATATGCAGTAAATTCCTGGACGGTCTACCCTAGCCTTGAGAAAAGGGAAAATGAACTTCAGCGCGTTAGGCAGGAAAAGTTGATATTTAATAAACAAGCGAAGCCTGAACTGAGGCTCCAGATGGTACTCTTGTCAGCTTTTGCCTCCCTCAGGAGGAGTGGGTGCCCTGAGGCTGAGCAGCTCTGCTGGGTGCTGGAAGATGGCTTTGGCATACGGATGCATGAGGCGGCTCACGTAGCAGTGCTGCCAGGGAAGCAGTCCTTCCGGGAAGCCGATGTGGCCACCCCGAGCTGTGACGAGCAGTGCAACGTGGGGAGAATGTTGGGCAGCCTGTAGGGGAAGGGCTAGGAGGCGTTGGAGAGGAGGTCAGGAGCCCTGGCCTCTGCTGAGAGCCCAGGCTCTTTCCGCTTGCACTGCATGGCCCATTTCCCCCGGGGCCTGAAGCGTCCAGATCCCAGGTGCTCGCTGTGGACCGGGGAGAAGGGGACAGGGAGCTGGATGGCATCTGCCTTGGTTCTTGGGCTTGCTGCTCGGTAATAGGCAGCACAGTCTTGATGTCCGAAGACCACAGTTGTGTAGCGCTCATCAAAGTGGTGGATTGTGTGGGCCTGCAGGTGGTGGCGGGTGGGATAGGCTAGGATGAGGAAAGGGAATAAGGTGTTGGAAGAACAGTTTTGGGCCGAGAGGGGAGAGTTGAAACACTCTACCTGTAGCACAAAGTCTACATTCACCACCTTTTCCATCACCTTTCTGTTTCTGCAAAAGAACACATAGGGTGGGACTTCCCTGGTGGCACAGTGGTTAAGAATCCACCTGCCAATGCAGGGGACACGGGTTCGACCCCCTGGTCCAGGAAGATCCCACAGGCCGTGGAGCAACTAAGCCCACGTGCCACAACTACTGAGCCTGTGCTCTAGAGCCTGTGAGCCACAACTACTGAAGCCCACATGCTCTAGAGCCTGTGCTCCGCAATGAGAGAAGCCACTTCAACGAAGCCCGTGCACCACAACAAAGAATAGTACCCGCTCGCCGCAACTAGAGAAAGCCTGCGCGCAGCAATGAAGACCCAACGCAGCCAAAAAGAAAAATTAAAAAAAAAGAACACATAGGGCTTTGGCTCTACTCCTGGACCTGACCCAGAGCCAGCCTCTGTCCTGTCTCACGAGTGAGAAAATCAGATAGGGAACTGACCCGAGCACTGGGAGAACCTGGCATGTCTGCCATCCTACCCTGTCTGCTTCCCTTTTCCACTTGTCAAGACCCTACCGGTTCCCAGCTCGGCAGAGCCCAGCAGTGAGGTGCTGACTGAAGAGCAGTGAGTTCAGTGGGGTCTCCAGGGAGCAGGTGGTCTCAGAGGTATCCCAGCATGCAGGTAGAGTCAGTGCTGCCACCAACCCCGCAGCCCGTCCCATTCGAGCCAGGTGGTTCAGCTAATATCCTGCAGGATTGGCCCAGGGGCCATGAAAGAAGGGTTTGTATTGGTGAGTTGGAACAGGAGAACGGGAGAGAACATGGAGGAGGAAAGAGAAAAAGGAAGACTGGGCCTTTGGGTTAAGTGCAGGCAGCCTTGACCCTCTGAGAGAGATGCCCACAGCCAGCAGTGGAGCTTGGAAGTAGCGGCTCTTTATGTGGTTCACGACTGTCTCCAGATCTTCAGTGTTGCTGGCACAGAGGGCCCTGTAGGTCTGAGGCAAACCGGATCACTGGGTAGGGAAGGAGGCCCTGACCAGAAGGCAGAAAAGTGAAAGGACTCAAGAAATGGAAGACAGGTAGGTTGGGGCCCAGGGTCTCTGAAGGGAGCGGGGTGAAGGGCCACTACGAGGAAGGAGGGTACTCGCCAGCAGTTCTTCCCCACGGCAGCCCCGGTTATTAAATACGATAGCCCTGGGGCACACACAGGTACATGTTAGGCAGACCCTCCGTAAGGGCTCCTCCCCTTTTGGTAGGTTTCAGAAAGGCCTCCGTCAAAAGGTGCCCTTCATATGGTACCTCCTCCCCATAGCAGGGTCTGAATTGACCCTCCCCCGACCCCCAGCACACAATTCTAAGTTATCAGACACCACCCAATTCTGCTGGGCTGTGTCCATCCTTACCTATAGCCATCCTCCAAAGCTTGGTCAACTAGTGCAAGATATATGTCTCCTAACTACTGCCCGTGATACCAAGAAGCAGCAATAACAATGGCTGGGTGGTAGGGTCAGGATATTGACTGCTGTTAGGCTGCTGGCCCAGTCTAGGAGGAGCTGTCCGCTATCCGGGGTTTCGAGAACTTCCCTGTGGTTTTGGAGAAAAGGGCACAGAAAGATACTATTAGGAACTCCATGTACTTCGAAAGATTTTACGCCCTCTCCCTCCCCAAACAACTCCCACAAGTTACCAGCATCATTTGAGGGCATGCATTATGCAAAACATTAAGACTGTAACGAGGTATAATGGGACATAAAAGATTTGAGTATTACCTCATGGTTGTGCAATTACATAGCCTTTCCATATAGCCACTCTGGTTACCCTTAGCACACTGAGGTAGATGGGTCAAAGGTTACCCCCATTTTAAAAGAGGTACACGAGTAGGATTCCCCTGTACTTGCAGCTTCGTGTTCACCCCCATCTGTCCCTTCTTACCTTGAGTAAGGGGCTACAGGCGGAGACTGCAGTAAGACTCTGAAGATGGTTTGTAGCCGCCCCTCAAAACACCAGAGCGTAGGGTAGAAAGTCTCCACAGTGACTGGACAGTGTCGCTCCAGGAAGGCCAGAAACTGGGACCCAGTCACCAGTTGTGGCCTCTAGTCACACAACACAATGTGCCTCACTCCCCTGATTTTTGCACCAAGCCAGTGAGGTACCTGATACTGGAGTGACCCCTTTCCAGAGGCCAGCCTGCAGGGCACTGCTTTGGGCGTGAGAAATCTAGCATACCTCAGTCTGGAATGGTCAAGTCACCTCTGTTAAGATAGTCCCACTAGGGCCCCAACTCCAGTCCTAGAGTGTCACCTCTCCAGAATTGCCCCTGAACCGACTTCCACACTCAACCTATCCATGCCCCAAACCCATTTTGGAGAGAGTAGGTAATATAAGTTGCCCAGCTGATCTGCAGGAAAGGTTGGGATCCTGGACAGAGGCTGAAGAAATGCAGCACCATTTAATCTGTGACTTTTGCCTTTTGAATTGTCTACACTTCTGCCAGTTGAATTATCCACACTCTCGTCTCAAAACTAGCTCCGGTCACGCTGGCTCCTTCTGATTTTAGCATTCCATTGTTGCATATTCCCATTCCCTGTTGCATGTGCTCGCTGCTGAAGGGCTTCTTTGTACCGCACCACCTCATTTTCTTACCTAACAGCCCCTGCTGTTAGACCATGCTCTAAAGGAGGAATAGTCCCAATGGGAACAGATTTTCTCTTTCTTCATGCCAGCCAGGAGGAAGGTAACAGGGATAGGATGGTGGGCCAGATGAGGTCATTGGGCACTTAGCCCTATCTTTCAACCTCTCTGCTTGGTTCTCTGGATACGCATCAGGTGAATGAGAGGGCCCAGCCACAGAGAAGGCTTATGAAGGGGGAGTATGCTGTACAAAGACAGAAGGCCTCAGACTCAAGAAATAGAAATTGCATTTCTGTTGCAGGCCTAAAGGGACCCAAGGACCAATTCCTATTTCTTCTTGCAGTCAAAAGGGGCTACGTAAATTATGAACTAGAGAGGCCAGGTTGGTACTGTGACTGTTGTGACTCGTACCCTGGGCCTTAAGCCCTGGAATAATAACACCTGTGATTCATTGTATGCTATTTGCTGGCACTAGGCTAAACCCAACCTTATTATAAGAAACTATGACAGGTTAAGTTGTTTGCCCAAAGTCACACAGCTAGCAAAAGGCAAAGTGGAATAATAATTATGATATTAGGCAAAATATTCTCTGACATAAATTCTACCAATATTTTCTTAGGTCAGCCTCCCAAGGCAATAGAAATAAAAATAAACAAATAGGACCTAATCAAGATTACATCTGCTTTTGCAGGTCAAGCTTTTTCTAATCAAGCTTTTGCACAGCAAAGGAAACCATAAAATGAAAAGTCAACCTACAGAATGGGAGAAAATATTTGCAAACAATGAGACCAACAAGGGCTTAATTTCTAAAATATACAAACAGTTCATACAACTCAACAACAACAAAAATAAACAACCCAATCGAAAAATGGGCAGAAAAAAAAAAAGAAAAAAAATGGGCAGAAGACCTAAATAGACATTTCTCCAAAGAAGAAATATAAATGGCTAATAGGCACATGAAACGATGCTCAATGACTCTAATAGCAAAATGCAAATCAAAACTACAGTGAGGTAACAACCCACACCAGTCCGAATGGCCATCATTAAAAACTCTACGAATAACAAATGCTGGAGAGGATATGGAGAAAAGGGAACTCTCCTACACTGTTGGTGGGAATGTAAGTTGGTACAGCCATTATGGAGAACAGTATGGGGGTTCCTCAGAAAACTAAAAATAGAATTACCATATGATCCAGCAATCCATACAAAATATATCCATACAAAATTCTAATTCAAAAAGATACGTGCACCCCTATGTTCATAGCAGCACTATTCATAATAGCCAAGACATGGAAACAACCTAAATGTCCATTGACAGATGAATGGATAAAGAAGATGTGGTACATATATACAATGGGCTACTACTCAGCCGTTAAACCCCCCCACACACACACACACATTTGCAGCAACATGGATGCAACTAGATATTACCATACTAAGTGAAGTCAGAAAAAGACAAATACCATATGATATCACTTATACGTGGAATCTAAAATATAACACAAACAAACCTATCTACGAAACAGAAACAGACTCGGACATAGAGGACAGACTTGTGGTTGCCAAGGGGGAGGGGGTTGGGGGAGGGATGGACTGGGAGGCTGGGGTTAACAGTTGTAAACTTTTATATACAGGATGGATAAACAACAAGGACCTACTGTATAGCACAGAGAACTATATTCAATATCCTATGATAAACCATAATGGAAAAGAATATTTAAAAAGATTGTATATAAATTGTGTAACTGAATCACTTTGCTGTACAGCAGAAATTAACACAACATTGTAAGTCAACTATACTTCTATTAAAAAGTGTAAAAAATAATTATGATATTACCACCAATACTAGTAAGATTTGTTGCGTGCTCCTTATGTGCCAGGTATTGTGCTAAGCATTTTACATGATTATATCCTATAACCTTCACAATAGCTCTTTGAGATAGGTACTGTGATCCCCCTGTGGGAACGTGTTTGAATATTGAGTAAGTTGTCAAAGCTCACAAAATGTGCCAAAGCTAGGTAGCAGTGGAGCTGGGATTGAAACTAAGAGTTTGTGCTCTTAGTCACTTTACTATAATACCTCCTAGTTGCCAAGATTTTGAGTTATCAGTTTATTAAATCCTTGGTCAAACAGCTCAGTTGTGTAGAACAAGGTGCCAATAAATCACAGGTTTGATGTATGTGGGTTAGTTTCATTTTAATTCTAGTGAAGTGTTTCTTGACTTATCCCTGAGAATTAATTAGTTAAATGCCATTAGTCACTGTGGATGAATCAATTCCAATCCATTACCATGCTGGACAATCCAAACTGCATGTCCTCAGAGTGTCCAGAATGACACTTTCTCTGCATTTAAACCAGTATTTGGAAATCAAAGAAGGATTTGGAGTATAAAGTGGCAGAGGTCTCTGACTTCTCTGTGGCTGGTTGTAAGCAAAGGAAAATGTTTAGTTCAGGACAGCTCTGTTCTGAAATGACTGACTTTCCAAATCAGGCATATAAGGTAAAGTTTATAGGGTATTGTGAGGTTTGGGTTTTTAAAATTGTTTTACTAAGGCAAATGTATTCTGTAAACAATACATAGGATGTATAAAGCTCTGAAAATACAGAAAAGTTGAGGTAACATTAAATTTCCCTATAGATCATTTTAAAGGGCTTGAATCAATAGGTTTCTTGTTAGACTCAGCTACTTAGAACCGAGTTTAATGAAAATTAAAAGATTTAGATTTTTGTGGCTATGTAAATTACATAAATTTCAGTGAGAATAAAATTTCCAAGTTCATCAAAATCATCCTCTTCGGATTTTTCCATTGCACTCTACATGGAGAGCCTAGAACTTAAAACAGGGCTGAATCAGCAAGGACAGTTAGGGTTATCCATTAGTCCTGAGCTAGGCGGGGAACCTCTGCCAGTCCTTAAGACAAGCAAGGTCCTACTAAGCTGATGGGATGATGGTGGGAGTTAGCCACCACACCACCAACTGGTTCCTTCATTCAGAGCAGCTAATGAGAAGCTCATCTAGACTGCCTAAAAAGAAAAAGATAGTGTGCGTATCTCCCTGACAGCTCAGGATGCCTTCCACCCCGCTTTTCTGCAAGTGTCTGTCCACATCATCGGCAGCAGCACCCCTCCGATGACTGAAAGGCCCAGCTGGCATGGGGAGTACGCGGGATGCAGAGAATCCAGGCAGGCAAAGAACCGACTCTCCGTTAGGTGATAGTAGCAAAGCTGAGCCTGGCTGGAGCGCGGGGCCGGAGTGGTGGTGGGGCTGTGGCGTCAAATTTCACCTGGGCCAGGAGACCCCACCCAGCCAGCCTCCACAAAGGGCTCGAGCCCCGGCTGGAAGCTGCCCTCAGACTCGATTTACCTACACCCGCCGGAGAGAGCGCTGGACCCGCACCCACCGGGGCCACCCATGCCCAGTAGTAGCCCAAGTAGAGGGCACCGCCTAGTCCCAAAAGCAGAGAGAATGATTCTGTCCAGGTGTCATCTTGGGGGCCCAGGGAGGAGCTCAGCCTCTCGCGTTGCTGAGTCTCCACTCCCAAGTTCTTGACCGGCTCTGACACCTGAGCTTCGATTAGTGGGCCCGCAGGTGCGCGCTGGGCCCCGCCCGTTACACGCCATTGGACAGCCTGTGCGGGTTCCGCCCGCACTGCCCGGCGATTCGGGGACCCAGGCCCCGCCCACCGCCCGTGCTCCCGGCGGCGGGCGTGGCGAGGGCGATGCTAGGGCGGTGCTAGGACGTCGAGCGGGTGTGTGTACCGCGCCTGGGCGGTCTGCGCGGAGCTGACCCCAGTGTCTTGCGAACGGCCTCTACGGCTCCTGCCTCCGCTTCGCGATCACCGGCCCTGCGGCCTCTCGTAAGGACTAGCGGCCTTCCCCGCAGCCGCCATCTTGAGAGGCAGCTCCAGCTCCGTCTTCCTCAAACCCTGCCCCGGAGCGGCGAGTCTGACAGCCTGGCCAGAGCCCCCCAGCCTCTCAGTCAGTCACACACAGGGCACAGCCACTGACGTGGTCACACCACTCCACTCCCGTAGTGTTCAGTCACTGACAGTGGCCCTCACACACTGGACACGATCATTCACACCGACACGCCACAGTGTCACGTAGTCAAGTTTCAGCTACTTGAGTGAGTGCCATTCCGCAGAGAGTCACACACACATGGGTTAAAGCCACTCGTCCAGTGTCACTCTACGCTGCCTCATACAATCCCTGTCACAAGTACAATAGATACTTACTCATCACCCACTGTGTACCAGGCACTTGGGATGCTGTTCCTGTCTTCATTGGGATATGGAAACAAGTAAGTAATCTACTAGAGCAATGACTCAGCCTTGACTGAAGATTGGAATTATCTGTGAGTTTCTAAAACTAGCGGCGCCCAGGCCCTGCCCGCTGTTATGGTTGGTCTAGAGAGGAGCCTAAGTATTAATAACAACTTTAAATCTCTCTGGAAGACTCAAATGTGTAATCAGGGTTGAACCCCTGCAACAGAGCATGGTGGTAGATAAGGGAAGTACTAGCTGCAGTGGGAGCCCCGGGGAGGGTGCCCAGACTCCATGGATCAGAGAAAGCACACCCAGATATTAAATGACAATACATTTAAGGCGAAATCAAAAAATAAGTAGTAGTTTCCAAGACAAGGTGGAGGAGGGGAGAGAGTAATTGTTCCAGGAGAGGGGAGAGCACAAGCAAAAGCCTGGATGTGAGAGACTTCTTAAAGGAACCAAAAGAAATTTGGTGTTGCTGGAGCATGTGAGATGGTCAGGAATCAGGTTGTGGGCAGCTGCATAAAGGATGTTAGGCTTTATCCTAAGGGTGGAGGAAAGCCATCAGAGTTTTAAGAAGGGGTGGGCGACATGATCAGAGTTATATTTCAGAAGAATCATTCAGGCTACTTTGAGAATGGATTGGAGGGGGATGAAAAGCAGGCTAATTAGGAGGCTGTTAACGGAAATTTGGCGTGGACCAGGGCTGCCTGGACTGGGGGAAGGCTCAGGAGAGGAGTGAAGATCTTTAAGATAGGAGGCAGAACTGATAGGACTTGGTAGTAGGTTGGAGGTGGGGGAAGAAGGAGGAATCATGGACGACCCCGTTTTCTGACTGCATAGATTCAGGGATGCATGGTGGTAACATTGGGATAGAGAAGCGGGGGGAGGGGAAGTTTTGAGGAGGAAGATGATGCATTCTGATTCAGACACGTCTGGGGTGCTGGTAGGTGTTCTAATTGTGTTTTCTTAGATTCTGAATTTGTCTCTTTGGCATCCATTAATCACAGGACCAAACTAACAGCCAAAGTTGTTCACGTCTCCCCTGCAATCCAGAGGCCATACTCTGAACCACTTCCTTTATCCAACTCTCACACACCAAACCAATATTTTCCCTTTCCTAGATAAACCCAGGACCAGGGACCAGTCAACTAGCGACAGCCCCTATGCCCCAAAGCTCTCTGAAGTTATTAAAACTAGCCAACCCTAAACTGTTTAACCTGCCTCGTCTTGCTTTTCTAGTTTAATAAAAGCTGTGGCCTCTGCCTTCCCCTTGCTCCTTTCTGCCTTCTGACCTACACTGGTGCTTCCCTCTGTGGTCCTGTGTGGTGAGCTGTGCCTCTTCTTCCTGAGGGAACTGTAACATTAAACTCTTCTTTCAGTGGCATTGACCTCTCTGTGTTGTCACTCAGTCACCTTTAAAAATTAAGATCCGGCACAAATCAGTAGGCTGTTCAGTTCCTGAAGTGGCCTGGGGCTCAGAGATTGGAATTTGAGATATGGTAGTTATCAGCATTTAGATGATATATTAGCTTGCAGGGTTGCCATAACAAAGTGCTGCAAACTGGTTGTCCTGAACAACAGAAATTTATGGTTTCACAGTTCTGGAAACTGGAAGTCCAAGATCAAGGTGTCAGCAGGATTGGTACCATCTGAGAGCAGTGAGGAAGAACTTGTTCCGTACATCTCTTCTAGCTTCTGGTGGTTTGCTGAAAATCTTCAGCATTCCTTGGTATGTAGAAGCTTCACTCCAATCTCTGCCGCATCTTCACATGCTGTTCTCCGTGTGTGTGTGTGTGTGTGTGTGTGTGTGTGTGTGTGTCCAAATTCCCCTTTTTATATGAACACCAGTCATATCGGATTAGGTTCTACGCCAGTATGACCTCATCTTCACTAATTATATCTGCAACTACCCTATTTCCAAATAAAGTCACATTCTGAGGTATTGGGGGGTTAGGACTTCAACATATGAATTTTTGAGGGACACAGTTCAACCCATAAGAGATAGTGATGGAAGCTACGTGAATGGAAGAACACATGAGCAGATGGGGCATGAGGAGAGAGCCCAGAGGAACTCCGACACAGGAAGAAACTAAGAAAAAATGACTAAAGAAAGAGGAATGGTATTGCCGAAACCAATGATACCATGACCCAAGGAGGTAGTGTCCAGCAGTATCCACCTGCCCACCACAGGAAGGAGGACAGGGTGACTTTGATGAGAGTCAGTTTGTTGTTGTGGATGGATGCTGATGGGAAGGAGCTGATGGGGAGGGAGAAGTTGAAGATTCCAGAGAGATAAGAAGTCATGCACTCAAAGAACTAAGTCTTTGAGCCAGTGGGTGAGGAAGTAGTCTGAAGCCTGGGTGGAGGAACTGGCTGCTCTGAGAAGACTGGTGACACTGCGTTTTGACCACAAAGCTATAGCCACACACTGCAACGCTGTGCTGGCAAACGGCTGCCACTGTCACCCTTAAGCTGATACTTTCCCAGTCCCCCCTCCCCCACCATGGCTCAGATGGAGCCACTTCTCAGTGATGTGCAGTCACAGTCACACAGTGATACCTTCACCGGAAACCGACAGTCACGGGTGTCACTTGAGCATCACAACTCAGGAGGAGTTCAGCCAGATACCCTAACAGACACACCACTCACATCCTGTACGGTCACACACCCGGACAGTCCCGCATTGGCCATACTCTCTCAAGTGCTGCCATACTGGATACACAGCCACACGAAACACCCCCTACCGTGTCACAGGTCTCTCATCCACGCAGCCACATACACCAGTCACAATCACAGGCTAACAGTAAGTCACATTCTATCTTGTCACACACATCTGGGTCCCAGCAGGGAGTGAGCGCCCAGTTAAACGTGCTTCTCGTTACGCACCAGCTTCATCGTCTGTCTCTTTGCCTCTCTCTCTCTAGTTGTCTGTACGCACACACTCACGCACACGCTCTCCCTCGCCCGGTGCGGGCCGCAGAGGGCCGGGGTCTGCGGGCCAGGCGCGGCGAGGCGGAGACCCAGGCCACGGCGCTGGCGCTCCGGACTCTGCCCGGGCCAGGGCGGCGGCCGCAGCCGGGAGGGCTACGTGGAGCAGCCACGTGGAGCGGCCCGGGGGAGGGCCGGGCGGCGGGAGCCGAGGTGCGGCGGCCGCGGCGGCGCACAGCCTCGAGCGACGACCCAGCCGGACCCGGCCAGAGCCGCGCCGCGCCGCCGCAGGTGGGTGCGATCCCCGCCCGGGGCTGGCGGGCTGGGGGCCGGGGACCCCGCCGCGGGCAGCCGGGAATACTGGGCGCCGCGGGGCGGGACCGCGGGCAGGGGCGGTCTCCTGGCCTCCAGGTCGGAGGCTGAAGGCGCAGTCCCTCCGCATCCCCTGCGGCTCGGACGCCGCCGGAGCGCTGGCTCTCGCCTGTGGGCGCCTCTCCGAGGTTACCCCTGAGAGGACGTAGAGGGAGGGCCTAGAAAGCAAGGCCTGAGCTCCCTCGCTGTGATGAGGGGGGTTCACAGTCCCCCAAGGGCTTTTCCCTCCGGTGTCTCATTCGTTGCTCTTGACAGTCCCGGGGGGAGGGGAGGCTGGCAGGAGTTTCATCCTCATTTGACAGCGGAGGAAAAGGGGGACCGGGGAGGGGCCGAGGTTATCTCCCAGCTAGAAGTGGCAGGGGGAGCCCAGCTCTCAGGTGTGGGACCCATTTGGCTGTATAGCCAGTGCCTCTTCTCTTGCGCCGGGGGGTGGGAGGTGCTGGGAGTCACAGGCGGCCCTGGAGAGATAAGTTAAGGGAGAGGATTGAGCTCAGAATTACTTCTGACAGTTCGAATTAGGCAGAAATGGAATGCGTGCCCTGTGGGTGGTAGGCTCCTGTCCTGGAAAGTCCAGTGGAGGCTGATGGCCACTGACAGGCATGCTGTGCAAGCAGCTTTGCACTGGATGGGAAGTCAAGCAAGAGAAAAGGCCCCGCCACATCCTAGAGTCTCTGAAATACTCAGAGAGCATCTACTCACTGCCATGCACTCAACCTACATTATTCCACTGCATCCTCCCCAAGCCCCTACAAGATAGATACCACTATCCTCATTTTTTAAAGTGAAGATCCCAGAGCTCAGAGACACGGAGACACCTGCTGAGATCACACTGTTAGTACTGTGAGAGGCTGGATCTGATCAGAGGTCTAACTGCAAGGCCAGGCTTTCCTCCCATGCACTGGTGCAAAGACTTGAAGAAATCAGAGGCTAGAAGATCATTGTGAGTAAGTGTGTGTGTGTGTGTGTGAGTGTGATGTGAATAACTTTATTGAATTATATCACAACTCTAGCGATTGTGGTGGCTTTTCTGTGGTCATTAGGGTAAATTATGTTTATGCACGTTATAGAAAATGATGAACGTTTTTATTTGACAGGCCGTTGTTCAATAGCTGCTCTATTTCTGTTGCTTATAAAAGCTTTTGTAAATACTGTAGTGAGAAATGTGAAAGTGTGAAGCAATCACATTACACCAACCTCATTACACATTACTTGAGGTGCCTTAGCCTGACTTCCTTTAAATAATAGAGGTGAGTTACCTGTACTAAAAGTGCCATGTTTGGAAGCATGACTTAGGAGAATATTACTGAGATGACACTAAAAGTTCACATGCAATTATTTGTTTCTGAAGTGGACTGAAACCAGAGTGCTAGGGTTGTCAGGAGAGCGCAGGATGTTCCAGGTAAAGGGTGGGACAGCTTGGGCAAAAGCACTGCAAAGTGAAAATGAAAAGTATTTCACAGACTCCAGTAACCCCTCTGTCTGAAGCAGAGCGTTAGTATAGTGGAGCACTGGAAGATGAGTCTAAAATGGTAACTTGATATCTGATTGTAGAAGGCCTTAAATGTCCAGGTGAAGACTCTGGACTGTAATAGAAATAGGGAGCCATTGAAGGTTTTGGAGCAGTGGAGTTCCAGCAAAGGAAGAGTACTCTACGTATGGAGGGTTCTTTAAATCGAAAAGATAGCAGAGGCAGGGACAAGAATAAGAGACTCCTTGTGCAATGAGTAATTCATTATCCACTTAGTATTCACTGTAACTCTGTGACGTAAGAACTATTATTATCTCCATTATGCAGATAAGTTTAGTGAGGGTAATTAACCTACCCGAGGTCACGGGGACAGTCTGTGGTGGAGCTGGGATTTGAACCTAGGTCTGGCTGGTTCCATAGCTCTGTCCTCTGTCCACTGCACATGCTGAATAGTTGCACACATGGGACATAGGACCAAGAGGAGGAGAGTAAGAGTAATTCATGTGGGCAGGTTCAGGACCAGGTCTTACTTTTCAGGGCTCAGTGCAAAAATAAGATTAAGAATTTCAAGACAGAGACAGCAGAGCATTAGACTAAGCCCAGGGCCCTTTTGAGAGCAGGGCCCTGTGTGACTGCCAAGAAGGCAGTTCCAATCATTATGACAACTTGACAAATCACCTCAAAACTCAGTGGCTGAAAACAATAACATTGACTTTGCCTATGAGAGTACATTCTGGGTAGGGCAGAGAAGGCAAGCTCAATTCTGCTCCATCAGTGTTGGCTGGGGCAGCTCGAAGGCTGGGGCTTGGAATGATCTACAGGTTTGCTCTCTCACCTGCCTGGCCCTTGGGTGGGGAAGCGAGCAGCTGGAGGCTAGAGCAACTGGGGCTCCTCAAGCATCCCTGTCCCTATGTGCTCTCTCCACATGGTCTTTTCAGCGTGGCAGACTTCTTCCTTGGCGGTTCAGAGCTCCAGAGAAGCATATCTGCATGTCAAGAGAGGGAGAGAGAGAACCAGAAACAGGCATAAACCGTGTTGCCTTTTATGACTCAGACTTGGAGGTCCCATGGTGTCATTTCTGCTATTTGTTTGAAGTGAGTCGCTGAGTCCAGATCATATACAAGGAAAGGCAAATTTAACTCCAGCTACTTCCCACAAGAAAGAATTGGTAGATGTTTTTCAAACCAGCACAGTTGGCCTAATGAGTGACTGGATTAGTGGGATCCGATAGGTGTTTCCCCTCTATCCCTGAACTGCTACCACCAGAGTCATTCTTTGTTGTTTCCAAATGTCCTCTTTTAAAAGGCAACTCCTAGTGATGATAACACATTACGTCTGGATAATAGGTTTTGACAGCTCTGAGGGATTTAAATTACTCCTGTGCCTCCTGTTAGCCTAGGTCCTGGCAGTTAACAGATGGGAGGAGAAAGCAATTGGAGGGTATCCAGGTGGGAAGACCAGGATGGTGTGAAGCTACCACAGAGCAATCCAGAAAAGCTTCTGGAAGGAAGATGCCTTATCGTATAACCAGGCACTGCGCTTTACACGTCTTGTCTCATTTAATCCTCACCACACCCCAAGAGGTGCTCTCATCAACCTCATGTTAACAGACAGAGGTTCTGAAACACAGGAGGCACACAGCTAGTGAGCTGCAGAGCCTGGATTTGAATTTAGGCAGCCAGAGATTAGGGCCCATACCCTTAAACTTTGGGCTATGCCACCTACTCCTTAGCAATTCTGTGTTTCTCTGTTTTTCTCTTCATCATTGCTCTAACATTTGTATCATTTCCTACTTACATAAATATGTAAACTTTAAGGAGGAAAAATAATAGGTAATTTTACCTAATATTATCATCTTACTTATAAAATAGTGCCTCACATATAGTAGGTGCCCAATAAATATTGAAGAAATGAGTACCATTAGCCCTACTCTATAAACTTATATTTACACTTGCCTTCCCTACAAAGGCTTGCCTTCCTGGTCCTTGTCACTCAAGGTCTTGACTTCGACTGGTACTTCCCATGTTGTCCTCTGTGGCATCCAGTCCTGGGTCTATATCTTCTGGCCTTCTCCTTTTGGCCTCTTCTGGCCAGCTGGCCCTCTCAGTCATTTCGTGCCCCTCCTTCCACCTTAGAGCCTGGAGCCCTCAGACCCCTCTCTTTAAACCAGCAGCATGCTGGATACCAAGAACTGGGTGAGGCAGCCCTCCTGTCCACTTGCCTAGACCCTCTCTAAGCCATTGCTTCCTAACCGCCAAGAACACTGTGGGCAGGCCTTCTCTCTAATCCTCACGGGTTAGGCACATAACTCTGCCATTCTTGGATTTCCACTCAGTCTCCGTGGGGTCTCTACGGAGATTTCTGTCTCCAGGCCTCTGCTGGGGGTGGGGGTGGTGAACTCCACCCTGCTGAAAATCCAAATAGCCTTGAACCCTGTTCCCTCCAGTCCTCCATCACTTGTCTTCTTGAACTTGATTCATAGTGTCTTTCATAATACAGAAGTTTAAACTTTTGATATGCTCAAATCTGTCAATTTTTTCCTTTAAAACATGAATTTGAAATATTTATCATTTAAAAAAATATTAATTTACTTATTTTGGCTGCGCTGGGTCTTAACTGCGGCATGCGGGATCTTCGTTGTGGCATGCGGGATCTTTAGTTGCAACATTCAGGAATCTTTTAGTTGCAGCATGCGGTCTCCTTAGTTGCGGCATGCGGACTCCTAGTTAAGGCATGCATGCAGAATCTAGTTCCCCGACCAGGGATCGAACCTAGGCCCCCTGCATTGGGAGCTTAGAGTCTTACCCATTGGACCACCAGGGAAGTCCCATGAAATATTTATCATTTTTAATGGCTCTGTCACATAATAGGATTTGCTTAATCATTGCCTAAATGTTACAGGTGTTAACAGTTCTTTGACTAATATTAATAGCACAGCTATAAATATCCTTATAATTTCTTTTCTGTTTGTGTTTTTCCTTACGTAATCCCCAGGATGATATTGTTGGGTAGGGGTTTTACGGCAGTTAATACACATTTGCAGATTACTCTCCAGAAATAGTTCACGTCTATAGTTCCTCAAACAATATAGGTTAATACTCACTGATTCAATTTCTTCAGTGGTTTTAGGACTATTAAAATTTACTATTTATTTTGATGTCAGTTTTACTATTAAGTTTTTCTGGGAAAATGGCTATATCTGCCAAGTTTGCAAATTTCTTCTATTCCTGTAATTATGTCCCCTTTTAATTCCTAATATTGTTTATTTGTGCCTTTTCTCTTTGTTCTTAATGAAAATTGTCAGGGGTTTTGTAGTTCATTAGTTCTTTTAAAGAAACACTGTAGTTTGACTTTATTGCTGCTCTCTATTATATTTTAAATTTCTTCTTTTATTATTCATTTCTTTTAGTTTCTTTAAGTTTATTCTTTTACTAGCTTCTTGAGTTGGAAGCTTAACTCATTAACTTTTGGCCTTTCTTCTAATATAAGTTTTTAAGTCAACCCAATTCTCCTATACATACATATATATATATATATATATGTATGTATATATATGTGTGTATATATATGTGTGTATATATATGTGTATGTATATATATGTGTATATATATGTGTGTATATATATGTGTGTATATATATGTGTATATATATATATTCCCCCCACCCCTGCACCACACACCTTGTGGGATCTTTTTTTTAAAAAAAAATGTTTTATCTTTTCTCTCTTTTTTAAAAAAAATTTATTTATTATTTATTTTTGACTGCATTGGGTTTTCATTGTTGCGTGTGGGCTTTCTCTAGTTGCGGCGAGTGGGGGCTACTCTTTGTTGTGGTGTGAGGGCTTCTCATTGCGGTGGCTTCTCCTGTTGCGGAGCATGGGCTCTAGGCTCGTGGGCTTCAGTAGTTACAGCACACGGGCTCAGTAGTTGTGGCATGTGGGCTCACTAGTTGCAGTGTGTGGGCTCAGCAGTTGTGGCTCACAGGCTCTAGAGCTCAGGCTTAGTAGTTGTGATGCACGGGCTTAGTTGCTCCACAGCATGTGGGATCTTCCCGGACCAGGGCTCTCACCCATGTGCCCTGCATTGGCAGGCGGATTCTTAACCACTGCGCCACCAGGGAAGTCCCGGCTTGTGGGATCTTAGTTCCCTGACCAGGGATTGAACCTGGGCCCTGGGCAGTGAAAGCGCCGAGTTCTAACGTCTTGACCACCAGGGAATTCCCCAACCCACTTCCCCTTTAATACTGCTTTAGCTACATACCTTGTTTTGATGTATGTTTTCCCAGTATTATACAATCCTCAGTATTCAACAATTTCCATTATGATATCCTTCTTTGACCCATATGTAAGTGTGCCTTTTAAATTTTTTATATAAATGAGATTTTTCATCATTTTTGTTATTGATTCCTAATACAATTGCATTTAGTCATGTAACAGTGTGAGACTGATTCTTTAATATTTGCTGAGCCATACTCTTTGGCCTATTGCTTGTCAGTTTTTATAAATATTCCACATGTGTTGAGAAGAAAATGTATTTGCTAAGTGACTGGAGTTGGGTTCTCTATTTGTTCATTAGCTCAGGCTTAGAAAATATTTTATTCAATCGTCTACATTCTTACTAATTTTTAGTCTGCTTAATCTTTCAAATACTGTATGAGGTATGTCAAATTCTCCCACCATAATGGCAGATTCGATTTTCCTGATTGTGTTTATGCCAGTTTTTTTTTAAGAATTTATTTGTTTTAGAATAGTTTTAGGTTCACAGCAAAATTGAGAGGTTTCCCGTATACGTCCTGCCCCACACATGCACAGCCTCATCCATTATCAACGTGCCCCACCAGAGGGGTAGAGGATGAACTGATGAACCTATACTGACACATCGTAATCATCCAAAGTCCATAGTTTACCTTAGGGTTCACTCTTGGTGTTGTTTGGGTTTGAACAAATCTATAATGACACGTATCTATCATTATAATATCATATAGAGTATTTTCACTGCCCTGAAAATCCTCTGTGCTTCACCTATTCATCCCTTTCACGCCAGTCCCTGGCAACCACTGATCTTTTTACTGTCTCCATAGTTTTGCTTTTTCCAGAATGTCATACAATTGGAATCATACAGTGTGTAGCCTTTCCAGATCGGCTTCTTTCCCTTAGTAATATGCATTTAAGATTCTTCCGTGTCTTTTCATGGCTGAATAGTTCATTCCTTTTTAGCACTGAATAATATTCTTTGTCTGGAGGTACCACAATTTCTTTATCCATACACCTATCGAAGGGTATCTTGGTTGCTTCCAAATTTCGGCAATTGTGAATTAAGCTGCTATAAACATCTGCGTGCAGATTTTTGTGTGGACATGAGTTTTCTGCTCCTTTGGGTAAATACCAAGGAGTTTAATTGGTGGATTGTATGGTAAGAACATGTTTAGTCTGGAATGAAATCACCTAAGTGTCTTCTAAAGCGACTGTACCATTTTGCACTCCCACCATCAATGAATGAGAGTTCCTGCTGCTCAACATCCTTGGCAGCACTTGGTATTGTCAATGTTCTGGATTTTTGGTCATTCTAACAGGTGATAGTGTTATGCCAGTTTTCGTTTTAGGTGTTTTGAGGCTATGTTATTAGGTACATACAGGTTCAGAATCATTATATCTTCCTAGGGGATTAAACTTTTGTGCATTTTGTCATGATACTTTTTTATCTATAATAATGCTTTTCACCTTAAATTCTATTTATTCTAATGTCAATAAAACTCTGCCAGCTTTCTTTCCTCTAGTATTGCTTTATATATCCTTCTTCCACCGTTTTGTTTTCTGTGACTTTACTTTTTAGGTTAATCTCTTGAAAATTGCATGTAACTTGTATGTTGTTTTATGTACCTTTTGATAATCTCTATTTCTTAACTGATGAGTTTATACAATTTATGTTTATTACAATTTATGAGTTTATACAATTTATGTTTATACAATTTATGATATACTTGGATTCTTTTTTTTTTTTTTTGTGGTACGTGGGCCTCTCACTGTTGTGTCCTCTCCCGTTGCGGAGCACAGACTCTGGATGCGCAGGCTCAGTGGCCATGGCTCACGGGCCTAGCTGCTCTGTGGCATGTGAGATCTTCCCGGACAGGGCCACGAACCCGTGTCCCCTGCATTGGCAGGCGGACTCTCAACCACTGCGCCACCAGGGAAGCCCTACTTGGGTCTATTTTTACCATCTTATTTTATGCTTTCTATTTGTCTTCCTTTTAAATTATTTTTTAGGTTCTTTTTTTCCCCTATTATCTCCTCCATGATGCTTTTTTTTTTTTTTTTTTTTTTGGTTGCGGCAGGTCTTAGTCTACAAACTATGTAGACTCACTATATCTGTTGGGGCCCACGTATGTCTAGAAAAACAGAGACAGTTTCTATGACTCTCAGGAGCTTCACCTTCTTGTGGACTTCCATGTTGTGCTGCTTCTTCCTCAAGGCAGCTCTATTTGCACAGCTACACATGTATCCACCTGTTGGCCAGTTGCCCACTGCCTCTAGGAAGAGCTCTTAGGAAGCTGATGTTCCCCCTGCAGTGGTCCTGAACCTTATCAGGGTCATGGAACTCTTTGAGAATCTGCTGAAAGCGACACAGCTTTCTCCAGGAAAATTCAATGCCAGCCAAAGTGTAGGGTACCATTTCAGAGGGTTCCTGATCCTCTGCTCTAGACCATCAAGCACCTCATGATTTGTCTTCCTAAAGATGAGTTTGAGGTCTCAGCCTCAGCTCTGGAGGTCTTCTGCTTCCTCGGAAACTCACGATCATGTACACACTCCTGGGACTAACTGGAAAGCTTCATGCTCTGCACATTGATAGACACTCTGTTGGACTATCTTCATTTAATCAAGTGATGTGCTGCCAATGGGCCTGCACAATGTAGGTCTAAAGGAAGGTTTTTGTTTTTTTCCTTTCTATTGGGATCTGGTTTTCCTGTGTTTAATAAATAGCAATTCTTGGGACCACTGTTGGATTGACCCTGATTTGTTGTGTTTTCAAGCCCTACCTGAGTGTAGACCTATTTCAAGGAGTCTAGTCTCTTTTGATTTGTTCTTCAGTGAGTTTTTACACAAATACAAATACAGATACAAACCAACAATCTGTTTCCCTCCCTGTTTAAGGCTTGGTCTTTTTGTGACTCTGTGCACTTCTAATTTGGCCTTTTTCTCCTCCTCTCTGAACTAGTTTCCACTCGTAAAATGAGTGGACTGAACTACATCATATGTGCTTAAACTGCACTTCTCCAAGCACCTGGGGGACTGGCAGGGCAAGAGTGGGATAGTCCTGCCCGCAGCACAGCTTCCCCCAGCACAAGTCTGCGTTATGCACTTTACATGCTGGATCCGGAATAAGGTTTACTTTGAGCAAAGTTCCTGATGTCCGTGTGTGGCTCCTCCCTGCACAGGAGTCCTGTCACCTGGGTGGCAGGTAGAGGCAGGGAGAGAGGCGTTCCTGTCTAACCCACCAATTCCCCCTCTGTGGCAGACACTGCTTCCCTCTGATTCCCTAACCCCGTTTCCTACTTCCAGCTACAGGAAGGATGTTACCTGTGACGATGAGAACGTCAGTGCTGCTGCTGCTACTGCCCCTGAGTCAGGCTGTTCCCAAACACGGCACCACAAGGTAACGCGATTCAGAGGGCAGGGCTGTGGGCTGGGAGCAGGGGGGCCTCTGGAGAATCAGAGGTATGCTGTGGGCCCCTCTGGGAGGCGGAAGACTGGGTGTACGCTCCCTGACTTCTGTATCATCCCCACCACCTCAGCTTCTGCCTTGTGCCTGTTAGAGTGCCCTCTGCAAAGTGGGCATCGACACGTTTGCTGGACTCACTTGGAAACCGGGAGCTCATTTCCAATGAGATGTGAGGCTATAAGCTTGGGAAGGGGCTACAGTCCTCTTATCAAGACCTTATAGTGGAAGCTCCAAAGAAATAGAGATCATTAGCATATCACTTCTATTTTATTTGAATATCTTTCTTGAGGTTTTGTGTCTTAATATTATGCCGTGGGTATGCTGGGTGGGGTCGGGGGACGGATACAGCCACAGCAGCAAGGGCCGGCAGCAGCGACAAAAGTTGCTGTAGCAGCTCCTGCCAGCTCTCTGGCATCACACATCTGGACTGACTGGGGCCAACAGGGATCCCTGTCCAGAACTGCGAGCAAATTTTGAGCTTTAAAGACTGACAAAAAGCCCCTGAGCAGATCGAAACTACAAAACCAACATATATGCCCTCAACTTGGGGTAAAAAAGAGTCCACTTTGTGTCATGGAGCAAATCGGGTCTGTATAAAACTGGGCAGTGCCACCAGGCTCAGCCAGAGACCTGTCCCCCGCCTCCCAGCATCACAGAGGAAGGGCTGCCGTGATGCGTGTTGTCCTGCCGCCCACTGTGGTGGTTTCTCGGGTCTCCAACTTGTGTCTGCTAGGTGCGGCTTCCTCTGGCCTCCACCAAACCAGATGTTTTATTGGGATTTTCACTTACCATCTAAGCTAGGAATCTGCAAAGGCAGAGTCTGGGGAGTAAGTTTCTGCTTCTGAGGAGGCCAGAATGGCCTCCTCCCCACAAGGTTTTTGGGGACCTGGAGAAGCAGCTCCCTTTGGGTCTGGGGGGAGAACTCTACCAGGAGCTTGGGGATGGAAGGCTGTGAGGCTGGGCCCTCAGAGGAGGCCCTTTGCGAGGCCGGTGCTTCCCTCCCTCCTCCAGGCTGGACCCTGAAGTGCAGCATCCACCTCTACCCAACCCCTTCCAGCCAGGCCAGGAGCAACTTCAGTGAGTAGGCTGGGGTGGGGGGCACCCGAGGGCCAGGCCTGGGGCTGCAGACTGGCCTCTCGTGGACTGATTTTCCGCTTTTCTGCAAGACTTCTGCAGAGCTACCTAAAGGGACTAGAGAGGATGGAAGAGGAGCCGGAGCACATGAGCCGGGAGCAGGGTGAGGGGCTGGGCCGATGGGGCCCGTGGACGGGAGGCCCAGGGCAGCCAGAGCTGGGACTGACCTCAGGCCATCCCGCGACTCCTGCCTGATCCACCTGTCCCCTGATGCGTCTTCTGATCCAGCCTCTCTTCCTTAGTTCTCCTCTACCTCTTTGCTCTCCATGACTACGACCAGAGTGGACAGCTGGATGGCCTGGAGCTGTTGTCCATGTTGACAGCAACTCTGGCCCCTGGAGCTTCCGACTCTCTCACCACCAACCCGGTAAGTCCTGCTGGATGGGGGCCCTTCTCCCAGAAGAAGACCCAGCTCCCTGGGGCTTTGGTTTTTTTCATCATGACTCTTTTGGTGAATCCCCTGTGAAAGGAGGGCTCAAAGCCTGCGTGGCAGGGATGCAGGGGGGTGTTGGGAGGGTCAGGATTCCTGGGAGCATCTCCAGTCACTATAGACCCTTCCACAGGTGATCCTGGTAGTGGATGAGGTGCTGGAGACCCAGGACCTGGATGGGGATGGGCTCATGACCCCTGCAGAGCTCGTCAACTTCCCCGGAGAGGCCCCGAGGCACACAGATCTCAAAGAGCCCCCAGAGCCACAGGATGTTGGGAGGCGGCCTCTGTTGGCTAAAAGCCCGTCAAGACAAGAAGCACATGAAGCCCCAGGTCCCAGAGAAGAAGCTGGGGGACAGGTGGAGGCCAGAAGGGAGTCCTTGGAACCTGTACAGGAGGCTGGGGGACAGGCAGAGGCTGCAAGAGAAGCCCCAGGCCCTGGAGGGGAGGTTGGGGGACAGGTAGAAGCCAGGGACACTGGAGAGAGAGCAGAAGAGCTTCCAAGGGAAACACTGGAGTCTAAGAAAACCCCAAATGAGCTTGAGGTTCATGCTGTTCAGCTGGAGAATGATGAGATATAAACCTTGAGGATACAGGTTTGCACACCTACAAGTCTCAGTGCCAGAACATATGCCCCAAAGGGTAGGGTGTGTGTGTTAGGATGACGACCACCTCTGTGCCCCCTTCCTGGCCCCAGTAGGTGGCAGGTCTTTCTGTGCAGTTCAGGGAGACCCTAAGTTGAAGGGCAGATTTAGGGCCCAGAAAACCAATAAAGAACCAAATGAACCCATCCCTCTGGGCCATCGATCCACTGGTCCAGCCTGCCCTGACCTCAGGCTGCAGAGGGTCGGGACTGGGCAGTCCTCTTGGGAGTGCAGGAATTCAGTTTACCCAGTGTTCCCAGATGGTGCTGAGACACAGCAGAGTACAGCACTAGGCCACAGCCAGCTGCAGACAACCCGGGGAAGGGAGCTCAGCCTTTCCCTGGGGCCTAACCACTAGAACGCCCTCCTGCAGTTCAGGGTAGATCTTCTCCATCATCCTGTATCTGCTCCCCACCCCTGAAAATATTAATAATTACCATTTATTGAGAACCTAGTACACACTGGGCATCACGCTGGTCATATTACATATTGTGATTTTATCCTCATGATAATTCTATGACCAGGCAGAATTAGCACCATTTGACAGATGAGGAAATTGGGGAAGATGGAGTTCAGTAATGTACTCATGGTCCCATAGCTAAGTAAGTGGCAGATTTGAATTCAGGCCTGTCTGAGCCTAAAGCCCATACCTTTTATCACATTCTACGGCCTCACCCCCCTGCCCCAACTCCCATGTGGAAATTCACCAATTCCCATATGCCCTCAGACCAGGTCTCCCCCAGGGAAAGCAATGCTTTGCATTCCGGGTCACATTTGTGGCTCAGGCGCCGCCTTAACTACAAGGCAGCTCCAAGGGTGGGGCTGTCAGGCTCGGGGTCGGTCATTGGGGAGATATTTTTGGACTGCAGAGGCTCCGCCAAACCAGAGGAGGCTCCCTGCCCGCTGGCCTGTCAGGTTGGCTCAGCCATGTGGACACACTTGTGGCCACTGGAGTCTTGTGACAGAGCTGGGGCCCAGAGGAGCTTTTCTCATGGCTTGTGGTTATTTGGAAGGTTCCCTGGGGTGCAAGGGGTTAAGTCTCCTCCCCCGCCAGAAAGGCTGGAAGTCTGGCCCTCTACCCTGAGCTGGGGCCCCAGCAGGGGCACAGCTGGTGGCAAGCCTGGGGCACTTCCTGCTGCTCTGGTCTGGGTGGCCCCTCCTCTGGGCCTGGGCAGGAGGTGAATTTGGGGAATAGAGAAAAAAAGGGCGAAGGACTGCAGGATCAAAGCCTCCAGAATCCCCAGCCAGAGCAGCTCAGACATCGAAGACAAACAGACTGCCAGAAGGAAGCTGGCTCTGGGGAAGATTTATTTGCTCTGCAGCTCTGCCATGTGAGATGCCAGGTCACAGGTGGAGCCCTCCCACAGCCTGCATCTGCCTGGGGGGGCAAGGCAGCCTGATGCCAGCTGGCCAGAGAAGAGAGGGCGACGGCAGCCAGTGTTGCTGGCCCGGGGCGGGGATGTGAGCCGGTGCTTCCTGCCACAGGGCACTCACACGATGCCATCGAAGCCCTGCAGACCACACTTCTTGCCCGCCACCTGGCAGCCAAAGCTCAGTGCCTCCTGCATGCTCTTCCCTGGAGGGGGGGATGAGTAGCCAGATCAGCCGGGTCTTCTGGGCAGGGGCAGGCCCCGGCCCTGGGCCTGCTGCTGGGGTACTCACCCTGGGACAGGCTGAAGATGACGGACGCATTGAAGGTGTCTCCGGCCCCCAGAGTGTCCACCACCTGGGGCGGTGGGAAAGCGTCGGAGTGGAGCAGCCGTCCATCAGGGCCCAGGGCATCGGCACCCTCCTCAGCCCAGGCACAGACCAGCGTAGCCCTGTGACACCCTCCACTCAGCTGGGTGTTAGCCCAGCCCTGGCCCCCAGCCTCATTATCCCTCCCCGGGGCAGACCCTGGAGGCCAGGCTCCCTCACTCCCCGTACCCGGGCCTCTGCCTGGCTTCCGCTAGCTCACCCCTTCCTCACGCGACCGTACAGGCCCCTCAGGGCCTCCTTCGCTGACTGGAACCCAAAGTGCTTGGCCACATCTTTGCTGACAAACACCTGTGGGCAGTGGAAGAGAGGCTGACAGTCAGCTGAGCTCTACCCCAGCTGTCCCTCACTACCAGCAACCTGCTCCTCCATCGTGGCCACCTAAACCCCCAAGTAGCATCTCGCTGTCCCTCAGGAACACGTTTTCATACTTGCTCAGATATGCTAGAAAACAGCCATGTAAATTGTGACACGAAAGCCCCGGCCTATTCTAAGATCAACGAATTTCCTCACAATTGAAAACCCAGAGTGAGTCTTGAGGTCATCTTGGGGCGCAATCTACAACTGGCAGGTGAAACCACGGCTTTCAGGAGGGTTTTTGTTCTGTTTGGCTTTCCGCATACAGCTATGCCCTCTAGGTCTGATTTCTTCATCTTTAAAACAAAGGGATAGGGGTTCTAGAGCTTCCTTAACACCAGCTACATATTAGAATCACCAGGGTGTTTTGTTAAAAAATACTTCAGCCCAGGCTTCACCTCTACCAACCAAATTAAAAAAAAAAAAAAAAATGAGGGTGGGGCTCAGGCATCCACATCATTTAACGTGCAACCAAGGCTGAGGCCCAACGAGCTGCCACTGTGATGCTAGATTATCATCCCGATTCCATGTACATTCCACACTTACCATGCGCAAGCCCCCTTCCCATCCTCCCTCACCCCCTACAGAACTGGAGGGCACCTCGGAGAACAGTCCCATCCTGTCATTTGACAGAGGAAAAGACAGGAGGCCCAGGGAGGGGAGGCTTCCACGCAGGCTGGCCCTGAGGCTGGCTGTCTTGGCCTTGACCAAGCCCTCTGGCTGCCTTCATACCTATGCGCCCGCTGGGCTGGAGAAATTCTACTCCTTGGCCGCTGTTGAGGCCTGCACTAGAGCCCTAAGCTAGAGGTCTGCCTCTGCTTTGCCCCCACCTGCCAATATCACCAAGCCGCAAAGTGCCGCCCTAAGTGTGACAGGCAGGACAAGGGGACACTCGGACTCCCTTTAAGGACCAAATTAAGCTGGATGTGGCAAGGTGGGGGGCCGTGGGGGATGCTTACCACGTCTCCGTAGCCCAACAGCTGGTACAGCTCCTCTCGCGGCTTCTCCACCTCCACAGACACCTGGATCTTCTGCTCTGGAGGCTGCCTGGCGTTGTGCTGTTCTATCCGCTGCAGCATCTTCACCTGCTCTGATGCATTTCGGCCCTGGGGCAGAGCAGGGCAGGGCAGGCAACTCAGGACCAGCTGGGCGCTGGTCTCATTCTGCCTCATTCTTCCCTCCCTGCTGGAACCATGGGTGAGGGGGGAGAGGGGCCAGGAAGGCTGGGCCGGAAACCCAACCTAAGTCTCAAAATTCTAGTGCTATTCTGGACCTTGGAGACCTTATTGACCAGCCCTCCCATTTCAGATGAGAAGACGAAAGAATAAAAGAGAGACTCTCCTAAGGACCTACAATAAATTAAATGACAGGGCTAGGATTAGAACTCAGGACTTCTCAAGGTTTCCTCCCACCTAGACTCCAAAACTTCTCTTGGAATGAAGATTCTAGTTCCCTTTATTTGGGAGCTGGGTCAGGCCCTCCCATTCCTGCCTCCCCAGAGGTAACAGGTCAGGCCTCCCACAGCCAGGCTCCTGCCAGAGGCCAAGTCCAGAGGAGGTGGGGCAGCCTGTAACACAGGAAGCACCAGACTTTGCCTAGAGCCAGCACCCTGCTTCTGGCACCTACATCCTGCTGTGTGACCTTGAGAAAATCACCCAGTCTTTCTGGGCCTTAGTTTCCACCTGAAAACATAGAAGGAGGATGGAGAGTGGGTGAGGGGGGTTGGATTCATTGATCTCTAAGGTACTTCATGGTTCAAAGAAACCAAGAAGAAGGCAGAACATGTGGAGGGGCTGGCAGGTTGAGGCCCTCAAAACACAGGTAGGGCAGGGCTTGCCTCAATGTGGATCCACTTGAACCGGGTCAGGTCAACCTTCTCAAAGTCTTTAGCAGACACATCTGGTAGGTTCCTGAGTCGCAGGACAGAAAGGACAGAGAAGGGGCATGGTGAGGTCAGCCAGGGCCAGGATCTCTAACTGGCTGCTACGGCCCCTATGCCTGGCGCTGCCTGCAGCATGGCAGGAAACTGAATCTATAGCACATGCTTCTGAGGCTTGGCTCCAGGACAGACCCTGTCTCAGGCTAAACTCGAGACCACTCCTTGCCCTGCTCAGCTCCATCCAGACAGGGGGCTGGAGGCAGTTTCCTAGGATGCCCCTTCCTGTGTTTGAGGCTGTGATATTATCTAAGGGCAAACTCAACCACCACATATGTCAAGCAAGGGACCAGTTCTGCGTGCCTTGCAGACCATATCTCCCGAAATGCTTTCAGAGCACCAGGGACTACAATTCCCAGAATTCCTCTTGCCAGCAGCACACACAGCTACCACCACGCAGTGCCCTGGGAAACTACAAAGGCCACGCCGTTCTGCCTGGAGCTCGGGTCTGGGTCCTCTCAGTTCAGGCACCCCAGTGGTGACAGCAGCCCTGTCCTGAGTTTGGCAGCTCCATGTTATGGCCCTGGGATCAAGGTTGGTGCTTGAGAATGAGTTTATTTTTGGCCGACTTAGGTGTGGAGACCTGGGAAGGGTCCGCCTTGACCTTCCTTGGCCAGAGACCTACACACAGCCAGTGTCCTCCCCTCCATGTTCTGTGCCAAATCCTACTTCGATTTAACTAGCTGGGTGACTGTGGCCTTTCTGAGGTGTTTCCCCTTCAGTAAATGGGACCGAACCCCTAGCCCCGCAGGCCTGCTGCAGCTGGAGATAATGTGTGTGGATATGCCTGGACTGAGGCCGTGGGCAATAAACATTTCTCCTTGGAGCTCCTCTCCCTCCCTTCCCGTGAATACCCATGTTGTGTCCCTGATCAAAGCTGCTACAGATTGTTGCTTAATGGGCAGATGACTAGGGTTGCCCAATGGGAAGATCGTGTCTAGCATGTATGCCTACCCACTCATTCATTGGGACACAAAGAGCCCAGGGCCACTGGTTATAAATCTTGTTCTAGGATGACTGCCCCTCCCGCAGGTTCAGTGGTCGTGCTGGGCAGCAGGGACAGTCAGAACCCCAGGGCAGCTGGGCTTGGGCCATCTCTGCCCTAACAGAGTACTTGGCACACCCTAGTTTCTCAGTAAACTAAACCTCTTGAGATTTTTCAGGAGGGAATCTGGGAGAGATGAGAAGGGGTCTCTCCCTGGAAGCTTGGGACCCTAAAGGGATGCCCCTGCCTTGCCCGAGGTTAGCAACACGTCAGATAGCCCTGTTCTGCTGAGCCAGTGTTCCCCTTCCCTCCTTCAGCAATGGCTGCGAGTGGTGTGTGGCATTTGGTCTGGCTTCATTATGCTGGGACCTTTGGGGTTGCTCATCTCTTTCGAACACCCAAACCTCAGCTCCTGGTGCCATGCTGCAGGCTGGCAACTCTGGGGCTGACCCTGGAAACCCCAGTGGGCCCCCTTCAGGGCTCAAGATGGTTTGAATCACATCTCCCATCCCTCTGTCCTCAGAACAATTTCCCCATACTCACACCCAGGCTGCTGATTGGCTGATTATGGAGGAATCACATCATAAATTACAGTTTGCACAGGCCTGCTCGCCCATCCTTGGTGTTGACCAAGGCCAAGTCGCCAGGCAGAGCAAAGCCCATCCCTTCCCACCTCACTTCTCCCCTAATTGAGAACAATTCCGAAATCACTGAACAGTTTGGCATAGGGACAATTTCTGGTACAAAGAGAGAGGCCACAGAGGGTGAGCAAGTGGGCTGCCCACGTGGCAAGTGAGGGAGCTAATTGGTGGGCTGTGGCAGGGCAGGCCAGGGGGCCTTACGTGTCGTAGAGCACAATGGTACGGGAGCCATTGGAGCTGTTGACGATGCAGCAAGAGCATGGGGCTTCCCCGCTACTCTGCCAGGCCACCTGAGACACGTCCACGCCCCGCTGCCTGAAGTCAGCCACCAGGAAGCTTGGGGTGGAGCCCGAGCCAAGGGAAGGGCAAGGAGACACAGATTAGAGGCTACCAGGGGCCTGGACCTCCCGCGGGGTGGGGAGCGGTGCCGGAGCACGCGGGTCTTGGAGAGAGGGTCCTGCTCTGGGAGCTGAGTGACGGCAATGGCGGCGGCAGCTGGCAAGGCGCAGACAGATGTACAAACCTGTAGGCATGTATGATGGTGCGGCTACCACTGGCCTTGCTGCTGATGACTGTGGAAATGGGGACGGAGCCCGTGGTCTGAAAGACCGTGTAGCGTAGGTCCACGGAATAGCGGCGAAGGTCGTCCAGGACAAAACTGCCAGGGCGGAGTAACCCGGGGAGGCGCAGTTCGACGGGGGCTTGGGGACTGGAGGGTAGGTGGCAGGGCCACCGGGGACCCTGGGGTGCAAGCACAGGGGCTAGGATGGGACTGGGAGTCACTGTCACAGGCTGTGTGGAGGCAGGAGAGGCAGGAGAGCATGGCTGGAGCTTAGTGAGAAAAACCCTAAGGGACATTCTTTTAGGTCCTGACTGAAGCAAACTCCAACCCTGACCCTGTCCTTCAATCTGACTCAAGCTGGAAAGGATTTGCTCACGTTCATAAAGCTAGATGGGGTAGATGTGGGACCTAGAACATGCACCCTGTTTGAACCTAGCAGGTGAGGGCACTGTGGCCCGCATCACGCAAGGCCCAGGCAGTATTAATAATGACCAAGGTGATACTTTGTCCCCCAGGTGCCCTCTGCTTGCTTATCCCCATGGTACTCCACTCTCTGAAGTCCTTCCAGTCCTAACGTGATTCCTCTCCTTCTACACCTGCCTCCACGATGCCCAGCCTCGGTGGCCCTGCTCACTACCCGCTCCTTCCACAGTGGCAAGCCCTCTCAGTGCCTGAGGCCCCTCAGTATGGACCGGGTCCAGGACTCTCGCTCAGAATCCCCTCCAATCAGAGTGAGCCGGGGGGTGGCCCTTCAGGAAGACTGTACCAGCAGAACAAGGAGGCCACCCATCCCTCCCAGCTCTTTGGAAATGAGCTGTGGCCACTACGCCCAGCAGTCCAGCCACCATCCTGGACTTTCTCACTATGGCTGAACCCCACTTTCGGCAACACCAAGGCTGGACAATACAGATCTGTATAGAGGTACCACATCGGGGCATCATTCCTTGCCTTACGTCTCAAGGATCCTTTAAATAGTAGCTTTCCCACAGCATGGAGAATATGATTTGGTTTTTGCCAAATAACTTTTTGCACCCACAGTGCCAGGCACATGGTAGGTGCTCATTCAGTGTTTGTTGAACACATGGGGAGAATTTGGAATGGCCCAGCTATCAGCATGATTGCCACACAAAGGTGGGTCCACCACCCCAAAGCAAGAGGCACGGTCTTGCTCTAGCTGGGAGGGAAGGCAGCTGCTGACGAGGGCTGACAAGTGAGCAGCTGTTGGCTCCGGGTCCCTCTGTCCCACATCACAGGGCAGGCTCTCGTGCCAGTTCATAAGGAAGGGAATCTGGCTGCGGCTTGGGGCTGGGCTCTGGCACCAGCCCCGCTCAAACCAGGGTTCAAAGGGCTGTGCTTTACAGGCCAGCAACCTGGCAGCCTGCCCCTGTGCCCACAGTGGGCAAAGTGGGCCTCACCGCCTGATAAGCGCTTGCTGAGTCGGCAGTGCCAGGGGTCAAAGGGCTCTTGGGTCCCTGCAGCAGCCAACATAGAGGAAGCGTGTGGGCCACTACGGGCTGCAGCCTCCTAGCCGATGAGCTGGGAGGCATGGGTCTGGGCCCAGCTTTAGCACGTGGCATTGGGGTGTCCTTGGGCAGGGAGCTCTCGCTGCTTCAGTGAACAACGGGGACACAATCACTGGCCCTGCCCCCTCAGCTGGGAAAGAAACTGCAGGCCTGGACCCTGGGACCGTGGAGGCAGGACATCCCTGAGAGAGGGCAGGTACAGCATGTCCCTAACTGCCTTCTGCCAAAAGGACAGGCAGGATTAGGGACTTGAGAAGGGCAAAGTCACATCCACCGCAGACAGTCTGTTGGAAACAAGGAAGGAGAAGGTGGGAAGCCGAAGCAGGCTCCAGGGACTGGCCAAGGAAACAGGCTGTGAAAATGAAACCTTTAACAGGAGCAGCATTAACAACTGAGCAGCAGATAAGCCATACCAGGGAGGGTCTGGGATGCTGGTACTCCACTCCCCACGCCCCACCCATTTCTGGTGGCCACAAACCATTTCTCAGAGACCGCCCACCCAGGGCCAAGGCTTCCTTCTTCTCCCCCCACCCTGTGGGCCACCCTCCCCTGCTCCCTCCACTTACTCGGCAGCGTGGCCCGGGGCCAGCGAGCCCATGAAGGCACAGGGGGCTCCAAGCAGGGAGAGGACAGTGCAGGAGTTGGATGCGTTGCCTCCACGCTGCCATCTCTGGGACAAGCACCTGCAAAACACAAGGAGGGTCCCTGCAGCTCCAGCAGGCTGGGGCTGGGATAAGCACGGCTGAGCCCTGAGTAGGGCCCACAGGATGTAAAAGCCAGGCGATTCCCCTCAGAAAGCATCCAGGCCAGCCTTAGGCTCAGCAAAGGGAAGCGGCTCAGCTATTCCCCAGCCCAGGCTAAATTCAAGTTCACAGTGATTCATTTCTATCTTTCACCTATTCTTATGACATCAGGAAAGCACTCACTTGGGCCCATCACAATTTGAGGGTCTCACTGACTTTGGGTTACTTCCTCCTCTGTTACAGGGACCCCCACCAAGCCTCCTCCTGAGAGCTGCCTCTTCTCAAAGGTGGCAAATCTCCTGCTGCTCCTGTCTTAGGAGAGACCACTTCAGTAATAACTCAGATTAAAATAATTAAGACAGGAAGCAAACCCGGACATTGTGATCATTTAAGAAAGTTGTGTGTGGTAACTTTTATGATGACAAAAGTTAAAAAGATCACTGAGTGAAGACCAGTTTTTCTCCATTTTTGTTTGTTTCTCCTTTTTTTTTCAGCTTTATTGAGATATAATTGACATATAACATTCTGAAAGCTGAAGGTGTACAACGTGATGATTTATTTATTTATTATTTTTTTAATTTTTTGGTACGCGGGCCTCTCACTGTCGTGGCCTCTCCCGTTGCGGAGCACAGGCTCTGGACGCGCAGGCTGAGCGGCCATGGCTCACGGGCCCAACCGCTCCGCGGCATGTGGGATCTTCCCGGATCGGGGCACGAACCCGTGTCCCCTGCATCGGCAGGCGGACTCTCAACCACTGCGCCACCAGGGAAGCCCCAACGTGATGAGTTTGATATACATATATTTTGTGAAGTGATTACTACAATAAGGTTAGTTAACACATCCATCACAGTGCATAGTTACCTTTTTTTTTCTTCCTTTTTTTTTTCTCCATCTTTACTGAAAATCTAACAAAAGGAAACTAAGTCAAGATACACCTGAAGGGCTTCATTGTCATCATCAACAACAAAAATGATAACTCATGCATACATGGTCAAAGAACCTGAATGGTTTCTCATTTGTGCTCCAATAATACTGTGAGGTAACAGTACAGCCTGTTATTTCTATGCTTCCAGTTCCAAAAAGGATAATAATAACTGTGGCAGCTTACGATAAGGGGAACAAGTACTGAAGAACTACTAATTAAGAGAAATGAATGAAGTAGAATTTTTAGGCTAGGGTATATTTGTACACAAAGCTTAACCTTGAAGTTCCCTTCAGCCTTGGGAAAAGGGGACCACGATCTCATTAGAAAGAAGGCTACTAATCTGCAAAAGGTCAAACATGTCTCAAGCTATGAGCTTTAGAGAAATTTTCATGCAGAGAAGAGAGGAGAAGCCTGGAGGGACTGGACTTGCTCAAGGTCCCAACAACAGTTAATGACAAAGCTGATACCAGAGCCCGGGTCTCCTGACTCCAAACCACTGCAAGTGGTTTCTGAATGGAAAGTAGTTGGGTCCCAGCTTGTTGAGGCTTCAGAGAAAGGGTACACAGTTCTACTCTGTGGAAACCCTTCAAAGTTATACTGACACCCAACTTTCTGTGCAGAAATGCTCTGCTGAGCATGAAGATGCTTTCCGGAAGGTCCTGCTCAGCCAGGACTCTGGGAGGCAGGGCCATTCCTCAGCGGTCTGGCCGAGTTCCAGGTGGCAGTTCTCGGCTGCCTACGGAGAGAGCCTGGGAAAGGTGGGGCTCAGATGCTGGGAAGGACTGTGTCCCCACTCAGGTTTGCCCATCGGGGAGGCAAGACAGAGTCCAGGAGCTGGGCTGGGTGGGATGGGAGCACAGGAGAGAGGCCCTGTGGACAACCAAACTGCTCCACAGAGGAGCAGAGCCATGGGTCTGGGGGAGCAGGGAGATACTCCCTCAAGCGCAGGGAGCACAGAGGGTCTCTTCAGAGAGGCACCTTGCTTAGTGCCCAGCGTCGGAACCAGCTCCCGTCAGGGTGGGACCAGCAGGCTCTTGTCCCAGCCTTCCAACATGAGTAAGCTCAAAGGCACCGGGACTCAGCTCCAGCAGAGCAAGTGCTCTGGGTCCCCTGGAGGTCCTCCACAGTTCCTAGAGAAACTGGAGCCCCAGAATTTGCACTGTTCTCCAGAAAGTAAACTTGCCTCCTCACTGGCCACCAAGTCCTGGGGCTGGCTTGACCTTGGTAGGTGGGCTAGGGCCACACGGCAGCATACCCTTGTGCCTCCTCCCACGGTCCCTGCACCTTCTGCCAGGGGCTGTCACCTCTGTCAAACAAAGCAGCCCAAAGCAAAGGGTCAACTCCATGAGGCGGGCAGCAGCCAAGGAACAGGGAGGGAGGGGCTTCCCTGGTGGCGCAGTGGTTGAGAGTCCGCCTGCCGATGCAGGGGACACGGGTTCGTGCCCCGGTCCGGGAAGATCCCACATGACGCAGAGCGGCTGGGCCCGTGAGCCGTGGCCGCTGAGCCTGCGCGTCCGGAGCCTGTGCTCCGCAACGGGAGAGGCCACAACCGTGAGAGGCCCGCGTACCGCCAAAAAAAAAAAAAAAAAAGGAACAGGGAGCACTAGAGAGGGCGAAGGGCTGGAACACTAGCATCAGGACGCTTGAGTTGTGACCACCACTCTGCCACTCATCAACTACGTGGCCCCTTACAGAAATTGTCTAATTTCTCCAAATCCTTAGCTTCCTCGTCTCTAAAGAGAGGAGCAACTGATCCTTACACGCTTCCCATGGGCTGCTGTGAGGAAACTATGTAACAATGCCTGTGACAGTGCTGTGTGGACCCACGGCCTGAAGAATGCCGGGGGCTCTGCCCTCAGTGAGCCTCCTGGCTGTGGTTGCTGTAGTGTCCTTCCCGAGTTCAATCTTGAACTCGCCTTTCATTCAGTTCTTGGCTGAGACAAGTGAGGGCCAAGAAGCAGTTCTTGTCCGTATTCTGAGCACTAGACTGCACCAAGAGACAGCCACGGATTCCACCACACAGCAGTGTCTCGGGATCACAGTGTAAGGGTGATCAAGAGTAAATACGGGAACCAACAAATGACTTTTCAACTTCTACCAGACAACCAAGAAGGGTCTCTTCCACTATGCTGTTCACTGAGTATTGGAAATAGGACTTCTGGTAAACTTCTGGAATTCGGCACCAGGGAAAAGTCTGTGTGGCTCATGAGCCAGCTCTACCCATAACTCACAGCATCTCCAAATTTGCCTGCCGTGCCAGCAAGCCCCGAGCTACAGGGAAGCTTGAACACCATGGTTTTGAAAGTTCTTGAACAGTCTAACTGCACATACTTCTTATTGTAAGCTACCTCAAAAAATTTTTTTTAAAGACACAGATGAGATATATATGTGGTAAATAAATTAGAAGTAAATGCTGGTGATAGGCAAGTGCACAGTTCTCGTTAAAAAGAAAAAAACTGGTTCTGCACCTTCCTAGCTGTGTGCCCGTGGATAAATAACTGCGTCCCTCAGGGTCTTTACTTGCTTAGCCTACTCGGTAAAATGGGGATAATGATGTCTGACACGGTCCCAGGGTTGAAATGGGAACTGGAGAACACAACGCTATCCAAAGCCTGGATCTTACTACTAAAGGCCTCAATTCTTTCCCCAGGTCCCGGGCAGAGGGCAGGGGGCACCAGCTCCCAAGGCGACTCTCAAGGCCTCGCTGCGGGCCCCCCGGCCCCCCCACCCCCTGCTCCGCAGCCCTGTAGTCTTGGCCGCCTGGCACAACGCGGGGCTGCAGCGGCCCCTAGGGTTTCCGAGGGGCCCGGGCGCCCCTACCTGCTGTCCGTGTCCTCCTCCGGGTATTTGTCCATCACACTGATGATGTCCAGCACCACTAGCCCCACGCACAGAATCTGTTTCTCTTCCATGATGCTGCTCCCGGAGATTTCTGCCCGCTCGGCTGACGGGGTTCCTCCCGGGCTCTGCCTCTTATCCCGGAGAATCGTGTCCCAGCTCCCAGAGTCTGTACTGGCTCCTCCTCCGCGTCCCGAGCTCCTCCTCCAAGGAGCCTCCTGCAGCGGCGAGGTGCAGAGGACGGAGCCGGGCTCTTGCTCCCCACGCGCATCGACCCCAGCGGGCCTGGGAGTGCAGACCCCGCGGTCTTGGTCCCTGGCCTCCCCTTAGCAGGTTGCGTGGCCCAGGAGATGGCTACGCCTTCAAATTCTCGCCCTCAGTTTCCTCACTTGTCAGACGGACTCCGAGCTAATACAAATCTCTCTGAAGCGCAGCTAGGCAACCTCATGAATGCCAAGAGAAAGTGCAGCAGAAAGGCATCGCTTGTCCCGCCCTCTCCTGCACCCGCGGCTCCCTCTCCAGACTCTAGGCCCGCGGTGTTGAGTCTGGCCTCGCAGCTGCGGCCCGGACCCCGGCATCCAGAGCCGCGGCTGGCGCGGTCCCCGCTGTCCCGCCCCGCCCCCGAGACCCAGCCAATCCCAGCTCGAGGCCTCGCCTCCGCCGCTGAGCAGCTGGGGCACGCAAGATGAGCGGCGGAGGTCACGTGACGGAAGACACCGCCCAGCGGCGCCGCGGTCTCGTCTCCCAGCGCCCTCTGGCGGACGCCGGCGGAAAAGGCGCGACCCGTAGTGGGGCCCGGCTAGCGCTCCAAGCCCCGGGCGCACTTCTCGCCTGCGCGTCCAGTGCAAGTGCAGGCAGAGCTACCCCTGCCAAAGCGGAGGACGCGAGCAGGGTCCGGAACCCGGGGCTCCCTCACCCCGTCCCCTGTATACGCCTATCTACCCCTGAACACATAGTAGAGCAGACAGCTTGTTTAGTTTTTTTTTTTTTTTTTTTTAGAAAACCCAAGTGTCTTTATTCCTGAATAGTTTAGTATGGCGGTGGGGGCTGGAGCCCCCTCGAGAGAGTCCCGGAGCCCAGGGATTCGGCCTAGAGGCCAGTTGGGGGAGCAAAGTGTGCGAGGATTAGCTCCTCCGCAGTCCGAGTCTTGCAGGGACGGCGATCAGGCCAAAAGTCTGGACGAGGAGACCCCAGAGTCCCCGACCCGGCGCACTCCGACCGTGGGAAGGACGCTGCTCTGGGCGCCTGCGCTGCTGCGGCGGGTACAGAGACTGCAGCTTGCCCCGGGTCGGGGCCCCGTCCCAGGCGAGACGCCCCGGAGCCCACCCCCACCCCACCCCCGCTGGCTGTTTGGCCGGCGTAGACACTTCGGGCCGGTGGGGCCCGGCTCCCTGTCTATGCCTGTTCTAGCTCCAGGTCCCCGTAGAGCAGGGCTCCGCTGAAGATGGTGAGCGGTTCCTCCGAGTGCGCCAGCTGCCCCATGACCAGGTCGATGCAGACCGTGTCCCCGGCCTGCAGCGGCAGAATGAGGCTGAAGACGCCTAGGGCGCCCGGGCTGGGCTGGCTCTCGGCCACCGGCTTATTCTCCAGGCCCTCAGGCTCGTAGCCACCGGAGTCTATGCGGGCCACGCCCAGGTTGGAGCGGGACAGCACGGCCTCCACTTTCTCGTGCCGGTGCCCAGTCAGCACCGCGCTCAGCAAGTAGCGTCCGGCTATAGGCGCCGTGAACACGCCTGGGGACAACAGTGGCAATCAGGAGGGAGACAGGTGGCAGGGGCCGTGAAGGTGTCCGGGAGCCCTTGCAGAACTCCTGGACTACGTGCGGAGGGACCCTCTGGGTCTTTTCACCTCTCTTCTACTAGAACTCCACGGACGGCAGGGAAACCAGTGTTTTGTTCATTTCCCCATCCCCAGCACTTAAAACAGTGCCTGGGCAAGAAGAGGCCCCCATAAAGAGCTGTGGAATGATCGGCTTTTCCCCTCCCCGGCTTTTCCCCTCCCCACCTCACCCCCCAGTCCAAGCTGTGGTGAGAATGAATAAATGAAGGAGAGAATAGGGGTCTCCCCAAACCAGAGAATGAAAAGACTCAGCTTGTCTGAAACGGCAAGAATGGGGACATATCACTGCACAGCCTCCCCCATTCCCCCCAGTGCCCAGCTGCCCACTCCCAGGCTTACCAGTCTCTGGATCATAGTAGCCCCCATCGTTGAGCAGGACTCTGTCAAAGGGCACTGTGCCTGGTTCAGAGCGGGGCAAACTCAGGGCAGCTGAAAAGGCCACCCGGGGCACAGAGGCTGCTGGTGCCCCCTCTGCTCCTAGGTGGGGTAGGGAGGGTGTCAGAGTGGACGCTCAGTGCAGGGCTGCCCAGCCCCCTTCCCCTCCTGGGTCTCTACCCCCAGGGCTGTCTGAGGCCTTCCATCCTCCAAATCCTAGTTCAGTTCCCCGCCCTCCAGCACTGAATGAGAGGAACTTACCCTGTTCACCTTGGGGACCTGTGGGAAGAAAAAAGGGAGCTGTGAGAAGTAGGGCAGCTCTCGCTAAGTCACTCAGCAAACATCTGCTTTCCCACTGTGCTAGGTGCTATGCAGACTCCAAAACAGAACTGGGCGTATCAAGAAAAGGAGGAACAGATAGGGTCCATTCTGTTCAACCTTATAGGCTCAGGCATCGTCTTCAACACAGCAGTGAGGCCACCACAGCTAACTGGCCAACACAGTGACTATCCTAGCTCCTAGTCACTGTCAGCCATGTAGCAGCCCCAGTTCCTTGCCTCTTTCCCCCCCTTCTCTGTCCGGTTCAGAGTAGAATGTCAAGCCCGGGGCAGCCGGGGTTGGGGCTGGGAGTAGCCCTGGCTGCAGCAAGGATCTCAGCCCACATACCTGGTGGTCCGATGGGCCCCTTTTGTCCATCCTTGCCTGGAGGTCCCGGAGGTCCGGCAGGGCCTGGGGGTCCCTCTACCCCGGGAGGCCCTGGTGGCCCAGCCTCACCTGCAGGACCTACAGTGACAAAACTAAGTTGAAGGAGAGCCATAAAAAGGAGTTTCCAAAGGGTGGTGGATCCAGGGACAGGGTGATGGGCCCCTCGCTGCCCATGCTGGGTACCTAGCCGACAGAGCAGCACCCCTCCTCCACCCACAGGCCTGTCTGAGCCGTCAGGGGAGGGCGGGGAGCTGGGACCTTGGATCATCTCTTGTGGACAAACCAAGCCCTGGGACAGAGGTGGATCTGCAATTCATGCTGGGCAGGGCAAGGAGAAAGTGGATGAGGTTAAAGCTGGGCTGTCGCAGGGTCAGGGGAGGAGAAAGAAAGGACTCGAAAGGAGTGCCCCCACCCCGTGCCTCCTCTTGCCCCCTCACCAGTGAGGTCCTTCAGACTGAGCTGGTGAAGCCGGTCCTCCAGGAGCAGCAGGGAGCTGTTAAGGGCGCTGAGCCTCCTGCCCAGGCCGGCCTGCCCCCCTAGCAGCTTCTCCAGCAGGGCGGCCTGTGTCTGGCTGGTGCTGTTGGTTTCCCGTAGCCCAGCCCAGAGCCCAGCCACGTGTCTGGAGAGGCCTTCGCGCAGGCCCTGCAGTCCCCCGGCCACCGTGTCCAGCCGCTCACAGACTCCCTCCAGGCGGCCCAGTCGCCCCTCTAGGCTGGGGCACTGGCCGGCCTGTGCCTGTCCCTCTTCCAGGCCTCGGAAGCGCTCCTCACTCTCTGTAGCGTGCTCTGTGGCCTCCTGCTGCAGCCTGTTAATCTCAGAGATGATGCGGTCCTTGGTGGCTCCCAGGTCAGCCAGATCAGCACCCTGGCCCTCCACTGTGGTCTGGAGCTCATGCAGTGAGTCATTGAGGGAGCTGAAGGTGAGAATAACCTCGGAGAGCTCTCCCTGCAGGGCCTGGAGGGCTGAGCCTGAGCTGCCCCCGAACACACTGAAGCCATCCAGAGGCCCACGGCTCGGTCCCCCAACACCCGGGCCGGCCCCAGGGCCCCGTGCGGGCAACAGGGGGCAGGAGCAGCGCTCCACACCATCCCGAAGACGGCCCAGCTCCTCCTGGACACCACCACAGGCGCCACAGCCCTCATCCCCACGGGCCTGCAGCAGCCCCTCCAGCTGGCCCAGCCGCACCGCTGTGAGATTCAGCTGCAGTGCGAACTCTGCAGCCGTCTCATCCAGCGCATTGACCCGACCCTGGAGCTGGCCCGCGACCCCTTGCAGTCCCTCCAGCGTGGCCTGCTGGGACTCCCCAGCTGCTCCCAGCTTGTGCAGGCCTGAGCCCACCAGCTGCAGTTGCCCCTCGCTGTCCAGCACCCTGCGCTCCAAGGCACTGAGGATCTCGCTGACCTCGGAGCCCTGCTCGCCTGGGGCCCCAGAGCAGAGCTGCCCACATGCCTGCACAGCCCCTGCCACCTGCTCCTCCAGCAGAGCCAGCCGCCCCCCCAGCTCCCCGCTCACGTTGGCCAGCAGCCCCTCCAGCCTCTCTTGTTGGCCCCGGGCAGCAGGCAGCCAGTGGCCCAGGCCCCCGGGAAGCCCCCGCCAGCCCTCCTCCAAGGGGCCCAGGGTGGAGTTGAATCGGTCCTCCAGGCGAGCGAGGTGGGACGCTAAGCTGGTATAGCCTGGGGGGTGGCCCCCCTGCCCAGCTGCTACTCCCAGGTTGGCGCCTCGCCGCCCGCTCAGCACTGTCACCGAGCCAGCCACCACATCCAGCCTCCGCTCCAGTTCAGCCAGTCGCCGGCCCAGCTCTGGAGGGCAGCACTCCGGAGCGGGCCAGCGGCCCAGGGCCTGCCCAGCGAGCTGCCGCTGCCGCTCCTCCACGGAGGCCAGTAGCTTCTCCAGCGCTCGCAGCCGCTCCCTGTCCTCCTGCTGCTGCCGGCGGAAGCCATCCAGCCCCGCCAGGCACACAGAGCAGGACTCCTGCAGCCGCTGCTCCAGCTCCCGCAGCAGCTCCTCGCTGTGGCCGGGAGGGGCCGGGCTTGGGCCCAGAGCCCTGCTGCCACCGCTGCCGCCACCACCGCTGTGATGGGTGTTGAGATGGCCCAGCTCCTGGTCGTGGGTGGAGACGCGGTTGTCCAGGAGCTGCAGCTGCTGCTGTATCTCGCTGAGGGTTTCGTGCACACCGGGGCGGGCAGCTGCATCTGCGGGCTGCTGCCTCCCATTAAAGGCTATCTCCACAGCTCTCTGGACGTCTTCCGTCAGGCGCCCGCTCAGTCCCTGCAGGACACCCCGGAGGCCCTGCAGCTCCTTCGTCAGGCTCTGCACCTGCTCCTCCAGCTGCTGCACCTTTTGTGACTCCCCAGGTCCTGGCAGAGAGGGGAAGGCATAAGGGCGAGGGGCGAGGCCTCAGAGCTCAGTGCCTACCTCCTAGGTCCTGCGCTCCCCAGCTCCAACAAGAGGGCAGAGGTCCCAGCTGATGTGGCCATTCCTTAGCTGCATGACTTGGGCAAGAAAAGATGGTAGGAAACTCCATTCACTGAATGCCTTTAAGCCACATGTGTACCATGGCTCCTTCCCGCATCCAGCAACTCCATTGTGCAAATACCATTAGTTCTTCCCATTTCACAGACTGGGAAACAGAGGACCAGAGAGGTTAATTAACTGGGCCATGGATTACAAGTTTAATAAGTGGCAGAGCCAAGTTTCAAACCCAGGTCGTCCATCAGACCACCAAGGCCAGGTCCTTTCCACCTTCCAGAATGCCTCTTAACTTTATGGAAACTGTTCCAACATCTGAAAAAAGGGAATGACACTAGGTCCTTCCCTCAGGGTGAGTGAAATGCGGACGTGGGGTAGGAACCTCTCCACAGCACTACAGGGACAAACAGGGCTCTGAGGCGAGCTGCGGGGGATCTGGCTGGATGGTCGGAGAATCAGCCAGAAGTTCCTGTTTCCATAATTACAGCACAGCTATCTCCCTGGCAGGCAAACACAGCACATCTGCAGTGCCGGGCAACGGGGACTGCTGCATTCTGGGACCTGTAGTCTCCAGAGGCCACCGAGGGGCCTGGGACCTGTAGTTGGCTGCAGTGCATGCTAGGACTTGTAGTCTCATCTGTCTATCCCCTTGGACCAAGCTTCTCCAAGGAAATCCCCCTTCCTCCGCAGCTGTTCCCAACTAGGAAGTATCTTGGCTACACGTGGGCATGAACAAGCACATTCTCTTTTTCTGCCTTCCTTTTCTCTGGGTCTCCACTCAATCTCTCTTCTCTGTCTCACACACACACAAACACACACACACACACACACACACACACACACGGACACAGACATATTCTCCCTCTCTCTTCTCTCTCTCTCTCTCTCACTCGCTCTCGCTCTCATGCATGGGAAGGGATCTCATTAACTCCCTTCTGTCCCCTCTTCTGACCTGGAGCAGGGGTTCCCCGCAGCAGCCTGGCCCACGCTTCCCCCAGCACCGCCTTCCCCTCCTCTCCCCAGCAGCTCCGGTACTCACCTTCCCCACCCAGTCCACTCAGGTGGTTGCCCGCACTGGAGCCCGAGAGGTTGGGGCGGGCGGGCCGGGGCCGGGGGCGCGGCGTGGTGGGTGCAGGGCCCAGCGCCGGGGCAGGGCCCTCGGCACAGTCATCGCCCCCGTACCCCTGGCAGCACCTCCACTCCATATCCGTTACTGTTTTGTAGGCCACACGGTAGCGAGGGCGGAGGAAGCTGCGGTACCTGGGAGAGGCAGAGGGAGGCCTCTTGACTCCTCCCTGTCCTGTAGTGATCCCGGCCCCTGTCCTCAGAGATGAGCAGCCGCTGGTGGACTAGACCTGTCCCTCAGGCTGGGTCCCCCTTACTGACCAGCATGTGGCCTTGCTCAGTTGACAGTTGTCAGCGTGTTGGCCAAGGGCCAAATCCCTACTCTTCCTCCCCTTGTCCTGTGCTGGAACTTTGAACAACTCTCCTTGACTGTGACCCAGCCCGGAAAAGGCGTTCCAGGGGCTGGCAGGGTGGTCCAGGTAAGTTTGCCCTCAGTATTCCACCAGCCAAATTGCTGCCTCAGCATCTCCTCAGCTGGCTGTGACTGAAGCCCCCGGTCCTGCCCCTTGCTACCTGCTTGGTACAAATGCCCCCAGTTGGCCGCCCTAGCCCAGCCCCAGCCAAGTGCACATCCCTTGGCAGGGGGAGGTGCTCACATGATGCTGTGGGAACACTGGGGCTGGCCCCAGCCACAGGGCTGGTAGTCAGGCTTGATGAAGGTCTCCACTCCATCCTCAAGGACACAGCTCACTGTCCGGGTCACCACGTAGGCACACCAGTTCCTGCAGATACAACCCCACGTGGGCCCAAGATCCAGAGACACATACCCCCAAGGAAGGCCCAGGGGGCTACCAGAGGGGCGGAGGGAGGGTCAAAACATGAAGGGCCCCTGGGAACGGTGGGAGCCAGGGCTTTGGCAGGGGCGGCTCCCCGCCCCCCCACCTTCCTGTGCAGCAGGAGTCAATAAAGACTTTTCAAGACGGGGACAGGAGATGTAGATGCAAAACCACAACCACGAGATGTTGATCCTCGTGGCTGGGGGCACGTGGGGAGCCTCTGAATCCACACATTCATTCGTGTCCCTCTGTCTCAACCCCCAGCTTGGCGTGGCCTGTGTGAACCGACCGGCCAGGGCCCCTGGTGATCCCCTGGATGCTGGCTTCCACCCACCACTCAGGGGAGAGGACGGGGCAGGCAGGGCTCCAGCTCAGGGTTAAGGAGAGAATAGGCCATTGATGAGCGCTGCCCACCTTGGGGCTCGACGTTCTACACTCTTGGCCCCATTCGCGCCAGTCTCTGGTCCGTGTCGGCTGGAGAGCCACAGGGAGCAGAGGAGCGGCGTCAGAAGCGTGGGTTACTGGATGGGGCTGAGGGAGCCCTAGAGAGGAATGAGAGGTCTGCCGAGAATCCCAGGCTGGTATGCAGCTGGCGGCTGGCAGGAAGGCCTGGCTGGTGTCCCTCAGGGTAGTTTCCCTGGGCGCCTAACGTGGAAGCAGATCTCCCTGAGGTTGGGGGGGGACCTAGCTCTTCAGGGGGCCCTGGAAGTGCCCTGAAGGAAGGCGGGCATGTGAAGAGCACCTGGCGGATGGGTTTCCTCTTCCCCCTTCCCTGCCCCAGGCGGGGACAGCCCAGAAGAGCGGACCCAAGGTCGGGGCCAGGATACACACCTTCTCACCCACCCTCCCACCTACCTCCAGCCTCGGGCTGGGGCCCAGACTCTTACCTGTGGCGGCTGGCAGGCCGGGGGGCACTCTGGGCCTGGGGTCCCCCAGGGCTGAGGGCCCCGCCACTCCCAGTGTAGAGGCTGTAACCGCGAGGAGGGTAGCTGGCCGCCCCCACGGCTGTGGTCAGCAGGCAGCAGAGGTAGCAGCTCCAGAGGGTTCCGGGGGCCATGGCGGGGGCGCTCCGTGGTGGCCCTCAGAGGCACATCCTGGCCTGACCACCGGCGCCTCTGCCTGGAGCGGGGGACGCCGCGGATCCGAGGGACAGCAGGTCCTGTCCCCAGCTTCCTGCCAGCAGCCCCCAGCCGCACGCCTCCTCCTTGGCCGCCTGGCCTGACCCCTCTCCCCCTCCTCTTTCCTCCTCAGGCTCCTATCTGTCCCTCCCTCGGTTCCTTCCGCTCTCCTCTTCTCCACTTCTGAGGGGGGTTTGTTCTCTGTGCCCCCCGGCCTCCTGTGCCTGGTCCCTGGCCCTCTCAGATGCTGCTTCCTGGGCCTCCACCCCCTCGCCCCAGCTGGCCCTCCTCTGGCCTCCCTATCGCTTTTCCCCAATGACTGGATCCTGAGGGTGACAGGGCTTTGCCCCTGTGGCTGCTCAGAGGCGCAAGAGTGGTTTCGGGGCGGGCCCTGGCCTCCTGCCTCTCTCTCTCCCTCACTCCCCTCCCTTCCCCCCTGTCTGGCTGGCGGTCCAGCCTCCCCCTTCCTCCCCCCACCTCTCCAACCATCGTGCGCCACATCTGCTTCTTGTTAACTCCGGGAAAGAGAGAAAAAAAAAGGAAAAACAGAGAAATGTGGAGTTGCCCCCGGGCTTGGGGCCAGCCTCTCAGACGGGCCACATGGAGCGGAGCTGGGGCCTGAGCTGGGGAGGAGGCCCAGGGCTGGTCGCTTAGACAGGGAACGGGAGCTGGAGCCACAGCTCTCCTGGGGCCAGGGCAGGCCTACCCCGGGAGAGAAGGCCTGAGAGAGGAGCCCACAGGCGAGAGGTGGAGAGGAGAGCTGTAAAAGGAAGAAAGAATCGCAGGGCTCAGCAGGACAGCCACTCACCATCTAGTCCGGCTTCCTCCTTTCATAGATGTGAACATTGAGGCCCAGAGTGGGAAAGTAACTTGTCCAAGGTAACACAGCAAGTCAAGAGCAGGGCTCAGATTAGAATATAAATGGTACCCAGGTCAGTGGCTTGCGAGGTAAAAGGAGGAGAGGAGTGAGGGCTACTGGGCCAGAGAGGAAAAGGAGAAGGACTCACTGAGGCAGGCAAGAAATTCAGAGAAGCCAGAAGAATCTGGAAGTGGGGAGTAGCCTTCTGTCAAGCATGGGGAGGACATGGGCAAGAGGAAAAAGGCTTTCATTCTCAAAAGGCCAGGTGAACATGGGTCTCAGACTTGTCTTGGAGAAGGTCAGCCATGAGTGCGGGAGGGGAGGGAAGGAGGGAGGTGAGTAGGGCCCGATGTATTTAGCCTGAAGGAAGTCACTCCCTAGAGTGGAGCCAAGTCTGGTAGCCTCTGAGGCAAGTAAGGAAGTTGACTCAACCACCAGCCTGCCCATAGACTCTGTCAGAATCTGTCAGCCGGCCCCCCTCACCATCTGGCCCCCAGCGTTGTGTTCTGTACAGGTCTCCCTGCGTGGTGGGCTGCTTGGGAGAGCCAGGCAGCAGTACTAGACAGAAAGGAGGCGAGAGCCTGGTGTGTGGGCGCTGCGGAGGTGCCTGGGTAGCAAAGGCACGTGTAGGACTCAGTAAGGAGTAGCTGGTCCTGCTGGGGAACAGGACACAAGCGCCCGACAGAACGAACACAGGGCAGGACAGACAGAAGGCCAGATGGATGCTGTGCTCTGGGTAAGAGGAGGGGAAAGATAGCTGGCTGCTGTGGGGAGTCAGAGAAGAGCTATTGGAAGAAAGAGAATCTGATAAATGTGGTAGTGGGGGGAAGTAAAAAACAGGGACGGGGGGAGGGGGAGAGATTTCAGGTTGGTGAAAGCGGTCTGTCTCAGTTTCCTCATCTGTAACATGAGAATAATCATAGTTCCCTCCTTCCTAGTTTCATGTGGATTAAGTTAATCCATGTGAAGCATTTAGAATAGTGTCTGGCATGTGGTAAATGTTAGCTCTTCTTTGTGTCAGGAAGTCAGAGAGGTTGATTGTGGAAAAATCAGGGAGAGGTTCAGATGACTGGTTAACAGCTTGGGTTACAAGTTTTTGAGTAGGGGGTCGATACACACGCAGAAAGAAGATATTCTTGGCAAGAGCAATGGGCAGGGTGTTAGGGCACAAGGATGCTGGTTCCAGCTCCTCCTCTAAATAGTGTTATCACTTTGAGCAAACCCCCTGACTCCACCGGGGGTCTGCCATCTTTCTGTCATCTCAGGTCCCTTCCAAATTCTACACTGCAAAGTGACGCAGACTTGGAAGGGAAGGCTGTGACTGCTTGGTGACTGCATGGGTAATGAGGGACCAGATGAAGGGGGACACCACAGAAGCTTCCAGGGTTTGAGCCAGCGTGAGTAAATCGAGAAGAAGAGCAGGTTTGAAGGAAAGAAAGATGACCTTCGTTTGGGCATCCTGAGTTTAAGATGAGAATAACACATCTCAATGGAAATAAACGTCCAAAGGAGATGGTTAGCAGTGTGGGTCTTGATTCTGGGAACCATTTGCAGGACAATAGTTGGAAACTATAAGAATGGATGCCACCAAATCTTCAATGTGAATCTGAGTGATCTACCTCTGACGTCCAGAATATGATCCTGATGACTGGAAGAAATGTTGGCGAAAAGACAGGATGGTGACAGTAAACTCTGGAACCATCAGAAATGGAAACCTGTGCCTGTTCCTTAGAGGTGAGGGGATTGGCACCTAGGGAGACTTGAAGGAGTTGGTCCTAGAAGGTCCTGATTTCAAAGTCGCTGTCAGTGGAAGGCAGCTGCTTAGGCCCTGGCCCTGGCCCTGGCCCTGGCCCTGGCCGGAAGCTCACTCACTTCCCCTCCAGGTGGCCCTGGCTGCTGCTGTGCGTTTGCTTTCTCTGCTCTTCCCGGTCTTCTCCGTTCAGGAGCTCCTGGCAACTTAAAAAGTCATCCCAGCCATCTTGTGACTACTCAGTTGTCACCCGTTCCTTTGCCTGCCCCCTTAAGTTACAAAATCTGTTGTATTTTAAGTGTGTCAAGTCAAAAATGTTGCCTTTGAAATATAATGGCGGTAGGTTGCATTTCATTTAGTCCTGTAATTAGGAGCCAAGACCTAGAGCCTGACATCAATGTTCAGAGATATCAAAGAAATCAGTGGGTTCACTGGGGCGGCCTGAGGTGTTGGGCAAGCAGGCTGCAGTGGAGACTAAGGTTAGAGGGAATGCAGTGGTGGCGGTGGTGTTGATAGGCAGCCACAAATTGCCAAAGAGACTGGAAGAGAATTCCTGAGACCAAAAAAGGCTAAGAGTCCCTCGGGCACTAGGACAAGATCTATTTTATAACCTCTCCAAGACAGATTTCCATGGGTCTAGTGCCAATGGGAAATCTTGGCTGTACCAGGCAGCTAACTCATTCAGTCAACCATCACTGATGGCGCAATGAACTCCTGTGCCTGGGGCCAGAGAGATAGGGGCCCCAGCAGTAAGGAGCATTTTATGCCTACCACCCTCGGTCAGAAGACTGAAGAGTGGGAGGAAAAAGGGGGGAATAATAACAACCGGGCCTTGGGTCATGCCAACCCAGATGGGAATTCCAGCTTGTGGGGACTCTTGAGCAAAAGTCCACTATGCACAAATGCACACTTTTTTTTTCCTTCCAACCCTTCCCACAGGTACAATACTTCAGGAGCTAACCTCCCTGGATGCAGGGCCCAGTGCCCCTTTTCCAGGTCTTGTTGTCTTTTCACTCCTGAGCCTAATCCTGACTATGTCTTCTGCTTTAAATTGTCACACTAATCACAGAGATTAAGCTCCACACATTCCCCCCTGCCCCACGTGCCCCCTAACCCTCTCTCTCCCCCGATTTCCCCCAGGATAAGGCTTCACTTGTCTCACTTCCCACGTACTTTTCCACCCAAGCTTTTTTCAGGAGTTGTTAGCTCTTAGCTGAGTCCAGTTTAGTCCTGGAGACCATTTTTAACTTGGTTAAAATGTTCCTCCAGGCACTAGGCCAAATGACCCATTCAAGGCTGATAAAGACTCGCTGACCTAGGCACAGGAAGTTCTGGGAGGTGAAGGACATTTCTGGATGGTTCTAAAACAAAACCTTTTCCGCTTTCCCCTGACCCTAGGACAACCTATTGAGTCCACAGTCTGACACAACAGAGTATGGAACAGAGGAAGAAGGATCAGGTGACAGTCTCTAACCATTTGCAGAACCTTGGTCAAATCATTACCTTCTGGGCCTCAGTTTCCTTCTTCATAAAATGACCTGGAAGGCCCCCTTCAGCTCTGAGAGTCTAGTTTACTCTGCAACTGGGTCAGCTGGTTTCTGGACAGCCTTGGAAGGCTGAAGCACTCCAAGGCCTTCCCTTATGTCATTTGCAGTCTAGAAAGTCTGCTTTCCAGGATCTAGTTGTGTTTCAACAGATCTAAAAGTTTGGTTGCTCTTGCATCTGCTTCAAATTTCCAGGAGATGCAAAGCATAATGTGTGTAATCCTTTAAGACCTAGACCCTCATTCTCCCAGAGCAGAGCTGGGAACAGACTGCTCACTGAGGGGACACATGAGGGAGTACATGGCTGGGATTTCACCGTTATGTGGAGGGAACATGGGGTTGGGATTCTAAACAGAAAACTTCTGGGAAATGGTGGGGGCTGCGTGATGAGAGGGGAGGCCGGGAAACTACAGACTGCTAAAGGCCGAGACCAAGCTTAGGAGTCACTGGGCTGGTGCATGGAGGACAAACTGCTGATGGTCCCAGGCCAGGGAAGCCCACTCCGGGCTAGTGCACCCTTAGCTCACCGTGCACACAGCCTGCCAGTCAGTCCCCTTACCCAGCTGTTCCAGCCCCATAGCAGCTCCTGTAGTTTTCTTTGGCTCAGAGAAGCAGAGGCGTCCCCTGAGCCCTGGCCCCCCTCTACCGCAGAGCAACTGGCTTCCATTACCCCTGACAGCTCCAGAGAAACAGCCCAGCCCCTGGCCCCAGCCTGGCTCAGTGCCGTTCCCTTTTATGGTGAAGCTGAGGGAAAGCAAGGAGGTGGGGGGGAGTAGGTTTTGGCTGGGCAGAGGGTTGTAGAGCCCCAGGCTGCCTCTCCCTTCACCAGAGACCCTCGGACATCTACCCAGTCATCTTCCTTTTTTCTCCTCGGTGGCCCACTCTGCTTATAACCCACACGACCCCTCTTGCTGGTCCCAGCCTTTCCTCCTTTCCCCCCTCCCTCACATCCGGGTGGGGGGTGATTTCCCACTTGGCTTAAGTCCCACGGTTTGGGTTTTGATTCCGGGAGGGTCCGCCCTATTTCCGACGCCCACCTCTGAGAGTGGGATGGAGGGAGGGAGTCCGGAAGGGAGGCACTGGTCAGATCACAGGCACGATCGTTCTATTTGGCGGATGTGGGGCAGAAAGGCTGCCGCCGAGGAGAGTTAGCCGGCCGTCCCAGCCCTGTCCCCATTCTGCACCGCCTCTTACCCCTCTCCCGGCCGCCCGGACCAGGGTGGGGACCCTGAGGGCAGGGCGCAAAGGAAGCACCTGGCCGGGCCGGGAAGCGAAGGGTGGGCAGCAGCATGTGGGCCCGCGACCGAGAGGGGGGCCGGAGTCTAGGGTCAGGCCGAGCCTCCCGCTCGGTCCCGCCGCCACATCCTCGCTCTAGTCCACTCCTCGGCTCCAAGGAAGCGGCCCCAGCGCCCCTAACCCTGTCCCGGACCACGCCAACAGCTCACAGCTGCGCCGTGCCGCGTACGAAGCGAGCGTCTGCAGCCCGCCCGCCCCCTACGGCGGCCGGCCCCTCCTCAGCCCCGCCCAAGACCCCGCCCCTTGCGAGTGCGCCGCGGGAGCAGGCGAGACGCGGGGGCTAGGGAGCCCTTACCGGCCGAGCCTGACGGCCGGAAGTGGCTGTTTTGGGACTGAGCTGGCGCAGCAAACTTCCGATCCAGGTCTCCTACCTCGAGCTAGTCCACAGATCGTGTCGGAGCCGAGCCCCGCTGATCAGGTGAGAGGCACGCAGGCGCGGTCCACGGCCCATCGGCGGTGGCTGGGCCAGTGCGGCGAGGAAGGGTCCTGGTCTGGGCGAGGAGTGCGCCGGTCCGAGGCTCAGTCCCCCCTCTTCTCCGCAGCATGATCACGGACGTGCAGCTCGCCATCTTTGCCAACATGCTGGGCGTGTCGCTCTTCCTGCTTGTCGTTCTCTATCACTACGTGGCCGTCAACAATCCCAAGAAGCAGGAATGAAAGTGGCGCTTTCTCCGCCCCAGGTAACGGTACGGGGCTGTAGCGCCCAGCCCCAGAGAGTGAGTGGCGGGGCCGCGCCAGGGCGTGAAGGGTTCGAAACTTCAAATCAGAAAGTGTTGGGCCAAGCATGATACTCGGCCCCTTTATCCGCACAGAGCAGCGAGTGCCCTGCCCCCTTCCCCCTTAAACTGCTCCCTGCTAGAACGGGGTGGGTTCCCTAAACCCCCTCAGTCCCCATCTTCCTGTGGTCCCCAGATGCCCAAGTTGATAGTACGGGTACAAGAAAGTACTGACACCCGAAGGAATAAAGGTACTGAGGATGCCGTCCAAGTAAGAGGATTTAGGCTCTTCACTTAAATAGTACTCACTTTTCCAAGGTTGTTTAGGGTTTTATTTAGGCATAATTTTTTTTGTGAGGGGTTGGAAAGATAGAGAATTCTATTTCAGGGGCACAGGGCACTGATTTAGGGGTTGGCTAGTGTAGACCCAAGCCATAGAGAAGAATGGGATGGGGGGAGGTGCTGTGTGAACGTCTGGTAAACCAACCCATAAGTGTGGGCGAGAATTGTAAGGGGGGACAGGCTGGATGGGAGTTGATTCCTGAAGGATTGCCCCAGAGGAAAGCTGCAGCATTTTCCTTACCTCAGGTCTTTCCCCCTCTTTTCTAGGGTTCCAGGACATAGTCTGAGGCAAGATGGAGGGTGTGAGGGGCCTTCACACTTCACTTCATCCCTTCTACCCATCACAACATACAAAGCAACTACACCTGGATTTTTCCAAACAACTTTAATTTCCTCAAAGTCTTCCTTAACCTTATGGAACAAGAAGCTGCCACTGAATAGGGCCCAGCATAGGGCTACTTTATTTTCTACTCCCTCCCCCCAGTATAAAAATATAGATTTTTTTTGTGGTCCCAAAATCGTGTGCTGTGGAGGGAGGGAAGGGGTGGCAGGTCCCTGCTTTGTCCTGTCTCAAGGTGATGCTCTGCTGTGTCTCAGAACAGTGTGGCTGGCGTTCCAAGGAGTTATAATTGTCACATGGAATCAGGAGCTGAGAAAGGGGACTAGCACATTTCTCACTGTGTTCCCCATCTCCGGGTCATGTGCTGGGCGTGAAGGTCAAGGCCTCAGACCCGAGGAGAAACAGTGAGTGGAGGAGATTTAGGGACAAAACAAACCTCAGTTTGGCCCAAGGGCCCCCCACTGTAACAAATCCGGGACTGGGAGTCAGACAGACTACGGGAAATAGGAGAAAAGGCAGGGGCAGAGCAGGGCCGTGGGGGCCCAGCCTGAGGCAGCCTGCAACAGAGAAGAGAGAGGAGTCAGGGTTGTGAAAACTCCGCCCTTCTTCTGGTCTTTCAGCCAGGGGCTGGGAGGTGAGAGAGGCAAGGTGGGTGAGAATAGGCAGGTTGAGCACTGCACAGTGGTCTGACAGGAATGGTCTGACCAGCCTGCTCCTTAGGCCTAACTAGAAGTTGTTCTCTTGTCTGTTGGAGTGAAGACGGACAGCATGATGGGGAAAAAAGTCAGGGACTAGGTTCTTAATGAAGGTACATTTAGTCTTTCGGGGGTCAAAGGGAGAAGGGAAGGAAGAAAATGATCTTGAATGGCAGAAATGGGAATAAGGGGATAGAAGTGAGAGGTGGGGTGAAGCGTTGCACCCTGGTGCTCACCGTGGTATGGAGCAGGGTCCCGGCTCTGGCTCACTGCTCTCCCTGCTCCGGGGGGTAGGGGACGTGGGGCCCGAAGAGCCTCTCATCCCTCTGCGAGTCGGCGGTGAGCCCCGGCCCAACCTGGGCCTAGCCTGTGTGGACAGGGGGTAGGCTATGAGGCTGGATTCTTCCATGAACTTTTTGCTTCTAGGTTTCCTTCTAGTATCCACACGTATGAGTGTAGTATGGGTGTCAACACGGGTACTGGGACCTTGAGTTCCTGGGCACTGTTCCTAGCTGAGAAGGTAGGGCAGGATAATAGCTAGAAAACTCTTGGGTTCAGTCTATGACTATACATTCCAAGCTTAACTAGGGGAGTCAGAAGGGTCCAGCATTTAACCTTCATGGCTATACCACGGTCAAGATCTGGCTGAGTAGAGAAGCACGGTGTGGAAAGATGTTGGAGGATTAGTGGGTCTGCCTCAGAGCCTTCATTGCCTCAGCCCCTGCCAGAGCAGCTTAAGCTTCACCTGTTCAGTCAGCTTCTGCCTACACCTAACTTCAGTCAACCTAGCATGGGGATCTGGAGTGAATCGGAGTTGGTGGCACAGCTGTTCCTAGGAGCAGCAACCAGATGTGTTACCTGGGGAATCCGGGACCCCTCCTGGCGGGAACTCTCCTCGGGCAGGTCTGGGCAGAAAGAGAGGAGAAGCTAAGGCAGGGGCAGGCAAAGCCAAAGCTAGCAGGCTGAGGTTAGGGTATGTCTGGCAGGGATACTGGGATTGGAAGCAAGCAAGAGACCTGGCTGAAGGGGACGGGGGTGCAGCACCGGACAGACAGGCACTCAGGCATCAGAGCAGCTCTCTGCTGTGGTTGTGGGGAGAGGGTGTAAAGCAGTGCTGGGCATTTTCCCTCCCACTACCCAGGTGAACAGCGCCTTGCTGGGCTCTGCAAGAGTCGCTATGCTGGGGACTGGGGAAGACCCAAAAACGTTACCTGTAGTCGGGTCCTGATACAGGGGATCCGAGGTCCAGCCCCTAGCAGGCCTTTCCCAATCACCATGACAGCCTCTGGTTTGTCCCCTGAGGGTAGGAATGAGCAGCTACTCCCTAGGGAACAAAAGAAACTGATATCAGGATGGGGCCACGGAGAAGAGGTAACTTCCTTTAGATCAGAGTTTCTCAGTATTGGCAATATTGACATTTTGGGCTGGATAATTCTTTGTTGTGGGCGGCTGCCTTGTGTATTTCAGGATGTTTAGCAGCATCTCTGGCCTCTGCTCAGCAGATGCCATTTCTTCCCCTGCCTCCTCCCCACTGTAACAACCAAACATCTCCAGAAAAATGTCCGCTGCCTGGCAAAATCGCCGCTGGTTCAGAAGCACGTCACACTCTAGTCTGGTCCGAGGGGTAGAACAGTAACTTGAGCTTGAATCAGAACCCACTCAACTGAACTACTATGAATTTATAGACCTTAGAGTTATCCCAGTCATACGTGTGAGCATTTAAGGATCAAGTCATCAGTACCCAAGACTGGTGGATTCAGGGCTACCCGTCGAAGAGAGTTAACAGGTTGGGAGTAGTGGGCTCTGAGGGAGGTAGGAGATGTTAGGCTGAAGTTTTAGAAATCATCCCCATCCAGTGCTTTACACGGCTGGGTCTATAACTTAAAAGGAGAGCAGACGGTCTAAGCTCTTTGTGGATGATATGGTCACACAACATTTGCGGTGGTGACAGGTGAAAGGCCTATGCTTTTTTCATTCTTCAGTTTTGTCTAAGTTGCCCAGCTCCTGGAGTCAGGGAGCTTGAATAAATAGCAGGTAGGAAAAGTCCTCAGGTTCCTCAACTGTAAAAATAAGGATTAAATGAGATAATGTGCTTAGAGCAGTGCCTGCCACATAGTAAACGCTCAATAAGTGGTAACTGTTATTTTATTACACAAAGATGTTCACTAAACTCCAGCCTCCTGTACAAGGGCATTGATGTTAGGGATTTAGGATAATCCAGGAGGATAACTGGTGCCCCTGGTCTGGAGTGGCCTGTATTACATCAAGTCAGGAATGAGGTCCAGGTCACATGGCAGCAGAGCTGGAAGGATTTCTTCAAGCCTAGTCAGGAGTCTGGCCTATGCCCTGGGAGGTAGGGAAGGAAGGAGGTTGGCCAACCCAGATTTCAGGGGCGGTGGGTACAGACCTGATATGCCGAGTGAGTTGGGCAGTAGGCAGGAGCCCATGTGTAAAGAGGCTGTGTTAGAACTAACAGGAGTTGGGGACGGGGCCGGGCTGCTTGAAGTAGGGTGATGGGTCAGTGGCTGCTGCCGCCGTCTCCTGTCCTGGCTTCGGGGCTCTGAGTGGAAGGGACACAAGCAGATAAAAGGGCAAATAAGTGAGGCATTGTCACTCCCCTGCCCCGTTGGCCTTCCCTTGTCAGCAGATGCCTGTTTTCAAGCTTGTCATCACACCAGCATCCCTCTTCTGAAGTAAGTCTAAGATGGGTAGAAAGAACTAATAATTTATTCCAGCTCTCCAGTTTTCATCCAGCCCTCATCCTACTTCACCTCTCTGGAGCTAACCAGCCTACTCACCCACCAGTTCATTCTTCTGGCAAAGAAGTTATTGAGCTTGGCTTTCCTAGGTTCTCCTCTTCCCCCCTAACCGCCCCTTTTCAACTGCTTGTCCTGCCCCTAAATGTCAGTGTCCCCCACCATTTTAGCCTTGGTTCTCTCCTGCTCTATGTACTCAAAACTCCCAAGTCTCCCTCTTGCCCTTTTTTTCCTGAACTGCAGTTCTGATTGTCTACTGATCGTTCCTACCTGGCAGTCTCTCATGACCCAAACGAAACTCATTTTCTCCCCTCCTTCCTTTTGCTCTCCCTATCTTGGTGAGAAATCTGCTAGAAACTTGTTTCCTCTTTCGACTCCTCCCTCACATTTAGATTTGTGTTTAACCCAAATCTGGACAATTCTCCCTCTGCCTTCGCTGGAATTCCTCCTTTATTCACCCTTGCCATTGCCAGCATCCAGATACAGGTCTTTATCTCTCATCCAGGCTTTTGAAAAAAATTCCCCACTGGCCTCCCCAGCTTGAGTCTCTTCCCTTTTACAATCCATCCTTCACACAGATGCCAGAAATTCTTCTTCTAAAATACAGACCTGATCAAGTCATTTTGGCTCAGGCAAGGGAGAGATACTGAAGGTCTTTTAAAGGATAAAGTCTAAACTTTTTAACGTGGCATTCAGAGCCCCGCCCACTGTGGGTCCAGTCTACACATCCTTAGTAGGATGCTGACTTGATCCTTCACACCCTCTGCTATAGCCTCTAGGGCTACTAGCTATGTGGTTCCTCTGCAAAGTCTGTTTCCTCTTCTAGTGAAACTTTGGACATCTTATATGTCCGATCTCAAATGTCACCTCTATGAATCCTCGCTGACCATTAACAGTAGGATTAATTCTTCTCTTTCATTGTCCTTTGTTCACTTGGCTAGTAATTTTTTATGGTTTCTGTCTCCTTAACTAAATATTAGTACATGTAAAGTACTTAATACTGCCTGGCACATGGTAAGTGCTCAATAAATGTTAGCTAATATTCTAATTGGAACTTGAGTCTCTTGAGGGTAGGGACCTTGTCTTTTCTAATACTGTACATCCCAGTGCCTGTAAAGTACTGCCTGGAAAACCAGAGACCTTAATAAACATGTTGTTTACCCGGATAGCAGACACCCACTGTAGACCGTAAGCTGGCTCAACAATCCCTGTCTAAGGGCATATGGTTATACTCTGTGGGGCAGCTCTCTTGGTCCCTTCTTTGTAGCTAGAGCCTCACTGCTACGGATTCTGAAAGGTGGGGTCCCAGTGGGGTAGATGGTGAGGTAGGGAGATTCTCAGGCTTGGCAGGTCCTTCCTTATCACAGGGGGACAGCAGGTACCAAATGCTCTCAAACGGAATGAGCTGTTAACCTTTGTGGAGCTGAATTCGATGGTAGTTCCAGATGCCAGTTGACTTCTAACAAAGCAACATGTGTTACATGTGAAAAGGCCCTAAAGGGTGACAGTAACTTTACCTTGTCTAGCTACACTAGCAGTGACAAGGCTACTTCTGGAAGGTCCCAAACCAAATTTAAAAAAACTGATACTCGTATGAATAAGGACGAGAAGAAAGGGAGAGATCTCAGGATGGAAGCTACTCTAGCTTTGAGGAGTTTGCCAAGATGCTGGGTACCAATTAGAGTCTAAGACCACAGACAGGAGTCAAAAACAACCAGACCTAGTGAGAGTTGGCACAGCGATGCCAACAAAACAACCGAAGTCAGACTCATGGCCACAGTCACATAACTCGAAACATTACCCACCACCAATGACTTAGAGACACTGTAGAGCCTAGACCTGGGTAATTCTTTGATTAAAACAGGGATGTCAAGATGATGTCAAGTGATTGATAGTGCACAGTAGGCAGAAATAATGAACTTTAATGACAGAGGGGGAAATAGCAGGAAATAGATGATCTGAGAAATATCTATACACAGAAGGATGTTGAAACCATGTTAAGGGATGAAGCCTCACCCCACCCCAAGGAAGGATAAGAGAGCAGGCTAGAAATTGAGTGGAGGCCTCTGGGACATTTGTAGGTTCTAGTAAGGAACTGAGTGGCACTTAAGAAGATACCAAGCGAGGGAGGGAGACGCAAGAGGGAAGAGATATGGGAACATGTATATGTATAACTGATTCACTTTATTAGAAAGCAGAAACTAACACACCATTGTAAAGCAATTATACCCCAATAAAGATGTTAAAAAAAAAAAGATACAAAGCAAAACAGGCAAATGATATAAAAAATGCCAATGTGAAATGTAAGGATCAAAGGAAAGATATTAAGGATACAACTCAGGAATCGTGCCCCTAAAGAGAGTTTCAGGGTAGGAGACAGGTTCTAGTTTAGGAGAGAGGCCTGATCTGGAAAGTACAAGGCATTTAAAGGTAACACGTCATCACTTAAAAGACTGTCTTAAGGTTCGGGGGCTGCCTGTGAATTTGGCAGCGTGAGCACACAGCCCAGTTTCTCATGTTTTGGCTTCTGGGCCCCGGTATCATCCAGGCCTACCCAGTCTCCATTGTGACAAGAATTAAAGGGAGGAGCCCCAACTCTCTTCTTTCTTGGCTCGAAGCTAGAGAAACAGTGCCTTAAGGCTGAATGCAAGTGATAATGTGAACAGCTCTACATCTAGAGCTTGTGAGACGGTGTTTTATGATAATCAGCCCCTAGGTTCCATTTGGGAGGCCGGACAGTCCTGGGGCAGAGGCCAGAGGCGTAGAGCCAGACCCACCTTACCACTGTATGAGTCAGAATGGATGTCCTAAGGGCTCGCAATTTTGAGGGGCAGTTGTGTACCCTGTGCCTAGGTCATGCATCATCCCTCCAAAACATCTTTAGAACTGTCCCTACAGGTAGCACCCCAGATCTCACTGGATCCCTAGGATGAACGCAGACCTGATTTATGCCCTGTGAGGGGTGGACAGGCGAGACAAGCCTTCATTCAGCTTCAACTTCCTGCCTTTTATTTGTTCAACAAATATTTGCAGATCATTTAATAAGTGCCAGGCATGGTGCTAGGTGCTAAGGGAATAAATAGATGTGTTAGGAGATATTTCCTGCCATCAAATAAGTTTTATTACTCTGCTATTTAACACAAAACTTTCTCTTGCAGGGGAAAAAGTAAAAGTGATGATGGTGCTGGAGGCACTCTTCCTATGTCCTTTGACTCACTTCTCAAAGGAGCCTCCACTCACCATTGGCCTTTAGCTGCTCTATCAGAAGCTGCTGGTCAGCTGAGACAAGGCATCACAGAGGCCAGGAGAGAATTCTGGTAACCTCAGCTTTAAGTGCCAGAGCTGGGGCAGACTAGAGTGGCCATGGTGGGCTGATGGCTGAAGGCTCCCCGCTTTACACTTAAGTCCCTTGTCTTTTACACCAGTATCCCGCTGGGTAGGGTGGAGGGCTAGGGAATAAGTTTAAGCTATTGAGTGAGACTTGCTTGAATCCAGGGCCAGGACTAGTATGAAGCGAGTGAGGCGCCTAGAGTGCATAGTTTAAGGAGGCCCTTGCCTGACCCTGAGAGCGAGTGCCTTCTTAAATCATGTGTCCTAGGCACCTCACTGGCTTCCCTCTAGTTCGAGCCCTGTTTTCATCAATACATAGGCAACAGAAGGAGGAGCCCGTTTACTATCCACGCCCTCCCCAGCAGGTCCTCCTCCGAGCTGTCTGCATCTGCTCCTGCACCAGGAAATCACACACTTTAGCTGTTACGTTAGCTGTTCCCCAGTGAGCTCTCCCTCCTGCTCCTCGGTGGCAGCTGCGGACAGTGCCCTCTGCGCTCTGAGCCCCGTGGTCAGGGATGTGACCATGGGTCTGGGAAGGCAGTTCTCGGGACCTATTTTGCAGCAGGGGGAGAACGAGGTAAGGAAGATCCTGGCACTATGGTCAGGGGTGCTGGGAGGCAAGGCTTACTCAGGCTCTTCCAGCCTCCTGCCCCAGCAACATTCCTGCTCACCCCAAGTTGGCTACTTTTTGGCTTCTAAAATGTCATCCCCCAGCCTCCGAGGACAGACCCTGCCAGACTAGTTCCCTGATTCTAGCCTAAGCTTCTGGCTGGGCTACCTAGATCTTTTCTGAAATTTTCTGGGTAGCCCAATCTCATGTTCTGTTCTGGCCAATAAAGGATAGTCAGTTAAATGTACGGTTAAATGTGATAAAATTTTTATACATTAGTGGGAATTTTCTTATAAATAAGTTGGTAAGTCAGAAAAAAAAAACCTTGTCAACGCAATCCCCGTTTTGGGATTTGGAAAGTATATTTATAGCTGCTTTTATAGTTATAGAGATATGAGGGTCGTGTTCTTCCTATCTCGGAAGACAAAGTATGCCCAGATGTGGCAAAGGCCCAGGGGCCAGATGTGTGGAACCAGGAAATGTCACAAAGCTACAGCATAGGATAAATCACACAAACAAAATGAAGACGTTTTTCTAAGGGTTAGTTGAAGATGCCGTGTCCACATTCCACAGCTGCATCACAAGTCCCTAGCCCAGGCCAGGGCCAGTCTCCCATCCTGGAGTCTTACAGGGACTTGAGATGAAGTGGTAAAACTGTAGCACCAGCAGATGCTCAGGAGAAAAGGAGTCAAGATTCCTAGACCTGATCTTTCAGCTCCTTACAGTATTCCTGTTTGGTGGTATTAGGAACCTTCTTGACCCCCTGACCTTAGAGACATAGTTTCTTAGTTCTTACAAATATTTATGCAAGTCCCTAGGGTGTCTTGGTACTCAGACCAGCTCTCTTTCTGCTTTTAAGTTCATTTACCTGGGGGAACATGGCTTCTCACTTGGTTTCACCTGTACGTGGATGACTCTTAGATCCAACCCTGATGTCACCTTTTCTACAGTCTGGCCCTTTTTCTGCCTGTAGGTCATCTCCATATAGCTAGCCCATGACATCCAAGCATGTCTAAAATAGATAAACTCAGCGCTTGGCTTCCAACAATGTCTTACTGTCATCATGACATTTTCCTTTAGCTTGTAGCCATGAAGCTCTCTTAGTTTGTCTCTCTTCCACCACCACTGAATCCTGCCACTTCTATTTCTAGTATGTACATTCATAGACCCTGGTATAGGCACTAGTTATCTCATGTATAAACTACTGCAAGGATCCCACCTCCCCATCCCTGCTTGATTTATATATAAACAGTTCACAGATGGCTCTCTTAAATCTTTTGTTCCCATCATTCTCAGAAACACAGTCGTTGCCATATGTCTTGTTAACTCATAATCTTTGTTTTCAAGACATTCCGGCTTCTTTCTCCCACCTGCCTTCCTGATTCCCACGGGCAGGGCTTGGCCCTTCGAACCAGCTAGCATGCCTGCCTGTGGCCCTCTCTACGAGGCAGCTCTGGTCCTGGCTATCACTGTTATCTCTGGAATGTTTTTGTTAAAACCATACACCACCACCCGTTCTTCAAAACCATTTCTCAACTGATCATTCTTTGGGTGATTACTCTTGTGTTTATCTACCACAGTGGCTCCCCATGTTCCCTGTATGTTTATAATGAGTGTGTGCTTTTATGTTGTGTTTACTGCCCTGTGTCCCCCATAAAGTTTCAAGTCAGTCAACCAGGAATTACTTTGTACTGACTATGCCTATTTTCTATTAGTTATTTGGGGGAAGTAACAAATAAACAGAATACATGTCTCTCACTCAAGAAGCTTAATACAACACTCTGCATTTGGTGGGGGGGGAGCAGGGAAGATGTTAATAAAATATTGACTAAAAACTGCCTAGAATCCTCCAGTGGGGACCTAGAAAAGGCTCTTTGCTATTTCCCTTTTGTAATCAGGGAAGGAGAATTTATGGTGCCAATATTCCTTCTATGAGTTAAAAGGAAAAGAAATTAAAAGAAGAAGAAATGTCCAGATTTAAGGTGGGAAACTCAAGTAGACTGGAGCACGAAAGGACTAAATTTGAGTAACTGCCACTTCATAGCTGCGCAACCTTGGACGAGTTACCCTTAAACACCCTCAGTCTCCTCATCAGGAAAGTGGAAATACCACCTATCCCACAGGGTCTTTGTGAGGATTAAATGAAATAAATATGCGATACTGTTTTTTTGTTGTTCACTGTTTAATGCTATTTAAATATAAGGCATTATTATTGCTTTAATACTCTCCTTCTATCAAACAGTGTGCAAAAGTGTCCTTTCCCAATGAAGACAGACTCTAAGAGTGGGGCTTGGAACATAAGCAGAGGTACTATGGAGCTTCTCAGGGGTAGAACATCTTACTGGTCAAAGCTGGTAAGGCCCGCTGCGCTCTCTCCTGTGGCTGCTCTAACTAGTAGTCAGATTTCCACAGCCACTGACCCCAGTGCATGTTTCTGCTCTGCACCGAAAACTCTGTTGCAAGCTGAGTAGCAGGGAAGTGCTAACGAGGACGAGTGCAGCTTGAAGACCAGCAAAGCTTAGTTCTAGCGTTTAAGCCTCCATACTCTGGCAAGATTGCTGTAGCCCAGAAGCCACATACAGTGTTGATTTTTGATTTAGTGTTATTTCCAGAAGTGGCCCGGCAACTGTCTCCCTACTACAGTCCAGGTCACTCCCGAGGAACGGCTCTGGATTCCCCTCCTCTTCTTCCCTGAAGGCCCACCTGCTTTGGGGCTACACTGTGACCCAGAATCTCTTATCTTGTATCAAGCAGGGTCTCCTTGGCCAAACCCAGGGGCACAGCTGAGCACTTGTGACCACTGCTGGAAGGGGCTAGACTGTTGCTCTGTAAGCCTAGAACAGGAGCTGTCTGTAGTTGTTCCATTTTTCTTTGGAAGAGCTGGCATCCTTCTGATAACACTTTCTGAACAGGCTCTGAAGCTAGGAACAATTTCAGCCCATAGAGACCCTGGAGAGGATTCTCCGTCTTTGTATGGTGCTGCGATTTGGATTGTGAGGACATCTCCTTATGTTGCTCCCAACAAGACCGACCCTGTCCTTGACGTGGAGGCTCCATGTCTCAGTGTGACCCTGCTCTAGCCAGTGTTTCTTCCTTGGAAACTTTCCTGCCTCCCAGCAGTTGCTGAGACCCAGATACCGCGGACTCCCGCCTATGCCATATACGGTACCGTCTGGAGCTCGTGCCGCAGGGAACACCAAGGTCGCAGAAGAGGCTGTAGATTCTGCTATATACTAATTTTATTGATTCACCCCTTGGTCCCAGGCCAAGTGTGTATCTTCAAGCTCTCACTTCCCCCAGCAATGCCCCAAACAAGTGAACACCTGTTGCAGGGGCTCCCAGACTAGCTTACCTCTGACGGGGCCCAGCACCCGGTGGCTGACCTTTTGGGTGCTGGAGCCCAGGCCTGGCAGCCCTGCAGGCCGGCTGCCATGAAAAGGAAAGCTGAGGGAGTTCTTCATCTGTGGAGAATTTTGTTGACTGCTGCTGCTACCACCAGCACTTGTACCAGTGCTAAAACTTCGCGCGCAGCTCAAGGTATTTTCAGAGCAGGAAACAGGCAGTCCACTGCAAAGAAGCAGATGCCAGTTAACCCTGGGCCAGGGAGGTTGTTGCAAGTCTTTCCCCATGGTCTGATGCTCAGTAAAGCATCACCTCTGGAATGAAAAGGCACAGGGAGGGATTTACGTCCATGGATAAGGTACCTAACCTGGGGCATCTCAGGATGCCTGGGAGCCCTTGTTCACACGTAACGCGCTCCTGCAGACAATACACTAAGAGCCATAAGGGCTGTCCCTGGGCAGCTTTAACTCCCAGCGAATTCCCCTTTAATGCCTTGGTGCTGCCCTTGGACCCCTCAGTCATTCACAACCACTGGAAGCTGAGCTTTGCCCCCACCCGCACCCTAACTGTATTTGATTTGTGCAGGGCTCTGGAGCAGGGAATCCCCTAGCCTGCTTTTCAGATATCTGGGAAGTATGTAGCTCCAGGTAAAAGGGAAGAGGATCCCATTCTCCAAAAAATACACTGATCTTACTAATTTAAGTTTACCCTGGAAGTATTCACCATGTGGCCCTTCTGGAAGTTGGGAATCACACAAATTCCTTGGAACTCCTCGCTCTAGAGCCCTGTTCCACTTTCACAGCTTTTCTCCCTTCCACCCTGCTGGCCTTACTTGTTACTTTTGGGTGGAGTTCGAGAGCCTCTCTTCTTGTTGACACCCGTGTTCACAGTAGTGCTCAGGCCTCGACTGCTGCGCACGTGTTTTAGCATCCAGGCCCGGAGGTTCGTGAGGCTGTTATGCTCTGACAGCACAATTCGGGGCCATGGATTGCATTCTGCCATGTCCAGAGCTGCAATGGCCATAGCTCGTCCCACCTGTGGGGAGAGTCTGGTTTGGCTCAGTGTCTTGGTCTTCCAACCTAGGGTGCTGTGTTGGTTTGGGGTGCACAGCACAGTGGAAGGGAAGGAGAGGCCGGCCTCACGTTTGCTCAATGAGTATCCCAACTTTTGTGCTCAGGCTGTTTATCCCAAGTGGATTTAGAGCTATTCCCTAAACTGTTGCCCATCTGGGGCCCTCATCCATTACGAGCAGGGGCAGGTGGGCTTTCTGGCTGGCACCAGGCAGGAGTTCTTCCAGCAGGAGAAGGCACTGGGATCTCTTCTATAACCCACAGCTCTTTCTACACCTCTTGTGTGCCCTAGGACACCAGGATCGTCAGGTACCTCTGCAGAGGGGGTACTTTTAGGTCAGTAGTGAACAAATGCAATAGAAGGAGGAAGACAAGCTCAGGGGTTCTCTATGGCGGGGCTGGGGGGAGGTCAGAATAGTGCGCACTCATCCTCTCAGTACTCTTACAGTCAGAGGCCTGCGCCTGTTAACCGAGGAAGCCAACCACAGTGGTTGAGAGATGAGGCAGCGATAGTGGTGCGCCTGTCCTCAGAGGACCTTAGAGTCAGGTAGCAAGAGTGAGGGCCTTTCCAGACTTTGCGGTTTCCCTTTTCCCCACTCATCCCCTGCATGCATACCTGCTCAAACTGTTCCACAGTGTATCTGGAGGGGAAGGCCGGCAGGGGAGGGGGGCTGGCACGTCCGTTGTCATGGCAGGCGGCAGGGATACTGTTTACTGAGCGTCCAGTGTTGTAGTTGCATTCAAGTGTGTAGCTAAGACACAGATACATTTATCAGACAGAATCTGGACAGAACCACAGGGGGACAGCCTAGGCGGTCTATGAGACAATCATTTGGGAAAAAATATACACAAATAGAAAGTGCTAATCCCGAGCAACTAGAAATTGACCTTGGCGCTTTATTATGTACCTAAGAAGGTCCCCAAAAGGGACCTTTAGTGTCCCAGACTAAAGACAAGAACACTAGTTGTGAATCTGTCCTTGGAGAAGACTTCGGCTACCCCTGCCCCTTGAGCGCCCTCGACTGGGTACTGTCTTCTTTGGGAAGCTACTTCATCAACTGTATCTCAATTTCCACCCAACCTGTGGATTATCCCTGAGGCTTTGTAGATTGCAACCCGGCCGCTTCCCTCTTTAGACTGGCCATCTCTGCGGTCTCGGGCATACATGTTCTTCTCTGAGAAATTGCAGCCCTGGAAGTCAAAGTGGGCTGAGTTCAAGGAGATGAGCTTTGGATACAGCATATTTTCCACCTGTTTGGGCGAGGAAAAAGGCAACTCAGAAGGAGAGACAGAGCAAGAAGGGATTCGGACAAGGAAGAGATGCCAAGCATGCGGCCACGTGCCTTAAACACAGCAGACACCTTCCGAACCATCGGCAGTACTCAGTGTTGATAAATTCTCACTGAATGTTTGACAATATTTCTAGGTGTTGGAAAGGTACGATTCTACCTCTTTTTAAGCCCTTCTTCTCTCCAATAATGCGAAATTCTCCTCCTCCCCTGGTTTCCCAAACCCTAGAAAAGACTAGGATGCCGACGGCTTGACCCTCATTCAGAGGTCATGACGTAACGACTGAGACGTGAGGGGCCCAGTGCTGCCCCTTCTTGGCTCTCTGGAGCTCGCTCAGGATAGTGTACCTCTTGCAGCCCCAGGCTTTCCTGCCAGAAGGCCCCTTTCCCTCCATTTGTGGCCTGACCTTTATTTCCTAACCTGCAACACGTCCCACACTCACATGACCACCTGTGGATTCCTACCTGGGTGTTCTCGTCACTAAAGCTGTTTCCATACATGAAGCAGCCCCTTTTAGAAGCATGTCCATGCAGGTCCACGTAGTAAGCAACACCACTCTCTTTGGGGGGGATGGTGTCGGGGTCTGGATGCTCAGCCTCAGTGGACTGCTGTGGCATAATCCACACGCTGTGGTGCTTCGGCTCTGCTGGCTCGGTCTGTGTCCAGGCCTCAGGGCTCCCCCCGTCAGGTGAGTGCCCAAGGCGAGCTTCATTTCGGAGATTGTTGGCTTTCTCAAGGTCAGAAAGGGGAGCATCAGGAGGGAGATGGGGACTGCGCTGGTGCTCAGAGGGACTCTGGGAGTTCAGACGGGAGTGCACGTGGTGGTAGAGAAGCACAGCTTTAGCCCCGTAGACGGCTGGGTGCAGGACTGCATCAGGCTTCAGGTACTGACGGTTCAGATTCACTCCACGCGAGTCTGTGCTGTAGAGAAACAAGGACCAAAGCAGGGTCTAGAGGGCTGGGCCAGCGAAGGAGACACTAGAGTAGATGAAAAGGAGACTTGACTTGTGACACGAGAGGCTGAGGGTGCGTTAGGAAAGAAAGAACTGAGGCAGGCCCCCTCTGTGGCCAGCTGTCAGCCCTCCCACAGAACCCTAAAAGACAGCTCCCTCGGCTCAGCTGGACCTGGGCATTCCGGCTCTTTTCCTAGAGAGTGCCACTAGATGGGACACTCCTTCTCAGGTCACTGGATGATCACATGAACCTGCCCTTGTTAGGGTGCAAGAGGACTGGGAACACAGACGTTAGATGAGAGTCTTCCACTGAGATGCAGGGCGTGAGGGGACTGGGAACAATCCAGGCGGGCTGGGGACGCTGCTTACCGGTAGTGGCCCCGGACTACGCCATCGGGGTTTAACATGGGAATCAGCTTAAAGACAAAGAGGCGACGTAGGGTTTGAGCCCGAGGATCGTCAGGTCGAAGGATGAAGTCCAGAAAGCCATTGAAGACAAAGCTAGATGGAGTCTCCCCAGGGTGTACCCTGCTGCTTAGGAAGAATATCTGAGGTGGAGAGGAGAGCAGTTATTAGGTCAGTTGCTCTATACTCCGCGGTCATCATGTGGGGATGGTGGTGGGATGAGGTGGAAGCAGCCACTGGACTTCCAGCTGGCTGGGTCTGCAAATGAAGTAGGAGCCGTCACACTTGCCTCGGAATGCAGGCTGAGGCCGTGTCCACGGGGCTGCGGAATAACATGGCCTTAAGCTACCAGCAGTGCCTGGAGCTGGGCAAAGGCCAAGGTACTACCTTTATGCTATTTCTACTCACCCTCTTGCCTGTGAAACGGAATGGTCGGGGTGTGCTGGCATCAGGAAATAGCTGCTCTAGGCGGGGCTCTCGATCTTCTCGAAGCCCATGGCAGGAACTGATCGTTAGCAGATCTACACGCAGTCCATCCAGAGAGTAGCAAAGGGTCTCCCGGTGGTAATAGATGGTATCTAGGGGGCTGTAGAGGTACAGGTCGTTAAGCCAGGAGAAGTCCCTGCAGTCCTACCAACAGGTGGGCCTTGTCACGAGCCCAGGATTTGTGGGATCTGGTACTTCACCCTAGCCTTTGGGGCCTTACAGTCCCTCACAGTTTTAAATGAGGCTGAGGATTTGGGTGGGTCTGCGTTGCCAGAATGCAGGGAACAGGACAGGATAAACGTACTGTTTTTTCCCCGGTTTATGGTGCCCTAGGATAGACTACTTTGCATAGACACAGAGAGTTGGCCTCTGTTGGGGCAGGAGAACAACAAGTGTGTGCTGAGCAATGGCAGCGCTGGCGCAACTCTGGGTAACTGAGGGGAGCTAGGGTACTAAGAGGCTTGAAGTAGGCAGGTGGATAAGTGGAGTGGAGCGGTGGTAATGCCAAGATCAAGGCCACACAGAAACATCTGTCAAAGGTACCCCAAATCCCACATTCTGTACAGAGAAAAGAACAGATGAGGTTTTGTTTCAGGGCTCTTAGGGCAAGTTCCAGGAGTAGCAGAGATGCTGTGTGGTCCAAGACTGCATGACAGGAGTAAGAATGCGGCTGGCACCTGCTATGGGTAGGGTGGTTCTCCAGAAAGCGCTGGTCCAGCTGGTTTAGCAAATCCTGGCAGTCACTGTAGGAGAAGGGGTAGCAGAAGGCGAAGAAGGTGGTGGCCCCACGGCTTTCCACGAAACGGTGAACAAAGGATAACACAAACTGCGTCTCTGTCATCTGAGGAGCAGAGGAGGAAGAGAGAGGGGCAACATGCCATCGGCGTCAGAACTAAGATCCTACTGGGGTCACCAGGAACTGACCTCACACCCTCATCACTTTTACCAACGTCCCTCCCTCTGAAACTCCACGTGACAGCCAGATCCTTCTAGGCTTCCGAGGCAGGGGCTTATCTTGGACTCCAGCTGGCGCCAGAGGGACGCTGGTACCAAAACCTGGTGTCCCGCCTGCCTAGCACGCTGTATCGAAGGGACTCCTCTTTCCTTTTCCTCATCTGCTTTAGCACCCAAGTCCGTCTATCCTCCTCATGGGGAACTTACCTCAAAGGTGGGCCGGTCTCGAATGCGTTCCCAGCGTGGCCGGGTAGGCAGTGTGCGCACAAAGGGGGCCATGCCCTGGGAATACAGCTTGCTTTGCTTGTTCATGTTCATGACGTTGATCTTGATGAGTTTCCCTGGAGTTCCTCCCCGGACACTGAAGTAGAACCATGACCTGAGGGCCAGAGTAGGAGAGACAGGTCATTCTACATGGGAGGGTTGGAGAGGAGCTATGTGGGAGAGCTGGAGCAAGCCAAACTGGGAAAGGGCTACTTGGTAGGGAGAGAGGGAGGGAGGGAGAGGAAGGGGGAGTGGGAGGGGAAGGGTAGTGTGCTGGCACGAACTCTCAGTCAAAGGGCTAACTGAAGCACGGGTGCGGGGTCAGCCTCTCTTCCTTCTTCCACCCTCCATTACTCTCCTCTTACCTGTTCCCATTCTCGAATTCTGTTTCAGCACAGTCTGGTCGGGTCCACACGTTGAACTCATAGTCAGGGGAAGAGGCAATGCTGCTGGTGGAGGCCGAGGCACCACCCACTACTCCTTCCCCATCACTAGACACAGATTCCACCTTCTCCACGTGGGCTAGGTTCCCTGAATCAAAGCGAGAACTGAACAGCAATCCCCCACAGCGCAGCTCCATGGTGGGGCTGGGAAAGCATCCTCCTGCCCCACTCAGGCCCTGAGAGCTGGGGAAAAATGGTGGGGTAGGGAGGAGAGGGAAGAAAAATGAAAACATGTTCTTTGAGTATCTCTGGGTGAATGAGAGCTGCTCTTAGGGAGTGCCCTAAGAAACAAGAGTCTCTCTCCGCCTTAAAAAAAAAGGGTAGAAGTGGGGTTCCAGCAAAGGCCAAGAATAAGCAGTATTCTGTCCCCACGCTAAGGGTTATAACTGACCTCAAAGGACCCAATTTTACCACAGCTTGGCGATTCCAAAATGAAATACTCAGTGGCTTAAGTATGCTGAGAAACACTAGACTCTAAGTTTCTTTGCAGCCCAAAGATTACAGAAGCTAGAGAGGTCAGATTGCCCAAACCTAGCCAAGACACACCCACCACCACATGTGGCCATCTTGAGAGATGGGCCATTCTGGATCTCTGGTTCCCAGACTGGCTCCCTACTCTGGAGAAGAGCAGAGTGGAGAGAACCAAGTTTCTAACTTTGGATGGGCAGCTTCCTCTCTCCACTCCTCTGTCCTCACAAGTACTGACCAGGCAGTTTTCTGTTGCTCCCCTGAGCCCTGGAAGGGCTGGTTCTTACTTTTTTGTTATTACCCCATACCTATCAGGGAGGAAAACTAGACGTGTGGCCTTTGCCAAGCCAAAGGAAACTGGTCAGAAGCCACCTGCTCACCTGGAGACTACAGCTCAAACCCAGTTAGGGTACGGGTCTATTCCACCCCCTCACCCCCAGTCCTGTAAGCAGTGAAGCCCCTGAAAAAGCTACCCTGGTAGTTATGGGTTAGTAATGGGTGTTCTGAGCATCCCTAAAAAATAAGTGGCCGATAGAGACCTACTTGGGGACAGGGGGATGGCTTCTCGACCCACAACTCTGAAGGACCCTCACACAAGGACCGAGACTGTCCCGGCCGGAGTGGGGTTTGTTGGCTTGGGACGGTTCTGGGCGGACTCACACTCGCGGGAGGGTAGGAAGGCAGGGCGTAGCGGGTAACAGGCGAGGCCACAGGAGCGGGGGTGCGGCCGGGGGCACCCCGGGCGAGGGGCGGGGCGGGGTGGGATTCCAGGGGGGCTCCGGGCCGCGGGGGGCTGAAAAGGGGGCGGGGCCGGGGCCCGCACTCCACGCAGAGCCCCTCACCTCTCTCCGGGCCGGTGATCCCGCTCACTCTCCCGCTAGCGAGGCGCCACCTGGGCCCCGGCACCCGGGCCCTCCACGCAGGGCCCAAACAAAACCCGAGCGCCGTGGTGCCGGGACCCCGCTCTGCCGGGAAACAAGAAGTCTCACGCCTATTGGCCGTGGGGACAGCTGGCTACCCGCCCAGTAAGGCTCGCTGCCATTGGCCAGCACGCCGGGGTTCCCTCGCACATTTAGCGGGTACCTGAGCCCGTACTGTTTGGAGGCTCGACCTGCGGGCCCGGCGGGAGGGTTCCACCCGCGTCTTCTCAGAAGACGGTTAACGGCCTGCCCACCGGGAGGAGGAAAAGACGAAGTGACCAAGAAGGACACTGGAAAAGACTCACCTGCAAAATAAAAAGACGGTGTGTGAAGCTAACAATTGCCTACGGTACTGCTCTGTGTATTACAAAACACCCACCAGCTTCAGCCACTCTCTTGCGGTTCGCGGATCCTCCAGTGCCCGGGCCAAAAACCGAGTGGAGGATGCGGGCATCGATCCCGCTACCTCTCGCATGCTAAGCGAGCGCTCTACCATTTGAGCTAATCCCCCGGCCGTTGTTGGCTTTTTTCTTTTTGCCTTACAGGTTGTTCCGGGGTGTCCACTGACCAGTGAACCGACCGCAATTCAGAACATTCATTTAGCTTAGCACTCAAGTGCAGCGGGACCAGGGGCAAGATTTTTAAAAGCAGACATATAATAATTACACATAAGCAATAATAAGCCTCATTTAAAAGCACAGGTTAACATTCCTTTGCATGTAACCCCCAAGAGGGCGTACCCATACCCTATTTACTGCATATATGTTTCACGGAACATCTGCAGTGCGTACGCAACTCACAGCCGGCTTTTAGATAAGCCTTTCTCCTCTGAATCAGTGGAAGCTAAAAAGATCAGACGAAGTCCTTCGAGCCGGAATCGAACCAGCGACCTAAGGATTGCCGTAGTTCGCTCCACTACAGTCCTCCGCTCTACCAACTGAGCTATCGAAGGCCCCGCTGTTGTAAGCAGCTGCCGTCGTTCCTCTAATACTTACCAAGACCTCACTCCAGGGTCTCAGTAATTTTAGGGTGGCCTGGCCCCCACCCTCTAAAGGAACTCCCCGGGGCCGAGCTCCTCCAGGGTGCACAGAACAGAGGAACCCGGAGACAGAAATGCGAGCAAAGGGCGCTGCCAAAGGACCCGCTTTCCAACCCTGGACGAAGGAAACACGGGCAATACAGTTTCCCTTCCGTTTCCTTGCTTTTTACAAAACGATACCGCCCCCCCGCCCCCACCAGCTGTGGTTTCTTACAGGACTGCGGACACTTCGAGACCTGGCCCACAACCCTGACTTATGGGCCGCATTTCTCCGGCCGGGCGGGTACGCACACGTGCTCTACAATCGCCCGGCGCCCGCTGGGTTTGCAAAGCCGACCGCTTACGTTCGCTATTTCCGCTCCTCGTTTCTCTCCGGTTTCTCCAAGGGCGTCAGTAAAATCCTACTGCTCTCCTGATGTGAAGGACATTCATTCAGTCAATTAACCCATGTTTGTCAGGATCTCTTCCTCCTAAGAGCAAGAAAGATACAAACCACCGAGCTGCTGGAGGCGAGCCTGGCGGCGCTGGAGCGGGCCACGCGGGATGCCCGGGATTAGTGATTGCGGACGGGGCCCTGAGCCGGGCGGGGAGTCGGGCCGCTAGCATTCACCCGGCTCCCGCCCCTGCCCGCCTCACACCTGCATCTCTCCTTCCAGGGGCCTGGCATGCCAGCCCACAATCCTTTGCCCACTAAAAGCTCCCGGGATTTTAAAACAAAGAAACAAACCTAAAACCCAACTCGTGTGTGAAGATTTGCTTCGCGGTGTGGCGGGGTGGGTGTGCGGGGAGACCTGGTCTCCATTGCCAGCTCTGCAACCGCCTGTGTTACCCCGAGTCACAATCGCCCGGGCAAATCCAGGTCGGGCGATGGTTTTAAGCCCCTTGCGGCTCCAACATTTTTGGGGTTCGCTCAGTCTGTTTTAAAGCCGAAGTTTCTGTTGTCACTGAACGCAACACGGGGTTCACGCCTGTGCCCATCCACAAAGCAGGAGGTTAACATCTTCCCATTGATGTATTGGTTTAACTTCATTCTGCTGCTGCAAATGCTACCATTATGTCCTAGAACGTTAGTTTGGGGTAGTTTTCTTGGAACGGTGATTAGCGCTCTCACTGTCTTTCTTGTGGGGGGGGGGGGGCTGGAAAGCAGAATATAATTACGTTGCTTGGGGTTTTTGTTTTGTTTTTGAGCGAAATTCACATAACATACAGCTAACTATTTTAAAGTATGAACAATTCAGTGGCATTTAGTACGTTCACAATGTTGTGCAAACCTCTCTCTAGTCTAAAATCTTCTTTTTTAAAAAATCACCTTGGAAGAACACCCTGTACCCTTAAAGTAATCACTCCCGTCCATACTTCACCCAGCCCCTGGCAACGACTAATACGCTTTCGGTCTCTACGGATTTACCTATTCTGGAGATTGCATACAAAAGAAATCGTAAAATATGTGACTTTTTGTGTTAATTTCTTTCACTTATCATAATGTTTTGAGAGTCATTGAAATTGTAGCATGTATCTGTACTTGTCCCTTTTTATGGCTAAATAATATTCTATTCCTTTGTTGATTCTTCTGTTGATGGACCTTAGGGCTATTTCCACCTTTTGGTGTTTTTTTTTTAAAAAATAGATCTTCATTGGAGTATAATTGCTTCACAATACTGTGTTAGTTTCTGTTGCACAACAAAGCGAATCAGCCATATGCATATACATGTCCCCATATCCCCTCCCTTTTGAGCCTCCCTCCCGTCCTCCCTATCCCACCCCTATAGGTCATCGCAAAGCACGGAGCTGATTTCCCTGTGCTATGCTGCTGCTTCCCACTAGCTATTTTACATTCGGTAGTGTATATATGTCGATGCTACTCTCACTTCGTCCCAGCTTCCCCCTCCCACCCCATGTCCTCAAGTCCATTTTCTATGTCTATGTCTTTATTCCTGCCCTGCAACTAGGTTCATCAGGACCTTTTTTTTTTTTTTTTTAGATTCCATATATATGTGTTAGCATACGGTATTTGTTTTTCTCTTTGAGACTTACTTCACTCTGTATGACAAACTCTAGGTCCATTTATCTCACTACAAATAACTCAGTTTCGTTTCTTTTTATGGCTGAGTAATATGCCATTGTATATATGTGCCACATCTTCTTTATCCATTCATCTGTCGATGGACATTTAGGTTGGTTCTATGTCCTGGCTATTGTAAATAGTGCTGCAATGAACATTGTGGTACACGTCTCTTTTTGAATTATGGTTTTTTCAGGGTATATTCCCAGTAGTGGGATTGCTCGGTCAAATGGTAGTTCTATTTTTAGTTTTTTAAGGAACCTCCATACTGTTTTCCATAGTGATTGTATCAATTTATATTCCCACCAACAGTGCAGAAGCGCTCCCTTTTCACCACACCCTTTCCAGCATTTATTGTTTCTAGCTTTTTTGATAATGGCCATTCTGACCGGTGTAAGGTGATACATCATTGTAGTTTCGATTTTCATTTTTCTAATAATTAGTGATGTTGAGCATCTTTTCATGTGCCTCTTGGCCATCTGTATGTCTTCCTTGGTGAAATGTCTATTTAGGTCTTCTGCCCATTTTTTAACTGGATTGTTTGTTTTTTTGATATTGGCTCCATGAGTTGTTTGTATACTTTGGAGATTAATCCTTTGTCTGTTGTTTCATTTGCAAATATTTTCTCCCAATCTAAGAGTTGTCTTTTTGTCTTGTTTATGGTTTCCTTTGCTGTACAAAAGCTTTTAAGTTTAAATAAGTACCATTTGTTTATTTTTGTTTTTATTTCTCTTACTCTAGGAGGTGGGTCAAAAAAGATCTTGCAGTGTTTTATGCCAAAGAGTGTTTTTCCTTTGTTTTCCTCTAAGAGTTTTATAGCGTCTGGTCTTACATTTAAGTCTTTAATCCATTTGGACTTTATTTTTTTGTATGGTGTTAGGTAGTGTTCTAATTTCATTCTTTTACATGTAGCTGTCCAGTTTTTCCAGCACCACTTATTGAAGAGGCTGCCTTTTCTCCACTGTATGTTCTTGCCTCCTTTGTTGTAAATTAGGTGCTCATGTGTGCGTGGGTTTATTTCTGGGCATTCTATGCTGTACCATTGATCTATATTTCTGTTTTTGTGCCAGTACCATACTGTCTTGATTACTGTAGCTTTGTCATACAGTTTGAAGTCGAGGAGCCTGATTTCTCCAACTCCATTTCTCTTTCTCAAGATTGCTTTGGCTATTCGGGGTCTTTTGTGTTTCCATACGAATTGTAAAATTTTTTGTTCTAATCCTGTGAAGAATTCCATTAGTAGTTTGATAGGGATTGCATTGAATCTGTAGATTGCTTTGGGTAGTATAGTCATTTTCACAATATTGACTCTTCCAATCCAAGAACATGGTATTTTTCTCCATCTCTTTATGTCATCTTTGATTTCTTTCATCAGTGTTTTATAATTTTCTGAGTACAAGTCTTTCGCCTCCTTAGGCAGGTTTATTCCTAGGTATTTTATTCTTTTTGTTGCAGTGGTAAATGGGAGTGTTTCCTTCATTTCTCTTTCTAATTTTTTGTTGTTGGTGTATAGGAATGCCAGAGATTTCTGTGCATTAATTTTGTATCCTTCAACCTTACCAGATTCATTGATTAGTTCTAGTAGTTTTCTGGTGGCATCTTTAGGATTTTCTATGTATAGTATCATGTCATTGGCAAACAGTAACAGTTTTACTTCTTCTTTTCCAATTTGTATTCCTTTTATTTCTTTTTCTTCTCTGATTGCCGTGCCTAGGACTTCCAAAACTATGTTGAATAAGAGTGGCGAGAGGGCTTCCCTGGTGACGCAATGGTTGTGGGTCTGCCTGCCAATGCAGGAGACATGGGTTCATGCCCCGGTCCAGGAAGATCCCACATGCCGCAGAGCGGCTGGGCCCGTGAGCCATGGCCTCTGAGCCTGCGCATCCAGAGCCTGTGCTCTGCAATGGGAGAGGCCACAACAGTGAGAGGCCCATGTACGGCAAAAAAAAAAAAAAAAAAAAAAAAAAAGTGGCGAGAGTGGACATCCTTGTCTTGTTCCTGATCTTAGTGGAAATGCTTTCAGTTTTTCACCATTGAGTATGATGCTTGCTGTGGGTTTGCCATATATAGCCTTTATTATGTTGAGGTGGGCTCTCTCTATGCCAATTTTCTGGAGAGTTTTTATCATAAATGAGTCTTGAATTTTGTAAAAAGCTTTTTCTGCATCTGTTGAGATGATCATATGGCTTTTATTCCTTATTTGTTAATGTGGTGTATCACATTGATTGATTTGCATATACTGAAGAATCCTTGCATCCCTGGGATAAATTCCACTTGATCATGCTTTATGATCCTTTTAATGTGCTGTTGGATTCTGTTTGCTAGTATTTCATTCAGGATTTTTGCATCTATGTTCATCAGTGATATTGGTCTATAATTTTCTTTTTTCTGTATTATCTTTGTCTGGTTTTGGTATCAGGGTGATGGTGGCCTCATAGAATGAGTTTGGGCATGTTCCTTCCTCTGCAATTTTTTGGAAGAGTTTGGCAAGGATTGGTGTTAGCTCTTCTCTAAATGTTAGATAGAATTTGCCTGCGAGCCGTCTGGTCCTGGACTTTTGTTTGTTGGAAGATTTTTAATTATGGTTTCAATTTCATTACTTGTGATAGGTCTGTTTGCATTTTCTAATTCTTCCTGGTTCAGTCATGGAAAATTGTACCTTTCCAAGAATTTGTCCATTTCTTCGTGGTTGTCCGTTTTATTGGCATATAGTTGTTTGTAGTGGTCTCTTATAATCCTTTGTATTTCTGCAGTGTCAGTTGTGATTTCTCCTTTTTCATTTCTAATTTTACTGATTTGTGTCCTCTTCCTTTTTTCCTTGGTGAGTCTGACTAAGGATTTATCAATTTTGTTTATCTTCTCAAAGAACCAGCTTTTAGTTTTATTGATCTTTGCTATTGTTTTCTTGGTTTCTATTTCATTTATTTCTGCTCTGATCTTTATGATTTCTTTCCTTCTACTGACTTTGGGTTTTCTTTGTTCTTCTTTCTCTCCTTGTTTTCAGTGCAGGGTTTGATTGTTTATTTGAGATTTTTCTTGTTTCTTGAGGTGAGATTGTATTGCTATAGACTTCCCTCTTAGAACTTCTTTTGCTGCATCCCATAGGTTTTGGGTCGTCACGTTTTCATCATTTGTTTCTATGTATTTTTTAAATTTCTTCTTTGATTTCTTCAGTGATCTCTTCGTTATTTAGTAGTGCACTATTTAGCCTCCATGTATTTGTGTTTTTTACAGTTTTTTTTCCTGTAATTGATTTCTAATCTCATAGCATTATGGTCAGAAAAGATGCTTGATACAATTTCAATTTTCTTAAGTTTTCCAGGGCTTGATTTGTGACCCAAGATGTGATCTATCCTGGAGAATGTTCCATGTGCACTTGAGAAGAAAGTGTATTCTGCCACTTTTGGGTGGAATGTTCTATAAATATCAGTTAGATCTATCTGTTCTATTATGTCATTTAAAGCTTGTGTTTTCTTATTTATTTTCATTTTGGATGACCTGTCCATTGGTGTAAGTGGGGTGTTAAAATCCCCTACTATTATTGTGTTACTGTCAATTTCTCCTTTCATGGTTGTTAGCATTTGCCTTATGTATTGAGGTGCTCCTATGTTGGGTGCATAAATATTTACAATTGTTATATCTTCTTCTTGGATTGTGTAGTGTCCCTCGTTATCTCTTGTAACAGTCTTTATTTTAAAGTCTATTTTATCTGATATGAGTATTGCTACTCCAGCTTTCTTTTGATTTCCATTTGCATGGAATATCCTTTACCATCCCTTCACTTTCAGTCTGTATGCGTCCCTAGGTCTGAAGTGGGTCTCTTGTAGACAGCAAATATATGGGTCTTGTTTTTGTATCCATTCAGCCAGTCTGTGTCTTTTGGTTGCAGCATTTAATCTATTTACATTCAAGGTTATTATTGATATGTATGTTCCTACTACCATTTTCTTAATTGTTTTGGGTTTGTTTTTGTGGGTCTTTCTCTTCTCTTGTGTTTCCCACTTAGAGAAATTTCTTTAGCATTTGTTGTAAAGCTAGTTTGGTGGTGCTGAGTTCTCTTAGATTTTGCTTGTCTGAAAAGCTTTTGACTTCTCCATCGAATCTGAATGAGATCCTTGTTGGGTAGAGTAATCTTAGTTGTGGGTTTTTCTCTTTCATCACTTTAAGTATATTCTGCCACTCCCCTCTAGCCTGCAGAATTTCTGCTGAAAAATCATCTGATAACCTTATGGGGATTCCTTTGTATGTTATTTTTTTGTTTTTCCCTTGCTGCTTTTAATATTTTTTCTTTGAATTTCATTTTTGTTAGTTTGATTAATATGTGTCTTGGTGTGTTTTTCCTAGGGTTTATCCTGTATGGGACTCTCTGTGCTTCCTGGACTTGGGTGACTATTTCCTTTCCCATGTTAGGGAAGTTTTCAACTATAATCTCTTCAAATATTTTCTCAGACCCTTTCTTTTTCTCTTCTTCTTCTGGGACCCCTGTAATTCGAATGTTGGTGCATTTAGTATTGTCCCAGAGGTCTCTGAGATCGTCTTCAATTCTTTTCATTCTTTTTTCTTTATTCTGCTCCTTGGCAGTTATTTCCACCATTTTGTCTTCCAGCTCACTTATCCATTCTTCTGCCTCAGTTATTGTTATTTGATTCCTTCTAGTGTATTTTTCATTTCAGTTATTGTGTTGCTCATCTCTGTTTGTTTATTCTTTAGTTCTTCTAAATCTTTGTTAAACATTTCTTGTATTTTCTCAATCCATGCCTCCATTCTATTTCCGAGATTCTGGATCATCTTTACTATCATTACTATGAATTCTTTTTCAGGTGGATTGCCTATTTCCTCTTCATTTATTTGGTCTTGTAGGTTTTTACCTTTCTCCTTCATCTGTGACATATTTTTTTGCCATCTCATTTTTTCTCTTTATGAGTGGGATTGTGTTCCTGTCTTACTGGTTGTTTGGCCTGAGGTTTCCAACACTGGAGTTGTAGGCTATTGGGTAGAGCTGGGTCTTGGTGCTGAGATGAGGAGCTCTGTGAGACCTCACTCCGATGAATATTCCCTGGGGTCTGAGGTTCTCTGTTAGTCCAGTGGTTTGGACTTAGAGCTCCCACTGCAGGTGCTTCGGCTGGACCCAGGGTTTGTGAACCAAGATCCCACAAGCTGCCTGGGGTGGCAAAAAAAAAAAAAAAAGAACAATAACAAAGTAAAAAATAAAATTAGACTAGAAGCTAACAGATATGTTAGGAAGAATATAAAAATAAAAATATAGATGACTCAACAACCAGAAGGTACATCAGTACACAATAGTAAAAAAGAGGAGGGAAAAAAAAAAGGGGGGGAAAGCCTTAGCTGTGGAGGGCGGGGCCTAAGCAAGGGCGAGGTTTGGGTGGTGGGCGGGGCCAATGCTCAGGATCCGCAGGGCTGGGAAAGGCCCTGGGAGCTGTTGGGGGTGGGGCTTAGGCTCCAGGAACAGAAGGGGCCCAGGCGTGCCCCCCATCCCTGGTCCCAGAGGCTAGGGGACCTCACCTGGGAGCTCAGCAGGCTCCCCGGCCTAAGTGGGCCAGGCGATCGCCCTCTGCTCCTCTCCGGCTGCTCTCCGAGAGTCCCTCCCACCTGCTTCTCCTGATCTCCCCAGCCTCAGGGGCGCCAATCCTGTCTGGCCTCCACTTCACCTCCCCACTCCGTCCCCCTCCGTCCTACTGGTTCACTTTGGGGTTCCTCCCGTCTCCTTGGGTGTTAAGAGTCCCCCACCAGTGGCCAGCAGGCGCACCTTTTGGCTTTTATGAATAATATTGCCATAAACATTCGTGTACAAGTTTCTGTGTGGATGTATGTTTTCATTTCTCCTGGGTATACTCTTAAGAATGGAATTGCTGAGTTTTATGGTAATTATGTTTAACTCTTTGAGGAACTGCCGAACTGTTTTCCACAGCGGTTGAACAATTTTTCATTCCCACCACCATTGTAGAAGAGTTCCAATTTCTCCACAACCTTGCCAACACTTATTTTCTGTATTTCTTATTGTAGCCAATGTTTCAATAAATTGAGCTCAATTAATAACAAGCAATTTTGTCATTAAAGATTTTTTGAAATCACCATTTGAACAGCCATTTCTCATCGTTTGCTTTTTTACAAAAGTTCATTGAAATACTCATCTTATTGTTGGACACAGTTTATCCAAATTTTTCCTATTAATACTGCTACAATAAATGTTCTTGTACATAAATCTTTGTCTATATTTCTGTTTACTTCTCTAGTCTCTAGAATATATTTATAGGAGTGGAACTACTTGGTAAAGTAGTATGAAACTGTTAAGGCTTTTGATAAATATTACCAAATTAATCCCCAGAAACATTATACCAATTTCTATCACAGCATTCACTGAGTATATTATCACTTAAAAAAACTTTTATTAATATGATAGGCAAAAGTAAGCGCTACCTTATTTTAAATTTACACTTCTTTGCCAACGAAATGGACTTTTTCCCCCTAAGTCTATTGTTCATTTGCATTTCTTTTATGAAGTATGTCTTTCATCCATAGTTTTACTGTTGTTTAGTGCTTTTCTTACTGATTTGTAAGTTTTTTAACATTAAGAATGTATTTATAACCTCAGTAAGGAAATGGAGGCCTTGATCAGCATACCAACCAGACCTAACAGACATATACAAAACATTCCACCCAACAACAGCAGAATACATTCTTCAAGTGTACATGGAATATTCTCCAGGATAGCCCACATGTTACGTAACAAGTCAATAAATTTAAAAAGATTGAATGGGAACTATAGACTCCAGGTGACACTGATGTGTCAGTGTAGGTTCACTGATGTTGACATTAGGGAAGCTGTGGAGTGTGGGGCAAGGGGAGGGTACTTTTTGCTCAGTTTTGATGTGAACCTAAAACTGCTATAAAAAATAAAGTCTATTAAAAATTAATAACTTGTGTACTAACATAGTAAAAAAGATATACCAAGGCACATCCAACATGTCTGAACGCAACGTTTTTATTAATAGGTAGAATATTCAATAGTCAATAAGTATTCGCTCATGCCCTGAATGGTGAAAGCTCTCCCTCACCCCCAAATTCTTATACTTCAAGTCTGGGCAATGAAACTGCCAGGTAAAAGTGGAACATCACATAAGGAAAAGCAAGGTCCTTTTCCCCCTAAAGTCCCCTTGGGAGCAGAACCAGGAAGATTATGTAGAAAAAGAATTAGTCACTTTAAGTGTTCACTTAAATCCAAACTCCTTCAGGAGAGATTAAGACATATTAAAATGCTCAGAGGTCATCCAACCACTGAAATTTCTGTATAATTGACAACTGGGTCATTCTGGAATAGGGCAGGGCAGGCATGCCTATTTCTGTGGGAAACACTCCACTCTAGTAAGAGTGGAGCCATTTGAGAATGGACTGCCAGTGTCACAGGTGGGAGTCCAGCAGCATTATCTATCCATAGTAAGGCTCCCCATCAAGCTGCCCTGCTCTAAAGCTGACGCTGTAGACGGGGTACACAGACCAGAGGAAACCAAAACCATGCGTTAAGACTTAGAAAAATGGGAAGAAGTGTTTCTAATGAGTCATGCGATATAATTTGCAAGTCCGTACAAGAACTAGTAATAACTAAAGTTAGTTAACAGTATTCAAACTGCCCATCAGTTATATGGTATGTTCTCTGTAAAACTCCACCTGTGTGTGAAAAGTAAAGTTAAAATGTCTAGAAGTGATCTTTCAGGTGTCAGTTTACTTCCCAAAACACCAATTACCAGTGTGATTGCCTGCCTGCCGGCATCAGTGTACTCCACCAGTCCATACTGGTTCAACTAACTGGCTCAGCTTGGATTCCTGTTCGTTGACAGTTCTGCTAAAGTAAAACATCTGGATGTCTGGTCTAGCTTTAATGGACAGCAGGTACAGCGTCGGACTAATGACAGAGGAAAAATTCTGACAATTCCAGTTATCAGGTCAAACCACTGTGTCTACTGAATGAAGCCAATTAAGGTGTCAGTGTCCCTGGGAGAGGCTGTGGAGACCCCAGTTTACCTGAGTTAAAGAAAAATGTTGCATCCCAGGATCATATGTCAGAGATTAAATGAACCTAACAAGGTAGAAAGAGTACACACATTAGAAACCAATGAAGCACTTATAAGTGGGATTCTCTGAGTTGCTAGATTGAAAATCCAGTCCAGCAGCCTTGGCTGGACTCAATGTTATTGTAGGACAGAGTGTTATCATTTTACTGGTCCTGCGCTCGTGCCAACCCAAGCTCACACCAGCCCCCTTTCTTCAATTTGCCTTGAATACAGGACGGTTACAAGGATTCACTACTCTTAAGAGTTGAACCCATCTGATTGGTAAGGAAGAACTGAGGCAATGGAACATGTCTTGGGGCCCTTGGACTGTCCTGCCTAGCAGTCCTAAACCTTGGTCCTTTGCCAGGCAGGGTTTCTTTTTTTCTGGGAAAAATGGTCATGGCTGACTGCCACTAGAAGAGCAGGGTTCTTCCCAATGTGGTAATGTAGTTACATTCTAACAAGGAAAGAGAACAAAAACGTGAGATGCTATAGTCCTCACGGCCTCACCTTGTATCAAGAGTTTTCTATGCTTGCTTCTTTATAATCTTGCTGCTGGAAATGGAGGCAGCATCTCAGGGCAGCCCGTGAAGGGGAAAGTGGCAGCTGACCATCTCAGGTGTTTATGACGGAAGCAGAAACCAGCCCACGGAAGTTGGAGCGGGCAGTGCACCTCTAGTACTGCTTATATTTTTTGAAACATTCAAGGAAAGAAGCTTGAGGTAAGAACCGAAAACCCATGCAGTTAGCTAATTATTATAGTCTCAAGTCAAAAATTAAAAGGGACTTTGGTGATAAACCCTTGACTCTTGGAGTTCTAAACCTTTCACTCACTGCCTATAAAATGAACGAATTAATAAATTAAGGTCCTGGGAACAAAGAAGACACCCTCTGATCACTGGCCAAGAATTCCTCTAGGAGACTCTCCCCAACTTTTCCAAGCATAAAATACTCAAGCTATCAAAGCAAATCCTGGGACGCGAATCACAGGGACAAGTGAGACAATACATGAGCAAGAGGAGTGTGTCCAGAACCCTCGACAGACCAAACTTTAGAATGGGCTTTCCTTGTCAGAAGCTCAATTACAGCCAGTGGCTACAACCTTCGGGAGGGCAGGGGGCTGAAGAACGTGCAGGTGCTTCAATTTTGTCTTCCTGTCCACAACTACAGGAATTCCTGTATGAAGAGGCACAGAGGAAAGCTAGAAGTCAAATCTGTGTCCTTTATTCCACCAAGTAGGCATACCCATGGGCCACATCCTGTCTCAACCGACTGCTGAAGGTTCCCTGGGCCCAAGGCACATGATTACCTGGGCTCTGCTCTCCAGACGGATGGTAGGGGTGGGCAGCAGAGAAAGGCTGAACATTGGGGCAGAGATCCCCCAGCACTGAAGGGGAATGGAGAGTGAGGAAGTAGGACCACAATGGAAGGGGCAGTGAGGGGCCTTGAAGGACCTAAGTTGAGCATTTTGAGGTGAGAGGCCTTTCCACCCAGGCCTCCATGTCCACTGACAGCCACACCCAGGGTGTGGTAGAGGCAAAGCTGCTGCCACCCACTGAGGTGCTATATTCTTCTGGATTCTTCTGGAGGTCCCTTTCTTTTTTCTGCTGCAGCTGAAGTCTGGGAGCAGAAATCATTTGTCGGAAGAAGGCAGAGACCACTTGCTGGAGTCCCACCTTTTTGGAGATGAGCTGTCTGAGGTTTCAGCAATGAGAGAGAAGGAAGTGGAGAGCAGGAGACAAGAGAGGAGGCGAGAGAGGCTACCAGCCCAAGGACAGAGGCTGGGAGCTGTGTGCAATCGGGCAGAGCAGTGCTCAGTGGAATCGTGGGTAGGAGGCTGAGATACCCCTGGGCTCAGCTGCTGCCAAAGTGGAAGAATTGAGGCAGAGGCAGCCAACCACTTGCCTAGGAGACAGAACTTAGGCACCACGTAACAAAGACTCCCATGCAGAACTGCCACCCTCTCCCCGCCAGCAGTCTCAGATGGTCTGCTCCAGACAGAACCCAGCAGCCAGGGAGGCAGGGCCTACTGCTGGGGTATCATGGCAAATGCCCAGTTCAAGAAGGCCATTGTGGTTTCCTGGAGGCAGAGCCAGGTCTGGTGGGCAGCTTCACTGAGCTGTGTCTTCACGCAGTCCCAGGTCACCCCACCTCTGGGAGGAAAGCAGAACATTTGTGGAGGTTGGAACGCGGTGATGTGCAGCTGCGTCAAGTCACAGGGCTGTAGCTCACACTCACAACCCGCATCCCAAAGTGGCCAAGGGATGAGCAGGGGCCAGGGCAGAGCGAGAGACTCAACAGAGGAGCCTCGTCCCTGGAGAAAGGGCGTGCCCTGGGCGAGGGTCTCACCTGCACGCCTCATGGCAGTGCTCCTGGGCGCGGGCCAGGGCCTCAAGCAGCATGTGCCACATGGGCAACAGGACGTTCTGGTAGAGAAACAGGAGCAGCTCCCTCAGAGAATGGAGCAGCTGGTTCAGGGCATCAGGGAGCTGGGTCTGTAGCTGGACCGTGGAGAATGGACGGGATTAGAGTGGCCAGGGAATGCAGTCCACATGGGGCTGCACCTTCCCAAGAACTCAGCCCCTGGCGAGAGCAGCCTTCTCTGACCTCCCTGTCTCTGGCTTACCCTCTGGGAGAGGCTGGTGAGGCTGTCACCGAACCAGGCAAGGTGGGAGGCACAGTGGGCAGAAAGGAAGCTGACTGTGGCACTGGTGTGGGCCCAGGCCAGCTGCAAGCTGGGTCTCACCATGGTCAGCAAGTGGGAACCCCAGGCCGGCAATGTCTCCTCCAGCCAGCTGTAGGAGAAGACATAGGGGAGGAAGGAGGGAGGTCTCTGAGTTTTCACAGGCAATTTGGCCCAAGAACAGCTGGGGCAAGGGAGGCCTTGGGAAAGGAAAACCACGATCACTTCCCACTGATTGTCAATGCCTGAACACGCAAGCCCTCTCTCTCCCACCCCACCCCTCCCCAGGAGGTGCTCACCTGTAGCCTTGCAGGCTGTAGGAGTAGATCTTGGTACATGCTTGTTGGCCAGCAGGCAAGACACCAGATGAATGAAGCAACCGGCCAGAAAAGGAGGCTGAGTAAAGGGGGCCTCGGGTGAGCTGGGAGGTGAGCGGGGAAGGGATCGGAGAGACAGACACTACAGGCCCCAGGGCAGACCCAGTGAGGGGTGGGGCAGAACTCAGTGTGCTCCTGGGGCTGCAGAGCTGCCTCCAGTCTGCTCTGGAGCACACACGGAGGGAGGATGCAGGCCAGGGGAGCAAGAAGGGTGCAGCCAGGTGGAGCCCAGGGCTTAGGCGTCAAGAAGCCTCGGCTTTGAGGGTCGGCCCTTCTATTTCCTAGCTGTATTTCAGCTAATTGGTAAACCTTTCTGAGCCTCAATTTCCTCAGAAGTTAAAAACAAGATACACATCTACTCAAATGAGACCACGAATATGCAAGCATTTCTATACTGCAAAGCACCTGTCTGATCTGAGGTGTGATTGAAACATCTGTCGGAAAAGTGTTTGTTCCGGATTGTGTTGGGGGCGGGGAGTGCTACATCCAGCTCTGTGTCCCCATAGAGAGCCCCAGGCTATCTCCCTTGCCTGCCAATCCCTGCTTACCCTGGAAAGAGCTGTGTGACCGGAAGTCATGGCACAGGAAACCTATGGCAAAGACCAGCACCAACAGGAGTAGCCGCGTCCAGGGCAGCCAGAAGCCCCGTGCCTGCTGCAACAGACTCTAGGAGAAGGGGTAGAGAGCAGCGGTCAGAAGGGAGAGGGGCTGCTCCTTGCCTCGTAAAGCAGGCCTCGAGCTAGGCCTTCCAGGGAGAGGATCCGGCCCTCACATTACCCAGGAGGTAGTGCGGGCTCCAAGGACAGGTGGGGCAGGTATGGGATACAGGCCCACCCCAGGGTGTGCTGAGACAGCGACACAGAACAGTTTGTGGGGCTGGGGGAGGGCTGGGCGCTGGCACCTTGCAGGCCGCGTCACAGGTGATGACATCCTGGTTGCTGCAGCTGCCCTTCCCTAGCAGATCCTGGTTGGTAAGCTTGAAGGACTGAATGGTTTCTTGCAAAGACTTCTGTGTCTATAGGGTAAGAAAAGTCTAGGCTGAGATCGTAAGATTTGGCCCAGGAGGGAACCCTGAGCCTCCATTCTGCTTTGTTTTCCATGCCAGATGTGCTAACAGAGTACCTTCTCAGAAAGGGGGGACAGTGGCTGAGGGGTATGAACCCAGAACCCAGATGAGGCTCAGCCTGCCATGTCCTCCCAGCTCCTTACCTTCTTGGGAATCCGCTCCCAGGACCTGAGCAAGTGCTCCAGCAGCAGGCTGTGGGGAAAGCACAACCCCTTCCAATCAAGAGGCCCACTTGGCCCCTTCCATCCCCCTGTCCTCCACAAGGCCCCGCTCCTTCAGGCTGAAAGATATCCACCTCCCCGCCCCCTGCAGAGGAGCAGCTTCCTAGAGGCCTCCCAGCAATGTTCCCACTGAACTTGAGGGGCATGAGCCTGAACAAGTGACAAACATCCCCCTTCTGCTTCTAGGACAGGGACACACCAGAAGCGTGAATTAAGGCTTCTCTGTGTGGATCAGGGGCAGGTGACCCTCCCACCCCCACCTGCCTGGACTGTGACAGGTGCTTGGGGTACAGCTGCCTCCAGACGCCGGTGCTGAAGGGGTCCACCGTCAGGCACTCGGTCAGGCTGCTCAGGAGCTGCACAGAGGACAGGAGAAGGGAGAGACTGCTGGGGCCCGGGGCTGGTGGCAGGGAGATTGCTGGGAGGTAATCCTCCTCTCTTAAGTGAGGCCATCCGGGCAACACATCCACCCTAAAGGATGGAGAAATTGTGCCCATACCCCAAAACTCTCTGAGAGGCTGTAAAGGGGGAGGCCAGGGCTCCTGAGCTCGAAGTTCACTTGTCTGCAAGGGGCAGGATATCAGAGACCGGCCAGACCTGAATGTGCCTCTTTTCGGCTCCGTTCTTCTGAGGGCAGAGCATGAGGGAGCCGGGCAGGCAGCTGTCAGGAGTGAGCTAAGGGGATGCCCAGAAAACGGGCTCCCTGAAGCAGGGCCTTTGTCAGCAGATAAGGACCTCTGTAGCAGACCCCTGGGAAGGAAAAAGGAGCCTCCCACCATTTCCTCACCTCTTTCTTCATCTCCGGAGGGCAGCCAGGGGTGGCTCTGGACAGGAAGGAGGGGAAGTAGGTGTGCAGGGTGGATTCTGGCTTCGCCCCAAATGCCAGCACCTTCAGTCGTGGGTAGAGCTGACACAGCTGCTCCTGCAGGCTGTGGAGGGGGTTGAGAAGAGAGCCAGGCACAGCTCTAAATGGATTTGTGCGCTGTGTCCCTTCTGCCTGCCTCAGAGTCCACACCCTGCCCAAGGCGGGCAGTCATGAAGGGCCTTGTGATGGTTCTGCATCTTTCTAGACTCGGAGACTTCTTGGAAAATTTGCTCAGAGTCATGGGTCCCCTCCCCAGGAAAATGCCCACATGCCAATCACACTTGAGGGCCCATATAATTCCAGGGGTTCAATGATCCCTTGTACTTGCAGGTTGATAATCTCAGATGTAGCGTGGCTGGAAGGGAAGGGACATATATTGTCTACTCCTAACCCTCTGCTGGGATCCTTCACAGCAGGTGTGCCCCAGGGCAGCCCTACCTGGGAGTCAGGGAGTTGTTGGGCATATAGGCAAAGTCCAGAAGTGGGAATAAGTCCTTGGGGCCAATCATGCCAAAGCCCTTGGTGAGGTTGGGGTGCATCCTGTGGAGGAAGAAAGAAACAGGCTTGTTGGGGACCACCTGCCCGGGCCATGGACACAGCTAAGAATAACATCTAAGAAAAAAGGGCATAACCTAGCTGTAAAAAAAAAAAAAAGAAAAAGGGCATAAACTCTACCCCATCCCCCTCCCCTTCCTGGCTCCCTCCCTTTCCTTCTTCCCCATCACACTGTGAGTTGGGAGGAGCTGGTCCTGATTTTCCTCACATCTACGGAAACCAGGATCACAGCACCCCATTTTGCTGAAATAGCCACTGGAAAACGCCCTGGGCCTTGGCCTTGCTGTTCCCTGCCGTTACTCACAGGAGCAGCCGATCCAGGTATGCAATGGCGAATGGAGACAGAGACTTGATGCCCAGCACAGGCAGCATGATCCCCAGCCACACTGTGGAGACAAAGGTCAGGGAGGACGCCTCAGGCCTGGATCCACTGAGAACATTAAAGAGCAACTTGCTGGCTCCAAAACCTCCCTCTCTCTTCCCCACTTCCTCGTTACCTCTCAGTCCCTCGGTGAGATTGGCAAAACCTGCTTGACCCAGGGCCCACATGATGGTCAGACACTTTGCTGGTCGGCTCTGGTGGGACCTCAGCAGTTCCAGGAACTGAGGAGACCGGTGGGAGAGACAGGTTGGGATAGGGCAGAGTGCCAGGAGCACTCCCCAAGCCAGGGAGGAAGAGAGATGTCAACTGAGAGAGGAGGGGAAGGCTGTGGGACAGGGCAGCAGCACGACAGCGTGGTGGAGCGATTCAGAGGGAGGCTCCGGCACCAGGCTGTGGCCTCCACCCATACTTGCCACTTACTAGTTGACCAACTCTATGAGAGTTACTGAACCCCTCTGTGGCTCAATCTTCTCATCTACAAAATGGGAATAGCAGCAGTACCTACCTCATATAATGTACAAAGTAGACACAGTAAGCGCTAACAGTGTTAGCTGTGATCATCTGTCTTACAGGACCTCCCACTACCCCTTAATTGGGTCTAACAGTGTAGATTCCGCGCAGCCTCCCCAATCCTAGCCTCCCGATGTCCCCACCACGACCCTGAGCTCACCTTGCCCAGGTTCATGGTGGCGATCTTGGGCTTGTCCTGCAGAATGGCCTGGATACAGATGCGGTAACCGTGTAGTGACTCCCCTGGAGAGATATACATTCTCAGACCTACATATACTAATCAGCACCCCAAACCTGTAACCTCCCTTTTGACAGCTGAGAGCCCAGAACCCAGGCCCAGCGAGTCCTAACATCCTCCTCCTTTTCCAAAAGAGTGTTGAGGTTAGCACACTTCTCTGCTGAAACGGAACCACCCAGCTACTCCTGAAGCAGGAAAAAGGGGGTAGGCTCCCCAGATGGGACTGGGCTATTCCTCACGGGCCCCTCTCACCTGGCGTCTTATCCAGCTCTTGTAGCATGGTGAATAGACAGTGGTCAAAAAAGAGCTCCAGAGACTCCGCTGCCTTTGCCAGTAGCCCTCGGATGATGCCACGCAGCTCCCGGCTCACCAGGCTGTAGGGATAATCTGCGACCGAGAGGCCTCGTATGAGTGCTAGGACCAGAAGCCTCTGCCAGCTCTGAGAGCTCTGGTTTGCCCCCTGAGAACGGTACGTGGAGGCAGAGGTCACTGCACTGTGGCTGGCATCCTCCCTATTTCAACGAGGTCCGGAAACTTTTAAGCCATGATGATTTGAGAACAGCTGAAATCACCCATGTAAATCAGGGCAGTAGGGGGCATTGGGCTCAGTTACTAAGTAACATGCTTACGCACAGCCCTTTCATAATTTCCTTGAACTCGTCTGGAGAACTAACCGTGAGTATGCTGGCTTAGCGTGGGCTCACTTGGAGGCACTTGGAGCTTGTAGTTGAGATAGCTGGCCAGGTCCTTCAACCACACAGATGGGTTGCCAGAGAACACGCTTTGGCTCTTGTCCAGTTCCTTCTGCAGAGCTGCCAGGTCCAGCTGCCAGGGACACAGGACCCTCATGGTGAGTTGTGGGTACAGAGTAATGGGGTAGAGGTGGGAAAATGGTTGAACTAGGTGGTGGTAGGAAGAACAAAGGGTTTCTGCTTTTAAATGAAAGTATGTGGAATGCCACACTTTTGCTGAATCCAGATCTTTAGGAAACAGAGACCATGACAGCTGCAATTGCTGATCTCAAGGACTAATACTCTTGGGCCCTTCACAGGTTCAAGGGGAAAAACAGAAGACTAGATGGAAAATGAAAGAGCACTCCTTCCTTGTGGAGAGGAACCACAAGCAGTTTTTCTAAATCCTCCCTGTATCTCTGGATTTTCAAGGCCCTCCTCTCACTAATCTATGTTTCTCTATAAACGTATTTCCTTTCCATCCTAAGTGCAAACACTGTACCCCTTGGGGTTTCCATCCTTTCCTGAACGCCTCCTCTCAGCCAGCAATGTCCCACATTCCACAGGTCCCTGAGCCGCCTGTCCCCCTCCCGCTCCTCTCATTTTCTCTACTCCTTGAGTCCTCATTCTTGCCCTGCCTAAAGCCTAGGCACACTCACAGCTTTCAGTGCCTCCTCCAGGCTGCGAAAGCGGCCCTGCTTCTGGTTCTGGTTGGTGAGCGTGGCCACCTTCTTAGTCTGCTTCTTGTTCCCCGGTTTCTTAGGCTCCACAGCAGGGGGTGGAACCTGCTCCTTATTTTGCCGCTTCATGATTTTCTCAAAGCCCCGCTCATACAGGGTGCTTGTCGTCTGGATTGGAGCTGGGGTAATGACAGGCAGAGAAAGGGGGGCAGCCCTGAGTCAGGAGGGCCTCACAGGAACAGTGGTCCCTTCCTCCACACTGTCACCTAATTCATCTCCAGGGAGGATCCTGCCTCAAAGCCCCTTCTTGCTGTCCTGCTTCAGGAGCAGGGCAGGGAGCCCTCCTGGCTGCTTCTTCAGTAATCACAGCTCGTGAGTTCATGGGCTCTTTCACAGAGATGAGGCGTTTCTTTATTAGGAAATCAGAGTATGTGAGAATCGGTGGTCGGGGGTGGGATACGGATGGCTGGCTTCTTTGTTGAATGGCTACCAGTCTGGGAGATCAGGATTTTTCCATCTTGGTTCTACCCCAGTTCCTTCTGGTTCAGATGTGACAACTCTATAATCAACAAGTGGCAAGCCTTCTCCACTCCTCCAGGAGGCTTTGAGGAAACCAGCACCACTTAGAATAATACTTGGTGGGTGTGGACAGTGTGTGGTGGGTCATTTCTCCCAGTGCAGGGCCTCATGTGCGTCCCAGTCCCCACGCCCACTCCCGACCTGCTGGTTACTTAAGGCGGGGGCACCGTGTATAATGAACCAGGATGCCTCTCCGCAGCTCTCGGACACCTGCCCGGAGAGGCCAGGCCAGGGCCCGGGAACAGCTGGTAGGGCGTATGTGCAGTCAGCTGAGCGTCCGAAGACCAGAATCCCGGTCCCCACTGACATGGGATCCTGGACAAGGCATCTAACTTCGCTGGGCCTCAGTTTACTCATTTGAGAGGCAAGGACAGCGACTTCCCTCGCGCTACCTCCCGTGAGGCTCAAAATAGGCAACGCCAGGGTAGCGCCGGCTGAACTGGGAGGTACCGATCGGCAGAAGAGCTCGCGCCTCCAGGAGTCCGGGGGTGTTTTGACCCTCTGGGCTCGGGTAGCTGCTCCCTACCACCCGTGGGGGAAGGCCCGGGGCCGGGCGGCGGCGGCGGGCCGCGTGGGTACTCACGGGTCAGGTCGTACTTCCACACTCCGTTCGCCTCCCCGAGCGCCCGGCGGTCCCCTCCGCCGCCTTTACCACTGCTGCCGGCCCCAGGCCGCCGCCCCTTCTTCACCACCTCCCAGCGCCCCCCACCCGCCGTCCTAGCCGACATGGTTCCGAGCCTCCCGCCACGGCCACCTCCCTGGACTTTCCGGTCCGGCGCGGACGCGCAGCGCTCTGCCACGTGTCCTCGCAGGACCTCGCGGCGCGTGACGCCACCCGCAAGGCAGCCTGGGACTTGTAGTCTTTCGTGTTTGCCTGGTTCTCCCACTCTAGGGGTCGGGTCGGCATCGGGGCCTTTTCGCAGCAAAAAACCAGCCAGGCAAAGATGTTGAGATGAGAGGCTTTTGCATTCAGACAACTTTTATTGAGCAAAATGTGGAGGCATTGGGTGACTTGGTGGAAATTTAACTGTTTCTGTTTTTCTTTCCGTTCTAGTTGTGCAAGAAGGATGGAATGAAAATAGTTCTCATCTCCCAGGAGAGTTTGCAGATTAAATGCTTCCTTCCTTGTAGGAAAGTGCTAGTTTTTCTGTTGCTAGTGATTAGACTTTGGGTTTAATGAGCTATAAAAATCTGTTCTGCAGGAACAAGGAAGAGGATGGAGTTTGAGGGAAGAGGCAGTATTTGGAGGGCAGGAAGTGGAGAGCGGAGAGTCCTTCTGGAAGGAGGCACAAAAAAGTCTGGGGCCCTGGTACAGCCAGCGCTGGGTTTCCCCTTCCAGGCAATGGGAAAGAAAAGACTCTGACTCCCACCACAAGAGTCAGTCTCAAGTCCCAGATGTGGCAGGGAAGGGATCGAGAGCTGCAGACCTGGGGAACCACTCAAACAGGTTACTGCTCAGACATCCACTATCTCCCGAGGGCCTTCTGCCAGGCTTGTAGTATCACGTGAGACCTCAAAACTTGAAGCATCCCAGCAGGGGAGGATGAGCGAAGGTGAACTGGAAGGGATCTATCACGATTAAGGAAATGTGCTATTTCATGTACACTCCTACATTTGAGGATGGGATTCACACCTGCCATACTGAGGAACAAGACAGGCAAGCCGTTATAGTAAGAACTAATAGAGTTCAGTTTCCCACAGGACGAATAGCTTAGGGAGTGATGAATTCCTTTAGGAAGGGGATTAGAGAAGGCTTCTTGAAGGAGATGACCCTTGAGATGGGTCCTGAGGAATGGGCAAATTTTCATTGGCTGGGGATAAGGACAAGTGGAGAGAACAGGCCAGTTGTATGGATTTATTGATTTAAGCAGAGTCCTAGAGGTGGGACACAGCGTGGCAAGGCTGGGAGACTGGAAGTAGTTCAATGTGACAGTGCTTAAGGGATTTTGGAGGGGATGCGGTTGGAAATGGATCTGAGCCCATATGCCATGGGCCTTGCCTGCCAAATTCGGACTTTGTCCTCCAGACCCTGGGAAGCCAGTAGGAAAGGGGCACATCTGCTTTTGGGAAGGTAAATGGGGATATGTGAAGGATGGGATGGGGTGGGGGAAAGGCAGGAAGGGGGATACAACCGGCTCTTGCTGCCTCCTTCTGCCTGCCCTCCAGCCCCTTCAGGCCTGACCGTAGCTGACTTTGCCTCTGAGATGCAGTGCTTTTGGCAAGGAACAGATTTGAGCTGATCATTAATCAATTCATTTTTTTCAGATCATTGGTTTAGCTCTACTCAGACACTATCTTCTCTTTGTTCTGCCTCTTCTGTGTCACATGTATGGTCACAGAAGAGACACTGTTTTTGGAAGAGAAACAGAACGGGCTTTCCATAGAGGCAAAGAAGGGGGCTGCTCCATGGTGGAAATGTATAGAAAGGGAGGGGCTTTATTTCCTATCTTTCCTTAGAATAGTCTGGCAGGTCATCTGTTGTGACTTGGCATCTAAGGGATAGAAGTCATTCACTTACTTATCCAGTAGCATTTCCTAAGCACCTTCTTCTCTACCTAAGCACCTAGCATGGTGCTAGGTGGAGCTAGAGGACACACCTCACTTGCTTGAGAGGAACTCGAAGCTTGTGTGGGAGACAACTGTGTAAACAGAAAATTATGGTTCACCATCCTAAATGTTGCAGACATTGGGAAGGCGGCAGTGGCTTCACATCCTTGAGCTCTGGGTGTTCAAAGAGCAGCCTTAGACACTAGCCATGGAGGTGGGCTTAGGCAGGTACCCATGGGGTTTGAGGGAAGAATCAAAAGAGGAGGACGGGTGGGTGTCCAGTGTGGAGGCGAGAAGAAGAGTGAGCTCACTGAAGCAGTTTGACCCACCGTAGTAGTTTCCTATTGCTGCTGTAACACATTGCCACAAACTTACTGGCTTAAAACAACACAAACTTCTAATCTTACAGTTCTGGAAGGGGAGGTCTGTCAGGGTCTCACTGGGCTAAATAGGGTGTCTGCAGGGCAGCGGTCCACTGTGGAGGCTCTAGGGGAGAGTTTCTTTGCCTTTCCCAGCCTCTAGAGGCTGACCAAATTCCTTCGCTCATAGCTCCCTTCCATCTTCAAAGTCAGCAATGGCGGGTCACGTCCTCCTCAGATTGCATCACTCTGACCTCCTGGCCCCTGCCCCAATTTTGTGGACCCCTGCAATTACATTGGGCCCGCCTGGATAATCCAGGATACTCTCCCTATTTTAAGGTCAACTGATTAGCAATTTAATTCCATCTGCAGCTTAATTCCCCTTCACCATGTAACCTAACATAGCCATAGGTTCTGGGGATTATGACGTGGACATCTCGGGGGAGGTGTTATTCTGTCTACCACACCCACTTAACCAGCAGGGTGAGGTCTCGGCCTGAAAATGAACATTGGGCAACGCAGGGAAACTACGTTATCCTTTTACTATATCTACCTGGAATGGTGGGGGGAAAAGCCTTTTAAAATTAGGCACAGGAATTAAAAATCATAATGATAAATAAATGCAGGCAGGGAACTTGTTGGAGAAGAAAAGCAGAATAAGATCAGAAGTCTCTGTGCGTGGGGGTGGCAGTCAAACGGAGGAATTGAAGTGAATGAGGAACAAACAGACACAGTTTGCTTATTTCAGGCTTATAACTGGAGTCATCTGAGAAGTGGTGGCAGTCTGGGAGGAGGGTCATGGAGCAGGGCCATGGAAGAAACACAATCCCCGTAGTATCTCAGGCATACTCAGGATGGCAAGGAAACATCTACCAGGGCTAGTCTGAAGCTAGAGGAACGTTCTGGAGGTCACACCTCTGTGGTCTTTGTGAGTGAGCCCTGAACCCTGAGTCAGGAGGTCTCAGTTCTAGTCTAGTTTTTTACCACCTTGAGCAAGCCATGTCACATATTGTTCTCAGTCCTTTCATCAGTAAATGCAGGACTGTTCTAGATGACAGCCAAGGCTCTGTTTGAATGGGCCCGGTATCCACATGCATTTCAGCGCCCTCGGGGCCTCCGGGACACTGGTTATCATGGCCCTTGGCCGGCACACACCAGGATTGCAGGGCTGTACGGAGGACGTGACAGAGTTCCCGGCTCCCGTTAGAGCCTGTTCTGTGGAAGGAACCCCTTGGACATGGCTTTCCTTCTGGGCTTCAGTTCTTAGAGCCGTTGCTCTTTGTAGCCCACTCAGCTCTGTCACATGAGCCCTTGTCCGCAGCTGGATCACTGTTGTGGGGCGTACGAGCTTTGACAAGGGTGGGGGACAATATGCAGTCATACTGGCCCAAAGGGGACTGAAACAAAGCACCTCTCAGCCAGGCCCCCCTGTTACCCCACAGCTGCTTTACTGGGCTGCCCATCGTCACAGCCATGGCCCTGAACTTTGTTCCTCTTCAGGGAATGGCAAGCCCTTAAAGCCCGGGCATCAGCGTTGGGAGATGGGGGCTAGGTCAGAGCTGGGCTCTTGAGGCTAAGCCAGTGGTGGTTTCTGGGCCCGAGGGAGGACGGCAGGGGTGCTGTGCTCCATGGCCATCGCCTCTGGAGACGGGGTCGCTCAGGAGAAGAGCGCTGAGAGCCAGGCTGTGGCTCAGTTGAGGGAGACGTGGTATGGACTTTTACCACACAAGTTTATTTAAATAAAAGTGAACACGTATGCAGGCTGGGTGGCCCGAGGGGCAGGGGTTGGGGAGGCGGGCAGAGGGGAGGCAGACGTACAGGAGGATCCAGGCAGAGAATGTGTGGTATGAACCAAGCTGCAGGGGGAGTGGCTGGGGGCCTCGGGGCAGTGCTGGGCTTCGGTGCTGGGGTCAGGGGGCCGAGGGTGGGCAAGCCTGGTGCCAGGAGGCCATTTTCATCCCTCACGTGCTCCCCTTGCTCTCCCTGACCACCGGGGCCTAAGGCACCCCCTCCTCAGTCACCCTATCCCTCTCCTGACATCAGCCTTTCCCTCAACTACTGGGAAGTCAAAAGACAAAATAAATAAGAATCGGTGAGTCCTGCCACAGCCCTGGCAACGGGGAAGGGAGGCCAAGCCAGACACGCTGCCCCAGAGCCCGTGCTGTCAGCCCTGGGAAAAGAACAGGTAAAGTGCAAGGAAAATCCAGTAAGTAAAAATATACCAATGACTTTGTCAAATATACAGCTGCTGGCTGTCAGGGGAGCAGGCGGCTGGCTGGGGTGGGTGGCAGCAGCCCCCTGGGAAGTGTTGGCCGACACAGCACAGAGACCACGGAAATAAATAGGGGTGGGGAGTGGGCAGGGATCCCGCCCAACTGGGCCTCTGCCACAGGAGGAGGGGCCCTTACCTGCTCACCTGCCCCCCACCCCCAAGCCCTGCTCGCCAGGCTCCCCAGGGCCACGGCACTGACACAAAGCACCCGGCCAGCTGGCTGTCAGGGAAGGATTATAATGTGGGCATGGGAGCGGGGTGAGGGGCACGGCAGCCGTGCAGTCAGCCAGGGCTGGAGCCGCCCTCAGTACTCGTCCTGGTCTTCCTGTTGGTGTTCCTCGATCTCATCGTCCTCCGGGGGTGCAAATCCTTCCTGGAGGGTGGAAGGGAGAGAGGAGGTGAGCCAGGCAGGCAGGCTGAGGGTGCGGACTCCTGAGGGTAGCTTGGGAGCCAGGGCCCAGGTTCCTGTCCTACTTGCCCTGCTCACGCCCTGGGAGACCTTGGGCTGGTGACTTCGGCTGGCTGCCCTCATCGGCCCACGTTCTCCAAGGCCCCTTCTGGCGTGAGGGCCCGGCGGGAGTGCGGGAGGCTCAGCAGGCACTGGCGGGACTCACCTCGGTGGCGTAGAGAATGCCGATGATGCCCGAGATGACGGGGCTGTTCTCGCTTTCGTGTTCCTGGCAGATGAGCTCAATGTCCCGGAGTTTGCTGAAGTAGAAGTCGCGCTCCTTCTCCAGCCCATCCACTGTCAGCTTCAAATCCAATAGCTGCTCGGGGAGAAGGTGGTGTTCAAGCCAGAGACCACCGCCTCGGACTCCCTTCCCGCCCTGACGCCCCGGGGGCCTGGCTTTTGTGGCGGGGCTTTCTCAGCTGCCAGCGTCCACGCCACTCACCTGCTGGTTGAGTTCAAGAATCTGGGCATCGGTCTCGTGGCCACCATTTCGGGCTGATGGAGGATTCTTCCGGAGGATGCAGGGTGGAGCCACGTTGCTCAGCCGGCCGGAGGTCTGCATGTTTTTGGGGCCTGTGGGGGACGTCCTCTGTGGAACTGCCCAGAGGAGAAAAGTCAGATCGGGGCTGCGTGAGCCCACAGCTCACGTGGCACGAGACAGCCTGGTGTGACTGCGGGGCAGGCCCATGCGAAAGGCAGGCACTCTCGCCCTCCCCACCTCTCCCTCTCAGGATGGGCATCTACAGCTAGGCCTCAAGCCACGGCCACACGTGACACCACAGCAGCGGGGCAGCCCTCTGGCAAGCCTGGGAGAGCAGGGGCTACAGGGAACTAAAGAAAGTGTAAGGTGTAGGCAGGGAGGAGAGCTGGCCTGAGGGGGAGAGGAGGGAACTGGGATGGCAAATTTGGGGAGTGGGGCTGGAGGGTTGAGGGCCCTCTTGCACTGACAGCCGGGGCCTGGGGAAAAGCAGCTGGCACAGGGTCTCGCTGGGTCTTTGCTAACAGATACCCCAGCCCACAGCCATCCTCCCCGGGGGTGCCTTCTGGAGGAGATCACAGAAGCCTGCCCCTGCCCCTCTGGGCTCCCTGCCTCAGGATGGTCTCTGGGCCCTCTGCTGGGCCTGATTCAGGGACCCCACTCCTCCCCTGCACACCCGGCATGCTGTGGCCACTTATTGTCCAGCTATGGCGGCTCCCAGGACAGAGCTTCTGATGCAAAGCAAGCAGAGGAGTGGGGGCAGCCCCAGGCGGGCAGCAGCACACACAGAGGAGCCGCTCTGCTATGACGGGTTCAGACGCGTGCGGGGCTGCGCCTCTGCTCTCGCCAACCTTCCCATCCCCCAAAGGCCCTGTTGCTTTTTCCCCTTCTCCTCTGGAACCCAGACAAAGCCTCGTTTCCAGAGACTCATCTCTTGAGGACTTAGGGCTGTGGGATTTTGGAAATGGGGGAAGATATGGTCAAGCTTGGCCAACTCCCATCCCCGGGGAGTCAAGTGGGCAGGGGGCAAGAAGTGTCTGTAGCGCCGGCCCAGGCCCTTGGCCTGGAGGGACCTGGACAGAGGGACCAAGCCAGGGGCTGCCCCATCATCTTGAGGCAGAGGAGTTGGCTCGGGCTACAGAGGGAAGTGCCCCGGGGCCTCCCATCACCAGCTGCCACCTTGGCCGGTGCCGGTGGCTCTCCTTTTGTAGCAGTCTCTGGAGCCCTCTCCTCCCTACTGTGACTCCCCCTGGTCTAAGCGGGCAGCAGGCGGCGTCATCTGAACTCCGTGATAACAGTCTCCTCTAGGCTGGCAGGGCCGGGCCGGTGGCCCAGGGGCCGCTCCTGGCTGTAGCGCCCTTCCGGCCCGGCCCCCCACACTCCCTCCCCCAGCTCGGGCACATTACCTGCTGTGCCAATGAGTTTCTTGGATTTGTTGAAGATCTGATCACCTGGATTAGGAGGTGGTGCTACGTCCTGGCCCTGCCGCGCCAGCAGAGGGTTGTAATCCTTTCCATCATAGTTTGCGTCAAAGAATTTCTTAAACCACTGAATAAACTCAAAATTATCTTGGAATTTTCCTTTCACTAATTTCTCTACAGGAATGATCTGAAATAGACCACATAAGCAGAGAACTTTAACCTCCCGCTGCTGCAGGGCTGCCTTTCTCTGTGAGAGGGCCACTGCTCTCAGGAAAGCCAGCCCCTGGGCTGCAGCATCCTCCACCTTCTCCACCTGGCCCCCCTCCCGTGCCACCAGGGCAGATGGGTAGGCGGCAGGCCCTTTCCTTCAGGCACAGGAGGAAGTGTGTGGGGAGACATCCCTTGGTGCTGGGCCTGCATGTGGGGTGAGGGCTGCTGGAACCAGGGTCCTGGGCCGTTGAGGCAGTCGAGTGAGCCAAGAGACCTTTCCTGGGCCTTCCGGAGGAGGAATTAATAGGACCAATATACGAGGCTCAAGTGCTGGGGTGTAGGGTCCAGAGAGGAGGAAGGGACAGGAATGTCATCGGGATGGGATGTCAAAGTTGTGGGGTTTTCCACTGAGCCTGGAGCTGGGGGAACATTCCCCCTGGAGAGTCGGGGTGGAGAGAGGCGTGAGAACTGGATGGACCCCAACAGCCCCTGCTGCCCTGGCTGGCGGGCCATCTTCTTTCCCAGGGTCACACAGCTCCTCGGGGCCCCTCAGAGCGCAGGCACCTACTTTATCAACACCCATCTTCTTGAATGCTGCTTGCAGCACCTTGAAGTTGTGAATATATTCATGCTCTAGCTTGGCCTGGAACTTCACCTTCCTCAAGTGCACACAGCCAGGGAAGAGCATGTCCATGAACTGGCAGTAAGCGGCCCCTGTGGAGAAACACAAGATGCTCGTTTTCACGTCCCCAGGCCAACTGGGGCTACTCCCCCAAACCTCTCCGTCTCCTCTTCTCTCTCTCTGTTCCCAGAGCCGGGGCCAGACTTCCCAAGAGTGAGAGCAATTACCATACAGTGATGCAAATATGTACCAGCACCGTATCAAACACTGCATGCATGGGCTTTAATCCTAACAGCAACCCTGGTTAGGTAGCTGATGTCATCTCCATTCATGGATGGAAAAACTGAAACCTAGAGAGGTGTGGTGACTTGTCCAGGGTTGCACTACAAGAAGAGCTGAGATTTGGACCCTCCTCCCCCCGAAGTGGCTAGGCTGGACCTGGTGCACGTGACCTCTGGCTTCACTGCCTGCCCCCACTGCTGCTCCCCTTCTGCAGCCCTTTACTGTGCCTCTCCTGCTCTTCGCTTTTTTTTTTTTTTTAACACAGTAACCTAACCTCTCCTTAGGAAGCTGTGGGTTATTTTTTTTAAAAAAATAAATTTATTTATTTAATTTATTTATTTTTGGCTGCATTGGGTCTTTGTTGGTACGTGCGGGCTTTCTCTAGTTGCGGTGAGCGGGGGCTACTCTTCGTTGCAGTGCACGGGCTTCTCATTGCGGTGGCTTCTCTTGTTGCGGAGCATGGGCTCTAGGTGCACAGGCTTCAGTAGCTGTGGCACATTGGCTCCGTAGCTGAGGCTCGCAGGCTCTAGAGTGCAGGCGCAGTAGTTGTGGTGCACGGGCTTAGTTGCTCCATGGCATGTGGGACCTTCCCGGCCAGGGCTCCAACCCGTGTCCCCCTGCACTGGCAGGCGGATTCTTAACCGCTGTGCCACCAGGGAAGCCCCTGCTCTTTGCTTTTTACTCCTTCCATCCCACGTAGACCCCTATTTCCTTACTCCAACTCCAAACACTTTGGCTAGTTGAGGGCTCCGCAGCACTCCTCCTTAATCCCAGTTACAAGCTCCACTGTCTGCTGTGGCTGTTCTGCCTCCTGCCTACCCCCCTTTGTCCCCCCAGCAGAGCCCACTTCCCCCCGATTCCCAGCCTCCCACCTGAGCAGAGCTGCTCTATCTTGGTATAGTTGAGGTGCAGGGAGTCATTGACCCATGCGAGCATATCATGGCGACTCAGATTCTCACTGGTCACAGACGTGGAGTACACATTGACGGCCATACCCCAGCTGTAAAGAAAGAAGAAAGGCAAGGTAAGACCCTGGGGGCCTTGTGCTGTTCTTGAGCCCGAAGGAGGGGGAGCTGGAGGGTCTCTGGGGAAACGAGAAGCATCTTCCTCCAGACCAGCAGTTTACCTCTTGGAGAAGGGGTACTCATTCACTCTTGAAACATTTGGTGAGTGTCTGCTATATGCTAGACCTGCGCTAAGAAGTGGTGAAGTCAGACGTGGTCTCTGCGTCCAAGGAGTTTACAGACAGGCAAATCCCCACAGCAGGGAGTGACAGGGCAGGAAAAGCAGCACATGCAAAGTTCGGGGATGGCACAAAGAAGGGAGGGATCTCTTCTGCTTGACAGGGTCAGCGAAGACTTCAGAGCAGCCTGAAAGGGGTACGAATTTTCTCAACATACAGGGGATGGGGTAGAAGGGCAGTGCAGGCCCCAGGACTGTCAAGAACAAAGGCATGGCTTGTTCCGGGACTCTGAGCTGTTCAGCAGGCCTGGGGAGCGGGTGTTTGTGTTGGGGTGTGGCGCAACGAGACTGGAAGGGGCTGGTAGCGGCGGGCTTTGGTTACCATGAGGAGGAGTCTGGACTCTCTGTTTAAACAAGGGAAGCCATTAGAGGATTTTAAGCAGACAGTACTTGACCAGATTTGGGTTCTAGAAAGCTGACTAATCTTCGCCTCTGCTCCGACTTCATACCCTATAATCCCTGTGGCCTGCTGGCCGATCCACAGGCACCTGAATTCCGCTTATCCAGAAACTTCCCTCAATACACGCTTCTGCTCTTGTATTCGTTATCCCAGTGAATGTCACCACCAGGCACCCAGTCACCCACGCTGGAAACCTGTGGGGTCGTCCCAGACAGCCTTCTCCCCCTCATCCTCAGAGCCCATCATTCAGTGAGCCCGGCTCCTCTGCCTTCCCAGTGTGCCCTGCTCTTCGCCTCGCCTCCTGCTGCCTCGGGGTTTCTGCATCCATTCTCTCCAGCCAAGGCTAGCAGAAGCCTCCAAGGGGCCTTCCAGCCCCCAGGCACTCCCTCCCCCTAGTCCATCCCTGACACTGCTGCGGTCAGAATCTACGTGAAAGCAGCCCTGGCCACGCCCCCCATCCCCCCTTCTCCCCCCGCCCCCCCCCCCCCGCCAGTGGGTGTAAGCGCCTCCTTACCCTCCCCCATCCCCACGCAGAGGTCGTCAGTTGTTATTACTGACTTGCACTGTTAAGAGAGAGGGAAATATTTCTTGTGACTAGGTCTTTATCATAAATGGAGAAATAGGACTGCATATTTCACCAATTGTGAGAGTACATATTTCTGGAGTGAAGAATATTTAGGTTTAATACGCAGATTGTCTCCCTGAAGGAAGAATACACCCAGCCCACTTCCGGGTCCCCTGTGGGCATCTGCTCTTATAATGTGACCCCCTCCCCATCACTTATGAAGCTCTTCAATGAGCCCTCCCTCTCCAGCCCTGTCTTCTACTTTGATCCCCCAACTGGGAGCCATGGGCAGCTCTCTACTCACCCTCTGCCTGGCATGCAGCCGCCACCCCCAAAGTCCACTCATTCTCTGCTCTAGACCTCTAGAGCAGAACCTTCTCAAACTGTGGTCCCTGGAGCAGCTTTGGTGCTCTATGGGCACCAGCTTGTTAGAAATTTCAAGTTAGAAATTCTAATTCTTGAGCCTTGCCCTAGATCTACTGAGTCAGAAACTGCACTTGCTTGACCAAGAGGGTCTACAGGCACAGTTAAATTAGAGAAGCTGCTTTAGAGAAGAGGCTCAGTTGGTATCTGCTAGGCTGTGCTGCCCCATGGCCTCACCCCAAGTATATATAATGGAACCTCGCTAGATGCACATTTAACTTCAATAAATTTTTTGAAGAAAAATCAAGAAACCCTCTTGTTTATTCTTAGTCCTTCCTCCTCTTAAAAATAGACCTTGTCCTTCATTGCCCAGGGAAAGGGAAGCCAGACAGAGCCAAAAAGCCAAGAGCAACAAAAATTATCATCTTGGGAGCTTCTAAGGACTCAGGAGCTGACAATTCCAGAGATTTCTGAGGGTAATTCTGACTGCACTTGAGTCCCCTCTTACACAGTGGTTTTGAGCCACCACCCTGTAACCTGACCCTTGCACTAACCACTGGACTTGCTGAAATGCCTGCCTCCCTCATCAGTTAGCATCTCAAAGCCAGTAGTGGTGTTTCTAGGCCTGTCACAGGCAAGGTATTCAGCAAATTTGTTGAATGACTAAGTGACACCTCCTCACCTTTCCTCCTCTTTCTGAACCATCTTTTATCACCTTCTGGCCAGGAACCTCCCTCCCCTACTCAACCTTCTGGACTCAGCTTGGGCTCCATCTCCTCCAAGACACGTTCTTTGAGCCCCTGTGCAGGGAGACATGGCCTTCATCTGTGTCTCTCTGTCACCCTGAGCTTACTCAATCATGGCGTTGATCACATTCTCTTGTCTGTCCCTTCCACCTGACTGTAAACTCAATGGCCAGGCTGTTTCATTCACTTTGGGGTTCTAGATCAATTCTCAGTGAATGACAATCACAGAGACTAGAGTTAGGAGAGTGCTTCTTAATTTCCAGGGAACTCACCTAAAGTAACCTCAGCAGGCGTGGCAGGAGCGCCTGGACACCAGACTTGATTAGACAGGCAGATGGGTAGGGTCAAGGCAAGTGCATTGTATTTTGATGAGTATTTAGTTAGGGACTCTGAGAAACAGAAAGATTTGCCCTTGTCATCAAGGAGTTTATAGTCTCACTGGGGAGACCAACACACAGGAGAACAGTATAACCAAATGCCCCAAAGTGTGGTGAAAACGGTAGGTGCTACAGAAAGTCAGCAAGGAGAGAGCATGCACAGCTGGAGAATGGATTTGAACGGCCCCAATAAGAATGGTCAGAACCTGCCAGGCCTTCGGGGGTCTGCAGAGGCCTGTGGGATCTCAGTGCAGAGGGGACAAGCCATTCTGGATACTGGCCTACCACAGGCTTTGGGACTCATTTCTGCATGAGGTCTTGGGGGCTGCTCTGTCCCTGTGCTCCTGGGGTACAGAGTCTGGGCTGGTCAGGGGTGGTTCTGGGAGGTATAGGGTGGTCTTAGGTTGGCCCTGGGAATTCCTGAGCCACTTTAGGGATTTTTTTCCTGTTTACTGTGTATGAGTTTCAAGTGCTGATTATTGAAGGAAAGCAGAGGCACTGGTCCTAGTCTAAACTAATCCTCCAGTTTTTGACTGAAATCATTTGAGCTTCAAGGGTCTTCTAACCTGAGGGCAGCCTTCCTGTGGTTCCCTAGCCTCTCTAAATATTATATATAACCACATCACGTATATTATTACATAGTATATATGCAATTATATATAACACACTATATAAATATACATTAATATATATTTATATATAACGTAGTACATATTCATATATAGTATGTATAACTATATATGATACACTACATATGATATATACCAATCTATTTATATATAATGTATAGTATAGTTGGCTCTCAGTGTCCATGGGAGATTTGTTCCAGGACCACCGTGGACAGCAAACTCTGTGGATGCTCGAGTCCCTTATGTAAAATGGCATGGTATTTGCAAATAACCTATGCACATCCTCCTGTATACTTTAAGTCATCTCTAGAGTATTTATAATACCTAATACAATGTAAACACTATGTAAATAGCTGCTGGTTCATGGCAAATTCAAGTTTTACTTTTTGGAACTTTCTGGAATTTTTTTTTCAAATATTTTCCATCTATGGTTGGTTGAATTCATGACTATGGAACCCACGAATACGGAGGGCTGACTGTATAATATAGTTAGTGTTCTATCTATATATATGTGTGTGTATAGCTATATATTTTATAGTTATTTTATTTTATATCTATATAATTTAAAAACTCCTCCTGGTGCACAACAAGGTATTAGAACCAAAGTCCTCATCTGATGCATGTGCTTGGCTGGGACTGCCTGGCCTGCACTGCAATGGCACAGGCTGGGATATTGGGGTGTTTTGTGACCTCCCTGGGGTACAGCGTTGGCTATTTTCCTCCTTGGTAAGTATGAAAAATCTCCAGTCTCCCTTCCAGAACACAACTGAAGACCTTGCTATCAGGGCCCTAAGAGTCACCAAAAGCTACACAGGTATTGGAAAAATGCCCAAATCTTCTCAGCTTGGCCAGAAATTCCCAGCTCTGTCCGTGCCTGATGATGGAAGGGCATTTTCCACACCTTTGATTAGTCTGAATCTAGGGTCCCCAAAGAGCCAGCAGTGCCTGTAAGGAGAAAGCTGGAAAAAAATGGCTCCTCTCAGGGCCAAACCAGCAATTATGCTTTTTACCTCCTGTGGCGCTTTTGGGGCAGAGCTTTGTCTCCACTTGCGACTGGCTCTGGTTCTTTCAGGGGATGCTACCCTCTGGCCCAGCTGAGGTCCATTTTGGCTCAGGAGGACTCATCCAAGACACTTGGGGGTCTCTGCAAGGATTCTCAGTCACACTTGCTGGGGCGGGGGGCGGTCACGAAGAAACCAGCCTCCTAGTTCCCTTCTTCCTCATCATGGTGGGGAGGGCAGGATGCCCTTTTGATTTTCCTCTCCCAGATTTGGCCCTATAAATACAACTAAATTATGGCCAGCAGGTGGCACCCAGGTCCTGGGCAAAGACTCCTTTAAAAGTTTCTCCCATCCCCAAATCCCTCTCTCCCTAGCTCAGTTTAGAAAAAGAAGAGCCCCTAACTTTGACCTTGTCCCTCAAAGAGGAAGCCTGGTTTGGTCAAAACCTGGTGGTGTCAGGGCACGGGCTTGAGTGGAGTCCTTGTTCCTGACCCAGGTGTCCTCTGAGAACTGAACCAGCTAGAGTGGCCTAGGGCACTAGGCCCACTCTAAGATTCTGGACTCAACTAAACCAACCTCCCGCTTCCCCAAAGCCATAAGTTAAACTCATCAACGGGTCCAACTTCTGATGACTTACTGTATTGGGGGTTGACTCGGGCCTCGATTCAAATCAGAGCAGCTTCTGGGGGTGGAGGAGGCATATAAAGCATTGGCCCAAGCATCTAGCCCTAAGTGGACCAGTTGCCTCCAAATCCAGCAGAGACCATGTCTGAGACAACTCTTAAAGTTGACTACACCTGTAACCAAGGGCTGCTTCTCCTCCCCTGAGAGAATGGTAGGCAACCACCCAGAGGAGGCAGGCTCTGTTCCAAGGGCTACAACAGCAGGGTCTTCCAACCCTGTCCCTGGGACACTTCCTTTCCTTTCTCTTAATGCTCAGCGGCCTAAATCAGAGCAAGTCATCCTGCACTAGAGCTGTGCAAAATCAAGTCGCTCTTCCTTCCCTGGTGCCATGGTGTGGGAGGAGCGAAGGGTCTGGGTGCAGATGGCCTGGGTTCATGCTCTGGCCTTGCCAGTGGTTGATCTGGAGTCTGAGCAAGTGGCTGCACCCAGAGCCTTCATCTCCTCATATTCGAAATTGAGATGATAACTAAGGCTTTTGGGAGACAAATGCTAAATCCGCAAGAGCAGCATTCATGGTGGGAACTTCAACCACCATGGCAGACCAGGAGACAAGCTATCGGATGGGGGGCAGGCCTGGACGTACCCCTCCCGTGCACGTCCCCACTGAGGGGGAACGACCATCGCCTGCGGGGGGGCAGGTAGAGTCGAGTCTCAGGGACGCGCAGAATGAGAGTCTGCACGAGAGAGGACAGAGGCACCAATGTTGAACCTTGTCAGGTTTGTTCTGGACATTGTTAGGTAGACTTGCTGGCGGAAAGGTTAGAGTATTAAATGAGCAGTCTGTCACAAAGGCATGGAAATAAAACGGGTGGATTGGCTGTGGTGGGGGAGGGGCTCTGAGAGCAGAGGAGGGCTGGGCCTGGGGTTGAGGGAAAGTAGGCTGAATAGACTCCAGTTTCAGAGGAGGGGAGCACATGCCACTTGGCCAGATGACAGCTGTCAGCCACACGGGCTGAAGAAACATCATTTGAAAGGAAGATAAAGTGACATGGCTTGAATGTGCCCCCCAAGACCAGAACTGCTTTTGAAGCATGAAGGATCAGTAAGGAGACACCAGGCCCACTAGTGCCACAGACACAAACGTTCCTTTCCCCACATGTCCCAGCAGCCGCTGCAGCCCCCCTCTCTCTTTATGTTCAGGCCGCAGATGGGCCAGCAATCCCCTCCCCGGCGGTGTGCACAGAGCTGGACTGAGAGCCAGTCTGACTGGGGCATCCTCCCAACAGGTACCGAGTTCTGTTCTCAGATCCACCCCGAAGCCCTGCTCTGAGGAGTCCGGCAGCTATATCGCCATGTTCTATAGTTTCTCTTTTCCTTGCATCAGAGGAAGAGGTGGTTTTCAATCTCTTGCTGAGCATCCCGGGGCTTCATGCTGCATCCCTGTGCCGCATCTGGTTGTGTGTGGCCAGCAGGTGCAGCCAGCTTGCTACTCTCCTGCTCCTTGGGGTCAACAGATAGGGAATGTGGCCAGAAAACCACACCTTCTGAGCCCACCTGCCACCTGAAACCCCACACTGCAGTTCAGCCTCTCCCATTCATTCATTCATTCGTTCATTCAGCAATATTTTATTGCGTCCGGGGCCCTGAGCCAGTACTAATTAAGGAAAGAAATGGGCACCAGAGCTCCAGCATAGCTGCCAGAGGGTCACAACCAAAAGCCACGCCTGCCCCTGCTCTCCCCCTGCTCAGAACCCTGATCGGAACTCTGTGGGGAGCTTTCCAGGGTGCTGGGAAGAACAGGAGTTAGACACATCAGTCATCCTCTGCCTGTCATGAAGGTTGTTCAGCCCCCAAAGTGGAGAGAGGATTAACCTCTGGTTCCCACCGACGGGGTCCCTCATTAACCCCACAGCAATCCCGTGCTCAAGAGAATCATTCTGATTCTTCAGGCTTGAAAAGTGAGGCTTGGATACTTCAAACTACTTGCTCAAAGTCTCACAGGCAGCTGGTGGCTGAGCCCACGGCCAAGCCACATGTTCTACCATTAAGCCTCGCTTCCCCACACTGCACAGCTCCAGGAGCCTGCTGCTGGTAGCCTTGTTTTGATGGCAGCTCCCATCGTGGAAGCTTGTTGACTTAAAAAGTAGGTGTTTGTGGAACTTAAAGATGTCCAGTAGAGAACCTTTGGAAAGAAAGGTTTAACCTTCTACCTGCCCACCGACACGGATCCTACTAAAAATGGATTCATTTTAGCAAGTGAGGAGTTCTGTTTACTCCCCTCCCGGGTTTCCATTAACCCTCTGAGTTATGACCAGATAGAGCAATCTGGCCAGAACTCCCCAGAGGACTCCTTCCCCGGGACAGCAGCTACAAGGGGGCATGGCAGCATTACCCAGATCTGCCTCTTCAGAGTTTAGATCGTGTTCAGCAGGACACGTTCAGGACTCCAGTGACTGGGACCTCAGCAGGGTTCAGGATCTTAGGGAAGAGCGACATGACCTAAAAGTGTCGTGAGAAAAGAATCCTGGAGAAGCTCCAGTCCCTACCTGAACTTACACAGTCCAGATCCCTGTCCTAGACCTGCTGGAGTAGGCGTGCGCTGGTTCCCCACCAGCCGCGGAACTACTCCACCTGCCCCATCTCCACTTTTTAAATTCAGCTTTGTGGTCTGAGCCTCCCCGTGAGTCAGGGCTTTGGTCAGCCATGAGAAGAAGGTGATTGGCTGCGTCTGCCAGGGCTTTGTGACCCGTCGGCAGGGCTCTTCCGGTCTCTCAGAACCATTCATCCCTGCCTGCACATATTGCCCCCATGCAACCCCAGAATAATCTGGATGTGTGACCCAGCGGGGCAAGGAGTAACAATTTTGCAGATTTTCCCAACAGGTGACTTCAGCCCCCCTGGGCCCGGGCAGGAAGGGGTAGCCCAGTGACAACGGGCATAGCCCCGTGTCAGGAGTGGGAAACGTTTTGGCAAGCTCCTCAGAGTTCTCTCTCCTCTGATACCACAGCATCTGTTCCAGTTTTCCTGGCCGGTAGGATGCATCTACAAAGCAGAATATATGGGAAATCTGGAGTTGGGGAAGGATCGTGGTTAGAGGCCCAGCTTCAGGAAGCCCAGATGGCAGTCCCCAGGCAGAAGGGGCAGAAAAAGCACAGTTCTGTGTAGTCTGTCTCCCTCTCAGACTGGTGTTCTACAGTCTCGGAGGCCTGAAGCTGGATGTGTGTTGGGCGCCTGCTTCTCAAACAGGTGCCCCTGGATTCTCAGTGTCTGCCTCAGTCATGCTGGTAACGCTGACCGAGTACTTGCTGTGTGCCGGCCTCTGCTCAGCGCTTTGTATGCATGCCTCACCTAGTCCTCGTAACAGCTCTATGAAATGCGGACTGTTTTGTCCCCTTTTTATAGATGAGGAGACTGAGGCCCAAAGTCAAGCAGCTAGGAAATGTTAGAGCGAGGATTTAAAGCCAAGTTGTCTGACTGGAGATCTGGTATTCTTAAAGGAGCCTGCTTGAGGCATGCCCAACACCCCCTGCAGGACCAAAAGACCTGGTGTTTCCCTCACAGCCGTTGGGCGCAGAGGGTAGAGACCTGGGAACTGCAGGGAGTTCTTCTAGGAACCAAAGAATTAGAGAAGACCAAGGGTCCCCGAATTATTTTCAAGACATATTTGTGGAAGGCAGAGTTCCACTGAAGGCTTAAAAACAAAAAGCCAAAATTAGATTTAGGCCAGTGACAAGGTTATAAAATATTAGAATGTGAGCTTTCAGAGTTACGCAGCCTTATTTATGATTTAATAAGGAATATAATGCCTAGCTCTAAGTACAGTCCTAGGTATCTGGGAAGGAGCTGGATGGTCTCGAGAAGCTCTTCCCGGCCACAGGATGTGGAGATTTGGTCTTGAGGACCATGCTGGAAGCCGCAGGCTGCAGAATGGCCAGCAGCTGCACCTCTCCTGATGAGAGCTATAACTGCCTTTCCTGTTACCAGTGACTGCACGGTGAACCTTATGGTCCTAGCATAGGAAACGGTTTAGCAAATCACCAGACTAGACCTCCTCAACTGTTCTTTCCCTTGACCCCAGACCTGGTAGCAGGAGTCAAGACCCTGCAGAGCAGGCTGGTCCCAAAGCCACGACCTCAGTCCGATCCTTGAATGGGGTTCCAGCTGATCTGGAGGATGACCTGCCACAACCCAGTCAGGAGCTGTTTCTTCTGACAGTCACCGTGTGCCAAAGACCATAGTGCTCTTTCTAATTTTGAGTCTTTTTCATTTTTATTTATTTATTTTTGGCTGCATTGGTTCTTCGTTGCTGCACGTGGGCTTTCTCTAGTTGCTGTGAGCAGGGGCTACTCTTCGTTGCAGTGCGCGGGCTTCTCATTGCAGCGGCTTCTCTTGTTGCAGAGCACGGGCTCTAGGCACACGGGCTCCAGTAGTTGTGGCTCGCGGGCTCTAGAGCGCAGGCTCAGTAGTTGTGGTTCATGGGCTTAGTTGCTCTGCGGCATGTGGGATCTTCCCAGACCAGGGCTCGAACCCATGTCCCCTGCATTGGCAGGCAGATTCTCAACCGCTGCGCCACCAGGGAAGTCCCGGTTTTTCTTCTTCATATTTCTCTTTCCAAGCTACTGAAACATTGCTCCACTGTCACTCAGCAAGTGTTCACTGACCACTACCATAATGTGCTAAGCACCCCACAGGGCACCATGAGGACATGGGATGATTTTAAGTCATGGGTCTTCTCCTTAAGGAGCCTTCGTTTGGTTGAAGAAATAAGAGTAATTCATAAAATAAGAGATTTCCTTGTTTTATAGTTCCAAGAGAATATATGAAGTACTAACTTGTGCAAGCGTATTTGGCTTTTAAGTGCTCCAGGAGAGTGTAAAGGATGAGTGGGGCCTCAGTAGTTAGATGGCTTCTGGGGGTAGGTGGCACCTAACTTAGGCCTTTATAGATGACAGGACAACAGAAAGCAGTGAAGAGAATATGGAAAATTGGGGACTTGGGAAACATGTTTATTATTACTTTTATTTGAAAAATGAGCACGAGACCAATGATTAAATCTTAGAGGAATGTTAGAGGATGCAATCAAGAGAGGAAATGGGAGGGACGTGGTGTCCCAGGAGCCAAGGGAGGGACCAATTTCAAGGAGGAGGTTACCTGCCCTGTTTAATGAAGTTACCAGGCCTTGGATAGAGAAATAGTCATTAGACTGTGCAAAAAGAAATGATGAAACTCTGAGTCGTTCTGTTGGAGTGTGAGGACAGAAGCTAGACCTGCAGACAATTCCAGAGTCCCGGATCATTTGCCCGAGAGGATGCTGAGGAGGGAAATCAGGGGTTCATCACCAAGGCCACTGGGTCCGCTGCAGCACTGCAGGTGGACTAGAGAGTGATGGCTTGCGAGGCGGAAAACACCTCGCTTCTTTCAGTAAAATCTGGAAAATTCATGTCCTATCCTTAAATTCTAGATCGTATCTGTCTAAGGAGGCTCATGAGTGCAACCTCATGGTCTTACTAAAGCTTTTTACAACATGGTGTCATGAACGAAAAGAAAGAATGGGAACAAATTTTAATATAATAAAGTCTTGACTAAGTTGAATGTTTGGAAAATGTTTTAAATATTAATATACTGTTGTTTAACTGTGGTTAATCAAATCCCCTTTTGGTCTTTAGTTTTGTTGAAAATTATTAAGGAAGGGTAGAATAAACAAAATTTGTTACTAAGGACTTTCCAGAGCCTCAGATTCACCTACGCATTGATCACCGTTTATGGAGTGTGTGTTCCAGGCACTGAGCCAGGCATGGGGCCTAAGGAAAGGAAAGGGACCCAGTCTGGCCCCTTGAGGAGTTCGCAGACTAGGGTGGGAGTTAGACACGTGAACATAATAACCAAAGGGCGACACATTACACAATCCCAGATGCAGGAAGGGCATGCTGCTGAGCAGCTCTGCTTCCTGGGTCAGGGACGGCTTCTAGAGGAAGCATAGTTTGAGTTGGGTCTTGAAGGAAAAGCTCATCAAGCAAATAAGAGTCAAAAGGATAGAGGAACAGACTGGGAGGAAGGAGAGGATTACAAATAGTTCACCCCAGAATGCATGTTGCGGGCAGAAGGAGATGTGGTTAAAGGTAGACAGAAGCTACAACCGAGAGCTCTGTAAGGCAGCTGGGAGTTATTCCATCCTGGGGGAAACTCAGCAAGGGATGTTTTCCCCCATGTATATATCTGTAACAATACAAAAATATTTGTAACACTACTATAGTTAAAATAGTAGCTGAGTGTAATTTCCAAATCAAAAATATAGAAAATGAAATTACAATGCTTAGAAACTGCATTAAATTTATAACTCTTGAGGCTTTAGTTTATATTATCTTTTCCGGTAAGAACTGAAGACATTCCCAAGTGCTGCTTGCAGAAATCAGTGCCCCTCCAAATTTTCGTAAACTTTTTATTTTGAAATAATTTTAGACTCACAATTGCAAAATAGGACAAAGAATTCCCACATATCCTCATCCAGCTTCCCCAATAACATCTTACATGACAATTGTTAAGGCCAGGAGATTGACGTGGGTTCGCTATTAACTAAGCTGCAGACCTCATTTGGATTTCATCAGTTTTTACGCTCACCCTTATTTTGTGTTGTTGTGGTCCAGTCTATGAAATTTTATCACATGTACAGATTCATGTAATCACCACTCTGCTAGGGCACAGACTATTCTAGAACCTCAAAGAAACTCCCTCATGCTACCCCTTTATAGCCATGCCCTCCTCCTACTCTAATCCCTGGTAATTAAAGATATGTTTTCTATCACTATAATTTTGTAATTTTAAGAATGTTACAGAAATGGGATCATACAACAACCTTTTGAGATCGGCTTTTTTTTTCTTAGCATAATACCTTCGAGTTCCATCCAAGCTGTTGCACGGATTAATAGTTCTTTTTTATTGCTGCATAGTAGTCCAAACAATGGTACAAGTATGGATATGCCACGGTTTATCCATTCACCCACTGAAGGACATCTGGGTTGTTTCCAGTGTTTGGCAATTACAAAAAACCCTGTGAGAACCTTCCTCAATCTTCTCTTGCTTTGTCCGTGACAGTCTGGCTCTGGCAGAGATCTCTCCAGACTTTTCTGTCCTCTGGAACTACAAATCTGATTGGGTTTTGTAGGTGGGAGACCCAGGCATTAGGTTGGGGAGGGGGTTGAGAAAACACAGGTACACAAGCAACGCTTCGGACTGACTATTCCAAAAATTATGGGTTTGTCTCAGTTTAAACCTAAGTTTGTGCCCCTCCAGCCCAGGCTCCTGCTTCTTACAGGCATTTATACTGTAACCCCAGTGTGTGAATTTATCTTTCTAGGTGGCATAATTTCAGCAAGCATGCTTTAGAATCAGAGTGGCCAGTTCAGGCAGCCTTCAAGCTGAACAAAATTGAGAGGCGCTTTAAAATGAAAGGGGAACAAAGTTTCAAACATCAAGCGTTTGCAGGATTACTGAGGCTGAATCCATTAAGGTGCAGAGTGACCTGTCTAAATTTCTTCCCAAACTTGCACAAAACCTTCTTAAATCAGAAGCTAAAGAAGGACTAAAATAAATAGTCAAAAGCATAATAGAGAAAGGACACATCGTATCTTGAGCAAGTCCTCGTAATAACCCTACCCCAGGTGTGGGGGTACAGATTTACTCGGGACCTTGAGGCCATAAATAGAATAGTCATTCCCTGACCAGAACCAAATACTCTTTTATCTCTAGTGCCTCCTGAGGTGGCATATTTTACAGTCATAGTTTCATGTTCTGCTTTCTTTCGTGTTCCTTTAGACCAAAATAGTCAACATGTGTTTGCCTCCTTCTGGGAAAATCAACAGTATAACTGGACTGTTCTGCCCAAAAGATCTGAGGCTATTCCTCCTTTCACAAGTCCTCAACCACAACCTCAAGGACCTTAAATTTCCCTGTGATTCTTTATGTGGATGACCTTTTGTCGTATCCCAAAGATGAGGGAAGCTCTAAGACTGTTTCTAGCTATTATTTTCTTTCAGAAAGGACATAAGTTGTTTTTGTTTTTGTTTTTGTGGCCGCTCCACGCGACATGCGGGATCTTGGTTCCCCAACCAGGGATCGAACCTGTGCCCCCCGCAGTAGAAGCACGGAGTCTTAACCACTGGGCCACCAGGGAAGTCCCAAAGGACATACGGTTTTTAAAGAGAAGTTACAATTTTTTCAAAGTAAAGTTCATTACCCAGGCATGATTTATCCCAAGGAGGTAAATCCTTTACTTCTGATTATAGGCCATTCAAAACTTTCCAACTTTTCTGAAATTATCACATTTATAACTTAATCAAGTCCTTGGTATACAAGTCCCTTCCCTGGGACTCTCAACATGAAGAGGCCTTTTGTGAGTTAAATCAGCCCTTCAGCAACCTCTCACTCTGGGCCCACCTAATTACCATAAACATGTCTGTCCGTGTGTGTGAGATCTGGATAAACTGTTGATGTTATGAGTCAGTTTCATGGGACTCATCAGACATCAAGTCTACTGCAGTCTCTCTTGACTGTGGCAAGGCCTACTTAGCTCTCTTAAGGGAATTAGTCCTAGCGGCTAAGCTACTGGGGGCTTTTGTCCACTTGGTTTTAAGGTGTCCTTTAAATTTGATGGTCCTTCATGCTGTACAATGTTTGTAGCTCACTGAAAATACACAACGTTTCTCAATAGGCAGGCTTACCCCCAGTGAAATCCTATTACTTTCTCTCCCACATATTTCTAGTCACTGGAGTAATACTTTGAATCCTGCTGCTCTACTTTTAGATGTCTTGTTCTCAGTGAGGTCATTTTGGCCTATTGGTTTCCACTCTAGGAAAAAGAGACTGTTGGATAATTCAAGAAGGAGAAAAACTGGGCCTTGATCTAAGAACCAAAAGCTTGGCCACTAATGGGGAATCAGGGTTGCTTTCTTTTCTTGTAACGCTGAAGGTTTTTCCAGATCTCACACGTACATAACATTCTCTTCCCTTCTCTCCCCTCACGGTGGTAGTAACTGACGGTAGCCTCAAACCACGCCTTCAAAGGAAAGCTCGCAGAGAGCTCAGTTTCCTCAGGATACTGCTTCTCACACTCTGCGTGCAGCCTCTCTGGAGGTCAGGGTAAGGTTGTGAAGGGACCTCTTAAATAGAATCCTTAGCGTTTCCTTCCTGGAATCACAATTCTGGTGTTTTCTTTTTCTTATCTTTTTATTTTTCCTCTGAATAGTTTTTTTTTTCTTAAACATCTTTATTGGAGTATAATTGCTTTACAGTGGTATGTTAGTTTCTGCTTTATAACAAAGTGAATCAACTATACGTATACATATATCCCCATATCTCCTCCCTCTTCCCTCTCGCTCCCACCCTCCCTATCCCACCCCTCCAGATGGTCACAAAGCACCGGGCTGATCTCCCTGTGCTATGCGGCTGCTTCCCACTAGCTATCTATCTTACATTTGGTAGTGTATATATGTCCATGCCACTCTCTCACTTCGTCCCTGCTTACCGTTCCCCCTCCCCGTGTCCTCAAGTCCATTCTCTACATCTGCGTCTTTATTCCTGTCCTGCCCCTAGGTTCTTCAGAACCTTTTTTTTTTTTTTTAGATTCCATATATATGTGTTAGCATACAGTATTTGTTTTTCTCTTTCTGACTTACTTCACTCTGTATGACAGACTCGAGGTCCATCCACCTCACTACAAATAACTCAATTTTGTTTCTTTTTATGGCTGAGTAATATGCCATTGTATATATGTGCCACATCTTCTTTATCCATTCATCTGTCGATGGACACTTAGGTTGCTTCCATGTCCTGGCTATTGTAAATAGAGCTGCAATGAACATTGCGGTACATGACTCTTTTTGAATTATGGTTTCCTCAGGGTATATGCCCAGTAGTGGGATTGCTGGGTCATATGGTAGTTCTATTTTTAGTTTTTTAAGGAACCTCCATACTGTTCTCCATAGTGGCTGTATCAATTTACATTCCCACCAACAGTGCAAGAGGGTTCCCTTTTCTCCACACCCTCTCCAACATTTATTGTTTGTAGATTTTTTGATGATGGTCATTCTGACCGGTGTGAGGTGATACCTCATTGTAGTTTTGATTTGCATTTCTCTAACGATTAGTGACGTTGAGCATCCCTTCATGTGTTTGTTGGCAATCTGTATATCTTCTTTGGAGAAATGTCTGTTTAGGTCTTCTGCCCATTTTTGGATTGGGTTGTTTGTTTTTTTGATATTGAGCTGCATGAGCTGCTTGTATATCTTAGAGATTAATCCTTTGTCAGTTGCTTCATTTGCAAATATTTTCTCCCATTCTGAGGGTTATCTTTTCATCTTGTTTATGGTTTCCTTTGCTGTGCAAAAGCTTTTAAGTTTCATTAGGTCCCATTTGTTTATTTTTGTTGTTATTTCCGTTTCTCTGGGAGGTGGGTCAGAAAGGATCTTGCTGCGACTTCTGTCATAGAGTGTCCTGCCTGTGTTTTCCTCTTCTTTTTCTTATTTTGGATGGTGGTGGTGTGGTGCTGGGGCCTGGCCTCTGCTCCTGCACTGAGCACAGACTCACTTGGGTTCATCAGTCACTCATTTGTTCACACACGAATCTATGCCTCCACATGTGAGTATTTAAGCACCTACTGTGTGCACAGACATGACTTGGCCAGAGGAATCCTCTCACCCCTAGATGACTCCTCATTTGAGGAGAAGGACTGTGCGCAGTGGCTAACTGCTGACTAGTTAATAATTATTTCAAAGGGATGTGCAGGGATAATTTACTTTTCTGGCTGCCTCCCCAGGAAACTGCAGCATGTCCCCAAAGCAGCTTAATAGGATTAAAATACCTCCCAAGAATCTACCAATACCGTCTTCTCGGCCTTCCCTCTGTTACAGAGTGAAGTAGGCCTGTAAGGCTACCTTACCTGAGGCACATACGGATGCGGGGGTGGGGGGAGACTTGTTTCAAGAGGCCAGCTCCCAGAAGCACCTCAGTCCCAGACAGGCCAGGAGGGCCTTGCCTTAGGACTAAGACGGGACAAATGATGATGACTCCACAGTGGCAGAAAGGACTGAATTTCAAAATAAAGGTAGATGAGTGACGTATATGCTCACCAGAAACATCACGAGTCCTCTGCAGTGCCCGCCAGGACGAGGACTCGCACCTGCCACCTGGAAGCACAGGACGCCCTGCAGACCTGCACCTCCGGGCAGGGATGGGGAAGGGTGGGGGCTGGCTGAGGTTCTCAGTGTCCCTCCTCTGGGTTCCCAGAGGCTTCAGGGCACTTCAGTCTGGTCAAGGCTAGTACTAAGTTAAATCCGCATAATGGTCATAGGATAATAGCTTAATGACAAACAAACAAAAACCTGTTGTTGAGGGTGCAGGGAATTGTACTCTTTTAAACGTTGGTGAGAGTGTAATTCGGTACAATCTTTTTGAAGGGCAATTTGGCCAAAAAATATATTAAAAGCCTTTACATTTTTACATATTTTTGGACCTTAATTCTACTTATAGAATTAAGGAATTTTATACTGTAGCAAAAATTATGGCTATATATAAAGCTTTAATACATAGAAGCATATTTATAATAATGAAAAACTGGAAACAAGTGAAACGATCAACAACAATGAACTGTTAAACAAATCATGGTACATCTAGACTATGCAGCTGCTTAAGAAGACAATGTCGTAGAAGCATGTGTAGTGCCTCTTTGGCACCGCTGGCTGGCTGACTCAGCACCCACTCCCAACAGCATTTTCCCCCACCTTTCTCCACTAGAGAGGTCAGAACAACGACATACTTGCTTCCCAGCCTCCCTTTCAACTAAGAGCCACCTGGAGACATGAGGTAACACCCAACAAGCTAAGGAGCTGGAGTGTCCTTGATGACGTCCTCGAGCTGTTCTCCCTGCCTGTATCTCCTACTTCCAGACTCCTGGCATGTGAGGAAAATACCCCTATAATTTGTTTAAGCCACTGTTGGTTTGGGTTAGGGTTTGCTGTTACTTGTACCAAAACATAATCCCAACTGAAAGACACGGAAAGATGTTTACAATACATTAAATTGGGGGAAACTGTTACAGAGCAGAAATATACCCACAGGCATAGAAGAATAATGTGAGGGTATATTCTTAAATAATAATTTTGGTTCTGTCCGATAGTGGGGTTACAGGGGATTTTGATTTTCTTCTTTGGAGTTATCTGGATTTTCTAAATTTTTTACAGTGAATATGTATAACTTTTATGACAAGAAAGAAACTCAATAAAATATAGTTTTTAAAAAAAGCAGGGAGATACGGGGATATATGTATATGTATAGCTGATTCACTTTGTTATAAAGCAGAAACTAACACACCATTGTAAAGCAATTATACTCCAATAAAGATATTAAATAGGGCTTCCCTGGTGGCGCAGTGGTTGAGAGTCCGCCTGCCGATGCAGGGGACGTAGGTTCGTGCCCCGGCCCTGGTCCGGGAAGATCCCACATGCCGTGGAGCGGCCGGGCCCGTGAGCCATGGCCGCTGGGCCTGCGCGTCCGGATCCGCAACGGGAGAGGCCACAACAGTGAGAGGCCCACGTACCGCAAAAAAAAAAAAAAAAAAAAAAGTATTTGGATCTAATCCTACCTCTCCCATTATGGCCAAGTTGTCAAGTCATTGATTTTTCTCATCCATCTCATCCCTTCCATTATCACTGACATCCTCCTTGTCCAAATTGGCACTTTGTGACTTGATGGTATTCCTGACTGTAGTCTCCATTAAACTTTCTTACCTCTCACTGCAGGACAAACTTTCTAAAAACACCGCTTTGAATCCTTGCCTCCCCCCTACACCAAACCTCCAGTGGCCCTTTACACCTATATAGAGTCTATAGGATAGAGACTAAACTTCTTGTGCTGGTGTGCACAATTTCACTCCACTCCTTCCCTCCTGTTCTTTTCTTTGCCTTCTCCATTCCTTAGACCCTCAGCCTCAGATTGGTGCTCTCCTGCCATCACTCTTCCTAATACTGAAGCCCTGCCAGCCCTGACTCATACCTGGATGCCTTCTTCCTTTTAAGATGAGGGTCATGTTCCACCACTTCCGCAACCACTGGCTGATAGAATCAGGATACCAGATTGCTGTGACGGCCTACGGCAAGGGGCTAAACCATTCCAAAGAAATACACATGAGGTTCTACATTTGGATCTTGAAAACCAAATGGCAGGAAGCAATGTGGCAGGGGACCTAAGGATCTGCAAACACTTACGGGGTTTGAACTGATGAGAGCTCCGTGTGAGTTGCCACTGTGATGGGGCTGACAAAAGGCGACAGTGGCAGAGGCTGGGGAAGAGGACGCCACTGACTGAGCCCGTCATGGTCCTGACCCTGCTGTGCATTTTATTTACCTCACTTACTCCTCACAACATGGGGAGTATGACTGGGCTAAGGGTATCATCAGCTCCATCTTCTGGGCTTCATACCCACTACTTTGCAGACTACCATTAAAGCAACCCCAGATCCAATGTCTTCCCTTGCCCTCCATCACGTTTCCCACGACGGGCACCTGTCTGCCTCTCCAGCCTCCCTTCGCACCATCATGTCCCCTTCCCACTCTACGTTCCAGCTCTAAGACACCATACCAGGCTGAGTCAGACTTTGGCGCTTTTTGCTCATGCTTTTCTTCTGTTGGAAATGCCTTCCCTTCCTTGCCACTGATTTTCACCTGGAAAATGCCAGCCTAACCTCCAGATTCATCTCGAGTGTCAATTCCCTGATTCTCACCCCCTTCCGCTGGGCTGAGTTAGGTTGGCCTTCTAGGTGTTTCTGTAATACGTGTAGGTGTACTTCTAACATAGACAGTACTTATCATATCTTTTTCTTCCACTTCACCATGAACTTCTTGAGGACTGGGATTAAGTCTCTGCATCCCTAGTATGGTGCCCAGCACATGGTATGTTCTCAGATATTAGTAGATCTAAACTGAGACTCAGAGAGCTTAAGTAACTTGCCTGATGTAACATAGCTGGTAGGAACAGAACTGGTTTGAAGCCAGATATCTAATTATAAGGTCCTTCTTCTAGGATGAAAAAAGTATTGCTCCCCTCTGGGCTTGTCAGACCACACCTGGAATACTGAATTCAGTTCTGGGAAGCAAACTTTTAGAATAACATTCACGAGCAGGGGTATGTTTGAAAGAGAGTGACCATGATAGTGGATGCAGTGAATATACTCAAATCCAGGTCATGTGAGGATCTGATGCAGAAACTGGGGGTTTAGTTTAGAGATGGAAGAAAAGCTCAGGCTGATCCAAAAACTATCTGTAATGACTTGAAGAGCTACCCGGGGAAGACTGAGAATTAGACTTCTCTGTGGCCACAAGGGATGTAATTGTGACCAAAGTGCTGGAGGTACAAAAAGACTGATTTTGACCAACTGAAGAAAAATTTTTCCAGCGGAGCTAAAGGCAGCATGGCTACCCCAGAAAGGGGTAAGGTCCCATCATGGCAAGTTTTGAAGCTGGATGACACCCTTTGGGGACGTCTAGCAAGGTCAAGAACCAGAGTGAAGGCTGGACTAGGTGAGCTTTTATTTTTAGGTGACCTCTTAAGGTCCCTTCCAATAGATGCTGATTGTATTACTCTGTCTTCTCTGACCACTCTAGCCTTTGGCAATTCCTTATCCCTCTATATTTAATGAATTTTATGAGTTTACGTAATTCATTTGGTGATTAAGTATATATGTGGCCTGCCACACAACATTTAAGGTACCAATCTATCCTTTATATTGTCATTTAATTTTTCCCCAATATTTTCCCAAACATATGTGCCTTGAAGTCAGGGATCGCATATCATGTACTATACATTTTGGTCCCACATATCTATTGTTCACAGTAGAATAAAAATGTTTTAAATGCTCACTTCACAACTTTAATTTGCCTGCTAGTGGGCTTGTCTTTTCCCTCCTGAAAATTCACTGGAAAGTAAGAGCTAATTCTTCACTAGATATTTTTTTTCCAGGTATTTTCTGTTCCTCGGGTGAAGAGCTTAAAAAGGAAACATTATAGGTGGTGGTCTCTGCTAGTTAAGGAAACCTCAGTCTCCTAATGTCTCATCTATTTCTCATGGCTGCTCAAGGACCCCAGAGGCAAGAGCTCCACTTTTTGGACCCACCAGCTTCCAAGAAGGCCAAACACTCTGATAAGGATAACAGAAGGAATAGACACGATTGACAGGCATGAATGGGCCAAGCAGACTCAAGATACAATACTCCCATCTGCTGTCTTCCCATTGTCCTCTATGGCCCAAACATTGGTGGTCTCCAAACAGGGAAGGCTCAGCAGTGTCTCCCAGAGAGAGATTTTCCAACACACGCACACACACACACACGCACGCGCACACACACACACACACACACCCCTCTCTAGAAAGAGGCTCAGGTACGTGGAAAAGCTCGCCAAGTGATTCTTATTTGACCTCCAACCTGTTTGAGAACCACGTTTTTCTCCTAACACCATCATTAACACCATCATTCCCCTCCATTTATTTTTCATTTATCTCTTTAGATCAGTATAAACTCACAGATTATTTTATTCAATGGGCTATAATACATTACTATCATTTATTTGGATGCTCAAACTGTCCCAGTATTGGCCATTGGGAGCCCCTTTCAGCTGGTTCCTATGTCTTTTATGACACATCCCCAACATTCTTGGAGAAGTTCCTTACTTTCTGGTGTAAAAAGATGCTCCAGGCTCAACTTGCACCTCTCCTGCCTCCATCTTGGAAAAAGCCATTTCTCTAAGGATTCCTGGTCCTCTTAGGGGAGAGTAAAAAACCTCTTTTGAAGACTAAGCATCATATTAATATTTATGATAAAAGAGGACTGAAGTAAAGTCAGGAAAGGACAAAAACGAGCCCCCTCGGTGATTATGACTAATAAGTAGGGGTCAGCAATTATGAGCTAGAGCTCCCTTTTTTTAGTACTTGAATTTTATTTTATTTTTTTATACAGCAGGTTCTTATTAGTTATCAGTTTTATGCATAGAGCTCCCTTTTTTTGTAAACAAAGTTTTATCAGAAGACAACCACACTCACTCACTCATTTACGTATTGTCCGTGGCTGCTTTCATGTTGCAACAGCAGAACTGAATAGTCTTGACTGAGACTGTGCAGGTGGCAAAGTGTAAAATATTGGCCCTTACAGAAAATGTCTACTGATCCCTGCTAACAAGTATCTACATGGTAGAGACAGGATTACCTGTCATGAGGAAGAGTGTGACTTGGAGATACTGTAAACAAGACAAATACTTCTCCCTAGAGGTCACAAGGCAGCACCTTTATCCATGCAAAATAAGCTACAAACTTAGAAAAACTGTCACATGTCATTATGTAGAATCTGGTTGTAAAGCTAATAATAAACGGAGGGGTGGTTATCGTGGGACCTAGAAAAAAAAGTGCCTGGAAAGTAAAACTATGTTAGTGCAATTTTAACATTATCCAAGGAGTGGCACTCTGTTTAGTTGACACTGGCATTCTAGTCACTAGGACAGTGCCTCTTCTAGTGGAGAGGGGAGAATTAATTAAGCTTGACCAGAGTGTGATGATATATCATTTATTAACATCTTGCAACTCTATTTGCTCTGATTTTATGCTCACAGAGCAAGCTCTGATTGCTTTTCTGATTTTCAAGGCCCCGTATAGGGAAGAAGTACATCCCTTGTTGTATTAAATGTACTTTCTGGTACAAATGTGCCTGAGCAAATAAATATAAGTCGGTTTTCTCAGGGCTTAGTGACCTTAAGTAGAGCTGATCATTAAAGTATCAGATCTGAAGACCTGAGAGGCTAGATCCTGAGCTGTGTCATTTCCCTTAGAATATGGCACAAAACAGTGAAAACAGACAGATCGATCATCAATACACCTCTTTCAAAGCGGGCGATGCAAAAGTATGCTGAAATGTTGGACAGCTCCCACCTACAAAGATTAGGGCTCTAGCCAAATCCTGAGGTATCTGGAAGCATTCCTTAAAGTCAATATTCTCAATAAGCTTCTGTCTTGTGAGAAGAGCCCACCCTCTACGCAGGAGAACGTGGCTCTTAAGGTGTCCATTATAGTTCTGGCTTTCCTGCTGAGCATCAACTTTCAGACCCAACCAGTGGCCAGGACCAAGCTGGGCCTACACTAGTAGGACAAAGGACCAGAACTGCCGTATTTCCTAAATCTAGCAAGCGTCAGTGTGGGTAAGGCTGAGAAGGGGGCAGAGGGCTCGGCAGCTGGTCCTCAACCTGCCATTTCACTGGGCAGGGAGTCACACCCATACGCACTAAGTGATTACAGCAGAGTGTTTTAAAACCACAACAGGAATTCAGGGCAAGGGCAGTGACTTACATTAGTGTTTTTAATTCTAAAGCATGGTGCAAAGTAGGTGCTTAATGTTTGTTGAGAGATCTGTTTTCTCTTCCCCTCAAACAATCCATCCACAACTTCTAGAATAGGTTAGTATTAAAAAAAAACCTGAGAACATGACTCAGTGAGAATGAGTGTCCTGCTTCCCATAAAATATGACTTGAAAACCTTTTTTGGACAAAAAGCATTGCTGTCATTTTTAGATGTAAATATAATAAATAGGAACATATCTCATTTATTCTTCTCCCTTACTTACAGAAGGAATAACAGTTTCTGATTTCCCCAAATCATGAGGCTAAACAATTATACACATCCAGTTTTTCATAGGAAGTTGGCATAAAGGAAGGATGTGTGAGGGTTGTTGCTGGTGGTGAAGGACGGGAAATCAATTTTCATATGTATGGTCCTGGGGCTGATCAACCAAGCCTCCCTGGACTCTGTTTTAGATCTTCTAAATTCCGTAAGTACACATTGTGTATCCACCATGTGTCAGGGACAGTGTCGGGCACCGGTGACAGGCAGATGAACAGGATGCCATCCCTGCCATCAAGGAGCTCACAGCTGACCCACGGAGAGAGACACACAGAATGATGACACATACAAGGGCTACAAAACCAATCCATTCTTCCCTGGTAATTATTTGAGCAATTACTCTCTTGGTAATCACTTTAATTGTTATTGAATTTGAAAAAGTAAAAAAGTGGTATTGAAATTCAAATACTATAGATGTGTATAAAATAAAAAAATGTCCTGGTATCAGGTACGTGTATTCTTCAGATCTTTTAATATACATACTCAAACTATGTATACACACATTTGTTCCATTGTTTAAAGAAACTATAAACATTCTATGACCTTTTTTCCCTTTAAAAATATCATGGTTACTTTTCCATGCAGTGTACAGAGGTTCACCTCATTCTCTGATGGTTGCATAGTCTTTTGTACCCAAGAATAATTAATTTCTCTGAAAAGGTTAGGGAAAGTTTTGGGCAAAAGGTGATACGTGATCTGGCCTTGGGAGAAGAACTGGAGTTCATCATAGTAAGAAAAGCCGATGCTTGTGAGGAAGGAAGGGAGTGGGGACAGCCCGAGCGCACATGCGAGGTGTGGAAACACACAGCGTCTTTGAGGGACCATCAGCAGTCTGGAACACGCTGTTCCTCGAACTTTGCTGTGCATCAGAAGCACCTTGGGAGTTTCTTAAAACTAGCTGTGCTGTCTCCTACCTTGAGACTCAGCAGGTTGGTGAACCCAAGTCTTTGCTCTTACCAATACACTAGTCTGTCTCCCCTTCTATGACAGTGTGGATTCACACCGTCCTCCATAAGACAAGGCAAATGAAGGCCCAGAAAGCCCCCATGGTGGCACAGGAGAAAATCCTGGCGTCCTTACATTTTACTCTCACTTGGCCGTTTCATTCTCAGTCTTCTAGCATCCTCTCCCACATCAACTTTTCACTTTGTAGTTTTATATCATCTTTCATCTGAGAAGTTCAAAGTATTCCCAATGTTGACATCATGGCTGGGCGATGGGAACAGGTAATAACCTCATTTTATAGAAGGATAAATAGAGGCACTGGGGAACTCAACTTCCTACCACAGTGAGTGAACACGGAAGTTGAGAACAGAATTCAAACCTGCCTTTCATCCTGTTCCTGATATTATTGTCCCTTCCCCTGAATTACAGACTTTGGATCACTCTTCTCATTAATCGAGGCAGTATGTGGAAAGCATCCTGCACAGTATCCAGCTCACAGCAGAGACAAGCCATTTCTCCCCTGGTAACAACCAAGTAGGAGCTGCCCAGGGCCTCCGGAGCTTAGTGGGTGTTTCCTGATGTGCTGCTCAGACCAGTGAGCCAAGAGACACACCACGTAACAGTGGCACTGGCAGTTAGAACCTGGCCTCCAGCCGGTCCGTCTGCCTAGGAGAGGAGAGTAGTGTGGTCTATAGAGAGGTGGCCCTAGGATGATGGGTTCTTTTTTGTCCCCTACCTTGAGCTTCATGCTCTAAACTAGAGCATGTATCCAATAAGCTGCTTCTTTTTAAAGTGAAATTCATTAATTGGAGTCTCAGACCTTTGTGTTATGAAGAGAGGAGCTGAAGCAGAATTAAGCCATTAATTATCTGGCGAGGTTCCAAAGCACTCACCATAGCTTCTCATCGTGTTTCACAAGCATGTAGGACACCTTGGTCTAATGGCTCGTCCTAGAAATGAGTTTGAGTGGTTAGGAACACAAACACTTCTGCCCTAACGGACTATTCTCTGATCCCTTTATTGGTTGTCAAATCTCCTTTTAACACTCTCCAGCTTTATATTCAATCATGAAAAACCTTTTCAAAATAGGCCTTGAGTGTTTTCTAGTAGATAATTTTAATGTTGAGAATTAATTCTCTTCCTCCTGTCCTAACTCTACTTCTTTGAAGTCAGCATGCCTTTCATCTGTAAATATGAAAATAAACATGAATAATTAATGACTTATCATCCTCTCCAAGTAGGAAGTTTTATTCACTTCTGAGGAAGAAATAATTATTTCCCAGAGTCAGAGAGACAGGTAGGAGCAGAATGGGGACTCTGCTTCTGATGGTCTTGATGTGTGTTCAGACTGCCTCGAGTAATTCCACCTGCCTTCAAGAGCAACTATCACTGGGTTGCTCTCTCTTGAGTACTGACCCCTCTACTGGAAATAGAGTGGAAATAGGTGGAAATATGTTTCAAACGGTGCATCTTCAGCTTCTCACTCTCTCGTCTGACCAACACCCCCATGAACCACTTCCATCTTCTACGATGGAGCCATAACATCTCCCACATGCCCTGTACGCTGAACTCCCCAAGCCATTACAATGAACTTGCCCCATTACCTCTAACCCCAGTACCATGTATACTTCTTGTGACTCATCCTTTGGCTCATCTCCAACAGGGCAACAGTTCTATGACTGATGGTTGCATGAAATGCCCTTACAGACCCATTCAGTTAGGCTGCTTGATAAGCACCAAAGGTGAAGGCTGTAGGAGACACCCCCGCCACATGTCGTCACCTCGAAAGCTTAGGGAGAACTTCACCTTGCCTAGCTCACGTTCATACCCCATCTCTTTAAAAAATTTATTTATTTATTTATTACCATTTTCTGCCTAGAAGAACCTGTGAGTGTAATGCATTCCATGTTTACTACCTCTGCAAAAGACGTGTTTCCTTTGATACTGCCTTTCTCACTTCAGGGAGTAGCATCTAATTTGAACACTCAGGGATGTGGTAAACAGATCCATCATTCTTTTTTCTTTTTTTTTTTTTTTTGCGGTACGCGGGCCTCTCACTGCTGTGGCCTCTCCCATTGCGGAGCACAGGCTCCGGACGCACAGGCTCAGCGGCCACGGCTCACGGGCCCAGCCGCTCCACAGCATGTGGGATCCTCCCGGACTGGGGCATGAACCCGTGTCCCCTGCATTGGCAGGCGGACTCTCAACCACTGCGCCACCAGAGAAGCCCAGATCCATCATTCTTACCCACACCCTTTAGGATCTGCAGACTGTGGTAGGCCCCCACAAAATGTCATTGTCCTAATCCCTGGAACATGTGAATATGGTACCTTAAGTGGCAAAAGAGGCTTTGCAGATTAATTAAGTTAAGGATTTTGTGATGGGAAGATTAGTCTGGATTATCCAGGTGGCCCTAACATAATCACAGGGGTCCTTATAAGGGGGAAGGGAGGGGTAAGAGAGAAGATGTGATGATGGCAGCCAAGGTCGGAGTGATGCAGGGCCACAAGCCAAGGAATGCAGGCAGCCTCTAGAAGCTGGAAAAGGCGAGGAAAGGATCTTCTCCTAGAGCCTCCAGAAGGAACACAGCCTTGCCAACACCTTGATTTTTAACCCACTGCATTGGTTTCCTAGGGCTGCTGTAGCAAATTGCCACACACTGGATAGCTTAAATGAACAGAAATTTATTCCCTCACTGTTCTGGAGGTCAGAAGTCCAAAATCAAGGTGTCAGCTGGGCTGCACTCCCTTTGCAGGCTCTAGGGGGAATCTGTTCTTTGCCTTTTCTAGTTTCTGGTGGCTCCAGGCTTGTGACCAGGAGTGATGTGGCTTGTGACCACATCACTCCAATCTCTGCCTCTGTGGTCACACTGTCTCCTCCTCTTCTCTCTCAAAACTCCCTCCATCTCTCACTTATAAGGACACCTATGACTGAATCTAGGGCCCACCCAGATAATCCAGGGTAAGCACCCCCTTTCAAGATTCTTAATCACACCTTTTGTCGTATAAGGTAATATTCACAGGTTTTGAGGATTAGGACTTGGGGAGACAATGTTTGGCCCACTATACCTATTTCAGACCCCCAGAACCGTAAGATAATAGATTTACATTGTTCTAAGCAACTACGTTCATGGTAATCTGTTATAGCAGCAATAGGAAACTAATACACAGACTGATCATATCTCCTCTCACTTGGATTCTCTAAGCTGAGGAGTCCCTCTTTGTTGTCCTACTCTGTGGAGATGGCTCTGGGTTATGCTGGTTGTTCTGTGACCTTGGCACTGGCCTAGGCCAGACCTGAGGTGGTGGAGCCTACCTCTGCCATGTTACCTCTACGAGGATGGCTTCACCTACTCAGATCCACACTGTCAGAACATGGAGAAATGAGATGTACAGAAGAGAACCTAGAACTAGAATACCGTGAAACATCTCCTGGGCTGGGAGGATGGCCCAGGTGGGATTCGGACTGACTCTGAGGAAGAGCCAACATCCTTCCCCAAAGGGAAGAAAAGAGTTTCAACAGCACATATCCTAACCTCCCTCAGGGCTGAAGCACATCTATCTAAATGGTACTAAGCAGCTGATAACTAGGCTGGGGAAGGAAGAATTCAGAACCTGGGAATGTCCCTTCTACTCCTTCAGTGTTTCAGTGAATGTAGGCTATTCAGCTAGCAATCCTGACACATTTAGACATCTGTAGGTAAGTCTAGCTGAGGCAGAGTTTTATTCTGCTTAAACAAGTCACTGGCCCTATGTTTCAGCTTCTTCACTAGCACAGTGAAAGCATCTTCCAGGGATGAATTCAAAACAAAGTTCCCTGACGTTATTTCAGTGTCTTGGAAATAGTGCTACTGGGGACAAAACCAAATATGATGTTACCTGGGACAATGGAAAGTGCTTTGCACGTGTATCTTGCACTGGTTCTTGAACATGACTACTGGAGACATTGTAAGTGGACAGGATCTTAACGTAATTAAAAACTGGAAGAAAATGTAGCAATGCATTCACTAGCGAACAACAGTGGTGGCAACAGGTTTTGTGAATGGAGGGGCTTGGGGCTGGTAATCTGGTGGGAAGAGGGAGACAGAAGAGAGTCTTGAAACTGTGTTTGCAGAACCACACACATTTGTATTTGGACTATAGGTTCACCTGGGTGGCTCTGCAAGGGGGCAGTACTAAAGCCCACCATGGCCACCCCTTGATGCCACTATTGTTTGAGTGGTGGAATTACAATGGCTTTAATTTCCTTGTTTACTTTTTTCTATCTTTTCCATTTTTTCTATAAATGAAAAATAGTAGGATCTCATGTTTTTAGAAAGAAATAATAAATACGTTAGAGTATATAGGCAGAAAAAAAGCTGGAATATTCAACAAAATTGTGGCACTGATTTCTCCTTGGGGGACAAGGTTATGGAAGACTTCTACTTTCTACATTAAGCATCTCTGTAATGTTTTAATTTTAAAATATTGTAAAGGCAATTTTGACTTACATTTGTTATCCAAAAAGACTTTCTTGATGACTACTATACACTAAAGGCATTAGTTAAACGCACATCGCTCTAAGAAATTTTTCTGAAATATGGGCTAGGTGATAGTGATTTTTGAGAATAATTTTTTTTTTAATTCATAGGAAAGCTAATGTATGGATACAAATTAGGACGCACGGATTATTAGGGTGAGAATGAGACAAGTGATACAAAAATTCTCAAGGGTGTTGTTCAGAGGAATGACAGGACTTGGCAGCTCTCTGAAGAATCCTTTTCCAAACCCTAAATCTCCAACAGGGGGAAAAGGACCAGAGGTGAGAGGCGGCTGCTGCAGTAAAGGCTTCTCGGTCCTTTCTCTTAGCTCGCCTCCTGCCCTCAACCACCAAGGGCGCTCAGGTGCCTGAGAAAGCTTCCTAAGGAAGCCAATTGGCAGCCTCTCGGGAGAGACTTTTAGAAGAGGCTGTCGATGCCAGAAGACCAAACAGTTCTAGGAGCTCTAAAACATCTAGTTATTATCCCCTTGTCCCTCCCAAAGAAGTCATCTGCTCCAGGCAGGAAGGAACATGATTTCCACAGAACAGCTAGATGCTGCCAGCACTATCTGAGCTCAGATGATGAACTCTGAAGATGAAGCAGCAAATCGGACGTCCTTACGTCCTCCCGACAGGGCCTCAGGGCCTCGGAAACAAAGTCCTCTCGAGTTACGATCTTTAGCACATCCCAGAACAGCTCTGGGCCAAGGCAGTGGCTGGCTGGGTCTTGCTAATGGAGCCTTCCAGGCCATGGGGAGTCCTCTGGGCTACAGTCAGAGGCTTGTCACGTCTGGGAAGGCGCAGGGTACTGATTCTACCTGTTGTGAGGCTGGCTAGGTTCGGAAAGACGCCTCAAGAAGCAGATAAGTTCTCTGGAAGCTGGGGGGCGGGGTGAGGGCGCTACAGGAGGGAGAGGAGCTCTGGAGTCTATCCTGGGAACCCAGGGGACTCCTGGGTCATGGGCTGGTTGCCCATACCCAGGAGAGTGGGAAATGGGCCCTTGGGAGAGCTTACACTAGGCAAGTCGCCTTTGTCTTTATGTGAGCACAGATTACGTGGAGGGTTTGGTCTCTGAACGTCCTGTCTCTCTGTTACTGGAAAGGTACCTCTGCCCAAGTGAGGCCTTGCTGAATAGGGTGGTGGTATCTGTCCTCTTCTTCCCTTCTCCCTCTCAGGGGAGCTGGTTTGGCCTTCCCGGTTTCCGGTGCCACTCCTTGCTAACGTGGAGACCGAGAGGTCCAAGAGCCGCTCCTTCTGTTACTTTTGTCCAGTAAGGACGAACGTGAGGGCTCTTGGTTTATTATTGCAACCACTATCTAGTCACTCCTAGGAACTGCCTCACAGAACTAAGGACTGACAGCAACAAAGTACCCCTCAGAAATCCACTCGTTCAGCAATTATCTGTTGAGCCTCCACAATTTCTAGGTCTCATATGGATGAGTCATCAGTCTTGATCCTTGATTCATGAAGCCTGTTACCTAGTGAAATAGGTAAGTAGTAATAAAATCATACAAATAACTATGTAATTATAATCTCATTAAGTGCCGTATTGTAAACATATACGACTAGGGTGTTTTGAAAGCAATGGCTTTCTGCCTCTTAGTGAAAGATACATTTTATATTCAATCCAATACATACACAAACACGCACACCCAGACATAGATAATAAAACAAAAGTTCCATTAAACAATTCTTACTCTTACTATGAGTGATGCCCTCTGATATTTTCTGGTCTTTTCATTAGTTTTTTTTTTTTTTTTTTTGGCTGTACCGCGTTGCTTGTGGGATCCCCGCCCAGGGATTGAACCTGTGCCCCCTGCAGTGGAAGCACGGAGTCCTAACCACTGGACCACCAGGGAATTCCCTGGTCTTTTCATTTAGAAAATGCTGGTTACAACCCAATAAATTGGTCTCACAACCAATTAGTGGTTGTCATCTACCATTTGAAAAACCCTGTCATGGGGTCCCCAACCTAGAGTGGAGTGAGGATGGAGGTTACAGAACACTTTCCCCTAGGGAAGGACATTTAGGACAAGACACAGTGAGGTTACGGAGACTCGGCCCAAAAAGGCCAGGAAAGAATGCTCCAGACAGAGGGAACAGCATATGCAAAGACCCCTCATTTAATAGAAAAGAAAAGTGGGGATCAAGGAAGAGATGTGCCTTGTTCAAGGTCGTGTAACTCTAAGCCCAAGTCTCCTAACTCCGAGTTCAAGGTTCTTAAGCGTACTGCAGCCTATTAGCTGTAGTCTTCCTCTTCATTTTGCTACTGATGGGCCAAGGGCTAATTATTCAGACCTAGGCTGACTAGGAGGCAAGAGAAAGGAGCAACGGCAGGGGGCTATGTTTACAAAGGGCCCGTTTAATTCTCCATGCAAAACAATGCACCTTAGCGCCTACCCCACCTGGCTTGAGGCCTGCACTGGCGAGCTGTTTGTTCCTTCCTGGTAGGGACTGGCTGGGAGCCGTACTCCTGCTTAGTCCTGGCTTTAATGAAACACCATTTACAAAATGTCCAGGCAAGGTTTAGACTCAGCTGAAGGCCCTGGAAAGGAGGCAGGGCGCTGGCCCTGGCTTTTCCACGTCCGTGTGTTGGTGTTGGCACTCCCTTTCCATGTGTTTCCACCTTGCTCAGTTCCCTGCTTGGCCCCTGTGACTGCTATGCATGGTCAGCTGTGTAAAGGGCTTTAGTTGTGCGGTATGATGGTAATGTGAATATGGCAAGTGGAATAGAGGCCACAACCAAGGGTGTCAGTCAGAGTCAGGGTCAAAGTGGATGATCTAGGAGGACATGAGAAGGAGACCGGTCACAGGAGGCAAGGGCCTCAGGCCAAGTTTCAAAACAGGCAAGAGAGAAACAGAGCTGCTATATACAGTTGTACAGTTTGTACACTGCACAAAGCACCCAGGGAGGGGATGAGTGAGGCTGAAACGGAACCCACAGTCCACTCACAAAACTGCGTCCCTGGCAAGGGGCTGTATCTGCCTGGAGGAAGAACCTTCACGGACAGAGGCCAGAGAAGAATGGCTCGGTAGGGCTCCCGGGCAGAGTCGGAAGCAGCCAGGCCCACACAACAGTGCATCGAAAATATGACTGCCGAGCCTAGGGAAGGTCAGCCTGCTCAGGCTTTAAACACTAAAATCATGTGGGTGGATAAGGGCTGGTGGTTGGGTGCCACTCCGCAGCGACAAGCTGTGACCACAGGAGCAATGGCTGAAACCAAAGACACCTCATGGTGCAAGCCCCTTATCAAGCCGGACTCTGTGAAGCTCCTCCACCTTCGTTTCTCCTCCATCAACCCCAGAGGTAATCCTGCCACACCCTGGAAGCACAGCGCTACACCAGAGATTTTAGCTACAAAAATGTTGCTAGTAATACGTGCCCATATGTTAAGGGAAGAAACAACAACAACAACAAACAACAACAAAAACACCCCCAAACATTCTACAAAGGTGAATAATTAAAAGCAAAAACAGCCTCTTAAAATTAAAATCTTCCTCTGTCAGAAACCTCCTCACGGCTCATCACTCACCTTCCAACCCCCCTTTCTGTTCTCACTGGAGCCTGTAATTACTTTCCCCCTCATTCTGCTGACAACCAGTGCCTGTCTTAGATTTGCAGTGCTTCCTTCCACCTCTGACCTTAGGGCCGGCTGCTTCACTGCCATCTCAAACTCTGCCTCCCCAGAAACCTTGCCCCGAGCATGCTAAGCACCCCCCATCCTCGTGCTGCCCCACCTACTGCTGCTTCTCCAGGCTAGAGGACTTCAGAGACTTAGCCCTTAGGAATTCATGGGCCCAACTCAGCCCTCCCCCTTGCACAACAAGACTTTCATTCACCTCTCAAACGCCCAGGCTCATTTCTCACAGTGGTTAATTCAGACCTTCAGGACCTCGCCCCCGACCTCAGCAAGCAGCCTTGGCTCTGTCTCACTAAGGAAAAGGTCTTTTATTAGTAGGAACTCAAGTTATCTCCCCTGGACTTCACCCTGCAAGTCAGGGGTACAAAGAGCTATACACTCTCCTCCTATCAGTCTCAGAGGAAGGGAGTCCTTCCCTCTCCTGCAAAGTTATCCCTTCCCTGGTGTTCTCAAGATCATTCCTATTTGCTCGCTTTCTCTCTTGTATGTGGATTATTTTCCTCAAATAACTCCTTTTCCTTTCCACCATCACACATGCTCATGTCTCCTTATTTTCAGAAATTATTCCAAGTCAATACTAAACTCTTACTCTGATTGTAAGTTGGTTGGATCACCATGGAGAACAATGTGTAATAAGGCCATTAAAACAACAACAATATGGAAACAATCTAAGTGCCCATCAGTGGATGAATGGATAAAGAAACTGTGGTATATATACAGAACGGAATATTATTCATCCAAAGAAAAGAAGGGAATCCTGCCATCTACAACACAGATTGACCTTGAGGGCATTATGCTAAAGGAAGTAAATTGGACAGAGAAAGACAAATACTGTATTATCTCGCTTATATGTGAAATCTAAAAACACTGAACTCATAGACACAGAGAACGGATCGGTGGTTGCCAGAGGGCGGGGTGGGGGTGAGGGAACTGGGTGAACGTGGTCAAAAGGCACAAACTTCCGGTTATAAAATAAATAAGTCCTGGGGAATATAATGTATAGCATGGTGACTATAGTTAATGATACCGTATTATGTATTTGAAAGTCGCTAAGAGAGCAGATCTTACAAGATCATAACAAAAATAACTGTAACTGTGTATGGTGATGTAGGTTAACTAGACTTATCATGGTGATCTTTCTGCAGTGTATACAAATATTGAATCGTTATTTGCACACCTGAAACCAATATAATGTTATCTGTCAATTATATCTCAATTTAAAAAAACCTAACATTGTTTGTACCGATGGCCTCAGTAACTCTGCTTTATAGGATATACCTCTGAAGAAATAACCCAAAAAGGAAAAAAAAGGAATTTGTACAGTGATGTTCAGAGCAGAGATACTTACGCTTGCAAAATATTGGAAATACCCTAATTGCCCAATAATAGATTGATGGCTAAGCACATTTTGGTATCACTGTAATGGAATGCCACAGAGGGAAGGGGATGTTTGCGGTGACAAATCTATGGATTGTGCTGACACAGAGAACTCTGCAGATGAAGCACACTTCAATACACAACCTACACAGACAAAAACCGCATGCTTACGAAACTTGTATATATGTTTGATGACAAGGAACAGAACTGTAACAAAAAAAGTTTGATCCCGCTGCTTCTTCTGGTTACTACTTTTCTCCCCTTCCCTGTTGCCGTTCTCTGGTGACTATCTATTGCCTCTACTTGCTCTGTACCCAGTTCCCTGCTCAACGGTACCCAATCTGGCTTCCATCTCCAGCGTTTCACTGGAGTGACACCCCTGCCATGATTTTCTTCTGGATGAATCCTTGAGTCCAGTTAAACCAGCAGCACTGCAGCCCTCTTCCCTTGCTCTGAAACCTCCTACTTTCCCACATTGCTTCACTTTTTTCCTAATTATGGACAATTCTCAAAGCTTACTACTTGGGGCTCTGGTCTTTGTGCTCTGTACCCAAGACCCCTGGAGAAACCCCCTTTCAGGGAAGCCATCGCTCCTGTGTTGTTGACTCTCACACCCATAGCTCCATCCAACCTCATCCTCAGCTTCTGGGCTTTTGTGATCACTCCACTTGGATGTCTCCAATTGTCATCTTTAGTTCTCCATGCCTAAACCAAAACTTATCTCCAAACTGTCTCTTCAACTTCCTAATTTCTGACTAATGTTCCCAATGTTGTGCAAACTCTCACAGCCTCAGTCTGGTAAAGGTGACCTACTTATGGTCCTTGGCCAGTCACTCCTTCCGAGACGTGGCACCTTGCCTCGTGGAAAGCCCTCTCTGGTGTCCTGTCTACTCAAAGCCTTCTCATCTTCAGGACAAGCTCAGGGTCTGCTTCCTTTGTGAAGTCTTTTCTGATTACTCCAGTTCACAATGATTATTTTCCTCTCAGAGCCCTTTTTGAATTTAGACTCTGTAGTGCTAGTGACTCACAATATGCTGTTCTTTTCATTTCTTTTGCCTGAACTCTCCTACTCACCTGTCCTCTGGTGGGTGGGATCCTGTGCTACCCTGCATACCCAGCTCCGATATGCTTCCCTCTCTGAAGGCTTCCCCAGCTCTTACACGCTCAGGGCCACTCTTCTGCCTGGGTTACCAAAGCACCCTTTCCCATCACTGCTGGCGTTCCCACCCCATTGTGTGATAGCGATTTATATAATTTTGTGTCCAATTCTCCTGCCAGAATGTTAGCTGAGTTCCTTAAGGGCAGAGACCATGGCTTATACCACAAAGGAGCACAGATGTATTATCAACGCCCAGCGTCGTCATGCACGCTAATCATTCCACATATCCACCTTAGCTTCCAAACCAGACTGAAGTTTCTCATGGACAGAGGTTGAATCTCATTTCTTTTATACCCCATAATGACTCAGAATACAAAACAGAAAGGACTTGGAGAGATCTTATTGAGAGTATACTTAGAATAAGGCCTTAAGAAGACAATATGCAAATTTATATGAATAACCTATAAACCTGGAAACTATACTATCTGGGGAATACAAATGTTATCAACTCTCAAAACACTGTACCTTGCTATTTTAGGGCCAGCATAACACATCTCTGTACTTAGCAGTGGTCCTGTCACTTAAAGGTGTTAATAGGATGCCCAAACTGGGAGCTTTCAGCGGTGAACTCTACCCATCTAAAATCAGGACAGATCACAGACTGAATCAGAGACCCTGATAAGTGGCAATAATCTGCAGGGACGGGAGTAGGGGCTGACGGCTGTCTGCCAAGAGTCTGGTGCTGCAGAAAAGTCTAGCTACACAGTGCATGTTACACCACCGGAGATAAGCCTTCAGTGAGACACTCCCCATATGGGAAGGGATATTTAATTTCATCCAGTGGTCCAAGGCCTGCCCCTTTCACATGGCACAACACACAGCAGTTCAACTATGATTCTGCTGACTCAGAGCAGCTGAGATTTCATTTCTTACCAGGCAGGAAACACCATTTAAATTACCAGGTGACCTGGACAACACCCTCAAGAGAAGATGAATGCTTCTCCCACAGTCGCTCTTTCCAGGTGGTGGAGTGTCCCCAGCGAGCCACACCCAAAGACATGTTCACTAATAATCCCAGGTGGCAGGGTAGGCCTCCACCCTGTCTGGGACAGGTGTCTGGGGAGTCAGAACCACTTGGAAGAAGAGGCAGACCCTGCTTAGAAAACATTTACACAGCAGCACAGGCCGAGCTGCGTGATAAACCACATGGTTCCTCAGCTCTACGTCCCGGCGCTCAGAGGTGGGCCGACACCACCACAGGTAGAGGGCAGGTATCAGCCCACTGGACAGGCCACAGAGATGATGCACAGTGTGTGCGTGGATGGGAAAATGAACGAGAGGACAGCAGCGGCCGGGCCAGCCCCTCCCATCACAGTCAGCAGCTCCAGGGACCCGCCCAGCCCATCCCCGCAGTGGGCTTCTGCTGCCAGGTGGCTACCCAACCTTCTCCACCCACGCCTGGAAGAAAAAGGGCCTCTGAGCTGAGGGCGGAACAGAATATGGCCAGGGCAAAGGGAGGAAGGAGGCTGCTGCAGGCCTGGGTGGAGTCTTTCAAAACAGATAGTTCAGATAGGTGCACAACCGCCAAAACAAGGGAGAAAGCCTCAAATAAGGCCCCTGAGACATGGGGGAACCAGGACACCAGAGAATCTGCAAAGACATGGGGAGAAAAAGTCCACCCAAATGGAGCCCTGTGGTACACGGGGTTTTACTGAAATCTGATAAATTTAAACAGCAAAAGTTAAGAGGCAAAGAAGACTATATTGTAAGACACTTTCTTTTCATAATTTTTTTTACATCTCATTTGAGTCAAGAGAGACTACTTCATTTGGACGGCTGGAATTGAGAGTTTCTAGACTATGGTTTTAAGTCACACACCCACACAGTAACACTCCGGGCACGCTCTCTCTCAAAGAAGAAATGAAGTACTATCTAAAGGAACACCTTTGAGAAGTGTTTACCTTGAATCATGACCATAGTGAAACAAAATAATAAAAAATTAAATACCTTGAGATTTTCTTAGCAATTGCTCTACTACATGGAAACTATACATCACTGGTTTAAAAATTTTGTAATGAAACTTATAGCTGTTTAATGCAGAAAAGTTTGGAACACACTGAAAAGCACTCAGAAAGAAAAGTAATCTCGTTACTTAAAGATAATCACTTATGGTTTTGGCATATGCCCTTCTAGGACCTTTCCATATATTTTAAAATAAAGTTGGTATCATTCTTGCCACACAATTTTGCATCCTTCTTTCATTGATTATACCAAAAGTTTCTGATATCAAAAAATAGTCTACAAGATTTTTGATGCCTGTGCAGTATTTCATCTAGGTGAACTGACCAATCCCTAATTATTGATCCTTTTGGTTGTTTTAACTATTTGCTGTTATTAATAATGATTATAATTAATAATGTTGCATTAATAAAAATCACTGTATAGGTATTTTTATATACATCTCTGATTTTCGCAATACTCCTAGAACAGCAATCTCTGATCTAAACATATGCTCCTTTTAACGTTTTTGATACACACTGTCAAAACTACTTGGGCAAATTTGAAGCCATGCTTCTTGCTCAGTTATTTTAAATATATCACACAACTGGTATGTATCCCCTATATACAAGAAATAGTTTCAGGAAAAAAATCATTTTACGTGGAGTCACAACATTTAGATAGGCCAAATCTTTATTTACTTCAGGCAAATAATGTGTCCAGAGCTCAAAACACCGATGTAACGTTACACCCGTTTAGGAAAGTTGGTAGGGCACGATGCTAGTGAGAACAAGATATTGGACTTAGGCCAGTATTAGCCAGTCAACTCTACACAGAGGAAAAACCATCCTTGGCCACAGGAAGCCTCACCAACCTTGGCCAACTGTCGCCCAAATCTGTACTCTTGGCCAAAGGGAACACTGCGTGATGGAATGTGGATTACTCATCATAACCCATCCTAACGCTTGGTTAAGCAAGTCAAAGCACGTGTCCAATGATAGGTGTGTCATCTTTCTATAATAAACAGGACACCTGGCTAGGAAACACAACTGACCAACTTAGGAGAAAATTAAAGCTCAATCATACTTAATAATTTTGTCAGTTTATCAGTGATTCCTAGGGGAAGCAGTTAATAAATCACTGTGGGAAAGTTGTGCTCTATCAGCCCGATCTGATCTAAAACGCGGCTACCATAACAGAGTAGGTCAGCATTTCAGCTGGGTGCCATTATACTTCAAGCCCTCTTCATGCTAAGTAAGGGGCACAGATTTTTCATAAAGGTCATCTGGTCAGATGCCATTTTCATCAATAGTTGAAAATTAAAATAGCTTATTAGAATAACAATGATTACTTCAACTGTTCAAGAGAAGGAAGGGACAATTCTCAAGAAGGGAATGAAGAGACTAGGAAGAGGTGGTGAGGTAGGAGGTCAGTGAAGTATCCTGGGCTGCCAGGAAGCAGCCACTTTGGAGGGTCCTGTCCTTACCTACGAGCCTGGTTTGGTGCAAACTGGCTTGGCCTGTTTGAAGGAAGCAGTCTAACCCCATCTGCCCCAAGCATTGACGGCTCCAAGTAAAGGCAACTGCTTCTTGCTCATCAAAATGTACTTACTGAAAAACAACCACTACCAACTCTATTGGTCTTCATTAAATTACAAAAGCACACACATGCTTCTTACAACAATTCACAGATAGAATTATATATGAAAAAAAGGAGTTCTCCTTTGAGTGTCCTTTTCACTCCTCCACACTCAAATTCCACTTCCCAGAGGTTAAAACTATTGTGTTTAAATTTTCAGTCTTAAGATGCCTATTTATGAGTATTTTCTTTCCAAATGAAATTTTTAAGAACTTAAATTCATTTGTGTCCCACCTGAATGGCTTCCCCGGGCTCCCTAATTACGTGGCAGTCTCCGCCTTGACTCCATCTGGAACCGTTGCCACCCCAAATGCCCTCCCTTTACCTCTCCTCACTAGCAAGGAGGTTTCCCTCCTAAGGCAGATAGCTCCTCTCCTGGGCCCTCCAGATCTCCCAGATGCAGAGCTGATCTGAGCAGTCACCAATTAAAGCTACACCTCTAATAGTAGAGGAACTGAATGAAGGCCATTGCGAGCTTGACTCACGAGGGAGAGCTCAGCAGCTTTTCCATTTCAAATTAAGATCACTCCCCAGACTGGCCTCCCCAGCGGAGGACTAACCGCCACCATGACATACACAAACGCACGAAGTCTCTGCTCTCCCAGTCAACTGCTCCCGCCCTGCCAGCCTTTCAGATAACCAGGTCAGCTGAATACATGGAGACAAAGGGGCAGTTCATATACTCCTATTTTGGCAGTTGAAATAACGCTGCAAGTGCCAGGTCTTCACAGGATAAATCCCTCTGTGCATGTCAAACACACCGAGAGGCCTGCTGGGAGATGGGGGTTGCTGAATTGGGGGGCCAAGATGGACTTAGGTCATGATAAAATCTGGAAAGCATTATTTTTTATTTTACACTTTAGTAATATAAATTAATGGTTGCTATCTCTTATTAAGCAGGTACTCTACACACTTCCTTTCATTTAATCCTGTAAAACAGATGGGTAGGGTTTCCCTGGTGGCGCAGTGGTTGAGAGTCCGCCTGCCGATGCAGGGGACACGGGTTCGTGCCCCGGTCTGGGAAGATCCCACATGCCGCGGAGCAGCTAGGCCCGTGAGCCATGGCTGCTGAGCCTGCGCGTCCGGAGCCTGTGCTCCGCAACGGAAGGGGCCACAACAGTGAGAGGCCCACATACCGCAAAAAAAAACAACAAAAAAAACAGATGGGTAGCATTTCAGGCTTGCAGATGAGAAAACTGGCACTCAGGTTCCATAACTCACCCAAGGCCACATGGTCAGGAAGTGGTGGGACTGGGATTTGAACGCAGGTTTGTCTGCTTCCAGAGGCCAGATCACCTCCCTTTCTCAAGGATAGGGGTTAGAAATCTCTATGGCTTCCAGGAACCACAGAAGGTTACATTCTGGGAGCTGGAAGATAATCCAGTTTGCTCCTCCTCTCGGCCCCCTTTCAGCCCTCTCCACCTTGCTTCCTGGAATACAGCAGTAGCCTCACAGATAAGTTGCGAAGACTTCAAACACCCACCTTCGCGTTTGCTTTACGTTAGATGATGCAAATTTAAGAAAGGAAAAACTTCCTTGAAGTTGAAATGCACTGCGTGGGGAAAAAATATTTTTGAGATGGCAAGAATAAATATTTAATTAGACAGTGTGACACTCAATTTCACCTGGCTTTGCAATCAGACAAAAAACAAGCCCTTGTCTACAGGGCTAATTACAGACTACTAAATTATTTTTTATTAAAACCCTCTAGAATATTAAATATGAGGGATGAGGTAACATGGTATTGTAGAATAGCCCTAGACTGGCAATCTGGGTTCTAATCCTGACTCAGCCACTAATAACTACCAACATTAATTTGCATGGTGTGCACAGCTGACAAAATGTTTTCACATACTTTATACATTAGTTGGGTGACCTCAGGCAAGTCACTAACTCTTGGTGTCTCATACTGAAATCTGGAAATGAGAACACTGAGCCATCTGAAGTCCTCTCCACTTCTAACATCCTACGGGGGGCAGGACATGTGCCTTAGGATCTTTACAAATATGTCTGTGAACAAATCAGATGCATTTTGGTTCAGAAAAATTACATTTTCTGCTCAGCTTCTGAAAGATGTTACTTGGCTAAATTCAGGTACAGCTCATACGATGTTTGCTGCCAGCTAGTTGGCTCCGCTTCTGGAGGGTACCATATGAAGGCCTTGGGATGGATTCCCACATAGGAACTTTCCTCTCTTCAACAGCCAACTGCCATGCCTAACTGCAGTCAATCATCTTACATACACGACCCCACAGAGTAGGCTGGCTTAGGGAAAGGACTTAAGGAAATCCGTCCTCACAATGCATGCACTCTCAGGATCAGCACATCCCCAGGAATATTATAAATATCATTCTCAGTTCTAAGACACGCAAATCCCTCCTTCAAATCTGGCCGCTTCCTGGCTGTTTTAATGTTCCTGAAATTAGGAGGCACCGTAGACTCAACATGTATATTTTGATCTGGTAGTGTTAAATGAGTTTACCTAAAAGCTGCTGGTAAATTGCTGGTGTGTCTTAGAATCAAGGAAATATAGTGCTACAAGACTACAACATAGATCACATAGATTTAGGTCTAATTTGGTTCAAATCATGTCCCTCTCCCTGATCTTAACAATTACACTCAGTAACAACTGGATAGGCAACGTATGAGACACAGGTATTAGTCCTGTTTCCCAACAGCAGCAGTTTAAAAGGCATTCCATCATTATCTCATAAAACACAGGTATGGATTTTAAAGGCAAATTAACCTATATAAAAACCACTGTGGTGCTCTGGAAATGTCCTATCCCACAGTAAACTGTAAAGGGGACATTTTACTCACACCCTCCTGATCTATCTAGCCTTGACGCATTTTCTTGCTTCTTAATTCACAACCCTCCACCCCAGTAATATCGCTGATTCCCAAAATACACTCAACTCAGGAGGAGCAGCTCTCCAGCACAGCTGTCTGCTCCTGCCCTGCTCGGGTATTTCGGTGAGCTATGCAACACAGAGAGGACCACACAGAAGGAATGTAACTCTCAGGCCCCACAGTTCCCATCGCCCCGCAGGCAGGTGCATCCCACCAAACCCCAGACTGGCATTCGAAACAGAAGAAACTGCACTGCTGCATGGGGGCAGTAGTTTTCCTGAACTTCATCTCTATGTTTAAAACTAGGGCGACAGCCGTCTTTGCTACTGTAAACTAATCTGATGGGCATGGGGGCGGGGAGTGGCTCTGAGGAGGCTGCCAATAGGCCATGATTGAGCAAAGTCAAGGCGCAAAATCGTTATTCCTCACCGTTTGCAAGCCAGAAACTCCAAATTTGTGGGTTCTTCACCATGATTTTTAGAACTGAACCATCTACGCCTTTTGCACCCTAAAGTAAAAAAACCCAAAGCCTCTTCTACAGTTTAACTGGGTGATATTTACACACATTTTCTAACAGTACACTGAGATCTGAAAGCAAAAAAAAAAAAAAAAAAAGAATCAAAGGAAGTTGGCAATGAGGTACACACAGTAGTTAGGAGCCCTCGAGTTGAGGCACGTTTATTAAGAGACAGCTTCTGGCTGTGCGCACCAACTCTAACTTCAGCTCCTTTTCTTCCGAAAAAAGAAAACAGTTTGGGATCCTGCTCTATTCCAAGATCAGGGAATGCACGATGGGCAGGTGGATGGGTAGCAAACATAACCCAGGGAATTGTTCAAATATGCTAGAACCCCTATCAGGTGACAGTCCCCACAGAGACACAGCTGCAAGAAACAGGGGGTGCAAGCCTCAGCCCTACACCAGAGAGAAACCTCAGTTCTCCTCCTCCTTCTCCGCTCTGCACATGTTATGTTAAAACTCACTCTTGCCCAGTTGGTTACCACTTGGAATTTACAGGTATCAGAGATCACAACCCTTAATATACAAACAGTAAGCATTTGCTACGGGTATCAGGCCTGTTTCCAAACCTCCCATTATATCCATGTTGTACTACGGTGGGGGGGGGCGGGGGGGAAGGGAAGGGGGCGGGGGGGATGGAAAGCATGTTAAAGAGTACTGCAAGATGCTTATTCACAACAACGCACTGGAAGCGCAGGAACTTCAGCTCCCAAACGCAACCTTTTCTTCCCCTCCCTCCACTCTCTCTAGTCCCTCTCCACAGCGCCCGCCAAAGCCAGAGCTCAGCCCACTAGAAGGCCACCGTGCACTAGAGAGTGCTCACTAAGCAGTAGCTGATCATGATGATGGGGCGGAACGCTTCCCAGCAAATCTACTCGGAAAGCCCCACAAGCTCTTAGCAGCCAGCTAGTACTGTCCAGACCTGCCTCCCCACGCCAGCCGGGGCAGGAGCGTGTGGGTAGGAAACCTGAGGCCCCAACGTTTGGGCAGGCACAACGTCCCCCTCCCCCCAGTCTCCCCTCGCTCTCTCCCTTGTCACTCTTTTTCTGGCATATGACTGGGGAAAACCCGAGAGGCCGGAGATGTCAGGCCCAAGAGGAGTAAGGAGAAGGGACAAGGGCGAACGGGGGGCAGTTTTTTTGGGGAAAAGTCTGTCCAGAGCAGAGGTGCGGTAGCGCCGCATCCAGCGGGAAAGAAGCCCCAAGGTGGGTCTGTGGGGAGAGAAGGGGAGGGGGAGTGGCTCGGGGAGGCCTGACGGCTGAGGCCGCGGGGAGCCCGGGAGAGAGGGGTGGAGGAAGGGAGGCGGGCGTGGGGGAGACGCAGTTGGGGGGCGGGTGCGCGGGTCGGGAGGCGAGGGGGGCAACTCGGTTCCCCTCCCCCAGCTCGGGCCCGGGCCTCCCGCTGACTCAGCCCCACGGCGTCGGTCGCCTCGGCCTGGACTCACAGTGCGCGAGATGGCTCCGGCGGAGGCGGCGGGGGAGGGGACAGGCGGCGGGGGCGCTGCGGCTGAGGCTGCGGCTCCGGCCGGCGGCTCTGGGGCGGAGGGTCCTAACAGAGGCCGCCGCGGTCTCCGGCTTCAACGCACAGAGACTGCGGGGGAAGAGAGCACTGCGCAGGCGCGATGCGGCCACCGCTGTCAGTCCGAGCGGGGCGGGGCCAGGGCACCAGCCGTCTCCAAGGCAACTGGTTGGAGAGGGAAGGACAGCCCCTACTTCCACCTTGTGTTAGCAACTGCGATGGGAGGTGGGGACGACGAGAACAGTCCCTCTAAGTCGCCATAGCAACAAGGAGAGGACACCGCCTCATAAATTTACGGCGGTATCGAGGGAACGCTCTTACCTTGTCTCCATGGCAACTGGAAACAGCCCCTTCCTCTTTCCTTAGCAACGGGGTAACAATTCCTCCACCCTAACTGAGCACAGAAAGAACAACCATTTACACCTGATTCCATAGTAGCCAGATGACGGATTCTTTTTTTTTTTTTTTTACATCTTTATTGCTTTACAATGGTGTGTTAGTTCCTGCTTTATAACAAAGTGAACCAACTATACATATACATATATCCCCATATCTCCTCCCTCTAGATGACGGATTCTTATCTGTCTCACGGCTACTGCAAAGGAGAATATTTCTTCTTTTTTAGCAACAGGAGAGAGCTAAGGCTGGGCTTTCTCTCCTCTCTTGGTTTATGGCTTTCAATCGCAGCCTGTTACTCTAATCCCCAAATTCAATTTTCCTCTGCCTGTGTTAAGCATTCCTTTTTGTCTCCTGCCAAAAAGTCTATACCTTTACCTCTAAATGGAGCTAACAAAGTCTTCTATACACATGTCACGAATTTTTATCAACCTTATTGTCTCTGTCCCAATGCGTTTGTAAACGATACCTGTTTCTTCATCTTGCCCACTAGCTAGTTTAAATTCTACCCCCTCATAACTAGCTCCCTCCTTGATATGTTCATTGGTGTTCCCAGATTCCCTGTTCTAGGTCAGCTTTTATGGATCTCCCCAGTTCTTCTAGATCCCTCTTCTTCCTGTCCACACCTACTGTCCTTGTCCTCCAGTACTCCACCCAGGGTTCCACTATGCTCACCACTTCATGATTTCATTAGCTTGGTTCTCTTTGTGCAAACTACTTCTGGGTCTCCTTCCCTCAGCCCTGACTCCCGTGGATATCTTAAGGTCACCTCTGTACCCATCTTGTACATACCTCCTTTTGTATACCTCCATACACATCTTACAGTATTGTCCTTGGTTTGCATGTGTCTCTTCAAGCAGACTACATGCCCCTTGTAGGCAGGAATTCTGTCTTATTCATCTGCTCCCTCAGCATCTAGCACCCAATATGAAACATAGTAGAGTTCCAATAAGTGCTTATGGAACTGGATCAAGTGAAGACAAAGATTTTCTTCAAAGAGTCTTCAAAGAAGTATCTTCTTTGACTCCAAAGAAATAAGTGAAAGGAGTCAAAGGTTAAAAAATTTTTTTGTTCATCCTCACTTTCTCTGACCTAACTGCCTCAGAGTCTCCACTAATATTTTCCATATGATCTTTGCACATATTTAATCGTTAAGTACCACAGACACTATTACACCTCTCTCACTCACTTAGCTCTCCATCTTAATGCCAAAACTCTAGTCCTCTATTAATTTAGACTCTGGCATTCTCTGTTTCCTGACTCCTCACCTGTAGCTAGTCTCCCTTCTACACTGTCCCTAATGTTTCCACTAAATAAATTTTCTCACAAGTTACTGACCTCTTCAATGATCCCTGTCACCCTCTATAATCAGTACAAGCCCTTCATGCCTTACTATTATACCATGTCCTAACCCAGCTCAGATCCAGCACTCTTGGTGAACATCACTGGATTCTGCTGGGCTTGTTGACATGCTGCATTCTCTTTGAATGACTCAGAAGTAAGAATTCGTAGCTAGCATTCTTTTCTGAGTCTCCCTGTATAGCTCCCAGAGATTCCACCCCAGGACTATGGGTGTCAAAGCACTCTGACTGAGCCCATTTTCTCAGGAGAGAAGGAGAAGGCAGCTGACTACAGATAGAGTAAGAAAAGAGAGGGACACAGCATATGCTGAGTCAAGACTGTCTCCACCCATCCAAGGCAGTTCTCAGAAAGGAGAGGGTTTCCTGTAGAGGATAATTCCCAGAGCAAATCAAGGGGTTAGGACAGTAAAAATGCAGGCTACACTTTTCCTAGCTACAGAGTTGGAGAACTGAAGCTGTTCCTAACTGTATCTACAGGGTGTCTGGGTGTCACAAGGACAAGGGAAAATTTTCAGACTCAGTTTATTTTGCTTCTCCATTCTGAAGTTCCAGCACATCTCCATGGTTGTAGGTGTGGACTTGGATGGTAGCTGGCATCAGAGGTAGCTGGCTGGCCTGAGTAATCCCGAGAAGAGACTATGGTCCTTGTAGCCCCACCCATTTGTCACACATGGGATAAAGAACCATTCTACAAAGAGTTTCTGTACACCCTTCATCCAGATTCTCCACATGTTAACATTTTACCGTGTGTCAGTTATCTATTGCTGCAAAACAAATCACTTCAATTTAGTGGTTTAAAACAATAACCATTTCATTATCTCTGTTTCTGTGGGATGGGAATTCAGGAAGAGCTCCGCTGGGTGGTTCTGACTCAGGGTTTCTCAAGTGGTTACAGTCAGATGGTGGCTGGAGCTTAAAAACAGCAGGGGGCTAACTAGACAACCCTCTCTCTTCATATTATCTCAGAGCTAGCTTTCTCACTACATGGTGGCTTTGGGACAGTTGGAATACTTATATGGTAGTTGAAGGTTTCAAGGGTGAATATAATAGTAAGGGAAAAGCTGCATCCTTTTTTTTTAAGATTTTTTTTGATGTGGACCATTTTTAAACTCTCTATTGAATTTGTTACAATATTGCTTCTGTTTTCTGTTTTGGTTTTTTGGCGGCGAGACACGTGGGATCTTAACTCCCCGACCAGGGATTGAAACCCACACCCCTTGCACTTGAAGGTGAAGTCTTAACCACTGGACCACCAGGGAAGTCCCTGCATCTCTTTTTATAACCTTGCTTCAGACATCACTTCTACCATATCCTATTGGTTGAACAACATCACAAAGTCTACCTAATATCAAAGGAAGGGAACATAGGCCACACCTCTCAAAGGGAGCAATGTCCAAGTCACGTAATAAGAGCATGGATGAGAGATATTGTTGAATCATCTTTGGAAAATGCTATCTGCTACACCCTACCACCTAATGACAAGAACTCACATGCCACTCAATGCAAAATACACTCATCCCCTCCCTCAAGACCCCCAAGTCTCAATCCATGACAGCACAAACTTGAAGTCCAGGATCTCAACATCTAACTCAGGGCCCAGTATGGATATGGCTTTTCAGGCCCTGTTCCTTGGATATAACTCCTTGAGTACCAGTCCTCTTGATCTGAAGACCTGTGAAGTAAAGAGACACATCATCTGCCTTATACGTACCCAGCATACACTAGAGGCACAGGCATAGGATAATTTCCATGGACATTATCATTTCAAAGAGGAGAAAAAAAAGGCACACACAGCAGTTACTAGTTCATAGCGTTTCTGAAATCCAGTGGGCACACATTGCCAGTTCCTGGTTTAGGGTTCAGACCCACTGCCATTTATTTATTTATATCAGTGTTGACAGGGATTTTTCCCCCAGTGGGTTATAATCCTTTCTTCTTATTATTTGTTTTGATGTTCAATGGCCACAGATTTGGCCAGTGGAAGAAACTTCAAGTTGGCCCCTGTGTCCTTTGGATTTGTCCCCATCATCCTTTGAACCTTCCCTTGCTTTCTGGTAAAGATGTTCCCGGCTCATCTTGTACTTTCCCTACCTCAGCCCTGGAATTGGCCATTCGCCAGGAAGTGATGAGTCCTCTTGACTTTTTGACATTCCTTTTTCCATTCTCCCTTGCTTTCTAAATCTGCCCTTAACCATCCCAGGGATTCCCATCTCATTTCTCTCTCCTCCCTCTATACATACTTCCTGAGTGGCCTCAGGTATTCCCATGACTTCTGAATCTGTATCTCCATCCCAATCAGCTCTTCCAACTGTCAGACCTGTATATGTAATTGCCCTCTAGATAGCTCCAGCCCTATGTCCCACAGGCACCTCAAACTCAATAGGCTTAAATTAAACTTATTTACCCTTCCCCCCTCACAAACCTAACTTTCCTATATTCCCTATTATTGTTAATGACATCACTATCCAAGAAAAACTTGAGGGTGATCCTAACCCACATCTTCTCCCCAACTCCTTATACCAGAACAGTTTTCCAACACTATCAATTCCATTTTTAAATAGCTCTCAGGTCTGTTCTCCTTCTTTATCTCCATCACCTTTACCATCTCTTGCCTGGGTTATTGCAGAGCCCCCCACCTGGTCTCTCTTCCTCTAGTCTCTCTCACTTCTGACCCATCCTCAACACCAGCTAGGAGGCTCTTTCTAGAAGATAAATCTTATCAACATAACTCCTCTGCCTAAGTCCCTATGGCTGCCCTTCTCAAACTGGCTGAAACAACTTCTGGGCATGGGGGAGTCATGTAAGGAAACAGAGTGAGGAGCTATAAAATAGTTATATCTTCCTCAAGCTTCAATTTTATTTAGAGATTCAGGAAAATATTTAAAAATATTTTTAAAAAACCCAGACATATGATGAAGTAGAATGCAAGAATCACATGATTTTAAAGACAAGACGTTTAGAGAGTTTGAACTCAAGATACCTCCAGGCCTGAACTCTCCACACTGCCTTTTGGGGTACTTTAGTGGAATGTTTGAGACACACTGGCTTGAAGGATAAAAGTTCAGACTCTTTCACATGGTAGAGAAGCTCTGCTCTAATCTGGCCCCTACTAACCATTTCCACTTCACCTTCCACTCCTCTTATGCCCCTAGCCTCATTACCTCTCACCATATATGTCAGCCACAAAGAGGAAGCACTTGTGGTTGGCCAAGAAACCTGTTCTGTTTCACAGCTGAGCCACTGTTACGGGGTTCACCCTGCTTGGAGTCCCCCTTTCCCCTCATTCTGCAAACTCCCACTCATTCTCCAAGACCAGCTTTAGTGTCATTTCCTCTGTGACCCTGTCAGGGACCTCCTCCAGACAGTTGACACGTTCTCTTTGGTACCAGGTACGTTCTTGTCACGGCCTCACATCGCCTTGTGTTACAATACCACGCTTATTCACATCTCTCCCCACCCGAGGTCCTTACTCTCAGAGACCATATCTTATTTACCTTTGTACGCTTAGCACCTCACATGGGATTGAAAATAGCCAAGCAAGTTAAAAACAACTTGACCTTTTGTGCTTTGCCCAGGGTGACAGGGGAAGCCAAGTGGTTGAGGGAGTCTGAGAGAGTGGGTCAACTCTGGCTGACAGGGGGCTAGACTTTAGATGGGCACTTGCAGGGCTGCCCTAGCTGTGAGGTGAGGGCAGAGAGGAGCTGCAGTGCTGGGCAGAGAGGAGCTGGGCAGAGAGGAGTTGCAGTGCTTCCACGTCCTGGCTATTGTAAATAGTGCTGCAATGAACATTGGGGTGCATGTATCTCCCAAGACTCTTCTCTTTCACCTGCCCCAGCTTTTGCATCAGCATCCACTGTTTCTGCAGCTCAGTGGACACAAATCGTGCTTCTCTTCGTAGCGATTCCCACCTCAAATGTCAAGGGCCAATTCACGTGAAGACAGCATTAAACAGAGGTTAAGGCAAGGTTTGGGAGCTACGTGGACTTGAGTTGAAATACTAAATCTATCACTCCCTAACTCTACGGCAAGCTATTTAACTCAGTTTCTTCATCTGTAAAGTAGGGATAATAATAGTAAAAGCCTCAGAGACTTAAGAATTAGGTGGGATCTTGTTTATCACGTGCTTAGGACAATGCTTGGCATGCTGTGGGCATTCAGTAAACAGTATCAGTTGTTATTTTTATTTAAAAACTGAAGTGTTACATTCTTTATAGAGACCTTCTCAAAGCAGGTAAAGCTCTTTGCTACTCTGGCACTTTTATTTGTCTCTCTCTCACAGTATTTCTTGTTTACAAAGGGGAAATTAGCATTTATTTAGCTGCTACTATAGCTAGGCATGAAATACGTACCATTTCCTATAACCTCCCTGGTCACCTCCTGAGGTTGGTATCATTCCCATTTTCACAATAAACAGTAGAGGCCCATAGAGGTTAAGTAAAGTCACACAGCTAGTGCACGTCAGGAGCCGGGTCGGAACCTAAAGCCAACACCAAACCCCAAACTTCCACTATCCCATGCTTCCTATGCCTTCTGTACTACAATTATTTCTCAATATGTACTTTCCCCAAACTAATCTCTCAATGCAGAAGCTGCACTTGATTCATTTTTGTAGTATCTAACACATGCTTGCAGATATTCCATAAGCACGCATTACATGGAAGATGTAAAACTCATGAACGTAAACCTAGAGTTGCCACGTGAATGTAAGATGCCTAGTTAAATTTGAATTTCAGGTAAACAACAAATAATTTTTCAGTATAAGTGTGCCACAGACACTATTTGAGACATATCTACACTAAAAAATTCTAAAAATTACTTGTTATCTGAAAGTCAGATTTAACTGAGCATCCTGTATTTTTGTTAAATCTTGCAACTTTAGCTTAGACATTGGCCTTGAAAGGGACAACTTCCCCAGGGGTTCTCCTGGTAGCAGAAGGGCTGCTATGTCCCCGCACTCACACTCAAGGTTGCCCTTATCCCAAGCTGCTCTGGGGGCTGGGACTGAGGCCATGGCGACCTGAACATATTGGCCTTTCTTGGGCCTTACCAGTTCACCTAGGTTAGGTCAGCTTTGGCACCTTACGCCAAAGAAGCAGGCACTGATAAGCTTAAAGCGCCACCTGGAGGCCTTTATGGGTAGTACTGTGGCCAGGGGCCATCTCATGGACCCAGGACTTTGGGGAGCAGCGAAAGGCTGAACAAGGCAGAAAGAGGATAGAAGAGGAGGCCAGCCCAACAGTGGAAAGGGGCAGGGGAAGATATACCTTCCTGGCATTTTCAGTGTACAGCTGCTGCTCTGCACCGCCCCCCCCAGGAACTGAAGGCGCTCACTCACCAAAGGAGGTCATTTCTTAGGGCTTTACTTCTCCAGGGCCCTCTGCCCCTCAGGCTGTTCCTTGCAGTCTCCAGGGAGTCATTGTGGGTTAAGACACACGGGAATAAAGACACAGACCTACTAGAGAATGGACTTGAGGATATGGGGAGGGGGAAGGGTAAGCTGTGACAAAGTGAGAGTGGCATGGACATATATATACTACCAAACGTAAAATAGATAGCTAGTGGGAAGCAGCCGCATAGCACAGGGAGATCAGCTCGGTGGTCTGTGACCACCTAGAGGGGTGGGATAGGGAGGGTGGGAGGGAGACGGAAGAGGGAGGAGATATGGGGATATATGTATATGTATAGCTGATTCACTTTGTTATAAAGCAGAAACTAACACACCATTGTAAAGCAATTACACTCCAATAAAGATGTTAAAAAATAAATAAAAATAATTTGGACAAAAAAAAAAAAAAACACCAGAACCTCCATTCTGGAGGCTTGGTGCCAATTTCAGGATGAGTGGCATGAAAACAATGCCATGGACCGACAGCTGACAGAAGGGGAGCTGTTTGCTTACTTTGGTTCCCAAAGTTTGGTTCTCAGTGCACCTGAACTTGTAGAAATGTTTGGCCCACAGCAGACCTACTGAGTCAGAAGCTCTTGGGGCGGGGCCCCATGAGCTGTGTTTAAATAAGCACTCCAGGTGATTCTGAGGCAAAGCCAGAGTTTGAGAACTACTGGCTTAGAGGAAACCTGAGTGGCGTGGGCAGGACGGAGCCCACTATGAAGTGCACATATGGGAAGAGCTGTTACATGAATGGGGTGGCCATTTGCTCTGTGCTCCTCCAGAGGGAACAGCTATAGGGCACGCGGGCATGAGGTGCAGAGAGACAGAATTCCGTTTCAATTAGGGAAGTAATATTGAACAAACAGAGCTCTGGGGGAGTGGGATAGTATGCCTGGGGAAGGAGCTTCTCTGTCACTGGACTAAATGTCCTGGATCCTGAGGGCTAGACGATCTGTCAGGGATGTGGTAGAAATTTCTGCAGAGGTTAAATTAGATGTGTGTAAGGAAGCCCCAAACTCAGAGAATCCATAATTCATTCTTTTTGCAAATCATCTTTTCTTCTTCTGTTCTCTTTTATCAAGAGCAGGGCGATACTTTCTGGTTGTTCTTAGAACCTCTTTCAGCTAAGTATTTATAGCACATTGTGACAAAAGAGCGAATACTGGACCAAATGGATTTTCTAGCCTGCTGGTCAGGGTTTTCTCAGGGCTGCTCCTTCCGGACCCATTGTCTTCTAGGCTGCTGCCCAGCTGCCTTCCAGGGGTTTCCCTCTACACCATTCCTGATCCTCTTACCTACGTTGAATCTCCTATTCCCTTTATCCCATGTCTTTCTATTTTTTATTACAGTTTAATACGTTGGGGCACACCCTCAAATGGATTCCTAAGAAAGGGTACAAGAAAGGTCAAACTTTTCAATCTTGCATGTCTAAAAATGACTTTTCACTGATACTTGGTTGACAGATTGGTTGGGTGTAGAAATCTTGGTTGGAAATTATTTTCCCTTAAAACTTAGAAAACATACTCCATGATCTTCCATCCTCTAGTATTTTTTTTTGACAAATCAGCTTTCAGTTTCCAATTCTTTGTATGCAGCTAGTGCCCTTCTCTTGCTAGCTCTTGACGCATTATTTCCATTAATTAGAAATGTCTTGATTATGTCTGGAAACTCATATATACAGAATCACTGTGCTGTACACCTGAAACTAAAAGAACATTGTAAATTAGCTATACTTCAATTTTAAAAAAAAAAGAGAGAGCGAGAGAGAGGATCTGAGCGTATTTGGTAGTTTATGTCATACTTGTAAAAGAAATTTTGGCCTATTACAGTGAGCGCCCCAGAACTAATTTAAAATGTGTAACATGAATTTATGTCAAAAACTTACTAAATTTATGCTCAGCAAAGAAATATCTAATAAACCTCTAAGCTCACTATATTTCTAAGTTTGTCAGATTGGTAATAATTATTTAGTACTTGGGAAAGTTATTTAAAAAGGAAATAGAATTTTAAATGTAATTTAAAATGTCGTAATGTGTTTAAGTTTATAAATTGAATCAAAGTCCCCTTAAAAGTAAATGAGGGCTTCCCTGGTGGCGCAGTGGTTGGGAGTCTGCCTCCTGATGCAGGGGACGCGGGTTCGTGCCCCGGTCTGGGAGGATCCCACATGCCGCGGAGCGGCTGGGCCCGTGAGCCGTGGCTGCTGAGCCTGCGCGTCCGGAGCCTGTGCTCCGCAACGGGAGAGGCCACAGCAGTGAGAGGCCCGCGTACCGCAAAAAAAAAAGAAAAAAAAAAAGTAAATGATAAAATTTGGTAGGCTTACAACTTTTAATGGAATAATAAGGTCTATAAGCTAGACTGAAAAGCTAGGAAAGTGCCCCCAGGCCTTTACCACTGCTGCATCCACAGCCACTGAGACGTCACGAGGCCTCCGAGGGCTGTGCGGAGATTCAGAGCTCGTCACCAGAAACTCCAGTCCTCACCCGTGAAAAAGGACCCATTTTCCTTGCCTCTCACCATGCCCTGCCCTCCATCTTTCAGTGATGGAAAAACTTTTGGCTCCTGACAAGCATATTAATAAACTCATGAACATATAGGCGTACCTAAGATGCCCCAAAAACTTATTGTCCAAACCAAGACACATTTGAAAGTGAAGGGGGCGCTAATAATAATTATTCTGGAGGGCAATAGACTTAAACCAGGACTGTCTGGGCAAACCCGGACAAGTTACCTCTAGGTATACATGTGTGGTTGGTAAATATATGAAGGGAAGCAGGTGAAGAACTCAGCTGCCATCATTATAAGATGGTATCAAGTATCAACAAATGTTAGATCCTTGAATGTTTTGCTGGAAAAGTACTAAGAGCCCTTTCAAATGTGTTATCAGCAACACGGTCAAATAGCCGTTTATTAACTTAGGACTAGAAGGTCTACGCTGCCCGTGTATCGTGAGGTTTCTTCTTTATAACTTGGGTGTCATGAGGCCCATCCTCCTCCACTGCAACAACTGCAAGGCAAATCTTAGTGTTAGGTTGTACCTGTATATAAGAGTCAGCCTGTAATTGGAGTGAAGAAATAGAGGGTGATGGTTGCTTAGCTGCTGGCTGGTTCAGTTTCCACAAATGCAGATTCTTACAAACGATCAAGTGTTACTTTTAAAGTCTGAGTCTGTGGTCTTTTGTTTTCCCACGACTACATACGTACAAAGGCAACCAGTGTCTTCCTGGGTATCTTATTTTTTTTTTTTTTTCTATAAACCACCTGCTACTGTGCACATGACCTGCCAAATGAGTTGCCATGCCATTTTTCATTCAAACACTTACAAAGGATTTTTGGCAGTTAATCAAATTCTGGTGTGCTCCCATGCATGCTATGGGGAAACAGGGTAACACAGGTGCTTTGGCCCAGTATCACCCCAGGGACTTGGCATCCTTCACAAGCCCAATAATGGTGTTTCCATCTGGCTCCGAAACCCCAGTAGAACTTATACACACAGCTCATTTCATTACAGTGAAGGGCTCTGTCCTAACTGCAGTGCTCTGGGTATTTCTTTTGGTCATGGGCTGCCTTATTTGCAGGAGGGTTGCTTATTTGGTGAGAACTGAGAAGGTTCTCCGGCTCCCAACTATTTCCCCATTCTACCTAAAATTCCCTCATTAAGGTTTTGTTTTTTGGGGCTAAGAAGTACAAGTGACCCCATAGTACTGGTAGCAACAATTTCACTCACTCTTTAGTGTGAAAGTGTTTGATCAGATAGCCCCCCAACCTCTGGCTGAGATCTAAGAGAAGGTAGATTAGTCTTGATGCAGATGGAAGGGTTTGAAGGCACAGTGGGCCAATGCAAAAGGTGGGGTTCCGGAGAGCCAGGGAGCAGCCTGCAGGTCCTTCAAAGACACACTGGCCTTGTACAGTCCTTTGAAATGGGATTTTGTGAGACCATGATTCCAACAGCCAAGAGTTCCAGTGTGAAGACGGGGCTATGGGTTTCCAAAATGGTAACCAAAGGGTGGGTGGGGAAAGCCTAGTCCCATCCCCACTCCTGCCTGCCTTTTGTATCTGATGTCTCCCCCTAATTATTCCTGTTTCAGAGAACTCAGCCCAAACTTGTCCTGGGATATTTGGCACCAAAAACCTTGGTTTTGCTCCCACCAGGAGAGGCCTGACTACTAGCTGTTGGGCCACTGAGGCTCCCATCTCTTAGCATTTTTAATCTTCAGTCTCTGCTCAGGCCTCCCAGTGAGCTGCCACCTGCCACCTAACACAAGTGAAGACCCAAAGCTGACTTTTTTAGCAACTGAAGCCCCATCCCAGCCACTGTGGAAGAAGAGGCCCCCTACCAAGCTCCCTCTTCTTTGAAGAAACACAACTGAGACCAAGTGAGAAGTAGCTACAGTTTAATACAAACCTGCACCAGAACACAACGAGTCGGGCTGTTTTGTTTTTGCCTCAGTCAGGTGGCCAGAGCACAGGACCACGTGTCCTCATGGGGTTGACACAATCTTAGCACCATGACATTTACAGAGGAGTGAGGAAGTCACTTGGGTGCTGGAGGCTCCATCCCGACCCCAGGCTGTGCCTGCCACCTGGGCAGCTGGAGGCGGTTTGGGTTTCCGAGTGGTTCTGTGGTTTCTGGGTCAGTATCGGAAAAGCCCTCATCACGGCATTGGCTTGACCGAGACCTACTGTGGACTCCTAGCACTACACACACGCGCACACACACACACACACACACAGTAGCACAATTTTCTGGTAACTTAACCCCACAAACCTAGAGAGCAGCTAAGGCAAGAACAACAGTATTTATTCAGCAAGTACAAGACCAGTTTGAGAGCTGCATTCAGTGCAACCAGAGACCCTTTTCATTCCAACCAAGAGCCAATGGGGCTGGTGATGGGGCTGGCTGGAGCTCGGCACAGGGGCAGGGAATGGGTGGCGGGGGGTGACCTTTCATTTGGTTCCTTGAACCTCCTTCTGATTTTCATCTAGAAGCTCCTGGGCAAGGGTGGGTCTGTGTAAAGGTCGGGGGTGAATGAAGTGGAAGGCCTTCGATGGACCACACCAACATGTGGTCTCCCAGAGCCACGGACCATGCATCTCTCGGGCGGAGGCACTCAGAGAAGGTAAAGCTTTCCTAGCCCAAGCAGGGATGCTCTGCCCCCTGGCCACCACCACTGCTTGGCTCTTTGGCATCTGCCCAAGGCCCATGACCCAGCAAGGGCTGAAAGGGATAGATGATGCGCACTGTACCACGGGGTCAGCGTCACACAGTTTCCTAGGCTCAGATCCCCACCAACTGTCCCCATGGCCACCACCCTCCATGAGTGTCTCTGTTGCCTCTGCTTCCTGGGTTACTGTCTCAGTCCTCTCAGCTCCTAAGTGAGGACGTGGGGACAGCTCAAACCACAGGACAGGCCTCCAACAAGTAACTGGCTCTGGCTCAAACAGTGATACGCGTCAGTTTGTTTACAAGAAAAATTTATCTACCTGTGCAAAACAAAGCAGAATGCCTACTGGGAGAGTAAGTCTTTTAGTTGGTTAAACTCTCAGGTGGGATCTGCAAGAGATGTCACTCCACTCCTCCTGTCCACAGCTAGGGTACCCAGCCAAGCTCTTAAGGGCAGTCCTGGACATTTCTGGAGTCAGAAGGCCTAAGCTTTCTGGGCCACAGCTGTGAAATGGGGGGAATAATACACACTGAGCTGTCGTGAGGAGCAATTGAGAGCTCATACATGAAAGGGCTTTGACAACGTGAAAAGCACTACAGAAATGTGCCGGGTGTGACCACCGGCCCAAGAGACCAGGAGCCACGTGTCAGCCCGGGTGCTCAGACCAAATGTGCAACATGATGTCACTCCCCGAGGGGGAACAAGGCTCAGCAAGGGCAGCCTCTAGTGTTTCCATGGAAACCACCTGGAGCTTTGGAGGCAGGGAGGGCCCAACTGGGAGGAGATGGAGGCCACAGGCAGGTTAGGGTGAGGTGCTGACCACAGGAGACTGCAGCCCCGGAGCAGCGCTGTGGGCTACAACCAGGTCCTGCTGGCCTGGCCTCGCACCCGGATCTAGTCCCACCCCCATCTCTCTTAGCAGGCATGAGGCCTCTCGCCAGTCACACGGATGAGCGGCGGGGCCTTGGTCCAGTAGGCGGAAGCGTACAGGCGGCTGGGTGTGTGTGTGTGGCGTTAGTGCTGGGAGTGACCAGGGCCAGAGATGGGAAAGGCCACCCTGCTCCCTGAAGGTCTGCAGGGCCAGCATCCCGGGCACCCTCTCAGGATGCAGGAAACTAGACCAGGAGGGGAGGGGAAGGGCAGGAAGACTCCAGGAAGGGAGAAAAAGGGCCTGCGAGTCCAGTATCCCCCTCTCACCCCTGTCATCGGTGCCCTAGGCTGTCTGGTTGGTGTCGAAGCAGCATCTCCTAAGGTCCACATCTATTCCTGTTTCTATGCTATGCTAGTGACACGAAGCACCGTCATTTTTCACAGGATGCACAAACAAGTCAAACCAAACCACTGCGCAAACCAAACGTGCAAAACAAAATCATATACACGCGCCTGGCACCAGCCTCATGCCCGCCCGGCCAGCCCTTCTGGGCCTGGGACTCCTGGGGGGTGGCGGAGAGGAAGCAGCTGGCAAAGGGCACAGAGTGTCCCAGCCACAACCAAACAGGGGCGGGAGATGAGTGGGGAAAAACCGGATGTCCTGGGCATGGCTGGGATGCTAACACCTGTCTGACTTGGGGAAAGTGACCACTGGGCCGAAGGGGATGGGGGAGGGAGTCCTTTTCTTTTAAAACACATCTGCTAAAGTGCTCTGGACAGCTGGCGGGTCAGCCAGGGGCAGGGCACTAAGGTCGGGCTTTCCCAAGGCCAGCCCAGAGGCGGGTGTGAGAGGAGGGGCGGGGCCAGGCTCTATGCACTGGGCTCTGTGCATAGCATGGGCCCCCGGGAAGCCTGCCGAGGCCAAGGCAGGAAAGGACTGCAGCAGGAGGAACACATCTCAAAGTGCCTGTTAGGGTCGGCTCGAAGCACAGTGAATCACGTGTCAGACATGGGGAGGGCTCCCCGTGTCCCGGGGCCCCCTCAGGTGGTGCGCTGCCCAGCCCGGCCTCTCCCGCCCCCTGCAGCTGTGGCCGGAAGGCGTGTGGGCTGGTGGCAGTGGTGCATCTTCACTTAGGGGGCTGGTCAGTGCCTTTACCAAATGCCACTTGACCTGCCTCCGGGGGGAGCGAGGATCCGAGCTGAGGCTCTCTTTGGAACATGGTCATCGATCTGAGAACCTGCAAGGAAGGAAGCAGAGGGTGAGCTCCCCTGGGTAATAAAACCAGGTCCTCCGTGCTTAGGATCTAATTTAATCCTCAATCCAACTCCATCCCATTTTACAGGTGGGGAAACTGAGGCTCAGGGAAGTTAACTTGGCTAATGTCACACAGCGTTTAAGTGGTAGAGCCTGGACTTGAACCCAGGTCTTCCTGGTTCAGAGCCTCCATGATTAACTGCCTTGCTATGCTGCCTTCACTGCTGCCAGCCCTGGGGGTGTGGTCTCTTGCCAAGCACACGGACCAGGGAGATGCCTGTTAGCAAGTGGACCTTTGCCCATATGCCTCAGTGAGCAAGAGAGCGAGAAGGAAGGGTGTGCCACTGCTTTGGAAAATCAGAGAACAGCACCCCAAAGGCCCCCACGTCTCGAAGTCCCGAGACTTAGAAAAGAAGGCCTGGGAACTTCCCTGGCAGTGCAGTGGTTAAGACTCCGTGCTTCCACTGCAGGGGACATGGGTTCGATCCCTGGTCGGGGAAACAAGATTCCCACATGCCCTGTGGTGTAGCCAAAAATAAATAAATAAATAAGTAAATAAATAAATTGGAAAAAAGAAAAGAAGGTCTGTGCCCCAGGGAGTGTGATGGGACATTCTTCAGCCTGTCCCATTTAGAACAGACCAGGTTTGGGGCGGAGGGAAGGTGAGAGGCTGCCTGATGTCTGCTGAACCTGAGAGCAGTTCCGCCCAGTCTTGGCTCTGCCCGAGACTTGGGTGGGAGCAGAAGCCAAGGGCCAGAGGGGGCTCGCAGCTCTGGGGGCCTTGCTGCTTCTCCCGAGGCTGGCGGCTGCAGGAAGCGGCAGACCCAGGCAGCCGTGGGGAGCTACACCTCCTGGACTGGCAAGGCCGGGGCTCCCGCTGACACTCCACCCCGCAGATCCCTTTCTGACTCCCTGCACTCAGTCCCATCGCTGGTGGGAGTAGCAGTGGCCCTCAGGGTGGGGGAGAAGTTATCTCCGTAATGAGATTGGCTCTGAGACAATGGGGAGGGTGGTGGAGAGGACCCCTCTCCACAGGCGGTCAGCTCCTCAGTCAAGAACCACCTGAGCTGCGGCCAGCACACGGCTGGGCACAGAGGAAGCTCAGCGGGCAGCCGTGCCCCCCGGCTCTCCTCTGGTTTAGTTCTCGGCCTCTCATGTTAGGACAGTTTGTGGCTGCGTCTCACCTCCCCCAGGATCTTGCTCTTCTCATCTTCCGGCCCCAGCACGGCTCTTGCAGAGCGGAGGCTCGGTCTGCGCCAGGGCTAGTCGTGAAGGCCGTTCAGTGAGACCCAGCCACTGCCCCTTTCAAGTAGGGATCATGGCTTCCAGCAAAGCTGCTTGCAGCACCAAGGCATCTTACCGTCTCTGCCTGCTCTCCAGTGAGGCTCACCGTTTATGCCGCCATGACCCCCACCTTTAACTACGGCCGAGCACCTGGGACACACGCTGTCGACGATAAAGTCTCTAAGCATAGATACACCCCATATATTCTATATCGTATTACATACAGTACAATTCCTGGCAGAAAAGAAGGTGGCAAACCTGAGGTTAAGATGAGGGAGGAAAGGGTATAAGGGAAATACCACGTCTTTCAGCAAGGCTGCTGAGGAGTGGGGTGGGAAATGGGGGTGCAGACCCACGTAGCACAGAGTTAACGCTTCTGTGCTCAGAGCGTCTCTGGGGCATCCCTATGCGCAGGGCCCTCAAGATACCTCAAGGGATGAAACTATTTGAACTTAGAAACCACGGGGAAAGGCCCAAAAGGGCCATGGCCTGTTAAGAGTGGCTGGTGCCCAGGGACTGGGAGAGCCCTCCTTCCCCGCCTGCCAATGTTTGTGTGTCTATAAGATGGGGCCCAGCAGTCATCATCGGGCAGGGGATCGGGGAGGGAGGGAGAAGATGGGGAGGAAAGCAGCATAAACCCCTCTGCCGGGGTGGGGTTCCTAGTCCCTCTGCCCTCCTCCTGTCCCCTCACTGTGGTGGAGATGCAGGTGCCAGGCCAAGTGGCCCTTGCTCTTACCAGAGAGGCTGAAGCTGGATTCATGAAGGTCCCTCATGCCTCCGTGTCGGGTAACAGGCCGGGTAGGAGTGTCTGCGAGTGGCGTTCCCATCTCTTTTTTCCCAGGATGCACAACGACAGCTACATCCCCCAGGTAGGGAGTGCGGTCCACTCCCCTCACCTTTAAGGTCTAGTGAAGGTGGAGAGCAGAAAAGGGGAAAAGATGATGCCATCAGAGCACAGACAGCATCAACCCTCAGGACCAAGCCACCACCACCACCAGAGCCCCCTTGATGGCTGATAAGACTTTGGAAGCTGCCACTGTTCTTAGGACCCAAATTACTGTATGTGACGAAGCCTTCCTACACCTTGAACCCAGGGGTAGAGAATCCGCTTGTACCTCCTAAATAGTGCATATGTGTGGGAGTGTTTGCATGCATGTGTGTAGAGATACCCACTGACTCCCCCTGACATTGGTGGAATGTTTCCCAAGGTAGCGGGTAGACTTCTGAGGTATTCAGCTTTAGAGAGCACCCCTCACACGGAGTAATGTCATCCCTTCACTTGCCAGGCTGTCAAGAGGCCAGGCCTTTTATTGTGATCTGACAACTTTGTGGGAATAGAGGCTAAGTACAGCTGATTTGGAGATTACAATCCCCCGGCAGCAATAGTAGTTAATTTTGTACTCACAAGGGCAATAGAGTTAAGAGCCTATATTCTACAACCAGACTGCCTGGGTTCCACTCCTAGCTCTGTTACGTGTAAGCTGTGTGGCCTTGTGCAAGTTATGTTACCTCTCTGTGCATGTTTTCTTATTTATAAGAATACAGAGTTATGAGATCAAATGAAATAGAACACGTAAAGCTCTGGCACACGGTGAGTGACATGTAAGTACCAGTAGCTGTTATTATTGCAGGGGTCAGTTCGGGGCTTAATCATATTACAAAGTTCTGCTGCAAGAGGAAGTGTGTTGGAGTGTGTGCATAAGGTCTGAAGGGGCAGCATAAATAATCTACACCCCAGGCACTCTTCAGGGACATAACCTCAATCTCCTTGCTGCACAATGCTTGCTGAAAACCTTGTTGAGAGAAACAACAGACAAGGGTGATTTCTGGAAGGCTCTTCCGCTTACATATTCCTTTGTATTCTCCAACAGATCTGTAGTTGAGCTCAGTCCTCAGAATGTCAAAACTGGTCTGAAGTGTTTTAGCCTTTACCAGGCTGCACTTTGGGGTTCCGGAGGTGAAGGTGGGAGTACAGACCTGGTGAATCCTGGGTAAGTGACCTTGGCAGGACCCGGCTCCCGGCAGCCCCTTGCTTTGGTTTTATGCGCTGGTCCCAACCCCAGAGCTACTTTCTTTCCTGAGGACCCTGCTCTGTAGGGACTGCTTATTTATAATTTGGGGGAAATGAAGTTTTTTGCGTACCTGCATTCTGTTACATAAGGGCTATACCAGAGAATAGGGAATAGAATTGGCGTTTTCTTGAGGACCTTATGTTGTCATTTTAAGTGCTTTGGATAAAGGGCCTCTGAGTTGAATTTATATCAGTCCTAGAAGCTGAGCTCTTCCACTATGTCTGGCCCTAAGAGCGGTCTGATGTGAATTGGTATCTGTCTGACATTCTTGTGAGGTTGGTTTTTATTTATTTATTTATTTATTTATTTATTTTTATTAGTTTTGGCTGCGTTGGGTCTTCGTTGCTGCACGTGGGCTTTTCTAGTTGCCACGAGCGGAGGTTACTCTTCCTTGTGGCACGCGGGCTTCTCATTGCGGTGGCTTCTCTTGTTGCGGAGCACGGGCTCTAGGCGCACGCAGGCTCACTAGTTGTGGCTCGTGGGCTCTAGAGCACAGGCTCAGTAGTTGCGGCACACGGGCTTAGCTGCTCCGCAGCATGTGGGATCTTCCTGGACCAGGGATCGAAGCCGTGTCCCCTGCATTGGCAGGTGGATTCCTAACCACTGAGCTACCAGGGAAGTCCCAGGTTGGTTTTTAGAAGGGCTTCAAACACTTTCTCTGCCCTCTTTTGATCCTATTTCCTGACTAAAACATCTTTTTTTGGGAAAGCCACAGAACTGTTTAAAGATTTTTTTTTTTTCAAATTGAGATAGAATTCACATACCATAAAATTCACCATTTAAAAGAATACATTTCAGGGATGTTTAGTGTAATTCACAAGTTTGTGCCACCAACACTGTGTAATTCCAAAATATTTTCATCACCCCCCAAAGAATCTCCGTTCCCGTGAGCAGTCACTCCCATTCTCCCCTCTGGCCAGCCCGAAGCCACCACTAATCTATTTTCTGTCTATGGATTTGCTTCTTCTGAACATTTCATACGAATGGAACCATTTAACATGTGGTCTTTTGTGACTGGATTCTTTCACTTAGCATGATGTTTTTAAGGGTCACGCGTGTTGTATGTAGCATATATTAGCACTCCACTCCCTTTTATGGCTGAATAATATTCCATTGTATGGATAGACCACATTTTGTTTATTCAGTAGTTGATGGACGTGTACATTGTTCCCACGTTTTGGCCTTTATGAATAACGCTGCTATGACATTCATGTACAAGATTTTGTGAAGACATATATTTTCATTTTTCTTGACTCTGTATATACCCAAGAGTGGAATTGCTGGGTTATTTTGGCGACGCTATAGCTAACATTTTGGGAACTGCCAAACTGGTTTCCAAAGTGGCTGCATCTTTTACATTCATCTGACGATGAACGAGGGCTCCAATTTCTCCATAGCCTCACTGACACTTGTTATTTTCCGTTTTCTTATTTTAAATCATTGCCACCCTTGGTCAGGTAGTCTAGCGTGTGAATGTGTCGCTCTTACAGTTCTTTGTGGCACGTCCCCCAGAGGTGGGGCTGAGGTCTCCTGCCATTGTCCACATCTGGGAAGCATATTGGAGATGGGACCATTCACCTACCCGAGAGATCCTTAGTTCGCTTTTGAATTGAATACTGGGATAACTAAAGTCCTGCTTTTTTTTTAGGTAATCCAAGTCTGCTCCCTGATAGAAGACCTGCATTTGGGCTGGGGCTCCCAGGCCCTTGGTCATGATATTTCTAAGAACACCCACCCTTTCTAGACAGAATCTGGAAGTAGCTAGGCGGGAGCGTTTTGGACCATAATAATATTGCTTTATGCCGGCGGAAGGGAAGGGGAAACCTCATGATGCTTTCACCTGTCAGTTTTGTCAGATTTGTTCTTTTCTGATGATTTGGGTTCTCCACCCAGAGGCCAGGGCTGCAGTTGGTTCCCAGCACCCGGAGTTGTCAGGACAGCTCTCAGAGATAAGGCGGGACAATCAATCCCCAAGCAACGAGGGAACAGCCAGTCTTCTTTTGGGTGAAACTCTACCCAGAGTTCGGTATCCCTGGGGATAAGGTGGAGCCCCAAGCTTCAGTGAACACCCAGGGTTTTTACGGAATCCGAGGACTGGATGAAACTCTCACGATAAGACCTCAGGCCATCCCCGCATGGCAGTGAGCTAGACCTGGCTTGACCACTTCATTGGGGGGCCCAGACTCAGCAAAGCCCACCCAGTCTACTGCACTTACAGGGCGGCTGTGGGGAGTTTGGGGCAAGAGCATCTCCAGGGCAAATATGACAACCCAGGCCAAGCCAGGAGTCCCCTGCCCCGAGGGACGACAAGAAGCCTGGATGTCAGGGATAGCTATGAGCACCTCATAGTATCCCCGGGCTCCCAGGGAGTTGGGGACCCTTCCCAATAAATTTTACTCTGTTACAGGTGCTCCTTTTCTACTATTTTGATTGTTCCCAAAGTGACCATTCAGGCAATAAGATTTGGTGGAAAGACAGAGTGAGAACATCTTTGAGATTTAAAAGTCATATAAGATGTCACCGCCAGGGGCCTTCAACCTCTTCCCACATGTCTTCTCTGCCCCCGCCCCCCCCCCCCCACACCTTACCTTTTCTCTCTGGACCAGCTTCTTGTAGACAGTGTCTGGGAAGGACCTCAAGGGGCAGAACTTGCCGGTGCCCTCAGCGCACATGAAGACGCCGTTCTCGTACACGACCCGCCCCCGGCTGATGGTGACCAGGGGTACACCATGGCAGCGCATGTTCTCGTACAGGTTGAAGTCTCCTCCCTGCACCTGGGTGCTGGCTGAGATGGTCCTGGTGGGAAGGCAGTGGCGGGAGAGAACGCTCTGAGAGGAGGTAAAAATGTCACAGCTCAACAGAAGGGAAGGTACTTAGCAGGAAGGGAAGATGCTCAGTGGGAAGGGAAGATGCTCAGTGGGAAGGGAAGATGCTCAGTGGGAAGGGATAATGCTCAGTGGGAAGGGAAGATGCTCAGTGGGAAGGGATAATGCTCAGTGGGAAGGGATAATGCTCAGTGGGAAGGGAAGATGCTCAGTGGGAAGGGATAATGCTCAGTGGGAAGGGAAGATGCTCAGTGGGAAGGGAAGATGCTCAGTGGGAAGGGATGATGCTCAGTGGGAAGGGAAGATGCTCAGTGGGAAGGGAAGATGCTCAGTGGGAAGGGATGATGCTCAGTGGGAAGGGATGATGCTCAGTGGGAAGGGATGATGCTCAGTGGGAAGGGAAGATGCTCAGTGGGAAGGGAAGCTGCTCAGTGGGAAGGGAAGATGCTCAGTGGGAAGGGATAATGCTCAGTGGGAAGGGAAGATGCTCAGTGGGAAGGGAAGATGCTCAGTGGGAAGGGATGATGCTCAGTGGGAAGGGAAGATGCTCAGTGGGAAGGGAAGATGCTCAGTGGGAAGGGATAATGCTCAGTGGGAAGGGATGATGCTCAGTGGGAAGGGAAGATGCTCAGTAGGAAGGGATAATGCTCAGTGGGAAGGGATAATGCTCAGTGGGAAGGGAAGATGCTCAGTGGGAAGGAATAATGCTCAGTGGGAAGGGAAGATGCTCAGTGGGAAGGGAAGATGCTCAGTGGGAAGGGAAGATGCTCAGTGGGAAGGGATAATGCTCAGTGGGAAGGGAAGATGCTCAGTGGGAAGGGAAGATGCTCAGTGGGAAGGGATAATGCTCAGTGAGGAGGGATGACCCCCAAAGGCTAGGTTGGACTGTGTGCCCCACAAATTTATATGTTGAAGTCCTAGCCCCCAGTACTTCAGAATGTGACTGTATTTGGAGATAGGGCCTTTAAAGAACCAATTAAAGTGAAATGAGGTCATATAGGTGGACCCTAATCCAATCAAATGGGTGTCCTGATAAGAAGAGGAAATTGAGACACCAGAAGTGCACGCACAGAGGAAGTGCCTTGTGAAGACAGAGGGAGAAGATGGCCGTCTACAAACCAAGGAGAGAGGCCTCAGAACGAAATCAACTCTGCTGGCCCCTTGATCTTGGACTTCTAGTCTCCAGAACTGTGAGAAAATAAATTTCTACTGTTTAAGCCTCCTGTCTGTGGTATTTTGTTATGGCAGCCCTAGCTGACTAATACACTGGGCTATACTCTAGGGGTCTTTCTGCCAATAGCAATCACTAACAGCGACACCTGCAGCAGCAGCAGGGACCAGCCCCAGGCTGGATGCAGAACCCGGCTTCTCAAGTGCCCTAATGGAGAAGCAGTGTGGGGATCCCAGCAGGGAGGTGCGTTTCTTTGCTATTCAACTTTTTATCTTCAAAATCCCAGCACATTTTTGTCTATCTTGTTCGCTGCTAGCTTGTGCACCTAGAAAAGTGCTCAGCAAATGGTGGCACTTTTCGATTTGTTGAGTGACTGAATGAAATTTAACATTAAAAAACAATTCCCATTACCCTGTTCAAATCTCTGAGTAAAGATGATGCCCTGGGGCTTCCCTGGTGGCGCAGTGGTTGGGAATCCGTCTGCCAGTGCAGGGGACAGGGGTTCGAACCCCGATCCGGGAAGATCCCACATGTCGTAGAGCAGCTAAGCCCGTGCACCACAACTACTGAGGCTGCTCTCTAGAGCCCGCGAGCCACAACGACTGAGCCAGCGTGCCACAACTACTGAAGCCTGTGCACCTAGAGCCCATGCTCTGCAACAAGAGAAGCCACCGCAGTGAGAAGCCAGCGCACCGCAAGGAAGAGTAGCCCCTGCTCGCTGGAACTAGAGAAAGCCTCCGTGCAGCAATGAAGACTCAACGCAGCCAAAACAAAATAAATTAAATAAACTAATTTAAAAAAAAAGATGATGCTCATAACAGGTGAGTTATCCTGTGGCTTGATAACTCCTGATTCACTTCATTTACCCACTCAACTTGTGTTCATTAACGCCATGGGTGTCAAGCGCTGTGTGCTCAAGGGGACCGACACCCTCAACGGGAGAAGCAGAGTGTTGGTGGAAGAGTCCAGAACTGAGTGTCAGGACATTTATCTGGTTCAGCCAATTATTAGCTATGTCATGTGGGGAGTCCCTCTACTCTCTGCTCTTAGTTTCTTCAACAGTAAAATGGAAATAAGAACTTTAGGCTTAAGTGCTTCTTGGGGCTGTGTGAAAAGCAAACGAGATAGTTGATGTGACCTAGCTCTGAAAAACTGTAAAGTGCTGTGCACATGGAGCTGCACTATAGCAGATCTTCAGCCCTTCTTGTTCACTGTTGCATTCCTAGTGCTTGGACCATGGCAAGCCCTCAAGTATTTGTTGAATTGAACACACCTTAGGGTCATCTTGCTCTATGCTATAAGTAGTGCAAAGATGATATGCTTTTGGAGTTCTGTAATATAAGGCCCTTAAAATCCCAAGTCCCTCTAGCCCTGGAGACTAGCAGCAGGTTTTACTTTGTAGCTTCTGGGTCCCACACCACCACGTCGGCATCGGCTCCAGGGATGATGCGGCCCTTGCGGGGATACAGGTTGAGAATCTTCGCTGCATTGGAACTGGTAACAGCCACAAAACGGTTCTCATCCATTTTTCCTCCAACCTGAAACATTGCAAAAGTATTAGGTCAACCAAGGCCCTGTGTGTGTGCCTCAAACCCCGGGTCACGCTTGACCCTGGCCTGAGGGCTTTTAGTTGGTCAGAACAATGGTGCTGAGAAGGACAACGCCACGGGCATCATCTCAGATGAGCCAACCTGCTAGGCTTGGTTCCATGCTACTCCTCTCTCCTTCTTGCAGCAATGGGGGCGGGTGGGCCCTTGTTCCAAAAGGTTGCTTTCCTGGTGCAAATCTACCTCCTGTTTGTAAAAGCAGGTCTACTCGGTACTCACTCTGGATAAATCAGGAGCTTCCCTGCATCCACGAAGGGACATATATTCTCTCCTGGAAAGGCATCTTATCGTCCCACCCATGAAGGCACCGTGGACCCTTTTCAAAGGGGATTCCGGAGCTGCCTCATGGGTCTTCCCCGAGCTGGTTGTTTAGGCTTGAGGATTTCAAATCTCTTTGGCCTCATACTCTATGCTGCATCTAATCTGTGATAGGTCAAGATCAAAACTACTTATTCTCCATGGGCAGAACAGGAGGTATTCAAATGAAGTCCCAGCCTCTATCGTTATTATTGGACAAAAGATATCAAGATCTTTAAAAAGGTTCATATCCCTTGGCCCAGAAATCCGCTTCTAGGAATCTGTCCTCAGGAAATAATTAGAAATGCTGATGTACACTCATGAACAAAGAGATTCTCTGCAGCATTATTTCTAAGAGCAAAAATTTGAAACAGCTGAAAGTTCCAAACATCGTGGAAGGATCAATTGAAGCATGGCACTGCCGTTGGAGGGAATATTATTTAGCCATTAAAAATATGTTTTTAAAGAATTTTTACTGATATAGGAAGACACTCAAAATACACTGTTATATGAAAAGAAGATGAACCCAGTAATTAAAATAATGTATAGTACATGCATAGAGCTGGAAAGAAATATACCAAAATATTAATAATTTCCCAGTATGGAATTATGGGTTTTTTTTCCTAATACTTTTCTGTATTTTCCAAATTTTTATGCTAGGCATTATTACCTTTCCGATCAGGAAAAAAAACAGACCTTTTCTGTTTTCCTTTTGAGTGAAACAGGAGCTGTGGTTGACCCAGCCCTCCTAAGGGTGAAAATTCTTCTGAGGCCCAGAGTGGGGAGGGGTCGTGGGAACATACCACTCCTCTCTCCCAGATGACGCTCATGCGGTCCTGTACGCCGCTCACGCCGTGTGGTATCTTGGTGAAGTCCTCCTTGCCCATAGCTTTCTGCTTCGTGGTGAAAGGCCGGTGATCTGACGCCACAATGTTCAGAGTATCACTGGGTAGAGAGAAGGACATGACCAGTAAGGGGAGGGGAGGCCAGGGTCCCAGAGGGTGGGGACAGGGACAGAGATAAACCCTTCACTTGGAAACCTGGCAAAGCTGGCTTCAATCTCGGCCCCTCCACTTCATAGCTGTATGACCTCTAGCGAGTTATCTGTGAGAACCTCAGTTCACACATCTGCAGAATGAGCGTATGTGCCAACTGTGGCACAGAATGCCAGCATCACGGGAGACACTGAGAGTCTTTGGATGTTAAGAGAACTAACGGGTGGAGAAAAATTGAACTTAAGAGTTTAACTAAGGGCTTCCCTGGTGGCACAGTGGTTAAGAATCCGCCTGCCAATGCAGGGGACATGGGTTCAAGCCCTGGTCTGGGAAGATCCCACATGCCGTGGGGCAACTAAGCCCGTGCACCACAACTACTGAGCCCGCGTGCCACAGCTATTGAGCCTGTGTGCCACAGTTACTGAAAACTGCGCGCCTAGAGTCCGTGCTCCACAAGAGTAGCCACCACAATGAAGCCCGCACACCGCAACGAAGAGTAGCCCCCGCTCGCTGCAACTAGAGAAAGCCTGCGCACAGCAATGAAGACCCAACACAGCCAAAAATAAATAAATAAATTTTTAAAAAAAGAGTTTAACTAAAGTGAGAGGGTGGAGGTAGTTTTACTTCCATAGAACCGTACGCCGACTCCCTCTCATCTCCCTCCTCAACCTGCACCAGGCCCTGCTGGCAATAAGCATGTGCTGGTAAAACACTCGAGTTTCATGTTAAGCTTTGCTTGGAGGTGAGGGCTCTCCTGGCCCTGCAGGGAAGAGGAAGGACAAGACGGAGGAGAAGTCTGCCTTGATCAACCAGCAACGACATGCCAGTGGTTCATCGCCGCTGCCATCTGTGAACGTGGTCCTCAAAAGGTTGCTGAGGCTACGGTGGGTAAGGCACGGCCAGGCTCTCGAGGGGTTCCGGGCCAGCTCAGAACTCGGGGCAGAGACTTACATCAGTGAGAGTGCACATAGCATGCCACTCTGTGGCATGGGCTGGTAGCTGCCTGCGCCAAAGGCGCTGTTCTGGGCCCTCTCAGAGACTGCGGGAGGGGCTCTTCCACAGAGCAGAGGGTTTATTCTAGGGTCTTCTGGGGATCCCCACATCCCCCAGACCTGCAGAACCCACCAGAGATAAACAGAATCTTTAGCTTTTCACTTTCTCCTCAGGGATCCTCCAGACACCCGGGTAAGGCTCAGATCAGAAGATGCCCATCAGAGTCCTGGGTTGAGGGTCTGGGACCCCAGGACCCCATGCTTTAACTGACAAGTCTTACTGAGCACCCACTTTTCTAAAAAGGCCCCTACACAAATAAGTGCTTACTAGGCAAGAGTGAATAGGGGGGCACATTCCAGAAGGGCTTTTGGGGTCCCCTGATGCTGCCCTGAATCTGAGAGGTATGACAGACCCATCCTTACTCTTTAAAGTTTAAAACACCACTGACTTTTGTTAAGTACTTTAAAAATATATATGTTCAAATGAAAAAATTTCTGATCCCTTTCAGAAGTCAGATTTTAAACAAAGGACAAATCCTTATATCTATAGATTGCACTTATTACCCTGGTATATTCGAAGAAACCACATCCTAAAGTAGATCATTATGAAACAGCTCATATTTTCTTATAGAAATATGATAATTGGTGTCTGGGTTTTCTATCAAGTATTTTGCATAATATCAATTATCACCAACAATGTCATAGAAGCAAAATTATAGTAATCATAAATTCCTAAAAATGTAAAAACTATGCTCCAAATTCTATAAAACTGCACACGTCTACAATATGCACTGATTAAAGAAGGGATTTGGGGACTTCCCTGGTGGCACAGTGGTTAAGACTCTGAGCTTCCAATGCAGGGGGCCTGGGTTCGATCCCTGATCTGGGAACTAGATCCCACATGCCGCAACTAAGAGTTCGTGTGCTATAACTAAGGAGCCAGCGAGTCGCAACTAAGGGGCCCATGAGCTGCAATGAAGGAGCCCGCCTGCTGCAACTAAGACCCAATGCAACCAAATAAATAAATAAATATTAAAAAATGGGATTCAAACTATTCTCATAATAGTTCACATGAAATTATAATTCTATTTAAATGAATAGAAGTTAGTTAAATAATTTAAATAGGGCTTCCCTGGTGGCGCAGTGGTTGAGAGTCCGCCAGCCGATGCAGGGGACACGGGCTCGTGCCCCGGTCTGGGAAGATCCCACATGCCGCGGAGCGGCTGGGCCCGTGAGCCATGGCTGCTGAGCCTGTGCGTCCGGAGCCTGTGCTCCGCAACGGGAGAGGCCACAACAGTGAGGCCTGCGTACCGCAAAAAATAAAATAAAATAAAATAAAAATAATAATAATTTAAATAAATTTGACAAAATAGGCTAGATATAAAAACTTGAATTATTCGATTAATAATACTTTTCTTCCCCTGCCTATTTAAATTTGTGTGGCTTTGGGCCCTGTAATTTGGGTGGGTTGGGAGTTTTACTACCTTTTTGTTCTTTCAGTAAATTTGCTTGTGGCAAGCAGAGGTATTTCAAAAGATTCTTTGATCTTGGAACTGAGCCCAAATTCTTATAGTGGGTTCTTGATACTTGTTTGTTTTTGCTGTGTTGATGATGATGAAAAGGAGGCCGGTTTTTCCCAACAACAAGCATTTTTAAAAGAAAGAGCTGATCTAGCATTTCTCCCTTTACTCTCTCAAATTGGTTAAATCTGTCAGAGCTGCCACTGCTCAGAATCACAGCAAAACTATGGGACAGACTTTAATTACTGCCACTGTGCCACAGCATATCCTGCCCCTCCAGGGGCCACCTTCACCCCGGGACCCTACTGCCTGCACTCCAGTTGTATTTGGAAAGCCCCACACTGCTCTTTCGGTTGTTAACGTAGCAGGATGTGGAGTGGAAATTTTCCAGTTGTTAGCCAACCAGGACTGAAAACTAAGGACATGGATGAAATAAAAGCCCCATTATCTAACGACAGCCACCTCCAACTAGGGCTGGTCACTTACCTCAACACTCCCCCCACCATCACCCTAACAGAGGTGTATCACCACCCCTAGGTCTTATAAAAGCAGAAGACAGGGAGGGCGACTGAGGTGTTGGCAGAATGGTGAGTCCTGCAGTCTCTCCCTTCTTCCTCTTTTCATGGGTTGAATGGTGCTTTCCTCTCCCCCAACTAGTCTCAAGAGGGGACATTTCAAGAGGTTCACCTGTGGAGAACAGAGGTGGCAGCAGCGGGCACCTGCCTGAGCCTCTGGGTGAGGAGAGCCAGGGGTGGGGGCCAGCCTGCCCTCCCACCGTAGGGAGTGGCAAAGCGGTGTGAGCTTGCTCTGGGCCCCAGATACTGTAGAAGGTGGCCAGGCTTAAGTTGCTTGGCCAGATTCTTGTGCACAGGGAATTGCTAGTTCTGGAAGCCGGGAAGGTACGGGAAGGAGAGGTCAAGCTGCACTCCATCTCCTGTGTCAGAGGATTGCGTGAGGGTGACTCAAGGGAGCCTGTATCTGGGCACATGCCCCATACAAGGAGGGCCCCAAAGGCCAGTCACTTTTAGCCAGAGAAGTAGCGATGATTAGTGCAGGAGTACAGATCGTGCTTGGGTATGGAATGGAATTCGCCACCCCTTTAATCCTAACCCCTATTAATTCTCTGAGCTGGGGGGTGGGGAGGGGAAGAGACTGACTTTTAAACTGAACTGGACTTCGATAAGCAAAAGAGAAGAAAAAGCAATGGCCTTTACCAGTATCAAAATGTCACTAGAGGCAAGAAAGAATTTGAAGCAAAACGAAACAAAATCTTTCCACGTTTGTGTCCCACCAAATTCAGACTATTCATTAAAGCATTTTATTTAGACCTGGATGGAATGGGGAAAAGCAGTGTTAGAAAAAGAAGAGCTGGGGAAAGGGAGGTCTGGAGGAAGATGTTACGGGGAAAGCGGGAGAAGGTGCAGAAGGAAAAGGGGAAGAGGAAAGAAAGGAGGGAGAAACACACGGAAGGAGGGAGGTACGTACAACGCGAGAAAACCACGTGGGACACCATGAGAAGAGGGAGAGGTGAAGAAAGACGAGAGATAGAAAGAGGCACAGATTTTCTAGGGTAAGTCAGAGACCACATCCTATAGTTCCCCAGTGGCCTCCAGTGTAAGGTGTCAATATCCTTTGAAATTCTGAATAGCCACTGTTCACAGTTTTATATACGCTCTTTACTCGTCACCTCAGAAGCTCTCATCCGAATCAAGTGGTGATAGGAGCTGCATGGAGAAGCTAACAAAAGCAAAAACCCTCCTCTGGACACGACGAAATCAAACTTAGGTCAGGTTTGGGGCCTCTACGATATCACCTCAAAGATCTACAAATTCCCGGAATGGCGCACGTTGTGAGATAATGCCGCGCCGTGGTCCTGCTGAAACACCTTACTTGGCCAGCAGGCTCATGAGGTAGGTTGAGGTGTTGGTGTCCAGTCTCAGGGGAGGCACCGTGACGTAGGCGGCTGCATGGGACCAGTCCTGGTGGTAGTAGTGTAAGCCCGTCAGTGTGGCGTGCGCGGTGGTGGTCTCGGCCAGCACGACCTTCCCTGAAAGAAGAGGGTTCAAACCATCACCAGGAGGCCAGTGAACCTGGGAGATCGTTGGTCTGAGCCTCTCACGAGGCAGGTGAAGGAGCTGAAGTCAGAGAGGAAGGGACTTGCCCGAGCTCAGCTGGGCATTTGAGGGCACAGCTGGGGTCAAGGTCAGACTGTTCTCTGTCCCCGTGCTGACTGCTGGCAAGAACAGAAGGGCGAGGGCGCCGAGGCGGGGCAGCACTCGTCTGTTTCCTGAGCAGGCGGCTGCCGGGAGCAGCTTCAGGAGAAAACTGGGGGTGGCACCGTAGCAGGGGATAGAGGGCAGGGAGACGGAGGTGGGAGACTGGAACGACAGCGCAGGAGAGACGGCGAAGGGGGTCCCGCTGAAGAAGCAAGAGGCAGGATTTGGAGGGCAATGTGGTGGGAAGGCTGAAGGCCCTTGCTCCCAATTTATATCCTCAGGTTTGTGACCGTGACCTGTTTCTCCTGTTACTGGGCCCTCACTGGCACCCCGAGCCGGACTGGGAGTACAAGCACGTACAAAGCCTTCAGGTGCTGCCAGGTGCTCCGACACACAGGTGCCCTGGGGCTGGTACACTGGGTTCCTGAAAGGGACGCTGGGCCCTCACAGTGTTGTTTCTCCGGGGACTTCCCAGGCATTTCCCCCCTGAAATGCCCGTTGGAACTGGTCCAGGATTTCATGTTGGTTACTAACGCAACCACTAGCAAAACCCAAGAGACTGAAAAAAATACCAGTTAATGAGTTGATTGAAAACTTGGAAAATTTTACCAGACCCAGCAGAGGTGACGGACACTTCTGTAAAGCTGTTATGCAAACAAATGTGCAGAGGGAAACACTGGTGCTAATGCCCTGAACCCAGGCCAGTGCAGGGTGCTTGTGAGGAAGGCAGCCAGAGAGGAAAGGGAAAGGCAGGCTCGGCGCCTGGCCCCAGGAGCCGGGCTGGGAAGTGCATGGAGCTGCTGGGCCCCACCACACATGGGCGCTGCTCAGCCCAGCCTACGGACTCACCTTGCATCTTAGCAGCTGCAATAACGTCACCGGCCGAGATGCTGGACACGTTGACCAGGTAGATGGGACAGTGAGTCTAAGGACGGGAAACACGGTGGGAAGGAGAGAGCATCAACCCCATAACCTAACAAGGACCAAGGTGACCGGACCAGCCCAGTCCTGGCCCCAGCGCCGCCCCCTGCATCGCTTAGCACTCCCCTCAGGGTGGCGGTCTTCTGCTGGGAATGCAGGGCTGGTGGCTGCAGGCTGGGGAACCCCACGAAACAAGGAGGGGACAGGCAGCGCCCAGCACCAGAGTCCAGCAGGGGGACATCAGGGCAAGATGCCAAGTGCTGAACCTCACATTTTCTACCAGCCAACACCTAGACTATTTACAACTTGAAATGAGGGACTCTTCATTTCCTATTCATGAACGTGATGACCTAGAGACAGTTGTGTATTATAACCCATATCTAAAATGATGATGTCTGCCATCTGAGGGCTGCTTTATCAGTAGACAGATTGTACCCTGGAGAAGAAACAATACACAAGAGGTTCAGGGCTCACAGTCTACACCAGACAGGACCGGTCTTGCAAATGGACACCTGGATTATAATACTGATTGGCTTTTCCTCTATCAAGCTGTGTGACCACGGTCCACGGCTTCACTTCTCTGGGCATGTGTTTGAACTAAGAAAACGAGGAGCTGCCCTTCTGTTATTCAGATCTTTCCTAATTCTGGGGTAAGTTTCCATCAGGAAGTAATTGATAGCGTAACTATTGTTACGACAGTAAAACAATGTCCTTGTCTAGCTCCTGGACTTACAAAGGGCTAAGGGGAAACTGTTTTCCCAAATGTTATTCTAATGCCTTCTTTGCCTGTCACATTAGGAGGATAGAGAATTTAGGGGCTGGCCTGACATTTGATGTGCTTGGCACAAGTTTCCTGACTAATGCTGAGACCAACTGGACCTCCAACCTCTGTGTTCCCCTGGCGTTCCTAACACCACATCCTCAGCTCACAGCCTTCAGGGTAGCCTAGGTCTTTCTGGAGGAGGAGTTCTTAAGTGTTAGCGCCCATTAAGGATCATTAGCGGGCTTGTTAAAACACAGGTTGCTGGGCGTCACCCCCAGTTTCTGATTCAGTGGGTCTGAACAGGCCTGAGCATTTGCATTTCTGAGTTCCTATTTCTAACAAATGATGTTGATGCAGCTGGTCCAGAGACCACACTTAGAAAACTAGAGTTCAGATTATCTGAGCAAATAGAACACTTAATGATGGTTTAGGAGGAGAAACGATCTTGGTACAGTGTTCTCCTGTTTTTAAAGTGCTTTTCCTTCCACGACTCCTTTGATCCTCACAACCGTCCTGTGAGGAGTGGGTGATATTATCATTCCAATTTTAGATAATAAAATAGTCTCTCGGAGTGGTTGATTGACTTGCGTGGGACTGGAAGCTTGTCTTTGGTCAAGGCCCCAAGGTGTGTGCTCATTCCCACCACCACACTGCATCAGCGCCCCCTGACCCTGAACCATACCAAGGAAAAATCATGAATGGCCCAGAGGCGGAGGTTCGAATCATGATTCTCTAAGCAAACGTCTCTCTGCTCCTCTACAAGGAACAGATTCCAGCTGCCATGAGGCTCTGTGGTCCCCACCTTGCCCTGCCTCTGCTGGGAGGCATTTCCATTTGAGTAATGAACCAGGTCTCAGCAAGATCAGCAGGGTAGAACGGAGAGCCGGTGGCAGGGAGGACTCCTGCCAGGTCTGTGGGAATAGCAACGGTGTTGTTCATTCAGCAAACGGTGTTCATTGGCGGTCCTGGGAGCCAGGCATGGGGCTGGCACCCAGAGCAGAATGGGACTCTACTGTACAGGCTGGGCTCTGACCCCAGAGTTGAGAATGGGCTGAGGGTGAGCTGGGGTCTACTTACTCTGTTTGCAATGGTGATAACTCGGTGAGTGGCTTCTGCCTCCACCTGTTAGAAACAGAGGACAGGAAGAAAACAACTTCACCATCTCCCCAAGCAAGCTTACATCTCCCTGACACCCTACCTCGTACGCAGAAAGTGCTGGAATGTCTGACTCAGAGCTGGAGTGACAAACAGCACCCACAGGGGCTGGCTCGGGGGGAAACCCTGGGCAGGGGCACCAAGCTCCAACCACCTCTGCTCACAGTGAGAGAACCCCGGGACTTAGGGTTCTAGGCACGTCTTTGCTGGATGCTACTCAGGGCTTAATTAAAAGACGACAAAACAAGAACAAACGAAAACCTGCAGTCACACCTCTCCCTGGTTTCTGGCGCATTCTCTCCACAGCCATCTCAGAACTGTAGCAAAGGAGTAACACTGAGTGATTTCAAGCTGAAGATTAGCCTGGATCGGGATTTCTGAACCTCGGCACTAGCGGCATTTGGGGTGAGATAATCCTTTGTGGAAGGGGCTGAACAGACACTGCAGGCTCTTTGGCAGCACCCTTCACCTCGACCTAGTAGATGCCAGTAACATCCTCCCCCAGGTTGGGATAACCCAAAATATCTCTGGACATCGCCAAATGTCCCTGGGGAGCAAAACCTCCTTAGATGCTCCCCTTTAATCAGTAGATGGTGAAGGTGGTATTCTTGCTATTACTGCCACTACGGTCAGCACCGCGCTCTTCCCCTCATAGAACTCCACAAAGCCCAGTCCTGTGCGCATCCCCCCACCCCTCTTCTCACAGGCACTCTGAGTGCCTTGTTGAAGCTGGTGTGTCTTTCTCTATCAACTCTGAGGTGCCCAAACAGGAGCTATATTCAAGCGCTCTCACAGACGGAGACAAACCCACGGTAGGAGTAAGGTGGGACCCCCGCCCACACCAGGCTGACCCACTGTAGGCTGACCTGGTTCCTGTCTGATGACAGAACCATCACATCCTGTCTCCAGCTCCTCGTCCCCCAAGGCCTCCCCCTCAGTCCCTCATGGACATCCAACCACCACTCTGCATTTAAGGCTTTGAAGAAATGGAAAATAGCTCTCCCCTCACCACTGGTAAGGCATGTCCGAACAGGGTCATAGGGCAAGAACACATTATTTATCTAATGTGATCCTCCAGAGCCGAATTCTTCAGCAAGGGGGACCTGGGGGCATTTGTGTCGACACCCTGCAAAACTGTGCAAGGATAAAACCAGAGGGCAGAGGGAGAGCAGGGCTTAGTCACCATCTCAGCAACGAATAGGAAAAGGGGGAAAGAGCACAGACACGCATGTGCCTCTCGTTTCTAGTGGGAAGGGTCCAAAGGTTTCCACAAATGCTCAAAGGGATCTCAGCCCCAAAATGCCAACTCACTGGCTTATAATCTGGAATTTCTTCTAACATCTAAAGGCCCTTTCAGTCTGTCTTTTCTCTCCCGATTCAATTTTGGCCAAAGCAACCCCTGGCATGTTCACATGGCCTCCCTCAGACCCTTGAAATCAGCCCCCAATGAGGTGGGTCTGTTTCCTCAAAGTTGTCTTCCCCAAGGAAGCTGAAGGGCAAGTTGGCCATAGCATGGAGGAAGTTGTTCCCTGGGAAGCTTCCAGATGGGAATTTCACCCATGAAGAAAGCAATACCATACAACTCGTATTTACCGATGACTCTTCTATCCTAAAAGTTCTGTGAATCTATAGGAAAGATGATGACCAAGAACACGGATATCTTCCTCACCTCCTCTGGACGGCTGATCTCAATTCCTTCTGGGCCTGTGATACCCAAATCTAGCGCCTCCTTTGCACCCTGAATAAGAGCAAAAGAAAGAAAATTGAGAGAATCATAGAGATACAGAAAAATACTGAACCCAAGGGACAGTAAAATATTTTCAGCACAGCCCATTCCAATAGGTTTGCTGCTTTTCTCACTTCTGTAATACCCATCTTAGAACGAGGGCAGGATTAGGACAGGGACCCCCTGAGTCTCACTTCATAATGATTGAAAATATCTTTTCCTGTTAAAAATACAGTTCAGTCACCAGCCAACAGGCCTGGGACACTAAAGACAAACACTGTTTATTGATCTGCAAATCAGAACTTCCTCACTGGAAATCTAGTGAAACCTCCAGCTTCCACAGATGCCTAGATTAACCTTTACCCCAAGTATCCTACTTAAGACCCAGTAGTACAAAGGGGCCTGTCTGTCTTGGTACCAGTGAGAAGATCTCTATAATACCTCAGGTCCGCTGAGGAGGTACAGGAAAGTGGAATGTTGACCCTTATTTATTCTGTACGTCACATCTCATTAAAAATATTTCTTAGAGGTGCTCCAAATTCCTCTGTGATAATGGAATTTAAGTATCATATTTGAATGAAGACATCTTCACCCAAGACTTAGAAACCCTTTTGGACTAGACAGAGGGATTTGTTTTTTACAGACACTAGAAAAGTTTGGATTTTCGGACAGAGATCTGTCATCTGGGCTGTTAACATCTCACACTTTCTTTTATCATTTGTTTTATCTGAACCCTGTAGGGAGGGTCATGGGTGGTCAGGAATCCCCCAGAGAACTGTCTCTATCGGTGCTCCCCCAACTTCCCCCAACATTCTCTACTGCCTTGCCTCGGCCACGAGCTCCCCATTTTCAGCATGGACCCGGGCGATCGCCCCAATATCCTTGCAAGCGTGCAACACTTGGTACAGTTCGCTGTCCCGAAGCATATACAAGTCCTTGTAGGTCATGAACATCTGGAACGAGTTGACACCCTTCTCCCTCACCAGGGTCTCCATTTCTGCTTTCACCTGGGGAGCAGAATGCAAAGGCAATGCCACGTGAGTACAGAGGGCCAAGAGGCTGACTGGCAGACGCTGGCCCAGCGCGGAGGAGAGGTGGCTCTGTCGCCACATGACCACCCGCAACCTTGCAGTATCTCACTCTCCTCTCACTCCACAGGCTGCTGTGAGGTCACGTGAGCAAATGGATGCGGAAGTGTTTTGAAAACTGTCCAGCGTGACACAAATATAGAAACGAGATCTGGGCATGTTTCTCCTATCACATAAGCTTGCCCTGTGTTTCTGCCTCCAAATCAGCCTTATTGGTAAATGCACTAATGACTTTTACACCTGTGGCCAGTTCCCTCCGCCCCCATAACAGAAGGGGTGTACAGAGAAGGCGTACTAATGCTAAAAATCCAGAGACCTGGGGAAAATCTAACTTAGGGACAAAGCCAAACATGAAGCAAAGCTATGTGAATAAGGAGATTCATCCCAACATCATTTATACTAGGAAAAAATGGAAGAAACATCGGTCCAACGATAGGAAAATACAGTGTGATTCGTCTGCTTGATAGAACATTAAGTGGCCATGGCATTGATGGTCATGAAGACCATGCAGCCAGGTGGAAAATGCTCACACTTAAGACAAAGAGTGACTATGAAAAAAGACCAGAAGGAAATAAGCTAAAATAACAATAGTGATTGTGTTGGGGTGACTGAATTATGTGCTTCCTTTCTTTTCTATTTTTAAAATCTGTAATTAGAAAAAAAAATTGGTTATTATAAAAAAGAATTAAAAATTCTAGATGCATGAGAATCCCCACAACCTTTGGGGACTTAGGGATAGCTGACTTGGCCTCAGTGTTGCTGGGAATCTGAGCAGACCCTCTCTATTCCAGGCCACTGGAGGAGGGAAGGGAGAGAGGCTCAGGGTAGGGGTCGCCCATCCAGGAGGGTGTCCGAAGTGGACAACACTTCCATCTGAGATAAAGGATGGCTAACATTCAGTGTGGTCTGTACGTTTTAGCCGGTACCAGGAGGGGGATCTTCATGTGTGGGTTTGGGGGGTTCCATGGCCTTTCATAAGCACCAGTTTGGATATAATGGAAGAGACTGTAAGCCCCACGCTCAAGGCTTGTGCCTGAGGGCAGAAGTACAGCCAGGCTTGTAAGTCACTGTCTCGGAAGGGAGCCAGGCCCTTTAGATCAGGATCCACAGCTGGAGAACTTTGCAAAATCGCTTAATGCTTATTTATGGTTAAGATTCCGGGGCACCCACTCAAGTACTGAGTGGCACATGGTGATTAATGAGCACTTGATGAAAGAATGAATATCCAGGTCGCTTCCCTGGGGTAAGAAGCAGTAAAACTCCAGAAGTGAAGCAAAATCTAAATGCCTGTGCATCTGTATTCAGGAAGAACGAGGAAGAGGGAATCGGGGAGCAGGGACTGGACTCTGGCCCTGGGGCCTGGGCAACAGGAGGCCAGGAAAGCCAGGGGCACAGAGGCTGAGCTGAGAAAGGGCCCAGTGGGAGTCACACACCAGGAGCAAACTCAGGGTGCCCAGAGCAGGAGCTGGGGCCCAGCAGGAAAAAAGCACCCCAATCCGTTCTTACCAGGTGGCACTGAGCCAGGACGGGACCCTCCGTTCTGAGACCTCAGTGCTGTCACTCCAAGCACAAAATGATGTGACCCTCAGGGCTGACCCTTACTGAGCTTGTTATTCAGCTGCAACCCCTTAGGGGTTGCTACATAAGTGACACCTTAGGTAGAGCGTCAGGACATGCTGAGCGCCTTGTGGTCAGAGCGCTGGAAAACTGCTCTTTAAACTAAGCAAAACAGGCCTCCCCCCGTATAGAATCATAAGTGTTTTTTCTTTTGGCATTTGGAGGAGTTAGGATGGAGGTGGGAGGGGTGTTCCACACCGCAGGACAGCATCACCCCCCCAGCTGGCTCTCACCAGATGGCCCCTCTGCCAAAAAGAGCACTGGTTCTTCTTTTGGGGTTCCACCCAGTGCTGTTACCTTGGGTGCCCACCAGGGGATCCCCACATGGAGGGCGTAGTCACAGCAGACCTTGGGGTCAGCCAGACCCCGGCACTTCTCGTAGGCATCCACAAGGGAGGTCTCCTTGTCAGGCAGGACATGGCCGATGATCATGGTGGTACCTCCAACTAGTGCTGCCTGAGGGAGACGGGAAAAGCAATCTCGTCACATCTCTACCCGCACCCAAGTCGCTGACGTGGGGACACTGGGTCCTCAGGTGGACCTTCAGGACAGCCACAGACTCTCCCACACAAGAGGCTGGGAGGCCCAAGTGCAGCAATGTTTGGGAAAATGTAAGGAGCTGTCAACACAGGAGCCAGGGTGTAATCTTCATCATTACTGTGGACCCAGCACACAAACTTGCTTCTTCCTCATCTTGGGTTGCAGCTCAGCGCTTGGGAAAAACGACTTAGTGTGTTACCAGTGCCTATATTTCCAAATGAGAAGATTCCCCCCAGACAATTTCTGACCAACTTGAATATATAGGTGATGTAATCAAATGTCTACCATAATGTAATATAAGTCTGTTTATAATATTATTTTAGTTACACATATATATGTAAACCATAGTAAAATGTTAATTTGACTATATTATTTTGTTTTATTCACTCACATTTCATGAAACAATTCTATTCAAAGTTTTTATAGGCATCTTCACATCAGGGTTTTTGTCTTCAGTTTTTCCAAGAACATTAACTTCATTTCCATCTGTCTTGTTTGAGATAGAGCATTTTAGGTCCCCGTACGATCTGTCAGTGAAAAAATGATCCTATCCACAATCTCCACGAGATACCACTTAAAAAGAAATCTTTAAAAGGTCTCATTTGCAATCACAAACAATGCTCCCAGGAATAATTACTAAATCTGTATTAAAGGTCTGCCCCCACGTACTTTTTTAAAAACCAGTTTGGTCAGGTGACCTCCATGAGCTTCCTAAACTAGCATTGCCCAAAGGCTATTCCAGGCTAACGGGTTGTTCTCCAAAAAAACTTTATTAAAATAAAAATTGAGACAGGCCCCATAATATGTGAAACTTTATGAGGGCTTTAATATAGGTGACTCTCTTTTCCTGAGGAATTAAAATTTGGACAAAACCTACACTTTTATTTGGATCCCTACAGTGACTGGAATCAGCTCCAAGTTCAAGTCCCTGCTATGCCACCTCCCAGTTGGATAACCTCAGCCCGGTTACTTGACCTCTGTGATGCAAGAGGTCAAGTATGTTTTTTCTCTTTTTTTCTTTTTGCTTTTAAATTTTTTCATTTATTTATTTTTTAAATATTCTGTTACAGAGTCTTTACCTATACCATGGGACCAGCTTCCTTGCTGGAGAGCTGTGAAAGTCAAGAGAATCATCACTTTGTAAAGTTTTGTCCTAATATGTGTGTTTCATTATTCAGAGTTTAGTTGTTTATCTCTGTTTTCTGTATGGGAGGAAAACAGCACAATGAAACTGTCTTGATGATTTCATGCTTCTCTATTCGGTTAAATCATTGATGACGAATCAGAAATATTGCTGGAGAATAAGGGACTGAAAAAAAAATTAACTCAGCGGCCAAGCAACAATTACAATGAAAGCTCTTGCAACACTGATTTTCCACGCTGACCCTGGCTGGGCGGGTGAGACTAGTGCCCTTGTTGTCCTGGGAAACGCAGGGGCCTGACTTCTTGCATAGCTTAAAGCAACCAACAGAGGGTGCTAGTTCTGAGGCTCACACGCAGGAATTGCGATGTGGGAGATGGAGAGAAGGGGAAGAGCAGCAGATTGTAGCTTTACTAGCTGGCTTCTATTTCTGATTTTGCTGGATCGTGCCAGAATGATTCACCCTCGTAGCAGGTGGTTGTACTCTATTTTGTCCTGAAATGCATTTCTTGCTTTTATGTGTGGACACGGGGGTGTCTGGTATATTGGGATGTTACACACTAAATTGTCTTACTTCCGTGGTTCTAGATTGTTTTCCTTTGCACTCCCTCATCTGTCTGTAGACTTGCATAGAAGAAAAAGGGAATATGGAGACAGCACGGTGGAATAAGAGAGCCAAGACCGTTCTTAGCATCTGTGGGCTTCTGAGAGTAGAAAAGGAGGTCTACCTGCTGAATCTCTAGTTAAAAGTTACAGGTCACGCTAACAAACTGTTCCACAGAGTATACTCTGTTCCCCTACTCTAACAGATATATGTTCATAATGACTCAGAAGGCCAGGCTTGAGTTCAGAATTCTCAGAATGCTTGCAGTTCTGAGCTACACTCTAGAGGATGTTGGCCTTCAGCCTCTGCGTCTGCCTCTAGCCCATACTCTCCAACTCCGGTTATGTGTCCTGCAGCCCCTGGATCTAAGCTCTGCTCACTCCTGCAAGATGCCACCCTGGGGCTAGGCGTGCATAGAGTGGTGGTCTGGCCCCCAGAAGGACAGATTCAGGCTAATGTAGGCCCTGGCAGTGCTCAGGCCCTTTGTCAGGGGACTCCAGGGCCCCAGAGTGTGGTCCAGGATTGGGACAGTGGGCTCTGGGCAGACGTGGGGGAGTTGCCTGTAGTCCAGAGCCCATGGCAGAGACTCCTCTTGCCTGGGTCCAAGGATAGTAACTGAGAAGTTCTGGACGGAGTCAGAAGCATCCGGCAGAGGTCCTGACTTTCCCAATTGCTGGTTGTAATCCTGTGTGCCTGCTCTGCTCTGCACCTCACCGCTGGGAGCCCACAGCAGCTCAGGTGGCAGTGGTTGTGAGAACCTCCACAAGCTGGGAAGGGGCATACAAATATCTGGAAAAATCATTACTGCTGTTACCCCAGGCCTCAAAGCAAAAGTGTAATGGGATCAGTAAACACTTTCCCAGCTGCGGGTTCGGGATCCCAGACCAGACGCCGGATGCACTAGTGCTGCTTTCCTCCCAGGCGAGATGCACACAGAGCTGGCTTCTAAAATATGCACAGCTCCCACCCACGGGATGAATGCTGACAAGCTCAGTCCTCGCAGGAATGTGATATCGCAGATGTGACAGACCTTTTTACTGTCATTCCACACAAAACAGCCTCGTACAAATCAACAGCAGAGCGTGATGCAATCCTGTTCCGGAGGCTTTCAAAAGGATTATATTTACGATAATCAAAAGGAAAGGTGACTGTGTGGCTGCTGGATGTTCGTAACTGTCTTTATGCAAGAAAAGTGAAGCTGTGAAAGATCTTAAGAATCCATAGAAATGATGTTCATGGAGGCTAAGTCTTCACATGGAACAAGGGTGATGCTATAACGAGTGAAAAAGACAGAATTCAATAAGTGTACCCAAGATACTTAGAAGTATGTTTAAACACACACACACCCACACAAAGAAAAAAAAAATAGAAGGAAATATACCAAAACATTAACAATGACTGTTTGTGGATGATGGGATTCTGAGTAATTTATTTTTTCTAATTTTCTGAACTTTATTTCATAGAATATATTACTTTCATAATACTGTATACATAAAAAAATTAATTCGGAGGAAACTAAAACTACTTAAAATTTAGTTAACCATGTTTATGTATTTAAAATACTTCCTTTTAAAGTTATGTATGAAATATTTCAACCATACAGTAAAAGTACAGAACATAATACAACACATACCCATGAACCCACTACTCAAATTGAACAGATGTTAGCTTTTTACTGTATTTACCTTACATGCTTTTTAATTTAAAAAATGAAAGAAAATGTTTCCAATACAACTGGAGCCCTCCATCCTATTCCCGTCCCTTAACCCTGAGGTTGATATAAATTTCTCCCATCCATGTTTTTATGCTTTTACTATATTTGTTTTGCAAATCTGAAAAATGTACACAAGTGGTATTATGCTGTCCATGTCCTTTTGCAACTTGCTTTTTTTATTTGACAGAATTAAGATTCATTTATGGAGACAGACACGACCATGGAACAGCTAACACACTAGGGCCTACTGGAGCCTGGTGGCTGACTGAAGTGGCCATTTATCAACCCAGGCCCTTATTTTTTGACATAAACTTCTGTCCCGCCAAGCATTCCCCACTCTGTATGTGGCATTCATTTCTATTGTGAATGTGAGACTTCACATCTCTCACTGTTAAGTTAATATGGACTTTAGGACCATTTGTTTAACCAACAGACGCAGCAGCATCATACACATTTGGCAGGATATGAAACATAATTTTACTATGTCAAAGGGTCACCATTATTTTGTTTTTGATATTTATGACATACTGCTGGGTAAATCTGGGTTTATTTGATGCCCAGTCATGTCACATCCACTTGTTCCCTAAGAAAAACCAGTATTCTTTTTTTTTTAACATCTTTATTGGCGTATAATTGCTTTACAATGGTATGTTAGTTTCTGCTGTATAATAAAGTGAATCAGCTATATGTATACATATACCCTCATATCCCTTCCCTCTTGCGTCTCCCTCCCACCCTATCTCACCCCTCTAGGGGGACACAAAGCACCGAGCTGATCTCCCTATGCTATGCAGATGCTTCCCACTAGCTATCTATTTTACATTTAAAACCAATATTCTTAATGGTAATCCATTTTATGTCACAGTTTCCAGGCATACGCTTGGCAGGAACTTGTACTGAACTCAACCTAAACCTGTTATTATAAATGTCATCTTTATGCTTCAGAAGTTATCAGACCACTGTGGGCACATGGGGGTCTCCGTATTGACCAGGGACCTGCTCAGCAAGTTGGAAAGAAATTTCAGATATAGTTTATTGGCTGACATCACAGCGTTGGAAAGAACAGTGCATTGGCCCTTCCTGGTTTTGTCAGGACAAAGATCTTTGGAGAGTCATTCTTCACCGTCTTCTACGTTGCTGCGGCTCTAATCACGTTTTGCTGAGTTCCCAGTAGCTATGTTTTTTTCTCTACCCCTCCACCCTGCTCCCCAAAGGGAAAGGCTTGGTTCTCTGGCTCCAAGGCCAAGAACCAATAGGTCAAGGCACAAACTTTGTACCCTGTTGCTGAGAAGGCACTTGGGCCAGAGCTTATCTGTGGGGTTTTTCATTAGGGGTGGCGTAGGGACTTCCTGTGAACATATTTTCACACTAGTGCTCAGAAAATGGGTGTGTTTGGGGGGAGGTGATTGGAATCATAATAGCAGGGTCTGGAGTATCTAGATGTATAGATTAAGGGCAACTCAATCTTCACAGAGGGAACAATCCTACACTGAGAATCAAATAACCAGTATTTGGATGTGCTTTGTAAACTAAGTCCAATGCAAATGTTTCGACATTTCTTAATGCAGTTGAGAAAGCCATCACTTGTTCAGATGGATCTGCTTCTCTTGGAATTGCTGAACCACTTCCTTTTCTTTTCACATTGAATGTATCTTCCATCTTTTATTCATACTCGCTCAAAGTAGAAGAGAAAAAAAAAATAACCAGATCAGTGGTTTCTCTCTTGCTCTGAATAACTTCCTTGCCCTTCAGGGATATTGTTGGCTGCTCTCTGGCCCTCAGGAAAGCCAGCTCTTAAGCAGCACCACTCCTTGGGATGTGAGAGACTCCCCAGAGAAGGGCCTGAGCATTTCGTCAAGTGAGATGATGTATGTATGGTACCTAGAACCATGCCTGGCACTCAGTAAACACCTTTCTCATCCTGAAACATACGCCCACCAGCCAACACCAGCTCCGTGGGTATGTGGCTTGGGCAGTCCCACAGTGCCCTGTGTTCTGACTGGCTCTGTTCTGGTTTAATCTCTGCTGTCATCTTGAAATTCTTAATAGTATTTAAACAAGGAGTCCATTTTTATCAGCTACATTGACCTGATCTAGGGAGATCACGCTCTTAACAGGCTTACGCTGGCTTCAATGCCAATTCATCCAGCTCACACTGGGGGCTCAGGATCCTGACCCTTTCTCCGATAATTCCCTTCAAGGCCGCTGGAATGCTGACCACTGTTCCAACCTCTTTTAGAGTCTCCCCAACACCTTTTATCAGATGCCCCTTTTCTCTGAAAAACAAACAAAACCACACAAACCCTCCCTGCAACCAGCTTTTCTCCAGGACACCAAGTGATACATGATTGTTCCTTGGGGCCACCCACTGTCCCTCTGGCTACATACAGCTCCCAAGCCTTTTCTTGACCTGTTGAGCTCATTCTTCAGCTGACTGGTTTTTCTCTAAATTGCACATTTATAATTAACTGCACTTCTCAATTTCCTTTTACTTTTCACTCCTACCTTCTGGGTCCCAGCCTCTATTACTTCATCTAGGGCATGGTCCCACTTCTGACCTTGCAATGTAGAGCATCACCATGTCGAAAACTCACCCTTCATTCTTTGAATTTTCAGCAGAGGAGACAGGCAACATTCAATCTGTTATATACCTTGGGAAAAGGACATTTTCCCACACTTAACCTGCTTGCCATTAAAAAAAAATTTATTTACTTTATTTATTTATTTTTGGCTGCGTTGGGTCTTCGTTGCTGCACGCGGGCTTTCTCTAGTTGCGGCGAGCGGGGGCTACTCTTCATTGCGGTGTGTGGGCTTCCCACTGCGGTGCCTTCTCTTGTTGCACATCACGGGCTTTAGGCACGCGGGCTTAGTAGTTGTGGCTCACGGGCTCTAGAGAGCAGGCTCAGTAGTTGTGGCTCACGGGCTTAGTTGCTCCGTGGCATATGGGATCTTCCCGGAACAGGGCTCGAACCCGTGTCCCCTGCATTCGCAGGCGGATTCTTAACCACTGCACCACCAGGGAAGTCCCCAGCTTGCCATTTTTAAAACACATTAATGCTATATTTAGAGGCAAAATAGTAGAGTGACAAGAACCAGACTTTAAGGCAGGCAGATCTAGGTTTAAATCCTAGCTCCATCACTTATGGTTATAAGATCTTGGGCAAGTTATATAATTTCTTTGAGCTTCATTTTCCCCATCTGTAAAATGGAGTAATAATACACCCCTTGTGGGGTTACCATGAGGATTAAATGAGATAATGCACGTAAAGCACCTGGGACAGCACCTGCACAGAGTAGGAGCCCAATAAACACTAGTGATTTATACTACCATTATAGCTATTTTAGTTAATAAACAATAAGCCTAACTGGTAGGTAGCATGAGTGTGCACACCGTGTTATATGTATCAGATGCTCCGGAAGAAGTGAGAGATAGAAGTACCTTAAGGCGCTTAGAGTCCAGTTAGCAAACAGGACAGGAAACACGTTCATTTCTAATAGAAATGACTTCAAAATAATGAGAGTACAAAGCAGCGCAAGATAACATTCCTCAATGGTGATGGCAACATCAAGTTCAACAGACCAGAGGAGGGGAAGGACACAGTAGGATGGGCAGGCTGAGAGCTGGAAGGGGGCAGGATGAGACGCTCTGGGGTAGGAAGTGAGGTGGGCGGAGCCGGGGACACAGCCAGAGGACAGAGAATAGATCTGGTCTTGACTGAGGCAAACTGTGTGGACCTTGATGAATTTGGATTCCATCAATCAGCAAAGTTTAGCAACTTGTGTGTGTGGAGGTGGTGGTGATGAGGGGGCTTTGGGAGTGTGGGGTTTAGGAGCACATTTACGGAGAGGACTCTGGTCACCCCCATCCCTGGACATGTCTGTGGTCACAGCAGGCTTCTGGGTATGAAAATCAGACTCCAGAACATGGCCCTGACTGCTCAGTGCAAAGTCGGCTGCAGTGCTGAGATGACGGACCTCAACCTGCGGACTGGGATGAATGACATATGGGAAACCTGTTTCGGGGAAGAAATAGCAGCCAGGTTTGATGACAGAAGAGGAGAGGATGTAAATAACAGGGGAGGTTTTATGCCTGCGTGGCTGAAAAAATAGTATCAGGAGAGGAACAACCAAATTTAGGAGGGAAGAGAGTCTTTGGAAATCTTAATGCAGAGCTGACGGATGGAGCAGATGAAAATTGTTAATTATAACCAACATCCATTGAGCACATACTCTGTGGCTATTTAATTCTCACAACAGTCCTGTGAAATATGTATTATTGGGCTTCCCTGGTGGCGCAGTGGTTGAGAGTCTGCCTGCCAATGCGGGGGACGCGGGTTCGAGCCCTGGTCTGGGAGGATCCCACATGCCGCAGATCAGTTGGGTCTGTGAGCCACGATTACTGAGCCTGCACGTCTGGAGCCTGTGCTCCGCAATAAGAGAGGCCACGATAGTGAGAGGCCCGCGCACCGCGATGAAGAGCGGCCCCCGCTTGCCACAACTAGGGAAAGCCCTCGCACAGAAACGAAGACCCAACACAGCCATAAATAAATAAATAAATAAATAAATAAATTTAAATCATATGGGCTTCTAAGAAGACCTCTGCTTAAAAAAAAAAAAAGAAAGAAATATGTATTATTCTCCCCATTATTCAGATGAGGAAACTGAGGGTTGATATTCATATCTATTAGGCTGGGAAGGACGTCTCTTCCCATCCATTTAGGAGGGGGATGGATAGAGGAGGAGATGAGCTGAGGTGACATGGAGGAGAGCTGAGGGTGCCCAGGTCCTTGGTCCCAGACTTCTTAGCAAAACAGAGGAAAGGTTTTGGGAAAATTAGGAGTGTCAGTCTGAGCCAAGACGAGGTTTAAGAAAACTGTATGGGAAATGCACTACAGAATCCACGAGGGAGGGCTGAAGTAAACTTGCCATATTATAAGGGGTCAGTTCCATGAAGCCAGGAGCTGGGACGGAGAGAGCAGGCTGGGATTGCGGAGGGAGTGGGGAGTCCAGGGACGGACTGACAAAGGCATCCAGGTGGAGGTCCAGCACAGCCAAAAATGGGGCGGGGTCCCAGAGCAGAGCTTGTCTGGGGCTTAGAGTGACATCTGAACCTTTATGTTTGTTAGAAATACAGTTCGATTCTCCGATGGTACGTGAAGGCAGGTGCTCTGGTGGGAAAGGCCTGAACTCTGGAGCCTGGCACACCTGGTCTGAGGTCTGGCTTTATCGCTGAGGAGTCCTGTGGTCTCGAGCCAGTAAGCTCTGGCTTGGGAGGATGGGGGCGCCGTTCCTGGAAGGAGGGGTCCCTGGGAGAGGAGTGGGGTTGTGGTGGATGCGTTGGGTTTGGGGCAGGTGCACGGAGGTGTCTAGGCTGTAGCTGTAAGCCTGGGAGTCATCAGTGACAGATCACCTGGGGAGAGAAGGTGGGGAGGGGGAGAAGGCAGTCTGGCATAGGATCCTGAGAAGCAACCACAGAGGAGAGGAGTAAGACAGACAAGACCACGGAAGGAGCCTGGGAAGGAGAGTCAAGAGGCAGGAGGGAGAGCCGGCTGGCATGGGGTTATGGAAGCCAAGAAAACCCTGTCACCAGCGCAACAATCTCCCTGGCTCACTGGCTTCAAGAAGAGGTGAGCTGCCCTAGAAGCTAAGATGTCTTCGAGGGAAACCCAAGCTCCCCTTCCCAGATGCGAGCGCACCAGGGTAGCCTTCCGGTCTCAGGGACAGTGAACGCATCTGCTTGGGAAGCCCTGATATAAGCCTGCCTGGCCCCTGCTCAACAGGTAGACCCTGGGCACACAGGACACAGCCAGCTGCAAGCGCTGCTGGGAGAGAGAAAGGTAGGGATTCAGTGTGAAATCCCCATCTGCCCTCCTCCCTTCAGCCCCATCAATAAAGAACAGGCCTGACTGCTATGCTGTGGGGAGCAGCTGGGTCAGGCGCAGGTCAGACCAGGCTGTGCAAGAGCTCTTGCTGCCCCTTCCCTTCTGTGGCAAATTCCTGAAGACAAAGAGGTGCTGGCTGTCTCCAGGGCTGCTTGTGCAGTGGCCTTGTGGCAGGAAAGCTAATTGCAAAGGGAAAGATGGCTCCTCGCTCTGGATTCTCAACCCTGGAGGGGCCCAGGGCAGCAGGGGATTAACCCCCACCATAGAAACTTTGGGATGAAACTAGACCCAGAGAAAATCTCCTGAAGGGATGCAGACCAACACAGAGACCTGGTCCCCACGAAGTGCTCCAGGAGAGGGTCACCTGCACAGCCAAGTGCTGCCCTCACCTAACCTTCATGACCACTGTGTTGGACAGATGTTTTCACCATCTCAGTTTTTGAGACATAAGCCGAGACTGGGATCCAGGTATTTTTATTCCAAATCTCATACTCTTCCGTAACCCTGAGAATAGATTTGATACCAACAAATAGCAACTAAGCACAGAGCTTCATAGCCTGGGGCAATCCCAACTGCAGATTCAGGGTCTCCCACCTGGTATACTTAAAATAGACAACAGATAAGGAAGTATATACGTCAGCCCTAACATCTTCTCATTTTAGAACTAGGAATACATGAATCCCAAATGGTGGGAGAAATGGAAAAGCATGCATGGTTCTTATCAGGAGACGATGCACATTTCTGTGGTTAAGACATTTCCTTTAAACCTGGGAATGAATTGTGTTAATTCCCAGACCCAACAGACTAGCATGTCCCGGGGACACAGAAGCTAGCAAAAAGTGACACCACTCCCGCGGAAGCCATCGGACCACTGTGGCAGTTACCACCTAGGCTGAACTCATGTTCAGGAGAGAAATGAACATTTACTGACAGCCTGCTTTGTGCAATGTTCCTAATATTATTCGTATTTATTATCTTATTTGATCCTCAGAATGACTCTGTAATTTAAAGCAAGGACTCAAACAGATATCTGTATACCCGTGTGCACAGCAGCGTTACTCATAATAGCCAAAATGTGGAAGCAACCTGGTGTCTATCGACAGATGAATGAATAAACATAATGTGGTACGTACATAGAATGGATGTTATCCAACCTTAAAAAAGGAAAGAAATTATGACACAGGCTCCAACATGGTTGAAACTTGAGGACATTATGCTCAGTGAAATAAGCCAGTCATAGATGGACAAAAAAATGTATGATTCCACTTCTACGAGGTATCTAGAATAGTCAACTTCATAGAGATGGAAAGTGTAATGGTGGCTGCCAGGGGCTGGGAGGAGTGGGGGATGGGAAAGTTAGTATTTACGGAGTACAGAATTTCAGCTGGGGAAGATGAACAAGTTCTGGAAATGGATTATTGTGGTGACAACGCTGTGAACGTACTTAATGTCACTGAACTGTACACTGAAAAATGATTGAAATGATAAATTTTATGTTATATATATTTTATCACAATAGAAAATTTAAAAATATATGACTCTGTAGGGTAGAGGTTACTCTTCTCGTCTTACAGATAAGAAAAATGGGGCACAGAGGAAATCATGCAGCCAGACTGAATGAGGGTCTATCTGCCGCTAGCACCCTAGGTTTCCTTTACACGATGCCGCCCCTTCTAGAGCTCAAGATAGCCCTGGTCTGACTGCGGGGCTCCCTGGCTCCAAGATTCCTCTGTCAAAGGATGGAGAAAATCCCAAGTGAAATTGGACCTAACTGCAGTTTAGAAACAGAGGGGTGGGTGTGGCTTGGGCTTGAATTACAGGGCTAAACCTGAGCATTGTGCCAACTCTAAAATTATGAAATGAGGGTCTCCAGGCGTCTCTCTAATCCAGAATGATTATCTTCACTGCCGAGCATCCAATTTAAATCATTGTGTTTAATACAAAGCCACAGAACAGAGCAGCCTGTCTCCCGACATGTAGTTACCATGGAGACCGGAGATGATCCTCAGAGGGAGTTATGTGGCGGAGGGAACGTGGCTGCTAGCTTCTGAGAAGACGGGGGGCCAGGGGAAACCGTTCTAAAATAGAGCCCGGAGACGCCCTTTGTCATCTTCCTCCTTAGCAAAGCCCCTTCTAATCCCAAAGCGGGAAAGTTTACAGGTAAGCAGGTCATGACCACCTTTATTAAAAGTCCAGGCTGCCCAAAGAGGCCAGACCAGAGGGTTTTATCAACAATCCAGAAATAAACCACATGTAACCCCATCTGCTCTCCTTCCCTCATCTACTCCAGTGTTGGCGAGGCTTCATTTTGGTCCCAAAGCTCAGTGATAATAGTGCTATCAAGCTGCCCGAGGGAGGCTGTCCTGAGGCCACGCTAGGTGCTGATGCGGGGGAATGAGGAAGGCTGTCCTGAGGCCGCGCTAGGTGCTGATGCTGGGGAATGAGGAAGGCTGTCCTGAGGCCGTGCGAGGTGCTGATGCTGGGGAATGAGGAAGGCTGTCCTGAGGCCGTGCGAGGTGCTGATGCTGGGGAATGAGGAAGGCTGTCCTGAGGCCGCGCTAGGTGCTCATGCTGGGGAATGCGCGCTGGCGTCTGCTCTGGGAGGCAGGGAGGCCTATGCCTGTACTTGCTAGCTTGGAAAGGCATTTCACTCCCTGAGACTCAGCTTCTCCACCTGCAAAGGAAGGAAAATAAGGCCTGCCTGAGGGGGGCTTTAAAGATCACGATACGTGTATAAGGGATACAGAAATGCTGGGCCTGACAGGGCAGTGCAGCCCTCCTGGAGGGGACAGCGGCTGGAAACGTAGCTGCAGGTCCTATGCAGAGCCTTGCACTGCCAGATGCCACCTGGGGGTCTGGGAACCCAGAGCCCGTGAGAGGCTCCACACGCTCCAGGCTGAACACTGTATTTTCCACACAGCAGGAAAAGTAGACTCTTTGATGGACCACTATGTCTGGGGCTTAGAGATTCAGAACAAGCGTGCTCTCCCGATTATAAGTCCTAGTTATCTTAAGCCTGGCAAAGTGAGAGTCAGGGCACCAAACCAGGAAAGAGCTACAGCCCAGGCCTGGTGGTAACAAAGGGTACCAAACAGAATGGAAACCTGACGGAGGGAAGGGGAGAGGGTGGCAACAGCTCAGTGGTTAGAATTTCAGTTCATGTAAGTTTTATCCTAACCTAGTCCGCTCAGAACTCCCCGGCCCACTTCTGTTCTCCATTGACTCTAATTGTAAGACAAAGAGGGAGCAAGAGGAAGCAGAATGAACTCTTCCCTATGACATCATCACAACTTATTATACATAAAGATATGGGTCATGTGAAGAAAATATATCGAGATCAATATGTAGCCAAGTATCATGGAACATCCTCATGGACCTCATCTGAACCCCCAGCACTCAGTTAAGTTCTTTTTAACACACACACATCACAGATTTTTTTCTCTCCAAATAACTTTAGAAAATTCTAAAGAAAATTCTTAACTTTTCAGGCTAACAGAAAGGGACCCTGCTAAGGGCTGAGAATGTTTATCAAGTGCTTGGTTAATGCACTGAGTTTACTGTTCTCTTAAGTTTTTGGTTTACAGCCTGCACTAAAAAAGTTTGCTTCCAAGGATATAGAATGGCCAAAACAACTTTGAAAAAGAAGGACAAAGTTGGAAGACTTACACCACCGGCTTTCAGGACTTACTCTAAAGCTATCATAATCAAGACATTGTGGTATAGGTGTAAAGATAGATACATAGGTCAAAAGAACAGAAAAGAGAGTGCAAAAATAGACCCACACATATATGGTCAACTGATTTTTGACAAGGGATGATCTTTTCAACAAATGGTGCTAGAACAATTGGATAGCCATATGTAAAAACACTGAACCTCAACCCTTACTGGATACCATATATAAAAACTAACTTAAAATGAATCATTGACCTAAATGTAAGAGCTAAGATTATAACACTTCTAAAAGAAAACATAGGAGAAAATCTTAGTGACCTTGGATTTCACAAAAATTTCTCAGTTACAGCACGAAAAACAAACTATGAAAGAAAAAGAATTAATAAATTGAAGTTCAAAATGAAAAACTTTTGCTCTTCCAATGACATTGTTAAGAAAATGAAGAGGTAAGTCATAGCCAGGGAGAAAATGTTTGCAAAACATGTACCCAACAAACGACTTGTAGCTAGAACATATAAACAACTCTGACAACCCAATAAAAAGAAGACAAACAGTGCTCACTTCGGCAACACTAAATTTGGAACAATACGGAGAAGATTAGCATGGTCCCTGCACAAGGATGACACACAGATTCCTGAAGCATTCCATATTTTTCAGTTGTAAGGTAAATAAGTACTAGGGATGTAATGTATGACATGATAAATATAATTAACACTGCTGGATGTTATAGGTGAAAGTCATTAAGAGAGTAAATCCTAAGAGTTCTCATCACGAGGAAAAATTTTTTTCCTTTTCTTAAAAAAATTTATTTATTTATTTTGGCTGCACCGGGTCTTAGTTATGGCACACAGGACCTTCACTGCAGCATGCGGGCTTCTTAGTTGTGGCATGCATGTGGGATCTAGTTTCCTGATCAGGGATCGAACCTGGGCCCCCTGCATTGGGAACGTGGAGTCTTACCCACTGGACCACCAGGGAAGTCCCTCTTTTTTCTTTTATTTTGTATTTATATGGGATGATGGATGGTCACTAAACTTATTGTGGTAATCTGTTCATGAAGTATGTAAGTCAAATCATTATGCTGTACATCTTAAACTTATACAGTGCTGTATATCAACTATATTTCCATAAAACTAGAAAGGAAAACATAAAGATTTACCTATTCTTTACATTTCATAAAAAAAAAAAAAGACCAATGACTCAAAACATAGGGAAAAGATGTGAACTCTTCACCAAAGATATACAGAGGGCAAATAAGCACATGTAGAGACATTCAACACTAGGGAAGTGCAAATTAAAACCATAGTGAGCGGGCTTCCCTGGTGGCGCAGTGGTTGAGAGTCCGCCTGCTGAGGCAGGGGACATGGGTTCGTGCCCCGGTCCGGGAAGATCCCACATGCCGCAGAGCAGCTGGGCCCGTGAGCCATGGCCGCTGAGCCTGCGCTTCCGGAGCCTGTGCTCCGCAATGGGAGAGGCCACAACAGTAAGAGGCCCGCGTACCGCAAAAAAAAAAAAAAAAAAAAAAAAAAACCATAGTGAGCTACCACTGATACATCTGTTAGATGGCTAAAATTAAAAAGACTGACCATAACAAGTGATGGCACAAATGTGGAGCCTGGAAGGAACAGAAAATGTTACAACCACTTTGGAAACCACTTTGGCAATTTCTTAAAAAGCTAAATGTACACCTACCATATATTCTAGGTGTCCCACTTCTAGGTAATTACACAGGGGAATGTAAGCATGTGTCCACACAAACACTCGTACACAGATACTCATAGTCACTTTATCTGTAGTTGCCAAACACTTAATAATGCTAAGTAAGAAACCAGACCCAAAAAAGAAATACATACTGTCTTTTCCATGATATAAAAATGTGAGAAAATGCAAATTAATCTATAGTGACAGAAAACAGATCAGTGGTTGCCAGTGCAGGGAAGGATTGCAAGGGACACCAAGAAACTTTGGCTGGGGGGGGTGGCGGTGATGGATATGTTTATTGTATTAATGGTGATGGCTTCGCAGTATCTACACATGTCAAAGTGTATCAAACCATACACTTTAAAAATGTGTGGCTCATTGTATGTCAATTATACCTTAATCAAGTTGTTTAAAAAAAAAACATAACACATAGATTAAAAAAAAAAAAAGTGGCTTCCTGGGCTACCCAATCATGACCTTCTTCATTCTGTACATACTCTTCCCAAGAACAGAGTTCACCAACATTCATCAAGCTTAAATTTATTTTTAAATATTGAGAACACTGTAGAGAGTTTAAATCTAAAGAGGCAAGTTACTTATAGATGAGGGGTTGAATTCATTAATCTCCAGTGGCACTTCCAGCTCTAAAACTGTGTGCACGAGTGAGTGCACATGTGTGTATGTGAGAGTGCGTGTGTAAGTGTGCGACTGTGAGAGTGAGTATGTGAAAGTGTCTAAGTGTGTGAGTGTGTGTGTAGTGTGAGAGATAAACATTTGTGAATGAGGGACTTCCCTGGTGGTGCAGTGGTTAAGAATCCACCTGCCAATGCGGGAGACATGGGTTTGGTCACTGGTCCAGGAAGATCCCACATGCCGCGGAGCAACTAAGCCCGTGCACCACAACTACTGAGCCTGCGCTCTAGAGCCCGCGAGCCACAACTACTGAAGCCCGCACACCTAGAGCCTGTGCTCCGCAACAAGAGAAGCCACCGCAGTGAGAAGCCCGCACACCACAACGAAGAGTAGCCCTGACTCGTCACAACTAGAGAAAGCCTGTGCGCAGCAACGAAGATCCAACACAGCCAAAACAAACAAACAAACAAAGAACCACACTGGTGAATGAGAAAGTTCTTAACTATAGCTGGCCTACAGCTCTATCCTCACATAGTCACTACTTAGGGATCCTCACAGCACCTAATTTTTAATTAACAAGAAATAAAAAAGGATCAGAAGGAGAGAAAAACATGGTTGGCTACAGGGATAACCTGAGGGAACAATGAGGCGGAAACCACGTAAGGGAGAAGATACAGCGTCTACACACATTTCTACCTGCCAGTGAACCATTCTAAGATGTGTACCTGACATTCAACACAGAAATATGGCCACTTCAGATAGGAGGCAACCTCAGTGAGGAGAAGAGATATTTTCAACTGAGATTTTTGAAGCCTTCCAGAAGGCCATATTCAAATATTTCTTGAAATATTAAAAAGTATTCCGTTTTTACGAAAAGAAATAGGAGGAAGAAAAATACATCATTCATATGCTATATGTCTCACTGAAGTATACATACAATACACGATGTATTTTTCTTCTATCTTTTTTTTAAATCCCAGAGATGCTGGATGAGAGTATAAAAGCAGAGCTAGTATGAGATATGAAAGGTTTCCAAGATGCTTGGGTTTAATCACAAAGGGTACATTTATCTCTATTCTTGAACCAAAGGTTTTAAAAAGCAGTAATCTCTCTGTATAGATCAATTCTTTGCAAACATTCTTATTCTAGGAAATGAGGAGCTGCTTGGTCACCATAGGAGATTTTTTTTCCAATGCTAGATGTAAAAATTTGTAAGAAATGATAGATCTCTCTTACATTTGTTCTAAGAAGAGTCAACCTGGCCTACACGTTGGCCTGCCAATTAACATAGATGTACAGTGAAAGTTGCCAGCAAGGTTTTGTTATACGAGATACCTGATTTGAAGCAGGACATCTTTAAATAGCTCCTGCTACGTGCTGAGTTTATGACTGGATATTTCTGTTTTTAAGAGAAAGAAAGGAGAAAGAAAATTATCTAGAAGTCATCACCAGTACTATTTAGGCTCCATTTGAAACCTATAACACACACAGTCAACCCTGACAGTAGAGACAGAAACCAATTTTGTAATTCCTATTTGATGTCTAACACCTTAATACGTATGCCTGTGAGGAAACTTCACAAATAGATTTTTCAGGGGTTGGTCCTCAGTCATCACGATCTATTTATTTATTTATTTATTTATATTTATTTATTTATTTATTTATTTTGCGGTACGTGGGCCTCTCACTGTTGTGGCCTCTCCCATTGCAGAGTACAGGCTCCGGACGCGCAGGCTCAGCGTCCATGGCTTACGGGCCCAGCCGCTCCGCGGCATGTGGTGTCCTCCCGGACCAGGGCACGAACCCGCGTCCCCTGCGTTGGCAGGCGGACCCTCAACCACTGCGCCACCAGGGAAGCCCCATGATCTATTTATTTAACAAACACTCATATAGTGCTTAGTAAGCACCAAGTACTATTTTTTAAATATATTTTTTATTTTAAAATTTTTATTCATTTTTTATTTTGGGCCATGTGGCTTGTAGGATCTCAGTTGCCCAACCAGGGACTGAACCCTGGCCACGGCAGTGAAAGCACCGAGTCCTAACCACTAGACTGCCAGGGAACTACGAAGTACTATTTTAAGTTCTTTACCAGTAGTATCTCAACACACATAAAGTATTATCATAATCTCCATTTTCCAGAGAAGGAAACTGAAACACAGAGAGAGATTAACTCGTCCAAATCACGCAACCAGTAAATGTGGAGCTGAAATTCAAACTTTGGCCGTCCACCCCAGCCTGTGCTCACGACTGCCACCCTATGTAGACATTCATCTATTTCTTGAGCATCTATTGTACTACATGTTTTAATCTTTGTGAGTCTGTGGTGAGTCACGAGTTAAATATAAATTGTCGTCTCTGCCCCTCAAAGTTTTCAATCCAGCTGAGAGACAAACTTTACATAGGAAACAATTTGAAAGCCCCAGGATGACACTTTATTTCAGCTGAGGAGAAAAAGGTGGATCCTGGGGCTGAATTAGCTGGAGGAAGAATGCGACATGAGCTTGGTAGGTCATGAAGGCTTTCTGTGGATGGGTGGGAAGGGATGGCAGGAGGGAGCATGGGACATTCATTCATAGCGAAGGGGGCTGAGAAAACCCCCTTCCTGATGGATGGGCACATATGGGCAGTGGGGATTGGATGGAGAGGGCAAGGTCACATGGTGAGCTGTCCAGGGTGAAGACCTAGGACTCCAAACTAGACAACAGGGAGCCACTGCAAGTTCTCAAGCAGGACATGACCCTGCTGGCAGAGCCGAGGACACAGGCAGCACGGGCACTAGATGGACAGTAGAACAATCTCACTGCAAAGCCAAAGTGGGTGGATCAAGTAACCCAAGAAACCAGACAGAGTCAAGGCCAGGCCTAGGGTGGAAGCAGGCACTCAGCCTGGGGACTAACAGTTATCATGCACGTACTCTGTGCCAGGCACTGTGTGAAGTGTTTTTCATGCATCAACTCATTTAATCCCCACAACAACCATTTGTAAATGGTAAAAACTGTCAGCTCTAAGGCACTGACATCAGTGTTATTCCTCTAGGGACAGCGGTGCATTATAAAGCCACCATCTTGGGGAGGCAGAGAGCTTACTCTGCTGTCTGCCTGATGCATCAGTTCCTTGATGCCTTTATCTGGTCCACACAGTGTTGAGTTAACTATTTGCATGCAGCCTACTGAGAGGTCAGAGGCTGTCTGAAAGGGGTGACTGTCCAGAATCTGGGGTTTCAGGATCCTCTGAGTGGTGTGGTGAAAAGGGCCTCAGACTGAGAACCTTACAGTCTGGTCCAACTACCTCTGGGACTTGGGGCAACTCATTCACTCTCTCTCCCTGTCAATGGGAGGGTGGGGCTCTATTTCTAAGATCCCTCCAGTTTTCTTACCGGAATGAAGTGAACTTGGGAACATCAGTTAATAAGCAAGACTGTATGAGTCTGGATTCCGGTAAGCAGGAAGGGTTACTGCAGAGCAAAAAGACTGTAAAGACATTTTGGCTAGAATTAAACAGAAATGGACAGAATAACAGAGTCAAGAAAAAAGAAGAAAGGAAGTGAGCAGCATTTAAAGGTTTAAAGCCCAAAGAGCCAGTTTCAAAGGCAAAATAGCAAAAACAGTCTGCCCAATGGATACATGGGCTCCTTGGTAAGAAGGTTGGCAGGCTGGACAACAAAGGGAATTTATTTATGTCCCAGCGGGTCCTATCCCAGGACTCTGATAGGTTTAGTCCTCTGCAGTGGGAGGAGGGAGGTAGGGTCAGGACCCTCCACTGGGGGCGGGAAGTGGCAGGCCACCTAGCCTGTGCCACTGTACATCTGCTAGGCTGATCCTGTTCTAGACAAACACTCTTTGGGTTAGGATTTGGCTCCCCTTGTGGTTTGACTACAAGAATAGATGTCCTGCTGCTGATGGTTTTGAGTTAGTGGGAGGCTGTCTCAGTGACCAGATGGCCCTGGCACAGACAAGAGAGAGTCTCTGGGTCCTCAAAGAAGAGGCACAGACCCAGCTGGATTTCCATTTGATGACATCTTGACCATGGCCAATCCGCCGCTCATTGATGATGCCTATGCGGTACAGACAGGAGGGCAGAGCACAGCACCAGGGACACTTAGCAAGTACAGGGGTTCTAGGCCCCAGGCTGGGGCTTGGGAACCCAATAATGGGACCCTATAATGTGAATAGAAGGAGAGAAACAAATAATACTGGCAAGGGTGAGGCAAGACAAGCCCAAGTTTTCAAAGGGGATTCAGATGTCATTCTGGCACATAAGGTGAGGGTCAGACAGGCAACAGGAGTAACAGCCAGGACAATGTGCCATTCAAAATTGCCAAGAAAGTTCTTTAATAATCCGCATGCTAGTGTTAGGATCATCAAGGATGCTTTAAAAAAAAATACATGGGCTTCCCTGGTGGCGCAGTGGACAAGAATCTGCCTGCCAATGCAGGGGACACGGGTTCGATCCCTGGTCCGGGAAGATCCCACATGCCGCAGAGCAACTAAGCCCATGTAGGCGCTACTGAGCCTGTACTCTAGAGCCCGAGCTCCGCCACTGCAATGAGAAGCCCGCGCACCGCAACGAAGAGTAACTCCTGCTCACCGCAACTAGAGAAAGCCCGCGTGCAGCAATGAAGACCCAACACAGCCAAAAAAAATTTTTTTTTAAATTAAAAAAAAATATAGATGGGGGAAGAGGCAGACCTAGAGACATTGATTTCATTAGTCTGGGGTGGAGGGTACAGGCAGTAGAGAGGAGGGGTCTGGACATGTATTTCTAAAATAATTCCCCAAGTAGTTTTACTGTAATTTGCTTCCAAAGGTTGAAAACCATTGGCCTAGACAGTGGTTCTCAGTCTATTTTTGGAGGAGTGGGAGGCAGAAAAGGCATCTAGGGAGCATTTCCCCATTGTTCCTGCTGCCCCCTCTGTCACCATCTTAGTGAAGGGGCTGTGCCTGTAGTTTGATTCTGATATTCCCACCGGGCCACGGAGAGCCACTGGTGGGGTGGAGCTCAACAGCCTGCATTAACATTCTTATTATGTAATATTAGATTCCCACCAAAGAATAAGGATAACTTATGAGTAAGCTAAGTAGGATAATGATAAAAGACCCCCGTGACCCAAGTGAAATCCTAGACCTTTATTAACACAGTTGGTGTCACTGGCTCTCCTCCCTCCCCTCCTGCCCCTGCCTTCCCACAGGAGATAACCCCCTTCCTCCGTGGGGGCATTTTTAACAAGCAGGGCGTCCTGGCATCTCTGGAGACCAGGTTCTGGGCCTCTGGGAGGGAGGGGCCTGCAGGTTGGAGGCGTGGAGGAGGCGGGGAGGAGGATGGAGTGCCCGGGCTGTGAGCAAGGGGGGCAGAGGCAGGGGAGCCAGGCAGAGCGTGCCCCAGCCTCTAACAGAAGCAGAGGCGGGCAAAGCGTGTGTTAAAGAAGCGCTAGAGAAACCCCTTCAGACCCAGTACAATGGAGACCCAGATGCTCTCAGAAAAGCCAGGCTTTCAACGGTTTTGTTTTCCCAGCTCTGGCTGCTGCTGCCCAATTGACAGGCAGGCCATAGCTCAGGGGGTGCAGAGTTCAAGGCCCTTCGGATCTGTCAGACGGGAACAAAAAGGCGCAACTTGATCTCTCTTTCTCTATAGGCTAATCACAAGGGTGAGCTTTCCTTGGGGTTATTATTCTATTATAAACCCAGATGCTGAAAGCAGATCAACCGTTACCTTTCTTAGAAGGTGCAAAGTAGGTCAGCGGCAGTCTATCAGGGTACACAGCCTGGGCCTGAGTGCCACAGGCTGTGTGAATAATTAATCCACACATCCCTGACATCAGCAGTGCAACAGGAGAGCATTTTCTCTCCCCAGGAGATTGTCAGGAATTAGAGATAAGAGGAAGCCAAAATATCCAGCCGTAGGAGCAGCAACAGGGAGGAGCAATCCAGGAGTGGGGGGGACGGGGACGGGGCAGGAAGCCAGTTCTTGGGAGGCTGGGATGTCTGAGGCAGGACTCTGGGCAGGGTCTCCCAGAGGGGTCTGGGGAGGACTGCGTCAGGGGCTGTGTTATGAAACAGACGCTCAGTATGAGCTGCGGCACAAGGACAAGGTCCGATCTTACTTAGGGGGTGGATATAACAAAAGGTCAGTTTAGGTGACGCGAGCAGCCAGAGTGGCTTGGCGTTTATGGGCCTATAACTTGGGCCTGGCATGGATTGGGGGTATCTGATCCTATAGGAACTGGGGGAGGTGGGACCCTTAATCACACAGGGGTTTTTCTGTGTTTTTCCAGAGACAGCTGCTTCCATGGATGAGAAGCCTGGAAAAGATCAAAAGTTACCCACCACCTTGCACAAAGTTGCACGTGCAAAGGTCTTCATTCGCTGTAAAGAGCTGGAGGCTCTCAGGGGAAAACTCGTCACTCCTGGTTAATGAGGCCCCGGCAGATGACAATGTGGAAAATAAAACAAAGAAAGGCCAGCCTGCTCTCCCAGAGGCTGGTAGGCAGCATAGTGACAGTGTGGCATCCGACCCTGGACTAAAGATCTCCCAAGCGGGGAGAGTAACCTGCAAGCTACAATTTTTGGTGCAAGGCTGCACACTGCATACAATTTTTGGTGCACGCTGCAAAACGGACCCCAGCATGGACTGGTGTGGTAATCAGAGTTATGTTGGTGGTAAATACCGGGTCCTCTCTTACTCTCTTGCTGGGAGTATAAACTTACAACCAAACTGGAAAACAATGTGGGAGTTTCTCCCAGAGCTAAACATGTGTGTCTTCTATGACCCAGCAATCCCACTCCCAGGAATATGCCTGTAGAAACGTGCACACACGTTTACTAAAAGACATGGATGGGAACATTCAGAGCAACAGCATTTGTCATAGCCCCGAAGTAGCAACCACCCAAATGCCTGGTGACAGCAGAATGTCTAGGTACTCTGTGGGCTCTTGTACAGTAGAACACTATGAAGCAATGAAGTACAACGTGCAACAACATGGCTGAATTTCACAAAAATAATGTTGAGCAAAGGAAGTCAACGCAAGGGTACAGGCTGCCTGATTTCATTTACATAAAGCAAACAGTCAAAACCTATGGTGAATATGCTGAAAACCACCCGCTTCTGCACTTTAAAGAGGCAAATTGTATGGAGTGTGAGTTATACCTCCATTAAGCTGTTACTTTTTAAAAACTATGGTATTAGAAGTCAGGATAGCTGTTATCGTTGGTGAGGAGTAGTGACTAGGAGGGGGCACAAGGGGGGCTTCTGGGTGCTGGCAATGTTTGGTTTCTCAGTTTGGGTGCTGGTTACAAGGGTGTGTTCAGTTGTGATGATTCTGTGTACCTTAGAACCTGTGCGCTTCTCTGTATGTATGCTGTACTTCAATAAAAATAACCACAAATGAAGCAGACCTGGCCTGGCCGGGCTCAAGTGCATGGGGATGGTGAGCCGGATGTGCTCACTCTCTTCAGAAAGGCCCCGACTGCCACCAGAGTCCCCCCAAGAGGACCCTGCAAGAGTTTATGAGGATGGGGCTCCCCATTCATTAGTGAAGCCTCATCTGCAGGGCCCTGGAGTAATTCTCAGAGGAGAAAGTAGGGCAGGTCCACCAATCACTTCTATTCCCAGGGCTTGGCTCAAGCAGGCAGGTGTGGCCTGGGATGCCAGAGTATTCAGCAGGCCTGGCGGCATCCTTGCCTCAGCAGAGGCTGGGCCATGGCTACTGTGACTCCTCACAGCTCAGCCTTCCGGGGGTCTGATCTGTTGCGTCTGGACTGGGAAGGAGGCATATCCTCAGGGAGACCTTAAGGGACATCTGCCTGAGCTGGGCCAGCCTCTGCCTGCCTGGAGCCCCAGCCAGGCTCTTCAGGGTGGGTTTGGGGAGCCTTATCAGTTGCTGCCTAAACAGCCGGAGCACTGGAGCCCCCAGGAAGATGGATCCCAGGGGGAGTGCACTGAGCACGGGAGAGGGGCTCCCTGAGAACCCCAAGTAGAACAGAGGTGAGATTTTAAGGTACAGGGCCAATGGGGATTTGAGGCAGTGGGCCAAAGTAGGACATAGGACTGCTGCCACTGGTGGACTCCTTTCACCCAGGGGGCATTAGAGGCCAAGTCCTTTATAAATCAGACAGTACAGAGGGCTGCTGCCAGGGCCAGGGACTTCTGACCCTCAAGATGCTGATTCAACTCTGCATTTGAAAAAAGTCTTCCAAGATGAATCTGATGCACAGCTGGATGTAGAGACAGCATGGATAAGTATCAATCACTTATTCAGTCAACAAACAATTGCTGGCCAGCTACTCTCATTCCAGGTCAAGGCCAGGTTCTGGGAAAGCAGAAGAATACAGTCAGGTCTTGCCCTTAAGGAGCCCATAGTCTGGTGTCCAGGGAGAGGCCTGCATATTACAGATAATTACAGCACACAGGGATGACAGCAATGACAGGATTCTGGAGCACAGAGAAAGGGTGAAAGAACCTACTTGTGACTCTTTTGGCGAAACATAATTTCCTCCTGATTCATTTGTTTCACAGGTCTGAATTTTTGTATTTTGCATTTAGGGACATAAAGTAGCTCAGGCCCAGCTCAGTAATTCTTAAATATTGTCCATGATAATTCACTCTGAAAAGAGGGCCTACCACCAGTATCTTTCAAGCTGTTTTTAAAAAGAACGAGCTAGGAAAGATAATAAAAGATAGTTAACTATGTCTGTTTCATAATTCTACCATTAAAATCATCTAGAATAGGCATATCTATTTTTCACAATTTTGGGGAAATTAATTTAGCTTATCATACATAAAGCAGTCCCTCAGACCTACCCCCGCCACACACACACCTCCTGCCCCACGCATGCACAATAGGAAACTCCAGCTATTCTCCTCTTCCTCTAGGTCTGTACTACATGACATAAAAATATAAAAATAAAATCAGTTCCTGGCCTGGGTGCCTCAGTAAGTGATGCGATCAGCAAAATAGGCTTAAATGCCTCCTTTTCCATAATCTTAGAAATCTATGACATTTAGCCTGAAATTTCCTATTTTAGTTGCCACAGTGGCCCCTTCAAGAGCACCCTTCTCCTTTGAGTGATACAGCAGGAGCACCCTGTTCATGTGGATCTAGTCCAGAGCAGCCCCAGAAACAGAGGAAACCACAGAGGAAGGCACTTTCCCCAAACAGAAGCTTTACCTTGGTCCCGTGGTAGAAGTCGTCCACGCATGTGGCGTTCATGAAGGTCTGGTGGAAGTGGGTGCTGGTGTCGATGCCTCCAGGGATCACCAGTTTCCCAGTGGCATCAATCACCTTGGCCCCTCCGGGGATCATGAGCTCACGGCCCACCTGCTGGATGATGCCATTCTCAATGTAGACATCAGCCTCGTGGGTGCAGTCATCGTTCACAACCTTGCCTCCCTTGATGAGAATCCGCACACTGGCTGAATTGGCAAGCATGTTCCTGTGAAAGGGGAGAGGGGGCACTGGTCAAGGTCCAAATTCCTTTTCACTGTCACCAAGGTCCCACCCTTTCCTGTGAGAGCCCAAACTCCATGGGCAGAGTACGTGAGCAGGGATGGGGAGGAAGTTTCTCCACAGCCCGAGGACACTGGTCCTATAGCCAGCTGGGGCCACAAGCCTCCCACTGACCTCCCAGCAGGACTCATTGGGAATCATGACAACACAGCAGTCAGGGTGAAGCTGGGGCCCAAAGAAACATCAATTTTCACCTTCTCAAGAAGTTGTGGTGGTTCTAAAGCATTTTCATATCTCTTGTCTCATCTTATTCCTAAAACAACCCAAGAAGTGGCATTTTACAGACGAGAAAACTGAAATTGCTAATAAGGAATTTATGGCTACTAAGTAGCCAAGTCAAACCCAGACGTCTTGTAGGACCAGTGTCCCCACTATACCGTATGGTCCTGAAGATGTCAGAGGCTCCTGGGACGTGTCTCAGAGAGCCAGATTCTCCAAGCCTCACAGCTGCTTAATTCCTGTCATGCTTCAGATTCTGATTCAGTTCACCCTCCTATGTCTGTCTCAAGAAGTCCACGACCTCACTGAAGCGCCACAGCTGGCTGCATATTGACAAGCTCATCTGATACGCTCAAGCCCCCCCGCAAGGTTCAGCTTTATTTGGCCCAGACTGCATCCCCAGAATCAACTTTTCAAAAGCCATAGAACTCTACCATACACTTAAAGAGGAATTAACCCCGATCTCTTCCAGAAAATAGAGACGGAAACCTTCCCAAGTCAGTTTATGAAGTCAGTACTGCCCTGATACCAAAGATAGAGAAAGACAGTATAGAAAAAAAAAAAACAAACAAACAAACTATAAAGTAATATCCCTCATAAACGTAGGTACAAAAATTTCTAACGAAATATCAGCAAACAGAATTCAGCAATATGTAAAAGAATGAAAGAATCCCACTATGCAAATGGAATTACTTCCAGGGATGCAAAGCTTGCTCAATATTTGAAAATCAATCAATGTAATCCACCATATTAACAGGCTAAAGAAGAAAAAAATCACATAATCATATAAATTGATGCAGAAAAAGCACTGGACAAAATTCAACACCCATTTATGATAAAAAACTCTCAGGAAAGTAGGAAAAGAAGTTAACTTCCTCAAGTTGATAAAGAACATCACCAGGGACTTCCCTGGTGGTGCAGTGCTTAAGAATCCGCCTGCCAATGCAGGGGATATGGGTTCGATCTCCGGTCCAGGAAGATCCCACATGCCACGTGCTGCAACTACTGAAGCCTGTGCACCTAGAGCCCGTGCTCCCCAACAAGAGAAGCCACTGAAATGCAAAGCCTGTGCACTGTAACGAAGAGTAACCCTTGCTCAGTGCAACTAGAGAAAGCCTACACACAGCAATGAAGACCCAACACAGCCAAATAAATAAATAAAAAAATTAAAGAACATCACCAAAAAACCTACAGCTAATATCAGAATTTAGGAAAGACTGAATACTTTCCCCCTAAACTGAGAATAAGGCAAGGATGTCTACTCTCACCACTGTTATTCAACAAAGGGAGTTTTAGCTAGCACTAATGAAATAAAAGGCATATAGACTGAAAAGGGAAAAATAAAACCATTCTTATTTGCAGGTGACGTGATGGGGGCTATGCAGAAAATCTCAAAGAATCTACAAAAAATCTCCTAGAACAAATGTCAGTTCAGCAAGGTCACAAGGTACAAGATCAACATAAAAAAAGCTATTGTTTTTCTATATACTAGCGATGAACAAATGGACACACAAAAAAATTGAAATACTTAGGTAGAAATCTAAGAAAATAGACAGGATTTGTATGCTGAAAACTACAAAATGCTGATGAAAGAAACCAAAGAAATAAATAAGTGGAGAGACATACAATGTTCATGGATTGGAAGACCCAGCATAGTAAAGATGTCAATTCTCCCCTAATTGATATATACGTTTAATGCAGGTTGATTCGGCGACTCTCTTGACCATTCAGTATCTGAACAGAAATGATTTTTACTTAGGCTTAGAAAATATAGGACACAATCTGACCGGGGGAGGGAGACTACACCACTGCAGTGTCTCTGTGGGCTCAATAAAGCCCACCTTTCTACATGGTAAACTTATTCTTCAGGATCCAATCAATTGTTCCCTCTTCTGAGGAGCCTTCCCCAACTCCCTCTGTACCTTCATGAGACACTGGAGTCTATCTCCACCTCTGGACTAAGTCCTCAAAGTCAAAGGCATAGCAGGACCAGATGCCTGGTCCTCATCCCCAGCATCCAGTATAGGAAACTCAAAACTGTTCACAAATGAACAGGTTTGGCTGCATCTACTTGTTGCACCCGGACAATCAAATGGTTTAAAGCAACAAGCGGTAGGCCAATTCCATATTTGTTGCCCAGGACATTTGGCAACTCTATGTCCAGGATAATGCTCAACTTTCATCCCTTTTCCAATACAGCATATCACTGTGAACAGAGCAAAGGAAGCGACATACTATCTCTCATCCTCGTCATTTCATTTTGCCTGCCACTAGGCAAAGTACAGGAAGCCTTTGTCCCAGGATGAAAAGGTCTCATAATCCGTTGAAGGAATAGCTCTTGTAAGGAAATAAGTCAACTATCTGGAGAGCTTAGCCTGCTCTCCTGGACACACTTGGTTAGGCAGTTGTTCTTTTGCTTTTTGTTTTTTTTGTCAAGTTGACCAGATTGGAGTGCATGGAATCTCCACACCAAGAGAGTTTACAGTACTTATTCAGCCTCAACTGCCAAGTCCTCCTGCTGTCAGGAGAGGGTGGTCTGCTGGGGGCAGTGTTGGGAAACAAGACAGGTGGCTGGGAGTGAACGCTGTTCACTTACACAGCAACATTGTCCTCCATGAACATCTGGTCCCTGCCAGGTATCATTCTGACCTTTGGGGAGGAGGGGTCCCTCCCCTAGGGTGGAAGGCCCTGGGCAGAGGCAGTGGGGAGGAGTTGGGTAGGCCAGAAGGATGGGGGGACAGGTACAGTCACAGCAATGAGTCCATTGTCTGAAGCTGGAATGAAGCTGACATATTTCAGGGGAACTTTTGTCCTAAAATCTGAAAACTGGAATTTTAATTTAATACACAATAATCAGGAAATGAGTTTGGTTCTTAAGTGATGGACAAAAACATTCTGGCCAAAGGAAGTCCAGAAATCCTCAGAGATGCAGTCTCTCTCTCTCTCTCTCTCATTACAAAGCCAAGGCCAGGTGTGACCACAAAAGGAGAGATGCAAGTTCTCAGAGGGAAATGATGGTAAGACACACACAATCCTCTGTGCAAATATATAATCCTCACCTTTTAAAGCAGCTTTAAGTAAGAGGAGAAATAGGAATATTTATGCTGGGAAATTGCTGCATAGTCATTATGTCAGTGTGGTAAATGAGGATATTGATTTGCTTATTAATCCAGAACACATGCTCATAGCACAGACCTGGAGGGCAGAGACCCTGAAAGGGTGATATGATAATGATTTATGGGGGATTCTTATCTGAGCTTTGATGCTGGAATCATAAGCCAAGGGTGTTTTCTTCAGTAGAAATAAGAAAACAGCTTTTAGTAAGCTAACACCCTGTGCCTGGAATTTAATTCACATGGCAGCCCCGAGAAGTAGGAACAAGGCAGGAAGTATTAGCCTCGTTTTAAGATGAGGAAGTAGAGGTTTTGAAAATAACAGGTAGGGACTTCCCTGGTGGCTCAGTGGATAAGACTCTGAGCTCCCAATTCAGGGGTCCCGGGTTTGATCCCTAGTCAGGGAACTAGATCCCACATCGTGCGGCAACTAAGAGTTTGCATGCCACAACTAAGGAGCCCAAGTGCTGCAACTAAGGAGCTGGCGAGCCTCAACTAAGGAGCCAGCCTGCTGCAACTAAGACCCGGAGCAACCAAATAAATAAATACAAAAAAAAAAAAAAAAGTCTACCTTTAAAAAAAAAAACAGGTATCCCATTAAAGGTCACACCACTCCAGCATGGAAGGATGGGCTTCATACCCAGGTCTGTGACTTAAAGGAAAGGTTACCAAAGTTAACTCTGGGTAGAAGAGTTTCAGGTGATTTTTATGTTCTTGATAGTTTTCTATATTTTTCAAATTTTATACAATAAACTTGTATTACCTTTTAGAATCTGAAAAGTTGTGTCAAGAAGGTTTTTTTTGGGCTTCCCTGGTGGCGCAGTGGTTGAGAGTCCACCTGCTGATGCAGGGGACGTGGGTTCGTGCCCTGGTCCGGGAAGATCCCACATGCCACAGAGCGGCTGGGCCCGTGAGCCATGGCTGCTGAGACTGCATGTCCGGAGCCTGTGCTCCTCAACGGGAGAGGCCACAACAGTGAGAGGCCCGCGTACCGCATAAAAAAAGGTGTTTTTTTGTTGTTGTTGTTGTTCTTTTTAAGCTACAAAGAAGGCAGAAAGAATCCAATGTGACCCTTCATTCAGGTCCAGTGAGCTCAGTCCCTCCCTCTGCCACTCTCCATGCAAGGAGATGAAAAAAGAACCTGCTACCACCAGCCATAACACTGAATCCTTCTCTAGAACCCTTGGGCTGCCACCATGACTCACCCGGTTGTTTTCCACTTCCTTGTTGGAAATCCCTGAAGGCTAACCAGGCTCTGAAAAGGCTGGGCTCCCTCAACAATACTGGGGAGTCCTGGAACCTCTCTGGTCTGGAGATCCCATTCACACAGCCTGACCTAGTCCTGGAAATCCAGGCTGGACTGGACTCCCAGGACTACCTTAGAGGGAACTCATTCTCAGAACTTGGAGGGTGCTGTTAATGATCTTAACAATTACTAAACACCTTCTGTATAATGGGCCCCTCCCTAAGCCCATCAGATACATCATCTTATTTGATCTTTACAGTACCCTGAGATAGGTACCATTATTGTCCCCAGTTTTACCATGAGGAAGCTGATGCTTAGAAAAGTTAAAGGAACTTCCTCAAGGTCACACAGTTAGTTTGTAACAGAGTAGGAATTGAAACCCAGATAGTCGTTTTCAGAGCAGTTATGAACTGAATGTTTGTGTCCTCCCAAAATTCATATGTTGAAGTTCTAACCTCTAGAGTGGCTATATTTGAAGATGGGGCCTCTAAGGAAGTTTTTAAGGTTAAATGAGGTCATAAGGGTGGGGCCCTGATCAGATAGGATTAGTGTGCTCATAAGATGAGACAACAGAGAGCTTTCCCTCTCTCCCCTACCCCCTCTTACCCCTGTGCACCATGCTTATGCGCAGAAGAAAGGCCATGTGAGGACACAGTGAGAAGGTGGCCAGCTACTAGTCAGGAAGAGAGTCCTCACTGGAAACCAACTCTGTAAATAATGGCTTCAGTGTAAATAGTGGCCTGGCTGCTAGGTCTGATTAGGCACAATACTGTCAGCTCCCTCCAACCCTCTGGTAGACTATCACCTTCAGACTGGAGGTTGTTGTCATCATAACTACCTGCAGGACTTCAGTCTTTTGGGGTTACCACTCCAGGCCTGGACTGGTGTGATTGGATAATATCATATCTCCCTGCCCAAGGTGCTTTTGGAGAATGTCTTTTTAAAATGAACATTTGTGTGCATGAAAATATTCTATAACTTCATGCCTTCTCAGTGTCAAGCACTGGAGACAACTCTGAAGGCACACAGGACTTGCTCTCAAGAAACTCAGTCTAGTGGGCGAGAGAGACACAAATAATTGCATTACTAAGTGGCTAAAGTGTCCAGGGGACACTGGGTGCCTCTCACCAGGTACCAGACACCACAACTGTGACTGGATGAGGCCAGCAGGTTGGTGATGGGAGGGGTGTCTTGTTACACAAGTATCCTCCCCACGTTTCTACATTTCCAGATTGTCTACATCACCAAGATGTCTAATCCCTCCTGGTCCCCCCTTGCTGTTGACTTGTGTGACGGTTGACATTCATTATGCTTCTCACCTCCCCCAGCAACCTCATTAGCACCTCATTCCTACAGCTTTCCCTGCTAGTCTTTGCTAAACGAAAGAAAGGAAAGACCCACTGACATGTTTCCCCACAGTGTGCCTGCTGTCTGTGAGTGTACTATGCACGTATGAACATTACAGAGTGAGGGGGTGGGTGAGTGGGGAGATACTTTGGACCTCTTCAGAGAGTCCCCCCAAAAGGGAAAGGATTTGAGCACAGTAGTTGAAACACATGCTTAAGCAGTGCAAACGCCACCGGCTATGACTGTCTTTCCCTCTGCTCTGGTTGGGGCAGCACATTCAAAGAACATTCTTGTCAATGGTCATGGTCAAGAAGGTCAGGATCAGTTTTACTAATTTATGATTCTTCGAGTCACCGATTTTATCCCCAAACATCATAACTGTATAGATAGAGCCAATATCCCGCCCACTGGCTTATTACACGCTATGGATTGAATGTTTAGGCTCCCCCTCCCCCAAATTCATATGTTGAAGCCTTAATCCCAATGTGATAATATTTGGAGATGGGCTTTTTGGGAGATATTTTGGTCATGAGGGTCATATAGTGCCCTTATAAGAAGAGACACAGGATCTCTCTCTCTCTCTCTCTCCCATATGAAGACACAGAGAGAAGATGACTGTCTGCAAGCAAGTTCCCGTCAGGAGCGGAACTGGCTGGCACATTGATCTTGGACTTCCCAGCCTTCAGAGCTGTGAGGAGTGAGCTTCTGTTGTTTAAGCCACCCAGTTTATGGTATTCTTATTATAGCAGCTCAAGCTGACTAAGATACCACATTAGATAGAAATAAACATTATAATCAAATCATCATTGAGTAACAACTGGGCCTTAAAATAAATACACCTCCTTTAAAGACTTCTGACTGTATCCCCACACTCCCATTTGTTTAACCAAAAACTTTGATCATCCACTTCTTCTGTTTATTCGAACAAAAGGATTCAAACCACATATCTGTCCTCCCAGGAAGAAATGGGGAAAAACTGCCAGGTAGTTCAATGCTATTATAAAAAATAAACCAGAGGAATGGAATTCTAGAGCTGCATAGATTCAAGTCCCCTCTGACTTTCCCTCCAGTCCTGGACTTTACCAACAGTGACCTTGAATCAAAGGGAACCAGTCCAGGACTAATGGGGTGGTGTTATGCTACAAATATTAAGGATCTTAAGAATTTTACAATTTATTCAGGGAATGACACCTTCCACAGCAAGATGGTGGATATCTCCAATATGCAAAGATTTATCCAAGTGTACCCAGCTCGTATCCCCCAATTTCCTGGTCCTTATATTCCTAAACCAGTGGTGGGTCAGAGCTCAGGTGATGTGCAGGCTGGGGGAAACAGGGACTTCCGGATGGGGAGGGACAGCGGTGTAAGCTGGGAGCTCAGTCTTTCATGAGAAAGCCTCTTCATGTTGAAAACAGTAGCAATTATTGCGATCTGCCCTCCAACAACTGTCTTGCTGGATGACAGTACATTTCCCGCACCGCCCACCCTCCTGCCCTTTTTCCCCCCGCTGCTGAGCAGCTTCCAGGGCAGAAATGCGCGGGGCCGGGGGTGCGTCCTGCCAAGTGGACAGTCAAGGCTACGGGCAGCTCTGCTTCTCATTCACGAAATGCACACGCCCCACACTCCTAGAAGGTGCACAGTGTTCGTTCCGCCGACCCCAACACCGTGTTTGGAGCTGCCTGCTTCTGTCATCACCTTCCACACTTCCCCGAGCCTGCAGGGAGGCGTGAGACGAGAGCGGCACAGTCTGTCCGGCACAGCTGCCTCCTGCCGGCAGCTCAGCGGGGCGGACTCCGGGCGGCTTCACGCTGGGCACAGACACACAAGCCAGAAGACTGCAGAGGGACTCTTCTCACAGAAAGACCTTAAAACTAACCTGACAGTTATTGGTTTAAGATGTATATTTCCTCTTAACAGGCACTGGTTTAAGACTCATATTTCCTCTTTCAGTAGAATCCACAGGAAAATGTGTGACTTTACACACACTTGGTCACTGCGATAGTCAGGAATATGCAAGAGCTACACACTGCGCCGGGACACGAAGGGTCTGTGGCATTTAACCCGACCCTAATGGCAACCCGGAGTAGAAGCTGGAGGGGAGGTGAAGCCGCTCAGGTCACAAGGGAATCGCTAAATGAATGGCATGTCTTGTCCCTTGCTCCAAGCAGATAACATTTGCTAAAGGATCAAAGGGCAATATATGTCACGGGTTTGGAAAAGAAAACAAAACCATGCAGCTGTTTTTCTTCTTCTGATCAGCACACAGGGAAGAGAGACAGAACAATGGGAGAGGGGTGTTTGTTTGCGCTTAGAGCACCCTGGAACGATTCCGGAAAGGGGTTCTCTTGGAGTTGAAAATGAGAATAAATTAAAGGTTCAGCAGAACACAAAAACGAAAAAAAAGAGAAGTGTGAGGTGAGTGGGAAACAGTTAAGTGTTTAAGTTAATAAATTTATTTTTTTTTAAAGTAAATTGCTTTCTAAATAGTAAAGCACTAAACAGTTCTTAACTAATGCTAAAGCACAGTGTGATTTTATAACTAATTCTTAATTGGCTTTATGAACTCTTGAGTAGATTTTAAATAACATTTATAACCTACGTGTAAGGTACAAAGAATAATGACACAAACACCTGGGAACTCAACATTGTCATTACCCTGTTCAAGAGTCAGCACCTCCTTCATCCCAACCCACATTCCCCTCCTGGAGGTAACTTCTCCCCTAGTCAATCTGTATGAATTAATGACTAATAACAATTAGGTGACAAGTAAGAAAAACAAAAGGACAAGATCACAGCTGCTCCCACCCCGTGACCACCTCTTCCCACATCCCATAGTCACACTTCACCTGCTCTATGACTGATTTCTTCACCACCTAGCTTTCTGCTTGCCAAGGTAAGAAGGAATCTGGGAAACTCCACTATGCTAAGAATGAAGTAGTGGGGGAGTTTTAATATTATCCAAACGCCCACTGGACCACTCCACTGGGATGTCCTACAGGCAGCACCATTCACTTGGCCCCAAACCAACTGCACTGTCCCCATCACCCACCCAGAAATCCGGGACTTTTCCTGGATTCCTCTCCAACCCAGGCCAGTATCAGTGTCCAGGAGGGCTGGCACGCACCTGGGAGTTTTGTGCAAAAAATTTTGAGGGATTCTGGAAGTAGAACTCAGCCGTGGGAAGAGGAACTGGGGGAGGTAAAAGGGCAGGTCCTCCGTCTCTCATCTGGGGCTCTCCAAGGACCGGTGGGGACCTGGAGGCCAGGGACCTGGACAGGAAGAACGGCTGGTCAGGCCAAGGGGTGGCTAGCTCAGTGAGGGCAGAGGCTAGAGAGGCTGTGGCCGATGTTACACCCACCCTGAGACACGCTGTATCCTTCATCTGCTGGCAACGCACTGTTTCTGCATCTAACTGGCTAGCCAGGAAGCCTCTACCATCCCAGGGGCCCTGTTTCCTTTAACCCAGGGGCTGGGCAGGGTCAGGGCTATGGGTGGCAGGTGAAGGCTGGCCCAGGGTATTTGTAACTGGGGACCATCTGTACAAGACCATGAAGCATCTGCATCTGGAATACTGCCACCACCTTTGCTACCACATGGTACAGAAGGTAGAATTAGATCAGGTAGGACAGGAAAGGGCAGCCTCTTCAGGCAGTAACAGGAAAGGGGATGACCGCAGTCTGTCAATGTGATGACCAAGGAAGGGCTTGCCCCTGACAAAGTATAAAATACCAGCTTAGGACCAGGGAGCTGCTACAAGTAAAGTCCAAGAGGTGGGCCTGGCTTCCGGGAAAGTGTATACAAATCCAACAGGGGTGAGTCCTTAACAGGCTAAAATCAAGTAAGTGGTTTTAATCCCATGGGTTCATCTGGCCTGGCCCGGCCCAGCAGGGTGCGGCTTACCGAGCTAGCGCAATCAGTGCTCAAGAGAGCAAAAGGGAAATTCCAAAGGATTAGCTGTGAGAGAGTGGTAAGAAATGGAGCCGCAGGCCACTTGTTCGACAAGATTAGCTATGAGAGAAATTGGGCAGTTGTTAGAAGGCAAAGCTGAGCGTGCATGTGAGTGTGTGTGTTGCTGACCCGGAACAGGCTTCTCCGTGCGCTGACACACGTGTGTGTCTGTGTGGGCATCCCAGCCCAGCATGCCCAGTTTCTGGCATTTGGGCAGCAACGTAGCTCCTTTCAGGTGCCCACTTACTCACTGAGGTCAGGAGGCTCATTTGAGACCCGGAGAGGCTGGGCACCAGCAAACACCAGTATGAGTTAAATCCCCCTTCTGCGAGCCCAGCTGCTCCAGGGCCCTGGAAGAAAAGCAGAGGAAGGTGTGCACACACTTTGACAAGGCTTCCTGATTCCTGACTGAGGCTTTAGCCAGACAACACCTGGCTTTTCGTGACCAGTAGTGTCACTACCACCACCAGAACCTTCCCGGTTCTGGCCAGTCCTCTGGCAGATTCCTCAGCCCTGCTGTGCTTTCCATGCTCTCGCCAGCTGTCTCCAGGCCCCAGAAATAATTCCATCGACTCCCTTGGAAGGACGGCAGCTGCAGCTCAAGGGTCTCCAGCGGCCCACAGAGTGGCTGCTTCCTAGAACGCCAGCCAAATGGCAGAGAGGGCCAGCGCCATGGCCAGAAAAAGGGGAAGTGCTCTTCCCACGGAGACCTACATTCTCAGGCAGGGGTTGGGGAAAGCCACAAGCAGGGGAAAGGAATGAGTTCTCCCAACTATAAAGCCATCACAAACCTGGGCTACGTGATAAAGTCTAGATTTGGGAGAGAAACAGAGCAGGAAAATAAAACTACTCTTTTAAACTGAAAATGAGTACGAATTAACTACAGCCATATACAATGTCTTGAAAACGATAACTGAAGGAAAGAAGCAAGACACAAAAAGTAAGGTATGATTCCATTCATATAACATTCAAAAACAGGAAAAAGTGAATTATAGGCACATAGTGGTAGAACTATGAAGAAAAGGCCAAGGAAAAGGTTCTCAGAAAAGTCAGATTGGTGGTTCTCTCTGGGGGAGAGGGGGCTGTGTTTGGGGAGGGCCACAGGCTTCTTGAGAGCTGCAAATACTCGAGTCTTTTACCTGGGTGGGAGTTAAAATAATTTAAATTATTCTTTAAACTGTCCGTATATTTTCTGTGCTCTTCTGGATGTATCCCATAATACATTTCACAATTAAAAAACAAAACAAAACAAACAGAACAGCATGACAGTGTACAAAAATGGTATGTCAAGTACTATTACAACCATGTGAAAATATGCATTCGAAAAATAGACCAGATGAAAATAAACAACAAGGTTTGTTACGGGATTGTAGGTGATTTCCCCTTCTGATTTTTCAAATTTTCTATATATTAATTTTATAATGAAAAGTAAATATGGTCATTTAAAACGACATAAATACTTCTATATTGTTTGAAAAAAATGGACATAAGGTGAAAGACGTTCTCTCTTCTTTTCAGTAGGTCTTGCCATCACCCTGCCACCTTCTGGAAGATTTCCTAAAAGGACTGGGCTTTGAAACAAACCAACCTCCTTCCCTATATCGACTCTTAAGTAGATTTCTGAAGGACACAAACTTTTTTTCTCTGTGATATGACTCCTTTAAAGAGGTACCAGATATTTCAACTTGGACTTAAAATGTGCTTCCAGGCCTCTCTCCCAAATGCAATGCTTTTACCTGCCATTGACTTAACACCATTAGTGCTTCCGCTCAATCAGTGACCCTCTTCCTGTGCCTGCTTCTGCCAGCTGCCTTCTCATGGACCAGACTCACCTCCATCACTGAGGCAGATGGGTATTTTTACCCCAATCCAGAATTCCTGGAGCCTGAGAAGCAAACCTCATCAGTGCCCATGGACAGACATGACTAATGGAACCCAACTTTGGGGAGATGGGCAGGAAGGCGGGTGAGCCACAGTGAGCTTATCAACTGCTTCTTAGAGACAAACTCACATGGGTGAGACAGCCGGGCACTTGCGGGAAGCACCTGGAGTGGCAGGCCAAGTGGGCACGCTTAGGAGGCTTAAAGAAAGGACTAGGGATGAAAACGACCAACTTCCCCTTGACTGGGACAGTGATGCCATTAGCCTGATTGTGTCCGTATTTCAGAGACCTGTTTAAGGGAGCAGTGATTGAGAGTGAGTGGGACACAAAGGAAGCAAAGGGGGATATGAGGAGGAGATGGAGTGAGCGATGGGGTAGGGCCGTGCTACAAGCACCGAACTTGGCTTTGTCCCTCTAGCCGTGTGACTCTGGGCACATCCTTAACAGCTCCAAGCCCGTCTGCACGGCTGTAAAGTGGCCATCGGCACCATCCATCCACATCATTGCTATTAAGCTCTTTTTGTGTCACACACAACTTCATATAAATCTTGCAACAACCCTGTGAGGTCATTAAACATTATCATCCCCGTTTTATGGCCGAGGAAACTGTGGGTTGGAATTCGTACTTACTAGACTGGAGCTCCTAGAGAGCAAAGTTATACCTTATTTTATCCTTCCCAGGGTTGGTATGCAGAGTGGACTCATTAAATGTCAGTTGAAGGAAAGCAGGAGGATTGATCATATGAGACAGCGGTGGGAAAGCATTTTATGAGCACAAAGCATTAGCCACAGTAATGGGCTGTTAGCAATGGCAAGGAAGGCATCTCAAAAGAGAGTTCTGTGCCAGTTGTGAGGGTGTTTGGTGCAAGCCTGGGGCAGAGGAACAAAGCAGGCATTCTGCGGGATGAAAAAAAGACAAGAGGCAGAAGTAAGCAAAGATGGGCTGGGAATGGCAAGCCGACTAACGGCCTTGGAGCAGAGAGGTTAGGCTGGGATGAGGAAGCAGCTTGGAGAGCCAGGGTGTGCAGAGCAAGAGGCTCGGGCTTCTGAATGAGATCCGCAGGGCCTGGGAAGCCCTGGAGCATTCAGAGCAGGAGGCTGAGCATGGTCAGGGGATATAACCGTGATTCGGGGGCTGGTCTTCCTGCTTGTTTACCAGGCACAGGTTGAATGGAGGCTGGGAGAGCAGTGACTGCTGTGATCCCGGCATGAGGATGCAGTAGGTTAATTACGTAATGCTCACGGAATAGAAAAGGAAGGAGCAGAGCTTGGAAAGGACTGAATGCTGGGAGGGTCTCTGGAGGAAAAGGAAAACAGACTGGGGACGACAGTAAGAATGGCAGCATGGGCAAACAGAGCGAGCAGAGAGCTGCGGACAGATGGAGACCAGCTGTCAGGGCACGCCTGTGCTGTGTGGAAGCGCAATAATAAATGCTGATTTCAGCTTCTCTCTCTAGGAATCCCTTAGGTCAGTCAGAAGATGGCAACTGACCCAATCACCCAAGGTAAGCAGGTGGCGGAGGCCAGACTGTTAACATTTACTGAGTGCTACTATGTTAGGGGCTGTGAAGGCTCATATCACATGGCATTTAACTGAAACAACCTCACAATTGCCCTTGGAGGTGATAGGCTATCTCCACTCGACAGATGATGACTGGAGGTGATGACTAGCCAACATCACACAGCTTCACGGAAAGGAATAGGAGTAGGGGTAATTCTAGACACCAAATAATACCAAAAGCAAAAGGTCTGGACGGTGCTAATAGGCTAACATTTTTATTTACTCGTTTGTTGAACATTTAGGAGACACTTCAAACAAAACACGCTGCTCAAGCACTGTCCATTCTACCCACTAAATCTGTTTCTTAAACTCCTTTCTCCAAACCCACCACCTCAGTCCAGGTCCTTGTCAGCTACCTGGATGGGGACATCACTATTACCTGGATACTTCTAATTGGTCTCCCAGCCTCCGCACTGTTAGTGCATTGAGCTTGCTAAGATGCAAATCAGATCACAGGGGCAGGCTTAGCACCTGCTAAACGGTACTGTACCAAGAGCCAGATGCTGCACGCCCCCACCCCCCAGCCCCGGAGCTCGCAAGTTTGCAGTGGACAGAAATGCATAAACAAAAATTTCAACGTGAGTTAAGAGAACAGCTGTGTCAGTCCCAGGAGGGGCAGGAAGCACTTAACATTGACTGGGATAAAAGGCTGCTTCGCAGAGGAAGTGCCCTTGAGGTGAGTCTTGATAGTTGCTTAGGAGTTCACCAGACAGTGGGGGAGAAGACAGGCCTGGGCGTTGCAAACAGAAGCAGAGCAGTGCTTTGGGGATGGTTGATACTTTTGACTTATGAGGATGGAGAATAGGCAGAGCCCAGATCATCCACGGCCTGGTGGGCTAGGCCAGGAGTGTGGCCACACTAAGTGCTACGGAAGTGCATCAGGAAGGCTCGCTGATATGGCAAAGAAGGAAGTGCCAGCATTAGATTTACATTTTGCATAAAAAATAAACGTATAAAGTGCTAGAAGGAAACACAGATACTTTTATAACTTTTGGATGGGTTACGATTTTCTTAGTATAATCTAAAGCCAGAAACTATAAAACATAAGATTGATGTAGATATGACTAAAATAACAATGAAAAACTGTGATGCAGCAAAAGATACCACAAACTCCTTTTAACAAAGACAAATAAAAACTAGTTATGACATGTTTGCACCATATAACTAACCCTAACTAAGGATAACTGTGATACGGAAGAGCACTTATAAATCTTAAGAGAAAGACAAACACTCCAGTACAAAAAATAGGCAAAGGACATGAATAGGTAACCCACAGGGGTAGGGGGACTATAGACAGCTAAGAAGCAAATGAAATAATGTGCATCTTTATTAATAATCAAAGATATGTGAATGAAAACAATGAAATTACATTTTTCACTTATCATAATGGCATAGATAAAAGAGAACAAAGCCCAGAGCAAGTGAGAAAAGCATGGACTCGCTCTCAGACACCATTAGTAGTTCAAATTGGTACCATCTCATCAGAAGGAAATCTGCATGAGATCTGTCTGTATGAAAACTTAAAATGTGCATTCCACATCTAAAAACTTCTTCTAAGAAAACGGTTGGACCATTGCACAAAAATGTATTATGTGGGTATTTTGTTGCATTGCTGTTTATAATAGCAAATATTTTGAGAACAAGCTGAAGGTCTATCAACCTGAGGACTGTTTAAGTAAATAATGGCATATTCACACAATAGAAGGCTATGCAGCCATCGAAAAGGATTGTTTAGATCTCTAAGTACTGACATGGGAGGCTGTCTATGATTCAGAGCTAAGTTAAGAAAAGCAGGTTACAGAACAGGACCTGTGGTGTGTGTATCTACTTGTGTATTTACATATAAGTGAGATTTCATATATATATATGAATATTAAATCTCATTTATATGTAAATCTCATTTATAAATATTCATCTATATACATAAACTCACACATAAATGAGCTTTCTGCATAAAACGCTATTAACTGCAGTTGTCCCAGAGAAAGGGAATTGCAGCAGGACTCAATCTCTCGGCACTATTTGATTACATAAATATTTTTATGACAAACTAGCTGTGGAATTGACGATAGCCCTGGTCAAGCGAGCAGCAGCATTGGAGTACACTCTGAGGAAGTCTGTGCCAGCGCAGGCAATCCACTAGCAAGTCAACATCTCTTGTACATTTATTCAACTACCACTCATCAGTACATCTCATGGCCTATGGGATCGTTCTGCTCTGATGTCTCACTGGCCCTTCAAACTCATCACATCTAAAACTAAGCTCATCATACTCTTTCTGCACCTGGCTCCTCGTCCAGTGTCCCCTATCTCAGTGAAAGACACTCCACCTCCCACCCTGGGACCAAGCCAGAACCAGGGGCATCATCTTCAATGAAGAGAGCAAATGGGGGCCCCCTCCACAGGCAACAGCGAATGGCCCCCTTCCTCCACTCCGTTCACCGGGGCCCCAGACAAGACAGAATCTTTTCAAATGGCTGAAAAACAGGAGTTGAACGCCCTCTCTAACCCGGCCCATCTGGCTGCTGCCCTCCTTGAATGAACAGTTGGAGAGGGGGTGCAATGGATTGTTCGGGGTCCAAAAGCTTTTCCTGGTGGTTGAGTCTGAAAAAGTAGAGATACCTTCATTCACTTAAACAAAAAGAGCTAATGAGCCTTTCCTTCAGCCCTTGCTGGGCTGTGGAGCACCTGCTGTGTAACCGCCAACAAAAGGGATGAATAAGTCTACATCTCTTGAAAGCAAGTAAATGGGAGTAATGGGAAGTCTGGTTGTCTGCCCATCCAATTCACCCTGAATGCCAGCATTTCCTCTTTTTCTTGTTCATCTGCTCCCACTAGAAGAGGGGAGGGGTTGGAACTGATGACAGACTCCCAATTACCTTTATAAACACAATTTATTTCCCTTTCCTTCCCAGAAGGGCTGGCCAGATTCCCTAGGTTCCTAGTCCCTGGCAGCCTCCTCTCCAGCCCCAGCCCAGGCCAAGGACCAATCCCTGAAGACAAGTCTAAAGACTAGAGTCCCACATGCTAAGACACCCAGTTAGGACACCTGGCTCTGGACAAGCCCTGAATGTGCGCTCTACCTCTTCTGCTGTAGAGGGTCAGACCCCAGATTCCACATCAGGTACCAGATGCCTTGCGCCCAAGCCCTGCTTGCTAAAGGGTCCACTATCTCATGCCTGGTAGGCTGGCATGCTCTTCCTTCTTGTTGCCTTTTCTGGGAGTCAAGTCCTGCCCATCTGTGTCTGAGGCCCCTCCACCTGTTGGCACACTCTTCTGACACCAACTGCTTCCTCCCACCACCTGTGCCCACACTTCCGTCACTGTGCTCTACCTGCTGTTTTCTGACACATGCCTGGGTTCCTACCAGCTGTGGTCTCCACCATCATGGGTATGCTGCGCAGTGGAACGAAGGTGCTCCAGTGTCTGTGGCTAGTTGTCCCCTCACCCCACCCCTACCCATTCCAGTTCTGGTCCTTCCCCATTTGCCTGCTTCTGTTGAGGGTCATCAAGTGATCCACAGGAGGAGGCAGCTTACATGATTAAAACATTTATCTCGTTTACAGTAGCACCAAAAGCATGATGAATTTGACAGAAGGTGTGTAAAACTTGTACGACGAAAGCTACACAACATTGTTAACAGAAACTAGAGAAGAACTAAGTAAATAAAATCTTTACTTTTTTGTTTGTGGGTTGGAAGACTCAACATTGTTAAGATGACAGTTCTCCCCAATTTGATTCAGAGATTCAACACAACCTCAATCAAAATCCTAACAGACCTTCTTATGGATATTGATAAGCTGATTCTAAAGTTATATAAAAATGTGTACAACCTAGAATAGGCAAACTTATTTTGAAAAAGTACAAAACTGGAAGACTTACATTACCTGATTTCAAGACTTACTATAAAGCTACGGTAATCAAGAGAGTGTGGTACTGGTTTAAGAAGAGACAAATATACGGGTAGTGCAGAATGGAGCGTCCAGAAATAGGCCTACATATATGTATGGTCAATTGATTTTTGACAAAGTAATTCAATGGAGGAAAAGTAGTCTTTTCAACAAATGATGCTAAGCAAATATACTTCCATGTGGGGAAAAATGAATTCAAAATGGATAACAGACCTAATCATAAACACTAAACTATAAACCTCTAAAAGAAAACATAGGAGAAAGTCTTTAGGATCTTGGGTTAGGACAAAAAAAAGCATGAACCCTAAAAGATAAAATTGATAAATGGAACTTAATCAAAATTTAAAACTCTTGCTCTTCAAAAGATACTGTTAAGAAAGTGAAAAGTCATAGACTGGGACAAACTATTTGCAAAACATATACCTGCAAAGGACATATCCAGAACATGAAGAGAATTTCTTTACTCAATAAGAAGGCAAACAATACAATAAAAAATGAGCAAAAGATTTGAAAAGACACTTCACAAAAAAGATACAAATGGCAAATAAGCACATGAAAAGATGTCAACATCATTGATTACCAGGGAAATGCAAATTAAAACCATAATGAAATATCACTACCCATTAGAATGGCTAAACTTAAAAAGACCAGTAATACCAAGGTTAGAATGGATGTGGAACAACTGGAACTCTTGTGCATTGCGGGTAGGAATGTAAGATGGTGCAACCATTTTTGAAAATATTTTGGCAATTTCTCATAAAGTTAGACATACACTTACCATACTACTCAGTAGTCCCACTCTATAGATATTTGCCAGAGAGATATAAAGATATGTGCACACAAAGACTTATCCTTGTAATAACCTTTTTTCATAATAACCCCAAACTGGAAACAACCCTAGCGTCTACCAGCGAGTGAATGGTTAAACAAATTGTGAGTACAGTACTAATTCCAAATAAACAAGGGAATAATACTCATTAATAAAAAGGAACTAACTCCCAGAGAATGGGAAGATTTGCAAATCAGATATCTGACAAGGGACTTATATCTAGAATATATAAAGAATTTCTACGACTCTGTAATAAAAAGACATAACCCAATTTAAAAATGGGCAAAGGATCTGAATCAACATTCCTCCAAAGAATATATATGAATGACTAATAAACACATGAAAAGATGCTCATTTAGCAATCCGTGGGATGCAAATCAAAACCACAATGGATACCACTTCACACCCACTAGGATGGTTATAATAAAAAAGACAGATAATAACAAGTGTTGGCGGGGGTGTGGAGAGAAACTGGAAGCTTCATGTACTGCAGTAGAAATGTAAAATGATGCACCTGCTTTAGAAAACAGTCTGGCAATTCCTCAAAAAGTTATAGAATCACTGTATGACCCAGAAGTTCCACTCTTAAGTATACTGTATATCCAAAAGAAATGAAAACATATGTCCACACAAAAACTTACACAAGAATGTTCATAGCAGCATTATTTATAATAGCCAAAAAGTTGAAACAATCCAAACCTCCATCAACTGATGAAAGATAAACAAATGTGTCAAATCCATGCAACGGAATATTATTCAGCAATAAAAAGAGAAGAGGTATTGAGTCACACTGCAACACGGGTGAACATCATGCTAAGTGAAAGAAGCCAGTCATGCTGGAGTACATATTGAACCCATTTCTAACGTATGGGCTCCACAAAACCAGGCAATGAGGCTGGATTTGAGCCATCGGATACCATTTGCTTGCCCAATCTATAGCTAGAGTAGGGTTTCCTAGTCTTGGCACGACTGAAATTTTGGGTTGGTTAATTCTTGGCTGCAGGGACTATCCTGTGCATTGTAGCATATTTAGCAGTATTCTTGGCCTCGACCCACTGACGCCAGCAGCACCTGCACAGTTGTGACAACAAAAATGTCTCCAGACATCGCCATATTGGCCCCTAAGGGGCAAACTCCCCCCTGGTAGAGAAACACTGATCTACAGTGATAGCAGATCACTGACTGGGGAGGGAGGAGGAAAGGGGATTGAACAGAAGGAGGCACAAGGGAACTTTGGGTGGTAATAAAAATATTCCATATTTCAATTGTGGTAGTGATTACGCAGGTATATACATATGTCAAAACTCTTAAGTGAACATTGAAAATGGTTACGTATATTTTATGTAAATTACACCCCAGCAAAGTTGACTTAAAAGCAACAAAAACGCATTAAAAAGAGGACTGCTAAAGGGAACTCAGAAAAAGAAGAGATATAATTTAGTAGGAATTATATTTAATGCCAAGCATCCTGGCAGTTAGAGCAAAGGGGGAAATGGTTTGGGAGGGAAGGGGAAAACTCTTCTTATTATTGGATAAAAGGGAGGCTCTGATTCACCCAAAGGAAAGGCATTTTGAATCCCAAATAATTCCCTGCTCTCCTCTACCTAAACGAACATTCAAAAGAAGGTCTTAGAATGTTTTCGAGAAAGCAGGTCTGCTCTCTATGTAGATAATTCTAGAAGGAATTTATTGGGTTACTCTTTAAGGAAAATAAGAAACAGATATATTTTATTGCAGTTTTGTAGAAGGAGCAGAAATATTTTCCCAGTGGTCATTTTTAATATAGAGCAAACATCAATAAAAGGCTGAGGAAATATCATTAAATTTTAATTCAGCAATGACATTTCTGTGGAGGTTAAAGTGATATGGTCCAATTATAAATTTACATCTGGTGCTCTAACCTAGAGTAAAAAGCGACATAAATGTATCTTGTACACCCTTGAACTGGTAATGGTAAGGAAGGCGTCTAAATATTGCTCCTCTAGTTAGGCCACCCCAACCCCAGCCATCGCCTATGCCAAGTTCATGCTCCCCACCTCCTCTCCCCTCAGCCTAGTGTTCCAAAATTGAGGAACACTACAGGTGATTCCAGAAGGTATGTGTCCCTCCCTCCCCCATCGGTAGAGCATTCCTATGAAAACCTTCTAAGCAAAGTGGCCTAAAGCAAAGAAGCAATTACCTTAGGACACATCTTGCTAATGGATGCACAAAATAAATCTAGATAAAGTGCTCACAGACACAGTTCAAAGCTCTGGCAGCCTGATGCTGAGACGCCGAGTGTAGTTCCCGGGGAAGGAGACTGGCGGCGCCACTCCTATCTTGAGGTGCGCGTTGCCTCCGTAAAGGGTCTCAGCAAAACAAAAGCTGAACACTGTTTTCGCTTTTTGCCTTTGTTCCTAAAAGCAGAAATCCTCTTTCTGTCGGTTAGCGAAAACAGGTACTCATGTAGGTCTTTCGTAAAACTGAAGCAGCCATAAAATGAGCTTTTGAAGCGGGAGATACCTGTACACCTCCCCGGACATAAGTGACCTTGAATCATGAGTGAGGAGGCGGTTTCTTTTTCAGTTCTCTTTTTCTACTTCTGATTACATCATGGAACACCTCTCAGGTGGTGGATGTGTCTCGTCTAATACTTAGCACTTGCTAATTTCTCTTTTTTAACAAAAGAAAGAGCAAAGTCTAGTTTGTTATTGGAATTTAATAACATCGGTTGGCTTTCATTCTATTTATTTTTCTAGTTATTTATTTATGGCAAACATTTCCATTTATGGTATTGATATAATATTTCTTTTTTAAAAAATTCAAGCTTATTTAAAGAAAAATATTAAGCATCTATCTCATAGAGGATATTGTAATAAGAAAAATGGAAAGAAGGTATATAAAAATGACTCAGTTGGAGAGACAATATTCTCGACCAGGGGTCTCCAAACTTTTTCCGTAAAAGGCCTTTGGACCAGTTTGGGTTCTGTCACATATTCTGTTTTGTTTTAAGTAATCCCTTAAAACTGTAACCACCACTCTAAGCTGCTGGTGGTTTGCCCACCCAGGGTCTAAGAGCTGTGCTGTCCAATGAGGTAGCCACTAGCCACGTGTGGTTACTGAGCACTTGAAACGTGGCACTTGAAACTGAGGAACTGAAATTATAATTGTATTTATTTTTAAGTGACTAAGGCACTATGCAGTGCAGCCAATGATTAAGGAAACATATAACTATTTCATACCAGCCTTAAAAGAAATGGCAATGGAAAGGTAACTCCCTCTCAACCTTCTTTTGACTTTCCCTGCCTCTGCAGTTCATCAATAGTTGTCAATAAATTACATTTTGACGGCAACTCATAGTCATTACAATCAGGAATAAAGCAGGGATGCCTTCTCTGACTACGATTATTAAATGATGTTTGCAATTTGCTTAAAAATGCAATAAGAAAATTAAATCCTCAAGATAAAACGGAAAAAAGAGATAAATTGTGTTATGATTGTATACCTAGAAAACCTATGAAAATTGGTAAGACAACAGATTATAAGATAAATAAAATCAAAATATTTTCTTCCTATGCTAGCAGTCAGCCACTTTGAAATAGAAACTGGAAAAGATATTGTGTTCACAATAGTGAAGAACACTGGAAAACACTTATGCATAAAAAAATAAAACACTAAGAATAGTCCAGAAAAGGCAAATCTAAATATAAAGTAGTTTCTCTATTTGGATCTATTTTGTTTAGAGGCTGCCCAAGGTTGGGGGTGGAAATGGGAGTAAATGCAAATGGGCTTGAGTTTTCTTTTGGGGGAGATAGAAATTTTCTAAAAGTAAATTGCATGATGGTAGCACAACCCTTTAAATATACTAATAATCAGTGAATTGTACACTTATAGTGGGTGAATTTTATTGTATATAAGTTATATCTCAATACAACGTCACACAAAAAGAGACCAAAAACAAAAAACTAAGACAGGCACAGACTCCTATAGAACTTCTCAAAGTACATAAAATAGGATGTAAACACAATGAAACAAATATATTCAGACAGGAAAGGCTAATATCTTAAAATGTCAATTATCCCAAAATTAATAGATAAGTGTCATGAAATTCCTATTAGAATTCCCAAAGGGTTTATTTTGAAACAGATAATAATAGAATTGAGAAGAGTCAAGAAAATTATGGAAAGGGATACTGTGGGGTAGGTAAAGGACTTCCTTAGAAATAATAAAAGATACTATATGAAATTACTGTAATTAAATCTGTACGGTATCAGCATATGATTAGACAGAGAAGTGGAAAAGAGTAAGGCAATTGGTAGCAGATTTCAATTAAATCCAACAAAAGAGATATTTCAGTTCAGCAGGGAGAAAAATGATTTACTTAATAATAGATGGTGCTGGCATCCCTGGCTATTTGTCTGGAAGAAAATTAAGCTGGCTCCCTACCTTACAGCTTATACCCAAATCTGTAATCCATCTGGAATTTATTTACATGTAAAACATAAAACAGTTAAAAATATTAGAAGAAAGCCCAGGAAAATACATGTATAACCTAGAAGCAGGGGAGACCTTTTACGTCAATCTAGAAACCCAGAAGCCATAAAAGAAAAGTCACATTTCTGACCTTATAAAAATTTTTAAATGTGATATTACAGAAGATGATCTCATTTGATATAAAAATCATACCATAGAAATAAAGTCAATAAGCAATAAATAGCCTGAGAAAACATGTTTAGTGAATATGACGGCTATGAACTCTTACAAATTGATAAGAAAAATACAACCAGGAGAAAGATGGGCACAGGACATGGATAAGTGATATGTAGAAGAGCAAATCTAAATGACCCACAACATATAGAAAGATGTTCAACCTCGCCAGTAATCAAGGAGATGCAAATAAAAGTCATAATGAGGTGCCACTTCATATCCATCAGAAATGGCAAAAATTCCAGAGTGATGCCTGATGTTGGCAGGACTTGGGGGAGGAGGGGTGGGGGTTGGGAGAGGTTGCGTAGGCGCTGCTGATGGAAATGCAAATTATTACACACTTTTGGGAAACAGTCTGAAAGCCTCTATTAAAATTTTAAAAAGATCTCTGACTCAGCAGCTCCACTCATAGGGCTCCATCCACAGACAAAAAAGCACGAGAACATAAGGAGACATGTACAGAGAGTCTACTGCAGCACAGCTGGTAGGGCAAAAAACCCAGAAAACTGGAAACAAATTGAATGCCCATCAATGGGGAATGGCTGAAAACCTGTGGTACTATCCAAGGGAAAACTGTTTCTCTATTCACAACACTTCTGACACTAACCACTGGAAGCTAGTGCAGACTCTGGAAGCTAAGGGCTCAGTCCCACAAGATTGTCCCCAGCTGCAGATGCCAGTTGTCACCTGTACTTCTGACCATCCAACTATAAATCTGGGGTTCCCACAATGCCCTCTTGGAGTTTGCTAATTCGCTAGGACAGCTCACAAACCTCAGAGAAACACTTTACTTACTATTACTGGATACAACTCAGGAACAGCCAGATGGAAGGCATGCACAGGGCAAGGTGTGGGGAAGGGACTTGGAGCTTCCATACCATCTCTGGTGCACCACCCTCCCTGCACCTTGATGTGTTTACCAGTGTGGAAGCTCTCTAAACTCCTTTGGGTTTTATGAAGGTTCCATTACACAGGCATGAGTGATTAAATCACTGGGCCTTGGTGATTAACCCAATCTCCAACTCCTTTTCTCTCGCTGGAGGTGGGGTGAGGGGTGAGGGGTGGGGCTGAAAGTTCCAAACCTCCATCATCTAGTTGGTTCCCTTGACAACCAGCTCCATCCTCTGAGTCACCTTATTAGCATAAGCTCAGGGAAGGTGGAAAGGGGCTTATTATGAATAACAAGACACTCCTCTCACACCAATCTCTCAGAAAATTAAGAGTTTTACGAACTCTGTGCCAGGAATTGGGAATGACGACCAAATATATATTTCTTTAATTTATATCAAAACAAAAAAGGGTAGATTGTGGACTAGGGTGCAGATATTGCATTTTTTTAAAAAAAAACTTTTGGCCACGCATGTGGGATCTTAGTTCCCTGACCAGGGATCGAACCTGCGTCCCCCGCACTGGAAGCGTGGAGTATTAACCACTGGTCCACCAGGGAAGTTTCTGCTTTTTCTTTTTTTCTTTATGGAGCACAGGCTCCGGACGCACAGGCTCAGCGACCATGGCTCACGGGCCGAGCCGCTCTGCGGCATGTGGGATCTTCCCGGACCGGGGCCGGGGCATGAACCTACGTCCCCTGCATCGGCAGGCGGACTCTCAACCACTGCGCCACCAGGGAAGTCCCTATTTTTTTGAGATTAAAAAAAATGAAGTTTCAACAGTCACAAAAGGTGTTTCTCTGTTGGCACAGTGGTTAAAAATCCGCCTGCCAATGCAGGAGACATGGGTTCAAGCCCTGGTCCGGGAAGATCCCACATACCGCGGAACAACTAAGCCCGTGTACCACAACTGCTGAGCCTGTGCTCTACAGCCTGCAAGCCACAACGACTGAGCCCGCGTGCCACAACTACTGAAGCCTGTGTGCCTAGAGCCCATGCTCCGCAACAAGAGAAGCCACCGCAATGAGAAGCCCGCGCACCGCAACGAAGAGTAGCCCTGGCTCGCTGTAACTCGAGAAAGCCCGCGCGCAACAAGGAAGACCCGTCGCAGCCAATAAATAAATAAGTAAATAAAATTAAAAAACAAAACAAAACAAAACAAAAAACAGTCACAAAAGGCCACATTTGATTCCATTTATATGAAATGTCCAGAATAGGCAAAGCTATAGAGATAGAAGGTAGATTTAGTGGTTGCCAGGAGCTGGGGTCAGGGAGGGGAGTGGGAAGTGATTTAGGGGCAAAGCGTTTCTTTTTGGATGATGGAAATGTTCAAAAATTAGAGAATGGTGAAATCATTGAATTGTACACATTACATGGGTGAACATTATGGTATTTACATTGCATCTCAATAATGCTGTTAAAAAGGCTTCAAAGCTATTTCAAACTTGCATCAGGTGCTTCAAGCTAAGCCTGCAGTGCCAGCTTTAAGAAGCAGTAATAGGAAAGAATGGACACTTCAGCCTGACCCGTAAGTCGAGAAACAGGTCGGAGTGGATGTGCCAGATGTTCCAGGGTATGGTCCAAAAAAGGGACTAAAATGGGAGAATGCCCTCAACAAGCACCCTCTCCACCACCAAAACAAAACACAACAAAAACAATGGAGGACAGGCTGAAACAACTTCTGGAATAGGTTACATACATTGAAAAGGGCCACAAAATGGAGTGTTGACTACCTCCACGACTGCTTTCTAAGTACATTCCTAGGCAGAGCTCTATCCCAGTCCCCCCTCCCCACCAACTTGGGCAAAACGCCCTCCCCAACTCTGCTGGACCTCCACCACAGGGGCCAGAAGTGCCCACTAGCCTGATGACTTCCATCAGCCCTGTCGGGGTCAGAGCACAGCTGCTGTCCACCTCTATCTCCCAGAAGTCAGGAGTCGGGGGGCGGGGGGAGGGCGAGCAAAGACTCAGAAAGAGAATGATAAACAAATGAAGCAGTGGGTTCATGGGGTGAAACGGGTGAAGAAAACATGGACTAGAAACAGTGATGCAGGAGAGATGTGAATTCGTTTTCTATGCTGTTTAACAAATTACCACAAACTTAGTGGCTTAAAACAACGCATCTTCATTGCCTCCCTTTCTGTGGGCCAGGAGCCCTAAGTTCTCTGCTTTAGAGCCTCACAGGCTGCAGTCAAGGTGTTGGACAGGCTGTGTTCTCATCTGGAGGTCTGACTGGGAAGAACCCACTTCCAAGCTCACGCAGGTTGTTGACAGAATTCATTTCCTTATGGTCATAGGCTTCTAGCTAGAGGCCACCCAGCTCCTAGAGGCCACCCAATCTCCTGCCAAGTGGGCTTTCCCAGCACAGCCACTTGCTCATCAAACTGCGCGTCTAGAGCAAGTTTGCTAGCAAGACGACGGGGTCTTACATCACGTAACAGTCATGGGAATGACATCCCCATCATCTTTGTCGTCTTCTATTGGTTAAAAGCAAGTCACAGGAAGAGATCACACAAAGGTATGAACCCAGGAGTTTGCCTTCACAGCCCTTACAGAGAAAACATGCCCAAAAAGTAACCAGAATGCAAAACAGAATGGAACCAACACTCTACTCTACACGAGGGAACTGATTCTCCAGGAGGATCCAGAGGTCTCTTAACCTGTCATTGGAGACCAGAAAGGGCAATTACCAGAAACTGCCTGCACTGGTACAGCTCACTGGAAGTTAAATTGCCCCGGAGGTTCCTCCTCTGTGAAATGATTAAATGTTGTCTAAGGTTTTTTTTAGCCCCAATATCCTATGTTGACCCCTGGCCCACTGTAGGTGTTCAGTAAGCACCTATTCTTTGAAGGAAGGGATGAAGGAATGAGCACATGCACGCAGCGCTGTGGGAGGTTCATGATGCCTCATTAGTGCTTCTCATCTTCTGCATCCTAAGATTTAAATCAAATTTCCCTGAATAAAAATAAATACGAGGGAAAATATCAGAAATGCTATTTGCGAATCAGCAGTAGTACGTCATCCTCGCTTCCTGCCCCAAAGCCTTTCTTGTTTTGAACGGGCTGCACATTCTGTCTCTTCAGTAGGCTTGAAAGCCCTACTCTGCAGGCTTATGTAGGGGTCCTCCACCTGGGAGTCCATATGAGAACATAAGCCCTGAGCATGAGGCCCAGAATTCTACCCTTCTCCAGTTTTCTCGAGTCTCTGAGAGGTGAGCCAGAACCAACCAGGGCTGCCAAGTTATCGTTATTGTTTATACGGGTAAAATATACACATGATAAACATTTAAAACTATAGCAATAGTGAAATGTTCCCCAGTCCCCTCCTCCAGAGACAAGCACCATCATGGATTTTCTTGTGTTTCTTTCCAAGGAGAGTCTGTGCATATTTAAGCATATATGTATATATTTTATATCACATAAATGGCAAACATGCATTAAATATTGGTCTGCCTGCTTTCCTTTCTATTCACTGATATATACTGGATGTTTTTCTTTATCAGATCAGAAATTATCTGCCTTATTTTTTTCAAATGGCTACATAATATTTCTTTGTAAGGATGGATCACAATGTATTTAACTAGCTCACCAATGCTGAGAATTTAGGTTGGGTCTAATTTTTTTGCTCGTACAAATAATGCTGCAATAATATCCCTTCCTATTTTTCGTCATGCACATATACTTGTACATCTTTAGGATAAATTCCCAGAAGTGGTACTGCTCGGTTAAAGGGTGTGTGCACTTTTCGTTTTGATAGATGGTGCCAAACTGCAAGTCTGCTGGTTTGAGCTGGGAAGGAATTGTGACAGTCTCAGCAGCAACATAGCACGGCTGTCACAGATCAGAGCTGCCGATAGAATCTAGTCTCCATCTCCTCACTGTACAGAGGAGGGACCTGAACCATTGTGACTGAACTTCTCAGGTGCTCTCTATTCCCTCTGCACCAGCTATCCTATTGTCCAGCCTGTTCCTTTGACAATCATGTACTTTGACAATACTGTTCTATACCTTCATGTAGCTCAAAGCACCTAACTTTAGCACCTAGAGAATACCATTAGCTCCACTTACTGAGTGCTTACGACGTACCCACCAGACTCCCTGCATGTTTTCCCTTGAGTCCTCCTTATAAACCTATGAGAAAGATATTAACAACCCTTTAAATCACAAGGAAACCGAGGCTTGGGAAGATTAGGTGACTTTGTCCAAGATCTCTCACGTCTAGAAAGTAGCAGAGTCAGGATTCAAACCCCATCTCTCTCCCACGTGCAAGCTCCTTCCTGGAAATTACACTGCTCCTTTCAGGCACTCAGGAAATATGTGAGAGGAGGTTTGAGCCCATCTCGAATAACAGCTCAGTGCAACTTAAGTCCAGTTACTGGATGGTTAGCAAACCTTTCCCACTTGCTAGGCTGCTCCCACAGCCATTTCTGGTCCTGGCTATTGGCATTCTACTGGCAGATATTTAGAATTTAACTAAGTATTGGATGCTTCTCATAACTGTTTCATCTCTTTGCAACTTTCATTTTTTTCACTATGGCCAACTTTTGGTGCTACCTGCTATTGAGACAACACAATTTTACAGAATTTATTGGTAAAATTGGCTCAGCTTGGAGTCCTTTGTGCTCCAAATTATTATTACATGTCCTGTTTGTAAAATGATTGATTATCTCAGACAATTTTATTCCTACATTTACACAAGTTCTTTGATAAACAACTTGCCAGCTAAGACTGATTAGAAGGCATTCTCTGATCAGGGAACTTTGTGACACGTATTAAGCATTTCAAGGAATTAACACACATTTATGCATTTCTCCTTATGTGAGAGCTATCAGGTATTATGAGTAAAACTGCATCCCCCACACCAAAAGCTTTTTTTAAGGGAATCTCAATTTTCAAAAACATATTATCAGCTGGGTAATAAAATCATGTGTGTGATTTTCACAAAGATGTAAACACTATCTAAAATTTTAAAAATCGGGGACTTCTCTGGTGGCGCAGTGGTTGGGAATCTGCCTGCCAATGCAGGGGACACAGGTTCGAGCCCTGATCCGGGAAGATCCCACATGCCGTGGAGCAACTAAGCCTGTGCACCACAACTACTGAGCCTGTGCTCTAGAGCCCACGTGCCACAACCACTGAAGCCCACGTGCCTACAGCCCGTGCTCCGCAACAAGAGAAGCCACTGCCTTGAGAAGCTCGCGCACCACAGCGAAGAGTAGCCCCTGCTCTCGGCAACTAGAGAAAGCCCGCGCACAGCAGCAAAGACCCAACGCAGCCATAAATAAATAAATAAATTTATTAAAAAATAAGGCTCCCCTGGTGGCACAGTGGTTGAGAGTCTGCCTGCCGATGCAGGGGACACGGGTTCGTGCCCCGGTCCGGGAAGATCCCACATGCCGCGGAGCGGCTGGGCCCGTGAGCCGTGGCCGCTGAGCCTGCGCGTCTGGAACCTGTGCTCCGCAACGGGAGAGGCCACGACAGTGAGAGGCCCGCATACCGCAAAATAAATAAATAAATAAATAAATAAAAATATAAAAATCGAACATAATCTAAATGTTCATCAGTAAGTAAATGTTTAAATATAGTACATTCCAATGAAATGATAGGCAGTCAATTACAAGTTTACATTTCTAAATTAGGTAGAGACACAGAAAAGTTTTTTTCTAATGACAGAACAAAATACAAAATAGTATCCATGTTGTGGTTACACCTCTGTAAAAATTACATTGAGTATAGGGACAAGGATTTGATGAAACGCAAACATTACACTAGCTGTATTAGCAAAATGGTCTAAAGTGGTTTTATAATTGATTAAATATTGGAATATACATTTTAAAGAACAAAATTAAATCCTATATTAAAAGAGCTATGAAATATCTAAGTGCTTAAGGGACTCAGAGTTCAAGCAGTAAATCTAGGTTTTAAAGCACTGATAAATCTGATCTCACTCACTTGGTTACATGAGGACCAATACCAAACATGAAAGGCCACATGACAGGAAAATATTCTTTATCAGGAACAACTTGGGCTGTGAATGGGTCTCATAAGCAAAACCCAGCCAAGTTAGGAATTCATGACTGCCTTGTTATGCTCCTTTGGTGGCAAAGGTTTCATTACCATCATCCTATAATGGTACCTACATCGCTGCTCTTGATCTATACTGGCCAAACTTATCGCTGCCGTCTCTCCTGGGCCAACAGTGAAGACCAGCTGTGGAGAGGAGATGGGTTTGCCCATATCCACAATCTGGTTAGAGGCTACTGCTCATATCTTTGTGCCTCATCTTTATCGTTTTTCAGTAGTTGCAGGGGTTTTTCTGTTATAATCACATTGTAATGGGAACTATACTCAATATTTTATAATAACCTATAAGGGGAAAGAATCTGGTTGGTTTTTTTGGGGGGGTGGGGTGGGCGGGCACCGTACCACGTGGCATGTGGGATCTTAGCTCCCTGATCAGGTATGGAACCCACACCCCCTGCAGTGGAAGCGCAGAGTCTCAACCACTGGACCACCAGAGAAGTCCCAGGGAAAGAATTTGAAAAAAGAATATATGTGTGTGTGTGTGTGTATACATATATATATATGAATCAGTTTGCTGTACACCTGAAACTAACACAACATTGTAAATCAACTCTACTTCAATTACAAAAAGAGAAAAAAAAGAAAATAAATAAATAAGATTAACACCCCCCATAACATGTGCGTTCTAAGTCTTTTTAGAAAAACCCACAAAAAATGAGATGCTATACTTCTAATTCCCAAATAAGAAATATGAACTTTGCAATTACAAGCTGACACTTTTTTTTGGGGGGTGGGGGGTACGCAGGCCTCTCACTGCTGTGGCCTCTCCCGTTGCGGAGCACAGGCTCTGGACGCGCAGGTTCAGCGGCCATGGCTCATGGGCCCAGCTGCTCCGCAGCATGTGGGATCTTCCTGGACCGGGGCACGAACCTGTGTCCCCTGCATCGGCGGCGGACTCTCAACCACTGCGCCACCAGGGAAGCCCTACAAGCTAACACTTTTGAGGCGTTTTTTAAGCCACAGAAATCACACAATTCACAACTGCTATTTGACTCAATACAAGAAATCCAAAATAGTTAACCGAATAAATCTCACTTGTTAATCTTGTTCAAGGCTGACAGGACATCTCTGGAATGATCTCTGGACCCATGTTGCAATTATAATCTGATTCTCAGCTTTTCCTTAAGAAACAGGAGTAAGGAAATTGCTGTAGCAAGACCAAGGCTGAAGCACATCCTTGGTCTTTAGTTTAGAAATGTTCACTTCAGCTACTGTAGAACAGTCAGACACAGCTAAAGTTCTAATTTTTTTGCTGAAGAATAAGAGTTGAAAACCAACCTCTGATCAAGCCACTAAATTATGCCAGCATTTAGGGCTTCTAAAAACAGTTTAATCACAGCGTTGCATGCCTTGGGATTGACTTTTTTTAAAAAAATTTCACCATTAATCTTACTATTTGGTGTGGTCTACTAAAACACAACATATGCATATCCTTGACCTGAATTCTACTCCTAACTATATACCCAAGAGAAACACACATTTGTTCACAAAAGACAGGTACTAGAATGGTCACAACAGCACTATTCATGATAGCACCAAACTAGAAACTAGCCAAATACCCATTAACAACACAATGGATAAATAAATTGTGGTACATTTAGACAATGGAATGCTATATAGCAATGAAAATGAGCATATAAAATGCAAGAAACGTAACACTGAGCAAAAGAAGCCCCTTTTTGAAAGAGCACCCACTATATGATTCCATCTATAAAAAGTTCAAAAATAGGCAAAGCTGATCTATGCTGATAGGGGTCAGAGAACTTGGAGGAAGAGCAGTGACTGGGAGGGGACTTAAGGGGGGTTTTGGGATATGCACTGGTAAGCTGTTTCTTCATCAGGTGCTGATGACATGGCCATGTTTAGTTTGTGAAAATTCAGTAAGCTGTACACTTACGATATGTATACTTTTCTGTATGTGTTATACTTTACTAAAAAGTTTATAAAATAAAAATATTTTTAAAATACACTCTCAATCCCCAATGTTACTGTTTTATGTATGTGTGTGGCCCAAATATTTGGCAGTATGCCAAACTTAAAACATTCCGAGTAACTTTCTTAAAGTTGAGTTTCATGTCTGTTGGAAACAGGAGCAAAAAGGCATTAAATGAAAAACTTGGGAGCTACATTTGAATTTTTTTTTTTTTTTTGCGGTATGGGGGCCTCTCACTGTTGGAGCCTCTCCCGTTGCGGAGCACAGGCTCCGGACGCGCAGGCTCAGAGGCCATGGCTCACGGGCCCAGCCGCTCTGCGGCATGTGGGATCTTCCCGGACCGGGGCACGACCCGTGTCCCCTGCATCGGCAGGCGGACTCTCAACCACTGCGCCACCAGGGAAGCCCTACATTTGAATTTTATAACAGAATGAATATATTGATCTACAAAGACGAAAATCTGGTTGAAGCGCTAAAAATGGGAAAGGAGGCGACTTCTCCATAAATAGTGGTCATGCTCTGCGGAAGGACAAAGGGAAGGACAGGACCAGACAAAAGCAGGGAGAATAAAGACCAAAGGCCTGAGAAATTAGAGGCAGCCCATGGCGGATTTGAAATCAACAAAGGGAATGCTTGTCAGTGGACAACAAAGGGACACAAATATGGTGTGACTGAGTCCTGGGCACTGCTACTGTGTACAGGACACATTCACAAGGAGTTGAGGCAGTGACAGGTCCAAAAATCTTTGCTAAAGCCAATGAAAATGGGTAGATGTTGGGAGGTGGGGAGGTCAATTCAGAATGCAGATATTCTCCTGTCTTTTTTTTTTTTGGCTGCACTGAACGGCACACAGGATCTTAGTTCCTGACCAGGGATCGAACATGTGCCCCCTGCCGTGGAGGCGTGGAGTCTTACCCACTGGGCCACCAGGGAAGTACCTCTCTTGTTTTGATTCAAGAGAGTCTAGTCATTCATAAAACCTCAACCTCACTTGGGCCAAATGATTTTAAATTTAACTGGGGAGTTAGAGGTCTCAGTGGCTGGAAAATCCTGTAAAGTATCATCTCAGTCTTCCGGTTGGTCATTCTTTCAATATTATCCACTGAATGCTTGCTCTGAGCATTATTTTGTGCTAGAAGCTACATGGATGAAAAAAGAGGTCCAAATTCTATTTTCAACAAGGTAAGGCCCACCATTTTGCAGTGGGATAAATAGCCCATTGCTAAATTCTTTAGTTTATTGTAAATCTTATACCCAACAAGTAAGCTTCTGATCCTGGGGTAGTGTTTAAAAGCACGGACCTGGGGCTTCCCTGGTGGCGCAGTGGTTGAGAGTCTGCCTGCCAATGCAGCGGACACGGGTTCGAGCCCTAGTCCGGGAAGATCCCACATGCCGTGCAGCAACTGGGCCCATGAGCCACAACTACTGAGACTGCGTGTCTGGAGCCTGTGCTCCGCAGCAAGAGAGGCCGCGACAGTGAGAGGCCCGTGCACCGCGATGAAGAGTGGCCCCCACTTGCCACAACTAGAGAAAGCCCTCCCACAGAAACGAAGACCCAACACAGCCAAAAATTAATTAATTAATTAATTAAAAAAAAAAAAAGCACGGACCCTGTGATAGTTTTTTGTGTCAACTTGGCTAGGTTTTAGTAGTTTTTCAATCAAACACATCTATACGTGTTGCTGGGAAGGTATTTTATAGATGTGGTTAACATCCACAGTCAGTTGACTTTAAGATTTTCCCCAATAATGTGGGTGGGCCTCATACAATCAGTTGAAAGACCTTAAGAGAAAAACTAAGGTTTCCCAGAGGAAGAAATTCTGCCGTAAGACTAACCATTATGGGGCCCATGCAACCTCAGCTCCCACATGAAAGCTTCCAGCCCTCTGGCCTGCCCTACACACATCAGACTCGCCAGCCCCCACAGCCACATAAGCCAATCCTTATTGGTTCTGTTTCTCTGGAGAACCTCGCCTTATACAGACTCTGAGCAGGCCCTTTGGGTTCGAAGCTTGGCTCTGCCACTTCTCTAGCTGGCTGGTTTCTGTACCTCCGTTGCTTCATCTGTAAAGTGGGAATAATGACAGTACCGTACTTAACTCACAGGAACTAGAACAACCCCTCACACAGAGTTAAGTGTTTTGAAAATGTTTGTTAAATAAGTAATTCTGTGCTGCCAAGTTTATTTCTTAGCTGGAAAACTTGAGCTAAGAAATCAACTCAACAATTTTTATTCCCAACAACTTGCCACCAACCAAACATGATCGCTCTTTCCCACACCAAGAACAGAACATCCTCGGAACAACAGCGTCTCACCAGTTATGGACGCCTGATTGTCCTTTAGATGGTGTAGGAGCAGGGTGAGTTGCCAGGCCAACTCTATACACAGGGACAATTTGGCAAAGCTGGGGTCAGAGCACTTCTGGAACATTCTTAACTCTGCAAGTTCTCAGCTGCTCAAAACAGCTGTGTTTAAAGAGGCTCAGACTCAGCACAGAGCTATTCCTACTATTTATAAGGGTGGGAGCTTCAGAAAGGTGTCCTAATCATTCTTTCTGTTCCCACTATCGATCCCTACAGCAGCTTGCCCCAGACCCTGGTGATATCCGCACCGGCTTGCCCCGGATGAAAGATTAAATGGGGAATCAAAATGTTTTTATGGGCACACATTCTGGGGTAAGGGTATGACGATGGTGCTGATGGTGCTAACTAACATGTATCGAGCACTTACTAGGTGCCAGACTCTGGTCTCAGTGCTATACATATATTAACTCATATAAACCTCATTGTACAGAAGAAGAAACTGAGTCCCTGAGAGAAAAATAACTCATCTAAGGAGAGACGGACAGAAAGTGGCAGGGCTCGGATTTGACCCCAGGCTTCCTGGCTCAGACCAAGGCTCTCCCTCCTGTGTACATTGTCTCTGAGTCTGGATTGTGAGGAGGGAGTCGAGGTGGGAGGAGACAAGGGAACGAGCACAAAACTGGGCTGTGATTGATGAGAGGGTATGGGAGGGTCAGGGGATGCTATGGTTAAGTCCATTTATTTTAAATGGAAGAAATTTCGAAGATTGAAACAGAACAAACCATATACAATATTCTTTCACAAATTTTTTTTGTTAAAGTATATAATGTGTCTTCTTTTATACATATATATCAAAGTTCATTAAAGATTCATACCACAGTATTTGAACCTTTCATCTTCATAGAAAAAATTTAAGACAAAGTGATTTTGAAATTATGTCTTATTTATTCACTAGCAGTGCAAGAAAATCAAACACCTTCTTGTTATTCTCATTTGACTTTATTTTATACCAACTTCTCCCTACAGGTTCTCACACTGACAAAGATTTCCTATATTATTCTTCTTCTATGAGCTCCTGTCAACTAAGTCTTAGAAGACTTTTCTGAAAAAATTTTCTTATAGCTCAGAAAACAAAAATGTATGAACAGGATCAGATTCTATCAGAATTTGTTTAGTTTTGACACCAGAAGGATATCTTACATACTCTTTGCTAATAATGCCAACTTCTCTGGCTCTCAATATTTATCTAAATCCTAATTTACCCCAGAGATTTGTCCACTGTTGTGATGGCCTTTGGCCTACAGTTCCCTGGAGCTGAATTCTGTGTCAGAGGAGCTATTATTATTAAGGAGGGAGAATTCTTAGATATCCATGGCAGGACAAGGAGAGGTGGAGGTACCACAGATGAAGCCACACCAAGTCTTCAAACCAGATTTTGGCCAGTTGTGCAGAGTTGCCTGAGTAACTGTTTCCAGAGGTGGAAACGTGCAGTGCATTGAGAATACTGAAACCACTCTGGCTTACATCTACATCTTGGAGAGGCTATGCTGAAAACAGCCAGTTGTTCATGTCCCATGAACATCTTTTCTATACCTAGCTGAGCTCCCCAAGGGCACCCTGGAATTCTGGGTACATAAAGTCCTTCTCTGGAGCCACTGGTCTCTCCCCTCTGTCTCCCAGGCATTTTCACAGGAGGTGGGAGGGGGGCGTGCTGATTTCTCTCTATCTTCCCCATAGAAATGGGCTGGTCATACTGGCATCCCTCATCTATGAACTGACTCCCCATGGGGAAAAAATTGGGTTGGATATTCACACAGTGCTTTCACAGGATTACACCCTTAAATCCATAAGTTCCTTCAAGAAGAATAAACCAACAAAACATTCCCTCCTGAAACTTTTCCTTTGGGAAATGACATGAAAACACACTTCCCATTTGAGCTTTTTCATAAGAAAAAACTTTCAGCATCAGATTTTGGGTGTTCTAATACTGAGATTCCTGGTTTTCACTCACTCTGGAGATAGATAGGTCTATTAATTTAATTGAACACATCCAATGAACAACATTCCAGCTAGTCCTTTGTAAATTCTGAGAGGCACCTCCTCAAAGCACCATCCTTTAAAAGCAGCAGGATAAAGCCTACTGCTGCTGCCACTGGGTACAGCCCAGATAGGAGGACCTCACGTTGGCAGCAACCATACGTTTTGGGCAAGAGCCAACAGTCACATCACAGTCCCTCACCTTATGCATCAAGCTGAGTAAAACCTAGAGGTTTCAAGGCTAGGCTAAGAGAGCCGAAAGGCTCATTGGTCAACTTCATGCCAAATATGTCACACCGATTTGTCCTATGATGCTCTGACTGTCATTTAGCCAAGCTTCCTCCACTCCTGGAACAAAAATGCTTCTGCCTTGCTTTTTTTTTTGTTTTTCTTTTTTTTAAATGAATGACCATTTAAAAGTATAAATCTATGCTAAAGAGTCACCTTTAATATCAGCTAAACAATCATCAAAGAAAACCTATTAAACAGAATGCTACTTTCTGGCTGTCATTTCACATGTCAAGACGCTGCGCGCGGCGTGAAAGATGCTTAGACAGCAAGCAAGACTATGAGTGCATGGAAAGCTCTGTTGAACCCCTTTTTGTGTTTGCATTTCTGTCCATCTGCTTTCCCATGGGCAAGGAGATGCCTCTTATCATAGAGCCATCCCTGTCTTAGGTCATCAGACAATACCAGCGAAAACTGCAGGATGGATAAGCTGGCTTGGGTGTGGTCACTGGCAAAGGGAAGCACTGGTCCCCTGGCTGCCGGCTCTAAGGCCAGGAGTGGCACCCGTGGCGGGTAATCTCCACGACAGCTTCTCCCCATTTTACCACAGTCCGCACCGGCCCTAACTACTCCCTCTAGGAACACACAGCAGACCTTCGAGGTGGGCCGCCTCGCCAGACAAAGCCGGCTACTCAGAGAGCCCGCTCAGTACCGAGGCAACCTCCACAGGTCGCCCCAGACCGTCTTGGTGGTTGGTCAACAGCAAGGGGCAGGGGGCGGTGCCGCAGCCAGAAGGTACCAAACCCAGGGGCGGCGTCTGTCTGTCGGTGCCACAGTCTAGGGGGACGCGCGACTCACACCAGGGAATTAACGGCGGGGCTCGGTTCCCCAACACAAACCCCAAGAGACGAGCACGTGCCCTGTGATTTCTCCGGGAGCATTTTCTGCACCAGAAAAGTGCGCACTTCATTTCTGGGGTGGGGGGGCTGCCCTAGTTCGCTGTCGGGCGGATACCAGTGTCGGCTATTGTTCTCCGGGTCTGTCGGGCGGGAGGCGTCCCTCATTCCGCCTCCCTGGCAGCATCTGCCACTGGACCAAGCCTTTCAGCTCTGCGAAGAAAAGGGTATGCCTGCGGCGCTGCGGATTATCTCAAAACCCTAAACGAGTCCCTACGGGCTGGTGTCAAGCCGGGAGACAAAGCTCCTCGCGGGGACAGCCAGTTCGGTCCCGGATCCGCCATCCTGGGTCCGTCGCCCGGTGCAAGAGCCACGCCCAGCCAGCCACAGGACAGCCAGGCCCATCGCCAGAGCTGAGGGTCTTCAGGCCCGAGACCCGCGACCCCAGCTGCCTGCCCCTCCCTTCACCGGAGACGTCCCTCCCCAGGGAGACCCCTCCTCCTCACCGCGCTGGTCTCCTCCTCCCCAGCGTCTACCCGCCTCAAACCCAGGCAGTCTCCACCCTCCAGCATCCCTCCTCCCCTCCACATTCTTCGTCAGCCCCAGCCTCGCCTCGCGCCACCTGCTCCAAGCTCCGTCCCTCCCTCCTCAGACCCTTCTCTTTCCTTCTCAAACCCTAGTCTCCAGTTTACCCCTCTTCCCAGATCCAGTCACCTGTCCCCACCCAGCTTCCCTATCTCCCATTTCCCCCATCTATGCTCAAACGCAGGCCTCTCCTCCGCCTCTCTCCATCCCAGCTTCTCTCCAGCTCGGACTCCTGCCTCCTCCCCGGGCCTGGGGCGTCGACGTCTCTCGCTCGCCAAGATCGATGCAGCCAGAAGGGCTCCCGCGCTGGGCTCAAGCGAAGGGACCCAGCTTGGCGCCCGCCGAGAGCGCCGGGCCGCAAAAAAGCGGCCTTTGTCGTTCAGACAGGTGCCTCGGAGGCGGCTGGCGAATCGTCCTCAGGCGTCCGCTCCGTTAGCCGGACGGGTGGACGGGCCGCCGGGTCCGGTTCAGGCTGGGCAAACCCCAACCCGGAGGGGAGAGGGACAGAGGGTGTCTGCGGATGGGGGTGGGGGCAGAGGACGGCGCCGATCTAAGACTGGGGCCGGACGGGCCCACGGCCAGCAAGCCCCCACCCAGCCTTCCAGCTATTCACTGCGCCTCGACGACTGAGGCTGGGCGTCTACTGTGTGCTAGGAGTGAACCCCCTTCAACCAAGCTGCCTCCTCACCCCAGTTCTTTGCAATCCCACGAGCACCTATTAAACGCCTACTATGAGCAAGGCACCGCTCGGCGCTCTGGGAGCTCTGTGGGCTTACAAAGAGGAACCGATTCGGGCCCCAGTTTAGCCCGGGAAGGCTGCCGCCATTCCCAAACCACACTTCCCGCCGCGTCCCCCGCAGCCGGGCCCCTAGGCGCACCCGGACCCCGGCCCTATTGTGCGCCTCCCAGAGAAACAGAGACTGTGTGAGATGGATGTCCCAGCCCGGGGAGAATAAGCCCACCGCCCACCCCGCCATCACCCACTCCTCCGGGATGCCGCGGCTGCGAGGGTCCGTCGGTCGGTGGGTTCTCCTCCGGTCTCGCCGCGGCGCCGGAGCTGCGGGTGCTCGGGGCGGCGGCGGCTGCACGCTCGCTCGCTCGCTCGATCGCCGCCTTGGCGCGCCGGGCGCTGGAGTCAGAAGCCGCGAGCAGGGGAGGGGTCTTGGGTGGAGGCTGGAGGCGTCCTCGGCCAATCACTGAAGCGACGGCTCCTCCCCAGAGCTCCCCACCTCTCGCTAGCAGGTTAGGGAGAGGCGGGGACCGGCGGCGCCTGGCATCCTCGGCGCCTCTCGCGGCTGCCGCTTTGGGACTACAACTCCCGACAGGCCCTGCCGCAGGGCCAGGGTCCGAGAGGGGACGGAGGACGCAGCCGGAGAACCCACCGACCTCCTGGCGCCCTTCTCCGCGTTCCTTTGGATTTCCATGGTGACTCAAGACCCTTCACAAAGCCCGGGCGCTTGGACGCGCTGATGCACGGGTCCCCTGGGACGGCTACCGCCTCCCCTCCCCCTGCAGGACCCCACCCGAGGGGCTGAAACAATGCCCCAGTCGCCTCTCCCGGGCTGCTGCCGGGCTTCCCCTTCCCTGCAGGCCGGGCTAAGGCCGCCTGGTTCCCGCCAAGACCCAGTCCGACGCCTTCGAAATGGGCGCCCGGCTGAATTGCAGGGTGGAGAGGGCGGGGGTGTAGTTGTAAGAAAATGTTCTCACGTACAACGTGGACGGCCACTCGGGGCCGCCTAAGTTCGCATCTGCACCCTCTGGGGCCTGGAACCCGGAGTTCATAATCTCGGCCAGCGTTTCTCCATCCAGAGCTCTCAGGTCTAGCTGCCTGTCCTATTTCTGACACCTCCTTTCAGGGCGTGGTGAAGACTCTGTAAGTGTTTTATAATTCAATTTACATTAGCGTCACCTTTTTTCTTCACGTTTTGAATACACACAGAATTTAACAAAATCAACAAGTCTAAAAAAGAGAGAGGATCACCATGCCTTTACAACCTCCCTGATTCCCTCTCAGTCCTTCACCGTTTATCTGTTATTTCAGTAGTTGTAATAATAGCTTAGATATGGTTTAGTAATTTGCCTCTTTTCACTTATTGTCACTCCAAAAGCGTTGCTATTGATACGGTGTTAAAATGCAGCATTGAGTCCTCACTCCAACCCCACACCGGGGTCCCTGGGGAACCCCAAGGGGCTGCTGTAGAAGCCCCTCCCCTGCCGGGCTCCTGGGAAGGGGTGAAGAGGAGGGAGTTCCCTGGCTGTAGCCGCACAACCATGGCCCTGAGAGATGTTTCTGTCTGCAGGATATATTCAAACAAAACGATGCTTCACTACTCCGGAGGGTCCCTCCTCTCCAGCTCAGCAAAATCTACCCGGGCCCCGGGCCCCCGCAGAGCCCACCGAAGTGAGGTCGCCTTAGGCCACTTGCTCAGTACTCCTCTGCGGTGGGCTCAGGGCCTGGAGCAGGCCAGGCTGGCATTTGGGCCTCACTTCTGGATTACCACCATAGAATCTCCACTTCTCCTGGGAGGAAGGTTTACTTCTTTGCCCCCTCTCACATCGTAAGCTTATGCAGGGAGCCCCCAAATGAGCCTAGGGACTACCTCAAAGCATCCCCAACCCAGAGGAGCATGGGGATGTGCCTGTGAAAACCAGGGGGGCGTGGCTCCTCCTTCCCGCACTGCTCCAGCTTGGGGCACTGCCGTGGGGATTCCCCCAGGCTGGCCAACTTCTGCACTGACCCAGGGGTTTAGGTAAAATGGGTTGAGCTGGAGGGAGGTGGAATGGAGCCCAGAGGCGACTTACCGCAGCTCGGTCTGCTGGAAAGTTCCAGGCCGCACATTTTGCCTAAAGGGAGAGGAAGCCCTCTAGTGGCAGTAAGCTTTTTCTGCAGCATTTAGTGAACCTCATGTTTGGATTTCTGCTTCCTTGCTTTACTGGGCCTACCTCCCTTGGTCAGAAAAGAAATGCCTGGAGGTTTTGCTGAGATAATTTGCTGAGATAATTACATGAGGAAATGCATATAAAAAGGCATAGCAAAAAAAAAAAAAAAAAAAAGGCATAGCACACTACCTGACATATAGCATGTACTCAACAAATGTAGCTATTATTGTTCATTTATTCAGCAATAGTTGTTGAACAGTGTGAGGGATATAAGACTATGACACTCCCATTATAACAGCCGCAAAAGGCAGTATGCTGTCACTTTTATTGTAAAGCTCCTATGACCAACTGAGGTGAAGTGCAATGTCAATTCAGACAAGAGAAAAATCAGTTCTGAACAGCTCGTCGGAGAATGGAGGCACTGAATTTGGATTTCACTTGGATATTGATTTCCTGAAGGGTTCTAAGCAGAGGTCTGAGATTCCAGGATGAAGGAGTAAAAGTTTGTGGATAGAGAAGCTGAGGGGTGTTTGGAAGACAGCAGAAGATCCCACCATGGCTTGAAAGTCCAGACCATGAATGGGAGTGGTGGGAAGAGAAGGAGGACGGCAAGGTAGACTGGAGTCGGGACCAGGCTTCACACAGCTCAGGGCTACTGGTTTTTATGAGAAAATGTGTTTGAGGTTCCAAATTGCCTTAACAGCAAGCTTCTGAATAATGGGCAAGTGAAGGGCTACCATAAAAGGGGTAGGAGGAAAGAGTAGTAGGTGTTTTTAGAACACATTTGACCCTTCCCCCTGCACATGGCAGGTAGCACTGCTCATCTCTTGCAGATGAGGAGATCCAGGTCCGGAGAGTCACGCCCTCTAAGTAGCAGAACTATGGTTCCCAGCCCCATCTGCCGGATGCAAAGCTGAACCCTTCCTGCTCCAGCACGCCCTCCCCTACAACCCACCAGAAGGTGACAGGCTGTGGTGACCATGAATGACCAGCTCTCAAGGGGAGGCAAGCCAAGTCATCGGCACCCAGATATTCCTCCTGCAGTTTCAACCTGTTCCTCCTCGAGGTGCTCTCTGAGAAGGGGTGTGCTCCAACATTCCTGAGGACCTTTGTGTTAAATTTCTTCCTTGGCCTTCTCTTTTCACCTCTTTTCCCCCTCATACTTCTCCATAAAAACCCTACTCTGGAGTTCATGTTGTGAAGTCTACTTAGCCGTTAAAAAAATTGTGAGCCAGCAGTCAAACCTCTATGTTCAGGGCTTCCCTGGTGGCGCAGTGGTTGAGAGTCCGCCTGCCGATGCGGGGGACACGGGTTCGTGCCCCGGTCCGGGAAGATCCCACATGCCGCGGAGCGGCTGGGCCCGTGAGCCATGGCCGCTGAGCCTGCGCGTCCGGAGCCTGTGCTCCGCAACGGGAGAGGCCACAACAGTGAGAGGCCCGCGTACCACAAAAAAAAAAACCCCTCTATGTTCAGGTCAGGGCCACGGGGCAGGGTCCAAAAAGGAGTCAGGAAGACGGACAAGTGGACACTGAGAGGGAGAGAGAGAGAGAACAGAGGAAGCATGAAGATGATTAGATACACAAACAGGAACAAAGGGGAATGAGACTGGGAGAGTTTCAGACCCCAGAGCTGTGGCCACCCAGCCTGACACGGAGACACAGGAGAGGAGAACTGGGGAGGCTGGGGGTGGCGGTGCTTGAGCTGAAATCAGCAAAGTAAATTCCAGGGGCTTATCACTACCCTTGAAATGCTGATGAGCTCTTCACAAATTTAAATCTTTCCTTCTAGCCTTGGAAACCTTTTATTTTCCTCTTTTATTTTTCAATTTCAAAGTTTAGTTTTGAAATCAAAGTTTGTCTTCTCTTGGAACCAGAAGAAATCACTGGATGATTCCAGCTGCCCTGGCCCCATTGTGGAAACCTACAATTTTAAACTTGCATTTTTTTCACACACATGTAGAGATTCTTCAAGCCTAAAGGAACCTAGAAATTGCATCATCTCACAATGTCAACATTATACAGATAAGGATAAGGAGACTTTGTTTTAAGCCATTTTCTCCCTTAACAAATAAAATTCATCTGGGTATTAGAAAGAATAATAGGACAAGAAACACAACTCAAATCTACACAATCACCTTCAGAGAACAGAAGAGTTACTCTAAGAGCCAGATCTTCAATCATCTTTTTGTTTCCCACCCGTCACCCTCTACAACACAATGCTTGAACCCTTGACCAGGGCTGAGAAGCTGAGACTATGGGAAAGAATCCCCTCACTCCGGCCACCAAGTTGGGTTTTCATTTATAAAACAAGTCCAAAGAAATACAACAATAAAAAAATACCCATTACTGCCTTTATCTGATTTTTTTCTGCAACTTTTTTATGAAGCCAGCCCTTCTGTTGAGCTATTTTTTCCTCTGTAGTTGCATTAATCAGAACCTATCTCAATAGGAATTAAAGCAAATATTTATCTAGCATTTCCTGCATATTTTATGTATGTTATTCCCTTAATCCCCACAGCAGACCTGTGAGAAATGTATCGTGACACCCACTTTACAGAAGAGGGAAACAGGATCTCAAAGACAAGTAACTAGCCCAAGGTCAAACAACTCAAAAGGGCAGAGCCGAGATCAAGACCCAGGTCTGACTCCAGAATCCCTATTTGTCCCTTTAGACCACACTGCCTGTTATTGAACGTTATTCTGTTCACATTTGCCCTTTTATCAAACCTATAATGGTTATTTGGAATTCACATTGTAATTTTCAGGGTGGCAGCCATCCCATCCAGCTTGGAGGTTTTATTGAATTTGATTCGTTTGTCTCCCCACTTTCAGGATAAGAGCCCTGATGGGGCTCTGTAAGGTACCAGGGAGCCATGTGTCCTGCTGTTCCACCGTACAGTGTCTTAGAGCACTTGGAAGAAGGACTCGGCCCGTGTGACCAATAGGTCAAGTGCCTGGGTGACCCAGGATGAGTCCCCTCCCTCAGCAGAGACTCTGCTTCCCAACTGTAGGGCAGTGATCATCTCTCTGCTGTTGTGAGGATCAAAAGAGACTGGATAAAAGCCCAGGTTCTGGAAGGGTGGGGCACCTTTTGGACACCTGCCTGAATCATTCACTTAACCATGGGTTCAAGCGATGCTGCATCTCCAAGTCTCAGTATCCTCTGCTGTACAGGAGGACGGTTCAGGTCCCAGCCACAGCGTGCTCGTGGGAGAAGAGTGAGGTCATGTATGTGAGGTGCTGTGGACTAGGTGAGTGCTCAGTGCTTATTCGATGGCTTGTAATGTACAGGTTAAAAATGAACAGTATAAAGCCTCATACAATTGAAATGTACTGTTATAGCAGATTACCTACTTTTGTAGGGGTTATGAGGATTTAATAAGTCAGATGTGCTCTAGTAAGTGCTCACAAATTATTAGCAATTATTATCATTATTATTATATGTTCAGTGAAACGAAGGCCCATAAGCATGAAACTATAGTAGACAGATCATAATCCTAGCAGAAATAAAAGAACTACTCGGTTTCCTCATACACTGAGTGGAGTCTTTGAGATCCTTGCCATTCCCTTCCTGGGAATCTTGCCTCACCAAACTGTCCAAACCCTTCAACCAGGTGTTTAGCCAATTTTCTAACAAGATTCAAGTACCTGTCCAGGAGTTGTATTTGGACCAAAGTCCCTCAAATGAGCTTTGAGAGTTTTGTTCTGTGAATTGTCCAAACACAGACCCCCATCTGCCTCCCTCTCCAGTCCCTTTCTGACAAGGACATCCTGTGCCAAGGCTGCTGGGCCTGACACTCAGTGCCCCATTCCCTGCAGAGGGCCAGGCGGCCACAGCCAGGAACTCCCCGGATAGGAGGATTAGAACGACAGCCATCGGTCCACCAGTGGGTTCTTTACACCTTGGGTACCAGAACCAGAAGGTAGACAGACACATGATCCCCTTTAACTCACGCCCGCCTTTTTCTCTTAGGTAGGAGCCTGTGCTCAGGCTGGCTACCGTTTAGGTATTCTTTGAAACATGTTAGCAAACCTTTGTTTGTGCTGGGAATGGGGCTCATCTGAATCCAGGTAAAGTGCCTGAGGATCAGATGATATGTTAGGACACTGATCAAGTGTATCTTTGTATAATTATTTCATTAAGGAAAACCTCATGGCGAAACTGTTGGTTACTCATAATTTAAAGAGTTTTAAAAGAAAATACTCGATTTTGTAGGGGAGGAAAAATTCTCCTCTATCTTGTTTGGGTCTTTGGTTGGGCCTGAGAATTAAACTGACATAAGACAGGTTAATAGGAGAGAAGCATACAAATTTGATTGAATTCTTACATGTCCATGGGAGCCTTCACGAGAGACGGAAGACCTGAAGAAATGACCAGAGAAGGAGGTTTTTATACTTTTTAGACAAAGAAACAATACATTTGTGAAGAATTGACAAGACAGAGGAGTCTGGGCTATGGGTAGTAAATAGGGAAGAAGTAAGTAGGAGGATAGGGGTTACTTTAACCAGTTTTGTTGTTACAGGCTTCTCAGCCCTAAATTCCCTGTCCCTGGTGATAAGGATGTCTTCTATCCTCCTGGTACAGGGAGGGTCCCTTCCACATGGGAGATTGATCTCTTGCTTTCAGGAGGACAAAGGAGGGTCAGAGTGTCCTTCTTGTACCAACTGTTTCTTAAAAGTACCTTTAATTCAAAAGAATCAGTATGCCGAAGTGGCATATTTGGGGGTGACATATTCTGAACCCTTTCAATTACATTCCCATCTGCAGTCTGCAAATGTGCCTGTCTCCCTACAGCATCTTTAGTACCCCAGAATGTGTCTTAATAAGGCTTATTTCTCTGTGTGTGTGTGTGTAGCTGGAGGCCACCTCCAAGCCATCGTTCCTAGACCTGCAAGTCAATTGTCGTTGAAGTAGAGTATTCTTCATTGTGTAGTTTTGAGCTACTCCTGACTCAGATCCACTAAATCAACATAATTAAAGTGGAGCATGAAATGAACAAAATGAACAAAAATGAATAAAACCTCTGTAGGTCCCTGACCCAGAGGTGAGTCCTGTCCTGCTCTCAAGTCCAGAGAAGAGCTTTATTGATTGACCACAGTTACCAATAATGAATTCAGGTAAGCCCCCATTTCATTTTTATGTGACTTCAATTTCTGTGTGACTCCTGAATCCCCGAGAGTATAGAAAAGAAAAAAAAACTTCAGGAAGCCTGATTCTCCATGAGTTAGGGCTGGGGGTTGGAGCCCCGGGAAGCAGCATTGGGCTTGAGGAGGGGACTGATGCTGCTGTGGCTGGAGCTTGGACCTGGCACCAGGGCTGGAAGATGGGGAGGGAAGGGAGCTGCAGGCCTGGCCAGTCCCTGAAAGCACCTGGGTGGAAAAGCATCAAGTTCCTCCTGTGAGGGGGGCTGCAGGGCTCATCCTGTGTATAAAGGGAGACGCAAGCCTGGGTTTGGCCCAGTGTCACATCCCTAGGGAGGAAGCAGCCCTTCTCTGCCGCTAGGATGAAGGCTTTGCTCCTTGTGCTGGTCCTGGCTGTCACCTGGGGGTGATATTGCTGCTCAGGCAAGTAATTCTCCATCTCCCCTTGGCAGTCAATGTGCTTTCACTGTTGTCAAATGTTCTCCCCTCACAGATGACTCCTGAGGGGGCACGCCCTTCCTGCGGCAGAGAGGTTTCCAAGTTGGTGTGGGGTGTGAGGAGGTGGGCAAATGTGGGTCTGGGGTGTATTTTGGTCTCCAGTAAAGAAATCAGTCACCACTTGTCGAGTAAGGTGCCAGGGGTATGCTGAGTGCTTTACAAACAGAACCCCATTTAATCTTTCCAACAACTTGATTAAATTTCAGATGAGAGAATTGAAGCTCAGAGAGGTTAAGTTACCAACCTAACGGTCACAACGCAAGTGAGTGGGAGAGCTAGGTTTCAGGCTGAGGTCTGTCTGACTTTGAACCCTGTGCCTCCTCTGCAGAGGGATTCAGTGGGGCATCACGGGGTGTGGTGTCCAGGTTGTGGAAGGGGAGTTATTTCAGGAGGTCAGGACTGAGGAGTGGAGTCCTTACGACCCTCCACCCCAAGGAAGGCCCATCCCAGGGCATGTGCAGGAGACTTGAGGGGTCCAGGGCTGGGGTCTTACAGCGACAGGAAAGGCCAGCGGGAAGGGAAGGTGGCAGTAGATCAGCTGTAAGGAGATGAGGTGAGGAAGGAAGCAATGAGTTTGAGAGGACCAGGGAGAAAGAATTGTGTGTTGGTGACTGGCTGGGAGGTGGAAAGGCCAGGCTTACAGAAAAGCCCAAGGTGACTGAGAATTGGAGCATGGTGGGCAGAAGCCCAGCCCCTGCAAGATGGAGGTTGCTTTGTGGAGTCTGGCTTTAGAAACTTCTGTTGCAAACCCCCAGGATGTTGGGCAGCCAAGGGGATTTGGAGATCCGGAGGAGGCTGCAGCTGGAGGGTGGGTTTGGGGGCCATCTGGAGAGAAGTCCCAACTGAAGCCTGGGGAGAGTGCAGGAATGCCATGCAGAGGGACAGAGGAAGGACCTTGGGAAACTCATGGCCAGGAGGGCAGAAGGAGGGGAGCTGCTGGGGGGTTGGGTGGGTGATGAGGGCCTGCCCTGCACCAGGTACGTAAAGCAGCACAGCAAGAGGGATTGTGGAGGAGGAGAGGCACTGGCTTTAGCATCAGGCTGCTCTAAACTTGAACCAGAGGCTGTGAGCCTCTGTTACCGCGTCTGTAACCTGAGCTAACAGTACCCATCTCTCAAGGTCATTTAAGGATGGATGGCACAGGACCTGCAGCAGTAGACCCTCAATGTATAGCGGTTATTATTATTCAGGATATTGAGAACGGTGCCTGGTGAGCAGCTGCAATGGAAGGGGTGAAGGTGAAAGGCCGCCTGTGGGCTCAGGAGTATGTGGTAAAAAACAGAAGCAACCATGGTTGATAGTCAGGGGAAACTTGCCAGGGAGAGGAAGGGCCAGAGCTGGGATGGCTAAGAAGAGGGGCAGCAGGGTACGGGGGAAGGTTTTTCCAGCTGCAGGTACATAGCCATATGAAGCTCTGCACAGGAGATAGAGGTGTAGAAGGGTCAAAGAAGGTGAGCCCTGGGACAAAGAGAGAGGGGAAGGGATTGAGAACACAGGAGGAATTTAGGGGAGCCCTGGGAAGGAGAAAATAGCAAACATGACAATGCATGGAGGTACCAATGTGCAGCAGTGCATGATGGGAAACTTCTCAGTTGGGAAAGGGACTCAGGCTCCCGGGGCTCCCATTTACCCATCTGTAAAATGGGGTCAACCCCACCTGTCCGTTTACTTCCCAGAGTGCCACTGAGGATAGGTGCAAAAGCCTTTTGCTAGAACATACAGAATTATAAAGTCTCAGAGACTGACTGATGTCAAGCGGAGCTCATAGGTGAAATGTGCTTTTCCCCCTCTGGCTTCTTGCTCGGAAAAGTTTAGGGGAAATTATTTTCAAGTGCTTTGATCTCCTTGGCAGAAAGACACCAAATAAATTCGAGATGTTATGGTACATTAGTCCCTCTGCTTGGGAACCGAGGGTGACCAATTTTATTCAATAGCTAATGACAACCTTTCAGAATTGCTTAAACCACTTAAGCCCCCCACCAAGTCCTAGCGCCTGAGACCGCTGCCCTCTGAGCCCTCGTCATGCAACAGTCCTGAAATAAGGCTCCTGTGAAGGCGATTTGAGGGCCGACAGCCGGTCTATGTGGCCGTACTCCTTGCTGGGTACCAGGCTGTCCAAGCCTGTGAATTTGGCCCGAAGACTGTGTTCAAGCTTCTGCCACATGGCCGCTCGGCCTCCCTGAAGGCGCTGCTATAGAACCGTGATAACAATAGCAGCTGCTGCCGTTTATGAGGAGGCAGGCGCTGCCAGAGCCCACAACGGCGCTGACGGGGGATGAGCAGCTTGCCGGGGTTACAGAGCCACAGTCAGAGTCGGGCTTCAGACATGGCGCTGCCCGTGCCAGGCCCAGATTCCTTGCGACTCTGGTTGTTTCGCTACCTCGTGTGGAAGGTGAGGTCCCGACAGTCCCCTCAGAGTTGTCAGGAAGGACAGGTGAGTCTCAGCCACGTGAAAGCCTCTGGAACAGGAAGGTTCTTTACCAACGTGTTCCATCTCTCTTTTTACGGTTATTTTCTAATTTAAATACCTGCACAGATGTTATGATCTAATCGGGTTTCTTTTCCTTCAGGTTTCTCCCTGGGCCTGTGGCCTGTGGTTCTTGCCCCACTGGAGGTTAGAGGTGAGCCTGGGGCCTGCAGAGCTCTCTTTCCACCGTGAGTTCTACAGTTCTCCTTCTGACTCAACATCCTCTGCCTCGGGGCGCCGGTGGAAGAGGCCAAGTGAGTCTGGGACTCCCTCCCAAGCACATAGGGATGGTCTCTTCTGCTGGGCATGTTCACTTGCACAGACCCGAGCCCTGCTGCCCTGAACAGCCCACGCCTGGTGTCTACCAGGGTGACGTTTCACCTCCTCTCCCCACCCCACCACACCCGCTCTCTGTGATGGGCCCAGTGTCCACTTCCACCGTCACACAGCCTGTCCTCTTGTGGATGCCGCAGTAACAGTGAGAAGGGGTGATAGACAAGGGCTGGTTCGCAGACATACAAAGTACCACGCGGTGGGGGGGGGGCTTAAACAACAGACACTTATTTTCTCATAGTTCTGGAGGCTGGAAGTCCAAGTTCAAGGTGCCAGTGGGGTTGTTTCCTCTGAGGTCTCTCTCCGTGGCTGGTAGATGGCCATCTTCTCCCTGTTTCTCCACACGGTCTTCCCTCAATACACATCTGTGTCCAAATTTCCTCTTCTTATAAGGAGACCAGTCACACTGGATTGGGACCCACCCTAATGACCTTGCTCTACCCTAATTACTTCTCCAAAGACTCTGTTTCCAAGTACAGGCACATTCTGAGGTACTGGGCATTAGAACTTCAATAAAGGAATTTGTGGAGGACACAATTCAGCCCATAACAAGGGCCAAGGGGATATTTTAGAGGGGTCTCCAAAGTCAGAATCCTGTACCAGTGAGGGCAGTGGCAGCAGGGAGGGAGGGGGACAGGAAGTGTCCCTCATGTCCTGCCACGTCTGTCGTACCTGGCCCTGGTGGTCACTAGGGCTCCCACCTTTTCTCTCCTGACGGAAAGGTGAGGGCTGGAGAGTTTCCTGGGGCCCCAGAGGAGCTGGACTCTGCTTTTTTTTTTTTTTTTTTTTTGCGGTACGCGGGCCTCTCACTGCTGTGGCCTCTCCCGTTGCGGAGCACAGGCTCCGGACACGCAGGCTCAGCAGCCATGGCTCACGGGCCCAGCCACTCCGCGGCATGTGGGATCTTCCCGGACCGGGGCACGAACCCGTGTCCCCTGCATCGGCAGGCGGACTCTCAACCACTGCGCCACAAGGGAAGCCCTGGACTCTGCTTTTTGTAGGAATGGGTTTGGGGAGAACAGAGATCCTGAGGCCCTTTGGGATCCTGGGGGTGACTCAGCTGACTGCTGTCACAGTCTAATGCTGTGTCTCTTTTCTTTGTCCCTTCTCTCCCCATGGTGGTCTCCCTGGCTGGTCGTCCGTCCCCATCTCTGCAGCAGGACTAAGAACCATCCTCCACCTCATGCCTGCAAAGTCCCCTCGACCTCAGTCAGGGGAGCTTCTTTGCTCAAGAATTCACTCAACCTCTCTGGGTTTCCATTTCCTCGGCTGTGGAAGGGGGAGGCTGGGAGGGACCCCAGGGAGACAGCCCCGTGGGGCCCCAGGCCTATGCGAGCCCCTGGAAATATTTTTTCTTTTTTGTGGTACGTGGGCCTCTCACTGCTGTGGCCTCTCCCGGTGCGGAGCACAGGCTTCTGACGCACAGGCTCAGCGGCCATGGCTCACGGGCCCAGCCGCTCCGCGGCATGTGGGATCCTCCTGGACCGGGGCACGAACCCATGTCCCCTGCATCGGCAGGCGGACTCTCAACCACCGCACCACCAGGGAAGCCCTGGAAATCTTTTGAGTGGTATTGCAGTACTGTCCTATCCTGATCTCTCTAGGCTCCAGGAGAGGACGAGAGGCGCCTGGTTACTGCTAATCCCTCGGGCTGAGTGTGCAGACCTGTCATCATAGCTGCTCCACTTCCCCCCAACACAGCTTCAGGGGTGGTGACCTTGGATTTGGTGTGCCATGATCTTGGTCCCAGTGACCATCGGTTAGCACGTACGGCCTTCTAATCACCACACCTAACTACCAGGCCATCTCCTCGCTGTCGTTCATATATTAATGTGCCTGGTAAGTTTTAGTTGAATTGTTTTTCTATACTCAGTCTACCAAGTTTGTAGTTTACAGAGTACATTTATCTACTCAACTTTTTAAAATTTTGTGAAAAATACTGGTTCAGTTGCAGGGGAGAAAGGAGGACATCAGGCAGGGGGAGAGTTCTGATGGTGGCCAGAGCCTTGTGGTGCCCAGCATGGGAGGGTCAGAGACAAGCTGAAGACACAGCAGTGCAGGAAATGAAGACACCGCCTCTCGGCTGGCCCATGCCTCTTCCTCGAGACTGTAAGCAGCCTGGCTTTAGACATAGATTGTGAACAGATGGGTGCATGTAACAATCCTTAGAGAATCAGGAAGCCCAGGGTGGTCCTGGGAAGCCAGCCCCCTCCACCCCTACGATGCCCCTGTCCTACCTTCTCCCCCAGGAGACCTGAGAGTGAGCAACAAAGGCCTGGGGGCAAGAGGCTCCCCTAGGGGAGGGGGAGGTGCTCTGAGAGGGCCTTTGTCTGGGCCTGGAACCTTCCCTTTCCTCCTTGATTTGAATGGCAAAACCAAATTTTAATAACCTCCAAGCCAAGGAGCTGGAGTCTCTGATCTAATAGTCATGACAGTCAGTCCAGTGGTGACTTTGGAGCTGTCACTGGACTGTCTTATTGCAGGAAAGCCTGTCATGTTGGGGAGGAGTGAGGTATAACCTATATGGGCCCCAAGAAGGGGAACTAGAAATAGTAGGAGGAAATTACTGATTCTTCTGGAGTCAGAGTATCAGGGTATGGAATAGGCTGCCTAGTGAAGTAATGAGCTCCCCGTCAGTAGAGGAGTCCAAGGAGAGAACAGCCGGCTGCTTTGCAGGGAGGTGTGGGGAGGATGTTGTTAGAGAGGAGATTCAGGCATAAGTGTGTGTATACACTGGCTGGTTATTACCGTTATTCCCAAACCTATGAGTCTGATTCCACGAAAGTGCTTGAAAGAAACTAATTTTTTCTCATGTACTAACTACGCTGTCTCTTGCGCCTTGTGGTGGAATCTGGGTCTAATCTGATGTTGGCCGCCTCCTGTTCTTTGCTGCTGTTTCTGTGGAAAAGTTGCAGGTGAGTCATGCTATTATTAACAGCAGAGTTAGGGTTTCAGTTCTCTGGGTGTCTGAGTGTGATCTGATAAAAGGGAGTAGAGTGAGCTTTGACCCTGTGTGCGCACTGGTAAAGCAAGGAAATCTAACACTGAGGAGGCTTGGAGAGACACTTGTGAGGCAAAGGGATGGTTTCATATGTTTTGGACAGAATGACAGTTCTCTTTCTCTCCACAACCTTCGCTGGCATCTGGTATCTGGCCTTCTGCCATCTACTCTGAAGACCCTGTTCCGTGCAAGTTGATGGTCAGAGCAGAGAGGGTGTCCACCCGACTCGGTTGGCTGGGGTGGAGTGGGGACCATCCAGAACTTAGCAAACGCCCAGAGAGACGCACCTTGCCAGTTCTCTTCAGCTCACTTAGAGACTCTGAAACGCAAGTCTCCTTTCTCTCCTGGATCAAGCTTCATTTGATACTCTCTGGGTGCCATTTCTTGGAATCCTCTACAGGCTGGGGATTTGGAACTAACTGTACATTCTCATCAGACAGTTTAGCCAATAATGAAAATAGCTATTATCAACTGGGATTTAAACATAAACATTCAGGAATGAGTCTCATTTTTTTTTTTCCCATTGGGAAGATATAATATTACAAAATTTGGAAAAAATGTTATTGAATGTTTAGAGTTACAAAACTAACATTCTTGTTGCAACATATTCCTCTATTCAAGTCCTTTGCTCATTTTTTTTTTTAAATAGATTTATTTATTTATTTTTGGCTGCGTTCGGTCTTCATGGCTGCCCGCGGGCTTTCTCTAGTTGCAGCGAGCGGGGGCTGCTCTTCGTTGCGATGCGCGGGCTTCTCATTGCGGTGGCCTCTCTTGTTGCGGAAAACGGGCTCTAGGCGTGCGGGCTTCAATAGTTGTGGTGCATGGGCTCAGTAGTTGTGGCTTGTGGGGTCTAGAGAGCAGGCTCAGTAGTTGTGGTGCACGGGCTTATTTGCTCCGCGGCATGTGGGATCTTCCCGGACCAGGGCTCGAACCAATGTCCCCTGCATTGGCAGGCGGATTCTTAACCACTGCGCCACCAGGGAAGCCCCCTTTGCTCATTTTTGAATCAAGTTTTTGTTGTTATTTTTAGTTCTCTATATATTCTGATATTAATCCCTTAACAGATATGATATGCAAATTTTTCTCATTCTGTGATATTTGTCTCATTATCTCATTATACATTATATGTTATGTATACATTATCATATATCATATATATCTCATTATATATGTCACAAATATTTGTCTCATTCTGCCTTTTCACTCTGTGGATAGTGTCCTCTGATGCACAGAAATTCTTAATTTTCATGAACTCAAACTTGTCTATTTTTTCTTTTTTTGCCTGTGCTTTTGGTGTCATATCCAAGAAATCATTGCCAAATCCAATGTTGTGAAGTATTTGCCTTATGTTTTCTTCTAAGAGTTTTATAATTGTCATTCTTACATTTAGGTTTTTGGTCCATTTTGAGTTGATTTTTCTATATGGTATTAGGTAAGGTTCCAACTTCATTCTTTTGCATGGGGATATCTGGTTTTCCCAGAAACATTTGTTGGAAAGACTGTCTTTTCCCCATTGAATGGCCTTGGCACCCTTGTCAAAAATCATTTGACCATATATGCGAGGGTTTATTTATTTATTAGGCTCCCTATTCTATTCTGTTCTATTCTATTCTATTCTATTCCATTCCATTGGTCTATCTGTCTTTATGCCAGTAGTCATTTGGATCATTCTCCTACTGAAGACAACTAAAAAAAGTTGGACAACTATATTTTTTCTTCCTTAAAAGCGTTAAACTGCTAACAAGATAGTGACTACTTATTAGTAATTACTGATCCAAGATCAAAGAGAGGACAGAAATCTAGAGATGAGTTTAACAGATTAGGCCTAACACTTTCTCATGGGGATGTTTGCCAGTCCTAAAAAAGTAGCTGAGGGATGAGGTATGCTTTTGGTAACATTGTGGGATTAGGGAGACAAAGGTTGAAGTGCAGGCCTGCCAAGGTAAGCATGATAAGCTGACGTTGGAGGGCAGGTTGTACCTTAGGAATAAAGTGAATGAGAAACAATTCCAACCTGACACTGTACCTTGGCTTTGAAACATCTGGGTGGCTCAGAAAATCTCAAGCTCTAAAACTGAATTAAGGTGGTTCTGAATGTTTAGTGCCTCCAAGTACATGGCAGAGAAAATGCCAGTCCTCTCTAGAGGAAGGTACCATTCTAGGCCTCAAATTATTTCCTCATATAGATGTGTCGGGCATACTATCAAATGTAATCAACACCAAAGAGAAAAAAACATGAGTGAGAATCAACAGAAACCACAAATAGAAACAGAGCCAGAGGGAGTCTAAATATGAAAGTTATCACACACAGTCTGTAAAGCAACTATGCTTACTTACTACGTTAAAGGATATAAAAGCCAAGCTTGACATCTTAAGCAGGGAACTAGAAACTATAAAAAGTGACAGGACAGGGCTTCCCTGGTGGCGCAGTGGTTGGGAGTCCGCCTGCCGATGCAGGAGACGCAGGTTCGTGCCCCGGTCTGGGAGGATCCCACATGCCGCGGAGCGGCTGGGCCCGTGAGCCATGGCCGCTGAGCCTGCGTGTCCGGAGCTTGTGCTCCGCAACGGGAGAGGCCACAACAGTGAGAGGCCTGCGTACCGGAAAAAAAAAAAAAAAAAAAAAGTGACAGGACAATTTTGAAAAGAATCAAAAATTCTAGAACTAAAAATACAATAACTGAAATTAAGAAAATGGTCTGGTTTAAAACTAGATTAGACATAGCTGAAAGAAAATCAATTAATTACAGGGTAGAACAGAAGAAAGAAGATACGCAGCACCGATAGAAAAAAGATGGAAAATAGAAGAGGGGAAGAAACATTAAGGATACAGTGAGAAGAAGGCCCAGCAAACAGATAACTGGCGTCCCAGAACGAGGGGAGAGAGAATGCAAAGGGGCAGTGTCTTTGGAGAGAATTTTCCAAAATTGATAAAAAGACATCAATCCATATCCAAGAAGCCCTATGAATGCCAAGCAAGACAAATAAAAAGAAATGCACACTTAGACACATCAGAATGACATTGCAGAACACCAAAAACAAAGAAAAATCTTCTAAGAAGAGAAAGTCAGAGATAACATTGGCTTCCAAGGAGCATCCGTTGGACTGAGAGCTGACTGCTCAACAGCAAGAACAGAACCCAGAAAATAGCGGAACAGCTTTCTCATGTAAAGAGAGAAAATAACTGCCAATCTACAATCCTATAGACGATAGGAAGCTCAACATAAATTCATAAGGATGGGGAAGACAGGACAGGAAAAAACAGTAACAAAAATCCTGAAACTTAGAAAGCAGATGGATGAGTAGAAACTGACTTCACAGACCCAAGAGAGTGGAATCCTAAACTAGCAGTGGGGGAAGTTAAGAACCATCACAAGCTACAAGGCAAAATCCTCATAAGGCTCAGGAACAAAAGAGCATCAATTACTTCCGCAACTGGGTGTGAGTGAGGGTTGGCTAAAATAGAGGATTGGTTAGACGCTGCTTAGGAAACAAGTCCCTAAATGTTCCTCTCCTACCACTCAATCACTGGTGACTCTCTTTCCCCCATCCCAGCAGAACTTGGAGGCTGATCCTCAAGAGAAGAGAAAATCGAGTCTCTGGACTTCAGGAGGCCAAAGCCAGGGAGAATAAGGAAGCTTATGCACGGTGAACTTTGCATATGGATATCCTCAGCACTCCGCCGCTCAGCTCCTAGAACCAGCTGGGCCTTTGCTGTCCAAGTGGTAAGGGTTGGATGACCCTCCCCTGGGGATCTGGCTGGCCTAAGAGAGCAGGGTGTCCCCAACAAAAGACCCACCTGACCATTCTACAGTAAAGCTCCAAGTCAACAAGCCCCACCAACATGCTCAGAACTACCTATTAGCTTTTCTGTCTCCCACTTTTAAACGTAAAGATTGTTAAACATTAAAGGAAAACCTTGTAAATGAAAGGGAAACTAGAACTAACAGGAAAAACAAAAACAACTTAGAGGAAACAGGATGATGCAGCAGAAAGAAAACAAAAACCAGTAGCAAAATTATGATAAATATCCTTAAAATGGTATTGCATCCATGAAACAAGATTGGGATTGGGTGCTGAGAGCACACGTCCTGCAGATTGTGTCTATTGGCCCTCAAAACCCCAATCTCACCCTTTCAAGGTCTCGTCCCTAACACAAGGGGGTTAGAAGGCAACAGTTGGGTTCTCAGACTCCCTTGCAGCTGCTCTGGCTAGGTTCTGCCAATGGAAAATGCTGGTGGGGCCTGGCAGGTGGGAGTTGAGACATTTCTCTGTTGTTCTGGTAGTGCCTTTGGCAGCAGAAGCAGCAGCGGATGACAGGTGTCCTTGGTGTCAGTGGTGGCTGCAGCAGCATTGGCTGGAGCGGGGGCTCCTTATTCCTGCTCAGTAGCATTGGTGTGGTTCTAACGCAGTAGTGGCGGGGGCCATGCTTCCAGCCGAGCAGCAGTGAGTGTGGGCTTTGAGCATTGGAAGCTTCCTGATCCTGGGGTAGCGTCCTCTCTTCCCTTTAGCTCTTCCGGCCCTCTTGACATCATTTAACCAATCCCTTCCATTAAATTCCGCTTGGCTTGAAATATCTAGATTGGTTTTTTTTTTTTTTGAGTAAATACTGATTGGGATGCTATAAAAAAGAAACATTCAAAAAATAAGAGAGTTCTTGGATATTAAAAAATGTGAAAGCAGAAATAAAAACTTAATGGAAAGGTTAGAACATAATGTTGGTGAAATCACCCAGAAAGTAGAGAAAAACAAAAACAAAACTCCAACAACATCAGCAGTGTGAGTGCTCAAAGTTTACAGTAAGTTGTAATGATATCATATAACATTATCATGGTGTGAGTTACTTATTCTCACGTTACTGTATAAATACTCTGTGGTGCTGAGCACACATCCTGCCTGGCATCTGCATGTGACATGTGACCATGTGTTACAGGGGGGTCCTGGTTAGTACAATTTTAAGAGAGCAGAGAAGTGTCAATTTAAAGAAAACTAGAGGAAGAGTATAATCTTCTGATTAATAACATACTGACAAGAATTTTAAATATAGTCATAGATAGGTAAGCTTTATTCCAATGTCTACATAAAAATGAGTTGATGTCGAACAGGAAATGGTTTTTCCAAAGGGTTAAAATCACACAACAGAACTTGGTCCTTTTCCCTTTAGTTTGTCTCTCAGTTCAGTTGGCTGACGCGTCATTATTCGTGTCCGCCCTCACTAATCATTTTCACCACACACAATATCTAAAAGTCTTCGGGTGGCCTTCCCATTTCTCTGGAGATCTCTTAAGCTGCTTTCAGTTGCAAGAGATGGGCAAGGCTTTTATCTGCTCACGCCCTACTCCGCTGGAGACAAAAACACATCCCTGAATTCTCTTGTTTAAATTGTGGCTGTTGGCCAAGTGTCCAAATGAAGAACTTAACGCTAACACACAAAGGACACAGTATAATCTCTGTACAGTAGTGACTTCGCTTCAACTTTTTCTCATTAAAGAATTATTTTTATTATCTCTCCACAAGGGAGTTATAAAAAATACCTGTAAAAACATTGAAAAGGCTCTTAAAAGTCCTGGAATGAAAAAGTCTGCAGTATAAATTACGATACATCATCTATGACTTGCAGATAAGAATAAAATAAATTCTACAAGCTAGATTTCTGAATGATTTTGATAGGAATTTACCGGAAGGAGCCAGGAGCCACCAAACCTTAACGATTTCCTGTTTTCATCCCAATTGAGTTTTTGAAAAGCTATATAATCTGTTGACAGGCACAGTCCACACAGGAACTTGCTGCTGCCACTGATGATGAAATCATTCTGAAGGACAGAGATTTGTATGCTGGACGCGTCAGGCCCTTCCATGCAGCTGGCTGAAGTGGTCTTCTCTTATTTTTTCCCTTATGCTTTAAATAAAAGTAAATATACATATGGTAAAAAATTTAAATGGTACAGAAAGATCTAAAATAATCAGTAAATATCCTTTTCTCTCACAACCTAGAAAATCTGATGTCTTCCAAATCATCAGGTGTGTGAATAATGTGCAAAGTGAAGTCAAACTTGGAGTCTCTTCATCTGAAAATTATTGTCAGGACTTTTGGAATGTGTTGATTCTGTCATGTATTACCTCTGTTACAGAGGAAAGCCATGCAGTCTTCTCCTTCTTAAAAAAACCTAGTCACAAAAGCAACACACACACTCTGCTCAGAGACAGCAAGTCCAGGCAGCACCTTGTACTCCGTGATCTGGTCCTAGTTACGGGCAGAGTCCCTGGTATCATCCCTGAAATACAGGAATCACAATTACTAACAAGGCATTTTCAAAAATAAGAACTCTGTTTTAATCAAAATGAGGTCATCTGGTCCTTGTAGAATGGAGAGGATTCACTCGGTCAGAGGTTCAGGCTGTCTGGTCATTACTTAAAGGGCATGAGCCACAGAATCCCAAGCATTCAAGTCAAAACTAGGTCAAACCTTCCCTAGAGAACAAGGGGAAGGCGAGGCCACAAAGGACTTAAGGATGGAGAAGCAACATTCCTTCACAGAAACTCCCACCACAGTGATGAGAAGCTAGGTGTTTTCCCCCAAAGTGCACTCGCTCTCTGGTGAGCAGGAAAAGCTTACAGAGGCACGGGCGGCAGGAGCTCAGCCGAGCCCTTCCTGAATGCCTCGGATCCTCCTGGCCAGCTGCACATCCTTCGGGAAGAGAGTGACACGGCCGGCATGTAAGGAGAGGAGATAGGCATCCTCGAAGAGATGAACTAGAAACGCTTCTGCTGCCTGCGGACAGAAAGAAAAGCAGAAAGACTGACACAGACGAGGGGCCATGGGCTGCTTTCTGCTGAGAGAACTGCTAACCTCAGTCTCTAAGGGCTCAAAGGACTGCGGGGAAGGATTATTCACAGAATGAGACTGAACTTTGCCTGGGAATTCCACTACCACCAAATGAGAACCTAGCCTCCAAACCCTGGGTGTTCCTTGTTCTTTTCAAGGAGGTGAGATGTAGCCTTGCCTTTCTCCCATACTCACCCCTCACCCAACTGGACCGTGGCCCCCATCTTACCTCTTGTAGGGCCAACAGGGCCTGGGCTTGCCAATTGAAGTCCACACCACGAGTGAATACAGCACATATTTCTCTTGCCTGCGAAGGAGTGGGGATGGGGAGCAAGGGAGAAGGGGAGTGGGGAGGAGTAGAGAGTAAAAGGGGGTTCAAGAGAAGACAGACTCTCTCCGTGAGTCTCCATGAATCTTCATTTCCGTTATTCCTTCCTGGCCCTTAATCATAGAACCTAACTATTAGCTGGTGTCAACTCCAGGGAGCTTAGAGATTGGCCCGTCTCTCTTCATTGGTGGTGGGGAGAGGAGAAGACAATCTCTCAGGGCAAGACAAGGGATGAAAGGGTGGTTGGATGACAGAGTTCCTTGTACGTAATCAAAGAACACAGTTCGAAGGTGGTAGGGGTTAGAAATTAATTCCATAAAGAATTAGAAGGTGCCCTTTGTGGGCTCATGTTTTCAGAAGATGAAGAGTCCCCGACCAGGCTAGGGAAGAGGTCCCTTGCCATTTGGGCAAGAGGCGATAGGGGCCCAATACCTGGGAAATTTAAAGAAAGGAGGCGGCATGGGGGTTGGCGGGAAGCTCCCTGGAGCTCACCAGGCGGCAGAAGGGGGTCTTCCTTAACAACAGGTTTGTGCTCTTCTGAAGAGTTCGGATCTCCTTCAGAACCCGGTATCTCCGGCGAGCAACTGGACGGGAGGGAGCGCCTGAGCAAAAGAGTTGGGTCATGGAGCAAAATGCAGTGGAAAACGGGTGGTGCATTGCAACCTGGCTGTCAAACTACCAAATCGTAGACTGTATATAACAGGCTTCCCAAAAGCAGGGCTTTTTGTCTATTGTAGTCATTGCGGTTATCTTCAGCAACTGGAGAACAGTGGTTGGTGCTAAATAAATTTTTGTTAAATGAATGAATAAGTGATCCTTTGAGGGTCCTATTGACCCTCAGTGATGATCCTCTGAGGGTCTTATTTTAAATGCCGACTCTTCCAGGCAGCCTTTCCTGACTCCCAATCTCTTCCAAACCGATGGGTCACTTCCCTCCTCTGGGCCCACAGTACTCTGTGCATCTCCTCTGTCTTTCCCACCTGGATTGGAAACCCAGTTTCCACTTTTGTTTTTAGGGTTTTTTTGGCCCTGCCGCGCAGCACGTGGGATCTTAGTTCCCCAGCCAGGGATCGAACAGGCGCCCCCTGCATTGGAAGCACGGAGTTTTAACCACTGGACCACCAGGGAAGTCCAATTTTTAGGTATTTTTTAAGAGCTGGAAGGAATCTAAGAGATTATCTAGTACAATTCCCTTGTCTCTGTTATCCTGAGGCCCAGAGAGGTTAAGACAGAGGTTAACCTGTTATCCTGAGGCCCAGAGAGGTTAAGACAGAGGTTAAGACACGTTAGCGGCCAAGGTGGGAGCTCAGAAGTGGCATAACTCAGTGCCAGTGTCGGGCCTTTGGGCTATGAAGTCAGAGCCTTTGGCTCAAAGCCTAGTTTCAACAACAACAAAAAAAGACAAAAAAATCTTAAAATCATTCCTAAAAGTAGAAATCAAAAAAGTCAAACTCTGATCAGAAATTAAAAACACAAGAATATAAAAAATAAAAATTCTTCTAACTCTCTTGTTAAAGAGGACAATTCACTGAAATTAGACTGTTTAGAAATGAATAAAAATAAAAAGTCTACACCTTAAAACTTAAGCGATATAACCAAATAGTCCTAAAGGAAAATGTACAGCTTCAAGATCTATCTACGAGAAAACAAGAACATTAAAAGATAATTCCGCTAAGTGTTCAACTCACGTATTAGGAAGAGAATTATTAAAGTAAATCAAAAGAAGGTAGAGTAAAAGAAATATTAAAGATAATAAACTAACTTAATGAAAAAGAGTGTAAAACAAAAACAGTGCAGCTGGCTCCATAAATTAAACCAAGGACCAGTAAAAACAAATGAACCTCTGAGAAGTTGAACAAATAAAAAAAAGAAAAAAAACCCCCACGAAAACTAACATTTTGAAGAAATGTTATTCACGGTCTAGCCAAGAAGAGAGAATCCACACCAAGTAGTTGCATAGAAGGGATTTAATATGGTGAACTATTTGCCAAGTGTTAGACAAGCTGCTGAGAGCAAATGGGGACAGAGGGGCAATGCAGAGATGTGCTGGCAGTGGAGACGTTATCCCAGGGGCCAAAGAAACAGGGGACTTTTTAGAAAGAGGGAGGCCCTACACCCAGGAGATGAGCTACTGGCACCTGCCTCCCTCCTCACCACCAGTCCCCAATCCAGTCGCCGGAAGCAGCCTTTAATAATCAGACATGGCAGTCACACGATGGAAAGATGAACACAACTAAAGATCACCAAGCAATGTAAAAAGGCCAACACCATGAAAGGAAAGGACCAAACTCAGCAAACAAAATAACCAATACCAGAGGGACTTGAGTTATTACAGAACAGAGAGAAAGAAAAATACACATAATAACCTCCGAGGGGTAAGGGAAGATGTGAAGTCTATGACTCAGGAACAAGTGCTTGTGAAAATTAACCAATTAGAGGGATCATGGGAAAGAACTGGGATTAAACATTCAATAGTTGGGTCTTAAAATCCGACATAAGGAGTCGGGATTTAATCCTAAGGTAATAGGAAGCCACGGAAGAGCTTTAAGCAGGACGGAGAGATGATCCACTTACATTTAAAGATCATTCCAGTTGCTGTGTAAGGAAAGAACCGAAAAGGGACAAGAGTGGAAGGGAAGTCGTAGCCAGGTCAGGGTGCTGGGGGCTTGGACTAGGCTGGTGGGAGTGGAGAAGGCAACGAGTGGCATGATTAGGATGCGACGTGGAGGTGGAAGTGCCTGAGCTTACATTTGGATTGGATGGACATGGGGGCAAGATGAAAAATCTCTCCCGGGTTTCTGGCTTAAACAATCCTGTGAGTGGCTATGCCATTTCCTGAAATGGGGGAAACCGGGGATGAAGCGGCAGGAGGGGAGTAACCAAAAGTGTGCTTTTAGATGTGTTTAGTGTGACATACCCCAGAGTCTTCGAGTAGAAAGGCCGTTGGATGTAGGTGTGCGGGGTCAGAGGAGAGATGTGGGCTGGAGAGATGTGAGAGCTGTCAGTGTATGAATGGTACTGGAGCCACGGGGAGGGATGAGCCCACCTGGGGAAGGGAAAGAAAGGAAAAGTAGACCATGGAAGTCCATCAACATGCTGAAGAGAGGTGGCACAGGCAGTAAAAACCACTGGGCAGAAACTGCAGAGCGTGTGTATCACGGAGCCAGGGGATGGAGTGTTTCGAAGAAGAAATGACCCACTGTGTCGAATGCTTCTGAGAGGATAAGAGAAGGACACAGGCATGTCTAATAAAGTTGGCAACATGAAAGTAGCTGGTGACCTTCACAACAGCAGTTCAAGGGTACTGGAAGTAAGGGTAGTGGTTGTGGGGAGTCAGATTGGAATGGGTTGAAGGGTGTCTGGGAAGAAGGGAAACAGACACGTGGGTAGACTTGTCTGGCTGTTTTAAAAAGGGTAGCTGTGGGGCTTCCCTGGTGGTGCAGTGGTTGGGAGTCCGCCTGCCAATGCAGGGGACAGGGGTTCGGGCCCTGGTCTGGGAGGTTCCTACACGCCGCGGAGCAACGGAGCCCGTGCGCCACAACTACTGAGCCTGCGCTCTAGAGTCCGCGAACCACAACTACCGAGGCCCGCGTGCCTGGAGCCCAAGCTCCGCAACGGGAGAGGCCGCTGTGATGAGAAGCCCGCGCACCGCAACGAGGAGTAGCCCCCGCTCTCCGCGACTAGAGAGAGCACGCATGCAGCGGGGAAGACCCAGCACAGCCAAAAATAAGTAAATAAATAAAATAAATAAATTAAAAAATAATAATAAAATAAAAAGGGTAGCTGTGAAGGGCAGAAGTGAGAAACAGGGAGTATGAGGGAGCCGGGGATGTGGGGTGCCCTTTTCTTTAGAACAGAAATAACAGAGCACATTTGCCAAATGCCAATGTAAGGAGTATGAATTTACTTCCAAGTGCAGGTGGTAAGGATAACAGAAAGCCCCTGGGATGGTGACAGAAGAATATGACCAAGAGCTCATGTAGGAGGAGGAGTGGCTTTTGATGGAAAGGGGTCACCTAGGTTCTCTGCTGTGAGAAGATAAAGGGGAATCCAGTCTGGAGGCTTCTATTTCCTCAATGAAGCATGAGGCAAGGTCATCCTGAGCTGAGAGTGAATCAGGGGACTGGAGTTGTAAGGATGCTTCTACATCCGGAAGCAATAGTGAACATCATACGTAACAATATTCCTGTTAAAATTACAAATGAGACAAAGATGACCAAAACATTGCTCTTATTTCAACACTAGTCTCAGGGCCTCACTAACAATAAAATAAGAAATAAAATGTATAAAAATGAAAAGAAGACTCAAAAGTCATTATTTGCAAACAGTATAATGGTCCACTTAAAAATTTCAATTAAAGCAGCTGAAAGGCTATTAGGATTAACAAGAGAATTCAGCAAGTTAGCTAGATGCAAAGGTTATTTATGTTAAGGAAAGAAAAATAAAAAACAACCCATTCACAACAGCAACATCTATAAATAACCAATAATACTTTCTTCACCCTGCTCTTAGCTATGGAGCAGAAGACAAGTAAAGCAGCTGCTGCCACAGTTCTTGTTTGTGGGTATCCCATCCACCAGACCACAGCACAGAAACTAAGGACCACAGACCAGCCTTCTTTCCGGGCATGCTACCTCTGGAAGGGAACAAGGTGAGAGCACCGGCTAAGTTAGGGCACTTTGGTTAAGGACCAATACAGCCACTCACTGAAGGAAAAAAACAAAACAAAACAAAAAAAACCCCCCAAAACCTGGAAAGGCACCTTCTAAAATTAGAACTGTTGTTTGAAATTGTCACAAAAAGCAGCCAATACTTTTGCATTTGAAAAAAGCACAAACACCGATTTTTTAAAATCCCGTGTCTGCGGGAACAAGCTGGGTGATCTTGTGCAAATTATCAGGTCTGTCTGCGCTTCAGTTGTCCCATCTGTAAAATGGGCACAATATAAAATTGAGTTAATTCATATAGAGTTTAACATAATGCCTAGTTAGTGGTAAGCACTCAATACACGTTAGTAGAATTAAGAATACTGTCTGGGCTAGTCCTTTCTCCTCCTCAGAACTGCCTTCCCCAGTCCCTCCCCGGTTGTGGACCTTGGGCCGTCCCGGAACGGATACTGGACGGCAGAACCGCTTTGCCCCCCTGCAGAGGAAGGCCAGCGGACCAGGGGTCGGGAGACTGGGCTGGACCCCAGGCTCGGCAAGCGAGCATAGATTTTTTTGTCTGTGAAATGGGCACGCGGACCCGGCCGTACCCACCTCACAGACAGGCTGCAGGGAGGCCGGCTCGGAGGGAAAGGGATCACGGCGGGTTACCTAAGGGTGGGGCCGGCCGCGGGGGGGCGGGAGCCGGGCTCGGGGGGCGCCTCCTTGGGGCTTCGGGCTTGCGGATCCGGCGGCGCGGGCCCATGGTTGGCGCTCAGGGTTGCGGACCGCGGCTCCTTCTCGGCCTTCCGGGTCCGGAGGCAGAGGCTGGGGTTCAGGGGAGGGCCAGCAGCGCCCCGGCCGCGTGCCCCGGCTGGGTGGCGTTCAAATTGCCCGCTCCGCCGCGGATTCACTGCCGGCGTTTTTTAAAAACCGAATCCAGCGACTCCCAGTGGCTGCCTCTGGAACGCTCCTGGCGCAGAGCGATTGCGGGGAGGACCAATGAGAGCACAGGATGAGAGGCTAACGGCGGCGGTGATAGGAGAAGACAGCGGGGACAAGGCGGATCGATGGTAGGAATCAGCCAATGGGGACTTGGAAAAGTGAAATGAGGCGGGAACTGCTCCAGTCCTCCGCTCCCTGGGGCAGGACCGCATCTTTGATGCATCAGACCCAGGTCCTCCGGTGCTCTCTGGTCGACAAATGAAAGTTCGATTATGAAGATGTAGCTGGTGCGTGTGTAGAACGCGTTTCTCTAAACGAATCACCTTGCGCAAACATTTTATGTTTTGCTCTATCAATCTTGAGGTGGGTTTTAAAGATGAGGAGACGGGCCCACGGAGAATGTGACCGTCCCATGTCTCGCCTGAGACCAGGAGCAGCCCATGAATATGACTCAGAAGTCAGCTTCACTGCATGAACCTTGTTGATGATTAGGGTCCTGGGACAGCCAGGATGGGGCCTCTCACCATGAGGTCAAGCAGGGCAGGCCTCAGCTCTATTTTTGGATCATGCTCTCCAGCATTTTCGTAACAGGGAAATGACCCCTTCCCTTCCTGTTGGGGATAATATGTATTGAGGTCAAATGTAGAACTAGGTAGTTAGAATAAAGGGGATTTTATATTCTACACTTTTGTTTTTTTACATTATCTAGATGTTCTACAGTTAACATGCACTGTAATCAGGAAATACGTTACAAAATCAGTGATTTTATGGAACCCTTGTTCACTGCTGGTGGGAACGCAAAATGTTGCGGCTACAGTGGAAAACAGTATGGCAATTGGTCAAAAAATTAAACACAGAATTACCATATGATCCAGCAAGTCCACCTCTGGGTGTATATTCAATTAAAAGCAGGGGTTTGAACAGGTATTTGTACACTAAGGCTCATAGCAGTGTTATTCACAATAATCAAAAATGTCCAAGTGAATGAATAGATAAATAAAATGTGGTATATACATACAATGGAATATTATTCAGCTTTATGAAGAAAGTAAATTTTGATACATATTACAACATGGATGAGTCTTGAAGGTATTATGTTAAGCAAAATAAATGAGATACAAAAGGACCAATATTGTATGATTCCACTTACATGAGGTACCTAGAGTAGTCAAATTCATAGAGACAGAAAGGTAGGATGGTGGTTGCTAGGGGCTGGGGGAAGGGAGGAAAGGGGAATTATTGTTTAATGGGTACAGAGTTTCAGTTTGGGAAGATGAAAAAGTTCTGGAGATGGGTGATTGCACAACAAACGTGAATGTTCTTAATGCCACTGAATCGTACACTTAATAATGGTCAATACGGTGAGTGTTATGTTGTGTATATTTCACCACAATAAGAAAGAGAAAGAGAGAAAGAAAGAAAGGGAGAAAGAAAGAGTAGAGGAGGGGGGAAGGGAAAGGGGGGGAAGGAAGGGAAAGGAATGTTTGGTTGAACCCATTGAGATGCAGTCAAATCACAGAAGGATAGTTGTTTTTCAGTGACACAGAGGCAAGAAGTCCTACTACACCAGTCCTCAGGACCCATTAATCAGACATAGCAAATCTTCACTCATTAATTCTGCTTTAGACCTAGAGTGCCTTCTTTGCTCCATTAGAAATAAGTAGAAAACAAAGGTAGAAAATAGAGGGGTGTTTTTTTTTTTTTTTTAAGATTCCACATGTAAGTGAGATCATACAGTATTGTCTTTCTCTGACTGACTTATTTCACTTAGCATAATGCCCTTGAGGTTCATCCATGTTGTTGCAGATGGCAACATTTCTTTCTTTTTATGCCCGAATAATATTCCATTGTGAATATATATATATATATATATATATATATATATATACATACCACAATTTCTTTATCCGTTCATCCATTGCTGAACACTTAGGTGTTTCCAAATCTTGGTTATTGTAAATAATGCTGCAATGAACACAAAGGTGCATATATCTTTTCAGCTTAGTGTTTTTGTTTCCTTTGAATACCCAGAAGTAGAATTGCTGAATCACATGGTCGTTTTATTTTTAATTTTTCCGGGAACCTCCATACAATTTTCCACAGTGGCTGCACTAATTTACTCGCACCAATAGCGCACAAGTCGTCCCTTTTCTCCACATCCTCCCCAAAACTTATTTCTTGTCTTTTTGATAATAGCCATTCTAACAGATGTGAGGTGATATCTCACTGTGGTTTTGATTTGCACTTTCCTGATTAATGATGTTGAGCATCTTTTCATGTCCCTGTTGGGCATCTGTATGTCTTCTTCGGAACAATGTCTATTCAGATCATTTGACCATTTTTATTTTATTTTTGGCTGCACCGCAGGACATGTGGGATCTTAGTTTCCTGACCAGGGATCGAACCCGTGCCCTCTGAATGGAAGTGCGGAGTCTTAACCACTGGACCGCCAGGGAAGTCCCCATTTGCCCATTTATAAATCGAATTATTTGTTCTCACCATTGAGATGTATGCATTCAAAGAATGTATGCATTCTTTATATATTTTGGATATTAATCCATGATCAGATATATAATTTGCAAATGTTTTCTCCCATTCAGTAGGTTGCCTTTTTATTTTGTTGATGGCTCCCTTTGCTGTGCTGAAGCTTTTTAGTTTGAAGTGGTCCTACTTATTTATTTTTGCTTTTGTTGCCTTCGCTTTTGGTGTCAGATTAAAAAAAAACATTGTCAAGACCTATGTCAAGGAACTTGTTGTTTTCCTCTAGCAGTTATATGCTTTCAGGCCTTATGTTCAAGTCTTTAGTCCACTTTGAGTTAATTTTTGTGTATAGTGTAAGACAGAGGTCCAGTTTTCCCAACACCATTTACTAAAGAGACGGTTCTTTCCCCCATTGTATAGTCTTGGCTCCTTTGTCATAAATTAATTGACCATGTATGTGCAGGTTTATTTCTGGGCTCTCTATTCTGTTCCATTAATCTATGTGTCTGTTTTTAGGCCAATACCATACTGTTTTAATTATTATAGCTTTGTAGTCTAGTTTGAAATCAGGGAATGTGATGCCTTCAGTGTTGTTCTCCTCTCTCAAGATTGCATTGGCTATTTGGGGTCTTTTGTGGTTCCTTACAAATTTTGGATTTTTTGTTCTATTTCTGTGAAGAATGCCATTGGAGTTTTGTAGAATTGAATCTGATAGGCATTGAATCTGTAGATTGCTTTGGATGGTATGAACATTTTAACAATATTAATTCTTCCAATCCATGAACGTGGAATATCTTTCATTTGTGTCTTCAATTTCTTTCATTAATGTCTTGTAGTTTTCAGTATACAGGTCTTTCGCCTCCTTGGTTAAATTTATTCCTGGGTATTTTATCTTTTTGATGCAATTGTAAATGGGATTGTTTTCTTAATTTCTCTTTCTGATAGTTTGTTAGTGTATATAAATGCAACAGATTTTTGTGTATTGATTTTGTATCCTGCAACTTTACTGAATTTGTTTTTTAGTTCTAACAGTTTTTTGATGGTGTCTTTAAGGTTTTCTATATATAATATGTCATTTGCAAATCGTGACAGTTTTTCTTCCTCCTTTCCAACTTGGATCCTTTCCTTTCTTTCTCTTGCCTAATTGCTTTATCTAGGGCTTCCAATACTATGTTGAATAAAAGTGGCAAGAGTGGGAAAAACTGTCTCATTCCCAATCTTAGAGTTAAAGCTTTCAGCTTTTTTTCATCATTCAGTGTGATGTTAGCTGTGGGCTTGTAATATATGGCCTTTATTATGTTGAGATACATTCCCTCCATACCCACTTTGTTGAGAGTTTTTATCATAAATGGATGTTGAATTTTGTCAAATGCTTTTTCTGCATCTATGAGATGATCATATGATTTTTATCCTTTATTTTGTAAATGTGGTGTATCATACTGACTGATTTGCAGATGTGGAAACGTTCTTGCATCTCTGGAATAAATCCCACTTGATCATGGTGAGAGGTAACATCACTTGTCCAAAGCCACCCAGTGGAGGGAGAGATGGAGCTGAGGACACGTATCTCTGGCTCCCCCTAAACCACATGGCTGTTTGCTCCAATCCTCCTACTGTCCTCTGATCTCCTTGAGTGCTGTTTGCTTGTTAAAGTACAGAGAGCTTTGGACAGAGCAAAGGCAAATGGAACCACCTGGCATGGTCCTAAACCTCTTGTAGGCAGCAAGCCTGAGGGCTACTCCAGGACCTGGATGGCAGTCCTGGAGGACACCCCAGCCCCAGGGTCCCCCAGGACCACTACGAATGGGGCAGGAACTGGTCAGTTCACTACAGTGCAGATGGTGTGAATTACACTGTATTTGAACTGATGTTTACAGAAGTCTGTTATCAGTCAGTTCTAATTTGGGGTCCAGGGCCCCATTATTCCACTCAGAGCAGTAGGCCACAGCTACAGACATTCCTCACAACCCTCTAGACTCAGCAGGAGAGTGGAGATTCTTTCCCCCTCCACCCCCATTACCAGCATGACACGGCATGGCCTCTCAAACTCACCCTCCGAAGCACCCCAGACACTAGGACAGAGAGGACACAACTCCAGGGTCTGGAAGGGTACTTAGGGTCAACATAAAAATTTTATGAGGCTTCCTGTTTTATCTTATAATCGATGCGAAGTTTACACTCTACTCCACAATGGTATGTTCTAACAAAACATTTCTCCCCCTCTGAGCAAAACCGATGCTCCACACCGTGGCTCTGCTGGGACTTCAATGCCTGACAGACCACCCTAGTGGGCAGTGCCGCCTTACAGGACGCTCCACTGTACGTTGGCATTTACAGCCACCTTCCATTTATATCGTAGGTAATATTCACAGCCATCCTGTGAGATGCAGGCTTCCCCATTTTAGAGATGTGAAGACCCAAAGCTCCAGGAGATTAAAGCAAGTTGCCTGAGTGGGTGGCAGGCCTGACCATAAGTGCCCTCCCCATCCTCTGCCACCTCTCACCACTGAAGTCCCATTATAATCCCCCCCAACCCTTCAATGCTAAAATCCACATGTGATTTCTATGCTTTGGTACCTTACAGCTTTTCCATCCAACGTTCTAGACGTTACCTCCAGGAATGTCCTAACCCTTGTGCTCCTTCCCTCTTATTAAAGAAAAAAGTCCACACTGCCAACTCCCCTCTTCTTTTTAAAAATAAAAAGCCTGAAACAACACTGTAAGGCCCCAGTTTTTTGGACGCACCACCCTCGATCTCCATTTCCTTCTTCCTGTGACACACACCACGGCCCAGAGGAGGTCAGGGCCCCCCGAGACTCGGAGCTGGTGGGATGGAGAGGCCTTTCTCTCCCAACGGTAAGAACCTGCTGGATTCCCACAGCCCGAGGGCTTTGCTTGTCAGAGATCCCTTCTCCCAGGATCTATTCTAAGGAAGGCATTCGGTATTTGTTTCACGATTGAGCTGCCCAGGAAAGTGATCTGCCAGAGCGAGGACCACTGGAATAAAGGGCCGCTCAGCAACCTGGGGTCCCTGCTGCCAGGCCCCTCTCTTCAGGGTGGGGTTACTGGGAGGATAACAGCACAGGATGCCTCTCTCCCAGCCACAGGAAGTACCCCCAAAGATCTCAGAGACTTTATGGTAAGTGGGCCCACAGGTTTGGAATCAGGCAAACCCAGCTTGAAATACCGGCTCCAAGAGGAAGTCACTTGACCTTCTCTGGGCCACACCTTTCTCACCTGCATCCACCTGTGCAGGCTGTTACGCAGGAGAATGAAAGCTAAGCACTTAACATAACGCCTGGGATACCAGCATCACTCCCAACGGTAGACTCCCGGTAAACCCACCACCTTGGAGGGTTCTCCATGGTGTCTGTCGGGTTGCTGGGGGTGACGCAGAACCCCAGACGTGCTCTACAACCCAACCGACTGCCTGGTCGTGTGGCTGCACGGCCAGAGCCCGTGGCAGGAGAGCACTTTTGCCAAACAACTTATAACTCTGGGACTCAAGTTTGCTCATCTTTAAAATGGAAGGTGAAGAGTTCATAAAAGCTATTATCAAGGGCTGCCCTGAAATCCCCCTGTAACTTCTCCCAGGTGGGGAGGACTTCAAGGTGTGAGCAAGGACGCCAGAGCAGGCGTGGGGAGGAGCGCCGTGGGCAGGGGGCATCTTCAATCAACGGGCTGTCACTCCTTCCCCAGGTTGGTCAAAACCACAGGCCTGCAGAATGGGCCCAGTTGGGCCCAAAGGCACGGAAGCCACACCGTGGACACCTTCTGCAGAGCAGGACGCCAAGGCCCGGAGTGACCAGGTACAGGGCTGGGGAGCACACACTGAGTTTGTGGCAAGGCCCTGGCTGAAACCTCCGTTCCCAGGCAGGGTTAGGGAGTATCTTACAAGTTTTAGAAACTGTGGTGCTTAGTTCTATTAGAATTTGCTCAGTGACCTCTCTTCTTGGGAAAACCATATTTAGCCTATGATTTAGGAGGAAACCCTAGGGCTGTTGGTTCCTGCAATTCTACTCCATGATTTAGCTCTAGTGTTGCAGGAGGGGCTGGGGAAGCCTGCTGGGGGTCGGGCACTGCACTCAGGCCTGAATGGGGTGGTGACAAAGGAGGACCTGGGTGTTGTGTCATCTTCTGTGGCAGCAGCTGCCCTGGGTGGGTGGGGGGGTGTCTGTGGGGAGCAGGCAGGGCGAGGCCTCGGGGGCAGGGCATTTGAGGTTCACCAGCCCACGTGGCCTCAGCCTCGGGGTGAACAAGGAGCGTCCAGGTGGCAGCAGAGCAGAAGGCTCAGCTGGCATCGTTGATGGCAGTCCGAGGGCCCCCCAGCAGTCTCTCATGCTCGCCCTCCTCTGCCGGGGGCCGGCCCCTGGACAGGCGGCTCAGTAGCAGGCGGTGCAGCCCATTGTAGAGGGCTGTGCCCGTCAGGAGGATGAGGAAGCCAAGGATCTGCAGCGGGTGGAAGGCCTCCCAGCCCAGCGTCAGGCTCACTGCCCAGATGACAATGGTACGCAGGCTGTCCAGCACCATTCGGGTGGTGGCACTCAGTTCCTTGGTGACACTGATGCCGGCAAAGTTGAAGAAGGCGATGCTGCTGATGTTGCCCAGCAGCGCCAGCGCGATGAGTGGCTGTCGGCCCACCTGGCAGAAGGCGTCCAGCGCGTCCTCCAGCGTCCCGCGAGGGTTTCCACTGAAGGAACCGGCGGGGATGTAGTACATGGGCACCAGCAGCAGGGAGAGGATCACGAAGCCAAAGAGGCCTGCGGGAGTGGAGGGAGCACGTCACGCTCTCCGCTGGGCCCCCAGCCCCGGCAGCGTGCCCCGGCCCACCCAGCCGGGCTCCGCTGACCTCCCAGCCACCCCTCCGAGTCGCCCTCGCACCAGCTCCTTCCTTCCAGCTCCTGGAGCTGTTCTGCTCATTAGGAACTACAACGGCCTACTGAATGGGCTCTGACGGCCCCATTTCCACTTTAATCCGCGTCTTCTGACCGGACCAAGAATAGGAAATACATTTTATATTGTGACCAGTGCACAGACATGTACACACACTTTCACAAAACGACAGCTACCCTTACAATGTACAATGCTCTCTGACACGTTTTAAACTCAATTCCATTCATTGACAAAAGGATTGCTGGCTGCGAGCACGACACTGCTCTCACAAGTGTGGAAAAACAGCTCTCTAGCTCAGCGCTGTTGGTGCGTGACAAGGAGCTGGGCCAGAATGTAAATCAAGGCACTGCTTCCCTCAGGAAGTCCTGCTAGGAAAAAAAGTGAGTGGAAGCCATCAGTACGCTTGATGACATAGCTGATTTAGGCGGTTAACGTTCTGCCGTAAGCCCTCAGCTCACGGTGCAACAGGCACCACCAGCTCCCCGACAAGCCCGTAGGTCACGCTTCGGTAGCACTGCTCTAATCCGCCCTGCTAGTCCCATAATTTTAAAGCCTCATTTTGACTTACTTCCCTGCTCAGAAACCTTTGGTGGCTCCTCCCTGCCTGTCATTTAAAGTCTAAATCCACTTGCCTGATGTTCCAAGGTTCTCCAAGATATGACCCTGACATATTCAATCCCTGATCATTTCCCCTCATCAAACCTGTACCTCCGCCAAACTACTCCTCACTGGTTTCCAAACCCACATCCAGCTCCCCATGTCTCCACTCTGCCTGGAGTTCCCTCCTGTCCACTCCTGCTTCCTGAAATCTGTAGCGCTAACGCCACCCTCCCTGGGCCACGACACTCAGATATGCTTGGCAAGTGAAGCGTCACTTGAGTAAAAGTGGGCCGAGCTAAAACGCACTGCCTGCTCCTTTCCTGCTGGTCGGCTCCTCTAGAGCGGGGCTTGCATCTCATTCATCTTCGTCCCTGTCCTCCCTTAGCTCCTGGCTGAGTGCACGGCAGCTGTCAGGGTATTTATCAACACGAACATGGTGAAGGGAGCGAGGAAGGAGGGCGGGAGGCTCGCCCTTCCCAGAGGCCCCAGGCACCTCGCCAGGCGCCCTCACTGCATCCCCTCGACGTGCCGCCCCACAGGGCGCACTCCACCCAGCGCCCTCCTGCCAGCCTGTGTTCACACGCACCCTCAGTGCCGACTGCCCGCAGTGGGTGCACGTTGTGCTTGTAGACAAACTTCTCCTCCAGCACCATCTGGATGGAGACGATGATCTGGGCCATGATGATCAGCAGGTCCCCTGTGGGAAAGGAGGGGCCCAGAGTGAGGCCAGGCTGAGGCAGACATCTCAGCCCACGGAAACCTAAGAGCCCCTGCAGCCCCTTACTCCGCAGGGCACTGTACAGTCCACGAGGGCCGGCCACGACAGGCCCCGCGCCTGACCTCCTGGCCCCTGAAGGGTGAGGCAGGCCACCAGGGAAGGCACTGTCAGCCCCTCTGGGCTAAGGCTCCAGAAAGTCCAGGGGTCCGCCTGGGCCTGAGGGCTGCACAACTGGGGTAAGCAGGTCTTTTGAGAAGCAACAGGCTCTGAGATGGACATTTCTGGTTTAATCCTGCCATGCGTGAGCAGGGTGGCCACTTCACTGTAAAATGGGCTGCAGCGTGTCCTTTCCGGGACCGTGAGGATGAGTGATGACGAGCACAGTGCGAAGCGCTGGTTGCGTGCTCGGTAAGTGCTCAGTCAACATTCATTCCTTTCCTCTTCCGGATCCTGCAGTCTGTGTGGCTGTAAGTACATTGCAGAACTAGCCCTCTCCTTCCTCGGACCTCCCCGCTCCTCACCCACCTCTCCCTCACGCTGCTTGTCCCCTGCTGGTCTTCCCTACACTCTTCCCATCACCTGGGAAGCAGGTGCATGTCCACATCAGCTGGTGGCCCACGTGCCCTCCCCCAGGGCTTGGCGGACAGCGGAGCTTGTAAAATGCTTTGTCGAGTGACTCTGTGCTGGGCAGCCCCGGGATGCCCACCCCGGCCACACCTGTGATCACTTCGCTGAGCTTGTGCTGACTGTCGTTCCTGCTCAGGAGGTCAGCCAGGCCCACGACCACCAGCCCTGCGATGGTCGCGAGGATACCCAGCCACTGGCTCAGTGCCAGCCTCCGTCCCAGGAAGGTCACCGAAAACAGGCCTGTGAATATGATCACTGCTCCCCGCAGCATCTGGAAGCTGGAAGCACTGGTCATGTTCAGGGCTAGGAGAGGAGAGACACATGATGTTAGCTCCTAAGGGCCCAGCCTGTCTGTTCACTGAGGTGTCCTCAGGGCTGACAGGGCTGGCACGTGGTAAGTACTCAGTAAACCTTGGTTGGGGGCGTGTGTGTAAAGGTCGGTGGGAGGGGGCGGGGGGAGCTGAAGACAAGCTGGGGGTGGCTCTTTCCCAGTAGCTCCCTTGGGCCACAGGCTGCACTGAGCCCTTGGCAGCCTGGCTTGGCTACTCACCCACATACATGATGCTGGTCGCGGTCATGTCGCAGAGGGCTGGGGGCAGGAAGAGAAGGGGGTTGAAGGGCTGCTGGGGATCCATGCTGGTGTCTGGGTGCCCTGCAGCTCTGCACAGGAGTAGGTAGAAGGCAGCCAGGCAGAAGAGCTCCCCCAGGAACATGCCCACTGCCTGCAGGGACAGAAACGGGACTTCAGAGCTGGAAGGAAGACCACCTATAACAAGGGTTTTTGTTTTTTATTTTGGCCGTGCTGCACAGCTTGTGGGATCTTAGCTCCCCGACCAGGGATCAAATCTGTGCCCTCGGCAGTGAAAGTACGGAGTTCTAACCACTGGACCGCCAGGGAATTCTCTGTAACAAAATTTTTTAAACATAACCTTTCTTAACGCAAGAGTTTACCTATAACCCCAACATGTAAGAGAGACAAAAGCAGAGCTGCTCTGTGTGGGAGGCCAGAGCCTGCCTCCTAGGTCTACCCCTAAGCTCTTCAAACACCTCGACGGAAACTCTAAGGCCATGTAGAGCCTGATCTGAAAACCCACCAATCTAGACCAATCCCTGGTCATGTTCCAATGGAGAAACTGAGGCCCCGAGAGGCTTGAGAACTTATATAAGGTACCTTCCATTGATGGTGTCTGCCCCGCCCCAGTGGGGTCTGGGCTCCCCGCGGTTGGGGAGCATGTTTTACGACAGGGCTGGATTGTTCCAAATGTGTCCTGACTTGGCCATGGTGAGGGCTGGCCTCAAGGAGTCCGGGGCATGAGCGCTCACCAGGACTTGTGCAGGCTTCCTACAGGGGACTGTGCCTTCTGCCCGCTTCCAGGGGCACCTCACACCCTGGCCTCTGTTCTGGGAGGGAGAGAGAAGCAACTGGCTCTCCTGAGAGCAAGGGAGGACTCCCCCAACCCAGGTTAGCAAACAGCATGGCCTCGTGGGGGCCCCTGACCTGAGGCCTGGGAGACGGAGATGGGCGAGGACAGGCACAGATACCTGGAGGAAGGGATGCTGGAAGCTGTGCTCCTGGCTCCCTCCGCAGCCTGGGGCCACGAAGTTGTCCGCCCACCTGCAGCAGACAGAGAGAAGGTCAAACCCTGCAGTGTGGCAGCGCGCTCTCCCACCCGGTCCTGGGGCCTGCAGAGAGCTCACACCTCCTGGCCAGACTTAGCGGACTCGGCCCAGAGCGGGGCTCCCTCTCGGAGGGACCAGTCTCCACGGCAAGGATTCCCCTGGGATGGCAGACAGAACGCCGGGGCCTGGGACCCTTTAGCTGAAATTTCATGAACCTCTAACAGAAATTTAGCATTTCCTCCATTTATGAGTGTAGTATTGCAGTACCTGCGACTTTGTCACACACGGAAATCACAGCTCTTCTCATTATCACATTTGAGTCACTGCAGATACTGTGAAGTATTATTTACACTCATCACTGCTCCAAAATTACAGTAATTAGACCCACTGCTTACTATTTCATGTGTTAAGAAGCGCATGCACACATGTACGTTACTATTTCACAAACTGGCTTGTTTAATGTCTTGATAACTTTATTTCAATACAATTAGCTTTTTCTGTAATCCTTGGTCTTTTATTTGCACGTTTTAAAACGCTACTCTAGGCTTCACCAGACTATCAAAGGGACCCATATCAAGAGTCCCTGGTCTACAAGGTCACGTGGGCCCTGGGAAATGGCCACCTGACACAGACCACCCGGTCACCTTCCCATAACCTGAAGGATCTGGAGGGTTTTCTCTAGCACTGGCTCGGAAGCCAGTGGCAAGTACGTGGCGCTTGTGGAGTGGGTGCCAGCCGGCACCCCGGCAGATGGGCCTCACTGATTATGGCATGCTCCCCGCCGAGCCCAGAGTCCGTCACGGCACAGCGCTCTGGGCAGCTACCGCCAACCATTTTGCACCTACCAACATCTGTCGCTAAAACTTCTGCCTCTGAATTTCACTTTCGCTGGCCTTAGTTATGTCCCTGGGAATCTAATCTCTCTTTCATTGGAAAGTCCTTCATATATATGGAGCCTTCCCCACCTTCTGAACTTCTCCTGGTTAAGCAGCCCCGGCCCTTGCTAACCTTTCACTGCCCTGGCTGGTCCCCACCTTCGGAATCTTCTCCTGGTTAAGCAGCCCCGGCCCTTGCTAACCTTTCACTCCCCTGGCTGCTGACTTCAGGAAGCACTCTGGTGGGCCCAGGCCCAGAGCCAAGGGCACGTGATCCGGCCCAGACTGAGTCGGGCAACGGGGCGGCCCCGCCCACGTGTTGGACACCCTGGTTAGCTGACCTGGCTTGGACTGCACGCGCCACATCACACTGCTGACGCAAGTCAACGCAGACCCAGGGCCGCTTGCAGTGGGCCACTGACCTGCCCCCGCTGCAGCAACCCCACTCGTAGGCGGTGGTGGTCCCTAAAGTGTAAGACTCGGGACTTCTTCTTAAATGTCTTTCCTTACAATGTCTGTCCAGAGCAGCTACGTGGTGGGCCCCACCCCATCTGCTGGCTCCTCTGTGCACAAGCTCAGCTCCCAGAGCGCAGGGAAGCCTTCTGCTTCCTGTGCCCCAAGCAGGGGCCACTGCTCATGCCAAGCGGTGCAGGTCTGGGTTTGACAAAGATCCTGTGCAGGCGGGGCTTCTCTGTGCCTGAGTCTGAGGAGGGGAACAGGGAGCTCTTTCCCACAGCCCGGGGCAAGTGGGCAGGCGGTGGGAAGGGCGGGCTGAGCGCTGGTGGTAGCACAGACCTGGAGGGAGAGATCACGTCTACAAAGAGATCTGAACACATCCCAGGGCAAGTGAACAGAACAGGACTATGGCAAACTTATCTCAAGGTAGGAGACCCCACCCGCTCCCACAGTGAGGAGGGAAGGTAGGAGGGCTTCTGGTGCTTGGGAATGGTGGAGGTCAAATGAGAGCTGATGGGCAGCTAGAAGTTCTGATATGCCTGGTTGGGAAGGCAGAGGAAATCTGGGTCAGGGGATCAGGCTGGAACCAGACCCAGTAGCAAAGGGGCAAAGATAATCCCCATCAACGACAGAAACCACCTGTTCTCTGGGGTCTCATTTCTGCCCCATCTGCTGTAGATTGCGACTCTGGGATCCCCAGGCAGGGCAGGGCAGGACAGGACGTGGGATGTGGGTGTGGGACACATACCACCTGTATGGCTCACCCAGCTTGGCCTGCTCTCCAGCCAGACTCACTTTCACAGACAGAGCCCTCTGGGAGGGGCTGGGTGAGGCAGCCGAGCAAAAGAGAGAAGCGAAGGAGAGCAGAGAGGTCAAGCTTTACCAAGGGCGCAGAAACACCTGCCCTCGAGCGAGTGAGCAGGTCAGAGAGAGAGTTCCCAGGGCTTCTCCAGGAGTGACAAGGGAGGTCCTGCCAAGTTCATGGTCAACCAGAAGCCTAGGGCAAGGGCTGGTATGGAAGCCCCTTCCCCATCCTGGGGCCACATCCAGAGCACAGACTGGCAGGCTCAAGACCCCTGATGTAGCAGTGGGGCCACCTCCTGAACTCCCCCTGGGCTACTGCCTGTGCACCTTACAGTCATGACAACTCATATCTGCATCACCTTCTGGTTCCATAGTCCTTGTCACTTGAGAGGCTGTGCGCTCAGCATCCAGCAACGTCCACAGCTTTCCATCCCCTCTCCTGGCACATGATTATACAGAAGTTCAAACATTTTTTGTTGTTGTTGAATGAGTGGGACTTCCAGACACCGCTAGACAAATAGGCAGGTACTATAGTCCAAAGGCAATGTATCCATGACTGCTAATTTGCCATCCGGTCTGAGGTGTCCCCTGCTGGTGGGACCAGCTGGGCCTGCCCTTCCCCAGGGAGGGGCACTGCAAGGGGAGCAGGCTGTAGGGCTGGTGCTAAGCCTCCTCCCCTCCCCCTGCGCTGCCTGCTTCCTCCAAGGGGTGGGTCTGCCTGAACAGGCAGGGCTGGCAGGTTCCCAGCAGGGGAAATGGAATCTTTTTGTATCTGAGTGCCTGGGGCAGGTTTACACCCCAAGGGTTTGGGTGTCAGGACAGGCTGCCTGCCCTGCCCAGACTCTTGGCCAGGCAGGAGTTCAGGCCTGCAGTCACTTTGGGATAGAGTCAGGCTTCTCATCTTGGCCCTGGGAAAGGTCTGCCTCACTGTGCAGTCACAGCAGGACCCCAGGTAGCACAGGACAAGAGCCAAAAGCCAGACCCCGTTCATCTGGGGGAGAAAGCAATCACTCCCCAGTGGGACAGCACTTATCTCTGCAAAACGCTTCCCTAACATGTGTTTACGAATGCACCACTCACTGTGTACCGACCTTGTACCAGGACTGTGCTTCTCCCTGAGGAGCCTGAACACTTCACGCGGGCTGTGTGGTTTAGGCCTCACAACAACGGTCCGCATTTTACAGGCAGGGACTTCAGACCTTGGGGTGGAGAGGGCCGTGTTCAGGCTCATACAGTTAACAGTGGGCGGATCGAGGGCTGAACCCATCTGCTTGCACTTATTTTCAGAAAAGGCAGCAGGATACACGGAAAGGCCAGACTTCTGACTCTCACAGGTTGGATGAGTTATAGATTTCTCACCTATAAGTCGGGGATAATAATGCCAACACTGATGAATTGGCAAAAGTAATAAGACATATAAGACCTGGCATATGGCAGGGGGTCACTAAAAGTCCTTTGCTGCCCCTCTTCTCCCTGTCTCTCCTCTGCTGAGCAGGAACCACTTCCCCTTGTGTTGGGTGGGTGTGGCCCCAGCTCTGCTCCAGCCTGAAAGCTTCCGGGGAGAGTATCCATCCTCTGGGACCCAGCCTGCAGGCTGACGCAGAGGCACCCGGAGGGCCACAAAGTGCTGAAAGAGGAGAACAAACTCAGCCATCATCTCGGGAAGCTCCTTGTTTGAGAGACGAGAAACCCAGGGACCAGACAGGGCTTGAGGGACACAGGGAAGCGCTAGTACCCAGGAGCACCACCCCCTGTTCAGTGCTCCGTCCTCAACACCGATCACCTTCTTACTCAGGATTCTTCCCACCCCCCTGGCTGAGGCGGGGAAAAGGTCAGCCCTGCAGATGGGCCCTCCATTCTCTCTGGACACTATATCCTGGGGAAAGCTGTGGTCTCTAGGGCAGGAGGCCTTGGGGACCCACATGAGGAAGCGCCCTGCACTGGCAGAGGCGGGCTTCCTTTAGAGTTCCCTGGGCCTTGGAGGGCTCCGGGTGGGCTGCCCTTACTAGGGGCGAGTCACTCTGGCGTGGCCTTGCTCAGTAAGCTCAAAGCTCAGCGTTCCAAGGGGTGTGCGCATCTGTGTGGGACCAGGGGTGGCGGTCAGAAGCTGAGGAAGTGGTTGATGCGGCTGCCTCGGGCCGATTGGCTATGTGTCCATATTCCCCACAGAATCTATGCCATTTCCGCTCTCATCCTGGGCCTGTTAAGCCCAGTGAGTCAGCTTCTTTCTCTGGCTTGTAATCTTCAGAAGGGCCCCAGGGCTTCTCCACTCTCCGGGGTGTCACAGCAGGTGGCCCTGGCTCACGTGGTGATAAATGATGACAGCCCTCCCTCTCTTAAGTATTAGGTAACTCTCCTCAGTAGATCTTACAAGGAGTCTGGGAAGAAGCGGGGGCAGGGATTATCACGCCCACTTTATAGATGAAACGGAGGCTTGGAGAGGCCCAGTGACTCATCTAATCTCATAGCTTCCCAGCCTCATGCTCTTTTCACTGCTGCACTGCCCTGCTGGTTTAAGGCTTTCTCCAGCTGGCCTGAACCCCTCTGAAGCAATTATCCCGTGCCCACTTTTGGAACCTATGGGTGGGGGAGGGGCAGCGGCCAAGGCAAAAGTTAGAGCTGGCGCAGGAAGGACAGTGAGCGTCCTCCCCTAAAAGAGGCCCAGTGATCGCAGGCCTCCTGCCACCTTCCTGCAGGCTCCCCGGACCCAGTGGGCCTGACTGCTGGAGAAATGACCCCCATGGCCCCTTCGTGGCTAGGTGGGCTGCACAGCCTGCAGAAGTTTAGGAGGGGATGTGAGCCTTCCCGAGTGAGCGTCTACTTGACCCTGGCTCTTTACATGCAGAACCCCAGCTGGATTCAGGAGGGTGGGGCTCCGAAACGTGCACTGGTTCAGGCAGACAGCCCCACGCGGTGCCAGAGGAAGGCAAATGCTTGGTCTCCAGGAAGTGCATCAGCAGAAGCCTGGCGAGGGGGAGAAAGCAGCCACAGAAAGGAGAAGGGAGGGACCTTCTGCCCACACCCAGGGACGAGGCTACAGGGCCAGCCTGATCAGTGACTCTCCCTCCGGGGGGTAGGTGATCCCCAGCCCCAGCCCAGCCCAGCCTGGCCAGGCCGGCTCCCTGCAGCGCACCCAATCCTGCTGAGTGGGCAGTGACCTTCTGCAGCGGACAGCTGACCTGTGATCCCAGCACAGGAGCAGCACGTGCTCACGCCCACTTCCTCATCCACTGTCTCCAGTCCGCCCAAGCAGCCGGGGAGGGAAACATTATGCTCATTTTACAGGCCAAGAAACTGCAAGAGGCTACTAGAGACGCTAACGCTGAACCCTGAGTGATCTCTGGGATGGACGCTTCAGATGCTTGTCACCCAGTCCCAGAGGGGAGGCACCCCGACGGCAGGGAGAGGAGATGCCACTTATAGGATTACAACTTCCATGGGCACATGCTTGTCTGTTCTTGCCTGCAGAGATATAAGAGGAAACCCCCAAGGAAGAGGGAGTTTTGGGTACCGTAGCTGTAGAAGACCAGCACTGGACCCAAATCCTGAGACCTAGGTTCTAGACACCAACCAGCTGAGTCACACACACACGAAACTTTTCTTGGGACCTTGACTGTAAACTGTGGGGATGAGAATGGATAATTTCTATGTTTCTAACAACTTTAAATGCCCCTAAGGATGACTAGAGAAGTCCCTAGCCTCATCCACAGTGGAGGTTAAGAGCACGGATTCTAGAGCCAGACTACTTAGGCTCAAATATAAACTGTGCCACTTAATAGCTGAGTTGAACTTGGGTAAGCAAGCCCCTCTTTCCAGAACCTCAGTTTCCTTATCCAGGGACAAGGAATTTATCTACCTCATAGGGTGGTTATGAGAATTCATTAACTTAACTCATGAAAGGCAGCCAGGGCAGGACGTAGCACGTGGAGCTCTCTGTGTATTAACTGGTTAGCACTTGCTATGGTCACATTCTCGTCTGTCTGTCCCTGCCAGAAACTTCAGGTCAGAGTGTGATTTCAAATCAGTAATCTCTATCAGGATGTACACAGCTGCTCTCCCACGTTCTTCCTCTGAGAGCGTCCTTCTCACAGTCTGGTTTTAGAACACTGTTTAGGGTCCAATACTGGGGCCCATCACAGGTAGGGAGGCTCCTAAGAGGCCACAGGGCAGGGGACAGGACCAAAGGTTGGGATCACACCTGGGCACCTCTTTCTGGCCTCTCAGGCAGCCTCCAAGGGCAAGGCGTCCTGGGGCTGAGGATTCCCTGGCTTCTTACCTGACCGGTCTGGAGCTTTTTCTGGAAGGAGCTGAGTCAGCACAGTTTACCTCAATAGGTAACTCAGCTCTCCTTGCGGACAGCGGCCCTGGCAGACCACAGCCACCCTATAAGCACCAGACTGAGGCCTTGGCTTGTGGGACGGATGGACAGATGACTTGCTCTGCTGCAGTCAGATCCTGAGATGGGAGCCCTCAGGTTGAGTTTCCTTTATAGCTAAGGGCTCAGCAAAAGGAGTACCCTTCAGGAGGCCTCAGGGCCCGGGAGCCCAGCACAAGACACAGACACAGCCGGCCAGAGCCCAACCAGAGAGACAGGTGGGCCTTACCCAGAGGTCCACCTCCTGTGGAGAAGGGAGGACACTGTGATTGCCAAGCGTGTACACACCTGTCTCCTCTGCTGCAGATTCTAAGCATCTCAAAGCCTGGGACCTTTTCTCGGTCACTTCTGTCTCCTTCCCTAGGTCTAGGCAGTGCCTCACACACTGTAAGGACCTTATATATGCCTGATGAATCGAACAGGGTACTTCTCTCCCAGACCTCTCTTCTGGGGCATTTCTCACGTCACTGATGGAGTACGCTGGGAAGAAACACCCTCAAAAACGAATAAGATACAACTATCCCCACCACCCTCAGGGGGCCTGGAGCACAGCCCAGAGGGTGACTGGGGTGACTCCCCTTTGCTCTGGAGCCTGGCAGGGCTCAGGTGGAAGGGAGGTCTGACTGGGAGAGGGTCACTGTCTACTGTCCTCCACGTGCACCACACCCTCTTACATCAGAGCTGAACTGCCCCCCTGCCCGCCCTGCCTGGGTTAATGCCACTTCTGTTCCCCCAGGCGGAAGCCCAGGAGTGATGATTGGATCCTGTGGGTCAGGCCCTGTGGCTTCACTCTGCACCTGGTGTCTCCTATCTGACCCTTCCCTTCCCACCTCACTGCCACCTCCCAGTTCCCCTTATCTGGTAGCAGCAGCCTTGGCGTGGTCTTCCCTGCAGCCAACTGCTTTGCACCTTGACCACCAGGTTCATCGCATCACTTTTAACATGTCACTCCCCATTTCAAAAGCCCCTCTTTGGTTATGGGATAAAATCCAGCCTGGGCATTTGGTGCTAGTTACAATCCACCTGGATCTGGCCTTGCTGTTCCTGCCTCGATGTCCCCACCACATGTAGAAATCCTACCAAAGCTTCGAGGCCCAGCTGTAACCCTTCCTCCAAGAGGGGCCCATGGTGCACCCCCTCCTCTGTCATCGCAGCCCTCCACGCTCACTGGTCACTCGGTCTGCATGACGTTTATGGTAGCCCTCCCTGGCCCACAGCTCCTGGAGGGCGGGGCCCCCGATGCCAGCTTGGAAGGGGCAGGGGAGAGAAACTCCCTCCCGTTGAAAGATGAGGAAACTGAGGCGCCGAGTTAGAAAGTGACTCGCTGGGATCAAGCACACAGCGAATCAAAGCCGGGGCTCGGATCCTCCAGCCGGGGACGCGGCCCTGCCCCGCATTTCCCTGGGCCTCGTACCCCTTGGGTGGTCCATAAACCGCATGAACGGATCAGAGCAACTGAGCTGGCTGGTGAAGTCAGGAAAGGAGAGCCGCGAAGGGAGGGCGCGGAGTCCCCTCCCCTCCCGGCCAGGCCCGTACTCACTTTGCCGAGAGCGTGTTGATGGAGCCGGTGACGAGCATGAGCCCGGCCAGGAACAGCTGGTACTTGGTCCAGGCCATGGCGGCGGATGCCGGGAGCGCGAAACAGGAGCGCGACCTCCGCCCTCGCTGGAGGTAGTAGCCCCCAATCTGGTCACCCCGGGGTCTGGGGGCGAGTGCTTCCGGGCCGGGAGTCACATGACCTGAAAGATCCCGCCCCCGTGCCTGCTCACTCCGCCCCCAGGGAGGGCGCGGGAGGGGGCGGGGCGGGCGTCTGCGCTCTCCAGAGCCGGAGCTGGGGGCGCTGGTTCTCACGGAGTGACAGTGTGAAGTCACGGGCCCAGGTCTCCCCACCTGCAAAAGGGGCTGATGGGACGAGGAAGTGAGAATGCATCGTGGATATTAGAGCGTTCTGTAAACCCTTTAGAGAGATTGAGCTGAACAATGTCAGAGGCAAACCACGAAGTAGAAACGTCCAGCGTGGGAATCTCCTCTCTACTGGATACCCAGGGAACTCCCAGGAGGCCTGAGACGTGTCCCTAGAGATCCTAACCCCCGGTGTTGCTCACATCTTACAGAAAAGTGGCGTAAGAATCTAGTTCCTGCTCCTTGGGAGATTGTTTTACAGCAAAAGAAACTAAATTAAGAAAAGCCGGGCTTCCCTGGTGGAGCAATGGTTAAGAATCCGCCCGCCAATGCAGGAGACACGTGTTCGAGCCCTGGTCCGGGAAGATCCCACATGCCGCGGAGCAACTAAGCTTGTGCACCACAACTACTGAGCCTGCGCTCTAGGGCCTGCGAGCCACAACTACTGAGCCCGTGTGCCACAACTACTGAAGCCCACGTGGCTAGAGCCCGTGCTCTGCAACAAGAGAAGCCACCACAATGAGAAGCCTGTGCACCACAACAAAGAGTAGCCCCTGCTCGCCGCATCCAGAGAAAAGCCCGCGTGCAGCAACGAAGACACAACACAGCCAAAAATAAAATAAATAAAATTAAAAAAAAAAGCCAAGTGATTTGCTTGTGATCAACGCTGGTGAGTGACGGAGTGGGGGTTTGCTTGTACATTCTTCAGTCTCCGCCAAATCCGTGCCTTCCGCTCAGCACCTCCACCAATCTCACCCCGTTGCTCCTTTCTGCATTCCCCGGATGCTGCTCAGAGCATGGAAGGCAGGAAGACCTCGGTTTGTGCGCAGAGGCTTCCAGCTTTTAAAATCCTGCTCCTAGTTTTCAGCCCCCAGCTGCCCTCTGTCCTCATCTCCAGGCCTGTGTCTGCACGCCATGCCATGCCCGGTCACACCACAGGCTGGAGCACAAGGCCTTCAAGGATCTGCTTCAGACCCAGTGAGCACATTTCCCCGTTATTGCAGATCTTGCTGCTGGAGGTGCAGGGGGTAGGGCCTGCCTGCCACCTCCTCCTGCTTGCCCTAAGACCGCCTTGACCTTATGAAAATGACCAGTGTTGAATCAAAAAACTCTCAAGGGGCTGGACCAGGAAGACCTGACAGAGAAGGTGTAGAAGGGAGGTTCTGGACAAAAGTAGGATAGAAGGGGAAGGGCTATCCCAGAAGAGGAATGGCAGTGCGATGGCACCGAGGTATGAGCGGGTGTGGAGTGCGTCTGGGAGCCGCAGACCATCTGGGAACTTTCCTACACTGTAGTCTGTCCTTTTCAGTCAGTGGGGGAGTTGAGAGATGCAGAAAAGTTTCTTCTGAGCTTCTTGTCTTCAACACCACTAGTTTCATGTAAAGGAATTACTTCAGTTATCCGAAAATATTGACTTAGACGTTGAGGCCTGTAGAGATGAATGAAACACAGCTTCTGTCCCAAGGGGTAGACCAGCTCGGTCCACAGCAGCTGCGTAGCCCCATCCCTGTCGGAGCCAGTTCCTACAGCACAGTGACACACTCAGCGGGGCTCCGAACTGTTTTCCCCACGTGTCCAAGCCAAGGACACTGTCTTGAAATAAACATTACTAATGATTAGTGGTGTCACCTGCCTGACATGATGTCACAGTCTTTGTGTGTCTCCACAGCCACATCATAAAATAAATTTTAGTTTTATCACGATGTTCTGACCATTCATCCAACTGCTATCTTTGGAGCCCAGGAGACAGAAGGATTTATTGGCAAATACACGTGGAGTCCACTAAGTGCCAGGCCTAGAGCCAGGTATGGACCCCCAAAGCCAAGCAGGACAAGGTCTCTGCCCTCAAGGAGTTCGGGATTTTATGGAGGAGAGGAGTGAGCTCACCGGTAACCATGCGGCAGCGTGAGGATGTGTAAGAGGCAGAGGGAGTTGGGAAAGGGACAGATTCCTCAAGAGGGGTGGGAGTAAGGGCATGACAGTGACAATCAGAGCTGTCCTGGATCAGCCACCCCGTCTGTGCCCACCTGTGGAGAAGGCGGTTGCTCCAGGCAGAGACAACCCTGCTGGACGCAGGGGAGGTGGTGGCAGCCCCCGCATTGGGGAGTGACCTACACCGAGGTTCCAGGTGTCTGCCAGCCTGGCTAGACTACACTTTCCAGGTGAAAAGTAAGGTTGACATTAGTGTCCCCAGGTAGCAGCAAGGCATGGGGCCTCAGGAGATTGGAATTCTGAGAAAAGTCGAGAGGAAACAGGGTGGATATTGTAGACAAAGAATGTCACTTGCCAATTCAGTAAACAAAGGATGATGGTCATAAAGCCCTCAGCCACTGCAGCCCCCCAATAGTGCGCCCTGAGGGGATTCAGGATGGAGAAAGCAGGATAGTTAAGGTGCATATCAAAGGAATAATTTTAATAAGTCCAGATTCTTGCATTGCCCCATACAAAGTAAGCGCTAAAATCATTGCCTTGAGATGTCTGTGTGTGCGTGTGTGTATGTGTGTGTGCGTGTGTATGTGTGTGATTAGCAGTAATCTTTTGATGTTCAACCACAGGGTTTTTTTTCCAGCAAAAACTCCTCTATATCCTGGCGCCTCCCGTACCTCTTCGGAACAATTCCTCAGAGCCATCTGAGAAGCTGATTCCCGGGCTATAGTCCTCAGTAAGATCATCGAATAAAACATAACTCAGTTTTTAGGTTTTGTGTGTTTTTTTTTTTTTCAGTCGACAGTATGTTCATACACTGGCTTTGCTTTTATTTTTGAAATTGTTATTTGATGAAATTCAGGGGTAGAGCTTAAGGTGTATTTTGGATACAAATTTGCCTCATAATTTTGGAAGTGCTGATTTCCTGGGCTAAATAACATGTTCCCAAACATATGTTGTTAATATGTTGTACTTGGCCTGGATCTCTGCCCTTCTAAATTTCTGGGGAGATCTGGTGTCATTGAGGATGCTGCCCAGGGAAACCACTGAAGACTTTGGTGGCTGGGGACAGCGGAGACAATGGGTAAGGTGAAGTGGGGCAGGGAGATCTGGGGGCCTCCGGGGCCTCCTCTCTTCCTCTCCGAACCTTTACAAAGTCAAAGGTGGGCCAGCCTTCTTTGGGTGGTGATCTTGTCCATCAGAGGAGCAGTTGTCTTCTAACTGCTCAGTTTTTATTGTCCTGACTAAAGCCTGTAGCTTGCCCAAAGATCACTTGGAGTTATATGAAAGGGAGCAAATTTTCAGCAAAGGGAGGAAATTTACTGACCCTTAGGGGTGCCAGAGCCACAGAATCCTCATGTGTGGAGGGGGCGGTAGGTGGAGATAGGAATTTTTTCATGTACCCCTAAGAGGGCAGAATGTCCAGAAGTGGAATGACATCTGTGCAAGTTGTCCCAGGCTAGGGAGGAGAGGGAGGCTGGGTCTGCCACTTAGAGCAAAGTGACCGGGTTCAGTCACTCAACCATTCAGAGCCCTACTTTCCTATCTATAAAATGGGAACAATACAGTCTCAGCTTTTTGTGCAGAGGGAAGGATGGCAGATGTGGAAGTGCAGCGGAGGTGTGGGGGAAGTTAGTACAGCTGCTCTGAGGTCAGGGCAGGTCTAGCTAAGCAGTGCCGAGAAGGATCTCAGGCTGTGTGTTGAAAAGCACTTCTCAGGATTTTCATAAAAGCGTGATACGGGCTTTGGGTCTTTTCTCTCAAAGTCTGGGACACTTTGAACAAAATTGTGTGCTACCTTCAAAGAGCCTCTAATTTCCAGAATCAAATAAAATGCGCCCCTGCAAACTCCTGCATTTGTACTCAAAGCTTACTGACTGCCTGTGGCTTGTCTGAAAGACTGAACATTCTCCTAATCAGTTTAATCACATTTTGGATTAGAAGAGTTATTTTACCCTGGGAAGGACAGTGATACATTGAGAGACAGGCCAGGTCAGACATGTTTTGGTTTGAACAAGTTTTTTGCTATACGTCCTTGGGCCATTTCCCTCCTGTGTAGACTGCTCCCCTGCTAGAAGGTGCCCTCCTGATGGGCAGGTAACCAAACCTTAGTCAGGCTCCTGAACCTTCTCCTAGGCCCATCTGTGCACTTTCTTATAAAATCCAGTTTTATCAAGAACCCTGCTAAGTTAGTTTAACCAGAACCTGCCCCCCCCCCGCCCCCACCCCACCCCCAGCTCCGTATCTGACCATCTTTGTTATCTGATAGAGTTCCTCACCCTCCACCATCCCCCAGGGGATGTCTGATTACCCTGGCCTGTCTTCAGCAAGAATCCTATTATATCGGTTTAGCCCCTTAACCCTGATGTATCCTCTTAGTAACTTTCCATCCTCTGACTGCTTCCCACCCCCACCCCCCGACCTGTTATTAGGCTGTAAATTCCCACTTGCCCATGCTGTATTTGGAATTGAGCTTTGTTCTAGGCTGAGGTATCTTTCCCCCTATTGTAATTCTCCTGAATGAAATCTGTTTTTATCACTCTAACTAGTGTCCGGCTCTGTTTTTTCTTTGACACAGGACTGGGTATCTAGTTGCCCATCTCTCCCGACAGGGTGGGCATTGCAGGGCAGCCATCTGAGACTGTGGCTGGAAAGAGGAGGGAGGGGTTTGGGAGGAGGAGGGCAGGGTCAAGATCTGGCTCCCTCCTGGGGGACACCCCGGAGACGACAGAACCGGGCCTGACAGGACCTCACAGGGAAGGGAATGTGAATGGTCCATACCGGTGCAGACGGGGTAGATGTTGTTCATGAGCTCTTTCCGGCTGACTTTATGGCTGGTTTCTATGGCGACCAGAGATGATTAGATTAGGCAGCACCTGCTCCTTCCAGCTTCCGGCCCTCATAAGGTCATTCTCAAATCTTTCCTCTTTGCCTTTATTTCATAACATCATCTTTGGCCTGAAGTATTTAAGCTCTTATTATATTGGGTTTGCTGCTGTATGAGACCAAAATGAATCACAGCTGATAATTCCAGCAATGCCACTTCCAGGAATTTATTCTAAAGGATTTTCCGTATGAGTTTGTTAAAGCACCGGATTGGGAACCACCTAAATGTCCATCGAAAGTATAGTAGTTAAATGGTGCCTCCATATACCCCACAGGGAGTGCAGGGCGGCTATACAAAGGGACAAAGATGCTCTTTATATGCTGATGTACGGTGATCTCCAAGATGCCTTTTGTTTGTTTGTTTTGTTTTTTTAAATATTTATTTATTTGGCTGTGCCGGGTTAGTTACGGCTCACAGGATGTTCGTTGCTGCCTGTGGGATCTTCGTTGTGGTGTGCAGATCTTTAGTAGCGGCATGGGGAATCTTTTAGTTGCTGCATGCAGGTTCTTAGTTGCGGCATGTGTGATCTAGTTCCCTGACCAGGGATTGAACCCCCGGCCCCCTGCATTGGGAGTGCGGTGTCTTAACCGCTGGACCACCAGGGAAGTCCCCAAGATAGCTTGTTAAGTGCCCTGTGCAGGAAAAGTTATCATTTGTGTAAAAAAGTTAAAAAAAAATCTTTGTAAATTACAAAGATTACTCTGGACAGACATGTAGAAACTGATAATCCCAGAATTTGGCAGTAGAGGGCTAAAAGACTCACTTTTCATCACATACCCTTTTGCTACCTTTTGGATTTCATACCGTATGTACCTTTACCTATTCAAAAATGATAAACAGAATAAAGGATGCAGTACCAGGAAGATGGTGCACCTATGAACGGGACACTTCATTTTCACAACTACCAGAATTGAGACCTTCTCCCAGACACACAGCTTCCCTGAAACTGTGTGGGAAGTTTGGGAAGCACCGTCTTGCTGCCCAAGAGCTGGGTTATGGTCCTGAGGACTGAATACTGACTTGCTGTGTGCTTGTAGGCTGGTCACTTCCCCTCTCTGAACTTCAGTTGGACCACCTGACAACCTAAGGGCCTCCCAGATCCTGGGCTCTGCCCCTGCAGGTTGGCCAATACGAGGTTCACCACACAGCCACTAGATGGTGTGCTGCCCCTACTGCTAAAGGAGAGATGCTGAGGCTGGGGCCCATCCAGCTTTTTAAAATGTTTGTGAGTCACGTGAGGAAACTTTAACATCAAAAAGCATCTGCCCCAGGAGTATCTTGGGCATTGTAAGGTAAGTATTCAGAGAGATGCAGAATAACAAAAAGAGGGGCTGAGGACTCAGCTTCTCTTGAGGTCAAATGGTGGAGGGTCCAGTCAAGTGTCCTCAGCCACGATGGGAGAGTGGACTGCTTAAGAGGTTGGCAGGACCCCAGGCCTGGCACAAGGTTTCAGACTCCCTGTCAGTTTAGGGATTCCTTGGCTGGGGCAGACGGCCTTGAAGGGCATGGGCTGTGGAATCAATGGTGGGCAGGTCTGTTGACCTCTTTGAGCCTCTGTTTCCCATTTGCAAAGCAGGTATAATAGTCATAGCTACCCTATAGGGTTGATGTGGCAAATAAACAATTCTATGTAGTTCCCTTAGTAGTCTCTGACCTTGACACATCAGAAGAGCTCAGTAAATGTAGCTTTCGTGCATATAAAGAGTGGAGACTCAGCCGCGTCTATGGAGGACACCCCGGGGACTGATATCCATGACCGAGCCCAGATGGAAGGCAGGAGGGCTTCTCGGAGAAGGAGGTTCCCCACGTGAGGCAGCAGTATTCTGAACTATTTTGCAGATGGAGCTAATCACTGCTGGGCTCAGAAGGCCTTCCCTAGCCATCCAATGTAGACGTTTCCCAGATTTTACTTTTTATGTGGACATTCGAGGAAAGTATTGCCTATCTTTGCTTGAAAGCGGTTCTGTTTAAACGTTATAAAATGTAAACGCTATGGAATAAGAAGGGAGGGTGGCCTTTTAAAGATGTTTTTGGCCAAAGCCAGCATTTGAAATGGCTGGAAATCAGTAGGACTGTTAATGTGTAATTTTTAATGACTCCAGGCAAACGACCTTTTCTCCACAGCAGAGATGGGTTTTAGCCTGAGGGGGCAGGCAGGGCAAGTGTGTCAGGGGAGGACATGTTCTCCTGAGTGAGACGTGACCGTGTGGGCGGGGGCATCAGACCTCCTAGCTCTCTTTCCCGCTGAGCGGCTCCCTCAGCTATGGAGGTGCCTGGAGGAAGGGGCGTCCTTTTTCCCCACACGATGGGGGTGTTTTTCACCACATGAGGTTGTGCCTCCCAGAAGGGGTGCCTTTGATTCCACCAAGGGGAATCAACCAGCTTGCTTTAGGCCTGAGAGAGTCGAGTGGAAATAGGTTTTCCTTTCTCCAACATAGGGAGACCTGCGAGAGATCTTTACTGAAAGCAGCAGATCCCAGCCTTTCTCACGTTCTTTCTCCAAAACAGTGCTTCTAAAAGGTTCCTGTAAAAATGCAGATTCCCAAGTTGATCGCTTGGAGATTCTCAAAGGGTGGGTCTGGTGAGTTGGTCCTGGCTGGCCTGGGCTGTCTCCACACCATCTGATGAGGGGACTCCTGTGTGAGGGGCCCTGGGGCGAGGGCCGGGGGTCAGCATTGAATGATCCCAGAAGCATGGGCTGGAGAGAGGCAGCTGAAGGACCGCAGAGGCCCCATCTCAGGGCTGCTGGCTGAGCAGGTGAGCTTGGGCAATTCCTTCCAGAAGCAAAGAGCAGCGTGGCGCAGGCTGAGGGCAGTGAGGTGCAGTGGGAAGGACACTGCATTTTCAGTCCGGGCTTTGCTCCTTCCCACCTGTGTGACCTTGAGCAGAACATTCAACCTCCCTGAATCTTGGCTCATCTGTAAAGTGGGGAGAGTGATTCCTGCCTTGTACAGTGCTGGCATCTGGTAGGTATTCAACAGTCGTGGCTGTTCTTTTCCCTGTAGTAGAGAATTTTAACCTGGCCATGGACCCCTGGGGGACAGGCTTCAGGGTATCTGCCTGTGCTGTGGGAACAGGGGATGGGGTGAGCCTATGCCCCTCGTAACTCTGCCCAAGCACAGCCTCTCCCTGCCAAGGACCCCCTGGGCCAGCCGGTCCGGGCCTCTCCCTGATTCTTATTCTCTCAGTTCAGAGCTGCTGAAAGTACAGAGTCCTGTGACCGCCTCCTTGGTCCTTCTCAGGCCTCAGTTTCCTGATGGGTGAAATGAGGCAGGTTGAGCCTTTGGGGTTCCTTCTAACTCTGGTCAAATCTTGTGCAGTGATTAATTCTGCCCTAGGCAGACTGAGGCAGGGAAAGGCAAGCCCCCTGTGATGCTTTACAGCTCTGCTGAAGACGGGACCTGGGCCTGCGCTGACTCCCCGGCAGCTCCCAGTGCATCCTCGGTGACACGGGACACTGTCCGCATGCGAGAGTCAGATGTTTCCCCATGAACCGACAGGAAGGAAGGGAGAAGTGCTCTCCACAATTGTTAAAACCAGAGAGGCCTTTCAGGCCGAGACTGGCTCTGCCACTTTCCTTGTATGACTATGGACACGTTATTTCAGCAGTGAGTCTCCTCATTTACAAAATTGAAGGGCAGGATAAGGTGGTCCCTTTGGGGCCTCTCCGTAATGGCAGACCCATGAGGCTGGGACAGTTTGGTCCTACCCTGGGCTGTCTGTAAATTTCCTCGTAAAGATCCATGCTGTCCTCATGCTTTCTGGGCCCTTCTTGAGGTTGGCTTGGAAGCTGAAGCTCCCTCCTCCTAAGCGTTTTAGCTGTGGTGCTTTAGACAAGTCCACAGGCCTAGCTGAAGCATGCAACCCTTATTTGTAGAGTTGGACCGCTTCGCAGGTTCAGGGAGGAGATGAAGGGGTCAACTGTACAGTGATGCGCAGTTGAGATGAACAAGGTTAAGATGGTTCAAGGTGAACAAGGTTGAACAAGGTTAACAAGGTTCATCTTAACACCTCAGACAGCTGCTATTCATTTTTGATGCTTGAATTGAAAACAGGATGACAGCAGTCTGGTCCAGGCAGACAGCTGGCCCAACATCCCGGAAGCCCATTCATTTGCCCACCCCTACTCCCAGCCCAGAGCTGGCCCTGGGGGAGGTGGTCTCTTGGGGGAGGGACTTGGGTCTTCTGAGTTTCCTCAGCTGCTGGGTTGTGGAAGAGCCAAGTGGACATGTGGTACCTGCCTGCCCCTCCTGGCCTCATACACTCCTACAGGCCTGCGTTCCTCCTTCCTGCCCTGGAGGCAGGGCTGCTGGGGCTACTGCTGCCGCTGGAGGATCTGATCTGTGGGTTGGGAGCACCTGTGAAACATGAGGCCGGGGAAAGCCAGGGAGATTCCATCACAGGGTTTTGAAAATCTTCCCCCTTCCTAGCTGTGCCACAGGCCCTCCTTGGCCTCCCTGGCTGGCGAGGGGAGTAAATTGTTCTCAGCTCTGGAAGCAGCAGCTGGGGCATCCCAGGCCCTCCCAGCTCTTGGAGAAGAGCCTGCTATGGCCATGCCACTCCCCTGTCCAGGCTGGTACAGAGATGGAGCAGTCCTTCCAGAGAGCAGTTGCATCCGTCAGGACAGAGTGGAGGTCCCTGTACTTTGCTGCCAGGCATATTTTCTGAAACTCTAAATTACATGCATTGTTCCTTTGCCCTGGCTCCCTGCTGCCTGTGGAATAATATACCCACACACCCCAGCTTGGTGGATGCATCCAGGGTCCCTCTTCCACTCTCCTCCTCTTTCCCCTCTTCTTTCTCCCTCCACAGGTCCACAACCATCTTTTGATGCCTGTGAAGTGTAGGTACCTGTGAGGCTCCAGAGATGTAACCACGAAGGAGATGGACACAGAGCTCCCCTCCTCAGCCCCACGCCCTCCCCATCCCAAGCAGCCCTGGGCTCTTCCCATTGTTCTGGATCCTTCTGAGAGCCTTGCCTTGTCTGAGCCTTCATTGAAGCTCCTGCCTCTGCAGTGCCTTTGCCATTTGCTACATCCCAGCCTTCCTTCCAGGCTCCATCAGGGCCAGCTCTACTCCATGTCCATCTCCTCCCCGGCCCGCATCAGCCCCCTCCCCTCCCCAGCATGTGTGCATACCTGCAAAACCAACAGCACAATCAAGACCGTGAATATACCCCTCACCCCAAATCTTTCCTGTGCCCCTTTTTAAAGTGCCCCTCCTGGCGCTGTAAACCATCGATTTGCTGTCTGTCCCTCTAGACCAGTTTACACTTCCCAGAGTTTTAAATGGATGGAATTCTTCGGTGTGTCCTCTCTGTCTGACTTCTGTGATCTTTTGTGACTCATCCATGTTGCACGTATCACTGGTTCATCCCTTCCTGTTGCTGAGTGGTAACTAGTTCTCGGCGTGGAAATGCCCAGTTGGTTTATGCATTTACCTGCTGGTGGATGTCTGGGTTGTTCCTGGGTTTTGCTGTTACAAATAAAGCTCGGCAGCTGGTGCTGATAGGGAAGGAGCACTACTCGGGAGCTGGCAGCCCCCCCGGCTCTGTCACCCACTCCCTGCGTGCAGGACCCTCTCCTGGCCGAGCCTCAGCGTTCGCTTCTGGAACGTAAAGAGGACTCATGGGTCCTAAGGTGCCTCCAGCCCTGACAGCTGCTGTCTTTACGTGTCTGCATTGTCCCGGCCTCCCAGGGCCTGCTCCACCCCACTGTGCTCATGGTGATGGGAGGGCCCGCGCAGAGTCTGGGCCTGGTTAGGACCAGGGTGCTCTGGGCACAGCGCTGTCCAAGCCTTGCTCCAGAGCCCCGAGGAGGAAGCTCCGGTTCCTCGTGCGTTCCAGTGGCCTCAGGTGAAGGACTTTGGAATTAGAAAGGACTGCCTGACTTGTGCATGAATCCCCTGCAGTGTTCGTCCAGGCTCTGCTCCAGGGACCGGAGTCTTTGCCTCGTGTGGCAGCCCCACTCACTGTTGGCAGCAGACAGCGGACCCTCAGGGTCTACCCGCCTTGGAAGCTGGGGGGCCCGGGCAGGGGAGGTGGAGCTAGGTCTGCCCCTGTTCTCCCTGCCTGGCTCACTGGCTCCCTCCCTGCCTCCCAGCAGCCCCAGCAGTGCCCTACTTAGACCCCAGGGAGGGGTCAGCCCATCTGTTCCGCCAGCGATGGGCTGGAGGGGGCGGGGCAGCAGCAGATTCCTATCGCATCTGTGGTGCCAGATCTGGAAGATTAATCCCAAATCAGTCAGGTCTTGGGAACACTGGACTCGTTTCCCTGCAGCCTGATTTCCCCCTCTCCCCCTCTTCCCCCCTCCTCCGCCCTCCTCTTGCCCTCAACGTGCTACTCCCTCCCGGGGGCTCAGGGAGGGCTGTGCTCAGGCTTACCCTGTCTTCCAGAGGCTGCTGAAGCAGCAGCCGGTCCCTAACTGCCTGGGAGGGAATCTGGGAAGGTGAGAAAACAGAGCAGCACAGCTACCCAGAGGGTATGGCGGCCAGTTTGGAAGGTGGAAACACAGCCTCGGGGTCAGAAACTGGTTCTGCCACTTACTGGTTGGTTGGGTGTCTTTAGGCAAATGGTGTGGCCTCCCTCACCTCCTCTCCTCACCCCGGGGGTGGAGACAGTTGATGTGATGAGGGTTGTGATGAGGTTCTGGTAACACATCTAGCCCAGCTCCTGGCGCTTGCTTAATACATGTTCTGTGCTCCACTCACCCCAGCCCCAGCTGACCTCAGGGTCCTGGACGTCAGCAGCTTCCCGTGGCAGAGCTCAACACTTAAGGTCATCTGAGTACTCCAGTGACTGCCCTCCCGCCCCCCCCCCCCCCACCTCAGGGACAGACCAGTTGCCTGAGAGAGGAGCTGAGTCTGAGCCGGGAAGGGGATGAACGGGCGGTGCTCAGCTCTGGGGCTGGGGCTGGGGTGTGGCTGGGCAGAGCTGAGCTCAATGATGATGCCCAAACGAGGCAGTGGAGGGAGGGGGGAAGAGGAGGGGGGAAGAGGGTGAAGGCTGAGCTAGGCGGGGAAGCACCTGCTATTTTCAGCGAGCCCAAATCCCCGGCCCAGGTCACTGACATCCCGGGAGACTGGAGAGCTATGGACTGGAGCCTCATCACCTGTGAGCGTTGATTAAACAGACAGTTTTAGAGCACAGATAAAAGGAAGTGGTAAGTGGCTGGAGCCAGTAACAGTTCACCAAGAACATGCTGGAATAAATGTCATCCTAAATTAAGGATCCTCTATTCGGTCTTGTTCTCTTTGATATTTTCATCAAAGGCTTGAATAATGGCACAGAAAGCTGGATTATCAAATCTGTGGGTGACACAGAGCTGGGAGAGAGCGAGAGTAGATTTAACAGTGGAACCAGGCTTCAACACCCAGAACATCATCAAAAGCCTGGAACCAACCAGATGGGATTCTAGTAGTGCTAAGTCAGCACGATCTTGCACTGACATTAGGAAAAGCAGGGCTTCCCTGGTGGCGCAGTGGTTGAGAGTCCGCCTGCCGATGCGGGGGACACGGGTTCGTGCCCCGGTCCGGGAAGATCCCACATGCCGCGGAGCGGCTGGGCCCGTGAGCCATGGCCGCTGAGCCTGCACGTCCGGAGCCTGTGCTCTGCGACGGGAGAGGCCACAACAGTGAGAGGTCCGCGTACCACACACACACAAAAGAAAAGCAGCTGCTCAGCTACCTCGCAGGAAAGATCTGGCTTGAAAGGTACCTAACAGGCATTGACTTTTTCTCTTACCCTGCATTTGCTACCTGGCTATGCACACTCAAGGGCAAAGAGATGTCCTCGGTCTTCCCCGGCCTGGATAAATAAGCAGGACATCAGAGAGAGGAGGGAGAATCACTTTAGCTCTGAGTTGTCAATCTGGGGGAAGAGCGCTGTGGCTCCCTCCTCTCCAGCCTAGCCAGGTTGGGGCAGCGGGCTCCCAGGAATCCCTCATTGAAACTACCAGAAGGGGAGACAGCATCTTCTTCCCAGGTTGGATGTCTCCTTAGATATAAACTTGCTGCTCCATCTTCTGCTTATTTGAACAAGGGTGAAGAGCATTGGGGAGGGGTGGCAGGGGTTCCTGGGGGCCGTCTGTACTCCCACTGACTGGCATGGTCAGGATGTGGGAGTGTCCCGTGGACCAAGTGGACACTAGAAGTTGGCTGGGCCACCTTTGGATTTATACAGTGCTCCGCCCAAGGCTGCAGGGCCAGAGGAGGCTGCGGGGGGAGCCCCACGGGCTAGAGCCTGTGGGGACATTGGGTTGCCCCTCCGTGGAACAGGGTGACAAAGAGGCTCCTGTGTGGGTTCTGAAAACCCCACACCGAGCCCTGGAGAGCCAGCACTGGGAGCCAGGCCACACGGAGGGCTTCCATTTTCTTTTTTTTTTTTTAAGTCTTTATTGAATTTGTTACAGTATTGCTTCTGTTTTATGTTTTGGTTTTCTGGCCATGAGGCATGTGGGATCTTAGCTCCCTTACAAGGAATGGAACCTGCACCCCCTTCACTGGAAGGCAAAATCTTAACCACTGGACCACCAGGGAAGTCCCTCCATTGTCTTTTTTTTTTTTTTTTTGCGGTACGCGGGCCTCTCACTGCCGTGGCCTCTCCTGCCGCGGAGCACAGGCTCGGGACACGCAGGCTCAGCGGCCATGGCCCACGGGCCCAGCTGCTCTGCGGCACGTGGGATCCTCCCGGACCAGGGCACGAACCCGTGTCCCCTGCATCGGCAGGCGGACCCCCAACCACTGCGCCACCAGGGAAGTCCCTCCATTGTCTTTTTAATTCCTCTCCCCAGCCTGAGACTGTGGAAGGGCCAGAAATAGAAGGAGGGGGCTGGGGAGAAGAGCATGCCTCCTCCCCTTTCTAAGTCCCTTCGGCTGAAGGATGGTCTATTCTGGGAACAGGGAGAATATGAGCATTAAAATGGATCTGAGATTAAAGTTTTAAACTGGACTAGACTGGCCTGGACTTCCTTATACCCAAGAGCGACCACAAAGCTCTGGGATTAGCCCCAGCTGATATTTAAGAGACAGGAATGGGAGACTCAAGCTAGTGTTGCTAAAGGCCGTGAAGGGAGGAAGAACAAAGCCATTTCTCCCTTGGGGTCCACCAGGTTCAGACAGTACAATAATCCTGTTGCAGGAGCCTGAGGGCCATGGGGCTTTCAGCTGCCAGTAATGGAAAACCCATCTGGGTCTTACACTTTTTGTCTCCTGTGACGAGACGGCCTGAGGTCAGGGGTTCCAGGGGCCGCTCACTGTCACAGTGACAAATAAGCTCTCCACCGTCTCCTTCTGCCATCCCCACTGTGCCCACGATGTCTTCTCTCATGGCTGTCACTATTCCAGGCATCACGCATAGACCTGGCAAGGTCCAGTCAAAGTAGAGTGGCATTTCCTCCCTTGTGATTTCTTTCAGGAAAGCCTCTCACAGTAGCCCCCAGCAGACTTCTCTGAAGAACCCATTAACCAGAATGGAACACACTCGTACTAATTCAGTCTTTGGAAAGCTGCCTGAGGTCACCGTGATTGGCTTATTTCCTGGAACAGGCGTTGAGGAGGGTCAGCACCTGAGGAATGTCTCCCTCTGCCATCAAGGCAGAAGGGTGCAGGGATGGCCCTTGATCAGGTAACCGGTAGTGTCTGTCACAGTGGTTCACACAACAAGCTCCAGGAAAGTTTTGCTGGGCTGCAAGCTCAGCGTGAGGCGGCTGCCCATATGTCAGATGTGCTCTTAGGCGGCGTTAATAGGAAGATCCAGAGCAAGGGAGGGGACGCTCATCACCTCTGTGCAGCTGGACCACACATGAGGGATCAAACTCCTGGGGAAGAAGTAACCTGAAGCTCTTCCAGAGGAGGGCTGGTGAGAGGTCTAGATGTACTGTTTATGGAGGTGTGGCTGAAAGAATAGGACATTTAACCTGGAGGAGACTTAGAGGTACCGGTCTACGTGGGGAGCCATCTTGAATCCTTTAGAGCAATGCCCGAAACAGACGGAATTACTTCCTGTGGCTCCAGAAGGCACAGCCAGAACTGGAAGCAGTTCTTGTCTCAATAGAAAGGATATGCTCAACGTCTCCATGTGGTCATTAGAGCTGCTTTTCAGTGAATGAAGGGGCGGCCTCGGAGAGCAACGGTCCTGTAAACCGAGGCTGTATGGCCTGGTAGGGAAGATGTTGAGGCAGTTCCTATTTTGTGGGGAGGCTGGACTAGATGTATTCCAGGCACGGATGTGCACTGGAAAGTGCCTGAGCATTACAGCCAGAGGGTCCTGGGTGCGGCTTTGCCACTTACTATCTGTGTGACCTTGGGCAAGTCACTTAACCTCTCTGAGTCTTACCTTTCTCATCTACCAAAATGAGGGTAACAGCACCTGCCTCACAGGGTGGTTGTGAGATTTGTAAAGTCTGTGGCACACAGTAGGTGCTCAATAATGAACACACCCTTGATTCTCCGGCACGTCCTTTACCTTTGGAGAGAGGCTGGCACAGTACTTCTGGCAGCCAAAAGTTTCCTTAGAAGTTTTGGTGGCCTGAAATAAGGGCAGAATGAGAGTTTTCACGACAAAGGTGGGGCCAAAGCACAACACAGCCCAGGCCAGGCTCCCTGCCCCAGCGGCACCCTCAGTCTCCCCAGCTGGACCTGTGCAATCTGGAAGGATGGTACCTCTCAAACCCTGATGCTGGGTCCAGAACAAGCCCAGGGCTGTGGGCCTTCTTCCCACCACTCTGATCCGGTAGTCAGACCAGAATACTCTGTAGTCAGGGAGGACCTGTTCACGTGTTCCCTCTTCAGGGAGGAAGAGTGTTGACTTAGGGACTTGGCCTGGGTCAAAGGCACGACCTTCTCCCAGGGATCCTACGGCCCTTCCAGCTGAAGGGCGGGGCTTGTTATTAAGGGCATTGTGCTGCCCTTAATCCAAAGTCCATGGCTCTGGACAAAGTTTGCTCAGGGCTCATGGTGAAGCGGGCAAAATGTTCATGACTCCTTGTCTCCTTCTGCTAATAGGTTCTGTGAGTCACATCCACCTGGGCCTCCCCAACCCATGGGAACTAGCCTGGCACACTGTGGGGGACACTTGGGGCCCAGAGGTACTGGGGCACACAGGGAGCTGTGGCCCGGCACAACCATCAACAATATGGAAGTGAATGTGGAACAGTGCCGGCTCTCAGGACCTCAAGTCTTTCTTTAGTTCTGTCATCTGTAAAATGGGAGCGTTAATTCTCACCTAAATCACCGAGTTGTCTGACGAACCAACGAGAGAATGAAGTGAGAGGGCTTTGTAAATGGAAAACGCCCTTAGCGTGGATTTTTGGGGAGTTCACGGCCAGAGAAGATCATGGAGTCAATTCCATCACAGCCCCCGTCCTAAGGGTGGCACTACCCACAAGGCCCTCCCCTGCAGCTGGGTGAGTGAGGGGCGGGGCTGTGCGTCTCCTGGTGTGTGTCCAGATGTAGACGTGCGAAATTTCCAGCATGAGTGAGAGTGACTCAACCTCAGAGATTAGCAATTAGCAGCTTTCATCTGAAATCAGAGTCAGAGAAGGCTGGGCCTCTGCTCTGTGTGGGTGTGTGGGGAGGAAGTGTGGAAAGCGAGGCTATCGGATACCAATCCTGGCTACACCGCTATCTTGCCTCCTGACCTTGAGCATCTCACTTCCTCTCTCTGAACCAAAATCCCTTCCTCTGAGAAAGAGGAGCCGGACCACAAACCTAGAGGAGTGTGTGTGTGTGTGTGTGTGCGCGTGTGTGTGTGTGTGTGTGTGTGTGTGATGCTTTGCAAACTTTGACCGAGGTGATGGCAGCGCCTGAGGCTGTTGTCCCAGCATCATTGGGCAAGAGGAGGGGACCGTGTCCACTACAGACTGGGCTGTTCAAAGGCCCCTAGGGAAATGAAGTCTCAGCCTTCTAGGCTGAACCCAGCTTCGGGAGAGACAGGGGGGCTTAAGCTTCATGCTACTCAGTGCAGACGGCGAGGTGTGCCCTGAGGTGGGGCTGTTGCTTTTTTCCTCTGACAGTGTGTCTGTTCTGAAGTTCTTCCCTGGCCCTAGGCATCCCTTCCTTGCCCTTCACTAAGTTGTAGTGAAGCTAAAAGAAGGAAAGAGCTGAATGGTCCTATCTATGGGAGTGCGGGGACTGAAGATGGGACAGAATTTCTTGGCTGCCTCAGGACCTGTCATCTTTGAAGGGAGACATTTTTAGGTTATAGGCTCCCCACTCACCAAGATTCTGAATAAGAAATGACACGTCCTAAACAGCTCTGCGGCTTCCACCAAACTTTTGCTGAAGACGTGGACCATCTGGGGACAGGACGCAGCAAGGTGGCTGAGAGCTTACGCCTCGGAGTCATCGGGCCTGGGCTCAAATCCCAGCTCTGCCACCAGCCCACCGCCTGATCTTGGCAAGTGAGCTACTCCGAGCCTTGGTTGGAGCTGACGTGTAATAGGGAATAAAACAGGTATTTCATAATGTCACGGCCTTCAGTTATGGAAGGACTTATAAGCTCAGCTCCTTTTGGAGTTTATTGAGGGGGTAGGATCAAACTTCTCTCTTCATCAGACAGGTTTCACTAGATCAGCATTTCCCAAAGCGTGCTCTGTGGGACCCGGGGTGTGAGGAGACGTCGTGCAAACAGAAGGGCTGGTGCTGGGAGCGATTTTGGGCAATGCTGTGAGTTTAAGCACAGGTAAACAGCTGGGTCTGCCGTTGGGCTTTTCAGAACCTTCACTGGGCTAAGATGTCTCGGGAAGCTCCACACTTGAGCGATGTGTGCAGTGTATCTGACCAAGGAACTCTTTTCGCCACAAGGTATAGCATGGGACACGTTTTGGGAAGCGTTCCATTGCAGACCCTTTTCCCTCTCAGCTCCCAGGAAGCTTCTGTTTCCATCTGAGGCTGGCGCAGAGGAACCACTTCAGTCAGAGTCTTGGTATATTTATACCACACCCCGCTCTGGGGTGCTGGTTTTCTATTTTTGTTTTGCTGTACATATATTTTTTTTAGTGCAGGATGCCTCAGAGGCTGTGTGGAAGTGAGGAGGGTGGGGATGGCATCACCTGGAGATAAAGAGCCCACGGTAGGACCGAGGGCAATTCTGAGCCATTAGGAGCTGTGGGCAGGGGCTGGGGTGCAGGTCACTGCAGCCACGATTCTGATCACCCCTCGGAAGACTGGGATGACTGCAGCCCCTTGGGGAATTCCTTCAAATTCTGATTATTTCACCCTAGGCAATGAATAAAGGAGGGCAAGCTCCAGAAACTTTATGTCCTGTAGGAACTGCCTAGGAAAGTCAAAGCGATATTGGACTGGCCACTGCTGACCTCAAAAATGACATCGTTTAACTTAGCTCTTCTAAGAAAGACAGAGGCAGATAGGCCGTGGGCAGGAAGCCCTGGCTTTTGATGAGGTGGTCTTGGGTGCGGTGAGCCAAGGGGAGCTCAGGGCCGGTTGTGCCGTGGCCACCCCCAGGGCCGAAGGCCAATCAGTGTGTCCCAGGGGCCTGCCTGCAGCTGCAAGGAGCAGCCAGGAGCGCCGCCACACAAGGCTTGGCCGTGTCCTGCCTCCTGCATGTGCCACGACTTCTTTCTTCGACCCCTGGATCCCCAGTAAATAGGTCTCTCTCTGTATTTTTCAACTGACCTATGTGGGTGGGTGGGAGGGCTGGGACAAAGCAGCCTTACCCACACTGCCTTTATTTCTCTAGTGTATTTCAATCTGCAGGGAGCAAACCATTAGTGGGGAGAGAAATCAATTTAGTGGGTTGTGACCAGCATTTTATAACATGAACTAGAATAGAAAGTATTAGAATGCATTGGCTGTAGTAGGGGTTGAGTATTGCTTCATGAAAGAAAGACAGACGGGGAGACAGGCATGGGTTGTGGGGTCAAAGGCCACTGTGGATCGTACTCAGTGGCACCTGGAAGCCACTGGCTCGCTGATTCCAGGCGCTAGCACCACTGCAGGATGCATCTGCTTCCGGGTCTATCCTGGGCTCTGGGGCCCAGTCCCAGGCTGTGTTGTCCCTCCACACCCAGAGGAAAATGTACCTGGAAGAGAGGTGCCCGCAATGTATCTCACCCCTGAGCTGCGTCTGCTGGGTGTGTCCTCAGACCGCAGAGGGGGAGTGGCCACTCCCTGGCAGTGCCAAGGGTACACGATGACAGAGGCAGCTGAGCCTGACCCTGGTCTCCATGGACAGCATTTATTAGGCGCCATTCTCAGTGTGAAGACAGATAGGCAGGAGGGGCTGAAGGGAGGCCGTGGCAGCTGCGGCCTGTGGGGTCCAGGGGCTGCCTGGGGTGAGGGTGTGGGCGCAGGGGCATGTCACCCACACGTATTGCATATTCTGTGGCAGTGTGCCCAGGCATAAGGCATTGGGGAAGCAGAAAGGCTGCCTTCAGTGGGAGGGGGTGAGGGAGAAGCAACACCGGCCTTCCAGTTCCCTAGGAAAGACCTGGCCGGAGACCGAGCAGTCTGCCGTGCTCTGCGAGGGCCATTCGGCCTCCCTCCCCACCATCTCCCTACAACTTTGGTCGTGGCTCCCTTGGGACTGACGGGACAGGACCCCTCGAGGGCAGGGTCGCACACCGGACAGAGGCACCCCAACATAAACACAGAGGGCAGCCCCGGCTCCTGGGCCCTGCTCTCTGTGGCACCTGGGCAGCCAGGACGCTCCACACTGACACGGCATTCGCACACAGGCCAGGCCAGACTTCCCTCCCGTGGTGCCCAGAGGCCGGAGCGCAGGGTCAGGGTGGGGCTGAGGCTGATCCCCCTGGGGGCCCCCACTACAGCTTCCCTGAATGCCAGGGCTGGCCTCGCTCAGCAGTGTTAAGGAGCTGACACGGGAACAGTAAGAGGGGGCAGCTGGAGGGGGAGCGGCCCCTCACCCATCCCTTGATGCTGTCTGAGTCATGGTCCCAGCTCTAGCTCTGGGCCCTGACCGTGGAGCCCAGGCTCTCACCTCCAACTGCTGCTCTGTACCTGGGCTTCTGGGTTGCAGGTGGGGTAGGCAGGGGGTACACCTGGGAGGAGCGTTCCTTGCTGCAGCTATGGCTTATCTCTAGCTACTTGGGACACAGGCACCAACAGTGGTTGTGGGGTCAGGGTTCACGTCCCAGGAGGATATGCCTGCCAGCTCTCTAGGCTGCTCTGCCCAATTCCCCAACTCCTAGAGCTCCAGCTCCTGGCCTTTCTGCTGTCAGCCCCAGCTCCGCTTATCTGGCCCTAAGGACTCCCCTGTTTGTAAGTAGGAAGTTCATTGACTGAGTGGTCCTACCCTGCTTCAGCAGCCCACTGAGAGCCCTGCCTCGTGGCCAAGCAGAGGAGCGGCTGAGCCCAGCACTGGCTCAGTCCTGGGCTCTGGTTCTGGTCTAAGGCCCAGTTGCCCACACAACGCCAGGGTGTGCAGGCTGGGAACTTTGCTTTCAAAGAGCAGGAAGAGGAGTCGAAAGAAAGAGCACTTAGGCTCAGAACAAACAGCCTGGTTCTTGCTCCCCTCTGCCTTTTGCTACCTGTGTCACCTTGGGCAAGTCATGTCACCTGTCTGGGTCTCAGTGTCATCTGTAAAATGGGCATGACAACTCCTGCCCTGGTGACCTAACTGGGGTGTGGTGAGAATCAAACGAATGGGTAGTCAGGACGGGGTTTTCAAACTCATTTCACGGATCTAAGAGTCGGTTATTAGCAGCAGCGGCCAGTGATGGCAAGGAGGAAGTTTTCTGTTTGATTTCAAGGGCAGTGTCTGGAAGGCTGGACTCCCTCTGGCCCCACATGAGGATGTGACTGGAGGCCAGTTAGCTCTCACCTACCAAGGGGACCACCCTGCAGACTGTTTGACCCCTGCCTCCCCCTTCCCTTCTCCACCCCTTCTGCAGCCTGCCTGTCCTTGCTTCCATCTGCCTGCCCTCTGGGGACTAGCTTTAGGGACTGCTGGGTTTCCATTTCCTCCATAACTGCAAAGCCATGCAAAACAACACAAAAGGTAGTGGGAGACTGGGAGACACAGCTGGGGATGAGGAAGGGGAGTGGGACTGTGTGGGGTGACCTCGACAAAGACACCCTGACTTTTGGAGCCAAGGGAACGTGGGAGACCTGGCAGGACAGAGGTATAAATAGAGATGCAAACTTACACGGAACACGAAGTTCCCTCCGTAAGGGACAGGGGGAGGGGTGATGGTCTGGTTACCAGCAGGGCCTCTGCGAACTGGAGAGCTCCTTATTTTTCCAAAGGGATGGGAGGCTCCCAGCTTCTGCCTTCCCTCCCCGACCACCCCCCCCCCCAAAGTTTCACATTTCTCGGAATTTGCAGGGCGCAGATGCGGGCTCCAGGGGTCCTCAGAGCCCCGGCTCCTGCCGGCTGGTGCAAGCAGGCACAGTCGGAGATGGGGGGCGGGGGGAGGGTGGTAAGGGGTGTAGGGGCGCCAAAGGCGGCTGGGGCGGTCTCTTCGCCGACCCGGCTGCTCCTCCGGGCAGGAGCCCCCCGCCCCGCCCGCGCTCCCAGGTGCTCCAGGCCCCGCAAGGCGTTCACACGGAGCTCCTGCGCTTCATGAGGCTGCGGAAGGTGGACAGGCTGTGCAGGCCCGTGGACACGGAGCTGATGGCGGAGCGCTGCGCCCCGCTGCAGAGGCAGCGGTGCGAGGGCGTGTCGCTGTAGCGGCCGCCCCCTCCCGGCGACGAGTGGCTCTGCTCGACGCACGTGTCGGACGTGGAGAGGTCCCGCGGGATGATCATGGGGATGGAGTACTGCAGCTTCTCGCGGCTCTTGTACCAGAGGCACGAGCACATGGACTGGAAGTGCAGCACCTCGGCGTAGACGTTGCGGAAGCCGCCGCCGCCGCCGCCGCCGCCTGCCGCAGCCGTGGACGAGGCGGTGTCCGTGGTGTGCGCACTGCCGCCCGCGCCGCCGGCGCCGCCGCCCGCCTGCCCGTTGCGCGTGAGCAGCGCGCGGTGCTCGGCGTCGCGCTTCTCGTCCTCGGCGTTCATGGTCATGAAGCGCAGCACCACGAGGTTGAGGAAGGCGCCGATGACCGTGAGGCCCGTGAGGATGTAGACGAAGCTGAAGGCCACGTACTGCGGCTGCGTCTGCAGCGCCTGGTCCTTCTGCAGCGCCACGTAGTCGCCGAAGCCGATAGTGGTGAGCGTGATGAAGCAGTAGTAGTAGGCCTGGAAGAAGGTCCAGTGCTCGTAGTAGGAGAAGGCCGCGGCGCCGATGCACAGCGTGCTTATGCACGAGAAGAAGCCGATGAGCACCATGTTGGCCATGGACACGTCCGCGCGCCGCATGCCCAGCCCCCTCTTGGCGCGGTGCAGCAGGTACTTGACGAAGGTGTTGATGCGCTCGCCCAGGCTCTGGAACATGACCAGCGTGAGCGGGATGCCCAGCAGCGCGTAGAACATGCAGAACACCTTGCCGCCGTCGGTGCTGGGCGCTGCGTGGCCGTAGCCTGGGGGAAAAAGGGGAAGAGGAGATCAAACACGTGCTAAGGGGCTGCCCTTCCAGAAACCTGCCTCCCTTCCCCCTACTCTCCCCTCTCCTTCCCCAGCCTCGCAGAGTCTGGCCTCTTTTTCCTTTGGCCAAAGAGAAGGCGACTCACCGTTATGGGTGCATCCTTGTCCCTAGGCACTGTGCTAGTTCCTTGCTGATGATTTCTCATTTACTATCATGACCACTCCAGGGGGTAGGTAGGAAGGAAAGAGGAAGCAGGGAGGGTTAAGTGACTTTTCCGGGGTCACACTGTTTGGAGGCAGAGCAACGTGCGTTTGAATTAGAGTCTGTTTGGCTTCAAAGACCCGACCATTTTCTCTACCCAGAATAGGAGCTGACTCGTGCTGCTGTTGGGAACTTAGTCTAGAGGCAGCGTGGATAGCGTGAAACAGTACTGGTAAGTCAGTTGGGATACCTGGATTCTAGTTTAGTGTCTGTGGGCTTTGGACTTGTTCCTTCTCCTCTCTGGGCCTCGGTTTCCTTGACTATAAGGGGTGGAGGTTGGACTGAATGAGTCCTGCATCCTGTGATTCAGTGTGAAGGGAGGGACCCTGGGGGTCCTTGATGATTTCCTTGCTTCCAGCCAAAGCTTATGGGGGTAGTTCGCCCCTGGGGCCCACCAGTCTCCCAGAGGCAGCTGGCCCACCCGTGTCAGAGGAGGAGAAAGGAGACAGTGCCCTCCCCCCATGAATCAGTGCTCCAGAGTCCTCATCAAACCCTCTGTGGGGCCCTGGGATCATCCTCTATGCCTGGCCCCAATGTAGGGTCTCTCCTCATGGGGATGTGGCATTGCCTTTGTCAAAGCAAGGGCCCTGGTTGTCCTTCCAGGTGTTGCTATCACCAGTCAGACAGTCTCAACCCTATCACGCCCAGCCATGCCCCTCAGCCCTCACCCAGCCAGGAGCCAGGCAGAGGCAAAGCCTCCCTCTGAGCCAACTGTCACATGGCCTAAGTCAAGAGTTCTGCCTGGAGACCTAGAGAGGAAAGGACCCTAGATGGGAACTCAGAAGCCCTAGGCACAAGTCTGGCCCTGTCACTAGTGGCTGTGTGACCTTAAGCAAATTACTCCCCCTCTCTGAGCATGTTGCCTCATTTGTAAAATTATGTCTGCTGGTCCTGGCCCTGCTTCCTTCACTGAGCTATTAAGATATTTATTACCTTTATTAACAGAATTATTATAATAAAGTAATGCTTTCCATTTTTCCCACCTTTTAAAGCCTTATCAAAACTTAACTGAGTGCTTCCCTGGTGGCACAGTGGTTAAGAATCTGCCTGCTAATGCAGGGGCCAGGGGTTTGAGCCCTGTTCCAGGAAGATACCACATGCCGCGGAGCAGCTAAGCCTGTGCGCCACCACTACTGAGCCTGCGCTCTAGAGCCCACGAGCCACACTACTGAGCCCACATGCCACAACTACTGAAGCCCAAGCACCTAGAGCCCGTGCTCCGCAACGAGAGAAACCACTGCAATGAGAAGGCCGAGCACTGCAACGAAGAGTAGCCCCTGCTCGCCGCAACTAGAGAAGACCTGCGCCCAGCAACAAAGACCCAATGCAGCCAAAAATAAAATAAATTTTTAAAAATTAAAAAAACCAAAAAACTTAAAAATGCTGCTTCTTCTCTGCAGCCATCCTGGGTTGCTCACAGCTGGAAGTGATCCCTGCTTTGAGTGGCCCTGAGAATGTTCAGCTTTGAAGTCCAGGGCCAGTACTACCACCATCCCCTACTCTGTCACTCAGGTCCCCCAACTGTAAATACATATGTACGCTAAGTACTAGCTTGGGGTGGGTGGGGGTGGGCACTGCTGGACTTTGTCATGTTCCTCCCTACCCCCCCCACTCACTGCCAGCCATGACCATGGGCTATGCCCAAAATATGTTTGTTGAATTGATGGCAAGGCAGGATGCCGTCTGCTTTGGTATGGGATCTGAATTCAAATCCTGACTCTGCCATGGACTGTGTGTTTTCTAAAAAAGAAAACCTCTCTGAGCCTTAGTTTCCACATCTGTAAAATGGGGCTCATAAGTAGCACCTGCATCACAGGACTTTTGGGGAGAAATAGGTGAGATAATGTGTATAGCACTTAGCACGGAGTCTGGTACATATGAAGCGCTCAGTAACAGCTCAGTAACAGCTCACAATGCAGGGCCAGGTTTCCCTCACATTTCCAAGAGATCACCTAGGCTGGCAGACGGCTCATTTCCAGTAAGCTTGGCATCTCTGTCAGCCTAAAGCCATGTGAATCTTAAAGCTCAGGGAGGTCGGGGGACTGCTGCCGGGGTATGTGAGGCTGTGGGCCGCCCTTAGAATGGGCTCCCCTGCTCCCTGACCGTGGCCTCTAGCTGGTGACTGTGTCACCTTTTGCCAGGGGCCTGGATAGCTGAGCTCTTGAGCTGCCATGCCTGGCCCGTCTGCACCCCAGCAGGGTGAGAACAGATTGTGCCCGCCAGCTCGGCCACAGCAGCCAGACCACAGCTCACCTTGACAGCTGGGCAGGCTCCGAGTCAGAGCAGCTCATCATCCTGCCCTTCCCTGTCCCCCAGGCCTGCGCAGCATAGGATGCGGGGGAGGGCACAGCACTGTGGCCACGGCTGAACGGGGATAGGGAGGCATGGACCAGCCCCGGCTTGACCACAGGCTGGCTGTGTGACATTGGGCAAATCCGTTCCCCTCTTTGGACCTCTCTCGTCTGCTCTGCACTCTGCAGGGTTGAGCTACAGCTGTTAATCCCCACCCCGGCCACCACTGCCAGAGCTGCTGTCAGAAGTAAAGGAGAGGGAATTCCCTGGCGGTCCAGTGGCTAGGACGCCACACTTCCACTGCCAGGGCCCCAGGTTTGATCCCTGGTCAGGGAGCTAAGATCTTGCCAGCCGCATGGCGCAGACAAAAAAACAAAAAAAGGAGTAAAGGAGAGACTGGACGTAAAAGTGCTTTGGAACCTGTGGAGTTCACGACAGAAGGAGCAGTGAGGGGACTCACAGGGGAAAGTCGGCCTGAAAGTGCAGTCCTGAGCGGCAGGCAGTCCCTGATGGGGTCAGGCAACTACATCCCAGCGTCAGGGAAAATGACCCCCTCTCACCACCATTGCACCTCACCTGTGTCTGTTCATAAGCTGTAACTGCCCCCCGGTCCACCATCCTTTAGGAAAACCGAGTGCCTGCCGGCCTGGCAGCCTCACTACCCGCTGTGGGCTGCCCACAGAGCCCCCCGGCCCCAAGTCTCATGCTCCGCCACGGCCACTGTCCTGTGCAGTGTTGCCCCACCTTTGGGGTCTGGTGCCCTCCAGGGCCCACCCTCACTTCCTACCACACGCTGAGGCTGCACATCTTATCCTTCAGATACATTTTTAACTTTAATTCTCCAACACTTGCTGCAAGGTCGTTATTATGACTATCTCCACTTTATAGTTGGAATAATGAAAGCTGGAGGAGCCTCGTGAGTTGGCCAAGGCCACTAGACTTTCTGACTCATCGCTCATTTTGATGCCTCAGAGCCAATTTATCACCCAGGAAGGCGATCAGGATGGGAAACTGAGACCCGAGAGGAGAGCAGTCCATTTGGAGCCTCGTCTCAGCCACTGCCCTGAGCTGGATGGGGCGGAAATGGCAACAGGGGTGCAACGCCAAGGCATTCAGATGCTTCTCCAAGCATCGGGCCTAGGGTCAGCATGCCCCCGCCCCTTCGCCTGTTCTATTGTCACTGGGTGAAAGGGCGAGGGAGCTGGGAGGACCTGCTGACGTGGGCACCCAGCTTGGAGGGGCGCCAGCTGGGGTGGAGCCACTCCCAGGGGGCCCTGGAACTTCTGGGAAGTAACTGGGAGTTTGGCAAGGCCTGTCTGCCTGCCAGCAGGCCTGCCGCCTGCCCAGTGCTCAGGCTTGGTTTTTACCAGGGAGAGGGGGCAAAGGGAGTCCCCGTTTTCTCCTTCCTGTCCAGCCCTGCGCATCTCAGGATGAGGCGCTCCATCTGTCCTTGTGTGTTGCTGACATACACAGAGGCTACGCTCCGGGGCTGATTCTCTGAGGATCCTCCCTCCTAATACGTGATGGACCGACCAGCCAGAACTCACGCCCTGACCCTGAGACTCTCGACCCTGCCTCTCAGAGCTGACTGGGGCTGTTCCTGTCCCCTCTTCTCCCAGCTACCCTTCCTGAATCCACCATATGCTCAGAGCCAGAAAGGTCCTTACTGACCATATGGTCCAGTCCTTATATTGTACAGATGAGGCGACAGAGGCCCAGAGAGGGAGAGTGACCTGCTCAAGATCACACAGCTAGTGAATGGAAGAGCCAGGACTATAACCTGGGATATTCCCTTCCAAACTCAATGCTTTGTCCTCTGCCCTATGGCTCAGTATAACCAAGGTTGCCCTGTTCATTCAACCAGAGCCCAGCAGCCCCTGCTTGGGAGCAACCCAGCTAGGAGATGGCCTAGAAACCTGGCTGGAGCATAGAATTTACCTGAGGAAGCCAAGTGGCTAGATTTAAAAATTATATGGCTGGACATAAATATTAATTATGAATATTTTGAGACAGCAGGAAAAATTAGGTGGGATGGGAGCCCCGGGGCCTTAGTTCTTCTATTTTCCTCCCAACATCACCAAGGGCCTCAGAAACTGGCCAAAGCTCTGTCTTCCAGGGAGATGCAGAGGGTTGGGGGGCCATCCCTCCCTCTTACTGAACTTTTTCTCTCTGTGGACTATTTCCTTCTGGTCGAAGCACAAATAATCAGTCTGAGCCCTTGGTCATGGCCTTGGCTGGATTGAACTCAGCTGACTGTTCCCATTGACCTCACATACCTGCCAGCTTGAGTGCCTGACCTCTTACCCCTGGCCTAGCTGGCCACAAAGTTAGAAAGCTGACCACAGCCTTGGGTGGAAGAAAGAGCTTGGGACTAGGAAGCGGGAGATCTGGGGGTCTGACCTGGCCCTAACCATAACCAGCTTGTGCCTTGGGCAAGTCCCTTTTCCTCTCTGGGGCTCAATTTTCCTCATCTGTGACATGGAAAGACAGGACAAGATAAAGGGTTCCCACCTTTTCCCCCTGCTATGGATGCCTTTTTTGTTTTTTTTGTTCACCCACACCCATTCATACAGTCTAAATTTTTAAATATTTTACATATGAAGTATAATATGTTGATCAGTACAGTGTAGCTACTACCTAGAATAGGCACTGCATAGATAATTGTGAAAAAATGAATTATTTTCCCATCAAAATTAATTAGGAACTCATTTCCCAGTCAGAACTTCTGATTAGCATGGGATAACTGATTCGGAGACTGAACTTTATTATTATGCTTTTGAAATACTGAAAATGGATACTTCTACTTTCCACGGGGATCTCTGCAGTTTAGTGGTATAGGTGAGAACAGACTCTAGAGTCAAACAGCTTTCAGCTTTGGCCAGGTTACTTAATCTTCTAAGCGCCTCAGTTTCCTCATCTGTAAAATGGGAATAATGATGCACTTACCTCATCGAGTGGCTCTGGGGATTTGACGAGTTAGTTGACTTAAAATGCTTAGGATGTTGGGATCAATAAATATTAATCATTAGTATGAATATTTGGGGGAACATCAAAATTAGATGGTCTTTAAAGTTCCTTTCAGCACTGACATTCTGAGATCAGTGTTTCCCAAAGGTAATTTCCTGGAATACCAATTTCATGTACTATTAATAACTGTTGGATGAGAAAAGTGTTGCTTGGTTAAATGAAATTGCAGGAATGCTGAATTCAACTGCATTTGTTGTCATCTGATTTAAGTGGAGGCTTCATCAGAGCCACAGACGTGTTCAAGAGCAAGGTCAGTTGAAGTTGGGAGAATGTGCTTAAATTTTCCTGCTAGTATGACCTTGGAACACTTCTCTCACAGTGCATATTGCTGGACAAGTGTTCCCTGGAGCACAGTTTGGGAAACGCTCCTCTGTAGCAACAAGAACTCTAAAGTCCTTCTTCCCGGTCTCTGACTTTGAGATTCTCTGGTGTCCCGTCTCTGGTTGGCCCAGCCCTTCCGTAGATTAGAAACACACAGCCCTTGGCAATGCCTAGCTGCAACCTGTTTCTTGGTTTCCCTGCAGACCTAGTTATCTAATGTAAATATGGCCCTGGCTGGGCTAATGTTTGCCCTGAGAGAAGATGGATGAGGTGACCCGTGGCCAGAGGTACCCAGAGGCTGTGCGCTCTGGACCAAGCTGGGCTGATGCAAAGCTGCACCTGGGGAGGGGGTGTGACCTCAGCATGCTGTCTGGGTCTGGTGGGGCAGCCGGAGAGGACTCGGGGTTTGAGGGAGATGGGGCGGCTCCAGGGGACTGGCTGTGAGACATAGGCACCCCCAGAGGAGGCTGAGCTCTCCTGCTGGGCCTGCAGAGGGCACCTCAGAAAGGTCCACGGAGGACCCTGAGGCACAGACAGGGAGCCGCCCCCTTGATCTGGAGGTGGCAGCAGTGAGAAGCCAGGAAGTAGGACCGGAGGCTCCGCAGGGACCTAATTGGTGTGTTAAAGGAGACGAGGCGGAAGGAAGCTGGCCCAGGCCCTGGGAGGGAGGGAAGAAAGAGGCTGCCCAGCTTGGTGGAGATGGGGAGGGGAGCGCAGGCCCTCTCCTTCCATCCTGCAGGATCCAGCTCAGACCTTGCCTTTTCCAAGAACCTTGGAGCACCTCCCCAAAGCTGCAGGGACCTCTCCCTCTGCCTCGCGCTCAGGCCTGGATTTCTGCAGAGGAGCTCTGCAGGGCTCTGAGCCCCCGGAGGGCCTGCAAGTCCCCTGTGTCCGGCACAAGGCCGGGTGGGTGCAGCTGCTCAGATAACGCTGTTCAGCCCAGACAGCCCAGAAGTATGAGATGTGGATGAGAGAAACTTCCCCTAGACACCCAGCAGTCGGCGGCAGCAGGGGTGGGGTGGGGGTGGGGTGGGGAATAAGAGGAGGGCCCTTTGTGACTCATAGCTCCTGCCCTCCCTGTGGCCCCCAGGACTCTGCAAAATGAAATCAGCCTTAGGGCCCAGAAGGAATCCCTTGCTGTCCCCGGTCCTGGCCAAGGCCTGAGCTAGGCCTGGGAAACCACTGGGGCCTCAAGGACCTGGGTTGGCAGGAGGGACCAGTGTGCAAAACTGGGTCTGGAGTTTGTCCCCCTCCAGGCCAGAGCGCCTGGGAAGGACAGCTCGGAGGCACAGCACCGCCCCCCCCCCCCCGGCCCTGCCCCTCTCCAGATCCTCTCTTCCCATCCTCCTGGCTCCTCTTCCAGCTCTTGTCCCCACTCCCCACCATGGTCGTCCCCCTCCCCCTGCCTTCCTCCCCAGCTTCCCACGTGGCGGCCCACTGCCCTCTCCTCTGTCTCTCTTTTAGCTCTCTTCCATCCGCAGGTGCCCCTATAACTCCGGTTCAGGGTTCTCTGATGTAGGACAGCCCCCCTCCTCTGCCCTCCCCAGGCCCACATGGGATTAGGGGGAGCTGAGGGGGGTGGTGCTGGTGTCATGGAAAATCCCCGCGGCAGCCAAGGTCAGTGTTTGCAGACACAGCCTGGCCTGGAGCCAGGCCTGCCTCCCTGGCCAGCTCCCTCTGGCCTATCCCAGAGGCTGGCTTTGCACAGGGGCCCTCGCAGGCACCCCAGGGCTGCTCTGGGTGCCTGGGGCCAGGGGCCGCGGGAGCCATCTATCCTGGAGTATGGGAGACTATGTAGTTCAACTCGTTCATTTTATAGATGGGTAAACTGAAGCCCAGAGAGGGGCAGGGACAGAGCCAGGACTGAAATCCAGGGCGTTCTGATCTAGCTCAGTCCTCGCTGCAGAGCGGAGCCCTCTGAAATCTGTTCTGGTAGGACTAGGAATAGTGAAGGCTGTCGTAAACTTCCAGTAAATTAAGGGCTAGCTTGAGGTTGGGCTAGACTTGAGGTGGGTGATGGGGCCAGGGGAAGCAGACCCAGATGATCAAACCACAGTCCTTGACCACAAAACACTTTCCATGTGAAAGGGAATCAGATGAAACATCTCAGTGGAAGCACTTTGAAAACTTCAATGCCCCGCCCAAAGAAGAGGTTGTTATTACACAAATTATTAAGATGCTAGGCAAAGGTAGGAAAAGTTTTAGGAAGAATTTAAGACAGGACCTGAGGAAGGGCTAGTGGTGGAGAACTTCAGTTTGGATACGTGGAGGAGGCGGTATTTGCCCCGAGCTCTAAAGGATGGGTGGGGAATGCAGGGTTCTGACGGAGGGGAGCTGTTGAAACAAAGACACAATGCTAGGAAGACACGTGGCATGTTAGGGGCAGAGGAAATTAACTCCAGGCCAACGGGCATGCGCACAAATGAGGGGCGGAGGGGGACGGGCAGACTCTCTCAGGAAGGCAGCTACGCGATATGCCTCAAGAGCCTAGAAAATGTGTCTGCCCGTGACCCTGCAATGCCACTTCTAGGAATCTCTCCCGGGAAAATAACCAGAGATCGGAACAAAGATTTATGAACAAGGATGTTTATAGCAGCATTTTCATTGTGAAAAATTGCAAACAGTCCAAATGTTCGCCAATAGGGTTTGGTTAAACATATTAAGGTATATTTATGTGGGGGAATATTGGGTAGCCATTAAAGTGCTGTTCTTAGGAGTCTCTTAATTACATAGAAAACCACCATCGAAGGTTAAGTACAAATGGTAGGATACAACCCTTTATGTGTAATGGGATCCCACAGTAAATATACAAATATGAAAAATGCAGCTATACACACACACATACACACACATAGAAAGAGAAGCTGGAAGGAAATATACTAAAAACCTCCTAAGAGTTTATCTTTGAATCATGGGCTCATGATTACTTTTAATTTTCTTTTATAGATTCTATATTTTCTACAAAAATCTATTACTAAGTATAAAGAAATGAATTATAAATATTATAAACCTATTTATGAATAGGTTTAAACCTATAGGAATAGGAATAAACCTAATATGAATATTATAAACCTAACAACAAAAGTTCCGGGTTATTTGGAGCAGAAAGTAGTGAAGGTTCGTATGGTGAGCAAGGGCTAAAATGGGAAGAGCTTGGAAGGGGAGGTGCAGGAATCCAAATCTTAACTTGAAGACAGTGAGGAACCATTGACAGCTTCTGAGCAGGGGAGGTACACGCCAAAGAGGTATGGAGATGGATTTTCCTGGCATCCCTATGTGTAGGGGTGGGGATGGCAGTGGGAGATGCCAGGCAGGGGGCCTCTGCATGGTCCCATTGTCAAGTGCTCAGGCCTAAAGTAGGTTCAGGAGGGGAGAGGGGAGGGGAGGAAGGGAGGAAAGAGGAGGAAAGGAAAGGAGAGGGGAGAAGGGGAAGCGTAGATACAGTGTGTGAGATGCTCTCGTGTTTGTGGATTTAAACTGTAAGGCCCACGAGGGCAGAGATTTTTGTCTCTTTTGTTACTACCAGATTCCTCACTCTTAGGAGTGCTCGGCACGTAACTCGTGCTTAACAAATCTCTGCTGAATGAGTGAATCAAGGAAAGGAGTCATCAAGGATGAGCCTGAGGGTTGAATGGGATGGAGCCAGGGAGGATGGACAGAGCACGAGGCTCAGAACGGGCAGTGTCTCACACAACACGGGGCAGCTTCACTGGGTGAACCCGGGAGGGTACTGACCTGGGGGCTGTGAGGTCTGTTGTAGCCCAGCCACTGCAGCAGGTGGCCATGGCCCAGGCCTGTGGCCTGTCTGTATCCTATGACTAGCTGGATAGAACATGTGTGAGCTTAGAACTTGTAACAGATTGGATCTGGTGGGGTTTTAATTAAATGAATCCACCAGGGACAGTCTGGCATTGAGAAAGGAATTCTACAGCACAATTGAAAGTGGACTTGGCCACCTCAGCAGATGGCTGGGATGCCAGTTCCCCCACCCCCACCCTTGTGCTTCTTGAAAGGCTGTGTCTGTAAGTCTGGCATCTGGCTGGCCTGAGTCCTACACTTACACTCTCTGGCTTTTCCTGTTTTGCCCACGGAGGAGAAGCAGGCACATGTTGGCATCTCCTTGTCAGACTCCCCCCAAAAGGGACTGAACTGCTCCCAACAGGAAGCCTTGTTGGGTCATGGGGGCAACAGTGGCCAGCCTGGGTGTTCCCTGTTGGCTGCACCATGTGTCCTGGAGCTGAGCCTGCCCAGAGCCTGGCTGCCTGAAATCGCATCCTGCAGGCAGTGTTACATGCGGCGAGGTGGACCCCAGAGGGTAGGGTACGCACGCACGGAGTTAAAGAACACCCAACCAGGAGTCGGGGGCCTGGCTCCCATCCTCCTTCTGCCACTACCTTGCTGTAGGACAGGACTTGTTGAACTTTTTCCTGTAAATGGCCAGATAGCAAATATTTTAGGCTTGACAGACCTTATGGTCTCCTGCAACCACTCAGCTCTGCCATTGTCTCAAGAAAGCAGCCCTAGACAATATGTAAATGAATGGGCGTGGCTATGTTCCAAAAAAACTTTATTTACAAAAGCAGGCGGTGGGCCAATTCCGCTCACAGGCTCTAGTTTGCTGAGCCTGCTGTAGGGTCTTTGTTAAGGCATGTCAGCTCCTGAGCCTCTGTTTTCTTACCTATCACATGGGAAGTTAGATTAGAAGGTTATTTCTTCTCAGACAAGTTATATTTTAGGATTTAATAAATTGCTGGCTCCCCCTGTTCCCCATACCACGCACAGGCCCTGAGGCTAGGGGTGAGTTCTGAGCAGGGGCTGGAGCCCAAACCTGCACGTGGAATTGGTATCCACAGCTCTTTGGAGGCATGGCTGCATTTTCCCATTTCTGAACACTGTTCATGCTCTTTTTTTGTCCCTGATGGGCTTCTACTCCTCCATCAAATTCCATTTCACAAGTCACCAGCTCTGCAAAGCCTTCCTTGATCCCACCCACCTAAACAAATCAGTGCTCCCTTTGAGCAGTGATGAGCAAATCAGGAGCCCTTTGCTCATCACTCACCAGTCCACAAACATTCATCCATTCAACCAGCAGACATTTTTTGAGTTCTTAATATACGTAGTGCTCTAAGTTCTAGAATAATAACTATTTCTGTGTTGCACTTAAGCAGCCCTTTGTCATTTACAAAGCAACTTCTATGCATTCTATTGTTTGAGCTCGCACAGCAATCCCTAGAGGAGGTATTTACTATTATTATTTTCTGTTTTACGGGTGTGGAAACTGAGGCTTAGTGAGGTAAAGTGTTTTATCTCAGGCCATAAATGCTAGAATCAAACTTGAAATTCAAAGGCTCTTCTCTTTCCATTGTACTTGGTCGCCTCAGGACTCTCCAGGGCCGGATGGAAGTCAGAAGACCGGGGGTCTGCTTCCAGCTGTGCCGCTGTATGGTCACAGGTAGGACCCTGCCCTTCTCTGGGCTTGGGGTTCCTCTTCTGGGAGGTGGAGGAGATGTTCTTGAGGTCCTGTGACATTCTAGGATTCTGGGCTTACAGAGGGGCCACGTTCCCTCCCCTACAAACAATGAAGAAAGCAGTCATCTTGGTGGGATAGTTGGGTCCCCAAAGCAATGGCCCTGAGCCTCCAGGTGTGTGTTAGGCCCACAGATGCTGGGGCCCTTTGCAGAGCTGTCCTAGTCAGCACTGAGCAGAGGCTGTGCATAGGGTGAGAACCCTTGGGCTGTCATGGGAAGGGGGAGGGTTGGAGATGGGCTGGTCCCGCTGAAGTAGAGGGGCAGCCAGAGCTGACTCTTCAGAGACAAAATTGTCCTCCCACCTCACCCCCCACACAGCCTCCCAGCGCAGGAGGCCTCAGAGAGTCAAGCAGGAGATGGCCACACGTCCCTGCCTGAAGTCTTGTTGGTCCCCAGGTTCTCCCTTCTGACTGCTGAGCGCTAAAGGGGCCCCTAGCCCCGCCCCCATCTAGCCCTAGGGACCAGTCTCTGGAGCCTTTGAGCTTTCACTCCTTTTTGCTTCTTTAACTGCTTCCTTCTTCCTTCTTTCCTTCTCCTTCCCTCCTCTGCCGGTTCCTCGTCCACCTCCTCCTGCTTTTCGTCTAATTTTGTCCTCTCAGTCTCCTTCTGGACTCTGAGGACAGGGATGGCGTCTTGTATTTCTCAGGCGCTCAGTGCCTGTCACCCAGTAGAGCTAATGGTAATGGTGATAGTGGTGATGTAGTAGCAGCAGTAGTAATAGTAGTTGATCATAAAGCTCACATTTGTGGAGCATCTGTGCACCAGGGACTGTATTCAGTGCTTTACATTATTTCATTTAATCTTCACAAAAACTTTATGGGGTAGATATTATCCCCACTTTGCCTATGAGAAAACCGAGGCACAGAAAGTTTCCCTAACTCATTCAAGACCCCACAGCCAGTGAGTGGCTGAGTCAGGGTACAGATTCAGACCTGCTGCCTCGTGCAGCCTAACCCGTATTAGTTGATTAGATGCTGCATCTGGAAGGCAGGTGCCTTGGTTTTGAGCCGAGGAGACTGAGCTGAGTGGCTGGGTGACAAGGCCACACAGGTGTGTGGCAGAGCCAGGGCGAGTCCTGCTCTCTTTCTTCCACATCCCGGTGGTCTCCGGGGTCTCTGGGCTGGGGTCAGGGATCTGGGTCCGTGGCCCATCTAAGTGGGACCTTCATGAATCGCTCCTCTTAAGGTCGTTCTGGAAAAGTCATGGCAGCTTGCTCCCTGTCTGTCAAGCACGTGCTTTCCCCAGCTAAGATGCTTCCTCTTTCCAGCCCTTCTCCCAAGAGGCCAGACCCAAGAGTGTGATGGGTCTCCCCAGAAGACGCCCTCCACCGGCTCCAGCCAGGCAGGAGGTGGTGGGAGAGCTCGGAGCCAGCCCTGGAAACAGCTAACAGGGGGCATCTGGGGAGGCTGAGTGGGCAGGAGGGGCCCCAGGGAGGCTGCAGCACTTGGCTGGTCTTGAAAAATCAGCTGGAAAATCATCAAAGCAAAAATGGCTTTACTCCCTCTTAGCTGCCCTTGATTAATTAATTGAACAGATATTTCTCAAGCACCTACTACTTTGTGCCAGGCACCAAGCTGAGCGCTGGGAGAGGATGTGAAGACGGGGCTGGCTCAGTCCTGCCCTCTGGGAACAGAGACAAGCCAGTGGGCAGGTGAGAGAAGACTGTCCCTGAAGTGAAGAGTTATCGCTGGATGTGGGGAGTCTATGTCAAAGGGGCCCTTCTGTGATGGTGGGACTGCAGGCACCCGGAAGCCAGGAGTCAGAAGGCACAGCAGTGTTGCCAGTGCTCCTGTGGCCGGGAGCAGGGCCTCTGAAGAGGCCCCTGGATATGGGGAAGCATTGCTCAGGGTGGTGTGAACCCCTGGCTGCTGCACAGAGCTGCTTGGCCCTGCTTGTCACTAGAAATTGGATCAGTGTCTGAGGGTCAGTGTCTGAGGCCGTACTTTCTCTCTCTTCCTTCTTCCTCCTTCTCCTCCTCTTTCATCTTCTTCTCCTCCTTCTCCTTCTTCTTCCTTTTCCATCTCCTCTTCTTTTCTTCCTCCTCCTCCTCCATATTCTACCATTTACTTTTTTTTTTTTTTTTAGCGGTACGCGGGCCTCTCACTGTTGTGGCCTCTCCCGCTGCGGAGCACAGGCTCCGGACACGCAGGCTCAGCGGCCATAGCTCACGGGCCCAGCCGCTCCGCGGCATGTGGGATCTTCCCAGACCAGGGCACGAACCCGTGTCCCCTGCATCGGCAGGCGGACTCTCAACCACTGCGCCACCAGGGAAGCCCCCCTGCCTTCCTTTTTAAAACACTCACAGCCTCTGGTGATGTGTGGCTGGCTGCTGTGTTCCCACCCCATCCCCATTGCCTTCTCCCAGGAAGCTGTCTTCCTGTTCTGGGCCACAAGCATCCCCTTCTCTCAGCTCTGCACACAGCATCCACCTCTGCCACTCACTTGGCCTCTTGGCAGACGCTGCCTGGCATATTTACCCACCACCTTATGCACAGTGATGCCTCTGTGAGCAAACCTCCTTTTAGTCAAGTCTGCCTGTGCAGAGTGGAGGTTGGGGGCGGCTGGCCCGGGGTGGGGCTGGGCCCTGGACAAGGCTTTTGAGAGACGGTCAGGGTCCAGGTCTGGTCCCCTGAGTGGGGACTCGCCTCCTGGCCTCCCCTCTGTGTAGCTGGGTCTGGGGTGGCAGGTGGGGACCGGGAGGGGATGGAGTGTAAGAGGAAGGAAGGGGAGAGAAAGAGGGGACAGTCACAGGCCAGAACAGAGCCTGTGCCTTCGCTGTTCCTAGTGCACCTACTAATAACTGGAACGGTATCAGGAACTCAGCCCCCCTTGCAGCAATCTTCTCCAACTCTCACCCTGATTTTCAAGGTGGGCATTATTAACTCCATTTTGATGAGGAAACTAAGGCTCAGGTTAAATACTACTTGTCCAAGGTCATGCAGATAAAAATTGGAAAAGCTGGGATTCAACCTAGATCTTTTCGCCTTCGAAGTCCAGGCACTTTCAAGTGTCCCTGGGACCCTTCACTTTGCGAATAGAACATGGAAAATGTGTCCCGCTGGTCATCATCCTAAGACCACCGGAAGCCCCTCAGGGTAGGATCTGGGTCTTAGAGGCGTAGGGCTCTGCATCCATCCCGATGGCATCCTGCCAAGGACCCTCTCTTCTGAGCCCCTCCCCTGCTTTCCGCCAGCCTAATGAACCCAGAAGTTGAAAGGCCAGTCCTTTCTGTCCCAGGGAACAGCTCCCTGGAGGTTCTCTTTAGAGATTCCTGGATGTATCAGTCAGGTCCGGAGCCAGACAGAGCAGGAGGTGAGGAGAGGAGAGCTGGGGGGCAGGGGCCCAGGGCCCCCAGGGAGGCTGTCTGCGGTGGACATGTCTGGTGTGGCTACCCCCTTCCCGCCTCTTCGGAGCTGTCCTGCAACAACCCTAGTTAAGGATGGGCCCAGGTAGCACCTTTGTACCATGTGGCCCTGCACTACGGATTGGACTAGGGATGCATACCTGATCTAAGAGGACCCGAACTATCAGCTGGCTGGACCAGTCAGGTTGTCTCTCCCAGGGGTTGTGATGAGGGCTGAGCGGCTGGGTAGTTTTGGGGAGCTGAGCTGCAGGGTTACAAAGAATTGGGTCCTAACTGAGACCAGGGTGAACCAAAGCCACATGCAAGTTGGGGTTATTGGGGAAGAGAAGCCAGAGTGAACAGGAACAGCAGAGACAGGGATGGTGTGGCCTGAGAGAGACGGAGAGAGAGGCCTGGGCTTCTGACTGCGAGTCTTTGACACCAGCTAAGTGGTGCTGTTTCCTTTCAGAAGTCCCCTTTTACTCACACAGGTCCAAGGCGGCACGGTACCCTGGCTAAGCTCCAGCCGCTCCAGAAGGAGAAGCCAGGCTCCCAAGCACTGTGTCCCAGGTGTGTCTGGCAAAGTGAGCAGCGCAGCAGAAGGGCCCTGGATGAGTCTGGGGAGACGCATAAGGGCACTGCACACTATAGTGTTAGGGGCATTCCTGCTGAATCCACACAGCAGCCCTATGTGGCCCCTGGGCAGGGGCGGTCTCCATCCGATGGCTGGGGACACTGAAACCTGGAAAGGTTGGTGTCTCACCCAGAGTGGGACCTGGTACCCAGGCCTCCTGATCGCAGGCCTGCTGCTTCTCCCATAACCCACACTGCCTCTCTGATCCCCTCTCTTATTAGGTAGCTGGGTGACTTTGGGGTTAGAAATACAGTGTGCAAAGTACCTAGTACAAGGCCTGGCATGTGGAAGGTCTCAGGAGGTGGGAGCTGTGGTTAACATTATGTTTTAAAGCACAGCTCTGAGCTGCCACTCACCACTCAGAAGCCTTCCTTAGTTCCCCAAATGCACACTATACATTCTAGGGGTTTCCTGGCCCAGCACGTAGGCTGTGCACAACCTCATGCACCCCCAACCTGGCCTGCTCTCTCCTGGCTCCCCCAATACTTCCAGTCCCCTCTGCGCCTCACCTCTGAGCGCTTCCTCATGTTGCTGGGCTGCTTGGAGTTCCCTCCCTCCTCTCTTCCCTCCTCCTCCGAGGGGCAGCTCCAGGGCTGCCTCTTTTGGGGCACCCTCCCCTGTCTCCCAGTTGGGAGAACCGTACCTTCTTCTGTCCCTGCCACTCTCTGCCAGGTATTAAGTTTTGCGTGGAGGTGGGTGCCTCTCGCACTGGCCCGCCTTGCCCGGTGTCTGTGGCGGATTCCCAGCGGATGCGTGAAGCTGGTTTGGAAGCACAGGTTGGGTTTGGCAGGGAGGCCTTGGGCTTTGGCAGCGTGGCCCCCGTGGGCTCTGTCTCCATCACCTGCTTCCCACTCTCCTTGCTGGTCATGGCTGGTGGCCCAGACAGCTCTGGGCTGGCAGGGAATTTGGGAGCAGATGCCAGGAGATGTGAAGGAGGTTTTTCTTAGGCTCAACACCCTGCCCAGGGCTCAGGAGCTCAGATGGTGTAGGTTGGCACAGTGCCCAGGGGGAGAGGGACTCCAGGCAGCAGGGACTTCAGCCTGAAGCCAGCTGCCAGGACCTTCTCTCCCTCTGAGCCAGCCTGTAGACATGGTGTCCTCACCCCTACCACTCACACATGCAGGCGTGCGCACACACGCACACGCACACACACACACACACACTCACTCACTCCAATACCCCACATGTCCCCCACTGTGGCCTCTTGGCATGACCCTGTCCACCATCCAGGGCAGAGAGTACAAGAACCAGGGGCGCTATAGGGTGGACACACTCAGGAAGCAGGAGAATCTGCCCTTCGATAAAAGGAGAGGAGTTCCCTACAGGACTTGGCCTCTGGGCCCCCCACTCTTCCTTCAAGTTCCAGGCCCTCAGGGATCTAAGAAGCCACCAAACACAGCTCTTCCTCCACACAGGCCTGGACCCAACCAGAGGCTAAGATTCCGCCCCTCTCCATGGAAGCACACTTCACTCAACCCTGGGCCCTGTCGGAAATGCTCCTTAGGTGGAATGAAATGAGGCTCAGGCCATTGCTTCTCAGCCATCTTCAGTGGAGACACAAGCAGCTGTCCCCATCCTTGGGACACTGCCCTTTACATAGAGACATGGAAGCAGACACGCATCCCCCAAGCCTGCCTCCCGCTTCCTGACTCACCCCGGGCTTGTCACTTCTCCTCTGACCTCTGATTTCCCAACTTTTCCAATTAGCTCTGCCACTCCACCAACCTTGCAAGTTCTCCATCAACACTGTTGTTCACAGCCCAGAATCGCAGGAGAGCCCGGCCGGGCTGGGGTATAATTGGAGAATGACTTCCTGGCTCCTACGGCCTATAGAGCATGCCTATTTGTGCAGGGGTGTCCCGAGCTTGCTTTCTGCAGTGCCTAGAGCTGCAAGCCGCGCAGAGTCCCCTGGACCCAGCCCTCCCCAGCTACTGCTTACAGTGCTGCTGTGCCTTCTCCTCCGTCCACCCCCATGTGGAACCTGGGCAAGCTGGCTTTCTCTGCCCTTGACTTTATTCAAATGATTCAATGACTCTGTCATTGCTCCCTCCTCCCCAATTCAAAACAGTCTTAGCTGAGCTTTATACAGTGCTTACTATGTGCCACTGCTCTAAGCGAGCTAATATATGTTCCTCTTTTATTCCTCTAACATCCCTTATTCCTATTTAAAGATGCAGGAACTGAGCCACAGAGAAGTTAAGTGACTTGCTCAAGGTCACACAGCAAACACTTGGCAGAGCGAGGCTCTCCCCATACTGCTTCTCCTGCTCTCTCTGAGTGCTTTGCTCTTTTCCTCCAACTCCCATTTCAGAGGTGGTGAGGCCTCCCCTCCCAAGGCTGAACCCCTAACTACATGCTGCCCCGGCCTTGGGCTTTTCTTCCTAACCTTTCTCCTGGAGGCCCCCCATTTGAGGGTATTTTTAAATTGTCCTCTGCTAACTTCTCACTATTTGCCTCAAGTCTTCAGAAAAGGGAAGGGAGGGAGACAGGGAAGGAGGAAGGGAGACAGGCCCACCATGCCCCTGTTGCTTCTCCCCTCACCCATCAGGATGCCCCTGCTTCACCCACTAAGACTACTCTCCCCGACAGCATCAGGAATTGCTGGAGTACCAGACCCGGTGCCCTGTGGGCAGGGCTGCCTTAAGTACATGGCACTCTGGGACCAATTAGAAAAGAAACGCAGCCCCTGGGAGAGTGCATGGCTTGGTAAGCAGGCCAGACTTCAGCAACCCACACCCATCAGCTGGATTCTTTTGGACAGTCCGTAACCTGGACAGTCATACATGGCGGTCTTGGCTGTTGGCATCCTCATTTTCCTTCATATTCTGGCCATGCTCAGCCCTGATGGCCGGTCCTCTTCCTCACTGGATACCCGACCCTCCTGCTTCCCGCGGGTCCTTTGCAGTCTCCCCTGCTGCCTCTGCTTCCTTCTCCTGCACCCTGATTTTAAGAGTGGACCAAGATTCTGCCTGGGCGATCTGATTCTGGTTCTAGGGAGGCCACCAAGGCCTCGCCTCCAGCTCTACTGCACACTGTCACCTGGCTGGAGCGTGTGCACGCAAGCCTGGCTGGGCCACCGGAACCCATCCCTCCCACCGTGTGGCCTCTCTGTACTGCCTGATTCCTAGTAGTTCCTCAGTCAACCAGGCTGAACACCTTGCCTTCCCCTCTTCTTCTCCCCCCGGACCTAGTCCCAGCCATTCCTCTTTTCCTAGTCCTGCCCTTTCTTTCTGTTCCTATAGCCACCACCTAGGCTCTCATCCTTTCCAGTCTGGACCTGGGGAGCCGATCCTCGGTAACTTCCTAATCTTCCTCACGCCTACTTCCAGATCACACTCCACTCTGCACTTGTCACTGCTCTGCTCTAAAGAAGATGTGGCACATATATACAATGGAATATTACTCAGCCATAAAAAGAAACGAAATTGAGCTATTTGTAATGAGGTGGATAGACCTAGAGTCTGTCATACAGAGTGAAATAAGTCAGAAAGAGAACGACAAATACCGTATGCTAACACATATATATGGAATTTAAGAAAAAAATGTCATGAAGAACCTAGGGGTAAGACAGGAATAAAGACACAGACCTACTAGAGAATGGACTTGAGGATATGGGGAGGAGGAAGGGTGAGCTGTGACAAAGCGAGAGAGAGGCATGGACATATATACACTACCAAACGTAAGGTAGATAGCTAGTGGGAAGCAGCCGCATAGCACAGGGAGATCAGCTTGGTGCCTTGTGACCTCCTGGAGGGGTGGGATAGGGAGGGTGGGAGGGAGGGAGACACAAGAGGGAAGAGATATGGGAACATATGTATATGTATAACTGATTCACTTTGTTATAAAGCAGAAACTAACACACCATTGTAAAGCAATTATACCCCAATAAAGATGTTAAAATAAATAAATAAATAAATAAAATAAAAACCACAAGCAAGAAGGAAAAAAAACCAAAAAACAACAAACAAACAAACTTCCACGACTCCCCATTGCCTACAGGGAAAGAAGCTCACACTTTCAACCTGCCTTTCAGCGTCCTCCACCATACGTCCCTGACGTTCTTCTCCAGCCTGAGCTGCTGCACCGTACCCTAGGAGAGGGCTTCGGAGCTAACTTTTGGCAGTGCTTTTCCATAGCTAAGCTCTCTGGAAGGCTGCTGGGGGTGGGTGGGGAGGGTGGGGAGGGGCTGGGGGAGGGGTGGTTCTGCCCTTGTCGCACTTCCCACCATCCCCTGCCCCAGGCCAAGCCTTTTAATGGCCACCAGCAGCCTGACAGCTGCCCTTCACCCTGGGCAGCCTGGATTAGAGTCCAGCCAGACTGAAAATGTGGAGGCAGGTCTTAGGGGGTGGTCAAGGGATGAAAGGAAGAGGAGCCTCTCCCAGCCTGCGAGTCACTCACCCTGGGAGACAGGCATGGCTTGGAAGCGGTTAGTGGGACAGCGGGGGCAGCATGTTTGCAGGGGGCGTTAATCTCAATTCTCCCTTAGAGCTGTGCAACATTTCAGTTTATCGCTCGCTTTCTGTGTGAGACGCAAGAATCACTATCACTCACCCCACTGAGAAATGAGGAAGCTGAGGCTCGTGCTGGTGAGGTGACTCGGTCAAGGTCACAAGATGTGAAATGTGTGCATCAGAGGCAGGATGGAGTTCCAGGGTGGCGGGCGTGTCTTTCATGCCAGCCCACCTGCTCACCCCAGGCTGGACCCAGGCTTTCTGCGCAGCAGGAACCCCCCTTGCCGTCCAGGGAGGGGCTGGTTAACTCAGGCACTTGGTGGGGAGCCCTGGGGGAGGGGCTCATCTTGCCCTGCTCCATTCCTGGCCCGAATTGGCACCAGCACCTGGGAAGGGCAGCCGGCCAGCCACGTGCCAGTGTTACTTTAAAAATAAACCAGGGAAGAACGTGGCTTAAAAATAACCCTGGGGATGTGTGAGGAGCTAATTACTGCCGCAGCCCCCAGTCAGGGCTTCGAGGAGCGTGCATGGGCCCGTGGCTCCGTGTGCTGCGTTCCCTCTGCCAACCTCTTCCAGCTGGGGGCTGCGTAGCAGGCCCTCCTAGAGCAGCCGGGGGCAGACAGGGCCTCAGAATCCTGAGGGTGGAAGCTGGAGGCGGCTCTGGGCATCCTGGGCGGCCTCCCTCACCTCGGCCAGGACACGGGGAGGCGGGGGACGGAGGAGAGTACCCAGGCCAGGAGGGAGCTCCGACAAGAGTCTCTGGGCCTCACCCCTGTCTTCCCACTGGAACCAGCCAGGCTCCAAAAGGGACTCTGAAGTCCTGAGTGTCCCCTTGTTCTCTGCATGTGGTGTTGGCAGCCAGGTGGCTGGTTTTGCCGATTACATCTCCCTATTTAGGACTCCTGAACTCCACCAATCATTGTAACTGTCTCCTGAGAAGAACTCGGAGGCCCATCTTGGCCCGTCGGGGTAAGAATGCATGGCCCTCCTGGCTGCCCCCTCCTAGTTGCTTCCACAGACATCCCTGGCCTGTGAGCTCGCGTCTCTGGACCCTCAGTGCCGAGGGCTTGGTCTGCTGCCCAGCCAGGCCCGAGGAGCCCCCAGGCTCTTTCCCCGATGGCAGTCAGGGAAGCAGGAGCCACGCTCTCATCCCGCAGGCCAGGTTCCCGCAAGGCTCTCAGAAACTCTTGCAGATCCCCTACCTTCAGCACATCCTGAAGCGACAGGGAGGAGGGGACACAGGGCCCAGCAGAGGACGCAGCCGAGGACAGACGTGCAGGATCAAAGAGAAAAACCAGAGCTTTCCCGGAGGAGGGAGGCAGAGGCCAAGACTGCTGGAAGCTGACAGAAATGATCAAAGGACAAGGATGGATGGGAGGGGCGGGGGAAAGGAGCAGCCAGGAGACGCAGCAGAGCGGCAGTTGGGGGCAGGGGCTTTGGGGTCAGACAGGCCCGGACTCAGGGCCCTGGCTGGGTGTCCTGAGCCAGTAATCTTGCTGGGCCTTGGGCCTCATTTGCATAATGGACATAATGATGACTACCTCACGGGCCTCTGCAGGAGGAGGTTTGTAAAGCATTTATGAAAAGGCCTGAAAATGGGGAGCTGGGGTATTGTTTGTTCCCTCTCCTGCCTCTGCTGGGATCTGGCCCCTCTGTTCCGTGTCAGGCTGGTCAAATACAAAGGATGCCCTACCACTCTCTCCTCCCCATGCTCCTGGGACAAGCTGTTCAAATGTTAGTTACACCATGTTTTCATGGTCAATGTCTCCAGTGGCCACCGCATTGCCAAACGCACTGGTTGCTTCTCTGCGGTCATCTGACTTGATCTCCCAGCAGCAGCTGGCCTGGCTGACAGTTCCCTCTCTCTTAAATCAACGCCTCCTGGCCTTGGGACACTGCACTCCCCAGGTTTCCCTCCAGTGTCCTGGCAGGTCCCCTTCCTTGCCTGGCCTCCCGGTGCTGGAGGAAAGGCCTGGGCTCTTCTCTCCCATTCTCCCCTCGCCCTGGCTGGTCTCATCAAGTTGCATGACTCTAAATATTGTTGCCATCTGATAACTCTTAAATTTATATCTCAGCTTTGACCTCTCCCTTGAGCTACAGACTTGTCTGTCTAGCTGCCTGCATGGATTTGTAATAAGCATCTCAACATTAACCTGTATGTCTAAAACAAGAAGTCTGGAATCTCATCTCTTTAACAAACCTATTACTCTCTGAATTTTAGTTCCCATCTCAGTAAATGCTTACCTTCCACCCAGTTGCTCAGGTCAAAGATTACCACTGATCATTCCCTTCCCCCTACTCCCATAGCCCTCTGGCTCCCTCCTTTCCCCCAGTACATACATCCTATCCATCAACAGGTCGGGCCAACTCTGTCTTGAAAACACACCCCCAATCCACCTCTCTCTACAGTCTCCACAGTCTCTACCCGAGTGCCATCCACCACCATTCTGTCTTTCAAGTTACTCAACTGCAGCCTGACGGGTCTCCCAGCTTCCCTCTTCTACTACAACCAGCTGACCTCTAGCAGCCAGAGGGAACTGGTAAAAATTTAAGTTATATCACACCACAACCCTGCTTAAAACTTTCCAGTGGCTTCCATCACATGTAGAGTAAAATCCAAATTCTTGACCACGGCCTCCATGGCCCTGCAGGATCCAGTCCTCCCATGCGTCCACCCCTTCGCTCAGCGTGCTGCAGGCACACTGCCCTTTCTGCTCCTGTCCCTCCATCATGTCAGCTCTGGCCTGCCTGGGACTTCACGTTTGCTGTCCCCATGCTCCGCCCCCGCCCTGGAAGGCTCCTCCTTGATCTTTGCATTCCACAGGCCCCCTCCCTGGAAGGCTTTCCCAGATCGACCATCCCTCCTCTCCATCACTCTCTACCCCATTCTCTTGTTTTACTGACTCCCGGCACTTGTCACCATTGGGATGATTTCCTTTTTTTTGGGGGGGGGATCACATAATGTAGTTTATCAACTACCTGCTTCCTCTGGAATGTAGGCATCATGAGGACCAGGGCTGAGTCCCTAGGGCCCAGAACGGTGCCCAACACATGGAAGATGCTCAGAAAAAGAAAGAAAATGGAGGAATGACTGTGTGGGTGCTGGGGGAGTGGAAAGAGTCAGGAGGCCTGAGTTTGAGGACTGGCTCTGATATCGCGCTGCTGGTGGCTGGGGCAGGCCACGCCCCATCTCCCCCTGCATCCTGCGCTGGTCTCAGTCTCCTCATCTGGAAGAGAGAAGGGTTGGGCTGAATTGGTGATTCTCAAAGAATCTGAAGGACGCCAGGAATTGCAGTGATACCATCCACTGCCAAGCTGAGCCCTTATATTGCAAGAGCATGCTGGCGTCAGCACCCTGAACTGACCCCATTCCAGCCAAAGGCGGAGGAATGTGACTGTATGCTCTGCAACACACACATATCATGTAATGGCCCGAGAACATTTTGAGATATCAAACCATTGTGAGGACCCATGCGGCTAACTCCAGCCGCTCAGAGGTCTAGCAGGTCACTGGTCTAGGTGGGATGCTGAAGGTTGGTCCACGAGCAGGACCTTAGCTCCCAGGACCCTGGAAGCCTCTGAGCTAGCCGAGGGCCTGGATTGTAGGGACAGCCACCAGTGCACTCATCCCGGGCCAGCTCAGGTCCAGGGGCAACCTGGGAAGAAAGACCGTCTGCAGCCTCTCTCCTGGCTACCCTCCTGCCTGAAAGTGCTGGCTGGGGTCAGCAGGCTCTCAGCACCACTGCTCCTCCCACACCCCATCCACAGACTACTGCGGGAGCTGCCAGCTGTTAGGGGGCCCCCCTTTCTGAGTGGGAGTCTCCCGCATTCCAGCTGTCCCAGGGGTTGGGGCAGTGGACTCGCTCTGCTGATAAGCAAGGCTGCGGCCACAGTCAGAAATGCCCTTTCCAGAAAGGGGTGACTTGGAGGTCCTGGACAAGGCTCTATTCTTGGGACTGGACACAGAGGAAGTCCCTCCAGGGCTCAGCCATCATGCGATGAAGTGGAGACAAGATTGTAACCCTGGGCAGCGAGCATCTCAGGAGGGTCTGGAAGCAGAGGCCAGGATTAGGTCCTGGCTGAGCTGGAGTAGAGATGGTCCGAGCTGTAAGGGGCTCAGACACCACCAGCCCAGTCCCTTGCAGACAAGGCCAGCGTGGGATGTGACTTGCTGTGGGTCTCACAGCCAGGCAGGAGCAGAGAAACAGCAGAAGGGTCTGTGTCCCCCACTTTCCTTAGCTCAGCTGTGCTACAACACCAGTCACAGCTCTGAGAAACGACACGTAGCCCACTGACGATCCTAAGGGGAAGATAGGGGGCGTCAGGGCCTCTTTGGTGCCCAAGGAAGACAAGTACTTAGGAGTCTGGGGCACTGAGCTGGGCACCCAGGGGAAGAAGGTCTGCCACTGACTTTATGTCCAGGTTTCTCTTCCTCTGACCCCGCTTGGAGGTAGACCAAGGACCAAGAGTAGCCCCGGAGGGTCTTCCTCTGTCTAGCCCTCATGGTGGAAAATCCACGATGCAAGGTCATGCTGAAGAGGGGTCACGCTGGCTCAGCCAGGCTAGAGCCCCCCCCTTTGTTCCCAGGTGAGTGATACTCACACAGCTAAGGGGGCTGACCCCCTTCCCTGGGGTCACTTGAGAGCTAAGCCATGGAGGAGTCACCTCCTGTCCCATGACCCCCACTGAGACCCTCTCGGTCCCCTTCTCCTCTGGGAAGAGTGGGACCTGCCCTTCTCCTGGGGCCACCCGCTGACTCCTGGGGCCTCTGCCACCTGGCTCACCCCAGGAGCTTTGGCTTGTGAACTCCAAAGATTCTTCCTCAGCTGCCCCTTGACTGTTTCTCAAGTCCCAAGGAAACCCAGAAAGAAAACGCTAGCTGCTGGCTGGCAAGTGGCCCAGCCTCCCAAGTACAGAACGCTGATTCGAATAAGCTCTCTTCTTTCCTGTGCTTCCCAAACCTGGCTGCAGATTCCCCTCATCAGGGGAGTTTTTAAAACTCACAGCCTCCTGGGCTTAGCTCAGGCCCGGACACCCATTGCTCTGGCTCCAAATAACTACTGCTACGGGGACCAGCGCCCGACTCAGCATGCAGGGGCCATCTTCCCTGCCCTCCCCCCTGCACGCCGGGGAGCAGGTGAGTTGCCAAGTCACCCCCAACCAGGCCCTTCTCTCACTCACTGGCTGTTCTTAAGAACCATCACTCTATTCTCCTTTCTAGTCTCAGGTTTCCCTCCTGTTCAAATGCATGGAACTAAGGCCACTCCATGACGACGGCCGCCCCCTGCCCCCCAGCACCATCCTCTTCACCCTCCATAGGCCAACACCCACTTCTACGATGCCCCAACATCCGGACCATCCAACCCACCTTCAGCTACGGGGGGCCAGAGCCCTCCTCGGGGGAGAGCTTGGTCTTGGGGTTGGAAGGTCTGGACTTGACTCTTGCCTCCACATTCACTGGCTCTGGGTCACGGGAAGCGATCTTATGTTCTCAAGTCCAGTTTCTTCGTTGACACCTACACCTCTGGGTTGTTATGAGGTTCAGGAGAGATACTGTGTGACCAAGCGTTTTATAAAGCGAGTGCTGGGCCTGCTTTACACGCCCCTGCTCTGCTGATTGCCAGCAGTGCACCTGTGCGGGCCTGCCCTGGCCGCTTGGGGCCTCAGGGTCCCCCTCTGTGAAATGGGAATAGTAATAGTGTCGCCTTCATAGGTGGCTCTGAAGATTAAATGAGGTAATACATGTGACGGGCTCAGCCCAGAGAAACCTCCCAGTGAATGGCAGCCTTGGTTCATGACCGTGGAAACTGAGGCAGGCTCTGTGGGGTGTGGCGGCTTCATGTCAGGTCTAAGATCTGGACAGAATAGGTCCAAGCGAGAACGGATCTGTTGTGTCGACCTGAGACTTGCTTCTGCCTGGAACCACCCAGCCCTGCCTGCCCCCAGGGCCCTGGTGGGAGGACAGCACCGTCCTGGGGGAGAGGGCTGCCTCCTGTCTGAAGACTGGCATCACTCTCTTGGGGCCGTTCAACCAGGGCCTGACAGTTCGGGTCTCTGGAGAGAGCCTCCCAGATGGTCCTGTGGCCAGCGGGCTGGAATGCGCCTCTCCGGATGTTTCTGCGATGGTTATTTCTGCATCGGAGCTGTGGTCAGGAGAGGCCCTGCACATTCCTGAAGAGGGACACTGAGTCCATGCCAAGCCGTGCAGCAGGGGCCTGGCGTTGTCTATGCAGAAAATGTCCACACAGCAGTGGGGGACAGTATCCTCTCCTTCAGCTCCGTGCTGTCCCAGGGCCTCCTGAACACCATCCACAAGCCTGGGTTTGGTCTAGGCTCCAGAGTGGATCTTTGGTCCAGAAAAGGAATCGTGGAGAGGGGAGGAAGTGAAAGCACTTCCTGGGGGCTGGCTGAGGTCTGCTGGGTGACCAGGGTGGGGCTGAAGCTAGATAATCAGGATTCAGGTTGCCATTACCCTCTGGTTCAACTGGGGTCATGAGGCACCCACTAGTTCAACTGGGGTGACCCACTGGTTCAACTGGCATGATGGCGGCAGCTGGTGGTTCAATTGGGGTCATAGGGGCATTGCATCCTGATTCCTGGTCAGGATCCAGGCAGGAGAACACAGGTTGGAGCCTATCACTTCCCTCCTCCAGTTCTTGTCAAATCAAGTCCACCTGCCAGAGCCTAGCACCCAGCCCCCTCCAAGGTTGGCTCCGCCCACCTTCCCTTGGGCAGACTTATGGCCCCAGCCTAATTCATGCCGCTCCCTTACCCCGGAAAGCTCTCACTGCCAATCCTCACTTACTGCAGTTCTAGTTCTTCATTTAAGCCTTCCTCAGGTCCTACCTGCTCCAGGAAGCCTTCTCAGATCCTTATTCTGAGTTACTCCACTAGGATTTAGCATATATACCATTCAACTTGTGGTTTCAGGATTCCACCAGACCGGGGGCTCCTTGGGGAAGGATCTGGATCTTAGTTTTCTATTCTCTTGGTGCCTGGTATAGTGTTTGGCACTCAGAAGATCTCAATGATTTTTAGTAAACTGAAAATGAAGTTTGGTAAACCTGAAATGAAGGCTAAAGTCAGTACTATTTGGAAGGTGATCCAGAGGGTCTGGGGGTCCCCAGGACGCTGATGAGTCCCACTCTGGGTACTCTAAGTCTCTAGGCTGCCTCTTTGAAGATCAAGAATCTAAGTATCTCAGGGTTGGTAAGAACCTTAAAAGTCACTTATTGAGGTCCCCAGTGTGATATATGGGTAGCGTGATGATCTTTTTGATGTGTCAACTTGGCTAGGCTAAAGCTCTGAGTTATCCAATTGCGCACTGATCCAGGGGTTGCTATGAAGGCATTTTGTAGATGTGATTAAAGTCCGTAATCAGTTGACTTTAAGTAAGGGAGATTATCCTAGATCACTGGGTGGACCTGAATCAATCAGTTGAAAGACCTTAAGAGGTGAGCCAAGGCTTCCCTGAAGAAGAAGAAACTCTGCCTGTGAACAGCAGCTTCAGCCCAAGCTGGAGAGAGTTCCAGACTGTCCTTCCCGATGTCCTGCCGTACAGATTTCACTCACCTAGCCAGCAACTACCATCACGTAAGTCAAGACACATAAGTCTATATATATATATATATCTCCAGGTGGTTGTGTTTCTCTGATTGAACCCAGGTTACCTCTGCATCTACTTCCTCTGGGGCAAACCAAAGCCCTGCCCCAGCCTCAGAGGAGGGTCCACCAGCTCTGAGGCCATTGGCTCTGACACTCCATGGCCAGATTCCTAAGGACCTTTCCAGCTCTACACAATCTTGTTCTTAAAACCACAGTCCCCACCTCAGGTCTGTTCTCGGAAGTCAGGTCTCCGGGTTATTTAGATCCTTGCTACTCAAAGTGTAAACCGCAGAGCAACAGCATCAGTGTCCCTTGGGGGCCTTGTGAGAATTATAGACTCTCAGGCCCCATCCCAGACCTACTGGTTCAGAATCTGCATTTAAACAAGACCAACCAAATCGTCAGAGGTGACGAAGGGAGAAGAACTAATGTAGAGAATTCCGTATTGCTGAGCTAGCCTTCTCTAGTTCCCCCTGGGGAACACCTCCTTTGTACAAATGGGGAGACTGCAGCCCAGCAGGGTAGTGCTTGTGCCTCTCATGAGTAGGGGGAAAGCAGAGAGAGAGAGAGAGAGAGAGAGAGAGAGGGAGAGAGAATGATTTGTCTAAGGGGAGAGAAAGAACCCAGTTTCTAGCTCCCAGCCCAGGCTCCTGCCTTATATTCCCTGCATCCATACACTCTCTTCACAAAGGCGACCCTGTGTGTCACTGGAAGAGGCGGGAGTGGGAAGCAGGGTGGTAAGGAGCTGGCTTTGGTGAAGGGGGAGCGTGGGAAGTCGGCCCCAGCGTGGTGGGGATCCCAGGGGCCACAGAACCAGGAGGATCAAAGCTGTCGGCTCCAGGCAGTAGCTGAAGCCAGCTCTGGAAATGGGAAAGCGAAGGCGTGACTGCAGCAGTAGGGGCTCGGGGTGGCTCCAGGTGAGGGGCAGGTCTCCGGGAGCCACCTGGGAGCTGCCTGAGCATGGGCAGTTTCTGGACAACGGGGAAGTGTGGACAGACTGGGAGGTGGCCGCATCAGCTGGGCCGGTGACTGCTTCACGGCAGGCATTTGTCACGTGCTGAGGACCAGAGCCTAACAGAGGGGTGAGGAGGGGGCCCCAGGCAAGCAGGACAGGCCGGCTGGCAGTCTGCCTTCTTCTCCATGAGCCTGGGGGTGGGGTGGTGAACAACACGGAAGGAGGCATCAGTAAACAGGGTTCCCTTCTTCTCCAATTAGAATTTTAGTTTCCACACTGTAAAATGAGAGAGGTGGAGCTAACTGATTTCTCTTTGGGCTAAATGCTCTACCCATAGTCCTGAGGATGTGATATCCTGAAGCTGAGGTCACAACTGAGTGCCCTGCATGACCCTATCCCCATCCTCCATTGTCTGTGACATTCATACGAGAGGGACAGCAGAGCCTCCGTGGGGAGCAGGGCGCTGCACGACTCCATGAAAAGATACTTCCTACAGCCCTGGGTGTAAGCCCTGTTACTGTCATTTTATATTTGTAGGGTCCTGGGCCAGTGTTTGAACTTCTCTGAGCTTTCTGTTCCTTGACCATAACAGGATGATAATGCCTGCCCTCCCAGGGTAGTTGTGGGAATGCAGGAGGTGAGAAATGCCTCGGACAGAGCCTGACGTGTTATAGACACGTCCGTTCCCTGCATCCAAGGCAGGGGTGGGGTGGGAGGGAGGGAGTGCCCATCCTGGGTCTCTGCTGAGGTTTGCCTAAACTCATCATGATCTCAATCAGAGCTGGGTCTCTTCCCTTGCTGCTGGCTGACGGCAGGGAAATCGTTTTTACATTTTTTTATTACAAAATCAACTCACAGATTTACCGTTTGTGCTGCCAGCTGAAAGCTGTTTCTAGTGGTGATTTGCACTACATTCATCTGTGCTTGTTTATGTTTTCTTTGAAAATACTTATTGTGTTTGTCCTGTCCCCACTGTGGCCAGGCATGTGTCTTCTATTTCTGTCCTATTCTGGCCCCCATTCCCTCCATGTCTCTAGCCCCCAATCATGACGTGTGGGAACTGGACGTGCAGGCAGGAGGCATGGCAGCCAGAAGGACCTCTGATCAAATACGTCCACTTTGTAGATGAAGAAACTGGTGGTCATAGAGGACCAGCAGCTAAGCTAAGTGGAACTGGAACTTCTGTCCTCTTGCTCCAATCCAGGATGGGTTCTACCACCGTGCACCTCACTCTCCCTGATTGGTTTGCTGCAGGGTCTGCCTGCTCAGAGGAGGGAGCATTGCCCCTGAGCCTGGATGTCAGGAAGACTCTAGGCATGAGTGAGGATCTGGGAAGCCTGGGATGGGGGAGTGAGATTAGGAGGATAAAGGGAAGGGTGTGGCAGCCTCTGGTCCCCAATCCCACTGTTCCCACCTGTTAGGAAGGAGTAGAGGTGCTGTGGTCATAGTAATCCTTGGGAAACAGAGCAGTTCCCTTCTGTAGGGAAAGTGATAATACATGAGAAATGATAACACTTAAAAGTGTAGATACTGTTTATTAAGCACATACTCTGTACCAGGCACTTCTTCCATGTTATCCCGTTTAATCCTAGGAGGCAGATATTATTCTCCCACATAGTAAATGACAAAGCAAGTTCAGAGAGACTAAGTAACTTGTCCAAAGTGACACAACTAGTAGCAGGCGGTGGAGGTGGCGAGCGGAGAGGGGGATTGAGTGATGAAGCCAGGCACTCGGGCTTCTAATCCAGCACCCGTGTTCATATGCCACCCTCAGGAAAGGCTGTACAGTTGAAGCAGAGGGGTGGTCTGTGGGCAGCGAGGAAGGAAATACTGACTGAGAGCGGACAGTGGGACCGTTTCAGGCTGGACTGCCCCTCCATCCCCCGGGAAGTCAAGAGAGTACTGGGAACAGCTGAGTGATAAGCGGACGGAGACCCTGGTGCTAAGAGCAAAGTGGGGGTCGTGAGGAAAACAGGCTGGGGTGACGGAGAGATCTTTAGGCACTCAAAGGGTTGTACCTGCGACTTGCTGTGTGAATTTGGGCAAGTCACTCACCTCTCTGGATGTTTGGATGACTGCTACTGTCTCCTTTCACTTTTTGATTTGAGGACTCTGGGATTTTGGCGGGTGGCAGGTCACTCCTATACTTCCCTCCTTCTTAGAAAGATGTAAGAAGTACAGGCTCCCTCATGAACTACCTGCTTGAATTCACAATCTAAGGATTCCCAGGCCATGTGGTGGGCGATGGGAGCCTGTGCTCTGCTGGAAGCTGGGGAGAGAGCAGAACAGAAGGTTTTCTGTCCCAGCTCCGTCAGCTTAATCAATCACCTGGCCTCTTGTTGCCTTAGAGCCGCAAGGGATCCAGGGAGCTGCGGTGGGAGAACGGGCACCTGTGAGCCCATGGCAGTCTCCGGGAGGGCCTGGTGCCGGGCACGGCTGTGGCACGTGGTCTGGGTTGGTCAGGGGCCAGTGTGCAGGGGAGCAGAGGCTGGCTGCAGCGTGCTGGAGCCAGAGGGCCTCTCTTTCTGGGGAGGATTTTGCCAGAGGAAGAGACAAGCCTTGGCTACTTGACCCAAAGTACAAGGGTCTGGGCTGGGTTCTTGAAGTAGAGGAAGAATTGGTAAAAAATACAGGGCGTGGGACTCAGAGAGGCTCCACTGAACCTATACTTTCAAGTCACAGGCCATGGTGAGTAATTTACACCCAGAGCCTCAGGTTCCACCACTGAAAAATGGGAATAATAATGCCCACCTTGAAGGGTTGGGGAGAGAACTGAACGGGAATATAAATGAAGCGTCTTGTATACAGCCTGCCGAAGAGTAGTTAATAAACGGTGGCTGCCACTAGCATTGTTGCCGTTGCTGCTGTTAATAATAATAACAGAGAAAGAAGCAGTCTGCACAAGTGGAAGGAGCGGGGGCCTGCGAGTCAGGTTTGACTACCCGATTCCCGTCACCTCTTTGCTTCCTTCTCGGTAAGAGGAGCGGGTAGCACCAGCTGATCTCAGGGCCCTTTCCTGCTCTGACAGCCTCCAGGCTATGAATAGACGTGGCTGGGGCCCCGGAGGAGCCTAATGACTCAACAGCTAGAGAGGTTAAACTTTCCCAAAAAAGAGTTTCCCTTCGCATTTGATGAACTTAGGGCCCGACAAAGGAAGGGTTTCCTGTCTGGGAGACTAGGGACGAGGGAGCTGGAGGAATCCTCACAGTTAGTGGTGACTGTGACTAACCAGGTGAATGACTAACTCAGACCCTGCTGACCCTCAACCAATCAGGGCTGCCCATGAGCGCCCTGCAAGCCGGCATGATTGAGCACGTCATGGCCATGCCAATCCTGGCTGGCTTTGGGCTTCACGGCATATGGAGGCAGAGGAAGCGGCCAAGAAACCAGCAGGGGAAGGAACACTGGGCTTAGAGTCAGGAGTCCCTGCTTCTCGCTCTAAGTAACTCCGCTGCTCAGCAGCTGCGTGACTTTGAGGGAGTCCCTTCCCCTTCCTGAGCCTCCATGCCTTCATCTGTGCAAGGGAGCTAACAGTACCTGCCCTGGCAACTCCCCTGAGCTATGAAGGCTGAGACTCAAGAAATAAGATGAAAGTGCATTGTGATCACTAAGGCACTGAAAGAACGGGAAATTTTGTCATTATTCTATCCCAGAGGGACTCCCAGTCTCTCAGGAGACCCATTTGTGTCCCCAAAGGGGTCAGGTGGACACAGACTGCTGCCTTTGGGTTTGGGGTCAAGATCAGTCTAATATAGGGCCCTTTCCAACCATCTGATCACAGCCCAGAGAGCTGTTTCTTAGATCTGAGCCCATATGGACAGCTCCCAGCCAGGTATCATAGCCAGAGTGAGAGGTGACAAAAAGCCAGTGATGGTTGGGTGGGGCAGAGTGGGCAGTGCCAGTCTAGGGCCCCCACAGAACTAGGGTGGTTCTTTGATGCTCTCTTTCCTCTTGCCAAGCTCCTTATAAATAAAAAAAATCAGGGTTTCCCTGGTGGCGCAGTGGTTGAGAGTCCGCCTGCCGATGCAGGGGATGCGGGTTCGTGCCCGGGTCCGGGAAGATCCCACATGCCGCGGAGCGGCTGGGCCCGTGAGCCATGGCTGTTGAGCCTGCGCGTCTGGAGCCTGTGCTCCGCAACGGGAGAGGACACAACAGTGAGAGGCCCGCACACCGCAAAAAAACAAACAAACAAAAAATCATCAGAACCACACTCTTTCTGCCTCTACCCCCAGCTTTCAGCTTCTCTCTTGGTGAGGATTACAAACACTTCGGGAAACGGCAGGGATGGAGGGGAAGGATGATGCCGTCTCACTTCTGCACACCTTAAACCCATCAGTAGCATTCTCTGAGTGCTCCTGCGTATTGCTGGGTACTGTGCCGGCTCTGCGAGCACAGAGATGGGAACCACAGGGCCCTGCCCCCACGGAGGTTAATTACACCCCGTGTGGTTAAAGAGACAAAATACACCCCCTGAAATGTAAACAGCTGTGCAAAACAGCCTACACTGTGTCACTCAGCTGGTCTTGACAGTAAGTCCTGCAGTCATCCGGAGCCAGTGGCCTGGGATGGTCTGGAAGACTTCAAGGAGGAGATGGGATTTGAACTGGACCTGGAAGGTTAGCTTGGACAAGATAAATAGAAGACAGAGAAAAAGGCATGCCAGATGGGCACACTTCAGGTGTTCTCGAGGGACAGTTGGGCTGCAGTGGAGAGATCATGTCAGTAAGAAGTGAGAAATGAAGTCGGACATAGAGATTGCAGCCAGGTATGAGGTCCTGAAAATTTGGGATGAGGAGTGTGGATTTATGGATTACATGGGCAGCAGGGGGGCATTGAGGGCTTCTGAGAAGGGTATTGGTATGGTCATAGCTGTGCTTTGGGGAGATTCTTTCTGGCAGCCTTATCCTCGGGAGCTTGCCCTAAAGGGGAATGAGGCTGGAGGCAAGGAGGTCAGTTGGGTGGTTACTGTGGAGCTGGGGACCAGGGTACTGAGAAAGATGGGGCACACACCAAGGGTAAGATGTGCGGGGAGAGAGAGAGGGAAGGTCTAAGGACCTGCAGTGCTCCTGAAACCCTGGCAGGTGGCAGGGAGGTGGGAGAGGGGAGGAGACGCCGGACAAAACCCAATCTGGTCCTTCCCAGGAAAGCAGGCTCCTCTTTGGGCAGACCTGAGTCTGACCATCCTGCACTAAACTCACTCACAGCGTCAGCAGGACCCAGAGGTGCCCCCACTTGGGCCACATCCACTCCTGGGGTCCTTTTCATCATCTTCCAGAAACCACATAGCATAGCTCCCTGCGGTCTCCAGAGAGCAGCGGAATCTCGGGACAGTCCTGCAGTGGACAAACGGCAGGGACGGCGTCCAGTACTGCCTTTTACCCCTCTCGGCTCCTGTTGACTCCCAGGAAAACACTGCCATCTTGTCATGGGCTATGCCAAATGGCAATGAGCCCGTGGGAGCTCAGCCAGGGCTAGGAGGAGGACCAGGGAGAGGAGAAGGAACGGGAAAGATGGAGGAAACAGCTCCTGGAGGCGCCCTAGTGAGCTCTGGGGGGAGGTGGGCTGGGAGCACATCAGGACCCGGAGGAGTCCTGGAGGTCATTTCGGCCAAACCCTCATTGTCTGGAGGTGAACCTGAGACTCGGGCAGGGGAAGGGACTTGCCCAAGGTCATACAATGGGACAAGTAATGGAGCTGGGCTGGAATTATAGTCTTGGGAGTGGGTAAGGTGTTTATCCCTGTTTGGACACCTGAATAGCACATCAAGGGCCTCACTGGAGATTCTTTCTCGGGTACCCACTTGTGCGCCTTGTGTGTGTGCCCGTGTATGTCCTGTGTGAGCTTGCGTGTGTGCCTGTGTGTGCACCTGTGCCTATACTGTGAGAGAGTCTGGGTGTGTGTGGCCTCCTACACTGAGGTCTGCCCTGGCTGGAAGAGGAGAACTGGGGCCATTCCTGTGAGGTGACTGTTTTCCTGGGACAGCAGTAAAGAAGGCAGACAGGGCTAGGTCTGGCTTCCAGCACCAGCTCTGCTGCCCTAAGAAAATTAAAGGCACTGGCTGGCAGAGCCTAAACTCCTGGCGCTGGGCACACACGTGCACGCAGACACGCACACACACACACACACACCCCAAGAAGTACTCATAGCCACAGTTATGGAGTGTTCCAGGCACCCAGAGCGGCCCCGTGTGCCTCAGAGTGCCAAGTACCTGCCTCCACACGTCTCCCTGAAGCCCCAGTCGGCGTAGACACGCTGGGGTCCGGGAGCCGATCTGCAAGGACACGGAGGAGTCGAGCGTTCCCCACCACTTACACTCGGCGCCCTGCTCCAGGGCCTGGCGCGGCCACACCCCTCCTCCCCAGCCGCCGCCCGTCGCTCCTGCCCCTCTCACACACTTCAGAGTCCCCTGGGGCCCTCTCGCAGCCTGGCAGGGACAAGTTAGGGCTGGCCCTGCTGGAGAGTCAAGTCCGGAGCCAGGATTCGACGCCTCCCCCGAGCCCTGTCCCTACGGAGCAGACACGTCAGGCTGAACTCGGGTCTCTGGGAGCGCGGGGTTCGGCGCCTAGACCCTCTCCGGGAGAACCTCCCAGCCCCAGCCGGCTCCGGACTACCCCAGAACCCGGCGCCCAGCCCCCGGGTCCCCGCCCCCCGCCCGGCGAGTAGTTACCGATGGTGGTGATGACGGTGATGGCGAAGTAGAAGGAGCCGGCGAAGCGCCACTGCACGCCGGCCTTGTGCGGCTTGAGGCGCAGCACGACGCGCTCGAGCTCCTCGTAGCCGCCCTGGCTGAGGTTGTAGCGCGCCCGCAGCTCCTGCTGCCGCAGCTCCAGCCGCTGCCGCTCGATCATCTCTGGCTCCGACTCGAGCGCGTCGAAGACCGCGGCGCCCACCAGCAGGTAGGTGAATGTGCACACGATGAGCGCCAGCGTGCGCACATTCTGCCGCTTCATCGTCCCGCCCGGGCCGCCGCCGGCCCCCCGGCGCCCCCGGCCCGCGCCCCGGCCCCGGCCGCCGCTGCTGCTGCCCCGGAGGCGGCCTGGGGCATGGCTGCGCTCGCTGCTCCCCGCGCCGGGCACCCACTCCGCGCCCCGGGGCCGCAGCCGCCAACGCCGCCGCCGCCGCCGCCGCCGCCGCGGAGCTGTCCCTTCAGCACCACCCACCGCCCTCCTCCGCCCGGCCCCGCTCCCGCCCCCCGCCCCCCGCCCGCAGGCCGCCTCCTCCCGCCAGCCCTCCCGCCCAGCCAAATAAGGACTGGGGAGACGCGCCGAGGGAGGGAGGAGGGGGGGATGCCGGAGGGGGAGGGGAGGGGGAGCGACGGGAGAGCAGCGGAGAGACCGGGCAGGACAGAGAGCGAGAGAGAGGGAGAGACCCAGAGAAAGATAAGTAGGCAGAGAAATGCATGTAACTACAGAGGAAGAGAGAGAGAAGAGTCAGAAGGGGGTGTGACAGACAAGGAGATAAAACCAGAGGTAGACTCATAGACACAGAAAAAAGAAGAGGCAGGCAGAAAAATACAGAGCGAGAGAGGCACAGAGCGAAAGATGGAAACAGAAAGAGCCGCAGGCGAGAGACAGAGAGACCTGGATAGCTGGAGATAAACCGACGACACAGAAAAAGAGAAGCAAGGAAGGGGAAAGGAACTGGGCCAATCAGGCCTCTGGGCCACCCCACCTTCATCCCTCCACCAAAATCACAACAGGCTCTAGCTGGACGGGACCTCGGGCCTTGCTGTCCTGCCCTTTACTATGTAGATGAGGAACCTGAGGCAGAGAGGTCCAGTGCCGTGCAAGGGCACACAGTGAGTTAGTGTCAGCACTCGGACCCAGCCAAGCTTTCCCTCCTCCCAGGCCCTAGTCCCTCCCCTGTGCCAGTCTGCTGGCTGTCTCAGAAATAGGAGGGCACAGCTGTGGACCGGGCACACATGGGCCAACACCCAAGGGAAAGCCCTGCTCTCGTGAAATGTGTCCCTTCCTAGGTCAGCACAGCTCCTGGAACTGGCTGAGGAAGCACAGGCTGCTAGCCTAGGCCACTAGCACCCAGTCCTAAGGGTTCCTGCTCTGCTCCCCAGGGGCCTTCGAGGACGGGCCTGACACCTATGGCCCCTGTCCTGCACCAGCTGGCCAGGCTGGGCTTGCGCCGGGCTGCCAGGGATAGTACTGGACACCACCACGGGGCATCCCAATAGAACTGGGATCTAACTGAAATAGGGTGGGGGGGGGAGGGGCGCAGATCAGGAGCCTCGCTGACAAATTGGAGGAGCCAGCAGACCTCCTCCTACACCTCAGTTTCTTCATTTGTCAACATGGTGCAGTGGTGGCGAGGACGGCAGGCTGTGGGACTTCAGCGAGGCGTCATTGCCCCCTCGGAGTCTTGCTTCCTTATCTCCTAGATGAGGTGCCACGGCAGATGATCCCACAGGCCCTGCTTAGCTCCAAACAACTCCAGACTTGGATGGGCTGAGTGAGCAGAATGACTGGAATGCAAATCCCACTGCCAAGGAGGGTCAAAAAGTCTTTCACAGGACCCTGGCGTGGGCCATGAGGAGAGACATGTGAGAGACCCCAAGACCTCTGAGGGTGGGCTCAGGAGGCAGCCAGCCAGAAGCGGGAGCACCATCTGTCCACATCCTGGGCTGACCTGTCCCTGCCGGTCACTACACTGCTTCTCCCAGGAGTGCCCCCAACTCATCCCTTTCTTCCGCCATTCGTGCAACAAGTATGTATCAAACATCTGCCTTGTATCAGGCGAGGCACGTTACATTCATTATCTCTAGTCTTTACCATGATCCTGAAAGGAAGGGATGGTTATGTCCATTTTATAGATGTAGAAACCGAGGCTAAAGGCAGAGAATCCCCCGAGGGCATTCTGCTGGGAAGAGACCTCATCTGCTTTCCAAGCCCGTCCTCTTCTCCATGGTGACTCCTCGAGCCTTCATTTATTTTCACTGTAAATGGGATAGCTAATCACACTAGCTCTTGAACAGATTGTTGTAAGGGATCAAAGGGGATGACCTACGTGTAAATCAGACAATATGAGGTTCTATAACAACTTCTTCTCCCCTAAGACTCAGGTCTTTGACCAGAGCCTGCTGGGAAGGCCTTGATTGGTGGCTCTTTGTCCCCTCCCCCTCCCCTCAAAGGTCTTTGTGTTGTGTCAGACTCTTTGATCCGCCACAAACTTTTGGTCCTGCCCCTTTGGCCATGAACTCAGCCTGTTGCAGCCTTTCCCTCTTGGCATCCTGCAGCTCTTTGGAAGAAAAGCACTGCCTTTCCTGGCTTCCCAGGGGTGCAGGCTCAAGTTAGGTTCTGTGTTCCTGGCCACAATCACCCCAGAAGCCAGTTCCCCCGAAGCCAGTCTAGGGGAGCAAGTGTCTCACTAGCCTGCTTTTCAGTGTGAAAGGCTATGTATGTGTCCAAGGTCTGTTCACCTCTGGCTACCAGACCAGACTGCTGTGCAGATGAAAGGTGATACTATGAGTGAAAGAGCTTTGGAAAAGGGAAAAAGCTCTCTTTAGGGGCAGGGCATTTATTATTAATAATGATAATGCTTGTTCTCACAGCACTTCAGAACTGAAAGGACCTTTAGAGATCATCTAGCCCAAGCTTCTCACATTACAGATGAGGAAACTGAGGCCCAAAGAGTAAGAAGGGTGCTGCCCAGGGTCCCAAAGCGAGTGGGAAGCCCAGGACCCACGTGCCGTGGCTGGGGTCTTTCCTATTATCTCTCATTATGTCTGAGGTCAGGACACCCACCAGCAGGGGAGCACAGTGCCCTTGGAGCCCAGGAGGGCAGCCTGGGTCTCCTCCTCCTGCCCCTCCTCCTTCCCTTCTTTTAAGGAGGGGGGACCAGTGGGTGTAATTGCACGGGTGCCACTCACGTTTTCTGAGTAACCCCCAGGACCTATAGGCAGGAATTGCATTGGCCAGCCCTCGACCTGGGTGGGATGGTGCCAAAGGCCTGGAAGCCTATTCTGCTCCTTTCTGTCCAGGACTTCCAGGACCTGCCTGTACCTCACCACCACCACCACCACCCCCATGGGGATGCCCCACCCTCTGCCCAAGGCCAAGTGTCAGAAAGCACCTCTGTCAACCCTGTCCATTATAAATGATAAAAACTGCTCAGCTGTGGCTTCCCCAAATTCTTGTATTTTTTTTAATCCATTGGTGACTCCAGGGGAGGAAGCTTTGGGCCAGTAAGGGAGAGAGTTTTTTACATCCTTCAAATCATTATACTGGTCAGCCTTCTGTGCGAGGATTTTCTGAAATCCTGTCCGGTACAGAGAACACAGGGTGGAGAGTTGGGAGGCCTGGGCTGGGGTCCTGGCTCTGCCACCGCTCTGCCACCTGCTTGCTGTGGGCCAGTCACTCCTCCCGGGGCCTCGGTTTGCACAGCCATAAATGGAGGGGTTTGGATCAGGGCATGTCTGTTCCCTTCATTTATAACATCCCATGACCTTCCTGGCCTGCTTCTGCTTCCCTAGTTCTTCCAAGAATCAGGTGAAAAGAGAGTATAGTCACTGCTTTTAAGACTTTAGTTTGTGAGGAAAAGGACACAGTCTGAGTCAGGATAAATGGTACAGAATTTAATTATCATTAGTTGCTGCATATTATTATGTACGAAGCATCATACACATAAGATTTTACAGGTTTTTTTAAATTGGAGTATAGTTGATATACAATGTTGTATTAGTTTCAGGTGTACAGCAAGGTGAATCAGTTATACATATACATATATCCACTCTTTTTTACTTTTTTTTCCCATATAGGCCATTACGGAGTATTGAGTAGAGTTCCCTGTGCTTATTTTCCAGTTTTATATTCCACTCCATTCCTCTCTAAGCTCTAGACACATCCAAGTACTTTTGTGCTTCACTCCTGGCTCATGTGGCTCCCATCAGCTGGGATGCTGATACCTCCTCAACCTCTCCATTTTCTATCTATCGAACTCCTATTCAGGCTTCAAGACCCAACTCAAAGGCCACACCCTCAATGAAGCATTCCCCAATTGCCTCCAATCAGAATCACTGGCTCCTTTGGGCTTCCACAGCCCCCTGTCCAAGCTTCAACTCAGTAGACACTCCCCCTGCCTCGCTGACCCTTTAATATTTGTCTTCCTCCCCGGTTCATTATTTTCTCCAGGCAGAGACCCTTCTTACTCATGGTACACCTCCCGCAGTGGGAGCACCGTGCTTTGCACATCAGAGTCGCCCCACATGTTTTCTTGGGTACTCAGTACACAGTGAAGACCTTAAAGCATCCTCACCTGCTGGGATAGAGACCAGCAGCGTCAGTGAGGCCAGGGACCCAGACAGCAAAGCCTGTGGGCAGAAAAACCCGGACAATCTTTTTCTGTGACACTTTGCAGATACTTCAAAGGCTGGAGCAAGCCCTGCTTGCTCCTTGTTTAGAAGAAGAGGATAAAGATAAATTTGAGAGTTTGAAGGCCTGAGAAAGTCAGTGGGGAGAGCACTGAACTGGGAGTCCAGGTCCAGGAGCTTTGGTCCCGGTGCTGCTGCCAACTACCAACTAGCTGGTGGACTCAAGGAGTCGCTTTGTCTTTCTGTGCCTCGATTTCCTTTTCTATAGGATGAAAGGGTGGGTTATCTTGAAAAGTCTCTTCTCACTCTGACATTCCGTGATGTTAACGACAGGCTTAGCCCTGTGATTAGCAATGCTCATTCTACAACAGCCAAGAATACGGTCTGACAGATGAGGGGCAAAGAGGCCTCTCTGTCCCTCACTTTCTAGCCCCCCTTTATTGGCCAGTTTGGCTGGAAGATGGTGGCAGGAGGTGGTGAGGTAGGGGGAGAAAGGACTGACCCCTAGTCAGACAAGCTGGGGTTCAAATCCTGATTCTATCAATTACTAGTTGGACCAGAGCCTGCCGTGAAATTCTGGTCCATCCTGGCTGGATGAGGCCACAAGCTCCTGGAGGGCAGGGATAGGGCCTTAGTCATCTCCACGCTCCACAACGCTTGATACAGCACCTGGCACAGAAAGCGCTCTGGAAACACTCCATTCGTCCCAGTAGCCCTGGCTGGGCTAGGTGGGCTGGCAGGGCCTGGAGCCCCTGGTTTGCTGTAGGAAGGAGTGTCCAGGGCCATCTCAACATCAAGCCAGGGGCAGGCCTGAGAAGGGGGAGGGCCCTGTGGGCCCAGGAGCTGCAGCAGAGAGGGAAGTGGCTGACACAGAGAGTTGCCCCAGGGATCCTGGCCTCCGAGGGCAGGTTGATTGGATTCAGGGCACTTAAGCTATGACTGAGGTGTTTCTTGGTGTGCCTCTGTAGGGAGAGACGTGGAGGATTAGTCTGGATTTACAGAGCATAACCAGTCCAGTGCAGCCGGCTCGCGTTTGTCAAGAGACACTATTTGTTTAACATCTCAAGCCCAAACCAAACACAAAAGGCAGCTGTTCACAAAGGAGAGGCTCTGCGAGCTGTTGGGGGAAGAGCGCTACCCCTGGAGGTGGACACCTGGCTCTGTTCTCAGTCCTGCCCCGATGGGCTGGGTGACAAGCTCACAACACAGACTTGGGTGTCCTGCTAGTGAGAGTGAGAACCAACCCGTCTTCATAGAGTTGCCATAGGGAACGGGCTTGCTCCCTGCGTTAGCAGAAAGCCTTAGTCCAAAGTCTGTACCTAGCTACCACATTGGACGGATCCCTTCCCATAGAGACGATCTCCTTGGTGGCCTCCCTCTCTGACTCTGAATACTGCGTGGAGATGAGCATCCTCGTGTGTGTCCTTAAGGACCTGCAGGGAATTTCCACTGGGACGCATACCCAGAAGCGTCACAGTACTTATGCCCACTGCATGGCACTAAACGCCGCGGGGCTGTCCTCAGCGTGGCTGTCTTGGTTTTCACTCTCCCTGGCAGTGCATGAGTTGGTCTGCTTGCTCCTCACTGACACTGGTATGATCCACTTTTCTATTTTTGCCACTTGTATGTTTCACTATTTTCTACTAATTTCCCCCTTTCTCTCCCTTTCCCCTCCCCTGCATTACTGGGGTCTTAGGCAGGCCAGCAGGTGATGACAAAGCGAGATCTGGGAGAAAACCAGCCGCTGCTCTCCAGCCCGGTGTGTGTGTGTGCGCGTGTGCGTGTGTGTGTGTGTGTGTGCGTGTGTGTGTGTGTGTGTGTGTGTGTGTGTGTGTGTGTGTGTCTCTAAAGGAGGCTGTGAGCCTGAGACTTTCAGTTTCAGGCCTGATCATTTTTTCCCCCTCTCTATCCGCCAACCCTTGTCAGTTTCCCCTCCACTCATATTCTCCTCTGTGTTTGGCCAAGCTCACAGAATAATTAAAACTAGAGGAAACCTTAGACCAGGCAGTGCCGATGAGGAAACGGAGGCTTGGCAAGGGGAGTCCGCATCTCCAGGCCTCATGGCTTGCTGGGCCAGAGCTGGGATTTGAGCCTAGCTATCCTGACCTCGAGGGCAAGGTAAGTGCCCTAGACTTTCCCCCCTCACATCACTAGAATTAAGTCCCTTAAGCCTGTCCTCAGTAGAGATTCTGGAGCCGCCATGACCCGTATTCTCTGACAAACGTGTTGCTGCTAAGGAAAAAAATGAGCCTGGAGATCTAGTCAACAGCCTCACAAATCTTGAGATCCTTCTTTGCAGGTTTATGGCTTCTGAGAAGCAAGCAGAGGCAGCCAGTTCTTAGCAACAAACACAATAATTATAATAACACTTGCAATGATTAATCAGCAAGCGAGTATTGAGTGGTGCCTCTGAGCATGCATGGCAGCGTGTGTGTGTGTGTGTGTGTGTGTGTGTGTGTGTGTGTGTGTGTCCATCCGGGTGGGGGAGAGGGCAAGGGGGGTGACTTTATTCCCAGTGAGCAGGTTTTAGGTGTCCTTCCCTCAGTTGAGGGGCTGGGTCACAACCGTGGCATTCCTTGGGTAGAGTTGTGATCTGGCTAGAGCTGCAGCTGTTTCTGCCGGGAGAGGAGTCCTATCCTGTCGTCCTGGATGTTGGGGTCCTGACCATATACTGGGAAAGAGGAACGGATGAACAGAAGCCAGTTCTAGGCCTGTCAACCAGATTAACATGGGACTTCACCAACGTGATGTACATGGCAAAACCAAGGAACTTGGCATGTTCAGCCTGGAAAAAAGATGCAGAGGACATGTGAGCTGTCACACGGAGGAGGGGTTCGCTTTGTTCTGGGTGGCCTAGGAGGGGCCGGTGATCTGTGTGGAAATGCTCCAGTAAAAGAGCTTTCAGCTTAAAATAGATGGAGCGTTCTCTCTGCCTCTGCAGAAGCCATGGGCTGCCCAGATGTAATGAGCTTCTGGTCAATGAAGTTATGCAAGCACAGCCTGATTGATCGCTTGGGTTCAAGCTGTCTTGTTTTCTTTTTCATCTTTTTTTCCTTCCAGTTTTATTGAGATATAAATACATACCACCCTATATAAGTTTAAGGTGTACACCGTAATGATTTGACTTACATGTATCATGAAATGATTACCACATTGAGTTTGGTCAACATTCATCATCTCGTATAGATACAAAATTCAAGAAAAAAAGATCTTTTTCCTTGTGATGAGAACTCTTAGGATTTATTCTCTTAACAATTTTCCTAGACAACGTACAGCAGTGTTCACTGTGTTCATCATGTTGCACGCTGCATCCCTAGTACTTACTTATCTTAGACCCAACTGGGGGTTTGTACCTTTGACTGCTTTCATCCGATACCCTCCCCCCCAACTCTGGTAACCACAAATCTGATCTCTTTTTCTACGGATTTGTCTGTTTGTTTGTGAAGTATGATTGACCTCCAACACTTTGTTAGTTCCTGGTATACAACAAAGTGATTTGATATTTCTGTGCGTTACAAAATGATCACCACGGTAAGTCTAGTTACCATCTGTCACCATACAAAGGTATTACATTATTATTGACTATGTTCCACACACTGTACATTTCATACCCATGACTCACTTATTTTTTAACTGGAAGTTTGTACCTCTTAATCTCCCTCGCCTATTTGGGGTTGAGGCTATTTTAGAAGGATCCAAAGAGCTAGTACAGTGCCTGGCACATAGCATCTGCAAGAAATGCCTTCTGACATGATTGCTAAAAGTACTGAGTGTGGGGGCTGGACTAGATGCACTCTGTGGTCCATTCATGGAGCATTTCCTCTGTGCCAGGCCCTTTGACCCTCCTGGAAATGCTATATAATGCTCCGGCCCCAGGAAGGGCTGTACCTGGAGCTCTTGCTGAGCCCTCACAGCACTGCTTTCTCCCAGCTCCCCCATCCCCACCCACCCAAGGTCCCCACACGTATACCCTACACCTCACTGCTTGCAGAAGCCCAATACTCACAGGTTGGAGTAAGGGCCTAGAGGCCCTAGGGCTCCAGCAAGGGAAATGAGCCTCCAGCAGGCTAATTACTGGAGCTGATTCTATTAAGTGGATAGCTTGCTCTAGGCAAAGCAATTACAGCTAATCAGCCCCTTGCAGCAGTCCAAAGGGACAGTCGTTTGAGCGAGACACATGCGTGACTAGGAGCATCAAAGCAGTCTGAGGCTCAGGCCTGGGCAGATTTGTCTCAGGCCAAAGACTGCTCAGAAAGTGGTACCCCGGCCCCTTCCCTGGGCTGCCCAGATCTCAGGCCACTGCGGTGCTGCAGCTCCGTGGAAGCAGCACTGAATGGAAACTCAAAGACCTGTGTTGAGACTTGGCTCTGCCACCAAGGAGCTGAATTTCACTGGGGAGAGTGCCTCTCTGACCTGAGCCTCAGTTTCCCTGTCTGTCAAGTGAGTAGGATGGACTAGGGAAGAATCTAGTCCAAGCTTGAAACTGGAGTCCATCTCGATATTGTACTGTATACTTAGAAATGTCTAAGAGGGAAGATCTAACACTGTGTTCTTATAAAAAATAATAACAACAACAATAGGGGACTTCCCTGGTGGTCCAGTGGTAAAGAATCCACCTTCCAATGCAGGGGACTCGGGTTTGATCCCTGATCGGGGAACTAAAATCCCACATGCTGAGGGGCAACTAAGCCCGCACGCCACAACTACTGAGCTCGCGTGCCTCAACTAGAGAGCCTGCGTGCTGCAAACTACATATCCCACGCCCTCTGGAGCCCGCCTGCCACAACTAGAGAGAGAAAAACCTGCACGCCACAATGAAAGATCCCACATGCCTCAACTAAGACCCGACACAGCCAAAAATAAAAATAAATAAATAAATAGAATAAAAATAAAAAATAAAATCTGTTAAAAATAATAATAGCAATAATAAATAAAGAGGTAGGAGGAAACTTTTGGAGGCGATGGACATGCTTACAACATAAATTGTCTTGATGGTTTCACAGGTGTATGTACACTTATCTCCAAATGCAACAAGTTTTATACATTAAATATGTACAGTTTTTTGTATGTCAATCATGTCTCAATGAAATGGTTTTAATTTAAAAAAAACAAAAGCAGAGATGTTAGTCTATCTAGTCCATCTGGTTTGGATTCTAGTCCAGGCTAAAATGACCTGACCAGCTAGAGAAGAACTTTTTGAAATCCTCAAACATGGAAATATATGCTGCAGGATCTAATTATTCAGGCTATTTTAAAAAACCTGAAATAATGTATTTTTAAAAATTACGAATGCCCTCCTGGAATTTTTTTCCTCTAGAAATTTAATGAAATGTGTGTTCCCTCAAAAACAGACAAGATTTTTTTGACCATGATTTAGTGGCTTCCAGATTCTTTGAGGAAGTTGGGTCATGTTAGCGGGGGAAGGAACGGGAGAGGAGGTCCCTGGAAGTGAGGGGGTAATGAGCCAGATGGAGACAGGAGAGTCACTGGGCCATGGCAGTGTCTGTTCTACCTGTGCTGGTTCCTTTCCCAGAGGAAGAACTCCCTGAAAGATTCTTGGATGCTGTCAGAACGCTGAGGAGGAATTTATTTATTTATTCATTTATTTTAAAATTTTTAAATTTTATATTGAAGTGTAGTTGATTAACAATGTTGTGTTAGTTTCAGGTGTACAGCAGAGTGATTCAGTTATACATATACATGTATCTATTCTTTTTCAAATTGTTTTCCCATTTAGGTTATTACAGAATATCTAGCAGAGTTCCCTGTGCTATATGCTAGGTCCTTGTTGGTTTTCTGTTTTAAATATAGTAGTGTGTACATGTCAATCCCAAACTCTCAGTTTATCCCTCCCCCACCACCTTTCCCCTTTGGTAACCATAAGCTTGTTTTCTAAATCTGTGAATCTGTTTCTGTTTTGTAAATAAGTTCATTTGTAGCATTTTTTTTTAGATTCTGCCTAAAAGTGATATCATATGATATTTGTCTTCACTTAGTATGATAATCTCCAGGTCCACCCATGTTGCTGCAAATGGCCTTATTTCATTCTTTTTAATGGCTAAGTAATATTCCATTGTATATACGACCACAACTTCTTTACCATTCATCTGTCAATGGACATTTAGGTTGCTTCCATGTCTTAGCTATTGTCAATAGTGCTGCTATGAACATTAGGGGTGCATGTATCTTTTCAAACCATGGTTTTCCCTGGATATATGCCCAGGAGTGGGATTACTGGATCATATACTAGCTCTATTTTTAGTTTATAAAGGAGCCTCCACAGTGGCTGTATCAATTTACATTCCCACCAACAGTGTAGGAGGGTTCCCTTTTCTCCACACCCTCTCCAAGACCACTGAAGAGGAATTGAAACATCAGTCCCTCCCAGCACTGAAATTCTAAGATTCTGGGTTGGTACTAAGCAAATGACGTGACCCAAACTCACCATGTGGGCAGCCTAGTGGAGGAGGCCAGAAGCCAGCAGACCTCAGCAGCAACCAGCTGTGAGAGCTGGGTAAGCCATGGCCCCTCTGTGAGCCTCAGCTTCCTCCTGTACAGCAGAGAAGGATGAGAGCCATCTCCACTGTAGCCTCCCTCACACAGTGGTTGAGGGATTCCAAGTGAGATGATGAATGTGAAACTAAGACTAATTAATTAATTCTATTAAAAGGTGAGAATGTAAACTATTAAAAAGCTTCTGTACAGCAAAGGAAACCATCAATAAAATGAAAAGGCAACCTACAAAACAAGAGAAGATATTTGCAAATCATATATCTGATAAGGGGTCAATGCTCAAAATAGTTAAAGAACTCATACAACTCAATAAAAAAGACCAAAGCATTTAATTAAAATGTAGGCAGAGGATCTGAATAGACATTATTCCAAAGAAGACCTACAAAGGGTCAGCAGGTACATGAAAAGATGCTCAACATCACTGATCACCAGGGAAATGCAAATCAAACCCACAGTGACCTATCACCTCACACCTGTTAGAACGACTATTATCAAAAAGACAAGAGATAATGAGCGTTGGTGAGGATGTAGAGAAAAGGGAACCCTTGTGCGCTGTTGGCGGGAATGTAAATTGGTGCAGCCACTGTGGAAAAACTGTGTGGAGCCTCCTCAAAAACATTAAAATAGAACTGCCATCTGATCCAGCAATTCCACTTTTGGGTACTAATCTGGAGGAAATAGAATCACTATCTCAAAAGAGTATCTGCACACCCATATTCATTGCAGCATTATTTCCAATAGCCAAGATTTGGAAACCCACTAAGCGTCCATTGATGGATAAAGGGATAAAGAAAATGTGGTATATGTACAATGGAATATTATTCAGATATTAAAAAGAAGGAAACCCTGCCATTTGTGGCAACATGGACAGAACGTGAGAGCATTATGCTAAGTGAAATAAGCCAGACAGTGAAAGACAAATGCCGTATGACCTCACTTACATGTAGAATCTTACAAAAACTGAACTCATAGACACAGAGAACAGATTGGTGGTTGTCCAAGGCAGGGGGTGAGAGGTGGTTGAAATGGGTGAAGTGGTCAGAGGGTACAAACTTCCCGTTATGAGTCCTGCGGGTCTAATGTATAGTTAACAACACTCTATATTTGAAAGTTGTTAAGAGAGTAGATATTAAAAGTTCTCATAACAAGGAAAAAAATGATAACTATGTATGGTGATGGGTGTCAACAAAACTTATTTAATAATATGTACACATATAAAATCATGATATGTAATACGTTATTACATGTCAATTATATCTCAATTTTTTAAAAAAAGAAAAAAAGAGTGTTCTTATTAACAACAGCTGGGACCCAGGTCTCCCTCTCTAATCCAGCCCTTCTCTTTTTTGATTTTCATGACTGTAGCTTTCAGAGCAGGGTGGCCTTGCTGGAGCAGAGCGTGGGGGCCACCTGACTGCCAGCTTTCCCTGACCTTGGTGATCTCAGATGGCTGGAGCCCATGTAATCAGACCAAAGCCTTGGTCTGTCCTCAAAGAGGAGCCCTGGTGCTGAATGGCAACCAGTGGCCTTGCTGGGCCATGTATAGCCTTTGGGCATTTGATGGGGGGAGGAGAAGCAACCTTGATTCAGATGCTGGGCTTGAGGAGAGCCGATTCCCGCTGGATCATACTGGCAGGAAAGAGGAGGGAGGTGGGATGCAGGGGGAGGGGGCACCAAGCAGGCCTGGATTGCCCTGCTCATCAGCACCCCACATTAGTCACTTGCCAGAAGAGAGGGTATGAGGAAGAAGCCACTTTTTTCCCCATACTATTCTGAGAGTGGTGGGAGGGAGGGCTGTACTGGGAGGTTATTGGAAAGCCTGGAGCGCCAGCAGAAGAAATCTGCACGGCTGGATGGAGGCAGTGGGAGAACATGAAAGGTGCTCGGCCAGGGCTATTCCAAAAAGACCATGGCCCTCAGAGCCAAGCCCGTGTCCCTCGGCCTGGGCTCCTGTCTTGTGTGATCTGCCCAGTCTGCCTCTCTAGCCTCATCCCCCTCGCTCCGCGTAGGGCTCTTTGCACCAGCCATTCTGTGATCTTCGCAGTCTCTCCACATGTTCCAGGCTCCTTCTTGCTTTTCTGCCAGAAACGCACATTGTGCCAGGTACAAATATAATTACACTTAGTGCTGCCTTTGGAATGGCAGCATTCCCACTTTACAGATGAGAAAACTGAGGCTCACAGCGAAGCAAATGGGCTAAGCTCTTACAGGTAAATAGATGCCAGTTCCAATATTCAACCCAGATCAGTTTGACTCCAAAGTCTGTGCTTTCACTCTTCTGCCACACTCCCTCGCTAGAAAATGATTGAGGGCAGAGCCAAGCTGCAACAGGGGAATAGAACAAAAGGTGCTGTCCACACAGAACCTGGCACATAGCTAGAGCTTCAAAAATACTGGTTGTGTGAATGAATGAGCAGCTCAGAGAGGAAGGCTGTAGGAAGGGCTAGGACACAGACCCTGGGCTTGTGCCAGAAGGGACAGATGCTTGACTTTGACTAGGAAACAGGGCAGAACTGTGGGTGAGGCCAAGTGACTCCAGCTTGCAAAGGGACTGGGAGACAGGACTGTCATGAACAAGCTGGGCTCAGTGACTGATCCGAGGTGGAGAGGAAAGAGGAGGCCAGGTTGTCCACGGCCCGCCCTAGCATGGTGCCCCAGCCACCAGCCCAGGCAGGGACACAGAAGGGTCTCCACGGCCGTGCACAGATTGCAGGATACCTTCGAGTCTCTGAGCTAGGTGTCTGGGAGAACTAGCACACCGAGCAATCCGAAGGGGAATGGACCATCCACCCACGTGGACAGGGGGTGGTCCTGGTGCTGGGTCACCATGGGAAGGCACAGGTGGGTACCTGGGCTCTGTGCTGCGTGGATGTCCGATGACCCAGAGATCGTACAGTCCAGTGGTCCACGGAACCCACAGTCCATCAGGGAGATGGAGATCAGCTGGAACGCAGTGCTCAGGCGGAAGGGCACTGCGCCGTCAGGGAGATGGAAAAAGTGATGTCGTTGAGGAACAATGTGGCCAAAGGAATGAGCTGTAATTTGCTGGATCCAAAAGGACAAACGGGAAAACTGCTGCCAGAGGCCCAGGGGTGTCTGATGATGGCCTGACACGGCCCTGGGGGAGGGACTGAGCCCCAGTCCAGAGGCCAGAAGGGAGTCACCCCATAGGTTCTGTGGACCTTTTCTGCCCCCCGCAACACCTTGTCAAACAAACCCTCTGGTCTCTTAATAAGGATTGAGGAATTGAGTCAGAACAGAACTCCTGGCCAGAGAACTCTACCCTGTTTCAATGGAGTGGGTCTAAGGATGCAGTCGTGAGGCAGAGGAAAGAGCACAGGTTCTGGGGTCAGCGTCCCTGGGTGGGTCCTGCTCTGCCCAGCTGTGTGACCCACCTTCTTAAAATGTGTTGGCAGGATTAGGTGAGATGGGGAAGTACCAGTCCTTAAGTCAGGACTGGCATGTCTCAGTGCTTCTTTCCTTTCCCTCTGTTCCCTACTTCCCGGGTAAGAGCTGGGGAAAACCAACCCTGCACCAGAGCTTAGGGAAGAAGCCAGCCCTGAGGCTTAGGTGATCTGGTCAGGAAAAGGGGCTTCCTGGTCTAGCATGGGTTGCCTGGGCTGTGGATGGACTGAGCTGATTAGAGGCAGGCAAGACACTCAGCAGAGATTCAGGGGAAATTTAGAATCTTGAAATGAGTGTCACAGGAAATGTGTGTGTGTGTGTGTGTGTGTGTGTATTGTGTGGAGTTGTGGTGGAAGTCATCTGGTCGAAATTCCCACTCTACAAGTGAGGAAACAGAGGCCCAGGGAAGGGAAGGGTCAAGGGCATGCAACATGATGATTGTACTTGGTTCTTGATTGAGTTCTAGTCCCGTTGCTGAGTTTCCTAGTAAGAAAGATCTCTGACTAGCAAAGAAATAATGGGGTTCCAGGCAATGGCCAGGGTACCAGACTTGAGCAGAGGTATTTGTGTTGACCTTGGGAATCTGGAGGAACTGGAACTTGATTTTTATTGTAGTCAAAATTGTTGAGAACCCAATTAGCCCTGGGTAGGGCTCCGGCTTACCTGCTACCCTGTGAGGCCCAGCCGTCTGCAGAGGGGTGTTCTCTCCTGGAAGCTTGGGACCAGGGAGCTTCAGGGTCTGATGGACTAGGATTCCTGGAGGTGGCTGATCTCCAAGGGTTTGACTGGGGCACACAGACGGCCACGCCAAGGCTTCTGTCCACCAAACAATGGTGAACCCAGAAATATGTTGTCCTCTTTGCCCCAGAACTCAGCTTTAAGAGCACATCCAGTGCATGTGTGGTCCCACTGTCATCTCCATTTTTCCAAGGAGGAAGGATGGCTCCAAAGTCCACCCAGACGGTAAGTGGGGGAGGTGGGACTTCTGGGTTTTCAGACACACTACGGTCTCTGCATCTGCCTCTTCTGTCCGCACACACCTCCCTCAGGGCCTGTGATTCTCCTCAGCTGTCAGGTCAGTTCCCCTGAACACCTTCAACTGTAAGTCCTGTTTCTCACCTCCTGTGTCTGAGCCCTTTCACTCTCAGGCTGGACCAACCTTCTCCACCAGGTCGGGGGAGGGATGCAGAAAGGGAAGCCTGGTGCCCCTGTACAGAGAGGGAAATGAGGCACAGGGCTGGCCTGAGCCAATGTCAGGATCCAAGCTTCCCTGTCCGCAGGTCCAGTAAGGGAGGCCCAGAGCTGCAGGGAAAGGCAGAGAAACACCACTCTGTTTTCTTAAGCTCCCAGCTGGGTCTGAGAACACCAAATCCTCTTTGAAAAAATAGAAAAGGGATTTAAAAAAAATCAAGATATTAACCTTCTGAAACTGGACACTCCCCTCCATGTAGAGATCAACTTCTTTTCTAAGCATTTTTTTTTCATTTCTATAAACATCTTAATTCAGGCCGACATCATGGCCAGCCTGGATTATGGATGGATGGAGAGACGGATGGCCTCGTCTCAGCCACACAGGCATATGTGTGTGACGTGCGTGTGCACGCACACGCACATACACACACCTGGAACAGCAGAGAGAGCATTGGTCGAGGAGCCGAAGATCTGGGCTTTATTTTCAGCTCTGCTGCTGAACCCTGGACCTCAGTTTTCTCATCTATAAAAGGGGTGGCTGGACCAGCCAGGTTTCTAAGACTCCTTCCCCCCCCCCCCCCCCCCACTTTCTGGCACTGCCCAGCAGTGTAGGTTGGACGTCTTGCTTCTCAGGGACCCTGCCTGTTTCTGCCGGAACTTCTCTGACAGTCTTCAGGCCTGAACAGCATGCAGGGGGAAGGAGGGGGGAGGGAAAGCATGCATTCCAGTTCTGTGTGGGACCAGGGCTGCTTTTATGGTTATCTCAGCTCTGCTGTAAATGTAAAGGCACATGTAAAACACCCAGCACATGATCTGAGCACACCAGAGGTGCTTCCCAAAGTCTGTGCTTTCCCCTTTCACCTCCTTTTCTTAGTTCACCTGGAGGCTCATCCCTATCTGAGGCCCGGTTCCCTTCATCAACTTCAGCCAATGGAGAAGCCACGTCATTTTTGTCTTCTAGCTTCAGGTTCCCCTCAGCCTGTGTCACATGGCTCCAGTATGAACTCTTGAATGTTTCCCATCACTTTTAGGATGAAGACCTGGCCCCTCGGTGTGGCCTGCAGGGGGGTCTTGCGGATCCGCACCCCCTACTTCTCCAGCCTGGCCTGGCAGTCCACTTACCCTGCCCCTCTGGGCTTTTGGATCCTTCTCTCAGGTCCCCAATTTGTCATGCTCCTTCCATCTTGGCCTCCTCACGAACCCTACCTCTGCCCGGGCTCGCCCCTGTGTCTACCTGGCGCACACCTGCTCTTCTGACAGTCCCTTCCCCAGGAAGTCCTCCTTGACCCCAGGGAGGTTAGGCCCCTCATGCCGTGGTCCTCTCCTTCCCAATGACAAAACACCATCATAATGAAAAGACCAGCTGTACCTCAAGTATGTGATGTCTGTCTCCGCCACTGGACCGTAAACTCCAAGAGGGCAGGGGCAGGTCGGTGTGTCTGTTTGGTTCAACACTGTCTCCCCAGCACCTGCTCAGTGTCTGAATTCCATAGTAAATGAATGAGTCTAAATGAGTCTAAAATTGCTCTCTTTAAACACACCTGAAACCCTGCTCAGCACCTTCCATGAAGTCCAGGCAGAACATTCCCTAAAATAGCTTCACTCTTCACTCACTCTGACCTCCCCTAAAGGTCCCCTCTTTTCCTTCCTGATGCCACATACTCTCAAAACCTCAAGTTTCTTTTTAAACATACCACCAGCCCAATCAAACAACACTTTTCGTATCCATATTTCAGTTCCTTCCACCTTCCGACAAGCCCAATCATTTCCAAACCTTGATTATGTTCTGGTTCTTGAGGCTGCAGCCAGCTGTGGTTATTCTCAACTCTCGTTGTCACGGGGGAGGAGGGTAGATGTGCGTAGCCCTGACTCATCGAGGACCGGGAGAGCGGCGCTGAGCGTCGTAGCCTTGGGTAGGGGTGGGCCACAGCAGTGGTCTGGTTCCGGCTAGAGCAGAGGTTATGTGAATCCCCATTCGACTGTCATTTTGGCCAGTGTTCCTCAAAGGATGCTTATAGAACAATGGTGTCTTGAGATGTTTTGCAAAAGAAAAAGTCCTGCGCTCCAGTGTGTTTGGGAAATTCTAAGCATCACTCAACGTTGGTTCTTGTTTGCAAGCATCAGAAGCCAGCTCTGCTAATTTAAGCTTAAAAGGGATTTATTCTAAGGACCTTGGGCAGCTCAAAGAATCTCCTGCAGGGTCAGAAAACCAAGGGCAGAGCAGCCAGGGACAATGCCCAAAGTCATATTGTATGCCTGGCCCCAGGAAGCCCCACTGCTGCCGCTGCTGAACTAGTGCTTTATACTTGTGCCACTGGCTCCACCAGCCCTGGAAGCCGCTTCTAGAACTGCCACCATTGAAGCCTCTGAAAACAGATGGTGGCTGCTGCCACCATTGCTGCCACCACTCACATCAGAGTAGAACCTACATATTCTGGGCTTCCTTGCATCACGGTCTAGGGGTAGAGTGAGGTCATGTGCCCGCGCCCTAGCTCAAGAGAGGCGGGGACAATGTGAATTTCACATTACACTTTCAGCTTCTGTACTGGGAGGCAGCCTCTGCTTCAGCAGACAGGGGAAACCCTTAAACATAGGAAAGGGGGGCAGGTGCTGATTGGCCCAAAATGACAACTGTTCTCTGCACTGTGGGCCCTGGACACCTGCCCTGGGAGTGCGCCGTGCTCTAGCGCAGGGTCTACCAGTCTTAGTACTGTTGACGTTTGGACCAGACACTTCTTTGTGGTGGGCTATCCTGGGCATTGTGGGATGTTTAGCATCCAGGCCTCCATCCACCAGTAGCACCCCTCCAGTTGTGAAAGCTAAAAACGTCTCAGTACATTGCCACATGTGCGGCGGGGGGTGAATTTGCCCCTGGCTGAGAACAACTGCTCTAGGAGATGTGTAGGAAATGTGTAATATGTCTGAGGAAGTAAGATTGATTTAACCCGGTTCCCCAAGCTTATTTGACCATGGAGACGTTTTTTTTTCTCTAACTCTCTTTGGCTCTATTTCACAGAACTTCTTCGGGAAATGCTGAGTTTATAACCGGGGCCCTCTCTCTTCATGTTTCATGGAGGTAGGAGGTTACACAAGCCAAATGGCACTCCAGGTCTCCCTGTCACCTCCTTCCCATCTGTCAACCTCCCTGGACAAGGCTGAGGCTCCTTGAGGTCCAGCTTTGTGAGGACCCACTCTCTGGGGAGTTGGTTGTGACTTTAGGAAACATTCCCAGGGTCCCAGGGAGGGGTCTGCAGAACGCCATTCGACGTGGACAGTCAGTCTTTTCCCCTTGGCTGTGAACCTGCCCTGCAGGCAAAGCGATTGCTCTGACCACCAGGCACACTGCCCTGGGGATACACCTCTGCCTGTGGCGGCCCCCTGGAGCCCCTGCACTGTTGACAAAGATCCCACAAGATTCAGGCTCGGGACTTCCCTGGTGGTCCAGTGGTTAAGACTCCGTGCTCCCAAAGCAGGGGGCCTAGGTTCCATCCCTGGTCAGGGAACTAGATCCTGCATGCCGCAGCTAAGACCTGGTACAGCCAAATAAACAAATAAATAGTAAAAAAAAAAAAAAAAAAATTCAGGCTCAAGAACGGCTAGTCTCCAATATGTGGGCCCAGCCTCCCAGTCTGTATTCCCCACACGTCCACCACGTCAAGGCCCAAGGAATGCCCTGGACACAAGGCCAAGTCTGCCCCAACCCAGGAAATACCCTCATCACCGCGATGCTGGATGGGGTCACAGGCCCTAGAAGGGTGGGGCCGCTGCCCACTGGCCTTACCTCTGGGAAGGCACTTTTGGAGCTGCTGCAGGCTGGGAAAAGGAGCGCGGGGAAGCAGGTGTCCCGGGCAGCTCAGCTGCCGTTCTGGAGGCTTCTGTGATCCAGCAGTTTCCCCATACGGATGGCTCTGCTCCTGCAGGCAGCTTCACATTTGGCGCCCCCTCACGCGGCCTAGAGCGTCTCTCGCTGACCTTGGCTCTTAACCTTGGGAAACTGGGACTATGGAAATATAATAGTGTCAGGGTTAGACAAACCTGTGTTTGATCTCGGTCGCACCACTTAACGGTGGAGTGATCTTGGCCAGGTCACCCTTATTTCGGAACTTTAATTTCATCATCCGTGTAGATTTTTAAAAAGTACTTTTCCTGCTCCTACATTTGATAATTCTAGATTTTAGGCGCTAACAGGTGGCTCCTGGGTGAGTCTCACTGAAGCCTTCCTGAGAGTTTAGGGACTCATGTTCTGGACCACAGGGTGCATCTTCATGGGGCAGGGGAGACAACGGGAATGAAAAAACAAAGGCTTAAAAGTGCCTTGGATCCTGACCAGCCAGAGGATGCGCGAATGGAAAATTCCTGCTGTGTGTCAGAGGCCCACCTGGCCCGGGTGACAGCCAGCGAGCCAGACACACAGGCCCCACTGCGTGTTTAGACAGACTTTTCCTGCCCTGGCCAGAGTTCACCCTGCCCCCCACCAATGCTCATCCTGGGGAGTGGGGAGGGGCGGGGGTCCTCACCCGGGCCCAGAAAGTCTTCCTGTGTATTAATATCTGAGCAGGGGCTGGGGAGTGGTAGCATGAGCTGTAATAGGAAGAATGAGCAACAGGAAGCCCAGGTTTGGCCCCAGTCTGCCCGGAACCCATCTCTGTGACCTAGTCCAGGACGCAGGGTCCTCATCTGTGTGGTGTGTGGGTTGGACAGGGAGGTCTGCAGCGTCCTCATCAGCCCTGACGTTCCACTGGCGGAGGCCTACATTCTCTCAGAGATTCCGCATCTGCCTTGGGAGAGGCCAAGCCCCTTTCAGGGGCAGGATCTGGGGGCAACTCTCAGAAGCTTCCCTCAGCCTTAAGCTCACCATCTGAGCTTAAGGAAGTCAGCCAAGCCATTGTCGGGAGCTGTGGGATCGCCAGCTTTGCCAGCACTCTCAGTGCCCACCGAGGCCTGCAGGTGACCCCTGGGGGGCAGTCTGGGTGAGTGTAATGAAATGGACTCACTCCACCCAAAGATGGGGGCCAAAGGGGTGGGGGGCAAGAGGAGCCCTGAGCCAGGGGGGCAGTGCTTGTCCAACACCATGTGGGGGAGAGGCCCTGAATCTGGAAATGCTCCGGGGACCAGGCCCCATGCTCTAGTGTGGCCCAGGAATGTCATTGGGCTGCACCATGGCTAGGATGTAGTGGCCCTCAGACTTTGCACACATCCCACGCTCATAGCCTCAGCTGTATAGGGGTCCAGGGCCAAGCTGGGGTAGCCAAGTGCAGGTGGGGGCATTCAGAGCCCACATTACGGTTGAATACATTGGCCAAGGCTGACCTGCATGTTCCTGACTCTTGGGATTTTGATTGGCAAGTTGGGTCTATGGGTTGGGTTAGTTCTGAGAGCCTGACAAGGCCTGGTCTGGGATAATGGTTAATTCACCAGGGTCAATGCAACTTGGTCTACTGGACACCCTCCCTTGAATCTCTTCTCAGCTCAGGTTCCCACAGAGAGAAAATCCCTCTCATTACCTTTTACCTCTCCCCTGGATGCCAAGAAAATGTGACACATTTCCACCCAAGGACACCACTGCTTCTGAACTCTGCCCATCCCTAGCCTGTCTCTCCCAGACCACCCTTCAGGCAAATACTTAAAGGAAAGTACTGGAATGACACCACAGACAAACCAGAGCAAGGACAACCCTGGCCCAGACAACGAGTCACTCTGCCTAGCTGCTTGGACCAGCCCACTGGAGAGGGCTTCCAGGCCTCATCCTGGCCTACCATTCCCCTCCTTCCCTCCATCTTTCTGTCTAAGGCCAGAGCTGAGCTCCCCTAGTCGCTCAGAAGGAATGGTCTCTTTCTCAGATCCTAAGTCAGCCCCTCAGCAGCAGGGCACACCCGCCCTCTCTGAAGCCCCAGCTGCCGGCGCTGCCAGAGACTTACTCCAGGGAAGCTGCCTGCACCTCACCCCTGCCCTACCCCAAGTCAGTTTCACGACCCCTTCCACTCAGGAAATCCCTCCTCCTATGTTTTGTTTCCTCCAGCCTGTGTTTTTTCCCTCTGATTCCTTATACGTGCTCCCAGCGATTCGGGTCACCCAGAAATCTCTTTCTTGCCTCTTGTGGGACCAGGGTCCACATCACAACGTGCATCTCTGAAATTCAAGGATGCTCCAGGGTGGGAATAGATGGGAGTGCATACACACGTGTGCGTGTGTGTGTGTGTGTGTGTGTGTGTGTGAATGCACGTGATTTGGGCATAAGTTCGGTCTGCACAGAGTACAATGTCTTCCTCTTACAAAGGTGATGATAGACTGCTCCCTCCTTCCACGTCAGCCAGGCCAGGTGAGGGCAGGTTCTGAGAAGTCAGCTGACCTCCCTTCTGGGTCATGCCACAGAGCAGGGCATGGTTTCCAGGAGCCTGAGCCCCGCCTCAGATCTCTTTCCACCCCGCGCTGCTTGGGTGCTAAGAGAGGGAGGCGTGAGCCCAAATATCGTTAGTGAGGGGTGGTGTTGGAAGGCAGCTTGACCCTGGGGAGGGGTCTGGGCTCAGTGGGGTATGGGATGATGTGTGGAAATGATCACCAGGGGAGTCACTCAGTTTTCCAGAGTGTTCCTTTGGTCCCACAGCTCAGGATGCATCCTGATTTATGAGGCACAGGATTCCAGCAGCTCTGGGAAGGGTTCTGGTTTCTGCCCAGTCTAAGCTCTGAGGAGGGGCAGAAGGGAGGGCCTGGCACTGGAATGTTAGGAGTTAGGAAGCTGAGGGGGCGGAGCCTGGTAGGACTCAAGCAGGAGCCCGCTGAGGATGAAGGATGCTTCCACCTGCCTTTGGCTACAGACCCTCAAGCCAAAGGTGGAGGAGGTGAGCCCCTAGTCTGGGGGAAGCAGGTCCTCAGAGCAGATAGGCTCCCTGGATGAGCAGCATCTCCCTGTCGGCTCCCTCGCGGGGCTGGCTGCTTCTGCTCTGAGACTGAGCTGTTCTGTCACAAAGCACAGCAGTGTTTGTCCGAGCCACAGAGAAAAGGTGTGCACTGTGCATTTGCTTCCATTTCACAGATGAGGAGACTGAGGCCTTAGGTTAAGAGAAGCTAAGTGCTGCCAGGTCTCACAGCTAGAAGGTGGTTGAGCCAGGCTGCAAACTGACACCTTCTAATTCTACGTCCAGTCTCTTTCCATGAGCACAGACATCCCATAGCTGCGCGGAGCACTGGTGTGGCACAGGGGAAGGCGCAGTGAGTATGCAGGCAAGCAAGCCCAGCTTCCAATCCCACCCCTGCTAGTATTGAGTGTGTGAACTGGGGCATGTTGCCAAAGCTCAGTTTTCTCATAAATGAAGCGGATGTAATCAGGGATGCATGGAGCTGGCTCGTTCTAGCTCCCAAAAGCCAATTGTGTGTAATTTCTTTTCAATTCCTCATTCAGTCATATGAAGCTGGTTAGCTTGAAAAGGGCCACAGCAGAATATTTACACCAAAGAAATGAGAAAACCTGCAGGTCAGGTCTTTGCTCCCCAGAGGGTCAGTTGTCATCCCTGGGGACAATTCTCACCCTACAGGACTAAGGAGTGAATCAGACAGTCTGTCAAGTTCTTACCACCATGTCTGGATTGGAGCAAATACTCACAAATGACCGGCAAAGGTAAAGGTTTTATCTTTTCTTCATCCTTATCATGTTTTATCCCTTTATTCACCAGGAGAGTAATCTGGGCAAGAGGAATTTTCTTCCATCATATCAGTGAAGACATTGAGGCCCCGAGGGACCAGGTGACTGAGCGCAGAGGGGGTAAGAGGTAAGCCTGGATTTGAACCCAGGTATTCATGCTCATTCTGGGCCCTGGCCAGTACTCTTGGCTGCCTTCCTGCACCAGACAATTTAAAGTCTCAGAAATATGGGGATCCTAGAGCCAGAAAGAATGTTGGAGATCATCTGTTGACAGTTCAGGTCCCTCATGTCACAGATGAGGAAACAGAGGCCTGGAGAAGGAAGGACCTACCCAAGGTCACTCCACCAGTTATGGCTCACTTGGAATTAGGATCCCAGATCTCTGGATTCCCCATCCAGATCTCTCTCCACTGGACCAAGCTGCCTTGAGACCCCTGAACTGGGGTGGGATTATCCTACCCAGACAACACGGCTGATGCCCAGTATGAAGGGAACAGGACGGCTGTTAGGGAGACTGCCATATTTCCATTCCGGGGAGAGGGGATGTAAAAATAATGTTATTTGTTCTGCCTACACCACCAAGTTATGTGAAACTGTCCTGTACATGCTGAAGGACTTACAAATATAAGTTAGTGACATTATGTCAATCAGCAAACATTTATGAACCAGAGGCTCCCACAGGCAGACTTTGGGCCTCTGGGGGCAATAGAGCACTGGCACTGATGGGCCAGGGCTGGACTATAATCCCCATGGCCCTGCTCATGTCCTCCTTTCCTCCCTCCCTCTCTCTCTCCCTCCCTTCCTTCCTTCCTCCCTCCCTCCCTCTGTTCCTTCCTTCCTTTCTCCCTTCCTCTCTCTCTTCTTTCCTTCCTCCCTCCCTCTCTTCCTTCTTTTCATTTAATAAATATTCACAGATTGCTAGCCTTCTGTCAGGGCCCCACTTGGTGCTAGGGAAGCAAAGATGAATAAGGCAAAGTCTTACCCTAAAGCGTTTCACAGAAGAGAAAAAGGAAACAAACATGAGATAGAGCCACCAGGAACCCGTCCAGGGGGCAGAGGGGCTCCAGGCGCATTGCGTTGGTCAGTTGTGTGTGTGTATGTGGGAGGGGTTGGTAGGGAGAAAGGACATTTCTTTGCAAAAGAAGCACTGAGGAGGTGTGAAATAGCCTGGAAGTTTCTGGAAATGGCAAACATGGGCTTGGGTTTACAGTATAAGCTTTGGTCTGGAGTCACACAGGCAGAGTTTGGAAGCCTGGCTGTGCTGTGCACTGTGTCACCTAGGCAAGTTTCCTCATTTGTAAAATGGTCTGATAATTTTTACCTCACTGGGTCATTGTGAGGAGTCACTGAGATCGTTTATTCAGCAAGATATCTTCTGGGTGCCTACCACGTGCCGGGCACCTTTCTAGGCATGAGCGGGCACAGGGAATAAAATAGGTCAGGTCCCTGCCCTCATGGAGCCCATATTCTAGTGGAAGGGGACGAACAGCGAACAAATACAAACATAGCATGGTGTCAAGTGTCTGTAAGTGACTGAAACTAGTAAAGAAGGTGTTTGGGGGCGGTCCCTGGGGTGCAGCCCCCAAGGGGAGGATTTGTGAATGGTGTGGTCTCAGGGGGAACAGTGGGGGAAGGGAGGACACAGACAAAGTCCCACACGGGCAGCCTCAGCCTGGCCTCTCTGGGGCTCTGGAGTGTAAGCTGTGCTGGGAGGGGTCCCAGCCTAGACGAGGGGGAGATGCTGTGAGTTAGTATGTGCTTAGGGTAGTGTCTGGTGCACTCCTTAGCCATGGAATGAATGCCCCTGAGGCCTAGTCAGTCTCCGTCTCTGGGCCACCTCGCACGCCATTTGCCACCGTGTGATCTAGAACAGCCTGCAGTTTTCCAGAAGCCTCTGCGTCCTCTCACTGCTGGGTACCTCTGCCCCTGCTGTTCCTTCCTGGAATACAATGTCTCCACTGTTGCCCCTGGAAAATTCTTAGTCATTCTTCAAGTCTCAGCTCAAATGCTGCCTCTATGTCTGGGAAGACTCTGCTGGGCCTTCCTGAGGACTTTCTTCTGCATAACCTCTCGATTGGTCTGGACCACCAGCAAGGCAATAATATTGCTTTAAAATTACCTGTTCATGAGCCTGTCTGCCCACTAGGCTGGGAGCTCCTTGATGACTTGGACAGGTTCTTTTCAGCGCTGGACCTCCAGAGTTTTGGACACACAGTAAGGCCTCAGGAAACATTTGCTGAGTAAATGAATGACTCTGTCACTGAGTAGCTTTGTGCCTTTTGGTGAGTCAGATAATCTCTCTGAGCCTCAGTTTTCCCATCAGTAATGATAGCTACACCTAAATCATAGTGTTTTTAGGAGGCCAAGTGTGATAATGAATATAAACTCTGAAGTACTATCCAGACGTGTTTTGTTTTTTTTTTTAATAAAAAGGTAGAAGAGAAAAGATCCATTCTGGAGCTCAGCAGTGGCTAAAGGGACCCAAATGGCTACAGAAGACCTTGGGTCAGTCCAGAAGACCTCTGGAGAACATTTCAGTAGGAGAGCTCTGAACAGGTGCCGGGTTTGCACCTGCCTTCTCTGACATTTTCTCTGCCACCAGCCAGGACTTGAAGCTCTGGTTCTATGAAGGAGTTTATAACCCCCATGGACGCTCACTCTCCACTTGCAATAACTCAGCAATAACAATACACATCCAAGCCATTGGTATCGAGAGGAATTGAAACTTCTTCCTGCAGGTGAAGAACTGATGAAGGGAATCTTGCTAGTTGGACACAGGACTCATCTGTGGTCACCGTTGCAGGTGAATCTTGTATAGGGATGCCTCAACTCTGTAAACTTTGTTCCAGCCCACATCCAGTCTCTTCCAAGGCTGTTCTTCTTTTCCTGACTCTCCGAGAAGACTGTCTTCCCTTACTAGTCTGTTCTGTTCTTCCATATCACCTGCCAGGCTTTCCCTCCGTTACCCTGGTCTCCAAGGAACCAGAAACAGGATATTTTCCTCCATTCTCCCCTGGCTCCAAGTTCTCTGGAGTCCTCAGTGTTGTTTCCTCTTTGGTCCCATCTTGATTCCACCCAGGATTTGGGGGCCTTTTTAGTTACATCAGTACATGGAGATGGCCTCCTCATGGAAGAGCTTATGATCCCAGAGTCCCTCCCTCAGCCACAGTACATGGCCTAAAGTACCCCCCCACTTACATATAAGATGGTTATTTATCCTTCAGTGTGTCATCATCAAACCACTCCTTGACTCCAGGTGGCCTGGCTTGCTTTCCCACCATTCTGCAAAACTTTACTTGCTCTCTCTAAGACACCTATGAGCTACTCTTGGCCAAGTTAATTAGCAGGTACAGGCCTGTGCCTTCAAGCTTCAAGCCCACTCCCAAGCCATTTAGCCAGTCCCTAGTATAAATGAGTCCTGGTGAAGATCCAATATTGTAGACAAGTAAATTTTGCCCTAATTAATCTATAAATTAAGTGAAATCCCAATAAAAATTTTAGTAAAAGTTTAAAAAAATAGAATTTTAAAAGCAAATTCTAAAAGTCATCTAGAAGAAAAAAATGAATAAGAAGAGCCAGGAGAATTTTGACACAGTAAGAACAACATATAAACATTTACTGTAAAGTGGTCAATACAGAGTGATATTGATGTTTGAACAGATAATCCAAACAATGGAACAGAGTAAAGAAATAGATCCATGGAAATCTAGCGTATGTGAGAAGGGCATTTTAAATCATTAGGAAAAGACTGACGAGTCAAGAATGGTTTTGAGACAATAGATTACCCACTTTGGAAGAAATTAAATTAGATGCTACATTGGTGATAGTTTTAATTTCTGAAAAGAGAATTCATTCTACTATTTTCATCAGAAAGGAATTGGAAGTTATGTATAGCTGCCAGAACTGTGAAGAGAGAGGAAAAGGATTTAGATTGAGCTTACCAGAATGACTTCCAAAGCCACAGTGCAGAATTCAACCACTGAAGGAGATGCTGTTGCTACAGTCTGGAAGCTTCCAGATAGTAGGAAGCTTTTGCCATGGGTGCTATTCCAAAACTACAGCACCTCTGCCAGGATCTGCCCCAGTAAAATGGAAGATGTGCTGCCTTTTTCTCCAGGTAACTCAAAGCTTCATGTGAGTTGTATCTGCTTAGGTCTTTTAAAAAGTAGACACCAAGATGGAGTTAGAAGGACAGGAGATTTGTTGGGACACTGCATGTAAAAGATAAAGGGGGGACTTCCCTGGTGACACAGTGGTTGGGAATCCACCTGCCAACGCAGGGGACATGGGTTCGATCCCTGGCCCAGGAAGATCCCACATGCCGCAGAGCAACTAAGCCCGTGCGCCACAACTACTGAGCCTGCGCTCTAGAGCCCACAAGCCACAACTACTGAGTCCACATGCCACAACTACTGAAGCCTGTGCGCCTAGAGCCCGTGCTCTGCAACAAGAGAAGCCACCTCAATGAGAAGCCCGTGCACCACAACAAAGAGTAGCCCCCACTCACCGCAACTAGAGAAAGCCCATGCACAGCAGAGAAGACCCAAGGCAGCCAAAAATAAATAAATAAAAAATAAAATTTTTAAAAAAAGATAAAGGGAAGAAGGAGCAGGAGCAGCAGGGAAAGTCTTCAGACTGTAATTTAGGTATGACATCTGTGAAAAGAAAGGGAACAAGAAAGAAGATTGGGTAGGAAAAGCTTCAGACTGTGATGCAGCTTTGAGAAAGTCTTGGCTACTACAAGATTGCCCATGGAAGAGTTATTCTATGTGGGGAGAAATGGCCACACTCTAGTTTCCTCTTCATGCTCAGTCACTGGCTTGGAGCTGTGGCAGATTCTGAAGGCATCCAGCTGGGGGAATCTCCATTACATCTGGAATCCTATCTTCAAGATAGTCTGCAATATAGGAAGACATACCAGAAGGGCATTGATATGAATGTTGATCCAGCTAATCTATAGAATCTATCTATAACAGACCCTTACCTCACACTATATGCAAACCAAATTTCAGATGGATTAAAGAGGTGCAGGTAAAAAACAAACCTATACAATTACTGGAAGAACATAAAGAAAATATAGGGACATATTTCTATAACCTTGGAATAGAGAAGCTCTTTTAAAGCAAAACACAAAATCTAGAAAACATAGAGACGTATTTTAAATTAGTTTTTAAAATTTATTTCCATGTTTTAAAAAGTAATAAACATTAACATACTTAATGGTGACAAATTAGATGCTTTTCCTCTAAGATTGGGAACAAGACAAGGATGTCCCTCTCACCAGTCTTATTCAATATTGTGCTGAAAGACCTAACTAATGCAAGAGGACAAGAAAAGAAAATAAGACATATGGAATGCAAAGGAAGAAATAAAACTGTCTTTGTTTGCACATAACATGATTGTCTATGTAGAAGGTCACAAAGAATTAATGAAAACTGGAAATAATATTGTGATTATAGCAAGGTTCAAGATACATGGTTAATATACAAAAATTAGTTACTTTCCTATATACCAGCAGTGAATAATAGAATTTGATATTAAAAAGACAACACGATTTACATTAGCACAGGAAAGAAAGAAAGAAAGAAAAGAAAGAAAGAAAGAAAGAAAGAAGAAAGAAAGAGAAAGAAAAAAAGACTTAGGTAGAAATCTACCAAAATATGTGTAGGATATATATGAAGAAAACTACAAAACTTTAATGAAAAAATCAAAGAATATCTAAATAAATGAAGAAATATTTCATGTTCATAAATAGGAAAACTCAAAATTGTTAACATATTGGTTCTTCCCAATTTGATCTCTAGATTCAATGCAAACACAATCAAAATCCCAGCAAGTTATTTTGTGGATATCAACAAACTCATTCTGGGGCTTCCCTGGTGGCGCAGTGGTTGAGAGTCCGCCTGCCGATGCAGGGAACACGGGTTCGTGCCCTGGTCCAGGAAGATCCCACATGCCGTGGAGCAGCTGGGCCCATAAGCCATGGCCGCTGAGCCTGCGTGTCCGGAGCCCGTGCTCCACAACGGGAGAGGCCACAACAGTGAGAGGCCCGCGTATCGCAAAAAAAAACACACAAAAAAATAAAACCAAACTCATTCTAAAGTTTATGTTAGAATGAGTGACTTCCCTGGTGGTCCAATGGTTGGGATTTTGCCTTCCAATGCGGGGACTGCAGGTTTGATCTGCAGGTTTGAGCTGGGATTCCACATGCCTCAGGGCCAAAAAGCTGAAACATAGAACTTAGAAGCAATGCTGTAACAATTCAATAAAGACTTTAAAAATGGTCCACATTAAAAAAAAAAAAATCTTAAAAAAAAAAGTTTATATGGGAAGGTAAAAACCCAGAATAGCCAACATAATACTGCAGAAGGACAAAGTTGGAGGACTGATACTACATGACTTCAAGACTTACTGTAAAGCTATAGTGATCCAGACAGTATGACGCTGATGAAAGAATAAATAGATCAACGGAACAAATTAAAGAGACCACAAATAGACCCATACAAATGTAGTCAAATAGACTTTTACAAAGGAGCAAAGGCAAGGCAATGGAGTGATCTTTTCAACAAATGGTACTGAAACAATTGGACATATTCGTGCAAAAACAGTGCATCTAGAGACAGACCTTACACTCTTCACAAAATTAACCAAAAATGTATCATAGATCTAAATGTAAAACAAAAATTATAAATTTTCTAGAACATAACATAGGAGAAAATCTAGGTGACCCTGGGTTTGGCCATGATTTTTTAGATACAACATCAATCTCTGAAGGAAAAAATTGCTAAGTTAGACTTCATTAAAATTAAAAACTTCTGCTCTGTGAAGGATATTGTTAAGAGAATGAAAAGACAAGCCACAGGCTAGGAGAAAAATCTTTCCGAAAGACATATTTCATAAAGGACTTGTAGCAAAATATACAAGAACTCTTAAAACTCAATAATAAGAAAACAACCAACCCAATTAAACATTGGGCAAAAAATCTGAACAGATACCTCAATGGAGAAGACATACAGATGGCAAATAAGTTTATGAGAAGATGTTTAACATCATATGTCATCAGGGAATTTCAGATTAAAACAACAATGAGATACCAGTACACATCTATTAGAATGGCTAAAATCCAAAACGCTGACAACATCAAATGCTAGTGAGAATGTGGAGACACAGAACACTCTCATTCACTGCTGGTGGGAATGCAATGTGGTGCAGGCATTTTGGAAGAGTTTGGTAGTCTCTTGCAAAGCTAAACATAGGTTACTGTACAATTCATCTTCCCCAATCCTAGATATTTACCCAAATGAGTTGAAGATTTTGTGCAAAAACCTGCACACAAATATTTATAGCAGCTTTGTTCATAACTCAATAACTGGAAACAACCATGTTATCTTTCAATAGGTGAGTGGATAAACAAACTATGGTACATCCTTACAATAGAATATTATTCAGTGATAAAAAGAAAGAAGCTATCAAGCCATGAAAGGACATGGAGGAATCTTAAATGTATATTGTTCACTGAAAGAAGATACATACTATATGACTCCAGTTTTATGATATTCTGAAAAGGGCAAAATTACTGAGACAGTAAAAAATCTGATTGCCAGAAGTTCTGGGGGAGGAAGGGAAGGATTAATAGATGGGGCGCAGAGCATTTTTAGGGCAGTGAAATTCTTCTGTATGATACTGTAATGTTGGATACATGACATTATGTATTTGTCAAAACCCATAGAACTGTACAACATAGAGCAACAACCCTAATGTAAACTATGACCTTTAGTCATTAAATGTATCAATACTGATTCATAAATTGTCACAAATTACCACACTAATGCAAGATGTTAATAATAGGGGAACTTTCTGCTCAAATTTTCTGTAAACCTAAAACTGCTCTAAAAATAAAGTCTATTTAAAATTTTAAAGTAATTAGTATAGTTGGAGAAAAAAATTGGCCCCAAATATAACAGACGTTAGTATGGTGGCCATATACCCTAGTTGTCTCAGAACAGTTTTGGTTTATATCTGTTGTCCTCGTGTCCCATTTTCATTCTCAAAGATGTTTGGTTTGAATTATAAATTATGTTGTCAACCTAGACAAAAGGTTATTATGCATATAAGTATGTATATATATATATATATATAATTAAAATATTATTATATATATCATAAACTCCTATAAAGCATTAAGAAAGATATATTGCCCAAGAGAATAATGGGTGATATATATGAATATGTGTATAGTCTGCTAGTGCTGCCGTAAGAAAATACTACATATTGGGTGGCTTAAACAGCAGAAATTTATTTTCTCATGGTTCAAGAGGCTAGAAGTCCAAGATCAAGGTGTTGGCAGGTTTGATTTCTTCTGAGACCTCCTTCCTTTGCTTGCAGATGGCTGCCTTCTCACTGTGTCCTCACGCAGTCTTTCTTCTGTGCACACACATCTGTGTCTTAATTTCCTCTTCTTATAACGACACAAGTCACATTGAATTTACGGCCCACCACATGACCTTATTTTACCTTAATTATTGCTTTAAAGGCCTGTCTCCAAATATAGTCACATCTGAGATGCTAGGGGTTTGGACATCAACGTATGAATTTGCGGGGGGTGGGGGGTGGGCAGGGGACACAACTCAACCCATAACAATAGATAATTCACCCAAGAAGTACAGATGGCCAATAAATATATATCAATATGTTTAATATTATAAAAAACCAGAGACATGAAAATTTAAAACAATAATAACTGACAACCTCCCCCAGTAGAATGACAAAAAATAATAAAAGAAAATTCTACCTAGGGTTGGCAAGGATGTAGGGTATTGCTGTTTGTTGGTAGAACAAATTGATACAGCTTTTTTGGAGGGAAACTTGGCAGACTCCATCAAAATGAAAAAGTACATATCCTTTGACTTAGAAATTTCACTTCTGAGACTTGATTCTACAGAAATACTCAAGGCACAAAGAGACATGCATAAAAATGTTAATTGCAGTATTTTTTGTAATATTTAAAAATTGAAAAAATATTTAAATTTCTATTAGTAGTTAAATAAGCTGTGGTACATCCATACTATGGAATGCTATATTGGGGTTAAAAAGAATGAGGCAGACCTACGATAAAATAAATATCATATAATATCCTATGAATAAAGTAGACCTATGATAAAATGGAATCATAAAACACATAAAGTAACTCAATAAAGAGGAAATCAAGAACAAAGAACAGATGGGACACATAGAATGCAAATAGCAAAATGGTAGATTTAAGCTCAACAGTATCAACAATCACATTAAATGTAAATCGTCTAAATACCCCAGTTAAAAGCATAGATTATGAGGTTGGGTTTTTCTTAAAGTATGATCCCACTATATACTGTTTATAAGAAACCCACTTTAATTATAGCCATAAATAGGTTAAAAGTGAAAGGTTAGATAAAGATATACCATGCTAATACTAATCAAAAAAAAGCTGGAGTGGCTGTATTAATATCTTACAAAGCAGATTTCAGAGCAAAGACTATTTCCAAGGATAAAGAAGGTTATTTCATAGTGATAAAGGGATGAATTCACCTAGAGAACATAGTAATTCTAAGTGTATATGCACCTCATAAATCTTCAAAATGTATGAAATGAAATAGAACTACAAAGAGAAATATACAACCCACAATTATAGTCAAAGATTGCAAATCCTCTTGTCTTTCATAATTTTCTACTCTTGTTATATAGGCTCTTCTTTATCTCTTTAAACTCTTAAGGCCCTTGTCAAATCATTTGATAGTCTGTAGTTCCTCTGGTGTGAATTATTCCACTTGTTGGGCCAGTGGAATATCTATCTTGGCATTGGACCTCCCCATATATTTTATAATTTTCGTCTGTGAGCTCATCTTCAATAGGAGTTATTTTCCACAAGTGTCCTGTAAGGGCTCTGCATTATTAAGGCTTCTTTTGGGATGATTTCACTATTGCCTTCTCCTACTCTTTTTGGGGTTTGTCCTTTCTGACCCTCTACGGCTATAGGTTTCTGTTTCATTTCTGGTGTCTAGAAATTTTCTTTGTTTGCTTTTGAGCTTAGCTATGTTTTAAACTAAAATTTAAAACAAATATGCAATGTTTCACTGTTTGGAACAGGTTTGGGAAATTCCCATATCTGATAATTTTTGTGTTTTGATTGGATGTCTCAGTAGGGCTCCCATGACACAACTTTGAAATCAGTCTTCACCCAATCTCTCTCTTTGTTATCCTTTGTCCTGGAATTATAAAATTACTTTATAATGAGTTTATAATAAGTGGGGTTTTTTTAAACTGGAAAAAATGACATTTCAGGATTACAAGCTGTCTGCGTTTTAGGATGGAGACTAAAATTTGCTTCATGGAAGATGTTCCTTTGTTTTTGAATGTCCCACTTGAGTTGGCCCTTTTAGCTATGCTAATATAAAGCAATGACCCATCATCCTTGGTGAGAATGGGAAAGCACTGATGGGGTCCTAAAGGAGATTTCTTAGTCTAAAATGTTAATACCCTTTAGTAATATACATTGAATGATTTGTAGAAGTCTGCCTCTGAACATTGTTTTATTCAGAGCACCACCATCTCCTAATTTGGAATCAGACTACCCTATGCCTGAAACTGGTGTGTTCTTGCAAAGTGGTGTGTGTTACTCTGGGATCAGTTGTTTGTACAAGATAAGAAGTTGAGATGGAGAAGAATGTGGGAGAGAAGTGCTCACTTCTTCAGCTTAGACTGGAGAAAACAACTGACTGGGCCTGGCACAGCCCAATCTAGACTTGGGAGTGGGTGTCCCTCCCAAAGTGCTGTTTTAACCTGACCATTCTAACTTTTAGAAAATGTCCTGGCAGGTATTTTGTTTTGATATTCCTATTGTCAGTAATGCATAGAAGAGGCAAATTCTGGGGCAGGACAAGAGGGCTTTGGGAGGCAGATCTCAGCTGGGAGTAAGAGTGAAGAACTACTTCCAGGAGCTGGGTTGGCTGTGGGGTCCTTGCTTAGACCTGAACTCCAAGGAAGAGGGATACTTGGAAGATGCCTGATGGTGGGAGGAGGTTTATTCCTGGCCACCTGGAGGTAGTTGTGGGTGAGGTGGGGAGTGTGCTTGAAAAGAACATTGAAGTTAGCTCGGGGCTGTGGGCTCTCAGCAGAGCCACTTCTGAGAACAATGATAGGATACTTTCTGGTGTGTACTTCCCTTTTCCTCCCTAAGATTTCAGGCAATGTTGTTAACTTGTCTTTTGCCGTGGTGTAGAGAATTAGGAGAGAGCTTGGCCCATGCGTTGGGCAGAGGGACTGAGGTCTGCCTGGCTCTGGGTGTAAGGGTACCTTGGGGAGAGATCTGGGCAGAGTGGTAGGAGGGGCAGCTGAGCAGGTAGCCAGGGGCAGAGCTCCCTGGAGGGCTTTGTAAGTCATTTGAAGGAACTGGACTTTATCTTGTAGGTCCTGGTGAGCCACTGAAGGATATTAAGCTATAGAAAGAAAACCCAAATGAATATCTCATAAATTTGTAGACAGCTGGAGTGGACATCTACTGTCTTTGTCTGGCCAATACCTCTTCTACCTTCCTGTGGTAACAGATCCCTTCTTTCCTGTGGGGAACCTATTCCATCTGAGTTGGGTAGAGCTGATTGCAGTCTTCTCGAAAACAGAGAGTGTGCCATTCCTGAAGCCTACACGATCCTTCCTTTTATTCAATACATGAGCCAATAATATATTTTTTCTCATTTAACCTAATTTGTCACATTTCTCTTGCTCATAAGAGAGAATGCTCACTGACAGTTGTGTGTTCTCCCTTTCTCTTCCCTAGACTCAATATCCTCAATTCATTTGACATTTGAGATGGTTTCTAGACCCCTCCCTGCAAAGTCATCCTCCTCTAGATGGAGATGTGCGCACCAGTGTCCCTGGGGGACCTTCTCTCTCAGGGTTGTATTTCAGTCAAGGACATGATGGGGTCTTCTCTGGAGAAATTGAGATAAAAGGTTGATATCTGTGGATCAAGTGCTGGGGAAGACTTTTGGGTGAGCCTGGTCATAGCCATGTATGATTTGAGGTATCTACACTTCTCTAAAGAATGAAGCAACCTGGTTCTACCTCAGGGAGTTCTCAGAGGCCAGCACCTTGAACAACTTCAGTAGAGGGAAATCCGGGGTTTCCTGCAAGACTTTGGGGGGATTTGTTCCCAATCTCCTCTTACCTGTTTCTACTGAATTAATTCCCTTCCTTCCTTCCTCCCTTGCTTCCTTCCTTCTCTCCCTCCCTCCCTTTCTTTCTTCCTTTCTCTCCCCCTTTCTTTCTTCTTTTTTATGCTTTTGTCCCCTGAAGCTGTTTTCTTCTCTCTGCCCTGTGTCAAGACACATATAAAATATAGATCCTTTCCCTTGATTCTCCCCAAAGTAGCCCTAGCATAGGGCGTGTGTGACACATTTTCCTACATATAATTGGGAGAGCCGTGTTGCATCTTCGTACGGAGAACAGCTTAAAGGTGCATATCAGCGGGGCTTCCCAGGTGGCGCAGTGGTTGAGAGTCCGCCTGTTGATGCAGGAGATACGGGTTCGTGCCCCGGTCCGGGAAGATCCCACATGCCGCGGAGCGGCTGGGCCCGTGAGCCATGGCCGCTGAGCCTGCGCGTCTGGAGCCTGTACTCCGCAACGGGAGAGGACACAGCAGTGAGAGGCCCACGTACCGGGCGGAAAAAAAAAGGTGCATATCAGCTATTCCCTTGCTCTTCCCCACCAGCACCGCATCCAGTACGTTTCCAGCCTCACTCCCCCTCCCCCCTTCCCCCCACCCGGGACCGGAGCCCGCCTCCCACAGCATCATTTCCCCTGTGGAGCAGCTCATTCCCACCGTCTGCCCAGACGGCGTCTGGGCCAATCTCTGCCTGCCCAGAAAACGTTAAGGACCAGTTTGAAAATTACTTTTGCCCTTAACACAATCAAATTATTGGTCTTAACTCCTTCTCCTACCCGTCTCTGTAGGCACGTTAAGGATTCATCATCCCTTTGATATGAATTAGGCCGCCCCCTTGGAAGGCAGAAGTGCTAGAGTAATTCCGTTGGTGGTTTAAATCACAGCTTTTTCCTTCCTGCTGCTCAAGTTTAACTATAGCCCAGAGATGTTTCCATTGACCTCGCCCACCTAGTTTGACATATCCTTCCCCCTCTGGCTGCACCCCTCCCTTGTCAGCACCTCCAGAACCCTATCCTATGACCCCAATACACAAGCCTTCTCAAAATAACCCAAGCCCTTATTTCCCAGTGCTTGCTGTCCCCAAGCTGGAAAACCAGCCACAGGGACCATAGGAAGTCCCTCTTCTCCCTCCTCCAGCAAAGTCCTAGGAGCCCTGCTGCTTGCCTGGGGTCACTCTGTGTCTATGAGGCTGAGGGTCTCACAGTGTGTGACACGGTCAAAGAATGGTGAGCCCTGGCAAGTCCCCAGCACCCACTGGGGCACCGAGCTGATGCAAAGCCTCAGGAGGTGTTCATCTGTATCTAAATCGCAGCTCCAGTGCCTTCTAGGCCCTGAAGGGAAGCAGTCCAAAGGGAACTTGGTCTCCCCAATGCTGCAGCCTCATCCTGAGCGACTCTCCCTCTATCACTGTGCCCCAGCCACACTGGCCTCCCTCCAGCCCCTCAGAAGCCCAGCATCCTGGACCCCCAAGGCCAGGAGCCAGGACAGCCTCTGCCCCCACAGGTGGAGAAACGAGCATGGATTCAGGGTATGTCTGGAGGCAGAAATGGTCAGTTGTTGCAGTAAATATGGTGGTGGTGAGCATGCTGGACCGCCTGGGTCCCTCAGCACCTGGTCTAGGGCCATCCTTACCAGCACTCAGGTACTTCTTTTCTGGCCATTTTTATGTCAGCGTGGCTCAGCCAGCCTCCAGGGGAAGGATGGTCAGGGGGACTGAGGGCTCAGCAAACTTTGCTGCCAGCTTAGAAAGCTCCCTCACAATGACACCAGGAAGGGTAAGAACTGGTGGGAACAGAAGGCGGGGGAGCCTGGCAAGGGAGTGGCACTGGGCTTCCCCACTGGATCAGAATGGGGGCAGGACAACCCAAATGGCAGGGGTCCCTGAACTTCAGTCTCGTCAGCTGCCCACTCTCTGTAGCCGTGAGGAAGAGCTCCCAGCTGGCCGGCTGATCTAATTTCAGGAACCCTCTCTTCTGAAAGACAGTTCACACTCAGCTTCGTCAGCTCCAACTTCCAGAGGTCTTCGGGCTGACTTCCTGCTTCAGAGCTCCGACCAGATCTGGCAGGTGGGCGACTCAGTCAATTGGGTTTGCCTGGTAGGGGACTGAGGGCACACTTCGGGAGTGGAGAAGGAGGCAGGGTCACTTGGGATGGCGGAAGAGAGAGAACAGCAAGTAGGGGCTTGATGTGAGAGGGGTGGGCTATTTGCTAAATAAAATGTAAACCTTTGCCAGGTTTTCTGCCAAGAAGAGAGAAGTGGCTGATGAAAACCATATGTCTCTAAGTAAGTGGAAGGGAGGAGCCCTGCTTTGCTGTATGTGTTGAGGATACGGCTGTTGGTCTCCCAAGCAATGGAAAAATCTCTATTTTAAAGAATACAATGTTTAAGAGGTGCTCTGAGACAAACCACATTTCGCAATTAAGTAGTTTACAAGGTCAGCAAAGGAAGGACAAAATAAACTAGCCAAAGAAGGTCTTGCTAAATGCCAAAATTTGTTTAAAAGTTCAATGCTACCGTCCGAAACTGTAATATAGGCTTGTTATGGAGTGTTACAAAAATAGCCCAGAAGATGAAACTCTTCCTGGATGGAGAAACAATTAAAAATGCTTTAAGTACTGGTGCACATATTGAATTTCTTCATGTTTGAAAAAAGTAATTAAAAAAGAATGCAAACTATGTCATTTTCTTTTTTAACTCTTTCTACATTGATCCTGAGGCAAAGTAAACCTAGAGACACAGACAAACAGAACTACTGTTCACTCTTTGCAGAACGGAACTCTAATTTCTTCATCCAACATTCACATTCGAGCATAATGCGGTTCCAACCGGCCTTCCCTGAATTTCCTGCATGGAATGCTGCCGCTGGCTCTGCCAGCCAAACACCCTGCCCTCCACCCTGTTTGCAGGCTGCTACCTGTGGGGTTTCACAGGGCACTCACCTGCCCCTGGGGTGCCCTTTCTCCTGGCTCAATGGAAGGTTGTTAGCTGTTCTTCAAGGATAGTAATTGCCAAATTCTATCCACGCCACTGTAACTCCCATTTGAGTCTTTTGCGTACATAGATTCTAGTTCTCTGGTGAAAGTCTCCATCTTGTCGTCGATTTTCTTGACCATTTTAATCACAGTGATTTAAAAATCTGTACTGCATCAGATAACGCCACTCTTTGGATCACCTGTGGGTCTGTTTCTATTATGGAGATACATTTTCGGCTCTGACTGATGGGACATTTCATCAGAGATGATTTATCTGGTTTTCTGGAAGGCAGTTCAAGCGTCGGCACGCCATCTTAATCCAACCTGGGGTTGAGCTGGCTTGAAGCTGGAGGTCAGACTTTGAAGGCTGCTCTGTTTCTGGCTCACCCAGGCTCCTAGCACCTCACCCTTCTGGGGTTCTCCCTGGGAGCCTGGGTTGTTTTCTAGGGTCCTTCCTCTTGGGTGGGCCTTTGATTCCCAGTTTGCTTCCCCAGCCCCATCTTACCGCCAAAACTCCGCTCAACTCTCTAGTCTCTCGTCCGTGCTTTGCGCTCAGCCCTTCACTACTTGGGCGGACGCTGCTTGTGAATCAGCAAATGCCTCTGGGGAAGAGGACCTGGGAATTGTGAACTAACCTACGGTGCTTCTCTTCTCCTCTCTTTTCCCAGACATCTTGGCCCTCAGGTCCTACTTGTCCGGCTATTTTGAACTCCAAATTTGTTTCCTTACTCTATGAGATCGCCAGAATCTCTAACTCAAGTTCTCAGATTCTTCTCTACTGCTTTCTTCTTGGTTCTTAGTCTCTTGGCCCCATACTGCTCACGAGCCAGGGATACCTTAAGGGGAAAAGTAGCACCAAATGTCACCTCCATATGCTCCCATCTCTCTGGGATCCTGACCTTTCAAACAAATGGCTGCAGAAAAAAGGCTTTTGGATTTTGTCCAGCTTATTTTTGGTGAGAGAACTGGTCTCGAAAGAGCCACTCCACTTACAAGAAGTGGAATCCTCTACCCGCCCCATTAGAAGGTAAGCTCCCTGAGGTCAAGGAGCTTGTCTCCATCCCCACTGCGGTCCCAGGCAGATCTCATTCATGACATCTGACTATGACCTACGCCTGGGCATTTCCAAATGTCTGTGTCCAGCCCGGAGCTCTTAGCCCCGCGTATCTGACTGCCACTTGTCATCTCCAGGAGGCTGTTGCACAGAAACTCAACACGTCCAAAATCATGTTCTTCCCCCCAGTCTGTCCCACCCCCAGGCTCCCAGCTCAGGAAGGGGCATGTCCTCCATCTACCCTGCGGCTTATGTCAGAAATCCAAGGGTCTCCATTAGCAATCCCCACTCCCTCCCCTCCCACTTCCAATCCCCGGTGCTGCTGATTCCACCTTAAAACGTCACACGAACTCACCTAGTTCTGTCCTTCTCGCCACCGCAGCCCTGTTCTGGCGCTGCTTCCCTCCCTCCTTCTTCAGGAGTCTCCTCACATTCCTCCCCAAAGCCGGGCTGGCCTCCTTCCAGCATGTTCGCCAGCCACCCTATGAGCAGAATGACCCCTTGAAAACAAAAATATGACTATGTCATTTCTCAGCATAACGCCCTTCAATGACGTCCACTGCTTTTAGGAAAGCTTTGAAGATACACCCTCAAGGAGCCACCAGGCCCACAAGTTCTACCCCAACCCAACTTCCAGTCTCGCTTTGCCTGACTCGTGCCCTTGACACACATTCCACCCTTAGGCCCTTCTCAGCTCTGCCAGCACCTTGAGCTCCTCTCTCCCTGGGGGCTCCTCTGCCAGGAGACACTCTTCTCTCCCGTCTGCTTCTCTCCAGTCCACCCTTCAGGTCTCTGCTAAATGTCCCTTCCTCCAAGGAGCCCCTCTGACCCCTAGAGTTGGTGGTGTTGTCATTGTGTCCTGCACTCTGTTCACAGCACCAGCACGGAAACAATTGTACAGTTAACCAAGTGATTACTGCCTACGTTTCTCCCCTATTAGATGCCAATCTCCTTAAGGCCAGGGCTATGTTTGTCTGGTCACCACCATGTCCTCAGCACCAGCAAAGTCCCTGAGACATCTTAGAGGATCTGTAAATAGTTTTCTGAATCAGAGAATAAAAGATAGAGGTCAGCTGGCACTCCCTACCCAGACAGCCACCCAGCAGAACACAGTGCAGGGAGTGCCCAGCAGAGAGAGGGAGGCTGGGATGGGGTTTCTAGTTAGCAAGTGTCTCTGAGAGCGTGACTCTAAAAATAAGGAATTCTAAATTGCTGTCTAATGCAACTTCTTATTGCTGAGCTTAACGCACTGGCCGGAGAGCCAGCAGATCTGGGTTCCAGTCCTAGGTCTGGCACAAATCATGACAAATAGCATTTTTATAATGCTTCGCAGTTTACGAGACATTTCCACAGATAGGATCTCATTCAACCAGCTCAGTGACCTCCAGCAAGCAGCTTTTAGAGGCCTGTTGGGAAGGAGGAGACCAGGGAATGAGCTGGGTTCCAGACCCTGCTCTGCCCTGCTCCCCACGGGATCTCAGGAGACTTTCCTCCAGGCCCTGAGTCTACTGTAAAATGAAGGGGTCCAACTAGGGGATCTTTGAGGTTAGTCTATTGGAATTTAGAACTAAAAATTCAGGACTGCTCCAATCAGAATGCAAAGTCTTTGGAGTGTCCTTTTTCTCTCACGTAGCAGGGCAGCGCCCCCCAGAGGCTCCCAACAATGCCATGGGTGCCCCACCGAGGTGTCCCTGAAAGGAGGAATGAAACCAGGACTTTTGTGCAGGTGGGTTACTTGAGAACCCATCCCAGGGAGCAGGAGTGAGGGGCTAGGGAGAGAGGTGGAGAAAGAGGAAAAGCCCAGCTGGGGTGTGTGTGTCCTGATCACTCTGTCCCAAGGGCTATAACCTTATCAGGCCCTGCTGAAAAGCCACAGAGCACCTCCCAGAGCTGTCGCTCAGAAGCACAGGCGTGGGAGCCTTTCTCCACCAGTTCCCAGCCTGACTGGTGGACAGTCACCCCAGGGAGTGTCACCCTGAACTTCTGGGCTGTGCTTACCTGCAGGCTGAGGAAGCTTCTTGATAGAGCAGACCTGGGACAGAAAACGCAAGGAGAATCCTTCAGGCAACACTCTGGGATGGACCAAGCTCTCTTAGACCTGTCCCCGCAGCAGCCCCAGAAGTCAGAGTGGGAGCTGGGTCACCAGGGCATCTGATACAAGTCGCAAAGGGGCAGGTGCACCACTGTCCAGCCCCAAGCAAGAACGGGAGCTGGGGCTCCCATTCCCCCACCGGTCCTCCACCCTCTGAGTGTCCAGGCCCCCCACCCTCTTTTCTGCAGAGCTTTGTGGTGTCCTGGGACATTGAAAATGCAGGTGGGGGTGTCTGTCCACCTGGGCAATTCAGATGGGGTTCAGCAGAGCCTTGGAAAACAAAATGTTCTGCTGGATCCTCCTTGAGTGACAGCTGGCTGGACCCGTGATGGAGCTCCGGCCCCACAGTGAGGAAGTGGGTCGCTCATGTTCCCCTTCTCTTTGGGCAGTGAGTGGTGCTCCCTCAACAGTTAAATGGTTTGTCTGCAGGCTCTGAGCTCCCCAGGCCTGGCAGTGGCAGTGGCCCCAGTTGGGAGACCCTTGCCCTGCCTCTCTGGTGGCATAATACTTCTTCTCTGTCCTTCTTTTATAAACTCTGGTCTTTTGCTTCCCTCAGGCTTCCTTTTGGATTTTCAGAAGTCTGATTTGTTCATAAAACAAGGAACATTGGCTGGTTCTAGCTCTTTTCCTATACTACAACAATTTTACTTTTTCCCCAGGCAATGTGAATGGGAGACTAAAAAAAAAAAAAAAATGTCTCTTATGAGAAGGTAGAAAAGAACACGAAGATTTAAATTTCAAGATATTCTCTGTCCACAATTCTTCCTCTGGGTAAATCTGTTTAACTCCCAAATAAATTTCACTCTTCCTTTGGGGAGGAAGGGGTCTCTTTCTCTTCAAAAGATTGGATCTAGTTCTCCATTTCTCTGACTGTACCCCAACCGCACTCCAGATTTCCTAGTGTTGTGTAATAAAGAATTCAGATAGCTTCTGTCCCTGGCCCATGGGAGGCAACCATTATAGCCTCAGGATTTCCCAAGTGAAAGGAATGTGTGTCTTCACTCTTCCTGGTGGGCTATTCAGACCATGTCTGAGCTCATGCTAATGAGATGACCCAGCATGGGGGCTGGCTGTGCCAGAAAGACCAAACGTGCAATTAGAGGGTTGGGTTTTGAGCCAGTTGATGTCAGCCCAACGGCTGCGGAGGAGTGAAGGGCTGGAGATTAAGCTCAATCACATGACTGATGATTCAGTCAACCATGCCTGCAGGATGAAACCCCAATAAAAACTCTGACCTCAGGCTTGGGTGAGCACTTCCTGGTTCATGTTACATGGCAGTGGTCCAGGAGGGTGCTGCATCCTGAGGACACAGAAGCTTCATATCTGAGACTCTCTGAGACTTCACACTATGTGTCTCTTTACTTGTCTGGTCCCGATTTGTACCCTTTATAATAAAACCGTAGTCATCAGTGGGGCACTTTCCTAAGTTCTGTGAACTGTTCTAGTGAATTATCAGACCTGAGGGAATAGTGGCCACTTAGCAGAAGTGCAGGTGGCCTGGGAACCCCAGAACTTGCAGCTGGTGTCTGAAGTGAGGGCAGTCCTGTGGAGGACTGTGTCTTTCACCGGTAAGGGCTGCACTAACAACAGATAGTGTCAGACTTGCACTGTGCCCAGGTGTACCCACCTGCTTCTTACCTCACCTGGGGAGCCCTACTCATCTGTAAGGAGGCTCTGTCTTCTCCAAGCATAGGCCCACGCCCCACCCTCATCCCAGAAGCCAGACACAGAGGCAGGAGAACTGCCCTTGAGATGAGCATGACCGAAAAGTTGACGTGTGGCGGGGTGAGAGGCCGTCTCGCTTGAAGGCACTGGGCAGTGTGGGGCGTGACTGGCTGGAATTCCCTACCCTTCCCCTCCTTTCCCCACTGTCAGTGTCCAGGCTCCAGCCTAGCTCGTCTGGCTGGTGAAGGTCACCAGGGCCCGTGGACCAGCCCTTCCAGGCCTGAGCTCCCCCTGGCTTCCCAGGCCCCCTCCAGCTGCTCTTAATTCAGTGTTCTCCTCCTGGCCTGGCCATGGAGCCTTTCCTTGGTGTGTGCAAGGAAAAGAGAGTTTATTATCTAAAACTGCCCGGATTTTCCTCTCAGGTTTCCACTCCCTAGACTTACCGTTAATAATATTTCAGTGTCTTCCAAGTTGAATGACTATTTCCCATATAAATATCCTATCTATTTGAAGAGTTACTCTGTTTCAAACTCCCTGCTCCCCACCCCCATTGCTATAACAATCCTACTCTCCCCCAGACAATATAAATGGGAAACTAAAGAACTGGTTTAAACAATCTCTTTGGATGAACCAGTCTCTCTGTGTAAATATTCAGCGTTTCAGGTTATTGTCGCCCCTTCTTTCCCCTAAGTTGGTATCTGGGTGCACGAAGCAGGCTCACCCGGCCATGGGGAGGCCTCCTTGGATCCGTGCTTGTTCTGTGCCTCTTTGCCTGGGTCCAATGAGGCATGACAGTCACACCTGGACTTCAGGGTAATGTGCTGACCTGCACTGTGAGGGGTCCATGGTGTCCCATTTGCCTCTGGAAAAGTGCCTTACTGGGCTCTGCATTCTGGCCAGGTCTTTGCTTGAGCACTCAGCCCCTCTGATGTTCTCCCTGTGCCCCAGGGTCCCCTGCGTGGCCAGGGAGGCCAGGAGCCCCACCGCGGTCACGCCTCCCCTGCCACTGGGGCACCTTCGCTCTGCACTGTGCTGGAAACGGCTAAGACCATCAGGCAGACCTCTAGAGGTGTGCAGCCCCCCTGACCCCTCCCCCACCCCCCCAGTGACCTCGTAGTAGGGTGATTCGAGCGCCAAGATTTTCAGCACCCCGGCGTCCTCACTACCTTCCTCATCCCCTCTGCCCCCAAGACGAGAAGGGCAGGACTTCCACCATTTTTCTTCCTGCCTGCCAGGATGCCCCTACAGAGACCAGGATCTGCAGCACCCAGACCTGCCTCTTGCCACAACAAAGGAATTTAGAAAATCCTTTCTCCAGACAGAGGATGGCTTTCCAGTCTGCTCAGTTGCAGGGAATTCAAAAAACAAGCCTAGGGCTTCCCTGGTGGCGCAGTGGTTGAGTCCGCCTGCCTATGCAGGGGACACGGGTTCGTGTCCCGGTCCGGGAAGATCCCACATGCCGTGGAGCGGCTGGGTCCGTGAGCCATGGCCGCTGAGCCTGCACGTCCGGAGCCTGTGCTCCACAGCGGGAGAGGCCACAGCAGTGAGAGGCCCACATACCGCAAAAAAAAAAAAAGGCTAGCTGATATTCAGAGCTGGGCAGTGACTTGCTTGAGCAAGATGTCCCCTTGCCTCCAGCACTGAATAACTATAGTGAGTGGAGCCCCCCTGGGCTACAAGACCCACAGGCTGAGGAAATAGATCAGAAACGATTTCAAAACCCAATATCTCATTTACACATTCCTTTAATAATATTTATGGTGGACCTACTATGTGCCAGGCACTAAGTTAGGACATAAACACTCCTTGAAATTGTTTGTAGTAAAAACATTATTAAGATATAATTGACCTACTATACAATTCACTCAAAGTGTACAACTCGGTATTTTTCAGTATATTTACACAGTTGTACAATTATCACCACCATCTAATTTTAGAGTATTTTCATCACCCCAAAAAGAAATCCCATATTCATTAGCAGTAACCCCTCCCACCCATACTACCCTCCCCCTAGCTCCTGGCAACCACTAATCTAACTTTCTGTCTCTATGGATTTGTCTATTCTGGACATTTCATATAAACAAGATCATACAATCTGCGGCCTTTTGCGAATAGCTTCCTTCATTTAGTATGACATTTTCAAGCTTCATCCACATCGTACCATGTATCAATACTTCAGTTATTTTTATTGTCGAATATTGATCCATTGTAAGGATACGTCACATTTTATCTATATGTTCATCGGTTGATGGGTGCTTGGGCTGTCTCCACTTTTTGGCTGTTATGAATAATGCTGCTATGAACATTCATGTACAAGTTTTTGACGTGGACAAATGTTTTCATTTCTTTTGGATATATACCCAGGAGTGGAATTGTTGAGTCATATGTGTTAAAAAAAAAAACACCCAAAATTCATCTGAGTAAATTTTAAAGTTCTTATTGGCTTTATTCAAGGATTCATGAATCAGGTGGCATCCAGTCTAGCAGACAGAAAGGAGCTCGGATGAGCTGTACGAAAGGAAAGATTTTTATAGGCAGAAGGAAGGGAGAACAAGGAAGGTATAGTGGCAAACAGTAGATTGGGGTCGCAAGGTCACTTCCTTTAACGGATGGCGGGGTCTATCAGACTTCACTAGTGACAGGTTTAAGATTCCATTCCTGGGAGAGCTGAAACTGTAATTAAGTTTCAGTTTGGTGATGTGGGGCTTAGCATGAGTGACTCCATTTTGGGCCTGTTGTCTTGTTTTTAACATACGGTAATTTTGCTTAATATTTTGAGGAACTGCCAAACGCTCTTCTAAAGTGTCTGCACCATTTAACGTTCCCGCTAGCAGTGTAGGAGGGCTCCAATTTCTCTACGTCCTCACCATCCTAGTGGGTGTGCAATGATATCTCGGTGTGGTTTTGATTTGCATCTCCGTCATGGCTAATGATGGTGCTTTTCACGTGCTCGTTCATATATATCTTCTTTGGAGAAGCGTTTATTCAAATCCTTTGCCCATTTTTTTAGTTGGGCTATTTGTCTCTATTGTTGAATTCTTAGCATTCTTTGTGTATTCTGGATACAAGTTCCTTCTCAGTCCTTTTTGAATCTGAAGAGACATCTAAATCAAGCACATAGAAAAGCATTTCGGAATTACAAAGCGATGCAAAGGTAAGGTGATATTCTTATTGTTACTATCGTTATTTGTAGGAACGGATGAAAACCCTCTCTAGGATGAGAGCCTGTGTGTAGGGGTGGAGTGGGCAGGGATTGGGAGTTGTGGGGGGATAAAAGCTAAAGGAGTGAGGAGGGTAGCAGAGTTTGCAAACCTTGGTTACCTGTGTGTGAGATGAGAGAGAAACACCTCTGTGATTTCTGGCATATTCCTTTACCACCTGTCTAATTATTTACTTAATATTTTTCTCTAGATGGGCTCCTATTTCTTTTCATCAAACAGATATATTTAGAAAGGAAACATATCACAGGTAGAAATGGCAAACCTGCATCAGTTTCAAAAAGGAATGGACAGGGGCTTCCCTGGTGGCGCAGTGGTTGAGAGTCCACCTGCCGATGCAGGGGACAGGGGTTCGTGCCCCGGTCCGGAAGGATCCCACATGCCGCGGAGCGGCTGGGCCCGTGAGCCATGGCCGCTGAGCCTGCGCGTCCGGAGCCTGTGCTCCGCAGCGGGAGAGGCCACAACAGTGAGAGGCCCGCGTACCGCAAAAAAAAAAAAAAAAAAAAAGTAAATGTCTCCCTCCCCTTCCCAGGCCTTCTCCCTGAAGATAGCCACTGTTCACAGTTACTTTCACATCGAGGCTTCCAGAAAAAATTTTCATAGATCTACATAAGTATCCTTCAAAATTTTATCCCATTCCTACGGTAGCACTTACCCATTTCTAGTGAAGCATCATACTGTCCTCGACCTTTCTTTTTAAGTTTTTATGTTGGCTAGTTTTACATACAGCACATAGAGACCTGCCTCATTCTTTTTAATGGCTAAGGAGCATTGTTTCCTATAAAAGATATATCATTTATTTTACTACCCCCCCTATAATGTACACTTAAGTTGTTTATGGGTTTTAGTTCTACCAAGAATGCTATAGTAAACAAATATTTATGTATGAAGAGCTTATCCAACAGGTCAGATTAAATCCATAAGAGAGATTTCTAGCTATAGAAATGCTGGGCAAAGGGTGGCTATGTTTAAAATGTTGACAGGGATGACGGGATTGTGCTGTACCAATTTATTTTCTCAGCACTTGAGCATGAGTATGCCTGCTCCCCTCTCCATCCAGAAAGTTCAAAGACTCTCACATGGTCTTTGGGTCGCTAGGGCTCCTCACATGTGCCTCATGCGCCTTGCCTCAGGGAGCTTCTGGGGCCTCCATTAAAATTAATAAGTAAACTAAGTTCTCCATTAAAACTAGTAAGTAAACTAAAAAAAAAAAAGGAAGACAAGGGAACCAGGAAACAGAGGGTGTCAAACAGCGGAATTACAAAGATGACAGTGAAGAGAAGCCCATGATACTGGTGCATGCAGCAGGCCTGAAAAGCAATGAGTCCAGATTAGAATTAAAGAGTTAGGAGTTCCAAGAGTGATGCCCCCAAGAAAACAAAATGAACCTATAGGCGGTGTAATGTATATCACCATATTAAGAGGAACTTTACAGTTCTGCAGAAAGTTTTGGGATGAAATAATGATAGAAACACTGAAGCCTAAGCGAAAGGAATACAAAGTGATTATTAACTCTGGGAAAAACAAAGAGTCTTGCAAGAAAGAAAAATGTAATCACGTTGCACTAGGGAACTCAGCTATGAGCAATGTTTGAATAATACATACATAATATGTAATAGTATATACAAATGTAAAAATAATATGTATATAATAATAACATAAACACTGAATTTTGATTCAGGCAAATCATCTTATATTGGGAAGTTAGGGGAAGGAGAAGTAGTATACAGAGAGAGATAAATCCTCTCTCTTTTTTTTAATAGTAAGAGGGCACAAAATAAAGTCTATAATGAAAAACATACCAATAAATGGCAGTATCAGCACTGTCTTTAGAAATACTATGCAAATATTAAGGAAAAACCAAGAGAAATAGCAAATTTTTCTTTTAAATGCTGCCTCTGGAGAGCAGGGGTAAAAAGGTGGTATAGGACACTGGGTATTAGTGATATTAATTGTGAGCCTTATAGCGCTATTGGCTTTTTTAACCTATTTATCTGTCTTACTTTGGTAAACTAGACTGGCATATATAGGATGCTACAGTTTTTGTAAAATAAAGTGTTATACATACATGCATATGCACACACACACAGAGAATACCTTAGGAACGGGACACACATGCGCGCACGCGCACTTGCCGATCTTAGGTCAGCTCCTCGGAGGGGACCTGGGCACTGACTACATCAGCGTTAGTGTGGACGCACTGTCTGTAACGTGAAGGGGCAGCTTCGATATGGGTGCCCAGCAGCACTTGCCGTGGCTCAGGGAGCAGATGGTACGTGATGCTCAGGGGTGAAAGCAGCCGTCGTGGGCTGCCACGGCCAAGTTGAGCCTGACTAAGCTCCGATCACTTCTGAACAATTTTCCGACGTCACCTCTGACAACGTGCTGTGATTTTCCTACAAACGTGACAAAGGAATGTGGCTTGGTTGACTACACTTGGATGGAGTTAGCCAGTTGAAAAAAAGTAACCAAGAGACTGATAAACAGAGGCAATCTTTGCAGGAGAGTGCCTCTGCCCTTGTCTAAATGCTTTCCCACCTGTGTTTTGCATAGGGCATAAAGGCCTGGTCACTGGATCTGCAGATGACACATAATGGGAGGGGCAGACCACACGTGACGGCTTCTTCCCCGTCCAGGGCTGCCTCCAAGAAGGGGTCTGTCCACCCTAAATTTCTAGCCTGTGGGGATCTTCTTTCACATCCCGTTGCTCTCTGAAAAGAGCAGGTCCCTTTCATCCTCAGCTTTCAGGTCAGCCTTCTATGACTTCTGGTTAAATTTGCTGCCCTAGAAACTCCTGCCTTCCAGATGTCTCTTTGGGCTCCGTGCACTGGCCCTCCAGGGCCCTCATCTTCAGCTGTGGCTCTAGACCCCGGGTCTGGGACCTGACACAAAAAGGGCACGTGTGGCTTCCTTTAGACCTCTGTGGCTAGGCCTGGGTCAGCCCAACTCAGTCTGAGCAACTGGGATTATGCTGTATCACTCAGGGGTGGCTCCTGACACGATCTAGGGCTTGGGGTGGATCTGACGTGGGAGACTGAAGCCTTGCCCCTAGCTCCTGCTCAGGCTGACCTGGCCATAAGGCCCCTCTGTCCTCTTAGCAACCTTGAGGTCCCCCAAATTTTCAGTCTCCAGGCCCTGTCCTGGCCGTTAGCCCCTGGTCCTCCTGGAGCACCAGGAGGTCAGCAGGCAGAGTGGTTACGCACTTGCTTCCTGGAAGCCAAAGGCTGGAGCTCGAGGCTCAGCTTTGCCATTTACTTGCCGTGTGATCTCGAGCGAGTTTCTTACCCTCAGGGAGCCTCAGTTTCCATACTTACAAAAAGTATCATATGTATCAACCTCACATGATTGTTATTAGGACGATAAGATGATCAAATCTGTGTCAGGAGTTACAGCAGTGCCTGGCACAGGGATCGGCGCTGAGACTGTGGTAGCTGTTATTTTCATGGTATTATCACCTTTCTGCAAATGAGGAAACTGGCTCAGAGAAATGAAACGATTCGCCCAAAGTCACACAGCTTGGAAGTAGCAGATCATAGGACTAAAAGCCACAGTTTCCAAGCTAAAGATAGGGCCATTTATAAAATACCTGCAGGCCGTTCCATGGGGCAAAGAACAATTGACCCCATGGGATAGGAGTGAAGCCCAGGTCGGGGAGCCCAGCTGGGGTGGAAGGTGTGGAATTGGAGGCTTTCACTGGAGCCGGGTTCTCAGTGCTGCCTGTATAATACAAATACAGAAGCATGTAGAACCTATAGGGGCCTGGGCCCCATGCTAGCCTTGAATGAGAATCTCTAGAGCTGAGTACGGATACTTTCACAAGCTCCTCACATGATGTAATGTGGGACCCAGTAGAAAAAGGCTAAATTGGAGGGCCTCAGAGGCAAGGATTTGGACAGGATGCCAGAGAGGGGTCCAGAGTGCCTGCACTGGAGGATGGAGGGGGGTGAATGAGACTCATTGGACAGAGGGCAAACGGAGGCCCAGAGTGGACATGGCAGGTCCCAGTCCCGCAGAGCCCGCGGACAGCCCCTCCCCTTGTCTAGCCAGGTGTGGCCGGAGATGCAGCTTGGGTTGCTTGTTTTCTGGCAGGCGGGATGTGTGAGTTTTTCAAATGGCTTTGACTTTTGAGTCTATTAGTGATTAATTCAGAGCTCCATTTAGAGCTAGCTGATCCATATTTGGAGGAGCAGAACGTTTTGTGGCAGCCGAGGCGCAGCCACGATTCATCCGCAGGCAGCCCACCCACTTGGCAGCCTGGGAAGGCACGAAGTCTGGGCAGGGCCCTCTCACAGCACCCCCTAACCCAGAAGGCTCTTCAGGGTGGGGGGTTGGGCCTGGGTGGGAGGTGGATCCTGTAGAGGTGGGCAGTACAGCCCAAAGAGCCTGGCTTAGGGTTCAGACCCCACTCTACCTCTTCCAAACTGCATGACCTGGGCAGACCCCTTCAACTCTCTGAGCCCCGGTTTACGCATCTACGGAAATGATCACCCCATACCTCTCATGCAGGGTTGCTGGGAAGATGCAATGAGCTAATATGCTTGAATGCACTCAGCACACAGAGCTTGGGACACAAGAAGGGGGTAGTAACGGCGGTGGAGGTTCCTCCTTTTCCCCCTGCAGTCCTTCTGAGACCTCCCTCTCTGGGCTCCTGGGGAAGGAGCTTTGGCGTCTGCAGCTCTGGCTTCACGCTTACCCCTGTGTGACCTTAGACAAGGCCAGTTAGTTTACCTCCTTGAGCCTCAGGTTCCTCGTTTGTAAAAGTGAGATAATGGTCCCTATCTTTCAAGATTGTTCTGCAGGTTCCACGAAAAACGTCCATGCGAGCTGGCAGCGTGCAGCGGTCACTCCCAGTGGAGGACCAGGGTGGGGGACGGTGGGAGTAACCCACCCTGGGCAACGGCCATACAGGTGCCTGGCCTCAGAGAAGTCTTAAAAATTAATATAATGTACTGAAAGTCAGTCTGCTTTTTATCACCCCACAGCAGCAATTCTAACAATGACAGCGATCGAATGCTCCTTTGGACTGGGGCAGACCACTGCCAGTGCCCCTTCCCCTTGTAGGCCACTGGACCCTCCAGGGGCGATGGCTTTCCTCTCCTCCTTGCTGTCCTTCGGTGTCCCTCCTCCCACCCATACTCTCCTGGAGACAGTCTCTCCTCCCCCATTTCACACCCCACTTCTTGGCTCTCTCCCCAACTTGTCGGTGTAAAGTCTCTGGCGACAGCTGGGGCCCCATACAAGGCTGACAGAGTTCATTCTCCAGAATGTGGACTGGGGGGGGCCACAGGATGAGGGCTTCCCCTCCTGGCCGGGGGCAGAGTTCTCTCCTGCCTGCTTCCTCTCTGTGATCACACAGCCATTTCCCCCTCTACCTGCCTGTGCCTCATAAACAAAATCCCTTGGCGCGGTGAGGAGGCCGCAGACAGACATTGATTATTGGATCGATGGGGACAGTTGTTCAGTCCCACAGTCTGGGATCAGCGCGCTGGCCTCGGGTGGCTGTGTGATCTGCTGGCAGCAGGCAGCTGGGTTCTAATCCTGACTCGGCCACACCCACCGAGCGACCTCTTTTCTCTGAGCTGAGTTGAGGGTGGGGCTGGCCAGATGGCCTGGGGTGGCATGCTGACATCCCCAAGGCCCTGCTGGTTTCTCCATTGCAAATGAGGGGCTGGAGCGAGAGAGGACAGAAGTCCCTTCCGGTGCACTTGCAGACTGTGTTCAGGCTACAGAGCACACACTCACATACCTTTCCTCGAGCCTGGCGTATCTTTGCATCCACCACGGTGCGCTGGCACACTGGAGCACCAGGGATGTTTCTGGAAGGGTGGAATGATCTATAACTGTTTTCTCTGTGTCAGTTAATTCTGAGTCCCCTTCCTCCAAAGAGAGCCCGTGGGAGAGGGGGCCTGCTGGTCCCCACTCCCCGCCCACCACGCCTCTCTTCTTAGCATCCACGACTCCTTCCTGAAGCTCTGTCCCCACGGGAAGTACTACAAGGAGGCCACCTTGACCATGGACCAGGTCAGCTCCCTCCCAGCTCTGAGGGTGAGTCCACGGGGTGGGGTGGAGGGGGTGGGGGCGGCCTCACTGGTATCTGCTGAGGCGCGGAAAGCACTGGTCTCAGTGTCCTCACCTGTGAAATGGGTGGAGTGGTGGGCCGGCTCAGATTCCATGTGCTCCCTGAGGCCCTGTGCACTCCAACAGGCTGTGTTGCACGAGCTGCCAATCTTTTAGGGACCATCCTTGAGCTTTTGTCCCTGTTGTGAAAAGACTCTGCCCTTCCCCCAGGGTGCCTGGAAGAGCCCAGAGGTGCACGATAAAAGGGCTCCCCAATCACTCCTGAGATTTTAATTAAACTTTGTGCAAAGCATAGAGAGGTAATGCCAGGTTAACAAATCATGGCAGTGTCAGGCTTCCTGATTTTTCATTCGGATCTTGGCAGAATAATGGTTTGAAGGTGTCATTGTGCAGTGAGAGCCCATCTTCATTTCTGTCTGGAGGAAGACAGGCTCAGAGAGCTGTGGGCGCCTCTTTAAAGAGGGCCGGGGGCGGGGTGGCAGGAGGGGTTCTGAGGGAGAGATGGTGGGTGGGGGGGCCCCTCCGAAGTGACAGGCCTGTTCTAGGGCAAAGACCGAGAAGGAACAATAGCCCGGGACTTGCAGTAGAGGCTGGAACTGAGAAGACAAGGGAACCAGAAGGGGTGTGGGATCTCGGGGGGAGCTGGGAGCAGAATCCTCAAAAAGGTGACATCATTGGAGAAGGTGTCTATCCCAGATGCAAAATGGGGAGCCTGTCCTCCAGGCTGTGTCCTCCTCACACACACAGCCCCGCACACCCTCACACCCGCAAACACTCAAACACAAGGTGGGGGACTTCTCCCAGACCTAGACTGAGAGGCAAGGCTGAATGGGGAGCTTCTGCCCTCCCCTCCCTGGACAGGCGGTGGTGTCACTGTTCAGTCCCAGAATATCTGAATGCTAAGCTTGGAAAGAAACTTAGAAACCATCAGTCTAGTCACTTTCCAGTATTCGCCACTCTGGTTTTATCCATCGGAAAACTGAATCCCCAAGAGGGAAACAGCTCATCCAGGGCCACATGACACGGCCAAGCCTGGAAGTCAGGCAGGACTCTGACCCCACGGCCGGGCTTGCACTTCCAATCAGGGCTTGACTCGGTGCTGACCTGTGTCTGGGGCTGCCAGGCGCCTTGGGGAGCAGCTGGCAAAGACCCGCCCTAGAGGGCTGGCACGGAGGGTGCTGCATGACCAGTGGCCCCAGCACTCTGGATGGATCCAGCACACCCTAGACACGCTTGGGGGCTCTGATCTGAGGCCCAGAGGAGAAATCACTGGACTAGGTCAGAGGGCTGGGTCCGGGCCCAGCTCCATCACACTCCACGGATGACACATCTCCCCTCTAAGTTTAATCTCCGGTCCGGAAAACAACATGCGCACCCTGCGCTGTGTAACAGACCTTGCAGGGATGAGCCATGGTCCGCTGCACCCTCCATTTTGCTCGCCTTCCTCTCCCTTTTCTTGGGGTCTGGGGTGGGGCCGCCAAGGCTGGAGAAGAATGGAGGAGGGGCAGATGGGCACTTGGGCAACAACCCCGGGTGGTCTGGGGTCTGCTTGGCCGCGGGCTCGTCATCTGGCAGACAAGGGCTGGGGGCCGATGCAGCAGAAATGTCAGGCTACTGTAAAGTGCTGTGATGTGTGAGGGGCTGTGGGCGGACCACCGCCCCAGGGCGAGGCCACAATCTGGGTCATCTCTGGAGCCCTAGAGCCCCAGGAGCTTGTTCACCGGACAGTGGCTGGGGACTGAGACGGGGTCTTGGGACAAGAGTAATTTTACATTTCTTATTTCATCCTTCTAAACGGTCATTATTTTATTCTATCCTACAAATAAAAACCACATCATTGCAGAAAAACTGGAAAACACAGACAGAAAAGCAAAAATATGGTAAAAATCATCACGTAGCCTACCTCAGGGTATGACTGTCATGATCATCTTGCCTTATTTCTTTCCACACTTTTTTTTTTAATGTGGATATATAAGTGTTTATTGGGATCACACTGACTTTTTTGCTTGTTGCTTTTTTTTTTCTTCCCCTTTTTAGTTTCTTTGTTGCTTTTCCAACTGGTTCTGAACAACCAGTACCATCTCATGAATTGAGGACACGGAGCCTTTGCCACATCTAGAGAACTAGGGGACAGGGCATAGGGCCAGGACTGGAAGAGCTGGCTTTGAACTCACTTGCTAGGCAAGTGATCTCAAGCAAGTCACTTCACAAAAGGAATGATTGAGGGTGAGGGGGAAGCAAATAGGCCCCAGCAAAAGACTAGGAGGGAGGGGTGCAGCGTGGAGCTGTTTTCCTGCAAGTGAAAGACCTGGCTCTAGGTGCTCCCAGGCATAGGCATGGGTCCAAAGACGTAGGTTTCTCCACAGTAGAAGGAAGCACTTTTTAATCATCAGAGCTGCATGCAGAGGGAATGAGCTCCCTGTCCCTGACGGGCACCAAGCGGGAGGCTGGCCAAGCATTCAGCTGGGGTGTTCTAGCACACACCTAGGTATCAGAGGAGACTGGACTGCGTGCACTGGTGCCCTCCTCACCCTCCGGGTCTGAGGTTCTGATTCCACCCTGGAGCTTGGTCTTACTCTCCTTTGTGTCATCTACCACAGTGTGTCCCAGACTTTGGACTTCATAGTCCGATAAAATCCACCACCCCCCTACTCAAAAAATGATTATTTTGAGGAAGGACTAGCTAGAAATGCCAACTTTCCAATTTTGCCAAGTAAGGACTTAAAACATGTCTCCACAATCATCATTTCATTTTTAAAAGATGTTCATTTTAGAACAAAAACGTAAGAAGGATCTAATCCCAGAAGCAATAACAGTTCTTTCCACACACATCCCCTTTTGTTCTTATTTTTCTCCCTCTGTTACTGGTTGTCAGGAACTTTGTCCCTGATCATGCCTGGTCCTCAGACTAGCATCTGGGGTTTTAGATCCAGGACTCAAGTTTCCGTCTGTGCTTTTCCTGTCTTGGTCGAAGTAGAAAGCTGACTTCCCAAAAGGAGCAAGGAGAGGGTTGATGGGAGGTGGGGCCCCAAGTGTCCCCGTGTCCTCTACGGCCCCAAGGACGGGAGCTGGGTGACTCACCCTGCCCAGAACACATCTCTGGAAAAGCATTGAGAACGGGGCCCCAGGGAGCTCTGGGTACTGGTATTACTTGGCTCAGGGTCCTGACTGATCTGGGAAGAAAGTTCTGTTTTCTTAACTTGGATTCACTCGTGGAAAAAGTAGGTTGGTTAATATTGGGAAGCGTCTGTCTGTCAGCGGAGGGCAAGGCAACAGCGGCCTGGGCAGCAGAGGCTAGCGGAAAAGCCTGACCACAGGAAGGCCCTGCTGGGCCAGGACGCACTGCCCCTTTTTACCGAGAAGTTTCTGTTTTCTTTTTGTCTGCTGCTCTGTTTGGTGTATTTAGAAGTGAATTAGCTCAGTGTTTCTGTTCTTGTAAATAATGATCTTGCTTTCTGTAAACACAAATGAGGAGTGGCATGGTGTGACCCGCCTGGGTTTCTAGTTTCTGGGACCAGGACAGCCAGCCGCAAGACCTGGGGGGAAGGTACTGGGGTCTCACAGGGGGTCTGGTGGAAGCTCCCACACTGAACAGGGCCACCGCGCACCTCCGGCCTCTTCCCACCTCCCTTCCTGGGGTTCCTGCAGGCAGGTGGTCTGTGCACAGCATCAACTCTGTAAAGCACTGAGAGGTTTGGGAAGCCGTCGAGGTGTCAGGAGACGTTCCAGGTACGGCTCCTAAGGTTTCAGCTCCAGCTTGGTTTCCATCTATCCCAGTTTTCCTGGGCCTTTCGGAGGCCTGCCTATATATAGGCTACTTAGAATAGCTTGCAATAAACTCACTCCCGTCTCTTCTCGCGTATATTTCATCTTCCTCCCTTTGCTCTCTCTCCTGGGAGCTTTCCTCAACTTTATCTTCATGTCCAATTTAGTTTTTCACTTCTGCCATCATGATTTTCGTTTCCAAGGGCTCGTTTTTATTCTCTGTTTATTTCTCTTTCTTTTAATAGTACGCTCTCATTTTTACTGGACGTAATGTCTTCTCTGATCTGTAATCCAAGGTGCTTCTTTCCACGAGCTTGTTTGGGTCACCATCTCTCATGTCAGAAGCTTTCCTTGGGTACTTGGTAACTGTCTGCTCATAATTAAGAGTGGAAGGTGTTGCTAAAAAGCTGTTTCAGAGCTCCAGTCTCTGGGTGGGGTTCGTCGACTGGGAGCTTCCCTGAAGGGTGAACTGAAGGGGCCATTTCTTGAGGACAGTCAAGAACAGGAGGAAAGTTCTGGCTGTCAGGATCCTGGAGCTCAGCTGGGGAAGAATCACTGAGGAACGGCTGCTATTCCCCCGTGTCCTCTCTGTCTTTGTGGGTCACGCCTCTAAAGACTGCTTTACTATAATTTTAGTGGGTATCGGAAGGGAATGAAAAGAGATGCAAGGGTTCAACCTGCTATCTTTATCCAGGATTGACACCTGCATTCCTGATGTTCAGTAATACGTTTCAAAAATGTTTCCAAAACACCCACTCCTCATTGTTGCTGAGTATCTTGAGGGTCTCAGAATCTTCTACACAGACAGCAGCTGTCCCCAAACTTTTCTCCTGGAGAACTCTCCACGTCCGACCTCCCAGATGCTCCGCTTGGCTGGTATCCTCAGAGCCTTGCTCCCTGCTCTCCCCTCCCGTCCCCACACCGCCCTGCAGCCCAGCCAGGCTGCTCGGGGAGCCCCCTCCCTCCCCACGGACCCCTGGGAAAGGTCACTCGTTGTCCTGTTGATTATCAGAGGGCAATTCCCACGGAGAAGAGACATTTTTTGGAGTCTGATGAATAGGGCTTCCCACACCCGGTCCTTATCCATTCACCCCAGAAGTAGTTATTAGGCATTTACTATATGTTGTATATGGAGTGAGGTCTTGGGGGCTTAGAAGGCCTTTTCTCAGCAAATTCAGGGATAAGAACCAACAGGAGAATCACAAACCTTGGGGGCTTTGCAGAGCTCAGATTCTCGCCTCCAGTGCCCAATGCTGGGGCCCAGAGAGGCTCACAAAGGCTACGCAGTGGGCGCAGTCCCTCCCAGAGACACCCAGCCCAAGACACCTTGGTCATGCTGTTGGCGTCCCCTCCCAACTTCTTAGGATGCTGAGCGGCTTCTGGGGCAGTCAGGCAAGTCTGGGCACAGCACCCCTCCCTGGGGGCCGGGGAAGGACCTCCCTAGCACTGTCCTGTGGCTGGGACAGGGTCAGGGCTCAGCACTGGGGCGCTGCACTCAACTCTCCCGGCAGCCCTCGGCTGGCTGAGTCATTATCTGCATTGACAGCTGGGGAAGCAGAGGGTCAAAGGGGGTAAGCAATTGGTCCAGTGAAAACTCTGTTATTATAAATGACCATCCTGCTTCGTCTGGCGGAGTCCCCGGCTGGAAGGGGTCCGAAAGGCCTTGGGTTCTCTTCTTCCATGGGTGGTGGCACACCCAGGAAGAATTGGAATCCACCTGTCCATCTGAGAGGCGGTGGGGGTGGACGGATGGCAGTGACCGACCCTGGGGGTCTTCCTAGTGCAGTTGTGGACCAGCCTTGTCAGGGCCTTTTCATGGCCGCCTCGACAGATGAAAAATCTAAGGCCCACAGATGGGACATGCCTGTTCAAGGTCAAGGGCCCATCAGAGCCTGCGCCAAGGTTGGAACCCGCGCCTCCCGCTCCAGCCAGGCTATTTCCATGCTGCACGTTCTGAACTCCCACCACATCCTCGGGAAGCTCCGACTGAGGTTTGATCCCTATGAGGAGCTGGCCTGCCTGCCCCTAACATTCACCTCTTGGCTCCCATGAGCTCAGGGCTGTCCTCCGAGTGCACCACATTCAGCCAGAGAGCAGAGAACTGGACAAGGAGGGAAGGCAGCGGGCCAGGAGCGGGTGGGGCTGTGTTGCTCACCCGCGGCCCAAGCCAGGACAGCTGGACCCAGTGATAATCCTCGTGCTGTATTTAGGCCACTGCCCTGAACCTCCCCCTCCCCTGTAGATATTCTCCCTGGCTTGCTGAAAAAACAAAGAAGCAGATTGGATGGTTATAGCAATTCTGCTTTCCAGCCCCAAACGTCCACTGCCATTAGCCGAGTGCCTCTTGGTTACAAGTCCTGTTCATACCCTGCCTTATTTGCTTCTCACCACGTCTGTGAAGCACGGCGTACCTCCCCACACTACAGGCGAGGAAGCTGAGTCTAAGTTAAAAGCTCTATCCGCAGCCCCACGACTGGAAAACGCATTTGCCTCCAAGACCTGTTTGTTCTCCATACTGCATCTACTAGGGAGGATGAAGTCAAGGTTTCCGAGCAACACGTGTGCGTGTGTGCATGTATGTCTACATGTGTGTACATGGAGCAGGGGGAGGAAGGGCGTGGGGAGGAGCTGGCGGGCTGGACAGTTGGTGATTGAGGGGGGAATGGCTTTCCCATCTCTGGCTGGGTCACCTGCCGAGCCCACCCTTGGGTAGCAGATGACACATGGGTGCCTCCTGTGCTAGGGAGCTTTGCGCTTAGGTCCAACTCGTTTCGGGAGGGCGCCTCCCAGAGCCCAGCCTCTCAGGCTCCTGAGGCAGGCCTGGGAATTGTCGGATTCCCTAGTCCCCAAGCCAGGCCCCACCCCTAGTGCCCGGACTCCCGCGTGAACAAATGTTCCACTGAGAAAGGAGAGAGAACAAAGGGCCGGGCCTGGCCTGCCAAGCACCCCAGCCCAGCCTCCCAGGCTCCCACCCCAGGCCCACCCCCACTCACAGGGCCTGAGGTCACTCTGAGCCTTTCATCTCATCGGCTGGCTCTCCCAGCCCTCCCTCCCAAGATAAATACTGGGGGTGACCTGGGGCCTCCCCACATGGAGCTGGCCACTGCAGCTCTCACTCACCCAGGGCTGTGGGCAGGGCCACCTCTGTCCATTCAGCAGAGTTAAGACCGCAGCCGCCCTGCCCCGCCCCTTGCCATCCCAGCCTGCCCTGAAATCTGTGCTGTGGCCTCGCACACACATCATCTCATTTAATCCTCAAAGTTATCCTCACTTACAGCCCGCAAGCAGAGGATCAAAGGGGTCACACAGTTGATGAAAGGCAGCGGAGTCTCAACCTCCAGCACTCACTGCCCTCCCCCCGCCCCCCTGCTGCGCCCCGAGAGGGAGGGTCCTAGTTCCCTGATGCGGAGTCAGAGGCGGGAGGGCGATCTGGCAGCTGGCTCCCTCCCCGCGTTTTCAAGCATCATTAGATCTTTTTCTGACAACTTCATCAGTTAGCAGGGCTCAGAATTGGCAAAAATCCTTATTTAGACATTCAGCCAAAGAATTAAGAAGTGGTTCGTTTCAGAAAAAGCTCAGTGATGTAGGCCGCAGTCTCTGCTCCGGCCTGAGCAGCCAGCGGCAGACCGACGGGATCTGGCCTCCAGCCTTGGCTGCCGCACAGACACCAGCAGCCTTGGGCACGTCGCTGCTCTTCTCAGGGCCTCAGTTTCCTCACCTTCCAAACGGATGCGTAATGCCTCCCTCACAGGTAGTTAGGAAAGCCTGGACGGTAGGGGAGAGCGCTTCATGCCGGTTTTAGCTTTTCCCTCCTCTGGCTGACTGGCCGTGGGCCAACTCCCTCCTCCTTGGCCTCAACTTTCTATCTAGACTCCAGGGCAAGTCACAGGAGTGCCCCTAAGCTGGGGGCCATGGGGCTGGAGGGAGCCTGTGGGATGGCCAAGGGCAGCCCTTCCCCCAGTGCACCCCAATGGATGGTTCTGTACTTGCAGAGGCCTCTGGTTCGTACCTCTAGAAGGAAGCAATGTGTAGCCCTCTCCCTGCTCGCCTGGGTGCAATTTGCTCGACCCATGTTTCACACTGTGGCAGGGGGCAAGGGGCGGGGAGCGGAACTGGAGAGCGTTTGATGTTCATTTGTACGGAGCTTGACCATCCCCTACCGCCTCACATGTCGCATCTTATTGGACCCTGTCGCTGACCCTGGGAGGTAGCTATGGTGACTGTCTGCAGTTCAAAGCAGAATCAAACCAGGACCGTTGACCTCAAGTCCTACTTGCTTTGCTTCTTATCACATCTCTTCTGAGAGGTATTTCTCATCCAGCCACACCCACCTAGGCCTTTAATTCATTCTGTCGATGATCCATGTTTCTCCCAAATTTCAAATCTCCTAAGAGCACTGGCGAGGCAGTGGCCCCGTGGAGGGAGAGCGAACTCCAGAACGAGGCGGGCCTGAGTCTGAAGGCTTCAGGGCGAGTCACTCAACTCCTCAGAGCCTCGACTTCCTAACCTTTGAGATGGGAAGGACGAGCCCCCTTTTAGGGCATCGGGATCCACTGAGACGCGGGCCCAGCCCTCTCCAGGTACATACACCATCCCATCGCTCTCCCCGTGCGCGCTACCTGGGAGTCAAGACGAGGTTGACCAGCGCGTTGCTGGAGGAGAAAGCGGAGGCCGTGGCAGGTGGAGGGCCTGTCGGTGGCAGAGCCAGCAGTGGCCGGGCAGGGACCAGGTGCCCCGAGTGCACCGACCGGCTCCGCTGGGCTCTGCCCGCTGGGAAAGGCATTCACGTGGCTGAGGTGAGAAGTGAACCCGGGCTTCCTTCCAGAGGTGGTGTCTCCTCCCTCCCCACAGCAGGTGACACTGACGGGATCATTTTGAAAGTAGAGCTCACACCCGAGTTCCCCAGTGGCCCAGAGGGAACAGGCTGCAGTGGGCTTGGGGACATGCTTGTCCAGCACCTTGGTCCCAGGCCTGCGCTCTCAGAGCACAAGATAAACAAACCCCATCTCAGCTTTGCAAGAGTCCTGGTCCCCAGGGCCCTTCTCAGCCTGCTGGCTTGAGGCTTTATTCCACTCATGTCTTTTCTGATAACTTCATTTGTGGCCCCAGAGACCTCAGGCTTGTTTAAAAATAGAAAAATAAACAACATTGTTCCTGAAGTGTCCCCACCCCGCTTCGGGCCTCCTAATGAGGTGCTGGCTGCGCTGGCGGGGACTCTGTTCCCAGGATTTTCAACCCCCTGCAGGCCTTGGGCCCCTGCTGCCTCTGCTTCCCAGCTGCAAGGGTGTGGGGGAGGGCTGGTGCCGCCTGCCTGGAGCTCTAGGCCAGCACGGCTCCGCACAGCTGGACCCATTCACCCAGGCAGAAGGCCAGGTCGGGCCCCTTGCAGGCCCAGCCACAGAAGGCCCTGCGAGGGAGCTTCCCCTCTTCTTAGCTCTGGCCTCAGCTCCTAACAGAACACAGGCCCCTTCTGTGTGCTGGGCACTGGATGAGGCCCCCAGGATGCAGCCCCTCAAGTCTCCCAGGCACATCAGGCTTGTTGTTCAAAGTCCTGGACTGGAGTTTTCCTTCTGTGTGTGACCTCAGTTTTCCCCACGTGAAAAATGGACCTAATGACAGCAGCCCTGCCTACCTCGGAGGGTTTGTACGCAGCCTGCGTGAGAAGATGGCTGTGAAAATGCTAAAATGCAACAGGCAGGTGGATGGGATTTCAGGCAGCTTCAGAGAGGAATAGCACCTGGAGGCAGGGAGCGTCTGTGCCCCTCTGAGTGGCGGGACCCCTCTGAGTCTTTTCTTTCTTTAATTTTTAATTAATGTAGAGTTGATTTACAGTGTTGTGTTAGTTTCTGCTGTACAGCAAAGTGATTCAGGTATACATATATATGTGTGTGTATATATATATATTCTTGTTCATATTTTTTTCCATTATGGTGTATTACAGGATAGTGAATATAGTTCCCTCTGCAATATAGGAGGACCTTGTTGTTTATCCATCCTATATATAAGAGTTTGCATCTGCTAACCCCAAACTCCCAGTCCCTCCCTCTCCCACCCCCATCCCTTGACAATCACAGGTCGGTTCTCTATGTGTGTGAGTCTGTTTCTGTTTCACAGATATGTTCGTGTGTCTTGAATTTTAGATCCCCCATATAAGTGATACCATATGGTATTTGTCTTTCTCTTTCTGACTTAACTTCATTTAGCATGATAATGTCTAGGTCCACCTGTGTTGCTGCAAATGGCTTTAATTCATTCTTTTTCATGGCTGAGTAGTATTCCTTTATATATATATATATACATATATATACCCCACATCCTTATGCATTCGTCTGTCAACATTTAGGTCACTTCCATGTCTTGGCTATCGTCAACTGGGATTGCTGAGTGGCATTGCTGGATCATATGGTAGCTCTATTTTTAGTGTTTTGAGGAACCTCCGTACTGTTCTCCATAGTGACTGCACCACTTTACATTCCCACCAACAGTGCAAGAGGGTTCCACATGGGGAGTCTTTAAACACGAGCATCAACCTCACACCAGGGTTTAGATGGGCGGGAGCAGTGTCCCTGGATAGCCACCAGGCTGGTGGAGGGACCCAAAGCCACCCACTGGGTAGGTGGCTAAGAAATGGGGGTGTTTCCCTTGAAGAAAGACTCAGGAGGACATAACCCTCTTGACGAATTTGCTGGAGGGTGAAGGAGGAATTAGATGGGCTCCGAGGGTAACCCTAAGGTGCGAGGGAAAAGTGACCCTGGGGCTAAAATTCCTAAACAGATCGCACTCTTGGAAACAAGACTAGGCTCATCCTGGGATGAAGTGCTGGGGGACCAGGCTTCAGCTGTGGGTGGGTCGCTTGCCCAGGAAGTTGACGCAGAGACAGTGTCTTCCCATCGGCTGAAAGTCTCTGCATTCTGAGCCCCGGCCAGGCTCTGCGAGAGGAGTCACCCACCTCCCTCTTTCTCCCTGAGGCCAAATGCCAGAGGAAGTGCTCCCGGCAGGCTGACCCAGCGCTGAGGGGAGCTGAAGCAGCTGCCGTGACCCAGACGCCACTTCTCAGGCAGCAGAAAGGGAGAACATCAGAAACGGGCTCTCTTCGGAGATGGCTGGAGGTACCCCCTTCATCCCGCCCCCCGGCTGCGCTGGATCCAGAGCCTCTCCCTTGTCCCGCCCCACGAGTACCCCCAGGACTCAAGCAGCCCCCCTCCAGGAGGGTAGTCAGCAAGGGCAGCTGGCGGGGCAGCTCTGGGTCAGGGCCCAGCTCCTGCGCTGCACAAGTCGTGCCCTGCCTGGCCAGATGCTTCTGCTGCTGTTCTCCTGGGCAAAGGGCCTCCCAGGATAGGGAGACTCACCTGGGAGAGGGGACCGAAGCGGCTCCGCCTCCGTCCTCAGATGCCATCCTGCTTAGAGAGGCCTCAGAACCAGCAGGCAGAAAGAGAGGCCGGGGACCACGGTGCTTTCCCAGGCATACCAACCAAGAGGGTAGGACGGCAGCGCGAAAGAGCCGACAACGCTCTTCAAACCTGGTACAATTATCAGGAAAAATGAAAATTGCTCACTACTTGCTAGTTACCAACCTATGGCTGCATATTTTGGGATGTATCTGGAAAGGGACAGGCAGAGACCATGAGATGACCTGGGGCCTCCTTCCACCGAACTTCCATTCTCAGGAGCATTCCCTGCCGGGCCTTGAGAAGAGCAGCCCACTGCTCTCTGGGTCTGGGAGACAAGAGTGTAGATCTGTCTGGAGTCCAGCCCTTGCCCCATAGAGAGCAAAGCAGAAAAGAGAAGCAAAGCTCTTGCTTCCAACCTCTTAGGAGGAAAAGCTTGTTTACTTGCTTAGCAAATTGTCTCTGGACAAATTGTCTCTTTTTAATTTGCTTTTTATTTATTGTTAAAATCATATGTTGACATTAAAATACATTTTCTAAAAATGAATTCCTTAGCACCCAACCATCCTAACAGAAGCTGTCATTTTTCTATTTTCTTTTGCCACTTTTCCCCCAAGCACACTTTATTTTACATCACTGCAGACAAACAGATATGATTTTATTTTGTGCTCTTTCTCCATTAGGCCTAAGTGTTCCTTCGTGTTGCTATGTGGTCTGTGTTGGCCTCATTTTAATGGTTGCATAATTGCATTGAGTTCTGATTTACTAAACCATCCCCTCATTGCAGGCCATTAACATTGTTTCCAGGTTTGGATATATATTTTTTGATGCTATAAATAATTTTTCAATAAACTTCCTCATGTATAACTTTCCTTATTTTTTAAAAATTAGTTTCCTATTTAGATTTCCAGGTTCTCCTTGGAGGCATGAGATAGATAGGGCCGTCCACTCTGGGAATCTGAACTCTGCAACCATTAAAATGATAATTATATTAACTATGTAGCAGCACGGAAAAACATTGACGTCTCATTGGGGGCGGGGCACAAAATAAAAAACTGGGCTGTTAGATATCCTTAACCCAAGTCAGTGATGAAAGATAGAGCCCTGTGACGCATCGCTAGAGACCGCTCTCCAAGTTGACATAGGTGCATAAACATCATTTTGCATGCGGGTTTTCAATAGGCACTTGTGTGTGTCGTCCAGTCCGTGTCCTCCATCCTCCATGAGGGTATTGTGTGAGCACTTCCCCAGATGTGCGGTGCGGCGGGGGCTGCAGAACTCCCAGTGGCTCCTGTGAGCCGGCATCAGCTCATCCTGTCACACCCCCTCAAATGCCAGGATTCGCAGGACACTTTTTACCCTTCCTCTCGGTCGTCCTTGAGCTGCATTAGCACCAGCCATAAGCATGCTCTTGGCTCTCAGCCTGGACCCCTGTGGTGACCCAGGGGCTTAACATATCTGTGTGCATTTGTTTGTTTGTTTTCATTTTGATCCAGCGTCTTCCTGGAACACACTCTATGCAAAGAGCTCAGGTCTGAGGGTCAGACAGACCTGAGATCACATTCTTGTTCTTCCTCTTACTTGGTGAAGTTATAAAAGCTTTCTGCTCCTTGGTTTTCTTCATCTATACAATGAACTTAACAATATCTGCTGCTCGGGTTGATTTAAAGGATAAATGGGACAACTTACGTGCATGTGACTGACATAGCGCCTGATATACAGTAAATGTTTAACAAGCACCAGTTTCTCTCCTTCCTGCTTCTCTCCTTGGGCCCAAGGGAAAGTATGGATAAGGTGTAGTGCCCAGAGGTCTGGCCAACAGTAGGTGCTCAGTGAACGCCTTGGTGATGATGAATCATGGCTGGCTGGCTGGGCCCTTAGCAGTCAAGGGCGGGCTGCTGGGGGTGGGCCGATGTTCCCAGGATACAGGGGGAAGAGCAGAATAGGAAGTTGGGGGTTTCAAAAGTCCAATAATCCAAAATATCAGGGACTGAAATAACACAGGACCTTTGAGTTGCTTTGGTTTGGATTTTCAAAGAGTCACTGGGCATCACAGGAGAGAGAGAGTAGCAGCTGCGGGTGACAGAGGGGCTGTAGTGTGAGCCCATTTCAGTTTATATCAGTTGAGTCAAAGTGAGGGGCAAAATAGATCAACTGTTGTCACTTAGATATATTAACAAAAGAGAAATTGTCATCCTGACGCAAAGATACACATTTTACAGAGTTCACAGGGGAACATGTTCCCAGGGTGCCGGGGGTGAGTGTCCCCAAACAGCTGCAAAGCAGCCCCGACACCATCTGAGGAGCCCTCCTGCTTATAGACAGGAAGGCAGCTTATAAACAGCGGGCGGGCACCAGGAGGGCTGGGGCCAGGGCAGCCCTGCCGCCCCGTTCCCGCTCCCATGAGAAGCAGAGTGGCTCCCGATCTGGGCTCTTCTCTGAACTGTCTGCTGCCTGGTCTGCCCTGGGGTGACATCATCGCCTTAGTCACCGCTTCCCGCTCCGCACAACCTGCCTTTAAAGTACAGGTACAGATTGTGTTTTAACGGGTTTTCATATTGGCTGTTGGGAACTTTGTTTGCTTTTTCCACAGAAAAATAGCAATTTTTTTCTTGTTATCCTAGTAATTCCATAAAGCAGCAAAGCTAGAGGACTGAACCAGGGAGTCGTTCATTCAACAATAGCACTTTATTTGGTGCTCTGGTAGAAGTGGTTTCCATCAGAAGGGCTAAGGTGGTAAATGGAAACATTTCCTAAATAAATCTGGCAGAAATTGGACGAGGGAAGTTAGAGGGAAAACAGTTAAAGGACATGCTTGTAGCAGAGACAGTTTGTCACAGGTGGAGGTGACTGTGAGCGATGAGAGAGCAGGAGAGGGAGGCCCACGTGTGTTGGGGTGATGTAACTTGCCTGCCTCTGCAGGGCCCGGCCTCAGCCTGTTGGCTGCGGGGAGGGGCGGGTGGAGGGAAGTTAGAGGGAGCAGAAGTGAGCTTTGTGAGGTGTCTCTGCAAAACACGTGTTTTCAGGCTGGGTGTTTGCCCTGGAGCGAGGCTAGAGGTTGCCCGTGCTGTACACCCCTACCCCGGTCTTTGCTGGGTGGGAAGCTGTGTCCTGGAAGGGACAGTACGGGGCAGGGGAGTGGGGTAGACAGCAACTGATGTCACGTCTCTGCCATCTATTAGCACTGTGACTTTGACCAGGTCACTCAGTGTAGTACGTGGGTAGCTTACTAAGGCACAGATCCTTGGGCCCTGCCCCTACAGGTACCGACTCAAAGCCACTGGTGGGTTAAGGAAGGTGAATTTCGATTAAAGCTCCCGGTGGGACTCAGCCGCACAGCCGGTGTGTTAGCTTCTCTGTGATTCCTTATCGTCAACTGCAAAATGAGGTTACGTCGAGGTCAGTGCTCAACACGTTAGCCCCCTTCTTGCCCTTCTTCTCACCAAAGCTGCTCTCCTTTGAGTTCCCCGGAGATTTCACTTGGAGGTGATGCCTCTGGCTGTAGTCAGCAGTTGTCCCTATAGGCACCCATGGGAGCCAAAACTAACATTTCTGTGCCTATCGGCAGGCAAGGTCAGCAACTGGCAACACTTGGGAGCTTTAAATCAATAGCCGTGCCAGTCCCTGGGGGTGCTGGTGATGCTGGTGATGCAGAGGGGGGGACAGTGAAGTTGGGTGGAGAGAATTACTGATGATAAAGTTTATTGGGGGCCTGCCAGCACAAGGTGTTTGGCAAATATGATTTCATTTGATCCCCATAAAACCCCATGAGCAAAGTTATGATTCTGCCCATTTTACAGATGGGGAAAAGGGGAGGCTCAACGATCTGCCCAAGTGCACACAGCTTGTCTTGTCATTCTCGTTACCCAAGAACTTGAATATTGTTTAATGTGTTGTAAGACACTGTAGAGTTGATCTCAAGCTGTTAAAATGCTAATGTACAGATGTGAATAGACACTTCTCTGTAATGTAAGTTTTGTGTCTCCTGTAATAGGTTTGATAAATAAGTGAGGGGACAATTGGTCTTTTGCTTCTCTTTTTTTTTCTTTTCTTCTTTTTCTTTTTTTGCTTGGACAAGTTACACTATTGAAAAATTGAGATCATATTAACCTCTAAATCTGCAAGATACCAGACTCTTGTAGATGTCAAATAAAAAGTTATAACTTTATTTAGAGTCAGTCTGACTCCAGAGCCTCTGCCCCTTCCATTCCCCACCTCAAGCCTCCTACAGCACAATGCCAGGCCCCTGGGCCACCCCCAAAAACTCAGGCCTGCAGTCCCCTGAGCTCCTCCAAGCTAGCAGATGGCTCTTCCGGAAGGATCCTCGGGGCATTGGGAAGTACCTGTGGGCCTAGAATCTGGGGAGAGATAGGTGTGGTTGGTCTGAGTTCAGGCCACGTGGTCCCATGGATGTTTAATAATATTTACCATTTTTACTGCATTTCCCCCTGATTTGTTTCATTAGCGACCCACCTCCATCTGCCAGCAGGACACATCCTCAGCCTGTCCCTGCCAACCCATCTGTCACCGGGAGACAGCTCCCTAACAGGCCTCTCTGTTTTTAGACTTCAGGAAGGTTGAACATCTGAAACATAGAGCCTGTCCCTTTCTTATAAACAACTAGCGGGAAGGCTGCCTCTGGGGCTTGGCCAACAGAGAGAGTACATTCACCTAAGTGAATTTCTCATGCCCTGTGCTCCCTACCCCTAGCTTCCCTGAAATGAAAATGCCAGGCTTCTCTCCACCTGCTGAAGATCACACAGGCCAACCTGGGCCTTTGAGGATTCAGGGTCCAGGTTAAGCCCCACTGTTGCCCTCCCCTACTTAACATTTTTATCCAACTAGGTGACCCCAGGGCAGCCTGGAAGAGGAGGAGACAGCTGGGGGGCATGTGGAGAAGGAAGGGGAGGCCCTGCTGCCTTGCCTGGTTCCCTGCCCATCCACCCATCCACCCCCAGCCCACAGCACCTCCCACTGTCGCACCACATCACTCCCTACCTGGTCTGGCCTTGATGCCTGCTCTGTCTCTGTCTCCTGGCTGGTTTCTCCTCCCTGCCCTTTGTTGGTCCTACCGCCCAGCAACGTTAGCTTGTCCTAGTTCTTGTCCTTTCACCCTGCTTGGACTTGATTCAGACCTTCTCCTACCCTGTCTGTGTCTGCAGAGGTTTCTTTAAGTGCCTAGCCTGTGTCCCGTGGAAGACAGAGGTGGCGTCTCCAGCACTTTGGGGGCCCCAGGACCTGGGTCAGTACCTGGCACACAGTAACTCACCTATGCATTTGCTACAATGGCTTAAAATTCAGGCCACGAGCCTGTGTCTCATCCCTAGCTGAGGAAGCCACATCCTTCAGTTCTGCTGGTTTGTCCTCTGAGCAACTGCCAACTGGCATGGGCATGGGACTCAGGGTAATGCCTCAAACCCTGCCTGCTCTGCATGTGCAAGAATGCGATTTTGAGAACTTTTCTTGGGAAAAAAAATGCCTACCCAGTGCAGTTAAGAGTAGTGCTGTAGACAAAGCACTGACTTAGGAGCTTTCCTCCTCCTTCTCTGGGCTTTAGTGTCCTCTCTTTGTGAAACGTAATGGTAATATCTATCCTGCCACCTGCCTGTGAGACAGTCACAGCCTAACTCAACACCTTGCACACAGTAGGCGCTCACTCACGTTGGGTTTGGGAACTGACTGCATGACTCCAACTCAATACTGCCACCTTCTGGTAGAGTTACTTTAGTGCTGAAGGGTGACTCGGTTCAGACGCAGAACTAGGAATTCCTCCTGGGCAACAGGGTTGAAGGAAGAGAAGCCCTCCAGTTCAGCCCAGAAGCTCCATCCACCTGTGGCTTCCAATGCTCCAGGTGACAAGCTCATCCATTTCCCAAGGGGCAGCCACTTCCCAGGTAGCACAGGATTACAACGGGCTCCATCACCCACCAGATGATAGACCTGGAATTCCTGACCCTCTCTCTTTTCCCCCAGTGACCAACTCCCACCATTGGATAAGGGCCTTTTTTTTTTTTTAAATAAACATTTAAGTCCTTTCTTTTTTAATAGAAGCACTTAATGCTGTTCATTTTCCTGTACACACTGCTTTCACTGAATACCACAAATTTTGATAGGTTGTGTTTTTATTTTTATTTAGTTCAAATTATTTTCTAATTTCCCTTGTAATCTCTTTGAGTGTTTCCAAGATATCTTTCTAATTTATTGATTTTGATTTATTGATTTTCTAATTTATTGATATTGATTTCTAATTTAATGTTGTGGTCAGAGCATATCTTGTGTGATTTAAATCCTCTTAACTTTATTGAGACTTGCTGTAAGACCCAGAATATGGTCTATCCTGGTAAATGTTCCAAGTGCATTTGAAAAAAATGTGTGTACTACTGTGCTGGGTGAAGTGTTCTATCAAATGTCAAGTAAGTCAAGTTGGTTGATAGTCTTTTCAAGTCTTTTATATTCTTAATGACTTTTTTCTCTATTGTTCTATCAATTACTGACAGAGGAATGTTGAAACTTCCAGCTATGTAATTGGATTTGTCTCTTTGAAAAGAGTTTAAAATGAGAAAAAGATCTTTTATATTTACTTAGATATTTATCACTTCTGGTGTCCTTCCTTCGTGTAGATTCAAGTTTCTTCTGGTATTTTCTTCTCCTTGAAGGACTTCTTTTAATATTTTTTTAGCTCTGGTCTTCTGCTGATGAATTCTCTAAGCTTTTGTTTGTCTGGGGGAAGAAGAAAGTCCTTTGCCCTTAGGTTTGAAAGATATTTTTGCTGGGTATAGAATAATTGGATGAGAGCCTTTGTTCTTTCTCTCTGAGAGTATCACTCCATGTCTTTTGACTTGCTTAGTTTCTGACAACAAATCTAGAGTCTTTTTTTTTTTTTTTTTTTTTTTTTTTGGCTGCGTTGGCTCTTTGTTGCTGAGCGGGGGCTTTCTCTAGTTGCAGCGAGTGGGGGCTACTCTTTGTTGTGGTGCACGGGCTTCTCATTGTGGTGGCTTCTCTTGTTGCGGAGCACGACTCTAGGCACGTGGGCTCAGTAGTTGTGGCACAACGGGCTTCAGTAGTTGTGGCTCGCAGGCTCTAGAGCACAGGCCAGTAGTTGTGGTGCACGGGCTTCATTGCTCCGCGACATGTGGGATCTTCCCGGACCAGGGCTCGAACCCAATGTGTCCCCTGCATTGACAGGCGGATTCTTAACCACTGTGCCACCAGGGAAGCCCGAGTCATTTTTATCTTTGTTCCTCTATATGTATGTGTCCTCCCACACCACCCCCAATATATTTCTCTTTATTGCCGGTTTTTGGCAATTTGATTACGCTGTGCTGTGGTGTGGTTTTCTTCAAGTTTCTTCTGCTTGGGTTCTGTTGAGCTTCTTGGATCTATGGATTTATCGTTTTTCCTCACCATACTTTCCTCTACCTTCTGGAATATGTGTAGCATATTTATGATTGTTGTTTTAATATTTGCACGTGCCTATTCTGTCATTAGTGTCATTTCTGGATCTGTTTTTATTCATTGATTTTTCTACAGGTTGTGGATCTTATTTTTCTATTTTTTTGCATGACTGGTCATTTTTTATTGGAATCTGAACATTGTAAATTTCATATTGAGGTGTTTAATGTTGTATCCACTTAACTGTTATCCAGTTTTGTTCTTGGATGCAGTCTTGTTACTTGAAATGAGTTTAATCCTTTCAAGGCTTGCTTTCAAGATTTATTAAGGCAAATACTGTATACCTTTCTTATGTAACCATGGAACACTTATCAAAACTAATAACAGGGGCTTCCCTGGTGGCGCAGTGGTTGAGAATCTGCCTGCCAATGCAGGGGACATGGGTTCGAGCCCTGGTCTGGGAAGATCCCACATGCCGCGGAGCGGCTGGGCCCGTGAGCCACAACCGTTGAGCCTGCGCGTCTGGAGCCTGTGCTCCGCAACAAGAGAGGCCGCGATAGTGAGAGGCCCGCACACTACGATGAAGAGTGGCCCCCGCTTGCCGCAACTAGAGAAAGCCCTCGCACAGAAACGAAAACCCAACACAGCCAAAATATATATATATATTTTTTTTAAAAATTAAAATTGGTGGAACACTACTAAGTTACAAACTTTAGTTGGATTTCACCAGTTTTCTTACATTTATCTTTTATCTGCTCCAGTATCCACTCCAGGATCCTATATTACGTTTAGTCTTCCTGTCTCCTTAGTCTCTTCTGATCTGTGACAGTTCCTCCATCTTGTCTTTCATGATTTTTTGGAGAGTACTGGCCAGGTATTTTTGTAGAACCTCCCTCAATTTGTGTCTTTCAGATGTGTTCTCTTGCTTAGTCTGGGGTTATGGATTTATGCAACCAACACCACAGAAGTGAAGTACCCTTCTCATCACATCGTATCAGGGGACACATAATATCAATACAATCAATCACCAGGGATGTTAACTTTCATCACTTAGTTACGGTGATGTTTCCAGGTTTCACCACTGTAAAGTCCCTTAGTGCACAGAGCTGGACAATATACGTGTATATAGTAACCCATGTATGCTAAGCACGAATATTTATTTCTATATCTATCCTTCTATCCATCTATCTAGATACCCATGAGTTCCTACTCATTAGTCTCTGACTAATCTAGCACTCCCTCTCTTGCTTATTTGTAAGTTATTTGCAACTGTAAAGAGCCCTTTTTGACTATGCACTTGCTGGAGAAATGGTGAGGAGATGTTTTTAAGCTAAGTCCAAATATTTTCCCTCTGACTTTCATATTCAGATCAAATTTCTTGTTCAATAACTTTGAGAAGACCTTTTTGAAAAAGCTTAGTTTTTTTGGCAGGGACTGAAATCTTTTTATTTACAAAGTGTAGTTTGTGTTTCCAAAAACATCACCAGCATTTGGGGTTTATTTTCGCCTTCTTTAGTTTTGTCATGCCTAGATGGGGATTGCACTGCGGTTACCTGGATACATTTCTATGCTGACATATTTATATTCCCTTGTTCAGAACACCTTCATGCTAGGGTATATGTTATTCTTGAAACGGGAAATGTTAGTTTGTCAATTGTCATCATCTTCCTCTGGAGGACTGAAGACTTCTAAATGAGTGTGAAATTTTATGCAGACTATAACTCTCTGGATGGGTCCCAAATTTTATCGGTTCAGATTTCAGATTATTAAAGTAATAGCAACAAAACTCTGGAATACTGTAAACTGGAACTGTGCTCTTTTTTTTTTTTTTTTTTTTTGCGGTACGCGGGCCTCTCACCGCTGTGGCCTCTCCCATCGCGGAGCACAGGCTCCGGACGCGCAGGCTCAGCGGCCATGGCTCGCGGGCCCAGCCGCTCCGCGGCATGTGGGATCTTCCCGGACCGGGGCACGAACCCCTGTCCCCTGCATCGGCAGGCGGACTCTCAACCACTGCACCACAGGGAAGCCCGGATCTGTGCTCTTTAATGAGCCTTGCTCCCTTTCCTGCCTCTTTCCAGCTGTTCTTCTGTCTGCTGGTGGCTGGACTGGACTGGAGGATTCTGGCTGAGCTGGCGCTTGGCTCCGGGTGGAGAGATGGGAGAGGCACAGAGGCAGCCTCCCCTGGGCCCTTAAAACTCTCCCTGCAACACCATCAGCAGCCCTCTGCAGGGAGCTGCATGTGTGCCAGGGACGCCTGGTCACAGGGGCAGTCAGCGCCTTGGGATCTCCCTCTGGGAAGCGAGCCGCCGGAAACCTGGGGGAAAGGAACTTGGCGTTGTTGGACCAGAGACGGGCTTGGGACACTCCTGGCAGGTGCCCGCCGGGCCTCACAGAGAACTCTACCGGTCACCGCAGCCTCCAGGGCCCGGACACAGCTCTGGCCCTCGCGCTGCAGCCAATACCTGCCCTGCTCCTCACTCTGGTTCCTCCAGCATTCCCCAGCCTGATGGCCCCATGCTGCCTTCCCCTTCCCCTCTGGGCTTCTCCCTCCTTCAGCATTTGCTCCTGTCACCCTAGAGCTCTCAGAGGCCAGGGGCCAGTTCTTTGACTTCAATCTGGGCTCCATTTTTGCCCTTCTTGTCAAAAAAGGTTTTTCAGGTCATACGCTTGGCCTCATCACCACCTTTCTCTTTTGATAGTTATGTGGCACAAGGCACTGAGGTGGGAACCGTACCAGGCAGGTTCAGAAGACCTGGGTCCTGGGCTCCCGCTCGCTTGCTGAATGACCTTGGGCAAGTCAGCCCCCCACCCAGGTCCTCATTTCCACATCTGTGACATGAGGGGGTTAGTCTAGATCAGAAACCTCCAGACATTTCTGATCACGCATTCCCAGCAATAAAAAAATACGGAGCATGCACCCATAATAAGCATATGTTCACTTATAAACTCTATACCCTTACTACAAGACTAATATGTTATGAAATAAACATGCAAAATAAAAAGTTAAAATTAAAGATTGCGTAAAATATTTTTTACATAAATTCTCCTTTATTTTCTATAACAAAATTTCCTCCTTTCACAATTTTATTGTTTGCTTATAATTAATAACAACAGTGTCAGGGAAAGCCATGTGATTGGATATGCTTCATTTCTCTTTGAAATCTTGCTTTAACCCTTTGAGATAGAGCTGTTTAGAAATCTGGTCTAGCCGAGTTTGTTTTCAATGGCTGTTGTAGTTGATCCAAAGAGAAGAGATACATTATTTGCTATATTAAATTACAGTACTTATTTTCAATCCCATCCACCAATTAAAGGCTTTTGATTGAAATTAAGCTAGCAGATGTCCATCCTCCATTACATTAGTCAGCGGCTCTTACAAGATAATTGGAAAGCGTTGCGTTTTTATATTTTTAACAAATGGACTCAAACTCCACTCTTCATTTGGATCATTTTCAAACAGATTAGAAAAATCTGTTTCTAATATTTTTCAGGTATGCAGACAGAAGCATCTTTATAGGTGAGATCACATGTTTTCAGCAACAAAAATCTCATTTTCAAAACGTTCTCTCCAAAGCATGCGTTTCTTTGGAAAAGCAAATACCTTCTCACTCACTGTTAAAATAAGTCACCTTTACCTTGAAGAGTCAGAAGAATTTGAATTCATATTTTGGTGGATATCTCTGAAGTAGCAAACTGTCAACAGCCACTTAGCATAAAAAGCTCAGCAAATTTAGAACTCTTGTCTTTTTGTACAAGAATAAATCCTCTTCATGTTCGATGGCTATTTTAAGTGCTCTGCCAATAGATAAGCAGCAAACCTCCGTGTGGTTCAAAAGATTTTCATAGTCACTTTCTTTCTGATTACAAATCATTTTATAAGTTTTACTATATTTTAAACTCCTTAAAAAAAAAAAAAAACAATCACATCAATGCATCCTACAGCACTCGTGTACTTCTGGATCTAAGTTCTTCACTACAGTAGCCTGAAGGGAGTGCTGCAGGGAACACATGTATCAACATCACTGCACCCTTACCCAGAATCCATTTGCATCAGGAAGCAGCCACTCCATCAGTGATTACATTCAGACAAATCTTCCCATAAATGGTGTCTTTATTAAGGAAGTAATGTACTGTTCAGTCTACATTGTCTCTTTCCTTTAGTGACTCACAGAAATGTGGTTCTTCATGTGTTTCATTATTGAAACAGAATCTAGAGAAACCATGTTAGAAACAGCTGTACTTTTCTTCAACTATTTAGCAAATTTTCCACAGTGTGAATTTTGCTCTAATGCATATTTCTGCACACCTTCAGCAGGATTTTCTCTGCATCTTCCAACAGAATCTGTGGTCACCGTGTTCTGTTCATGTACTGTTCTTGCTACCAGCAGGTGCCACACCAACAGCTGGCTTCCCAATCTCTGTGAAACAAGGGGTGTGTGTGTGTGTGTGCGTGCGTGCAGGTGGATAACAGTTACGTGACATGGGTCTAATGGGGTGTGAATTGATTTCCTGGTAATTATTCTCCCCTCCCCCATCACTCCCAGCAAAGCCAAGTAGTGGGGCTGCCCCGAGGGAAGGGAAGATTGGTACATCGTTCAGCGGTTGGATAGACGCTTAGGCAGTGAGCTTGTTGACCCACCTTGCACCTGTCTGAGTGCAGGAGAAGAGAACTGGAGCTGGGACTTCTCATTATGTCTGATTGAATTCTCCTTGTTTCTACCTCATAGAGAAGAGCTCACATTTTAAGGAGGAGAGGTATCTGCCCATTTTCTTGTTCACTTGGCGTTTGTGTTATGAGCATTATCTTCAATTGTGGTTTCCTTGCAGGAATCTTGTTAAGCCGCCTATCCATTTGTGAGAGTTAATTTAGTTAAAATTTGGCAAAGTTATCTGTCAAGGCACTTAGCTAGGTGGAACACATCACAGAAGACTGCCCTTAGCAGGATTCATCTAAGGCAGGCAAGCCAAGCTTTTCTAGGGGAGGTGGAGGTTAAAAGACAGAGGAGACAGGAGCTGGTCCGGAAGATCTAACTGGGCAGCCTGGATTCTCCTGGACCCTGGCCACTCCTCCAACATATATGTGTATATATAGATATATATGGGATTAATCCTGTCACCTGAGAATCCTATCTGCAGTGAAGATTCCTGGGTGTACTGGTTTACTAAGGCTGCCATAGCAAAGTATCACAACTATGTAGATTGAACAACAGAAATTTACTGTCTCACAGTTCTGGAGGCTGGAAGCCCGAGATCATGGTGTCTGCAGGGTTGGTTCCTTCTGAGGGCTGTGAGGAAGCATCTTTTCCGTGCCTCTCTCCTGGCTTCTGGTAGTTTTCTGGCAATCGTTGGCATTCCTTGGCTTGTACACACGTCCCCCCGATCTCTGCCTTCACCTTCACGTGGTGTTCTCCCTGACTGCATGTCTCTGTATCTAAATTTCCCCTTTTATAAGGACACCATTCATATTGGATGCGGGGCCCACCCTACTTCATATACGCTCATCTTAACTAATCACGTCTACAACGACCCTATTTCCAAATGAGGTCACATTCTGAGGTACTGGGGATCAGAGCTCCAACATATAGATTTGGGGGGAGCCACAATTCAATCCATAACACTGGGCTACACCCCAGACCTTCTAAATCAGGATCTCTGAGGGTGGGAGTTACAATTCATGGTTTTAAGAAGGACCTCAGATAACTTGTGGGCTCACTAAGGTTTGAGAACTGCACAGCCACGTGGGGTGATTCAGAATGTCCTCTCTCCCTTCTCAAATATATAGGAATACCAAATAAAATTAAACCATAGATTTTAACATTGTAGCTGAGTTCAAAAGAAATGAAAGAGAAATTTTCATGACCCCAAAATGGAGACATCAAAACCAGAGAACGAAGTGTTGGCTGAAGCTAGGGCAGCCCTAAGGAGTGACAGACAGGGACAGGGGCTCAGAGAGGCTGGGGACGGGGTTTAGTGAGGGAGATGATAGCGCCGTGTGTGCAGTGGAACTAGTCCTTTTGCATGAAGCCTGGAGCCTTGAAGAAATACCTTGTCAGTGAAAGGGGAATAGAAAAATCAACTAAAGATTTGTTTCAACTAACTAAAAATTTGGAATACTGAGGAACTGCTGTGTGAATTCGCAGAATCAAATAGCTTCCTTAGCTGAGATGCATCTAAGGAAAAGGAATTTTGGTTGGTGAGAAGGGAGGGATCAGAGGTCATTTTGGAACACCAGAACAGAGCTGGGATCTGGTAAGGCCTGCCAGCAGGCAGGGTGAGTTTAGAGCAGGCACGGGCTGGGCCCCTGAGCAATTGCGGGCCAAGGAATCTTAGCAGGTGGGGGTGGATTAGAGACACAGAAAGCAGGAAGACGAGGATGCCAAAGATGGACCTGCTACTTTTAAATATTTCCAAGCTTGTTCTGTGACTTTAACTCTCATTAGATCTGCCCATCCCTTCTAACCCACAGCCCACCCCACCTGCCCATTCCTGGGGCCTGGATGGAGAGTAGCAAGGTGACCTTAGTGAGCTGCCTGTGAACGGGTTGAGAAGTGGTTGGGGTGTTTGCTTAGAACATTGTAGTACCAGCTCAGAAGGGACGGCTCATGAATGACCCTGGCCAGGCCCAATTTAGGGGAATCAGAGTTTCTAAACTCACATGACCCTTACTCATTTGGGACTCGAATTTGAGAACGAGCTGGTTTAAACATGAAAATTGCTGTACAAATTATAATATCTGTAGACGTTATATAACAACTTACAGCTACCATCTGTTGAGTGTTATTTATTAGTCATTGTGCAATTTGAAACCTATCCTATTTAATTCTCACAACAAACCTATTAAGTAGGTATAGTATTATCCCACCCTATCCTGTAGATGAGAAATCTCAGGCCCTGGAGATTATGTAAAATAATCACTAGTAAATAGTGAAGCCAGGACTGAAGCCTGGGTCTGTCCGACTTCTACATCAATATGTTGACAGTAGGTAACTCTGGAGAGTGAATTATAAACAATTTTTATCCCATTTTTAACAACCAAAAAAATGAGCCTGTGGAATGTACGTGCAGGAGATGACAGTGGGGAGAGTGATGTGAAGCGTGGTCCTTCAGCCCAGGTACCCTCCATTGTGTCCGTGGTCCTGGCTTATTGACCCAACATCTACGCCAATATTTAGGTTGCTGTTATTGTTTTCTTCTCAAACCCAGGACACCGTGCTTCTGATAGATTAACAAGACCCAGGGAGGCATGAACCTGACATGGATAAGCCTCCCTCCTCTTTTTCCTCCTCCCCACCCACAGGTCAACCCTTTCAGAGACCGAATCTGCAGAGTGTTCTCCCACGACGATGCGTTCTCCTTCGAGGATGTGCGGGGCACGGCATCTGTGTTTAGCGAGCAGGCCTGCCCGAGCTTGAAGATCGAGTACGCCTTCCGCATTTACGGTGGGTGCTGTGGGGATCGAGTGGTGGGACAATTGCCATGGAATAAATACCGCAACTGGAATCCATCGACGTCAACGCATTGGTGTGATGACGTTAGTTGGGGTTTCCTTGAGTATTCATGGGCACTATGCTTCTCAAGTGCTGTAGACTTTTTTTAACGGTTGAGGAGTACTACTCTCACGGGTTGATGACTTCCCCTCCATGCCATCAGAGGCAAATGGAGTCATCGGTGTTGATATTTCATGACCGTAGTGTGGGCAGGCCAGAGAGAGAGAGAGAGAGAAAGACAGGACTATATATGGGTATGAAGGAGTTATGTTTATTTTGAAGAAGTTAAGAGATTTAAACATTGAAACTAGTTCAGCCACTAAATAGCTAAGAAACCTTGGACACATCATTTTAATTTTTAGGGCCTCAGGTTCCTCATCTTAAAAATGAGGGGCTTGAGATCATCTCTGAGGTCCTATGGCATTTTTTGTTTCTGATCTCGTCTGGGAGCCACAAGGCTCCGCTAAAGTTCTGCTCTGTAGCGGTTTCACGAACCCTTCCTCACGAACACTTAGTACATCCAGGATCCCTGAAATTCTCAAAAGGGACCAAAAGGAAAGAAACAAAGTCTTCAAACAGACCACATGCAAGGCTTCAGGCTCATCATGACAAATCCTTGGCCCAAAGGACTTGTACATTTAGGTTTGTATAGTTTGGCATCTCACCTGCCTTCTTTTTCTGTCAGCTCCCCCTCTGTCTCCACAGGGTGGACACCATCTTATTCCTGCCTCACCCAAGCGGAGTTGGATAGAATGGGGTGGAGGACTTTTAAACCAGATGCACCTATGAGAGCTCAGTGTTCCCATCTGTAAAAAGGGCTTAATGATATTTTTGTATCTGATATGTTCTCAAGCTTAGTATTCAGTAAACTCAAATGAAATCACAGGTTCCCCTGCTGAGAATAGCTGAGTAAGCTTCTATCATACTGTCACTTCTGCAGATAGCTACTATAAACTCTAAACGAAATATAAATATCAACTACCTGATGACACTAGAAAGCTACCAGAAGCAGAGTTGACACTTGAAAAAAGGAAATGGTACTGGATGGTTCTCCCCCTTTTAGTTTTTTACTTTTTTAGCCTGAAGATGAGCTTCAGTAAGTGGCATCATGGACTGATAGAAACCCTGATCTCTTTCTGACTTGAAGAATCAGAGAGTTTGGGGCACTTTTCCCCTCAAAAGTGAAAAGAGAGTAGAGTCCATGAAAGAAATCCAGAAGAAGGGAGGCAAATTTTGTGTAAAAACTATGAACAAATCTCATTCTGACCTCTAAACCATATATACCAGGGCAGACTCAAAGCAACTCAGGTAAGGATAAAAGAACTGAATGGAGATTTGAGCTGCCACTGCATTTTAACAAGGTCCCTGTGTGACAGGGTTTGCAGTTTAAGTCCAATCAGTTGCCCAGTAGAATCAAAATTTCAGCACTCTTTGGAAGAATATAACAGAATCCAGAGTTTCCACATAAAGCATTTATAATGACTAAGATACAATCCAAAATTATTCAATATATTAAATTTTTTTTATGATTCATTCTCAAGAATGGGGACTGATTCCAACATCCCAGATATTGGAATTAGCTGATAAGTGTCTTTGAACAGTTATTATAATCATGCCCAATGATGTAAGAGAAAATATTCTCCTGATGAATGGAAAGATAGGAATTCTCAGCAGAAAAAGAGAAACTATAAAGAAAGAATCAAATGGAAAATACAGAACTCAAAAATAAAATATCTGAACTAAAAATCTGCTGGATGGGCTTAGCAGGAGGATCAAGATGAGAGAGGAAAGAGTCAGAAAACCTGAAGATAGAGATCAACAGAAATATAATCCAATCTGAAGAACACAGAGAAAAAAATATGAAAAGAAAAAAGGAACAGAGCCTGAGGGACGTGCTGGACAACAGGACGTTCAAACATATATTTAACTGGAGTCTCAGAAGGACAGGAGAGAATGAACAGGGCAGAAAAGATATTTGAAGAAATAATGGCCCCAAGTGTCCTAAATCTGATGACACACACTTACAATGAACATCAGGCAGGGTGAGTACAAGTGAAACCACACACCCCAACTCAGTTGGCTTAGTAGTCCCCACCCCCACCCACTAGTCTTCCTCCTTGTTTACCCCACGTATTTCTGGGAATCCCCAGCGAGTTTCCAAGGTATTCAAGGAGTTCTGGTTCACGAGCTGTGCTACCCTCTGTCAGGCCTTCCGCCACAGAGCACACGCTGTGCTATCTCTAGCCTCTCCTGTCTTCTGTCAGTACTATCCTGGATGGGGCAGCTCTTCTGGGTGGAAAATGCTGGCCCAGGCTACGTGCTGTCTTCAGGTTGTAAGTAACAGGAATTTACCTGTGTAAAAGGCATCAGATGGGGGCTTCCTTGGTGACGCAGTGGATAAGAATCTGCCTGCCAATGCAGGGGACACGGGTTCGAGCCATGGTCCGGGAAGATCCCACATGCTGTGGAGCAACTAAGCCCGTGCACCACAACTACTGAGCCTGCGTTCTAGAGCCTGCGAGCCACAGCTACTGAAGCCCGTGTGCCTAGAGCCCGTGCTCTGCAACAAGAGAAGCCACCGCGATGAGAAGCCCGCGCACCGCAATGAAGAGTAGCCCCTGCTCGCTGCAACTGGAGAAAGCCCACGTGCAGCAACGAAGACCCAACACGACCAAAAATAAATAAACAAAATAAAATAAATTTTTTTAAAGACAACAGATGAAGAGCAGCAGTACATTAGTTTTCCATCGCTGTGTAATAAGTCACCACAGACTTAGTGGCTTCAGATGACACATATTTATAATCTCACAGTTTCTGTGGGTTAAGAGTCTGGACACAACTTAGTCGGTTCCTCGTCTTAGCGTTTCACAAGCCTGCAGTCAAGGCTTTGGCTGGCCTGCGTGCTCGCCTAGAGAATGCTTGACGGGGGATGATCTACTTACAAGCTCACTCCAGTTGTTGGCAGAATTCATCTCCTTGTGTCTACAGAGCTTAGAGCCCGGGCTTCTCTCTGGCTATTGACTGGAGGCTGCCCTCAGTTTCCACAGGGTGACCTGTGCTTCTTGTCACATGGGCCTTCCAACATGGCCACTTGCTTCTTGAAAGACAGCTAGGGAGTCTCTGGAGCCAGTCTGCTGGCAATATAACATATTATAATCAGGAAATGACATCTCTGTTGCCAAATTCCACTGCTTAGAATTAAGTGCCCACCCACACAAGAGGGGTATGTGGATTATACAAAAGAGTGAACGCCAAGAGGTGCAGATCATGGGGGGAGGAGGGCATTGGAGCTTGTTCACTATAAGCAGCGTGGAACACATGGGAGAAGTGAAGCAGGCCTCCCGAGAGCCTAGGCTGCAGCTGGAGGGTGGCCAGGAAGCGAGGTAGCTGCTTTCTCCTTTTCTCTCTATTGCTGCTGGTCTCTCATCTCTGCTTCTCTCCGTGTGCCTCCTCTTTCTGCTGATCTGATTAAGCCTCTGTACCTATGGCCAGAGATGACCACCCTGGCCTCCACATGGCCTTTGGGCTTCACTATGACGGACCAGCCACAAGCATCTCTGTTTCTCACTTCTGTTTTCTCAAGAGATGCTGATTGGCTCAGCCAAACCAGGGATCCAGCTGCCCCTAGGTTAGGGGACCAACCTTGTCCAATAAACCACAACCAAGAAGAAGCAGAGTCCCAGAAATAAACATGGCTCCAGAGACCAACCACTGGGGGTGGAGATGCTGCTCAGAAATGGTAAAGAGTAGGCTGGGCAGACGTTCCAAAAGATGTCTGCCTCAGCTGTCTTTCCGTGGTTTCTAGAGCTAAACAAACAAAAACACCCAAACCTTCAGGGAACTTAGAAGAGTAGCAGGTTCTCTTGCTGTTCAAGCCTCAGGAGCTCAATTGTGTTCAGCTCAGGAATGGGGAGAATGCCCTTCCTCCTGAAAAGTCAGACAGGGTCACATCGAGGAGCAGACACTCCCTGTCCCCCACACTGTCCCTGTATCTTCCCCCCGACCCTCTCTCCAAGGCCCCCTCGGGCAGTTTCCTTCCTCCTTGAGCTCAAGTACAAAAACAAAAAGCACAGAGCCTTCATGCAAATCAGCAGTGCGAATAGATGCCCGGGGACTCATAAACTCCAAGGCTTCATCAGCGAGACTCGGGCAAATCTGAATTCTCTTCGGGCTCAGAGGATTTGTTACCTCACAGAGCTGTCAGCGAGATTAAAGATGGGCCTGGTGCCTGGCCTGTGACGGCTGCACTATACATTGAGGCGGTCGTGGTAGCAGTGAAGGAAGAAGAGGAGGAATAAAAAGAAGGGTCAGGAGAAGGAGGAAGAAAGGAGAGGATGGTGTTGGTGATGGTCTTGATGATCGTTCTTAGCCAAAGTCTGAAGACCTAACTCAGTGTTCTAACCCCTCATTACAGCAAGTGTGGCCTAGGTACCAGCAGCATCAACGTTGCCAGAGAGCTTGCTAGAAATGCAGAATTTCAGGTCTCATCTTCCACTTACTGAATCAGAATCTGCCTTTTAACAAGACCCCCAGGTGGTTTCTCTGCACCTTAAAGTTTCAGAAGCATGGCTCTAACCCACTGGTTCTCCCACATGGCTGTTCACTGGGATTACCCCCGGAGTTTTTAAGGCCTATGGTCGCTTGGGCCCCAGCTGCAGAGATTTGATATAATGGTGTTGGGTATGCCCTGGTTGGTGGGCTTTTCTAAAACTCTCTGGGTGATTCTTTTATATTTATATATAAATTTATTTATTTTATTTATTTACTTCTGGCTGTGTTGGGTCTTTGTTGCTGCATGGAGGCTTTCTCTAGTTGTGGCGAGCGGGGGCTACTCTTCGTTGCGGTGCGCGGGCTTCTCATCGCGGTGGCTTCTCTTGTTGCAGAGCACGGGCTCTAGGCACACAGGCTTCAGTAGTTGCGGCACATGGGCTCAGTAATTGTGGCTTGCGGGCTCTAGAGCGCAGGCTCAGTAGTTGTGGCACACAGGCTTCGTTGCTCCGCGGCATGTGGGATCTTCCCAGACAAGGGCTTGAACCCGTATCCCCTGCATTGGCAGGCGGATTCTTAACCACTGCCCCACCAGGGAAGTCCTCCCTGGGTGATTGTAAGGTGCAGCAGAGTTTGAGAACTACTGCTCTGACCTACTGTATCAGTTAGGATTGCACTTAGTTATGTGTAAGAACATCCCTGTTTAAAAAAAAAAAATCCTGGACTCAGGCAGTCCAGAGCTGAGGTAATGGCTCCCGGAAGCAACCAAGGGCCTGGCTCCTTCAAGCCTCCTAATCTCCCGTCTTTAATGGGACTGTTGTCCTCAGAGTCACCAGATATTTTCTGTGCCTACAGGCATCTCGTCATTCCAGGCAGGAAGAAAAAGGGACGTGAGAGGGGATAAGGACAAAATGGACGTTCAAAGTCACAGACGAAGTCTACTCTTCTTTTACAGACTTTCTTGGAAGCTCCACCCAGCAACTTTGGCTATAACTTCATTGGCTGGAACTGTGTTACATGGTCACGCATAGCCACAAAGGAGACTGGAAGGTTGAGTATTTTAAGCTGGACATGGTGTCATCGTGAACAAGAATTGCAATTCTGTTAGGAGGAAGGAAGGGGTGAATGGCTCTCGGTCAAGTCCAGCAGGCCAGCCACGCCTACCAGGACATACCCACTGGGCTCCAGTTTCTGCTTTGAGGGACCCTCCTGGCCTCCAACGGATCGATCCCCCTCTCTCAGCACCTCTGGGGAGACTTCCTACCTGTCAGAGACCAGCATCCCAGCACTACTTCCCGGCTCCAGTCGGCACGGCTTCCACCAGGTGTGAATTACCCTCAGCCAGAGCACCTGCAGCGGATCCTCCCAAACCTTCCCAGGATCTGACACAGGGATGCTAGTGGCTGGGAGAGGCGAAGAGGCAACTCATTTCCGTGGGAATAGTGGCGAAAGCCTGCCTTGCCTCGCTCCATCCAATGAGCTAATTTTTGTGAAAGTACTTTGTAAATTGCAAAGAATAACATGACAGAGAGACTGGGATGATGATGGTCAGAGGCTTTTGGGGGGACATGAAGGCTGAGCCCACCAGCTCTCTAATCTCCCTCGCTGCTGGGAAACAGCAAGAAGAAGACCCTCCTCTCCCCAGAGTGGCCGGACGCAGGTCATGAGGCTGCTGAGGCCACACGGGCTGGCCAGTCGCCTAGAGCTCCCTGCCCCCAGCCCTTTCCCAGGCTGTTCTGCCTTTGCACCACCAAAGAAGGAGAACTGTCCAGGACTACATTTTACTCCAGCAAATTATTCTGTTTTCAGGTGGCTTGGGACCAAAGCCATGTCGCTTTGCTGCAGTCTCTGCATATGGGAGCTGGGCCAGCAGGACTCCTGGGGACAATGCGGGGCCTCAGGGAGAGGCTGCAGGGCTTCTCATCAGCAGTGCAATGTCACTGCGGGGACCCAGTCTCCAGTCCCTCCAGTCCAGTGCTGGCCCCTCTGCACCTCCCCCACCAGATCTGATCCATTACCCATGGCGTGTCATAGCAGAGTTGTGCAGGGAGAGCTCAGATGGACATCTTGGGCCTTAGCCTCCGGCCCCTGTGGCTGATAAACATTCAGCCAGGGGAGAGCCCCCTGCTTAAGGGGTTAGTGCTTAGTTGTACCTTCCACATCCATACCCTTCCTGGGGAAACAGAGACAAAAGTCTAGGCTCTACCACGGAAGGATCCTATGACATCAGCAAATGCACTCCTCCACTCTGGGCCCAGCTAAAATGGGACGTTTTAGAGTTACGAGTGATTGAGAGCATAGACTGACCATAGAGTCAGACTTCCTGGGTTTCCTCTTGTTTCCATCGCTTACCAATGTGTGACCTTGGGTGGTTCATTCATTCACTCACTCAACAAATATTCATTGAGCACCTGCTCTGTTCCAGGCACTATTCTAGGAGTCAGGAATACAGTAGTGACCAAAAGATAAAACCTTCTGCCCTCGTGGAATTTATGTTCTGGTGAAGGGAAATAAACAAGCTGACAAGTGAAACATATAGTGTGTTAGGTAGTCTTAGGTGTTGGGAGAAAACAAAGCGGAGAAAGGGACAGGAAGTGTAATTTTAGACAGATTCTGAGCAGTGCCCTGGGGGAAGCTGGCATTTGAATAAAGACCCAAAGGAACTCTGGGGTGAGTGTGTGCCAGGAAGGGGGAACCACAGTGCAAAGGTCCTGAGGCAGGAGCGTGCCTGGCCCGATGGAGGAATGGCGAAGAGGCAGAGTGAGGGCAGGATGGACCTCGGGGATCACTGTTGGGACCGGGCTGTCCTCTGGCTAAGATGGGAGGCTGTGAAGGATGAACAGGACCACTCTGGCTGCTGAGTGGAGAAGAGACTGAAGGGGGCAGACTGAGAACAGGGAAGCTGGTTAGGAGGCTGCTGCGGGGTCTTAGAGAGCTGTGATGGTGGCTGGACCAGGGTGGAGGCAGTGCAGTGAGGAGGAGACCTCAGGCTGTGTTTACTGCCTCTGGAGCTAGACCTGGGAGGGAGAAGACAGTCAAGGATGACTCCAACCTAACTGGCCAAGAGACTGGAAGGGTAGAGTTACCCATTCGCCAAGGGGCAGCTCTGAGTGCTGCAGGTTAGGGGCCAGGGTGGAGGGGGGCGTATCAGGAGTTGGGTTTGAACAGGTTGAGTTTAAGAGAACTGTTAGTCCTCCAGGTAGAGAGGGCAGGAACGCAGGTGGATATATGAGCCTGGAGTTCAGGGAGAAGCCCAGGCTGGAGACACAAATTTGGGATTCATCAGTGTATTGATGAGGTAATAGGCTGAAATGAGATTAAGGAAGTAAACATGGTTATTTAATCTCTGTGTGTCTCAGTTTCTGCATCTGTGTTATGAGAATTAAATGCAGTGAAATACAAAGCACTTAGACCATAGCCTGGCCCCTCTGTCTGTCATGCTGGTAATTATTGTACCTGCCTAAGTTGACTGCATTTACTACATGGCTGATGAGCGGTTCAGGGACTGTGTTGGGTGTCCCAGGGGAGGGCTGTCAAGAATGTCAGCACCATTGTCTCATCCTGGCATTCAAGGCCCTTTGCAGTTTGGCTCACCTTTCAGACAACCTCTGACCTTCTCCCAAGCCTCCACCCCCCTCAAAACTAACTGATCACCTGGCGTTGTTCCTTCTCTGCCACTGTCCCCAGTGACCCTGACCCTGACACCTCCTCCAATTGCCATCTCTGCAGTCCCATTTAGTGCTGCTCTGATGCCTCTTCTTCCAAGAAGTCTTCCTCATTCACACCCCCAACCCCAACCAGACAAGAACACGCCCATCTGGAAACGCTTGGGGTCCTTGGGATGCCTGTTCCTCTCTTCCTGGAGCCAAGCCACTCGGGCACCTGACGGTCTTCCCTGCACCCCAACCCAGCCTGGGAGCTCCCTGTCGGCAGGACCCAGCCTGGTGCATCTCTGTGCCTGATGCAGGGTGACAGGAGCAGGGACTTGTGCCCAGGTCCTCTGGCTCCAAAGCCAGGCTGCTTCCTACTCCTCCTTGCTGCTCACCTCCTAGCCACCAAAAGATATACTGACCTGTAAGTTCCAGGGTTGGAATTTCCACAGCATGATGGTAGATGTGGGACCCGGGGACCAGCCTAGCCAGGTCTGAATGCCAGCCCTTTCACTTCCTGGCTGTGTGGACAAACCAGAAAACCCTCTGTGCCTCAGTTTCCCTTTGGTAAAGTGAGACTCATAAAAAGTTAATTGTGAAGATTCAGTGAGTTAAAACAGGTGAAGATCTCAGGAAAAGTCTGAGCAGGTAGTACAGACCCAACCAATGCCTATTATTATTATTATTATTATTAAGCAACACCTTTGCCTGCAGCCTGCCCCTGCCGTTGCTGAGCCCCACCCCTTAGGCCTGCCCAGGTCTCCCTGAGTCCCAGGTTCTAGGCCCACCTGGTATAGTTGGGCTCTGCGGGGCCTCCCAGGGGCTGGTGGGAGTCTGTAGGTCCTGGCTGGTGCCGTGGCCCCAGGACTCTTGGAGGCCGAGGAAGCCCGTTTCCTCTCACCCTTCCTCTCAGGCCCCGCCTCCTCTTTGCAGATTTTAATGAGAATGGCTTCATCGATGAGGAGGACCTGTAGAGGATCATCCTTCAACTGCTCGACAGAGATGACGCGTCAGAGGACCTGCTGACCGACCTCAGCAGCCACGTGTGTGCCCTGGGCCGTGGGACGGTGGCTGGCGTGGGCCCCGCTATCACCTGAAGCCTCTTGATGGCAGGCAGGGTGAGGGGCACTGAGGGATGGGTGCTCACTGGAAGCAACTACTCCCAATTTTCTGTCCTTCCTCCAGGATCATGACTCCCTTCCTGGGTCTCCAGATCAGTAGCCCACCCCAAGGGGCCCTCCCAGCAACACTGCAGCCACTGCAGGCAGGTGGGCCAACAGCAGGTCAGCCTCAGGTGCACACTTCACAACATCCCCTCTCCTACATTATTCCAGCACAACGCCCAGGTGTCCTAGAGTGACAGTCCAAAGTACGGCAGGACATGAAGACAACCATGGACCCATTTGTCCTAAGACCATGAGAACATTTTGGTCTGGACAGGAAGTAGGAGCAGATAAAACCATGAGGGCTCATCGCTGCCTCCCCACCCTGACTGAGCCCCTTGCCGTGCAGAGCCCCTGCCTGTGACTGGGTGACAGCAGCAGGTGGGGATGTCACCCTGTCCATCACCCCACACCCGTTCTCACTGCCAAGTTTGTCCTGGAGGCACCAAGAGGACTCTTCCCATGATGAGACCAGCCCACAAGGTCCCAGACAGCCACGCACATGACCTCATCTCTCTGCACCTCCGTGTCCTTGTCTGGGGCAGGGGTAGAGCACCTGCCTCCCAGGGGACTCCAGGGACGCTGAGCACCCAGCGAGAGCTTGGCTTATGGTAGCTCTCAGCATGTGCTGATTGCCCCCCATGCCTGCACCCCCATCTCCCTTTCTGATTCTCTCGCTGCTTCTGCAACCCTGTCCAGGTCCTGAATGAGTCAGATCTGGACAATGACAACATGCTGTCTTTCTCAGAGTCTGAACACGCGATGGCCAGATCTCCGGACTTCATGAAATAAGGTGTTCTGGAGTGAGGGGGGGATGCCCAGCATAGTGGGGGACAAGAAGCCCCCCCCCCACAGTCTCCCTCAGCCAATGGGACACCTTGGTCTTCCCAGTGAGGTCATGAGTTTCCAGGGCAATTCGCAGATTCTTTCAGAATCAGCAAAACTGGAGCTTCTGAGAAATGAGGTAACCTGGAAAGAGACAGGGAGTGGGGTTTCAAAAGGCAAAGGGGAGATTGCATTCCAGGCTTTGCAAACGACGTGGGTGGTCCAGACTTCAGGCGCGGTCCCTCTACAGCCAACGCAAAGCCCGCTGGGCTCCAGGACTGACCTGGGGAGTTGCCCTTGCCCCTGTTGGTCCTGCTGCCATGCCACCACAACCTCCAGTGGTCACTGGGAGCTGGTGATTGGCATGGAAATGTGGGGGGGGGGGAGCAGCAGGGATGAAGAAGCTGGTGATAGAGCTCAGAGAAGAGCTCAAGCATTTCCAAACCTTCCATCAGGCGGAAGGGGGCCTTAATGGTCGTTAGCTGTCCAAACTCCTTTGAGACAATCGGCCATCTCCATACTGGCTGTATTTAACAGTCTTATTTGGGTCCTTCCAGTTGTAGGAAACATACCACCGCTGAAGGCAGCCCGTTTCATGAGGAACAGCCCTTTTAGGGCAATCTTCTCGCACTGAGCTGCATCTGTTTGCCTGTGTCTGCTACTCCTGGGCCCTTTCTGCCCTTGGTCTTCAGTCTAGGTGATTTTGGTAGCAAGGAAGAGTGCCCACTCAAAATGGTTTAACAAACCACTCAAAAAAGAACAAAGACAGCTAGACCTCAGAGAGCACCTGGTCGGGGGCCCAGAGTCTCTGCCTCTGTCCTCAGCAACTCTGCACTTTGCTTTACGTGCAACCAGCCATCTCTGCTTTGTCAGACGTGAGGCCAAATGTGGCCTCCACAGCGGCCAAGTTTATGTCTATTTGGCTCAGTGAATGTCCCTCAGCTCTGGCTCCAAATTCTCAGAGAATCTGATTGGCCAACTCCAGGCAGGTGTCCAGCCCTCTTCCAACTGCCTGGCTGGAGCAGAGGGCCCTCCATCCCAACATGGCTGCCAGAGGGCTTAGCCTGGGCAGACTCTCTAAAAGAGGATCCACACTTGGACCACCCCCCCACACACACACACAACCGAGGTAATTCCTCTTCCTCCATAACAGCCCAGCACATGACTGGAGCTGGAATCCTGTCTGCCTTGAGTTTTTTCTTTGAATCTCTCCCGTTTCTTCCCACTGGTTCCAGCACCACAAGGTTCGGACAGCCTTTGCATTCTAGAGCTGCTCAAAGGAGGCTTTGAGTTGGCTTGGGAGAGCTGCAAACTGGCCATCACTCAGAGAAAGGGACACAAGAGGTATGAACCCAGAGGGGGCTTTACAGCTGCAGGCTCGAGGTGGCTAATGGAATTCTTCCTTTCCGCTCCTTTCGGATTCACTTCTGGGGGTGCTGATGTGGCCCCAAATACCTGCTCTGGCGGCCTTGAGGGGGACCCCTGGAACTAGGAATTCAACCCCCTGCGGGCGGGGCGCTGGGGGAAATCTGACTAGAAGAATGACTTTGTCCCCATCCCTCCCTCCCTTCTAGAATATTGTTTATTCAATAAAGCAGAAGAAAAGCCTTTCCCTTTTTCCATCAGTTCATCCTTTTTTGAGTGCAGGGTCATATAGAAGGACTTTTTATTAAGAACTGCTCATTCCAGGGCTTAAGTTCTCCAGTGATGCCAAGACTGGGATGGCCAGTCCTTTTGAGGTCAATACATGTCACAGCAGGGACCAGGCCAAATGGGATGAAATTCACCAGGAAAATACACGTCCTGCCCTCCCTTCCCTGGAGCCTCCGCCCAGCCTCTCTTCTCGACTCTCGGGTGCAGGCTGTACAGAGCTACGCGCTGAGCAGTCTTTCCAATTGGCGCCTGGCTTCCCAAGATATCTTGGCCCCCCTCGGCACCCCTGCACTCTCGGGACGCGACAGTGTGTGACCAGCGATCAGGGTTTATTTGCTTTGCCCTTCAGCCAAACCCTGGAATGAATTTGGCCACCACAGGGGCTCTTTGGGGCCCAGCTGCTCTGGCGCTCAGGAGAGGCCCCTTAGGGGTTCTCTGAAAGCTGTCAGATGCCTACCTGATGCCCTCAGAGGAGGAGGTGTCTAAATGCTGGCTCACAGGGGAAGGTCTGTTTCACCCTCCGTGTACTTGAACCTGCTGTGGTTGCCTTGCCTTTAGGGGAAATAAGAGCCCTATGGAGTCCCTTGATCAAATCCAGGAGGTGCTGGAATGTTGGAGAATTCCTATGGTGTGGGTACACACCTGACCCAAGGTTCCCATTCTAGATCCTGTCTCCAGAGGGGCTGTCCCCTGCATCCTGTGCCCTGTCCCGCAGACAGGAGGCCTCCCAGGAGGTAGTAGGCAGCAGCCTCCAGACCCCGAACCTCCCAGGCCACGTCCAGATGTGACCTAGGAACCCAGTGTCCACTCTGGCACAAAGGTCCCTGATGCTCAGCGATGCCTTGAAGAGTGTCTTAGTCTCAGGTCCCTTACCTCCTGTCCCCTTCTAGAAACAGTCCCAGGGGTAGGTCCCAAATCAGACTGTCCCTGCCAGTCTGGGAAGAATGCAGAAAGTGGTTTCTTCTCTCAGGCACCACAGGGCCCTCCGGGATCTGCGTCATCCCCACCCCACAGGGACCACAAGCAGAGTGTGTAGTGGAAATAGCAGAGCCTGGGAGTCAGACAGGCCTAGGTTCGAATCCTGTCTGTGCCACTTCTCAGCTGCATGAGTTTGGACAATTCTTTCCAGCTCTGAGCCTTGGTGTCTTTATCAGTAAAGTGGGGGCAACACCCCCTCTCTCACAGGCTATTGTGTGAATGAAATGCGGCTGAGCCGAGGCTCAGGTGGGAATTCCTTTGCATCTGACACAGGCGCGAGCGTTCCAGGGCCACTGCACCCTCCTTCTCAGACATGGCATAACGGAACTTCCTTGATTATCCCATTGCAAGCAGATGGGACGTATCTCTTGCCTGAGTGACCTGCCACCGAGACTCAGGAGCCCTACAGGCCTCAGGGGAGAGGTGTGTGGGTCCAGCCGCGTGCTGACACAGCCCTCAGGGGAGAGGTGTGTGGGTCCAGCAGCGTGCTGACACAGCCCTCAGGGGAGAGGTGTGTGGGTCCAGCAGCGTGCTGACACCGCCCTCAGGGGAGAGGTGTGTGGGTCCAGCAGGGCGCTGACACAGCCCTCAGGGGAGAGGTGTGTGGGTCCAGCCGCGTGCTGACACAGCCCTCAGGGGAGAGGTGTGTGGGTCCAGCAGGGCGCTGACACCGCCTTTTCTTGGCTCTAACACCTGGGGTGAGCATTGCACAGGCCCCTCAGACACCGTGCTGTGTGACCCTCAGTGCTGTCCTGCTGTGGCCAAGTGGTCCTGGGGCTCAGAGGAGAGGAATGTGGGATGGTCACGGATAAAGATTTTATTCCAAAAATCCAACCTGGTGATGCCGTGGCTCTCAGGCATCAGGCTCTGAACTCGAAGTAGCCGTCCCGCATCTGCCGCTCCTGTGGGGAGACCCTCTTCCCTGACGGGAATGTCTGGTAGGTCCTCAGGTTCTCAGGGGATACTCTTTTTTTTTTTTTTTTGCGGTACGCAGGCCTCTCACTGCTGTGGCCTCTCCCGTTGCGGAGCACAGGCTCTGGACACGCAGGCTCAGCGGCCATGGCTCATGGGCCCAGCCGCTCTGCGGCATGTGGGATCCTCCTGGACCGGGGCACGAACCCGCGTCCCCTGCATTGGCAGGCGGACTCTCAACCACTGCGCCACGAGCGAAGCCCAGGGAATACTCTTAAAATGTGCCACTTCTTCTTCAGCCCCAGAGGAGGCCTGGGAGTGAGGATGGAGCTAGTGTTATGCAGTGAACCAGGTAGGGAGGGTGAAAAAGGCCCATTTCCCAGCCGTGCTGCCGATGACCCTGCCGGCTGCCCATCCGCTTGACACTCAAGGTCAGAATGACTTGTGTTTGCACAGCGTACAGTGATTAAGAGCAAAGACATAGATGTCAAGAAGCTGGGATGGATTCTGGCCCAATTCCTGCTAGAAGTGTACACATGTAATAATGGACTAATGTCGGTACCTCCCTCCTAGCTCTGTTTTGAGGAGTAGATGAAATAATGCGTACAAAGCACTTAACATGATGCTGAACAAGGAGCAAACACTCAACAAGTGTTATAAGAAACGTGCTGCTGCTACTGATGATGATGGTGATGGTGGCGGTGACAAAGATGATGGTGGTGGTGACATTGATGGCAGTGGACCTCAGGGAAGGACAGGGACTTTCCCCAGGCCACAGAGATGATCGGGGTAAAGCCTGAGTGCAGACACAACCCTCTTACTCCCAACCACCTAGCTGGTCCCCTGTGTTAGATGTGAAGCTGCCAGGCAGTTTGGAGAAGGAACAGAGCTGGGCGTCCTGGGGTCCCACAGCTGCAGGAGAAGCAGATCCTGCCCAGAGAGTTCTCAAGGGAGACTTGTCCCCAGACAAGGCCCTGCACTGTCTCCAGGGATGGACTGACTCAGAGCCACCCCAAGGGTGGAGATGGCCAACCTAGAATCCTAGAGTTGGCGTTGGGAGATCCGGGTTCCCTCCAGTTCTGCCTTCAACCAGACTTGCCGTGGCACAAGTTCCCGAGGCCATTGTGGAGTCTCAGTTTCCATATTTAGAAAATGCGTCCATCTGTCCTGCACAGAAGAACCTATAGAGGATGTTAAGTTGTAGCTTTAAAAACCATTAAACTCCATGGAAAGGGTCGCTGCCTTATCCATAACAACAACGGCAAGGCTCGGGGCTCTTGAGGCGAGCAATGGGTCAGCATGGAGTTGGAAACCCAAGATCTGCCCACTGACCTCCCGATGGCCCCTACTCCACAGGACACCTCACAGCATAGACTTCTGATCTCCCTGCCTGGGTGGCAGGAGGGAGAGTGAGGAAACCACATGCCCGATTATCTCACAGGGCAGAGCTGGCCTTCCCCGGGAGAAGAAGCTCTGCCAGATAAAAGCAGCAAAGGGTGGACAGGAAGGAACTTTCACATTTGTTAGAGGGACGGTTGGACTTTGAAAAATATGTTCACGTCCCTAAAAGAACATTTTCCGAGTCTGGGCTGGGGCTGGGGAGACAGCCCTGCTTTGTGTAGTACCCTCTGGGTCCACCAGAGGGCAGACGCTCCTTGCTGCACCGAGGGGCTGTGCTGGCGTTTGGACGAGTGTAGCTGCAAGGCTGCCATTGCAGGGGGAGAAGCCTGCAGACTCAGCAAGGATTATGGGGTTTGCTCCCAAACTCCCAGGGCAACTGAAAATGCTCTTCCTGATTCCGCCCATTCAGGTTCCTGGCATCCCTCCTGAAGCTGCTGAAATCTTGACCCCCTCGCTCTGTAACTGTCACCCTGTGTATTGTGGGGTAAAGTCTTAACTCATCACCCCCTGCGACCAAGGGGCCTAGTGGGAGGGACAAGAGCAGGGCGAGCAGAGATGCTTGGGGACACAGAGAGCACAGCAGACACGGCTCACAACCCCTGGTTAACTGAGACTCACACAGAGAGAACCAAGACTTGTTTGGGGAAAGGGAGGGGAGAGGAGGGGCGAGTTGGTGACATCAGATAGCATGGGAATCAGACTTCGGGCAAATAAGAGATCAAAGCTCCCCAGTCAGCACAGCCTCCGCTGGGCTCCCCGCCCTCTGAAACCTGGCCCTGCCCCCATGTCGCCACTGAGGTCACTCTTGCCGAGGTCACCAGTGGCCCTCCTGCAACGCTGGACACTGTGGACCGCTCTCTTCTTGAAATATCACTCGTGGTTTCTATTACTCTGCTCTCTCGTTCACTGTTGGTTTTCATCAACACCTCTGTCCTTTCCTTCTCAGTCTCTTTCTCATCATGTTCCCTCTCTGCCCACTTCCTCTGGGGTCTATCCAGGGCCCACCCAGTCTTCCTGGTGATGGCCTCCATGCCGTGGCTTAACCTTCACCTGTGTGTGCAGGACCCCTGGTCTCCAGCTCCAGCTCAGAAGTTCCCTGCAAGTTTCAGACTCCTGTGTACGGTTGCACACTACGCATCTCCCTGGGATGTCCCCCAGGCCTCACCTCCCACCTCCACCTTCCCCAACAGTCTAGTCCCACCTCCGTGAAGAGCACTCCGCGACGTCCAAGACAGAACGGGCATCCCTCTCCCCCAGCTTCATCGCTCACATCCGGTCAGCCAGCAAGCCCTGCAGCTGCGTCCCCGCAACCTGAGCTCAAGCTGCATCGCCTATCGCCTGGACCGCGGCAGCAGCCTCCTCCCTGCTCTCCTACCTGTACTCGTACCTCCAGCCCATTTTCCACACTTATAGCCAGACTGAACTTTCTGAAGTCAGCTCCTTAGCGTGGCAGGCAAGGCTGTCAGTGACCTGACCCTTGCCTCTGTCTCTGCCTCATCAGTTACCCTGCAGCCCGGTTGTGAACAGCCGTTGCGGTTCCTGTGTGTAATTGCTCTTCCTGCCTTCCACCCCGCCTTTCCCCTCACTCTCCCCACTGGCGTCTTGCCCTGTGCCTTCTGCCATCAGGAATGACAAACCTGTCCACCACCACCCCGTCCCCTGCTCCGAGCCTCCCGGTACTAAAAGGCCCTTTAAGACTTGCCTACATGTCACTTCTTTGAAGAAGCCTTTCCCTGCCGCCTCTTCTAAGTCAAGGTGGGTCCCACTCTCTGTTCTCTCTGTGCCCTAAACCCCTTCCACCAATCTCACCCTGTCCTGCTACTGTCCGCTTACATCTTGTCTCCCTGCTAGACGGGGAGCTTCTCAAGGGCAGAGTTGGATCACATCTTACGTTTGATCCCCAGTTCTCCGAACCGTGTCAGGCACATGGTCTGTGGGCAGGAAATGTCTATTAAACAAATGACAAGGTGAGTAGCTGACGTTCCAACAGTACCAGTGATGTTACGGTGGGACCTACAGACACAGACACTGAAAGCCAGTGGCCATGCTCCAGGGCCCTCCAGTGCATCTCCTGAGACCACCCTACTGCAATGCTTGACGTCTTACTTCCTCTTGGTTGAGCTCCCTCCCCGACGTGAAAACATTCCCAGGGAAGCCCCGGAAAGTGCAGGGAGCCGGCCAGGCCACTGCCAGTCGAGGGTTTCTCCATTTCAGGAACTCGTCCTGCACCAGAGGCCAAAGCACAGCGAGGTCTTTGAAGACGTGCTTCAGTATTACCTCTGAGGGCTGCCCTGGGCCTCAGGCTCCGCACAGGTAGAACGGGTGTTGGCCTAGAGTTAGAAAGAAACGCATGATTTCATCTTCAGATGAAAGGCAGGAAAGTTAAGCACCGTGGTTACTGATGCACCTTCCAATGGCTTTGCACTGTAGGCAGAACAGGAGTCCCGCCCCCGCTCCTGGTCCTACCCTCCCTCCGCAGCTCTACCTCCCTGCGATCCTGCAGCATTCGAGGCTAGCCTGGGGCCAGAGCAGTGAGCGACGGGGCTGCAGAGTGGGCAGCAGAGGGGAGAGACCCTCCACTGGACTCAGGCCTTTCTCCAGCCTCACCTCTCTTGTCCCTTGCCTTCTTTCTGCCCTGGGTGCCTTGACCATGGTGGTCCTAACCCTCTCCCTCCTGCCTCAGTGACCCTTCCTGTTGGCCCCTCCTGAGTTCCTTGCTGGCAGCCGCGTCTCCTGTCCTCGAAAGATGGTGGGGTTGGTGAGTGCCTGCGAGCCTGTGGGGTCGCCTTGGCCACTTTCAGGACGGAGTCCTCCTCTTTGCCATGGCCTTCCCCCTCCTGGGCTGCAGCGCCCTCTCCTGCCTCACCAAGGCCTCACTCCCCCATCCGTCCCTCCCTGTCTCTCGGCCTCTGTCCCCCCTCCCAGCCATCTGGGATCTCTCCTGCTCCCCTAGTGTCTTCTCCTCTGCTCACAGACATTCAAAGCTTTTCCTAGATTGCAAAATTCCACACTTGGCCTTGCTGCTTTCTACAACCCTTTCTCTTCCTTTATTTCCAAATTTCTCCAAGGAATTCTCTTTACTACTTTCTGCCTTCATTTCTTCTACTCCTATGCTTTCCTCCTGACCCGTCACTTGAATGTGCGCTTTTTCATGAAGGTCATGTGAGATCATCCAGTCGCCACATCCAACATCCTTGGCCCCCACTTCCTCTCTGCAACATTCGCACTGGTGAAGAAACTCATTTGGAAGAAGCATCACCTACGATCAGGAGGCAGAGCCCCTGAAAGTTCTCTGTGCCGTGTGTGAAATGTCACAAACAGAGCACTGCCATCGTCTAGAAGTCAAAGACAAGCGGTTGGGAGGTGCCTCCTCCTTCCCGGCGATGAGTCGCTCCGTGTGGAGGGAACTGTCCACCAGCCGTCTCCAGCCCCCACTTGCTCTTCCACATTAGAAGTGGAGGAACATCTACCTGGGGGGGGGGGGCGTGAAGCCCACTTTCCTCCCTCTTTTGCTTGGAAGCAAGGAAGGCCACCCTGCTCCTCCATGCCCTTTGGGGGACCCACTCTGCCCTTCAGGAGGAAAGCCTGCCCCAGCCCAGCCCGGCCATCTCATCCGGGCTCAGCGTCAGCCCCACTCTCCAACGCCAGCTTCCCCTCGTTTATCTTTTTTCTCAAGTGGTTCAGAACGCAGGGGATGAAAGAGGTGCCGGTCACCAGCTGTTGCCGAACTCCAACACAGAGAAAATGAAGCAACAGAATGAAAACTAAAGAAACAACCGTCTACAGCGTTCTGCAGAGAAAAGAGCATGACCCGAGAATATCGAACTGGCCAGTCACCCAGGTATAAAGGCAGCTGCATGAAAGAGCTCAGGAAATAAAGCACCCAAAGCTCTTCTTGAAAGCAGTGCTCCATGATGAAATCCTGCCAACTAAGAGACGGTTCAAAAGCAAAAACTACTCAGGAATGTAGAACCTCTGTAAGAATGACTGGTGGTCACTTCACATCTATTTAAGTGCAGAGAACCAAGAATAGCTACTAGGTGAAGGCTGGCTGCAGAAAAGAATGTAAATGTTATAAAACCTGTCAAAGGAAAAAATAATTTAAGCAACAAAAGTTGGGGGTGGGTGGGTGGAGGGGAGATGGGCGTGCACTTAGAATTTCTAAAGCATAGTTCAACCCGTGGCATCTAAAATCGAAACACGTTGGTGAAAATAACACAATGTAATTACTCTAACCCCTTAACGGTGCTTATTCTCTATCCCTCAGAGGGAACTTTTAGAAACGGAGATCTCTTATGATGAATTAGCATTATCTAAAATCTGTTCTTCCACTTTACCTCGGTATCTTTCTCTTCAGTTAAGTTTGAGTAACATTAAATTTCATGCTTTTCATTTTAAAATAGTAAGTATGGTAAGATCATATTTTTATAAAATTGCTCGCTTATCTTTCTATCCATGAACCCATCCACCCATCCATTTAGGCTTTTATCTGACTAGACACACAAAAAGAAAGCTAAAATGATTTTTAGGTTAATTCTAGGTGTTTGGATTTGGGGTGATTTGTTGCGTTCTTCTTTACCTGCACAGGTAACACTTTTTAAGAGAGTCAGATGGCATTAAGAGTTACTTTATCGGGAACCCACTGTGTGCCGGTGCGATGCTAGGTGTTGAGAATACAAAAGCCTGCATCGCTCAGCCCTCCTTCCTCCCGCCTCCCCCTCATTCGGTATTTATTGAGTCCTGGTGTGTGTGTGCAAAAATGGTGCTGGCAGTCAAGGCTCTTCAACGTGAGGAGGGAAGGCCCATTCCCCTGAAGGTCGGGTGGGGAGAGTACTGGTGGAGCTCCATGAAGGGATCTCCATGGGGGGAGGCTTTGAGGATAACCTCAGCGTGGAGGAGGACGGACTGGAGTCTGGCTCTCTTCCCCTGCTCATCTCCTAGGTGCTGGTGTTGCCCCAGGGTCCTCTTCTCTCTTCAGGGACCCATTCCCTCTGGGAGAGCTCGTCCACGTTAGACTTCCAGCACCGAGGACACCCAGATCGGTGTCTCCAGCTCCGACCCTCCTCCCGGCTACAGATCCACACACCCAGCTGCCCAGCGAGCGCTTGCCCGGGGCCCCCAGACTCAGCACAACTGAAGACAGCCTGCTTCTCCTCCTGGCCGTCTCCGTCCTGGCTAACACCGCCTCACCTACCAGAAACCGGGCATCACCCTGCCAACCGTCACATCCAGCCTCTCCCTAAGTCCTGCTTTTGCTCCCTCCTTAGTGACTTTCCCACTGCCCTCCTCCATCCCATGGCTACCAGTCCTCCTCTTGCTTACCTGGACAGCCTCAGATCTCCTACCTAGTCCCCTAGACCAAGTGTCACCCCTGCAGCCTGTCGTCCACACTGATGCCAGAGTGACCTTTCATCATCTGATCACCATGGCTCACCTCTCTTTTCACTTCCCCTCGGGCGCCCTATGCCCCGGAAGTGTTACTCACATCCCTGGGGCCCCACGTGCTCTCCAAGCCTTCACACACGTTTCCTCCACCTGCATCTCCTCCTGCCTCCTGGGGCATCTCGCCCTCACTCACAGAGCCCGGCTCCCTGTCGCCTCCCCTGGCCACCCACCCTCTGCCCAGCATCTCTGCCTCGCAGCAGGATTACGATCCTTCATCGACACCAAGATCCGCATGAGCTCAGCTCCTCTGTTAATGAGTGTCCTCTTCTATCCTCAAAACCTACACAGCCCCTGACACATGACAAGTGCTCAGTAACGTTCACTCAAGGAGGCCGAAGTCCAGAAGCCGGGGGCACCATTTCCTGGAACGCTGGGCTCCAGAGAGTCCCACCCACGGGGGCGTCTGCGCACCTCAAAGAAAGGAGCTATAGAAAAGTGACATGTCATCGTGATTCTTGTCTTTGCCACCCCCAGGCTCTCTGCCACACTCCTCCTCTGCTCCCTGCTTTCCCACCTTCTCTGAAAGCCGAGATATTTGCATCCCAATAGAAGAGAAGCCCTCTCCTCCGCAATCCTCCTAAGGTTCTGCGTGGGTTCTGGATTCCATTCAGCCCCTCTTGCTGTGGGCGGGGACCCGTGCACACGCGCGCATGTGTGTGTGTGTGTGTGTGTGTGTGTGTGTGTGCACGCACGCGCGTGCCCATGCACATGGTCATATTTATTTAGCCCTCGGAGGGCACGCCTTGACTGGTAGGTCTATGTCCCTGTACGCACTTGCATTTGCGAGCTGTGAGCATGACAGTGCGGTTCCATGGTAGAGCCCCGTTTTTGTTGGGCGTGTGGCACGCCATGGTGGAGAGGACAGAGGGGGACGGCATGTTTCACGATGGGGCATCGAATGGTCCCTACGGACCCTCACACGTCCTCCTCGACCCCTTCATCCATCCCTGCCCCTCACCCACCTGCGCACCACACAAGCTTGGAGAAGGTGCTCAGCCCGGTCCACAGTCAAAGCCCCCTGTGGTTACTGTGCACGCAGGGAGCCATCCCTCCCCGCCTCCTAAAAGCACTGCTTGGTCCCCCAGCTAACATTCAAATTAATTACCGTTCGCCATCAGGGATCCCACGAGCAGCTATTCACTAATTAACTTGTTACTGTTCAGCCTGTTCTCATTCCAAGAGCACCCTCTTCTCCACACACTTCCTGCTGAGTACGGTTCTGGTCAGATCCCTCCCTTGGGCAACAACCTTCAAGGGCTCCCCATCACCTGGGAAATTAAGAACAAACTGGGCCAGGTGCTCAAGGCCCTGCTTGACGTGGGCCCCTGTGAGAGGTCTTTCCAGTCTCATCATCCACTTCAGTGTCCCAGTGTAACTGAGCAGGACCCTATGGGGCTTTCCAGGGACAGAATCCCCAACCATGTCCTCCGACCGCTTCTTGTCTGTAGCAAAACTTCAGCCTCCTAGGCCTTCCCAGAGTTCCAAAGAATCAATTTAATAGAGACGTGAGAAAATGCAGAAAGAAAGGAAAACAGTCAAGCAAGACAAAATAATAACAGTTCAGCCATTAAACAAAGTCAAGGACCTCTAGTTCCTCTGCAAGGACCATAGATAATATTCCGAGCCATGTCCTTTGAGCCATTTTGCAGATACTGACCCCACCAGGTGGAAGAAGTTAATTGTATGCTGCCCTCAAGGACCTAGAACCCAGACTGGTTGGAACCAGAAGGTTGATGATAGTAACTCCTGATGACCTCATCACCAACCAATCAGAAGAATGTCCACGAGCTGATCACACACCCCACAAACCCCCTCCCTCACCCTGTCTTCAAAAGCCTTTGCCTGAAAGCCTTTGGGGAGTTGGGGGCTTTTGAGCACTAGCTACTTGGACTCTTTTCTTGGTGCCCTGCAATAAACGCGGCACGTTCCTTCACAGCAACCCAGGTCAACGGATTGGTTTCACTGTGTGCAGGCAAGAAGACCCAAGTTTGGTTTGGTAACACCAGCTTTGCCACTCCAAGCAAATAGGCCATTTGTTGCTTTCAAAGCATATTCTGCTGGTACCTCCTCCCCATGCCATCCCCTATGTCCAGAAGATGTTTCCTCCTCTCCCCAGATTGTGATTTTATCCATCCTTCAAGGTACGTTTCATACACCCCCTTTCCCATCGAGCCTCTTCCGACCCACCCATAGACCACGCCTGTCCCTGCCATTGAACTGTCTTCGATCTTTGTGCCTCTCTTATGTCTCAATTCACATTCTGCTGTGTTGTAATTACCTGGGCCCTAGTATATTCTTCCTATCTGAACTGTCAACTCCATGGGGAGAGAGGGCTGGGTTCTACTCATACTTGCATCCCTGGCACCCAGTAGATGCTCTGTAAGTATTTGCTGAATTGAACTGACAAATGGGAGCACATCTCTATGGGCTTATGATTCTTCTGCAGAGAAGGAGGGTCCCTGTTACAAAGCCCAGGTTGCCGGAGCCGCCCATCCCCTGTTCTTAGGAAGGCTCCCCAGTTCCTCAGGGCTGTGTGAGTGGCATCAGGTAGCTATGTGGGCACTTGGGCCTCCTACATCCTCCTGGGCAGACGACCTTTGCTTTGTCCCCCAGGATGCACGGGCAGGTCAAATGTTCGGACTGGGAGCCCGGTGAGGTGTGGTGGGAGGCAGAGCGCAAAGGGATGGGTCCCACCTAGATCTGACCTGCGGGCAGGAGGCACAGAGTCTCACTGAGCCAGTCTCATCCCTCCAAAAGCCTTACAATCCCGGGATCTCTGACCCGAGAGCTCCCTGCTCCCTGCAGGGAGGGCACATGGGTCAGAAAGTGGCACGATGTCTGAGGGCTGTACTGCCCAAAGCGGCAAGGGAGCAGGTGGGGCATCGTTGTCTGAGGACCAGCATCCTGTTCCCCTCAGTACCCAGAATCAGGCCTTGAACGCTGTAGAGATCTAACTGATGATAACTGCTAGCAGTTGGGGAGAGCAGGGTGTTGAAGTCACACAGACCTGGCTGGGCAACCTGATGAAAGACCTCGGGCAGTTTTGCATCTGGGTTGACAACTGGGTTGTTGTGAAGATTTTTTTTTTTAAGTTTGTAAAAAGCCCAGCTCAGTGCTGGGGGTTCACAGTGCTACCACAGGGCATCAGGGACCTGGTTCCAGCCCAGCTCTTCCATCACCAGCCTGAGGCCCAGGCAAGTCCCCATCCCCCAGACCTCAGTGACCACGTCTGGAACGGGAGGTGGTGGTGGGGCTGGACTGCCTAGCTTCCGAGGTCCTCACCCCTGCAAGTATTTCTGCCTCTCTGAGTAAAACTGGTAAGGAGGACGATCTGAGTGTCAGAAGAGACTGCTTGCACTTAAAATCCTGTGATTCATCTTTGAAAAGACATACAAAATAATAATTACCCAAGTGTGACAGGGAATCTTGGATTCTTTCATTACGTTAACAAAGTTGCCAATAAGGTAGCATTTAGACACATAAGACAGCTCAATTCACTCCTTGTTGATGAGAATCTTTAGGGAGAGCAGTTCCCTCCCAGAAAGATCCAGCCAAGAAAGTAACACATAGAGGCTCAGCTGCTCAAACGAGCCCATCCACGCTTGCAACCTTATTTATGATTCACTTGTTATCACAATTTCTAGATCAGTCGGAGGACAGGGCACTCAAGGGAACTGCAGACGAGTGGCGTGGATAGAGAAGTACCCTGGGATTGCTTCTGAAACATGCAGCTTCCCGCCCCGCAACCTGGGACCGAGTTGGGGAGCTGTGGGGGAGGGTTAGGTTCCATTGGAGACTGTGGTGGGCTTAAGACAAAAATATAGCAATGTACGAAATCAAATTTCATGATAAACACCCAGAGTGTGGTGTAAACACCACTATCCAAGGCTGCAGAGATGGTTTTGAACTAAACCTTATGTATTTACACCAGACTGGGGACCCCTCCAGGGCAGCCCCCCACTTGTTTGTCTTAACCCAACACCTGGCCCATCCCAAGCACTCAACACATCTTTATCAAAGGAACGCCTAAACGATTGAAAGAATTAAGAGGAAAATCCTTAGTCCTCTTCTCTAACACACCTGGCTTGACTTCCGCAAACAACTGTGACCTGGTAAATCAGCTTTGTCTGATGGGAACCGAAGCAGCTTTTGAGCTCTCTAAGGCCCAGGAAAGGCCCTGTCCCCCAAGGGGCTGGATTAGAGCTACAGAACCGGCCCCTACTTACTGTACTACCTCTGTGTGCAGAAGTTATTTTAATATCACAGCTCCTCTATGTCAGCCTTATTCTGCTTCAAGACAACCCAAACGTCACACAAAGTATACACGGAGACCTTTTCTTTGTTTTGCAGCCTGTTTAGTTTGCAGAAGAGAGCACGTGTTTTTCCACCCACGTGGAGATCCTGCCTGCAAAACTCTCAAGACATTAATTTCATTCATTCTTTCAATACAGATGTGTAGGTGCCCTGCAGGCGGCTCCTCAGAATCCAGCCCCCATCCTCAATGGCCGTGTTGACTGGTAGAAGAGAGGAGACAGTCTCACAACCTGGAAGAGGAGGTTGGGAGTGGAAATCTCAGACACTTTGAGAAAAAGGACCAAAGAATGGAAGGGAGCGGTCAGACTTGCACCTTAGCTGTCTGGAGTGTGAACACATCCAGAGAAAGGAAAAGTAGGTTTTGCCCTGCATCCGAAAATGCTAAAGGTAGGGCAGGTCTGGGGGCTGGGAAGCTTTCAAAGGCAGCATTCTGTGAGGATTAAGTGAGGTCAGTGGGAGAACCGAGGAGGCGATCCGGTGGGTAGAGCACACCACCAAACGTTACTGTCGGTCCTGCCTTGTCAGATTCTTCGAGCCCCGCTCCCGGGTGCCCACCTGGTCGCCTTCGCTCCTTCAACCAACAAGTAATTCATGTTGCGGGAATCCTGCGTGCCCGCAATGTAGTGGGGGCCGAAGAACCCGCTCCCTTCTCGGGGACTCCTCACCCTCTTGCTCCTGCCCGGCATCTCCGAACACCAACCCCACACGTCGTCTCCCCCGCCTCCCGCTGACCCGGACCCCAACCACGGTTATCCCGGCCCGCGGGCTCCGCGCTCGCTAGGTACCGACTTCCTACCGAAGGGGGCCTGGAGAGCCCCCGCCGCGCCCAGCCACTGCCTGCTCTGAGAGCGCAGACCTCTGGGGAGGCCACCCCGCCAGGTGAAAGCTTGGCGCCCCGGGTTCCTTCGGCCCCCAAAGGGCGGAGTTTGGAGGCCGGTGGAGGGTTTTGTGGAGGGAGGAGGGGAGAGACCGCCCGCAGGGGCTCTGAGCCCCAGGTTCAGGCGAGGCCTGGTGTGCGGCGGTCTTACCCGGGCATGAGGCCGGGGGGCACGTAGGCGGCGTTGAACTCGGTCAGTAGGGCGCCCGCGCCGCGGGAGGCTATGATGGGGGCGGCGAGCGCGCAGCGAGCCCTGGCGCTCTGGCCACGGGTTACCCGGCAACCGTGCGCCTGGCAACGCCAGGGGGGCTGCGCCGCCGCCGCGGCGTTCCGGGGCCCCGCACCCCGCTCGCCGTCCTCTTCTAGGAGCAGCCAGGCGGGGCGCGCCCGCGAGATGTTCCCGCATCTCCACGTCCTCTCCTGTGTGACCCCGCAAATCGCCGCTCCCACCCAAGCCTCCGTTTTCGCATCCTGTCATCTTTCAGCTTCCCCGCCAGGCCAGATGGGTGATGCTCCGAGGCGGGTCGGAGGTGGAAACGGTTCACAAAGCAGCAGCCCAAGCTCGGCTCAGCCCCAGGGCCCGAGTGGCCACAGGGACGTCAAGAGCCATTGCTCCCCAAGGTTTTCCACCGGGCCCCCGTTCCGCGGGGCCTCCAGGAGGGGGCTTCAGACGTGTGTCCCGCTTGGCGTGTTTGCCCAGGACACTGTAATTTAAGTGTGTGTGTGTGTGTGCACGGACGTCGGGAGCGCAGGACATTTTTCTCCTTAATTCTCCTTTCTCCCTAGGAACTTCCTTCTTACCTCCGCTTGCCTCTCAGACTACTCCACAAGAGAGGTTTATAAGTAAGGAGCAAAAGCCAGTCGTGAAAAGGTCTAGTGTGTGATTTACACTTGCCCCAGTTCTGCAGCGCAGTCCCTCCTGTGAATCCAGGGTTGGGCCTTTGCCCCAGAGAGCAAAGCTTCGGCCGGCCCAGGTGAGGTTTCTTGGTCATAGTGCGTCCCTCCTGTAGGTGGTCGGTGCCCACACCCAGATTTCTCCAGTGACCCTCACACAGCCCTGGGCCACATGTAGGGCAGGGTGGGGCCTAAGGTCTTTAATTGGCGGGGGTGGCGGGGGGTGATGACAGACAGCCTCCAAGGCACCAGGCTCTTTGTGTCTCGCCCCCCACCTGCTCCCCGGCTCCCCCTACAGCAGTCCTGGTGTCAGCAAGCACCTCTGCAGTTTAACCTCCTCCGTCACAATCTCACTTCATCTGTCAGGTGAGGGGTGTTACCTTCACAGTTTGACCCTGTCAGTGGCAGCCGATGAAGACCTCAGCTTCCAGAATCCTCAGAAGGCCCTCTCAGACAGATGACAATGGAACCGGCGGGGGCACAGGCTTCCAAGGGGTGCAAGAGCAGGAAAACTGAGGCCCGGGGAGGAGAAGGAGCTGAAAGGGAATGAATGGTTGCAAATGGGATGCAAGACCCTCCACCCATCCTTCAAAACGCAGCCACTCCTATAGATTTCTAAATTCTCCACGCAGAACATGGGCTATGAGAAGAGCAACATTCATAAAAGTCGTAAAAGAACAACCTTTAGTTCTTTAGAACAACTCCAGGAAGGTGGTCCTAAAGACCTCCATCCCCAGACAAGGTCCGGTGCCCACTCCCTCCCCCCTTAATGGCTTCCAAGCTGATCCACCCATGGACCCTTCGTCCTGGGTTCTGTGTGTCTGTGTTCTAGTTCCTTTGCCCCTTCTGCCTGAGGGCTAGTACTTACCATGTTCATCTCTGAGTCCCCAGCGCCTGGTACCAGAAGGAGTTCAGTACACATTCAGTGAATGAATGTCGTACTAAGAGTTACCCAAATGGGTGATAGTCAGGAGAGTGGAAATTAAAAAGTGGGATCTGGCTCAGGTTTCAGAAGGGTCAGTGGCTCAGCCAGGGGGTGCTGTGTGCTGACCGGATGGAATTGCTACCATTTCACAGATATGGAAACTGAGGTTCAGCAAAGTTCCAGGCCTTACCGAGGGCAAGTTCAGGGGCTTTCTCCTAAAGATGCACAGGTCCCTAGGAGGCCTCATGAAGCTCCCCCCCTTCACGAGGGAACATCCAGAGAGCCTAGGGAGATGGATTTTTTTCCCTGTACAGCACCGCCAGGCTTTACAAAGATCACCTGACGGCCTTAGGGTTGGAACACGCTAGTGAAGTTAGTTTTCTTAAAAAGAGACATTAAACATCTGTTGTTTTTTTTTTAAAGAAAATTAGACTTTCACTTTTATTGCCTAAATACAATATTCTAAAATATTCTTTAATTCAATATGGCTAGATAAATGTGAGAAAGGAGAAGGAATTGAGGAAGGAAAGAGAGAAGGAATTAGAACATAAAGAGATAAAGAAAAATAGGGTAGAGTAGGAGGAGACATCCAGAAGGAAGGAAGAATGCTCTTGTGGTACCCTGCAGGTCGCTTGGACTATAGAATTCAAAGGGAGAGTGACCTCTTGCCAGCACGTTGTAAAAATTTAATATTTCTTTTTTTTTTTTAACCTTTAGACTGTTCAGATAGGTCACCACGCTCACTCTTTTATCCTGTCAACATTCATGGGATATTCTACTATCCACAGGAGACCATGCGAGGCTCTGGGGACACAAAGGTGCAGGGCTCCAGGGTCTCCCAGTCGGGGGTCGGGGGAGGTAAGTGGAGAAGCCCAAGGAAGCAGTGGATGAGAGGGGACGGGACAGCACAGACAAGGACCCGACCCAGCCTGAGTGCCGTGGGGGTGCAGAGGCACTTCCGGGGATAGGCATCAGTCGGGCTGAGCCGGGAGGCTAGGGATGGGGTAGGGGCATTCCATGCAGAGCAAACAGCAAGAACAAGGGTGCAGATGGCCCTGCAAAGGCTCCAGGCTCGGGGACCCCAGCCCCCAGGGTCCCCTTCCCACTGAGCCCCTCCAGGGGTGTGCTGCTGGAAGAAAGGAGGGGCAGATCTCCTTTGGTCCTTGGAAATTCTGCCACAGAAATCCCTTCCCCAACCACTCGCAGCTGACAGTTCTCCTGCAGCACATCTCGCCACGCCCAGGCCCTAGGACGGGGCTGGGTTAGTGCCCTGGACCTGAAGTACTGCCCTTAGTAAGACATAAGCCTCTGAGGCCTTCGCAGTCAGGCATCTCCAGCCATGCTTAGCCTGGCTCCTCAGTGCCCCCCAAACAGCACCTCCATCCTCCCAGATCCCAGGGAGTCAGGACCCGGCCTCTTGGGGTCCTAATCTCCATGAGAGCAGGTGGGAAAGTCCATTCCCTGTCCTCTTAGGGCTCCCATTTCTGAGGGACTGGCCACCAGGCACAGCCTTGATGCTATCCAGTAGGTGCCGATGTTCCAGCTGAAGGGCCCTGGGCTGGGATTTCTTCATAGCACAGTGTGACCTTTCCAGAGCGTCCAGGTCCCCTGAGCCTGGTGGGCACCAGCAGCCCTGCTGGCCAGCTTGACTGGGGGGGCGGGAGGCACCCTGAAACATCAGTGCAACAGCTCAGCTTCCTGTGCACACAGATCGTAAAGTTCCTTCTCCCCCATGGGAGGGGTGCCGCCCCACACCCGGCCCACCGCGCTCATGCCCACTCCCATCTTCCCACTCCTGGTGGCAGAAGAGCTGCCTGGCAGGCCCTGTGGAGGGGAGGGCAGGCAGCTCTGCCCCAGGAGCTGCGAGGAGACACCTGAAGCTGGGCCGTCCTTTATCTGGGAGCAGGCGGCTGCTGAATAATGAATTCAGACCGTCTGCGCTGCTAGGCTGCGCACGGGCGCACCACACACACACGCACAGATGCACACACGCTGGGCTGACAACTTGGAGGGGTGGAGGTTGGCCGGGCTGTGAGTCTCTGGAAGGAGCGGCTGGGCTTGGTTGCCTTAATCTCTGTGGGCAGCATCGGAGGGGAGAGGAGGCGGTGTAGGAGAGGAGGGAGGCACGTGTGCCGAGTGCCTTCCATCCACAGAGCTCACTCCTTCCCCAGCTGCTCCCGCCTGGCGGTACCCAGGCTCCCGCACCAGCATGGCTCTGTTCGTCCACCTCAAGACGGTCTCCGAGCTGCGGGGCAGGGGCGACCGGATCGCCAAAGTGACTTTCCGAGGTAGGGACTCTCCAGTCTTATGGGGACCCCAGCTCCGGGCTGACGGGATAGGGCAGGGAGGGGAGGATGGATTGGAAAAGTTCTAGAAGGTTGGTGTGATGAGGCTTCTCACAGGCAGCCATCTGCCCCTGGCCTGACTAACCATTGTGATTTCTGGAAAATCAGGGTCCCCCACGTTTCCATGTCTGCATGTGTGTCTCTCCCTGCACTCGCCAATGTGCCAACCAGAGGTTTGTCCTCTGCCTGCAGGAGGTCCTGGGGAGGCAAAAGTGAGGACCCTACCCCAGGGCTCAGGAGAACCCAGGGCTGAGGGACCCAGCGCTGCGGAATCTCCCTGGGCCCCCTCCTCCTCTCCCTCTCCCTCCTGCAGGTTGATTTCCTTGGGCACAGAGTTGGGGTGTGGTGTACAGCCTGGAAGACCCGGGGGGCTCCTAGGAACCAGCATGATGGGGATACTGTTGGCTTCTCGCAGGTCTGTCTGTGGTCAGGGATCCTATGAGCCCCACCAGCCTCCCTCTCTGTCGGTTCTCTTCCTAGCCTCCTTCCCTCTCACACATCCAGTGACCATTTACTATGATCTCTGTGCCAAGGCCAGGGGCTGGGCATGACCCAGACCCTGACCTCAATAAGCCCACATCCACTGGGACAGGAGGACCAGCGGGCAGACAATAGGGACAAGTGTGTGATACGATGACGATGGGGATGAGTGTAGGGTGCAAGCTACAGAAGCAGCACCCTGACCCAGGCTGGAGGCAGGGTGGTCAGGGAAGGCTTCCAGGAGGAGGTGACACCTCAGCTGAAACCCAAGGGAACAGCAGAAAGGAGCAAGGTGAAGAGGTAAGAACAGAGCAGACAGAGGGGACAGGATGCCCAAGATCAGGAGAGGAGCTGGGACACGGGAACATAAGCCTGGATCCCAGGGCAGGTGCGAGCTGAGGCAGGAGAGACAGGTAGCTCCGAGGAGGTAAGACTGCCTTCACCCTGGGGAAGGTGGGCAGCCCCTGAAGGTTTTCAGCAGGGAAAGACAAGGCCAGGCTTCCCTCTGCTTTTTACCCACGCACCTCTGCCTCTGCCTCTGCCTGGCCACAGCCTAGCCCCCTGGGCCAGGGGCATGTCTGGCAGCCTTTGACCAAAGGCCAGGGTGCTCCTCACTAGACATGGCCCTTTCTCCCCACAGAAGTGTCTGAGGGTGGCGGGGGAGGGGGGCGGGGTGGGAGAGTAGGGGAGGAGCTGAGAGAACCCACCAGATTAAAGAGCAAAGTGAGCATCAGGGCCCAGGCTGGACACACATCTGCACCTGCGTCAGGAGGGAGAGGTGAGACCATGGGGCAGCCCTCTCAGGACCTCTCCAGCAGCTACCGTCAGGCCAGCTCTGGGCACGAGGCCCTGGGTTATCCACACTGTGGCCTGTTGTGCGTAGGGACAGGCAGAGGTGGAGGGGATCGCAGTGTGCGTGCAAGCAGGAGGGAGAGGAATGGGGGCTCGGCTGCCTGTTGCTTCCCACACCCGCCCAGACTGCTTTCTCTGCAGCACCCTGGCTCTCCGCGTGCCACCTGCCAGCTCGTGCTGCCTTTAGAAAAAGCAAGTGTGTCCTTTCATCTGTGACACGTGTCCCCGTGGTGGGAAGATAGCACGGTATCTGGGTCTTTAGCTACAGGTCGCCGTGTTGTTGCTGCCATGACAGAACAGTCCCAGGCTGCACAAACCAGTCCCTTTTGCAGGCAGAAAAACCAAGGTGTAAAGAGATCTGTATGGCCTTAGTGGAGGGACCGAAGCACAGTGGCCCCAGTTCACAAGACCTCATCCCAGCCCTGGCTGCTCCACCCTGAAAGCCTCTTTATCCCCTCCTGGTGAACTGGGGTTAAGCACCTTGTCTATCGGATGCCCACCTTTTTCCTTGGGCAGTGGGGCTAGTCCTCTAGCCTCAGTGGACCACACAGGAATTAGCCTATTTGCAACTCATGCCCTCTGGACTGAGTGGAGAAATCCACTTCCAGGCTCTGCATCTGCAGCACGTGACCGTAGGCAGAGCCCCTGGGGAGGGGGTTGGACAGCAGGAACAGGCAGATGGCAAGCAGGTTTCCAGAAAGAGTCCTTTGCAAGAACCAGAGATGCCCCAGCCATTCACCTGCTGCTGCCAGCAGTTGACAACTATAGATGCCCCAAAAGACCAACACTAACTACAATTCAGAGGGAACGGACTCACCCTAGAATGTTCCACAGTGTCTCCTGCACACACAACCACTGGTGTCCAAGCAAGTACCCTGCAGGGAGAAACGAGAAGCCAGTGGACGGTCAGAGGGAGATGCTGGCCCTGAGCTCCCCAGATCCCTTGAGTGAAGCTCAATGCCAGGTGGGGTGAGGGAGCACCAGGTGAGTTACTCGTGGCCCAGGTAGACCAGATCAACTGGTTGAAATAAAGCTTGACTTTCTGTGCTGCACGACACAGGACACTTAGGAAAGAGCCCTATGGGGTTGTGGTAGAGAAATCTGTAGATATGGGGTCAAAAGCCCTGGGTCCTACCTGGGTTCTTCCACTTACTTCACCTCTCTGACCCTCAGTTTACTCACCAGTAAAATGGGTACAATGATAACATTCACTTCATCAGGTTGCTTCAGTGAAAAAAATAGGTATGAAAGAGTTTTAAGGAAAGAGCATTTAAATGACCGATGTGTTTGTGAGACAACGGTTTCACTTCTACTTGGGGCAGCTGCTGGCTTCTGAGTCATCATCTCTCCAGCCCAGCTTCCTTCTGTCAGCCAGGAGTGAGGAGAGAGGGCAGCGTGCGAGATATAAAGCGGGGAGGAGGGCACGCCTGAGGGGTTCCCGACCTGTGCCAGGAGGAGGCAAATTGGCCTGGCCTCTGCTCTGTAGGGACCCCCTGCTAAGATGTTCCACAGGAACCCAGGCCTGGGGCAGACCACCCCTGAGGCCCCTGTTCCCATGTGGGCTGGGCATGCTCCAGCTTTGTCCCCGGCCACCCCTCTTTTCCCTGCCATCCCAGGTCAGCCGGCCACCTGCCCTTCGGCTCAGCACACACCAGCCAGCTCCATCTGTAGCTCTTAGGTCTTACTGTGCCAGCAGCCCCTCTTAACCTGGTCCTGCCCTCATTCGTTTGTTCACTGAAATGTGCTGATATCTGTGGACAGGCCTGGAACCCTCAGGGGGAAGAAGACACAGCCCCTAACCTGCAGGAGTCACAGTCCATTGAGTCAGACAGGAGACACCAGAAGTCCTGGACCCCAGGCCCCGTCATGCAAGCGGACCACAGGGCCTCGGGGCCTCCGCTTCCCATAAGCAAGATGGAGACCGTAAGCAAGTCCTCATTTAACGCAGAGGGCCGCAGCCAGAATCAGGAGTGGGCTGTCTGGGAAGGGGCCATCTTGCCTGCAGGTCACCACTCAGAGGGAGGAAGTGTTAGCTTAAGCTGTCCTTTTTCAACTCCTGAAATAATTCCCAGCATGCATCATAGAGCCACGGAAGGCAGAGTGGGAAGGGCCTCTAAGATCTTCTAGTCCAACCTTCTGCCCAGGTCTCAGCCCCAACCAAGCCCCCAGGCATGGGTTCCTGGGCTGTCAGGGAACCAAGTGACAGACTGTCTGGGGCCAGCCTGCTAATCTTCCTTTACTCTCCATCCCTGAGTTTTCTTGCCAAGATACCAACTTTGGGGACTCGATGGATAAGATGGGTGATCTCTGGAGGCTGGCTCTGATCTCCACATAATTCGCCTGACCTGGTAATTGGCAAAGAGGTTTGCTTTATGAAGGCTCCCCCCTTGGCCCAGCTGACTTTTCCTCTTTGTTCCCTCCCCACACCACCCACTGGGTTCCCACTACACTGAACTTCCTGCCATTCCCCCAAAGATGCCAAGTCTTCTATACCTCCAAGCCTCGAGCCGTCATATTTCTTCTGCCGTCTCCACCTTGAGAACTCCCGTTAATTCTGTGCACCCTTCAAGGCCCAGCGCAGCCGTCACCTCCTCTGTGGAGCCCTCGGCCTCCCTTGCAGTACTGTGTACACGCTCCTTCCACCCCTCAGCTAGGGCACTTTGTAGTTCAGAAACTGCCCCGGTTTGTATGCTGTACTAACCTCCAAGCACCTTCAAGACAGGCATCTGATCTTAGCTCTCCTAATTGAGCCCTGTGCTGAGCCCCGGGCCAAGTCATCCAAATGAACACGAAACGGCACGTCTTTGAGGTACTCACTCGTTAGTGGGTTTAAATCCTTCTTCCTCTGTGACAGTCACTCTTCGGCTCAGTGTTCCCAACTGTGAATGTCCCCACCCCCAGCTGTCTATCCAAAGGGGATCAGGAAGTGGAGGCATCAAGCATCCTGGCCCCAGCTCCCTCCATTGACCTCCCAACCCGGGGGATCTTCCAGGGCCCCAGAGGGAGGCTGACTTCACCTTCTAGCAAATGTTGGGGAGTCCAGCTGTGGTCCTCAGGTCGGAAGCAAGAAAGGCTACACAGCTCCCCCGCCCCTCCCGCTTCACGGCACAGGCTCTTCCTGAGCGTTGCTGCCTAGAGCACAAGGTACAGGGTGGGGCTTAAAGGAACCGGGCTCTCACAGTCTGACAGGGCAGAGGAAATGTGCGCAGACCTCGTGGAGAGACACTGCCAGACACAGAGGGCCAAGGCGCACTTAGGGGCGGGGCGGAAACTGCAACACGTTCAGAGGATGGCGGCTTGCTCCCAGCTGCAGAGATCAGGGAAGGCTTCGTGAGAAGGCAGAGGAGGGGGCAGAGGAGACGGGGAGGAAGCCCTTAAGCTGGGTCTTGAATAGCTGCTCGCACACGTGGAGATGCAGAAGGAGGGGCGAGGAAGGGTTGCTGGTGGAGGCAAGGCCATTCTGGGTGAGGGACTGACGGGACCAGAGGCCAGAGGAGGGGAATGCCACTTAAATACGATGGCCAGGAAGCCACTAGGTTTGGTTACAGCAGAGGCTGCAGGTAGTAGATGGAGGTTAGAGAGCCTGGAAAGGAGCGCACGGCCGGGTGGGTGACTGTGTGCTGGGAAGGGGTTGGGGCCCCCGCCTGGGCACTGAGGACAAGATTCCCCTACTCCTGGCTGCTGCAGGGACCACCTCAGCCTCCAAATTAGATTTATTTTCCCATTAAAATGGGGGAACTCTCCGCCTTGGTGAGAAATAGGATTTCTATCCGGAGACTTCTCTACCACCCCTGGTGAAGGAGGCAGAGTACCCCCTGTGTCCCAGCCCTGAGATGCTCCTGGGACGCCTGGACCTGCCTGTGCACTCCAGCCCCGCCCAGCACCTCCTCTCTGGGAGGATGTGGGGCGGGTGTTGCCCCAGTGAAGGTGGCAGATAGAGGGAACCCTTAGGACAGTTTCTGCAGTGAACAGCTGGCTGTGGACACAGCTCTGCGCTTTTGAGGGGCCCGAGGGATTTACGCCACATCCTCCACTCTTCCAAGCACCCCCTGGCCCCTCATCACAGGGGGAGTGGATCTTCTGTGCCTAAAGCCCTAGGAGGTAAATATCCTCTTCCCCCGGGGCCAGAGCAAGCGGCTGCAGACCTCGGAGAGCAGCAGAGTGTGCTGAATGTTCCCTAAGCTTCTCCTGCTTTGATGAGACAGATGTGTTTTCATGATATGGAAATGACCATGTAACTGTCTTCTGCTACAAACGGCCCTCAGCAAAAATGCTGCTGGAAGGCAGCTCAAGAACAGACTTGCAAATAATTTTCCTGAATTGCAAAGTCTTGGTTATCTTACCCACCTTTACTGATAACATAAAAGCTATATCCCTTCCACCTACTCCCATCCCTGGGTTTGATCTTTTTTTTTTATTCCTAATTTTTTAGAATGGAAAATCTAAAATATATACTCCAGTAGGGAGACTAGTATAAACGCCCCCAAGTTCTCCCCATGCAGTCTTAACAGCTATCAACTCATGGCCAATCTTGTTTCATTTGTGCCCCTTCCTACTCCCACCCCCCAAATAATTTGGAAGTAAATCCCAAACACCACACCATTTCCTCTCTAAATATTTAGTATATAGCTGTAAAAATCAAGGACTCAAAAAACAGAAAACCCCACATATTATATCCCTCCTAAAAAAGAAATAAATCCTTAATACTATCAAGTATTCAGTGATCAAGTTTCTGATTAACTCATTAATGTCATAAACTCTTTCCCAATTCATTGAAAGCTATATTTTAATGTGTTTTGTAAGTCAAGTATTTAATCATTCATTCACTCCTTCATTCATCCAGGTAATAATATGCATCAAGGACCAGTTATGAGCTAAGTGCTATTCCAGGCAATGGGGTGACAGCAGTCAATGAGACAGACAAGGTCCCTGCCCTCAAGGGGAAGACAGTCATTGCACAAGTCACTGTGAGTGGGATGAGTGTTCTGGAAAGAGAGGTACAGGTGCAAGGCAGCCTGAGGCAAGAGAAGCCCACTCAGACCAGGAGCTCCAGGAGCTGCCCTGAGCGGGTGAGTCAACGAGATGAAGTTGGAAAAGTGCGCAGGCCCAGAGAGGAGATCTTACTGAGCAGGGGATGGGCTGATATTTAAACACCCTTGAGAGAGGATAGCATTTTGGCAGAGACAAAACTCATGAAAGGCCCCGTTCCAGGCAGAGGGGCTACTATCAGTACAGATGTGATGGTGTGGAGCCGTGTCAAGGGCTTGGGGAACAGGGAGCGCTGGCAGGGCCTGGGGTAGGAATGGGGTGGAGGGGAGGCTGGGCTCAAACACAGAGGGTCTTCAGTGTCACACTCTGGAGTTTGAACTTTGCCTTGTAATTGAGTGGGAGTCACCAAAGCTCTTGGCAAGAGGATGGGGTGGGAAGATCCGATCTGGGGATGTAGAGGTCAGGACCTCAGGCCAGGAGCCCAGGGAGGGGCAGTGGCACAGGCAGAGGGTTGTGCCTCAAAAAGGGGGCTGTGGGTTTGAAGAGAAGGGGTGACATCCGTTCAGAGGAGGAGGCAGCCCTGGGATTGGGAGTCAGCAAGAAGGCAGGACGAGGGTGCCGCTGGATTTCCTACTTGAGTACCTGGGTGGACAGTGAGACCACCAGTGAGGCCGGGGAGCGTACAAGGAAGAGCAGGTTTGGGGGGGCGCAAAGAGGATGGGCCTGCCTGCAGCTCATTCTAGTGAGAGTGTCCCCCAGGAAGCCCGAAATTTGCCTCGGTACCCCGAGTACCCAGGAAAGTGGTTGGAATCCAGTGGTTTGGGAGTCCGGGTGGCAAGTGAAGACCTAGGAGAAGGCGAGGTATGCCTGGTTCTTACGGGGCTGCTCTGGGATCAAATGAAAAAGTTGATCTACATGAAAGGCTCTACAAACTGTAAAGTCCTGTAAAATGTAAGGATTATCCTAATGAGGGCCCCTCATGCTGCAGCCTTCTAGAAAGACAGAAAGAGAGTGGATTGTGACCCTGGGGATCCCATGGACCCAGGGATCTGGTGGGGGGCAGGAGTTCTCCCCACATTCTGCCAGACGTGGAGATGATAAGGTGAAAATCTCCTGGAGCCGTCACCTCCAGGGCAGGCACCTCACCAGGTTCCCTGGGACCAGCACAGTGCCTGGCACAGAACAAATCTGAAACAGAAGCAGCAGGAAGCAGCGCGGCCTGCGGGTGTGGCAGTTACAGCCAAGCAGTTAGCAGCGGGGGACCCTGCAGCCCCTGAGCCCGGCAGCACCCGGCAGTGATCTGTTTCTTCCACTGACGGCTCCAGAAAGGTCTCCTGAGACAGAGAATATCCCATGATCATTTTTACCTTTGGCCTCTTGTCTGCTTCCTACCTGGACTCATCCACCCCTGGGAGGCTGGCTCAACAGTCTTTGCTTCTGTTTTATTTTTCAAAACAGCAGGGCTCATCAACTTAGCTGCAAGTCAGTTTTCACTCGCTGGATTTTTCTGAAAAGCCAAGGTTTAAGGTAAAGTCAGGACCGCAGTTTTAACAATATTTGTTTACCCCATTTAAGGATGTAAAAAGAGTCACACTCCCATCACGCTTCATTATATTCCCGGTGCCTGACATGGAGGAGGTACTCTGCACAGCTCATGGATCACTGAGACCACAAGCTCCTCCATCCGTCACAGACGGGGAGAACCTAAGATGCAACAGCTGCTGAGAGTGTGGCTCGTGCTGTCCTAGGCTCGAGGGGAAACATCACACTCTCTCTCTGCCTCAGTGCCTGGGTCTGAAAGATGAGAAACAGAGTCATCAGTTAGTTACATGGCAAAATCATTTTGAGGCAGCACCTGGAAGGAAGTACACGTTTGAGCTGAGCCAGAGAGATGGAGTTCATAATCCCTGCCCTGTCCCTGCCTCTCAGATGAATCCCTCACCTAAGCCTGAGTTTCTGCTGTGTCCCTGGGTGTTAACAGGGTGAGGGAAGGGGAAATGAGTGAGTGGAGGTAAGAAATGATATTTGAATAAGGTTTGTGGAAAACAACAGATGAGAGATAGATGGGGCCTCCGTCTAGCTGAGAAGTGGGGAAAAGGAAGGGATAGCCTCCCCTGTGGGATGCCCAGTGACTCTGCAGAACCCAAATCTGGATCTGAGTTGCTGGTGATCTTTGGAGAGCACACTGTTTAAGGAACTTAAGGAATAGCTGTTTTCCTGGACAACTCTTTTTTAATTGAATTTCTTCGTTCTACTGTCCCATCAACTGTCATTATAAAATTGAAGAGTATGTGTTCCTGACAGGGGGAAAAAGTGTTATTACAAGAGAGAATCACAAACAACTAAACAATAAAATCATTAGGGACATAGAAGATTTGACAACATCATCAACCACATTGTCCTAATTGGCATTTCTAGAACATTTCACCCCCAAACTGAAAAATACACATTCTTCTCATATGCACATGGAACACTTATCAAGACAGACCATATGCTGGGTAATTAAACAAGTGTCAATACATTTCAAAAGACTGACATCTTACAGAGTATATTCTCTGACCCCACTGGAATTCAATTAGAAATGAATAACAATAAGAGATCTTTAAAAGCTCCAAATATTTGGAAATTAAACAATACTCTTCTAAATAACCTAAGGTCAAAGAGGAAACAAAAGCAAAATTATAAAACATTTCTAACTGGATGTTAATGAAAATACTACATATCAACATTTAGTTTTAAATACTTATAGCAGAAAAGAAAAATGCCTACAATCAATCATCTAGGTTTCTGCCTTAAGAAGCTGCTAAAAGAAAAGCAAAGTAGGGACTTCCCTGGTGGTGCAGTGGTTAAGAATCCACCTGCCATGCAGGGGACACAGGTTCAAGCCCTGGTCCAGGAAGATCCCACATGCCATGGAGCAACTAAGCCTGTGTGCCACAACTACTGAGGCTGCGCTCTAGAGCCCACGAGCCACAACTACTGAGCCCACGAGCCACAACTACTAATCCTGCGTGCCACGGCTACTGAAGCCCGCACGTCTAGAGTCCGTGCTTTGCAATGAGAGAAGCCACCGCGATGAAAAGCCTGCGCACTGCAACAAAGAAGTAGCACTTGCTCACCGCAACTAGAGAAAGCCCGTGCACAGCAACGAAGACCCAACGCAGCCAAAGAAAAAGAAAAAGAAAAGAAAATTAAACCCAAATCCTAAAAACATTATGCTAAGTGTAATAAGCCAGGCACAAAAACCACATATCATATGATTCCATTTGTATGAAAAGGCCAGAGTAGAAAAATCGATAGAGACAGAAAATGGATTAGTTGTTGCCAGGGGCTGGAAGGAGAGAATAGGGAGTGACTGCTAATGAGTATGGGGCTTCATTTGAGGTGATGAAAATATTCTGGAATTAGTGATGATGGTTGCACAACCTTGTGAATATACTAAAACTCACTGAATCATACACTTTAAGTGGGTGAACTTTATGGTTTGTGAATTATGTTTCAATAAATAAGAATAAATACAATCTAAAATATTAAATCCAAGGATAATAAAAGGAAAGAAATAGAAAACAAACAACAGAGAAAACTAACAAAGCCAAAAGTTTTTTCTTTAAAAAAAAATTAATGAAATAGGTAAAGTGTAGCAAGACTGAACAAGAAAAAGCAAGAAAACACAAATTACCAATATCAGGACTGAAAGAGGGGATATTGTTACATTAAAAGGAAACTGAGGGAATATTATGAATAATTTTATATTTCTACAGCACAGGTGAAAGGAACGAATCCCTTGAAAAACAACTGACCAAAACTGACACAAAAAGAAATGGAAAACCTAAAGAACGCAGTATCTATTAAAGAAATCAAGTCTGTAATAACAATGATAATGATGATGATGATGGCGGTGGTGGTGGTGATAAACTGCTTTTCCGTAAAGAAAACTTCAGGTCTAGACAGCTTCACTGGTAAATTCTAGAAAATATTTAAGGGAGAGATAATGCTATCTTACACAAACTCTCAGAAAATGGAGAAGGAAGAACACTTCATAATTCATTTTATGATACCATAATCTGATAAAGACCTTATACAAAAAGAAAATTAGAGCCCAATATCCCTCATGAACAAAGATGTAAAAATCCTTACCAAAATATTAGTCAGTTGAGTAGCAATATATGAAAGGGGTAACACATCATGACAAGTGAGTTTTATCCCAGGAATGCAAGGTTAGTTTAAAATTGGAAAAATACTGACTGGCTAGAACTCCAGTGCAATGTTGTATAAAACATGAGGTGGGGGCTTCACTGGTGGCACAGTGGTTGAGAGTCCGCCTGCCAATGCAGGGGACACGGGTTTGTGCCCCGGTCCGGGAAGATCCCACATGCCGCGGAGCGACTGCGCCCGTGAGCCATGGCTGCTGAGCCTGCGCGTCCGGAGCCTGTTGCTCCGCAACGGGAGAGGCCACAACAGTGAGAGGCCCCCGTACCGCAAAAACAAACCAAAAAAACCCATAAAAACATGAGGTGGGAGTGGACAACCTTGCCTTGCTCATGATATAGATATATAAATGTCCAATAAACACATGAAAATGTGACCAACATCATTAGTCATCAGAGAAATGAAACTCAAAAACCAAAATGAAATACATCACATGCACTGAAATGTAAAAGTCTGACAATAACCAAATGTTGGTGAGGATACAGAACATTTCTTTTACATTGTGGATGGGATTGTAAAATAGTATAATCACTTTGGAAAAGTGTTTGACAGTTTCTTCTAAAGTTAAACATACACCTATGCTATGAGCCAGTGATTCTGCTTTTAGGTATTTCTCCAAAAGAAATGAAATGATAGGTCGACAAAAAAACTTTGGCAAGAATGTTCACAGCATCTTTACTCGCAACAGCCTGACAATGAAAGCAATCCCAAAAGTATGAACAAGAAAATGGATCAACAAGTTGCAGCGTATTCATACAACAGAAATTGCTCAACAATGCAATTAAATGAATTACTGATATATACAACCATGTAGATGAAACACAAAAGCATTACATTGACTTCAAGAAGCCAGATACACAAAAGTACATTCTGTATGACACCACCATTTACACGAAGTTTAAAATCAAGAGTTAGAAATCAGGGCTTCCCTGGTGGCGCAGTGGTTGAGAGTCCCCTGCCGATGCAGGGAACACGGGTTCGTGCCCCAGTCTGGGAAGATCCCACATGCCGCGGAGCGACTAGGCCCGTGGGCCATGGCCGCTGAGCCTGCGCATCCGGAGCCTGTGCTCCGCAACGGGAGAGGCCACAAAAGTGAGAGGCCCGCGTACCGCAAAAAAAAAAAAAAAAGAGTTAGAAATCAGAGCAGTGGTTTACCTATGAGGGGTAGAGACTTATGGAAAGTGGGGGATGAGGGAACATCTTGAGGAATAGGAATGTTCTTTTTTTAAAGTTTTATTTATTTATTTATTTTTGGCTGCGTTGGGTCTTCTTTGCTGTGCGGGCTTTCTCTAGTTGCGGCGAGCAAGGGGCTACTCTTCGTTGTGGTGCACGAACTTCTCATTGCAGTGGCTTCTCTTGCCACAGAGCACAGGCTCTAGGTGCGGGGGCTTCAGTAGTTGTGACACATGGGCTCAGTAGTTGTGGCTCACAGGCTCTAGAGAGCAGGCTCAGTAGTTGTGGTGCACGGGCTTAGTTGCTCCGTGGCATGTGGGATCTTCCAGAACCAGGGCTTGAACCCGTGACCCTTGCATTGGCAGGTGGATTCTTAACCACTGCACCACCAGGGAAGCCCAGGAATGTTCTTGATTGACGTGTCTTGATAGTATGGTGATTACACAAGTACAGTATATGCATTTATCAAAACTCACTGGTTGTGCACTTAAGATCTGTGAATGTAAATTTTATCTGGTTAAAAGAAGAGCTAATCATACGTAAAATAACTAAACTTTGAAAAATATTATACAAGATGAGGGAGAAAATTGTTCCTGATTATATACTACTAAAAATAAGCTACAAAATGTGATCCGTAATAGAGGAAACCATTTTTATATTTAAGACACAACTTAAATGTCAAAAGAAAAAACAGGACTCTTTAGTAGAATAACAGGCATCTTTCAGTTGGGTAATGAGCTATGTACCAGGTGTATAAGCACTATCATATTCTCCATTTTATGGATGAGGAAACTAACACAGAGACCAGTTAACTTCTTCAAGAGCACAAGGCCAGCAAGTGATAGAGCTGGGCTTTGAACTCAGGCAGCCGGGCCCACAAGGCTTCACCACTGTCCCGTGGCCCCTTGTGCTTGTAAGGGGCTTGCTGCTTTACTCAGACTTTCACAGAAACAGTCTCTTGCTGACCCTCACAGTGGTTCCAGGATGTAGGCCCGTCCAGGATAATTGCCGCCAGTTTAGAGATGATGACTCTGAGACCCCAGGGACTGAAGAGCCATCTCCAGGCCTCCCGGCCTCAGCCGCAGCATCAGGCCCCAAACCTGAGTGAGCCAGGCTTTTTTTCTGCACACAGGGATGCCGGGGCCCTGCTTCCCCACACTTGTGGGGGTAACTGGCCTTCGAAAAGGAACAGACTGTTTGGAACTGGGGGGGAATGAAAATTGCAGGGCCACCCTCTTGAGGTGCTGTGGAGGAACAGGGGGAGAGCAGATGCTGGGGATGTCACAGCATTGCAGCAGGGAACGGGTGATTACCGGGCCACCCTCCATACAGGCCACCCCCGGCACTGCAGACAGTGACGTCTGGCTAATGGTAAATAACGCAAAGAAATAATAGTGACGGGTCTGAGTCACAAGCAGGGTGCTCTGCGCTATTTCTCAGCTCACACTAGGAAAAGAGTAATGTCAGGTACTGATACAGCCCAGAGGGCTAGGTCCTGGGCAAAGCCATCATGTCCCTGAAGCTTGTCCTCAGGACACTGTCTTTCCCCGTAATGGTCCATTCCCCCCACCCTGTGCCCTCTTAGGACCCCCCAGTCCAGGTCTTCCTTCGGGGGGCTGCTCCCTGAGGGGAGGCACTTTTCATTCTTCCCTTCACCATCAGAACCCACTTGTCCTGTGTCCCACTCCTTCTGGGCTCCATTCTCTGCTTCATCCTTTCAAACCTTTGCTCACACCTTTCGCTGCCTGATGTCCCGTCATCTCTCTCTCTTCCCCGCCATCTCTCTCTCTTCCCCGCCAGTGTCTCTGCATTTCTAGATTCCATCCGAACTGCCAGTGTAAATGCCCATGGCTCTATAACACCTTCTTTGATCTGCTAAGTTGAGGTCACTTCTCTTTTTCCTGTGTTCTCAATTTATTTATACTTGTTCTGCATGCCAACGACCAAATTTTGCCTTATGTACTAGCCTTTTACATGCCTGACCTGTCCCCCTTCTGGATCATAATAAGATTCTTCAGGCAGCGTCCCAATTCTAATTATCTTTGTACAACGGCTGGCCCACCATCCTCCACGGCCAAATGGCTGTGCTGACCCAGCAGGAATAGAAGACCCTCATGTGTGGGAATGAACGAATGCACACCGGCTCACAGCCCAGTCCCTATACGCCTGCCAGTTCTCAAGGTCTGGCTCTAGCAAGGTAAACCGTCTGGAAGAGAGAGCTGTTTGTTGCAGATGGGGACGTTTTGTACCCTTAAGTCACATCACATGAAAGCTAGCACTCCATCCTGCCTTATGAGACGAGAACATCGTTTAGGGGAGTAGTAGCCATATGGATACTGTAAAATGGCAAACAACATACAACTGACTTCGATTAAGCTTTGGACTTGTGGACCCCTCCATTTGGGTATATCTGATGTCATGGCACTTATTACAGCGTGATCACAGAGTCTGCTATTCAAACTCCATTTATCGACTCAAGGAGGACTTTATTTCAGACCAGAGAGCTCAGCTATCCCATGAGCCTCTGAAGGAACGAAGGATGCTGTTCAATTTTCCCCACTTAATCTCCTGCTCAGTCTATCCACAAAAGCCTCTCCACAGCAGGGAACAGGCTATTTCCTTTCTCTCAAGACTTATTCTCAATCTCAGTGGCAACAAAGGTGATTGGATATTGGGATTTTAAACGGTTTTGTCTGAAAGTCATTTAATATGGAACTGAAATGTCAACAAGACTGCTATTGAGTAGAGTAGATGTTAAGTGGAAACGAACTTGAAACGAGAGATGGGGTGAGTAATCCCCACTGATAACTTGGAAGGGGTGACAGAGGTCCCCTGGCTCTGCCCTAATGAATAGAAAAGGACCACTGGAATTATCCCTGTCACTGTTTGTACAAATCCTCCTAAAAAGTGGCTGTCCAAAAATGCTTAAGGACATTCTGTTTTCTTAATAAGTTGTCCTTTCCACTGTTCTGTGCCATTGATTTGATTTTTTTTTTCAGCAAACTTTTTTTTTTTTAATATCTAGAGGCAAAATTAGGTCATCCTGTCTGACAATATTCACCACATTTAAATCCCCGGGGCCTGAGGCAATTAGGTTTTACTGCTTTCCAGAACAGAGCCCTGATGTATAAATTTTGCAATGGCTGATTTCACAGTATTTTACATCTTTTCCAACAAGGCTATAGGAAATACACAAGCAGGGGAAGGTTTGAGCTCCAGTGGCTTCATGCATATTTGAACCCTGTAATACCATCTTGGACTGTCCCTCCCTCCCTCCCCTCCGGCTGGGTTGCTCAGTTTCACTCCGGGAAACGCTTGAACACAGCCATATCCAGGCTCATTACCGTTTTCCAGGATGAAAGGGCCTTTGATTATTCAGGCTTTCCTTGGGGAAGCCTCAGTGCACAGATATGCTCACCTGATTCTCAATTTGTATTGCATGTTGCCTGTGGGGAAAATTAGAAGAGGCTCAGGCACCATCCCTCATGCTTTCCTCTCCTCCCCTGGCTGCCTCGGATTTGTCGTTGAGATTTTTCTTTTTAGTTTTTTGTTTTGTTTTGTTTTGTCCCTGGCTAGTGCTAAAGAATCTTTCTTTCCCATCTGTCTACTCCACATCTGTTTTCTGTGTCTCTAGCTTTCGCTTTATAGCTTCTTCCTCATTATCTTGGTTGCAACCCCTCCCCATGTGCCCCCATCCTCCAAATACACACACACACACACACACTCTCTCTCTCTCTCTCTCTCTCTCTCTCTCTCTCTCACACACACACACACCCTTCCTCAGACCATCCACCTGACTCTGGCATCAAACCCCTGGCCACCTCCTTGTCAGCTTCATACTGAACTAGGACTTGCTTCTAAATTCTAAAACCCAGACAAGCCCTGGATATCCCTGCACCAACCCTCTTATTATACAGATGAGGCCACCAAGGCCAGAGGAGAGAAGTGGTTCCCAGGGGGATGGAGCCCCATCACCAAGGAGCATCAGAGGGGACTCACTCCAATGCCTCCCTGGCCAGGCGCTGGTCCTGACAGATCTCCCGGTGTTTCCAGGGGGAGAAGAGCACATCGTACTCCCCCACCCCTCTCCTGGGTCCCCAGCCTGCCCTCCGGTGACAACCCAAACTAACCCTCAGAATGAGACTGGGTTCAACCTGGAGGTAGCCCTTCAGTGAATGGTCCATTGGTTTAGGCTGGTGGGGATTTTTAAAAGCATTCTTTTTTCAATTACAAAAGTGAAAATGAAAAATGTCGAACTCAAGTGTATACAATAAGAAAACAAAGCATGCTGCTTTCAGTATCTTCTCACTCGCCCTGTCCACTGATAACCACTCTTCTAAATGGTTTGAGACCTTTGTCCATTCATATATAAAAGAATTGAATTGGGAGCTATGAAATGAACAGCTTACTGTCCAGGGAGTTCTGACTATAATTTCCTCTTTTCCCCACCAGGGCAATCCTTCTACTCCCGGGTCCTGGAGAACTGTGAGGATGTGGCTGACTTCTCAGAGGTAGGATGCCCTTGGGGCAGCACAAGCCCAGAGGGGAACCAGCAACTCCCCGCCTGCTGGGGGTGTGCTGCTCCCACACCCTGGGGGGAAGCCTGCCCAGAGCTCCTTGCTTCCTGGGAGGAGGCAGTGGTGGGAGCTGGGGAGGAGGCTTCCTGTCCCCTCCACCCAGGACCCCTCTCAGGGACCTCTGTAGAGGAGAGCCCCGTGCAGAGCGTCTGGCACAGAGAAGGGCCAGCTGGGCCCATCCAACAGGCCTGGAGGGGCTTCCCTGTTCCCTGGGCACATGGAGGGCCAGGCTAACCCACCTTCCAACAAATACAGTCACACACGGACCTCACCCCTTCCTCTCCAAGAGCTAGTGGGCTACCTCTTCCACTGTGGCTCCGCAGGAAGCTTTTCTGTTCTTTCGAACCTCAGGCTCAGAGGGTTGAGAAAATCATTTGCCTCCGTTCATGGCACGTTGTCTCATTGGTCCCTACAAGGTCCCCTCTCGTTTTTCAGTGTGTAGGTAGGGATGGACGGATGCACGCATTCTCTTTTATCTCCATATTCTTTCCCTCCATATACAACCATTCTAATGTGTTTAACGTGTGTATCTTTTGATTTCCCGTGTGTTCTTACAAAATTGGTATTGTTATCTCATAAGCGTATAATTTATGTTTACCTGCATGGTGTCATGTGAAATATTTCCTTTTGTTTCAGTGAGCACCATTTTTAAATTCCGTCCATTGTTATGCTAATCTGCTGTTTCTACAGTACTCCATGGGACACATCCAACACACATTAGGTTGACCAGCCATCCTGGGACTTGCCTGAGATTTAGGGGGTTCCTGGGACACAGATTTTCAGGACTAAAAGCAGAAAAGTCATGGTCAACCCAGGGTGAGTTAATCACCCTACTCATCTCGCCTGTGCATCCACCCCCCATGAGGAACTCCTAGCTTGCCTCCAACTCCCCACCCCCAGAGATGCTATGGATATTCTTATGCATATGCCCCTTGGGCTTGTGTTAAGTATTTCTCTGGGATATACGCCAGGGCCAGGAATTGCTAGCTCATAGGCTATGCATACACTTAATTTGACCCAGGACTGTCATGGTTGACACTAGCAGTGCCTGTTTTCCACATCCTCATGTACGCCTGGTGTTATACAGCTCTCTGATTCTCATCAGGCTAACAATGATACCTCATTGTTGTTTTAAAGATACATTTAAAGGTTCCTCTTCTTTAAATTGCCTGTCCATATTCTTGGCCCTTTTTTCCTATTGTTATAGCTGTCTTTTCTTATTGATTTGCAAGAGCTCTTTGTATGTTCTAGATACCCACTCCTTGTTGGTTTAAGATATTGAAATATCCTCTCCCAGTCTACCATCTATCTATTAACTTTGTCCCTGGTGCCCCTCATTGACTAGAAATTCTTAATCCTGGCGTGTTTCCAAGTTTTGTTGAAGAAGTCTATATACTCTTCTTGGTTACAAATGTATTTTCCTACATTTTCTGATTTTATAGTTGTATCTTTTATCTTGTATGTGCTTTTTGATAGGGGTCCAGTTTTATTTTTCTCTATAAAGGGAACCATTTTTCCTAACATCAGCTTGCAAAGCAAGCAATCATCTCTTCCATTTATTGTATGTTAAAGTCTATGTGAGTCTTCTATTCTATTCCTTTAGTCTATCTGTCTGTTCTTGAACTTTACCACACTGTGTTAATTAATATGGCTTTTTAAAAATGTCTTAATATCTGATGAGGCAAGTTCTTTACTCTTTTTTTTTTGAAGTTGGCCTATTTGTGGATCTTTCTTCTCCCAGATAAATTTTAAAGTAAGTTTATTAAGTCCTTCCAAAAACCAAATAAATTTTGATTGAATTTAAAAATTAACTTAGGGGCTTCCCTGGTGGCGCAGTGGTTGAGCGTCCGCCTGCCGTTGCAGCGGACACGGGTTTGTGCCCCGGTCCGGGAAGATCCCACATGCCGCGGAGTGGCTGGGCCCATGAGCCATGGCCACTGAGCCTGTGCTTCCGGAGCCTGTGCTCCACAATGGGAGAGGCCACAACAGTGAGAGGCCCGCGTACTGCAAAAAAAAAAAAAAAAAAAAATTAACTTAGGAAGATGTCATTTTCTTCATAATATGAAATCATCTATTCCATCCTTTACTAGGATTTTAAAGTTTTCTACATAGAAGTCTTATGTATTCTTGATATTTCCTAGATGCTTTATGGTTTTGTTACTATCATGAATGGTATCTTATTACATTTTTTAGTTGATTATTGCTGGCATAGAGAAATGCTTTCCTTTCCTTTTTAAGTCCCTCTTTTATCTGGCAAACTTGCTGAACTTGATATTGATCCTCTTATTCATTTTAATAGTTTATCTATTGATTCTATGTTTTTATGTATGTGATAATATTATCTACAAAAAGAAATGTTTTATCTCTTCCTTTCCAATCCTATTTCCTTACTTCATTATCTTTCCATAGGGTATTGGCTGTGATCTCTAGTTCTATGTTAAACAGCAATGGTTTTGGTGGGTGTCCTTTCTGCCTTCTCCATATTAAAGAGAATAAATGCATCTAAAGTTTTGTCATCAAAAATAATTGCTGGAGTAGGATTTTACTATGTAACTTTGTTTACTAGTTTGCTAAGTGTTTTTATTATAAAAGGTTGTTGAACTTTATCAAAAACAACTTCTGCACCAATTGAGACAACTATAACATATTCCTTTAGTATATTTAGTATATTTCATAGCGTATTATTTTTAATACACAGATTCAATTGGCAAATAATTTTATTTAAGATTTTTGCCGCTATGTTCATAAAATTTTCATAATTCAATAATACATAAAATTTTCTGGAACTATACGCATAAGATAGAAATTTACCTTGACATTTTGGAAGAATCAAATGTAAAAACATGTAAGTCTGGACAGTTTGGGGAGGGGAGTTCTTTGACTTCCTTTTCACTTTCTGTTTGTCTTCTTGAACCAATTTTGGATTTTTACATTTTTCTAGGCATTTTTACATTTCATCTGGGTTTTCAAATTTATTAGTGCACATTTGATCATACTGTTTTAAGATTGTTTTGAAATCTTTTCTGTGCCTAAAGTTATTTCCCCCTTTTTATTCCATATTTCATTTATTTGTCTCTTCTCTCTGTTTTTCTTGGTCAGTCTTGTTAAAGATTTGTTTATCTTATTAGTCTTTGTAAAGAACCAGCTTTTGGCTTCATTACTCTCCCCTGTTGTGGCTCTCCATTTCATTGATTTCTGCCCTTTTCTTAATTATTTCCATTCTGTCTGTTTATTTTATTCTACTCTATGGTTCTTTTCCTAACTTCTTGAGTGCTAAGCCTATTATTATTATTATTATTATTTTTGCTGTACACGGGCCTCTCACTGTTGTGGCCTCTCCCATTGCGGAGCACAGGCTCTGGACGCGCAGGCTCAGCGGCCATGGCTCACGGGCCCAGCCGCTCTGCGTAAGCCTATTATTTTTAACTTTTCTTGTTTCTTAATAAATGTATTTGAAGCTGTAAATTTTGCTCTATATGCAGTTTTAACTGTATCCTATAAATATTTATATATAATGTTTTCACTATTATTCAGGTTTAAACTTTTCTTACATTCCTTTATGATTTTCTTTTAAACCCAAGAGTTATACAATAACGTTATTTAGTTTCCAAATAAATACATGTATGAAATTATAGCTCCTTATTTTATTCACTTCTAGTTTTATTGCATTATGATCGAAGAACAGAGTCTGTATGGTATTGATCCTTTGGAATTTACTGAGACTTCTCTTATGACATAATTCATGGTCATAAATGCTCCCTCTGCTTAAAAGGAATTTGTTTAGTGTGGGGCTCTATCTGTAGCTCTATATAAGCTTGATATTATATAAGCTCAAGCTTATTATTTATATTATTTAATTCTTCAAATGTTCTGTTTATTTTTCTCTGCTTGATCTATCAGTTTCAATAATGACTGTAATAAAATCTACTGCTACAATTGTTGATCTATATATTTCTCCCTGCAGTTCTGTCAGTTGTTGCTTGATGTGTTTTGAAACTGTTACTAGTTGCCTTTATATTCATTATGGCTATATCATTTTGCTTATTTTCCCCTCAACCGGCACTTGATATCCTTCTTTGTCTCTTATGTTGTTTTTTGCATCAATTTCCATTTTGTCAGATATTAAGATTGCTATCTCAGCCAATTTTGGTTCGTTTGCCTGGTGTATCTGTTTCGATCTTTTTAATTTCTTGGTATATCTTTTTTCGTGTTCTTATCTTCAGTAATTCCGTTTTTAAAATCAAGTGTGTCTTCTTAGGGCATGGATTATTAGGTCTTGTTTTCTTACCCAATGTGAGAGTCTCTCTGTTTTCATTGATTAGTTTTACCCATTTACCTCTACTGTAATTGCTATTATTATAAGGCTTATTTCTACCACCATCTTATTTTATATTTTCCATTTACTGTACTTTCTGCTTCTTTCTTTTTTCCTATTTTCCAGCTTTCAGTTGGATAGATTGAGTTTCTTTTGTTAGTTGAAAAGCTATGTATTCTGTTTTTGTTTTCAAGGTAGGTAGTCAGCCTTCCATACTTATGTTTATGTTCTCCTGTTGAGAGCTCAAATAAATAATTATAATTTCTCCTAACGTGACAAGTACCTTAATACTCTCTTGTGCCTCTTTGATTTCCCCACCTCAGCCCACATCCTCATGCTGATATTAACTAGATTAGAATTTTAATTCTAGGTTCTTATGAAGGTGTGTTCCCTTTTTCCTTTATTTGTCCTAGCCTTCTTTGTTCTTTTTAAAGACAACAATAGTCTTTTCCAAGATACTTAATCACCTTTATTTCTCATATCTCTTCAAGCATCTCTTGGAATTGTTTTTCTTCTTATTTGAGTACCTCCTCCAAAAGTTTTTTTTTTTTTTAATTCTTTTTTTTTTTTTAAACCCCACATTTGTTTATTTTATTTTATATTTTGGCTGTCTTGGGTCTTCGTTTCTGTGCAAGGGCTTTCTCTAGTTGTGGCAAGTGGGGGCCACTCTTCATCGCGGTGCACGGGCCTCTCACTATCGCGGCCTCTCTTGTTGCGGAGCACAGGTTCCAGACGCGCAGGCTCAGTAGTTGTGGCTCACGGGCCTAGTTGCTCCGCGGCATGTGGGATCTTCCCAGACCAGGACTCGAACCCGTGTCCCCTGCATTAGCAGGCAGATTCTCAACCACTGCGCCACTAGGGAAGCCCCAAAAGTATTTTTCATTTGGATTTTTATGTAGCAATCCTTCTAAAGCTTTGTAAATCTGAGAATGTGTTTCTTATTTCTTCAAATTTGAATGAGAGTTTCATCAGTTATAAAATTCTAAGCTCGAAGTTCTTGCCTTCACAACTTCAAATATAAGTCCTTTATCTTTGATATTCTTAAATTTTATTATAATGTGTCTAATTGTGGGTTTCCTGATCTTTCCTTTTTTGCACTATTTTGTGAGCTCTTTCAAATCTAAGGCCTTTCATCTTTCATTTATTATAGAAAATTCTATCTCCATTATTTTTTTCAGACATTCAGTTTTTATATTGTTCTTGCCTCTGCAACTCCTATGATCAGATGTCAGTACTACTTCTAGCTGCCATTTCTTACCTTTCTGGTTTTTGTTGATTAATCCTTTGCTGCTGTCTTCTGAGGGAGCTCTTCAAATTGATCTTCCAATTTACTAATTTGTTCTTTTTTCTTATGATTCCTTGAACTTGTTTTATATTTTGCTGACACATAGTTTTATGGTCCATTCGTTCTAATGATCCTGTTCCAGTTGGTGTATACAGTTCAGTCTGTTGTCTTTTTTTTTTTTTTAGGAGAGATACTCTCCCAGTCTCTTTACTTTGCCCTGTTTGAGCTCCCCTGGTATCAGCTACTCTGTCTGGTAATGAGTACTGAGCAACCATCAAAGGCTGCTATGTCAACCTCTAGGGGCTGAAGGGCACCAGGAGGGCCCAGTCACCACAGAAACAGAGTCAGGGTCTCATCTCTAAGCCTTAAAGGCGAGACATGGTTGACAGAAAGCAGTCGAGAATTTTAACAAACTAGCTCTGGGGGTTCAATGAGAGAAAGTATGAGGCAGTTGGTTTATCAGCATCTATTTTTATTAAACCTCATCCCAGTAGGGTTTTTGTCACAGTTTTATCAGTAAAGGAGCAGGCAACCATTGCCCCAAGGTAGTGCCAGGGAGTGATGAGAGCAGAACTTCCTCCAACCTGTTCTCCCACTGCTGCTTCCATTCACCCCTCCCCCACAAGCTGAGCCGCCGCCACACTCCCCAGCTCACACAGCCTTTGGTCCCCCGGGTTTCTCATACCTGCTTGCATGTTTGTTTGTTACGTCCTAGAATCCATATTCCCCTCTTGCTTCTGTAGTTCCTACAGGGTTGACTTTGGGGTGAGAGGCAGCAGAGTCCTAAGTCACCATCTTGGCACAAAGCCACAGCTGACCCCAGAAGAGCTTACCCCAACTTTCCTGGGCCTTGCCCCTCATGTCTGGCTCTGTCTGGCTGGAAAGGGCCTCATGACAGCCTGTTCCCTCTGAGGCTAGCATTTAGCTGACCAGCCTCCAGCGGCCACTGAGAACTGCTGTCTTCTCATTCTGGGCCCATCCCACACAGTACAGCTGTGTCCGTAGGACCAGAGCTGTAGGCACAGGGGAGCAAGGCCTCAACCTTCTCACCTGGGCTCAGGCCGCCACTGACCATCACAGCCCCCAAGCCGTACCCTCCCCGGCGAGAGTTCTGTTCTTGCCTCCTCCGCCTCCTGGCTGTATGACGTTCAGCCTCAGTTCCTAAGCCTCAGCTACCACACTTGTCAGATGGGGCAGGCGATGGGTATGAAGTCTCTTTGTAAAACCGTGAACAAAATGAGAGATTGTCGTGACGATGGAACCATTGTGGTACTAAGCCTGGCGTCTCAGCCTCAGATGAGCCCCACCGCACAACCTGCCTTTTCCTTCCCCTCCGCACCACTTCCTCAGTCAGGGCCCCGAGCTGGAGGGCCTGCCTGGGTGACGATGCAGGCCGCCTGGCTCAATCGCTCAGCCCTGCCTCCCTGGGCGGCTGCCCCCAGTCAGCCAGGTGCAGCATCGACTCCCTGCTTCTCACCAAGTATCCCAGGGCACATGTCCACCCAGACCTCCAGCCTGTGAGCAACCTGATGCCCCTTATAAGGGCACTGTCACTCTTTTCCATTAACTGCACCCTGGGACACCTGAGCCATGGGTATACATGACATTCCAAGTTAATCACCGTGTCCTTCCTCTTCCCAGGGCCGCCCAGCACGGGGCAGGGGGAGAGTCAGTCCTGCCGCCCTGAGCACGGGACCACGTTCTGAGCACCTGGTGTGTGCCAGGCCCAGGTAGAGATGCCCCAGAGGGAGAGGCAGGTGCAACAATACACAAGGATCCCTGCAGGAACTTGGGCACAGGGAGCCTCCGGGTCAGTGCAGAGAGACCAGGAAGGGGTGGAAGCCAGGGAGTTATGGGCAAAAGCACATGACAGGATCGGAGAGCAGCCGTGAGGCGGGGAGAAGTAGCTCCCACCCGGGGAAATTTATACACACACGGGCACTTGGTGGAATGGGGCAAGGATGCTAAGTGACCTGCAGTGCTCAGGCCCTCCCACGGGACACGGACTTGCCTGTCACTTGCCCTCTGGGCAGCCCCGTGGGAAGATAATGGCAGCAGATTCCCACAGCAGCACCATGCTGCGTCCTGAGCAAGGCCTCCTCCATCCAGTCTCCACAGCAACTACAGCGATGAAACTCGGGCTCAGAGACTACGTATCCTTCCCAAGGTGACAGCTGTAACTGGCAAAGCCAGGGTTCTTAGATACTAAGGCCCCTCTGGATGCAGCAGTAGAGAGCTGCTTGGCCTGACCCCCGCCACTCCTGCAAGGCCTTGCCGGGGTCTCTCCACACCCCTGTCTCCGTTTCTCCTTCTAAGAAGCAGCTAGCAACCTGGCTGCCACTGGTCAGCAGGGTACACCCCACAAAGCAGTGGAGGCAACCGTCCCACCTCCTGCTCAGGAAGGGCCCGGGGAACTCTCCAAAGACAGCCTGGAACTGCACCCGTACTTATACCTGTCTCCCCAGCCTCGGGTGGACAAGTCCTAAACTTTCCCGGTTGGCTCCTGAAAGAACCAGCCTGTCAGTGTTTCCAGAATAAGCTTGGAAAAGAAACCTCAGGTGCCCCTTACAAAACCTCCAGAGGTCTCCTAGCTTCCCAGCAAGTCTCTTTTCTCACCCTTACTGTGCCCAGGGCCTTTGGGAACCAGCTCAGTGAGGTACAAAGCACATTGGCCTGTGAGTCACGAGACCTGGGCTACAGTCCCCATTGAGCTGTTAATGAGCTCTGTGCCCTTGGGTTGGCCACTCAACCTCTCCAGGCCTCAGATTCCCCTTCTGAAAAATGGGGTCAGACTCCTTGCTCTGTCTGCCTCACAGAAATGTTGCATGGCTGAAAATGAAATAAAAGACATGAAAACAAACGTCTCTCCCTCCTCTACTCAGACAAGGATGGGAGGGGCCGCTGCAGGCACAGCGGAGGAACCTGAGGCGGTGGGGGGTGGACATGGCAAAAAGACAGCGCTCTGCATAACCATGGTGGAAACAGAGCCTGGACCTGGTATCTCCTTTCCCAGAGGCTGGAACCTGAGATCCTGCATTTAACCTACAACTATGGAGAAGCTAAAGAGAGAGAGAGACAGAGACGAGAGAGACAGCCTTCGTGCCAGGCCAGCAGCCAGCCGAGGCCCCTGGTGGTGGGGTGGGGGCATGGCCACACCCAGCCTACTCCAAGCCAGCTTGGTTTGGCCTTAACCAGGCTCTTGTGGACCAGACCTCCCAGCAGAGGCCGGAATAACAATAGTAATTGTAGGAATAAGGGCAGCTGTGAGGTACTGAGTGCTTGGTACACGGCAGGACGGGCTGAGAGCTTACGCAAGCCTCATAACTCACTGCAACGCACTGGGTGGGCAACACCCCAGGCAATGAGTAGCGCATCAGGGTTTGAACCCCAGTCTAATTTCAGAGCCTATGGCCACTTGCAAAGCGGACAGGGCTCAGTCCTGCCCTCAAGGGGCTCAGTCCAGTGGGGAGATGGACCCAGAACAGGAAAGATGGACTATGGGCCTTCGGAGCCCAGAGGAGGGAGAGGTCATCAGCCTGGGCGGTAGAGGGTCAGAGCTCATCTTCCCACTTCACTTGTACCTGGAAGACATGGGCTGTCAGGAACATACCTGTGTGGTTCATGAATGGCCTGGCACCCAGCACAGGGCTCAGGGAAATATTGTTGAGTGAAAGAACGAACAAAGGAAAAAACCCAGTTTGAGTCTTGGGTCTCTAACTTCCCAAGACAATCTCTTTCCATTGCACCCTAAAGCTTTGCAACACATCCTAAAATTTTCCCCCCCAAATTTAGAGGGCTGTCTCTTTAAGGACATGGCCTTGCTGATTTAGGATGGTTTCAAACCCAGCTGATGAAGCCCAGGATAACCCCGGTCATTCTCCAGCCTGCATCAGGGAAACCTTTCCGTGGAGTCCTAGATAGCTGGGGCTGATAGGATGCAGAACTCCGCCACCCCGGCCAGCACCTGCCAGGTCACGGCAAAGCTTAGAGCTGGTGAACTGGGTCACAGCTCCACACTCCCGGTGCTCCTGAGACCCACTTCGGACAGAGGTCCTCTTCCCTCCCTCTGCCCCTAATGCTTGCCACCTTACTCTGTCAATGTTCCTCTCCCAGCCTGCAATTTCAGGTCTGTGCCTGTCTTCAGTACTACCCAGAGAGTAGCTCCGGAGACACCCCCCTGCCTCCCCACGCAGAGCCCAACACACAGGAAGTGCCCAGCAAACACAGGAGGTGCTCAGCAAACGTGTGCTCCTGCGTGGGGCTTGCTGGCTCATGACAACTTGAGTAGCTATCTTTGGCTCAGCTACTACCTGAGTCCCCTGGCATGTTTGGAGGCCGACACGGGGTGGGATCCTAGATGATGTGCGGGCTCCCTTGGCCCGATTGCTAGGCCACTGATTTCAGGGCATCTCCAGAGGCAGAAGACACAACCCTCAGCTGCTGTGGCTGCAGGAGGAGAATCATGCTGGTGCTGCCTCAGGCTGGAGAGAGGCTCTCTGTCCCCAGCAGCCCCCTGCAATCCCGGCAGTGTCCATCCCCAAGGCTGCCAGACCTTGCCCCGGCTCCTGGAAATAACAGCAACGCAGTAGAATTCACTGCAATAAAGCGCCATGTTGATCGGGCTCTTACTTGCGCCGGATTCTGTGCTAGTGCTTTACCAGCCTCGCGATAACCCCAAGAAGCGGTACTGTGACGTCACCCTCGCTTTGCGGAGGAGGAGGAGCTTGTGGAGAGGGCAGTTAGGTCGGCCTCGCCCTCAGGCCAGCAAGGAGCAGCACTGCAGGCGAGGCAACCACCTGAGGCCGATTTGCTGAGTGCCTACCATGTGGCAGGCCCTGTGCTGGGTGCAGGGTGACCCAAGTAAACGAGACAAGACTGGGCCTGTCGGCTCTGCTCAGGCTCCGAACTGCTGAGTGGGACAGGCAAGCTCTCCCAGGAGTTCGGGGGACAGCGGGAAGGGAGGCGGCTGGTATGTGGAGAGGCAAGGGCCGGGCAGGGAGCCAGCTCTGCCCCTGATGACGGGCCGTCCTGACGTGCGGCTGACTCCTAGAGAGAGGCACAGCTAGCACGGGGGACTGTCACAGTCATCTAGGGCTGCGTAACAAACCACCCCGAAGCTCACTGACAAATTAGCAACAGTTTCGTGTTTATCACGCTTCTGTGGGTTGGCTGGGCTCCACCGAGGCTTCTTCCTGGAAATGCTAAATGTGCTCCCTCAGCTGAAAACCTTCTGAAAGGGCGCCCCCGGGGGACTTCCTCTGGAGTCACATCCCCAGTCAGGGCCCCCCCAGGTGCCCCTCCCAGCCCTTGCTGACTCCCCTCCTCTCTGCTCAACAAACTGGTCCACGACGGTGGCCTTCTTAGCCTGTAAGCCCTGGTGACCCAGTAAACTGCACCCCGACCACCGGGCAAGGCAGGGCCTGGCGATGGGCAAGAAGAGACCGCAAGCCGCTCCCCCTCTGGGCCCCTTTTCCTCGAAAGGACTTCATGTTTCCCGGTTCCTTTGTGTTCCCCTAATTGTGTCACTCTTCAACACCGCCCTCCTCTAACTGTGCCATTTCCACAGCTCCTTTTTCTCCTACTCCTTCCCTCCTTCAAGTGCCAAAATCCCATGCACAGACCCTCATGTGGCTCAAACACCCCCTTCCCCTTGGTTCTAAGAAAACCAAAATCTTGGTGCCCCCCCAGACCCGCCTCCCTCTGCATGGTGGCTAATGAGTTCGCCCTTCGCATGCTAGTTTATTTCCCTTCAGCCCGATAATGGCAACTTCATTAAGAAAACCATACCCTTGCTGAGCTGGAGACCTCCAGATGGCAGGAACAGAGCAGCTTAATGGGGCCTGTGGGCGGCCAGGCTGCCTCCCAGCCTCCCCTCCCCGCCTTCCTCCTTCTGTGTCCAAGGCCTCCAAAGTCCCCCCGCCACCATGCCCCTCTCAAAGCCCTCTCCCTCCCCACCCCAGGCCCCCCTCCCTCCTCTGCTTCTTCCTCCCTCACCTGCCCGCTCCAGCTGACCGTGGAGGTGTCAGGGTCCTCCCTGGGCCTTGGCCAGCCCCAGAGGGGATATGAAGGCCATGACAGGCCCTGCCCACACTCGGCCGTGATCTGCCAGGCTGGCTCGGTGCTCCCCCAGCCCCCAAGTCCTCCCTGGAGAATGAAGAATTGCTCTGAAGCAGCACGCTTGCCGGGTGGGCCGTCAGAAGCCCGCCCAGCACCTGCTGGGCCACTAAAAACAGCGTCCTGTTACTTCCCTGAACCCTAGTTCCTCTGTCTCTAGAACGGAGACCATGTCACCAGCCTCTTGGGTGGTTGTAAAGACTAAAGGAATTAACGCATCTAAGGCATTCAGACCCACGTAATGGAAAGTTCAGGCCCACGAATGGCAGCTGGCATTACTGTTACTGTTGTTATTATGTACGACCAGCCTCTTGTGCGTTCTGAATTTGGTGATAGAAATGAAACTTAAAAAGTCACTGCCTCCCTCCTGCTCTGTCAAATCCCCCTTGTTGAGCATCTCTCAGCGGCATCTTGAGCAGACCCCAGAGCTTTCTGGTTATTTTCAGTTATTCAAAGTCAGGTCCAGCAGGGTTTATTGCTCCACCCCGGCACCCAGTTTCCATCTGGTCTTCCAATTCCTGTGAAACATTGGGCTGATGTGAGGGGCTATCTTACCAGGGGTCTCCCTCCCACTCCCCACACCCCCCCCTGTCATTTCCACCCAAGGCCACAGCTGTTCCTCTCTCCCCAGACCTTCCGGTGGCAGGTGGCCAGCAGCATCGACAGCAACGAGATGCTCGAGATTCAGATCTTCAACTACAGCAAAGTCTTCAGCAACAAGTAAGTGAGGGGTGGGGCACGAGAGGCGGGGCCCCGAGGGGCGGGCTGCCCCCTCCTTTGAGTTTAAAAGGGGACCCGCACTGGGGCCTGGATTGACCTTCAAAGACCCGCCCCCACCCACCCCCCAAACCCCGGCTCCCTCATGTCCTCAGAGTCTCCCAGCCCTCCCAATCCTTGTTGGCCACGTTCACTCTCTCTGTCCCCAGTCCCGGCACAGCTTCCTGTCCCCTTCCTCAAGTTTTCCCCCTTACACAATGCTGGGCAACAGTTACCCATCAGAGAAAGTGATAATACCCTCCAACAGACCATCTATCTGTAGCCTTGAGAGTGAACTTGTCACACCTGTGGAGGACCGGAAGCTCCGAGGCAGTTTGGTTCAGTGGTTTAGGAGTCAGGAGAGCCTGCTCTCAGATCCCAGCTCAGTCATCTACTGTGTGACTCTGCCCAGGTTGCATGACCTCTCTGAGTTCAATGTTTGCATGTGTAAAGAGGATAAGTACTTACCTCAAAGGGAAGCTGTGAGAATTAAATGAGATAGATGTTCATTCATTCATTCAGTCCCCATGTTTACTAAGTGCCTACTGTGATGGCGAGGTACCCGCCTTCATGGAGCTTACAATCTGCAATGGAGCCCATCTACCTCCTTTTGCTGAACCACTACCAGGGGTTCAGCAAAAGTAGTTCCCATCCTTCTCTCTGGGTGACAAGCAAAATTCAGAATCATTTGAACAGTCTGGAATGGTGGCTAAATATAGTACATGTAAGTTCCTGTCTTGGATTCGAAAGCCAATTTTCTTATACAAGCTAGAGGGGGTCATGGCTGAACCATGACACATCTGAAATGGTGCGGGGGTTTTATTCACTGAGAGCTCAGTATGACTCAACAGTGGGAGAAGACCTCAAATGAATGAAAAGCTGACCTAACCCTAAGTCATGTTAGTAGGAGAGCCAGCAGAGCAGGAGAGGTGAGGGGCAAGGGTTCCACTGTCCCCATGCTGCTTGGACAGAGCACGAGTAGGCACTGCCTTGTGGTTGCCAGGGGGAAGGGACTTTAAATCTTGCCTCATGACAAGGGGATGAGAGCCTAGAGGAGAAAATCACAGAAGACATGTTCATCCATCCATCCATCCTTGGTCCATCCTTTCAGTCGCTCATCAAACATTCACTGAGAAACACTCTATACCAGGCAGACACTGTGCTAGTCATTGGAGATACTAAGATGAGGGATTAGGGCACCATGTCTGTCCCCTAAGAAGGTTTTCTGCCATGTGAAAGAGGAAAGATGTGTGCCTAGAAGCAGGATCAGGGCAGGGCTGCATTGCTGGTAGACAGCAGACAGATGAAAGATGGCCAGAGCTCTCTAACCAATGAGCTGTCACGGGGAGAGGGTTAGCACAGAGTGGACCATGATGCCGTAGAGGGGATTTCGGAGTCAGGAAGGGCCAAACCACGTGACCTCCAAGGATTCTGTGGCTTTTATCGGGAGCCGGAGAGATCTCAGCTGGGTATGGGATGTGGGCATTCCAGGCCCACCAGCAGAGAGGCCTATCGGGGCATCCCATCATTCAGGCAGCTGCCTCTGGCACCCACAAGAAAGGTTGGTGAGACACCCCACCAGGGGCCCCCAAGATGAAACAGGACCTTCTTCCCTGGGATGAGAGACGGGGTAACCTGTGAGAACAGGAGAAACAGGCACATACACAGCAAGGTGGATGTGGAGGAAGAAGCAGAATCGGAAGCTGAGGGCTGGGAGGAGCTCCAGGCATTCCAACAGGACCCACAGTAGACAGCAGAGCACCGGGGAGCCTCGGAGCTCAGCCAGGGCAACCCTCGCTGTGCAGATGGGGAAAGTGAGCCTCGCAGAGGTTGCTGAGGCCACAGGGGTAGACGGCAGTAGGGGGGTGGCTAGGATGCTGGTCTCCTTCCTCCCCTTCCTAAACCTCAAACTCCCAGAAACCAGGCTATGTGAACAGTGATGGTGGAAACCCAGGATGTGGAAGAGATTGCTGAACCATTTAAATGAAAGCTGCTGGACCAATCCCTAAAATGCTTGAAAACATCATAACTCTTGCTATAAACAAATCAGAAGTATCTGGTAAATTGTTTAGGGAATCAACTACTGTAACAGTGAGTATGCTGGAATATAAGGCTTCGATGAGTCGTTCTAAAACACCAGCAAGAAGGAGACAGAAGTGGGATGTCCCTACTCTGATTCTCCTTTCTCTCTCCCGGCCCTCCATGCCCCCACCCAGGAAAAGGCAGGAAACCCCACAAGGGGAGGCCTGGACCTGGTGGAAGTGGGTCCTGCTGTTTCCTTGGAAGCCTGGAGAAGGTCCAGGGCACTGTTGGCTGCAGAGCTGGGGTGGGGAGGACTGGTGGTCTCGTGTACAACGCAGGGCCCACCTGACACAGTCCAGCTCGGGGGGTCGGAAAGGGAGGGCAGGTGCTTGGAGTCAGGTGGGCCTCAGTCTCCCACCCTGGAGTCTGGGCTCTATTTCCCAGAGCCAAAGAAAAGGGCCACCTAGTGCTTGCCCTCTGTCCCCACCGTGGCCCAGCTCAGTTACCAGGCTCCTTCTGATGGGGCAGCTGAGCCTCTGGGGAGCCTCTGGGGGTTGCACCGGGCACGGCAACCAGCAAAGCCACACCCGCTGCTCGGGACAGTGGCCGGCACCCAGCGGGCCCCCCTTACTTTGTGGAATGAGTGAATGAGTAAATGTCAGGAGGAGAGGGCGTACAGGGTAGGAGGATCTGGGCACAGGAATTCGAGTGGCCCTTCTTCTCTGAAGAGCTCAGGGCTCTCCAGGAACCCAGTCACATGACTGGTACATTTGGGGAAACTGAGGTAAAGGAGGCTGGTGTGAGATTTAGAACCTGTGGGCCTGATCCCACCACCACCCACCACAGAGGAAGGGACTTATTCTAGAAGCAGAGGGCAGCATAGAAGCTGACCCCTCACCCAGGCCAGGAGACTCCAGGTCTGCTCCGCCCACCTTGAATGAGGTCCTTTTACAAGAGCCTTGGGCTTCCCTGTGAGGACGTGGTGTTGGGTCCAGAGGATGTTGTGCCACCCCCTCTGCCTGTCCAGAACCCTGGAGGGGGGCTGGTCTGACCCAGGCACCAGTCTCCTGGGACTCCTGAATAATTCAGGAGCCAGGAGAGCAGTGGAGGCCTGGTGAGGCCTCAGGCACTTGACACCAGCTCCCAGGGGAAAGCAATGAATTATTGACAGACCCTGGTGCCTGGTTGCAACTCTACTGTGGTCAGTCTGTGGGCCCCCCTCGCTGCTGGCTAACTACCCGAGAATCCTGCCCCTGCTCAGCCTTCCCAGCCACTCCGTGGGGGCCAGCCCAGCCTCCAGAATCGGGGGTTGCCATCTGGAGGGCCCACCTCCCAGGCAGCTCCTCCACGCTGGCCCACTGAGCTTCCAGCCAGGCTGGACAAAGGGCAGCTGGGATCAGGGCAGGAGGTGGTCTCCGGGGTCACCAGGCAGGCCAGACCCAAGGCTTCCCTTCCTGCACCAGCTCCTTCCCCAGAGAACATCCATGGCAGGGGGTTGAGGGGCAACGCTCTGTTGGAAGCAGCAGGCGGGCACTTGTTTTGAAGTTGTGTTCTCATAGCTAGCACCCTGGTTTTGCTTAGACGGTATGTTACAGATGTGCAAAAAGGGTAAAGTTTTATAAAAATGTTTTTCTTTATTTTTTTAAAGTTTTTATTGGAGTACAATTGATTTACAATGTTGTGTTAGTTTCAGGTGTACAGCAAAGTGAGTAAGTTTTATATATATACATATAGCCACTCTTTTTTTTTTTTCTTAGATTCTTTTCCCATATAAGCCACTACAGAGTACTGAGTAGAGTTCCCTGTGCCATACAGTAGGTTCTTATTCGTTATATACTTTATACATAGTAGTGTGTATATGTCAGTCCCAATCCGCCAATTTATCCCTTCCCCCACCTTATCCCCTGGTAACCATAAGTTTGTTTTCTACATCCATGACTCTACTTCTCTTTTGTAAATAAGTTCATTTGTACCCATTTTTTTTTAGATTCCACATGTAAGCGATATCATGTGATATCTGTCCTTCTGTGTCTGACTTACTTCACGCAGTATGACAATCTCTAGGTCCATCCATGTTGCTGCAGATGGCATTATTTTGTCCTTTTCATGGCTGAGTAATATTCCATTGTATAGATGTACCACATCTTCTTTATCCACTCCTCTGGTGATGGATGTGTCTCTTTATCCTTAACATGAGACTGAGATCACATCCATTGTCCATTGCAAAGAACACTATTTTTTATTTTTGTTTGGGGGAAGCAGCGGGTAACTATTAAGAGTTAAAGCCCCACAAGCCACCCTCTGTGGGTATGGTGAATTCAGTCCTCTGGCCTTGCTAGCTCCCAGGATCCCAGCCACATCTTCTGGGCCGCAGGCTTGCTCTGGCTCTGTGAGGCTGCACATCTGCCCCCAGAGCCCACCCTGTGCAGGAGACCAGTGTGTATGGGCCCTCCAGACGGCAAACACCGCCCCACCCCATGCCCCACTGTGACATGTGACATCTGAGTGTGGCGGTATTAGAGGACTTTCATTTGAGCGTACTCACCACCACCCAGTGAAGCAAGTGGTATCACCTCCTTTGGGGAGGTGGAAAAACAGCAAGGCTCAGAGAGGTTGGAGAACAAGCCCAAGTCACACAGCTGCCAGGTGGTAGAAACCCTCTTAGACCCTGCTGGGCAAACCCACCTCTGTCTGATTCCAGAGCCCAGGCTCTTTCTGCTGTCTACATGGCCTCCCATTAGGGATGGCATTTAGTCTGTGTGTGAACAGGGCTTGGACCAGGGCATGAGGAGAGGGGAATTTGCCAGAAGGCGGATCTCAGCTTACTGTGTGATTGAAGCAGAGGAGGATGGGTGAGCAGTGAGAGCAGCCGGGGTGTAGTGAGGTCCCCGTCACCGGGCGTCTAGCAGGATCTGGGAGTGTGTGTCAGGGAGGAGGTTTAAGGGACTTCTCCTTTTTTTTTTTTTTTTTTTTATTTAACATCTTTATTGCAGTATAATTGCTTTACAATGGTGTGTTAGTTTCTGCTTTATAACAAAGTGAATCAGCTATACTAAGGGACTTCTCCTTGACGGAATGCTGGACAAGCTTTTCCTCTTAGGTCCCTCGCAAGTCTAAAGGTCTGAGAACTTGGTTAAGCCTGGAAGGTGCCAGAGCCTTCTCTGAGCACTTGTGGGGGAATAGCTCCACCCTGCCCCCTGGGGGTGTCTTGTCACACTGCAGCATCTCTACTGATCCCTGGGTGTCTTCTAGGGAAAGTTGTGCCTGCGTACCCAGCGCTCAGCAGGTGCTCAACAGGCCCTAGTGGAGCTAAAAGGGCCTGGAGTTCAAGTCAGCAAGGGGCAGTGGTAGAACAGGGATTCTCAAAGTGTGCTCCCCGAGCACCATCGTAAGCATCACCCGGACACTTGTCAGAAATAGCCATTCTGGGGCCCCACCTCGCCTGCTGAGTCAGACCCCCTGGGGCGGTGCCGGCTCCCAAGAGCAGACGGTACACATCTCTCCCAACTCGGTGCTCAGTGGCTTCACATCGGGAGCTTGAAATTGGCCTTGGTGGGGGTATTTACACCATGGAAATGAGCAAAAACTGCAGGTCAGGATTGCCCTTCCCCTCCCCGGCCAGTTGTTAACAGTTACCAGCACAGTGGTGGTGGTGGGGGGGTCCCAGTCATCTGTGATTTAGCAGGTCCTCCCAATGATTCTGTTCATGCTGAAGTTTAGAAACACAGATTTAGACCCTAAAGAGATGAGGCTGCAAAAAAGCCAGTATATACATTCATGCCTAGAGTCTACTGTTAGAAGGGCTACACAGGACAGAAGCTAAGAGCCCACCACCCTCATTTTATAAAGACAAAGTTGAGACCCAGGGGCAGCGGCTCTAGGTCTCCTGACCCCAGCCCGTCACTTCAGCCCAGGCTGGGGAGAGGGCAGGATGCAGCGGGGGAGGCAGCTTCCAAGGGGCTAGTCTGAGAAGAGCCTGGAAGCCAAGGTAGGCTTTAGAGTGGAGGGATGGTATGAACAGTTTCACCCATAGGGAGGATGGGGCGAGCTGACAGACGGAGCTCTGAACCCCGGAGAGAAGCATTCATTCACTGTGGCTGCTCCCAGCACTTTCTCCCCTCACACAGACGGGAGGCTTTTTTAAAACAGTGTCTCCCCCCATGGCCCTCAGGAGGATGCAGACATCAGACATGTCCGGTAAAGTCAGAACCCACCTGATACCTCACCTCATCCGGAGTGGCCATTAAATTAACTGCATCCCTTCCTGCTTTCTATAAGCCAAGGGCAGCACCAGATGATCCCAAGGTCCCCTCCTGTCTCACACCCTGTGAATGCCCCCCTCTGCTTTTGTCCCTTCAACCAGAAGTGGTGTGTATGTTTTAATCTACCCCACGTGGAATCACCGTGTGAGAACATCTCTCTGAGTACCTGTTCTCTCCTAGAGCAATAACCTTCAAACCATGGGATGAAATGGCATGCAGGTTAACTCAGTCAGCATTTATGGGGCCCCCCCACTGTTGTTCATTAATTCAGCCAGTAGATTTTGAGATCTCCTGTGAGCCAGAAATATAAAATAGAGTCTGGAAATAGGAAACATCTGCTTCCCTGGAAAGGCTCACGCTATAACGTCACCCCCTTGATAGCGACCAGACAGCTCCTGGAGTGCTGACTATGTACTAGGCGCTCTGCTAAGAACTTGGCACAGAGGATCTCTGTTAGTTCTCTAAACAGCAACTCTGTGAAGCAGGGTTTATTAGCTCATCTTAGGAGAAATCTGGGACTGAGAGCCCAGGTCAGCTGCCCAGGAAGCAGGTAACCCTCTAGTAAGCGTCCGAGCTGGGTTTCCAATCCCGTCTCTCCGACTCCAGGTCTGTGCTCATCGCAACACTGCCCTGCTGATCCCCTCTAGGCAGCTGGGTGGATGGGAATCCCACAGTCAGATGGGTTCTTGCCCCAAGGAGCTTGCAGAATGCAGGTGTGTGTGGGCATCACTACTGACTCAACAGAGGACGAACGAGCCAGTGGTGCCGGTGAGGGGTAGAGACCTTGGTAGTGATTAGGGAGGTGGAAGGGGGAAGAGCTATCTGTGTGTCCAGGAGCCTCTGGTCCTTCCCCACAGCCTCCGTGCTGGGCATCTGGAAGCTGCTCCTCAGGGGCTCAGCAACCCCAATCGCCTGTACCCAAGGAGCACGGGGCTCCGCCAGCACACACTGTCTGTGGACATCCCCCCAGGTACTCACTGCCCTCAAGCTCTCCCAGGGAAATGGCCATCATACGTACAACTACACACAGTTGTTGGGGGTCACAGACCCTCCTGGACATGCCACCCTGGCCAGCCCCAGCTCCTGGGCCACCTTCTCCAACCCCAGCCTGGAGCCTGAGCCAGCCCTCTCGTCCCCTTGCCAGCCAGTCACAGCCTCTCGGGGTGTCAGCCTTGCTCCTCTTTCTGGCCTCTTCATGTGAAACCATGAAGACCACGCCCCCTCTGCCATTCACAGGCTGATCGGGACCTTCCGCATGGTGCTGCAGAAGGTGGTGGAGGAGAAGCACGTGGAGGTGACCGACATGCTGATTGACGACAACAACGCGATCATCCAGGTGAGGGCGCCCAGAGAGTCCCTGGACCTGCCTATTACGGGTCACCTGGGGGCCTGCTGGCCTCCCTGCCCCTGCACATAGCGTGGCCTGGGGAGCACTCCTTGTGGGCGGGGAGGTGAGGTGGGAGGAGGAGACTCAGGTCAGACTGTGCTGGAGCCCCTCAGCCTGGCAGCCATGGCCAGAGCCCTTGGGGCGTGACAGGGCCCCAAGGTGGACACTTCAGTCCTTCCTGCCGTGAGAGTACAAGAGAAGGCGACGGGGTTGGGGGGGGATGCCCTCCCTTCTCTCCCCAGGGGCCCTTCCATCTGGACCCAGCTCAGGAATCACTAAAGACGTGTCTCTCATCATCTGAAAGCCAGTCTGAGCCCTGCTGGCCACTCCTGGGCATGACCTTCACTCTGCATGCCTGCCTTGGCATCTAAGACTAGCCTTTCTGTGAGGGCAGGGACCTTCTTTCTACTTCATCTGTCACATCCCATCCCAGCACTTCCAACAGGAACACACGTGTACTAATGACGCAGTCTGTAGGCACTTAATACATGTTCAAACAAAGGAAGGAAATAAAGCATTCTGGACGCCCAGACCCCAGGCTCTGCTCTGACGCATCTGTCCCCATGAGCTCATTGATGCCCACCACTGGGCAGTTGAGCCTAGTGGTGAGGAACACAGCCCTTGGGGAGAAACATTCATTAGGCCACTCACTACCTGTGGGCTGGCTGCATACCATCTGCAAAGTGAGCAAAATTACAGTATCGACTTCCCAGGACTGCTCTGAGGATTAAACGGGAATGCACAGAAAGCGTCGGAACAGTTAAGCATATAGTAAGTGCTCAATAAATATATAAAGTAAGATCAGTAGCTATTATTTCCTGGCCTCAGTTTATCCATATGTAAAATGGGGCTGTACCATGGTTCTCCAGCCCTGGTGCCGCATATGACCCTATGTGGTAGCCAGCAGAATAGCCTCAGAAGCAGGACTGCAGCCACAGAGAGCCAGAATGGGAGGAACCCTCTCTGAGGAGCGCCAAGGGTGGGGGAGAAACTCCCACGGTGCCTTGGTGGCTCAAGACGCTTCTTCCCTGGGGAAATCGAAGCCTGGGCATTCAGAGGACCACATGCCTAGTGCAGGCTGCCTGTGGGGGTCGCTGGAGCCAGCCAGCTCCTGACCTGGAGGAAGGGAAAGCATGTCTAGAAGATTTCCTAGCATCCACATGGGCTGAGGAAGGGACTAGGCTGACTCTTCCCTGTGCACTGGGGAGAAGCTAGAGCTAAGAGGAGGCTTCTTGCTCTGTGGAGAGCAAGGACACAGAGAAAACCCCATGGTGACCTCGAGCTCCCATCCTCTCCAGATTAGGAGGGTGGGTGTCAGGTGAGCAGGAAGGAGTGCTGACCTCACGCCTTTGAGGGTGTCCAGGGCCTGGGCTCCTCTCCTGAAGGACGTTCTCAGCTCATGTCATCAAATCCGCAGAGAGCATCAGGAGCGAGGGGAAGTCAGCTGATTTCAGACAGACCAGCCCTGGTCCCCGCAGGCAGCCCTACACCATGGGGACGCTGGAGGATGCTCTTGATTGTGTGTCCAGTGGACTCGGCCCACCCCCAGCCCAGGCTCAGCTGCCCGGCGTGGGCCCCCACCTCGGGCACCAGGGAGGAGGAGAGCCACGTGCAGCAGGGTCTGGAGCCACAGCCCATTCAGTTGTCAGTCTTTCTGAGCCTCTGTTTTTCTCATCTGCAGAATGGGAAAGTAGGGGGAGGATAGTACCCAGCTTGCCTTCCTCCAGTAAGTTAAGGGCGTGAGAGCACCTTGTAAAATCGCAGAGCAGCGGAGGACACGGGATCGTGATTGTTAGTGCCGTCCCGGCCTCTCACCACCCATCTCTCCCTCCAGACCAGCCTGTGCGTGGAGGTCCGGTATCAGGCCACAGATGGCACGGTGGGCTCCTGGGATGATGAGGACTTCCTGGGGGATGAGCCCCTTCACGAGGAAGAGAAGGACAGCCAGGAGACAGATGGGCTGCTCCCTGGCTCCCGCCCCAGTTCTCGGCAGCCGGGCGAGAAGAGCTTCCGGAGGTAACAGGCTGGGCCCTCTGCCCCCAAAGACACAGGGAGGATGCCTGGGACCTGCTCCCCTGGAAGGCCCCTCTAGGCCTGGGTTCAGAGTACAGACGTGAGTTGCTGGAGAGACATACAAGAGGAGGGAAAGTGTTTCTGCAGCATCCCCTGCACCCCGACTCCAGGACTCACTGGGGAGGCAGCAGGGTATCTGCGATCAGGCTGAGGGGCCAGGCCTGCCTGCTACCCTGAGGGAGGCAAAGTTCTGGGAGGGCGGACTCTAACATGGGTGGAAGAGGCTAGACCTCCTGCCTCCTCAAAGAATGCGAAAAGCAGACAGGAGGAGGCCCTGATTTCTCTGGCCCAAGACCCAGCAGTGCCAGACCAGCCCCAGGCAGCCTGACCTCTGCCCTGGCCCGGTGAAGGCCCAAGAGAGGGAGGCTTCTTCCTGCCGGAGTGAAGCCAACGGTTGTGGTCGGGACCTGGCCTCTATTCTGTTGAGAAGACCGCATCCCAACACCCTAGGTGTCCAGGATTCACACCTTCAAATGTCCAGTCACACACAGAGGACAGGATGCTGTGTCCAGGCCTACTCGTTCCAAATGCACTAGTTTTACAAAAAAAAGAAAACGCAACTGTATTACTCTCAGAACCCAGAGCGACAGACTCAGGTTAAACACTGTCTGCAGGTTCCTAGGTCACTGGGAATAATGTGTAAAACACAGGTAAGTCAGCGGTGCATCTGAAGGATGGGGGTGGGTTTGGAGAGGGGGGTATGCTCCCCTCCCATTGGAAACATCTCCCTCCCATCTCCTTCCACCCTGTCCTTTCCAAGTAAAATTGATTCAGTGCTTGTTCTGAAAAAACACAGATGCTAAATTAGGGTAATTGAATTTTATACTTTTATTGTATGAATATATTTTCCTTGTTTGCCCTTGAATCACTCCCCATCCCACCCCTTTCACACATACCCCAAGACATATACAAGCTTCAGACCCCGGGAGCCAGGTGGGGAGTAATCATAGTAAGTCCAAAGGAACCATGCCTGTGGCAACTGTTGCTGGACCTGTGTGACTCCAGGTCAGCCATGAGGTGGTGGCATCGCCCAGGCCAGCTTGGAGACCGTTCTCCTTAGACTCCAGGCTGGGTAGCGTAGAGAGAGCATGTAATCTGGCTTCAGGAGACACAGGTCTGAGTCCCAGTTCTGCCTCTTACCAGCCTTGTGACCCTTGACCAGTCACTCCTACCCTGTACCAGGGGGCTCAGGGCAATGGGAACCCTCACCCTGCTGCTGGGAGAGCTGAGGGATGATGGAGGGTCAGGCTGTAACTGGAGTGCCAGGTACTACCCCACGTAAGGGCTGGTGATGAACAGGCTCTTGGACGATGCAGAGGGTTAGGAATCGGGCTGGAAATGGTGAAGAGAGGAGCAGGGACGCAGTGGGGAATGTGGGGATGCTGACACCTAGGGTACCATCTGGTCCTCATCCTCTGTCCCCGTGGAGAAAAGAGCTTGTCTGCGGCTACACGTGGGCTTTAAGAAAGGGCTTTCTGGGGACAGATTGGATGCCACGTGAGAGCCATCAGTTGCAGGGAAAGGAATGCTGGCTCCAGATCAGGAGAGCTGAGTCCCATTAAGTCGCATCCTGACTGCCACTAACTAACTGACTTTAGAAAAGTCATTAGCCCCTCCGGGTTAGTAACAGGAATGGGTTGAGCATCCTGGCTGCCCTCCAACTCTGACATCCTGAGGGACCCAGGGATTCCCCAGGTCCCGTGGGTAGCGCGCGTGGAGAACACCCCCCTGGAGCTATGGAAGCCAAGAGGGCAGCCCTGTCGCTGCAGCTCCGGCCACGCCGAGCCAGGTCCTCTCTCATCCCACACAAGTGGGCCAGGGTGTTGATGGAGGGAACAGTAAGACGATGCAGTCAAGCATGAGGGGCATTGGTCCTGGACCTGCAGACCGTTCTGGGCCCCAGGAGTACGGAGATGGAGAGGGTGCCTCTATCCTCCCTCACGTTATAGCCTGGCTTTCCCACCTCCCCAGCAGAAGCAGGAAGCAAGAATGGGAGGAGAAGTTTTGTCCCAGAGTTTGGGAATGGGAAGAGGGCGACGACCGCACTCAGAGCTCCTTGTCTCCTGGGGGCCACGGCCTGCTTTGGAGGGGCTGGGTGTGTGCACAGATTCCCGGCTGCGCTGGGGCTGCCAACCCAGACCCTGAGAGCGCCTCGGGGTGGTGCCACTGCCACATGTTCTCCGGCCAGGCCTGGCCGTGCAGCCAGCAGGCTGGGGGAGGGGGAGGGCAGAGGGGTGAGGAGAAGGTAGAGCTGGTTTAGAGCATCTGGGCTTCTCCTGTGGTTTAATTCTAGCTGCCTGCATGGGCCAATGAGTTCTGGGTCAGGGAGTGCACGGTTCCAAGGGGAACCCGGATTTGGCCTCGCAGCCATAGGTGTTATGTCTCACCCTCCTGACGTGAGTGCCAGCCAGCCAGGCCTGTCAGCTCTGGGGTCTGGGAGGAAGCCATTGTATTCTGGGCCAGAGAGCCCTCCAGAAAAAATTTGGCCAACGAAGGAATAGGGAGAAGGAAGGGATGTATGTGCCCAGGCTCTGACTCCAAGTCAAGTCCTCCTTTGCCCACATCTGCTCCCTGTCCTGCAGCCCCTCCTGGGAAGGCACATTGCTTTGTAGGTCAAGGTGCCCAATCTACAGGGTGCCTCTCTGTTGTTTTCCCAACAAGAAAACTTCATTGCTGGTAAGCAACTGTCTCTCACCTGGTTGTCTGGATCCACAGGGGTCTGGTGTGGGAATCTATTCCTCCCTGTCTGATGTGGCTGCGTGGGGTGCTTGCTGGAGGGGTCGGGGAGCTGGTGGAGTGAGTGGCAGGAAGCAACCGCAGGCCCGGGACTGGTGGCATGAGGCATCCATTCCATGGGGGGCAGAGGAGGCTGATATGGGGAGGTCTCCCTGCAGGGCCTAGGTCCCCAAGGCTGGGCTCCTGCCATCTGCCCTCACCACCCCCTGGAAGGGGCTCTGCAGACATTCCTCTATACTCCCAAGGCCTTAAGTATCTTCCCAGAAGCTCCTCCCATTGGACCTCAGGGAATGTCCACTGGCAGCTCTGCCTGAGCAGTCCCCCAGCCCCCAACCCACCACCACCCGCCCTCCCACTAACCTTCTCCTCCCATGGTTCCATCAGGCCCAGGCCCTGGTCGGTCTCCTCCCATGGTTCCATCAGGCCCAGGCCCTGGTCGGTCTCCTCCCATGGTTCCATCAGGCCCAGGCCCTGGTTGGTCTCCTCCCATGGTTCCATCAGGCCCAGGCCCTGGTTGGTCTCCTCCCATGGTTCCGTCAGGCCCAGGCCCTGGTTGGTCTCCTCCCATGGTTCCGTCAGGCCCAGGCCCTGGTCGGTCTCCTCCCATGGTTCCATCAGGCCCAGGCCCTGGTCGGTCTCCTCCCATGGTTCCGTCAGGCCCAGGCCCTTGTTGGTCTCCTCCCATGGTTCCGTCAGGCCCAGGCCCTGGTTGGTCTCCTCCCATGGTTCCGTCAGGCCCAGGCCCTGGTTGGTCTCCTCCCATGGTTCCATCAGGCCCAGGCCCTGGTTGGTCTCCTCCCATGGTTCCGTCATGCCCAGGCCCTGGTTGGTCTCCTCCCATGGTTCCATCAGGCCCAGGCCCTAGTCAGGCCCTCTGAGCCACTCTGGCTGCTTCTGTAGGCCCTGCCTCCAAGTCAGCAGCCTCTGATTTCAGCCGGCTCTTTGCACAATGTGCCCGGGAATGTCCCAGGAGGCAGTGCGGTGCCATGGAGCACACAGGGCTCAAATCCCAGCTCTGCCCTTGGAGCCTCACTTTGCCACCTGTGAGGTGGGGGATGCTGTTGCCTCACGGGAGTGTTAGGGTCCAATGAGATAAGCCACGTGAGCTGCCCACCGCAGCGCTGGCCCGTGGCTCGTGCTCAGCCAGCGTCCCCTCCCTTCCTTCTCCCTTTCCGCAGTCTCCATGTTACCCCCCCACAGCTTGTCCTACCCTGAGCAGCATCGGACCTTTTGGCCCAAGATCCTTCTCGGCTCTGGCCATCCCCACCCTACTCCGAGGGCTCTGCCAACAAAGCCGCCCACAGCCGGAGCTTCACCGCCGCTTGGGCCCAGGCCAGGGTCTCAGTCGCTCACAGGACTCCCTCGCCCCCCCAGCTGTCGGTGTTGCAGAGAAGGAATGAACTACTAACCCCGTGCGCACTTTGCTCTCAGAAGCACAAAATCAGGGTTCTGGGCCCCTGCGTGTCAGTGTACATCTGCCCTGTTGGCTGAAGAGAGAGGAGACTTTGGCCCTGAACACACACACATGCCCAGGTGTTTTCTCACGCTTACCTGCACATATGTTCTCTCTCTCCATGACACCAGGGAGCTGTATACACCACCAGGTTCTGGGCAAAGGACCCCTGTTAGAAAGGACAAAGAAGGGAACCCAGGCTTAATCTCACAACTGCACTTCAGAGACTTGGGGCTTTCGCGGATTCCCTGTATTCCGCGACTCTCCTCCTCATTTTCTCCACCTGCCTGGCCCTCCGGCCCTCCTTCTGCCCAGCCCCCCTTCCTGGTGTCCCTGCTGGGCTTCTCTCTGCAGGGTCTCATCCTGGGGGAAGGGAGGGAGCGGGCCACACTTCTTGTTCTCCTTCTGGATCCTTCTTCTACTCCAGTGGAGACCCATAGAAGAAGGTACCTCCCTCCTATGCCTGGGGCCAGGGGCCAGCTGGGCATGTGTGCATGCCTGGGGGCTCTGACAGAGATGTGCGTGGGGCATGTGCCATGGGGTATGCATAGACGTGCGTGTATGGGGTCTACACACCCAGCCTCACCCCCAGAGTGCAGGGTTCCCACAGCCCCTCCCCCGCCTCCCTCCACCAGGCTGAGCCCCAGAGCTTCAGCCGCTCCCAAGCAGCCTGGAGGAGCCGGGGTCAAGGCCATGCTGAGATCTGGGGTGAAGCAGTGCTCAGGAGACTCCGCCCAGACTTAGCCGCCTCACCTGAGGTAGGGGTCCTCTTCACCCCCTGCCTGGGTCTGAGCGCTCAAGTGAGACCTCACACCGTGCAGCACTAAGATCCCAGAAAACCCTCAATCCCCCAGAGGCCGCCATATTGATCCCCCCCCGCCGCCCCGCCAGCCTCCATGGCTCCTTCTAACTGTGCACACAGAGTGATGGGGGTGGGAGCTTGAGGAAGAGGTGAGCGAAACTGAGACAGAGAGAGAGAGAGACAGAGAGACAGAGAGAGAGAGAGAGAGAGCGTGTGTGTGCGTGTGTGTGTGTGTGTGTGTGCGTGTGTGTGTGTGTGTGCGTGTGCGTGTGTGTGTGTGTGTGTGTGTGTGTGTGTGTGTGTGTGTGTGGGCTGAGGAACAGAACTTACCTGGCCAGGCTGGGACACTTAACAATACAATGTAGACTCTAGGAGGAAAGTCAGGCCCAACCAGGGCTTCAGGGAGAGGTCCCCTAGCAACAAGGATGACCGTGAGGTCAAACCTCTCATCCCCACCCCTTGCAGCTGAGTGACTAAGGACAGGCAGAGCCTCAGCTCCCCCGTTTGGAAAATAGGATAATGATACCACCTTGTGAGACGGCTGGCGCTAATACGTCAGGGCATGTCTAAGTTCTCCCGCGGGGCCGTGCAGTTATTAATGTTAGTTGTAGTCATAACAGTGCTTGTAGTAAAGGCACAGAGTATTATTTTTTCACAGAAAGAGAGTCTTTTCCCTTCTGCATTTCCACACTGAGAGTGTGGACCTGTGTGCAGCCTCTTAGCCGGCCCAGGGGCCTGGAGCGCGTGACGAGGGGTAGGGCATGCGTGTGCCAGGTGCTGGCTGCCAGGGTGCAGGTACACACTGTTCTCTGGCCTGCTGTGTGCCCGAGGGGGCCGCCGCTGGGCCAGCCTGACACCTCTCTGCCATTTCAGAGCAAACCCCCAAAGGGAAAGAGAAAAGGCATCAGATGTTATCATTTAGGTACACAAATTCCACCTTCCTGACCCACCCTTGCCCACTCTCAGGTGATACACTTCCCCTTCCAGTTCCTCTACTGCAAAGATTTTCAAACTTTTCAGGGTCACCCAGTTCTTTAAAAAATCATAGACAAAAAAACAAATTTCCCTCGAAACCTGGATCAATAATTCAGAGAACGGCAGCCCCACTTGGATTCGTGTGGGGTTGGGGCCAGTAAATCTCCCGTTCGGCCCTCATTCTCGAAAGCTCATTGGAGCCCACGCAGCTCTCAGCGGGTCCCAGTGGGGGCCCAGGCCTGGCCAGACCCCCAGCCAGGCCCGGGGCCAGAGCAGGGCTGCTGAGACAGTCTCCCCTTCTCTGTTCTCTGCTCAGTGGTCTCAGCTGACTGCGGTAGCCAGAGACCTCGCTGATGTTAACTCCTTCGAAAGGAAGTACAAACTGGCCAGCTGTGATCCCCTGGTCAGGACCTGAGCTGTGAGGGACTGGAAGCATGCCTACCCGGGCAGGGTCTGTGCCAGGACAGGGTGTGAGGAGAGGAAAAAATTGCTAATTGTTATTCACTTCCTTTCCCTCATCCTCATTGCCACAGCATCAGGGAAGCACTGAGAGAACATTCCAGAAGGGCTTTCTGGAAGCCTCCCTAAGGAGGAGGAGGAGCCCTGCTCTGAGCCCTGGAGCAGTAGCTCGCTTACAACTGCAGGCCCAGAACCTTCCTGGCCCACCTTTCTTCTCCGAGGCCCTCAGAGCTGGGGGGCCCCCACTCTATTGGAGGGGATCAGGCGTGGCGAGGAGAGCAGGGTGGCCCAGGCCTGGATGGTAGCCAGGCTCATCTAACCTTGTGTTCCCTGTGGAACCTGCAACACACGTTCAGAAATCACCAGACCCTGACCTGGGGGAGGAGATCAATGGGGACCCTGAGGCCTCCTCCCTCCCCAGGGCCCCAGGTTCTCCTAGGCTTGGGGTCAGTGGGACAGTGGCCACCAGCCCCACTCCTGTGAGCTCCTCCCCAGGAATCAGGACCACAGTTCCCCTCCTCCCCAGGGCAGAGCCTAGGCCATGGGGCCCCTACCCAGCAGACTTAGGCTTGCTTAAGTGAGAGGCTGTGGGGTGAGGGCTCTCTGGGACAAGGAGGCCCCTGGGGAGCGTGGGGGTCAGCAGGGCCAGGGGCTAAGTCTGCGAGTGTCTCTGGTTCACACCCTCTCACACACATCCCCTTGTCTCCTCATTTCTTCCCCCTACTCAGCAGACAGAAGACCAAGGGAGGCAGAGATGGCGAGCACAAGTAGGTGGCCGAGGCCAGGGTGGAGCCTGTGCGGCTCGTGAGAGGGAAGGGTCCTCAGCACAGGGTACAGATGGCGGGGGGCCCAGATCAGTGGCGGAGCCAGCACCGGGTGATGGCAGGGCGAGGGAGGTCTCTCCATCTGGCCATGGGGGCGAGGCACAGGGTGGTGTCAGGGTGGGTGCAGGCCTTCTGGTTTCCACTCCCTCCTCCCTCCTTTCAGTGTCTCGATTCCTCCTCCACTTCCCTGTTCAGTCCTCGATGCCTGTGGGCAGGCCCCGAGCTATCCCTGTGAGGGAGGGAGTGGGGACAGCCCAAGATGCCAATGGCTCTCCAGAAGAGCCAAGGCAGGGCTGGGCTGGTGGACATGCAGTGCTGGAGGCCCAAGAAGGACAAACTGTGGGCACCGAGTGGCCACAGGGGCTGGCCGGAGCATGAAGCCCAGAAAGCTAAGGAGAGATGACCCCTCTCTGGTGGTCTTCACCATCTCCATTCCCCAGAGGACTCCAGATGGGAGGGGCCGCCACAAGGTCGGGGGGAGACAAGTGGGTCTTTCAGCCTCCCCAGAGCTTGTATCATCTCAAGGATCTTCTAGCATCACAGGGAATTCACAAAGGCAGTGGCAGTCAGGGCTGACCACACTGGAGCTCTGCTCCAACACCCATTCTTACAGATGACAGAGCTGAGCCCCAGAGAGGGGAAGCAAGCGACTCCGGAAGAGGAGCAGAGCTGGGACTAAAACCCAGAGAATTTAACTCCCAACCCAGAGTTCCCAATAGGCCCAGTAAGTTTAGAGCACCTGACTATATTCTAAATTTAATTCTCCGAGCACATCAACAAGAGCTGAAAAGCCAGGAATGTGGTCTTTAGTTTCCAGATAGGGACACTGAGCCCCAGAGATGTTAAGAGATTTGCTGAAAACTGTGGTCTCAATAAGTTAAAAATTAGTCGACAAGACAATATCATGGCGACGGCAGGATTATTTGTAGAGGGGTCTGAAGTGACGAGCACTGGTGTGGGCTTGGGGGGTCTGCTTGCATTAAGATCCCGGGGACTCCCAGTCTCATTTAGCAAAACCATATTGAGTTCCAACTCCCGCTTGTTATACAGGAGCAAAAAGCATGACAAGGCAATGGCACCGTGAGGGGAAATTCGGGCCCAGAGACCTGAAGGATCGGAGAGTTTGCCAGGTTACAAGCCAGGGAAGAAGCCTCAGGCAGAGGGCATGTGCCAGACTTGGAGAGGAAGCCAGGGAACAGGATCTTGGGGGGTGTGGGAGATGACATCAGACTGCTGAGCTGGGGGTCCCACTTAGGGAGAGGGCTCAGGGTCAGGTTTTTGCATGGACAGTTAGACATAAAAGGCCCGTATGAGACACAAACAACCTGCCGGTCTCCCAGGCTCTCTGTCTGAGATCGGTGATGCTCTAAGACCCTTCTTGACTTCCAGCTCCCCAGTCTGTCCTGGGCCAGACCCCCAAGGGATTCAGGCTGGCCTGATCCCTTTGGACACAACGGTACTAAGGGGTGCCTCACAGTGCGAGCATGTAGTAGGCCCACTGTAAATGCTGGTTCCCTTGCACAACCCCATCCTAATGTCCTGACATTTCCAATTCACAGATGAGATGAGTAAACTGGCTTTCATTCTTATTTTAATGTGTAGAGCCTCAGGATGATTGAAAGGGTAGGAAAATGGGATTTCTAAGAAGAGATTAAACAAGCTGAAATTCTTTAGCCTGAAGAAGAAAGGCTGTGGGAGCAGTTTTAAATCTCTGAAGGGTTATTGTGTGGCAAAACTGGTTAGTTTCTAGCTCTCCTGAGGAGAAACAAGAGGAAAGAGAGAACCATAAACCCTGTGTCTCTTAGGTAGGAGTTTGTTTCTCCCAAATACCTGAGGCCTGAGCTAATGAGCCTTGACAGTTTCCACTGCAGGCAGTCGGGAGGGTAGAAGCCCCAGGCAGCCATGGCCTGCGGTTCATTTCCAGTCCCACCCCTCTACGTCACAACCTCCACAATAACACAGAGACCTGAGGGAGACCCAGCTCACTAGATTTAATTTGGCGAATGTTTCCAAGCCATCACTGGATAGTTCCAAGCTCTCCCCTAGGACCCCAGGTGCATTACCCAACCACAAAGACATTCTTAGCCATGGAACCAGCAAAGAAATCATTAGGTCCATAAATGAAAAAAGAGTTTAAAATGAGTGACCTAACTAGACTTCTCTCTAGAGAGAAATAGCTATCTAAATTGTGTGTGCATATCATTCTGACTGTCATGAATCCAGCAATGGGGAAGCCCAGATGTGATCATACACCCTCAGAGGGTCCTGGGAGGCCCACCTCCCCAGCTCCTGCTTCTCAGGCTTTCAGGCAGCCACGTATAAAGGAGCCACTGGGTTGCAAAGTGGTTTTTCACCAGGTTGATTATTGGCTTGTTTTCTTTGTCTGTTTCTGTCCATATTATACCTTTAGTAATTGGAGAACCATCTAGACCAAATGCAGAATTTAAAACAAAGAAACATCAGTACATCAGTAACCTAATCAACAATTTACCTTTTTTGAAATCTGAGTCTGTAACCTAATCAACAATTTACCTTTTTTGAAATCTAAGTCTTTAATACAAGTGGATAATCTTCAAAATTCCCTGATTAAGTTAACATTTATTTCAAAAATAACCTTTACCCTTTGCCAAGAGAAGCAGGCATGATGGGCAACTGATGGGCAGTGAATTCTGATGTGTCATCAATTAGAAAATTACAAAGGGCAGTGATAGCTGATGACATCATGCTCTGCTGCCCACAGTTCACAGGAATGAAGAGCTAGTCACTGAAGAGAAATGAATAGGTACAGAGCCTACAGTAAGAATTCTGGGAATTACACTTGCCCTACATAGTATATATTTTTTTGTAAAGGAATGTCACCATTTTGAGATAATCCCAGGTACACAGGAATCCCACCAATGAACTTATCCACCTGATATGGTTAAAATCATGCAGGGTCTGGAGAGAGAGGTTTCTCCTTCGAATTGCTTCAGGGTCTGGTAGACAGTGGTCTGATAAGTATAGATTTTTTAGTCTCAATCTTTGCTTCCAAATATGTTTGTTTTAAGGACTAGAGTGACTTTCAAATTCAAGGGCCATAACTGCCCAAGGGAAGCCCCAGGCCATTTCTACTTGGATGGGTCCTTGGGACCAGCATCAGAAATCTACAATTCCCTGCTACCCAAACCCCCTCTGGGCCTCAGGCAGCAGGACCAGATCCGGTATCAGAATGCAGAGTGGATGGCTTCTGCAGGCAGGGCCTGCTCTGACCCCATACATGGCTTTGACCTACCATCTCAGAGCACTTTCCTGGGGGACATTAGGGCAGGGTGGGGGGGGTGGGATGGGACTGGGGTTGTGTAGCTGGAACAGACTGTGTGATGGCAGCGTGTAAGTCACACACGGACTGGGGCTGGGGTCTCTAAGGCTGACACAGCCCAGGAATGACCAAGAAGTGATTGTACACGGTCAGCACAGGGCCCTCCTGGGTAAGGCAGGAGAGCAGCAAGGCTAGGAGGAAAGGAAACCCAAACGCTGGGACAGGAAGCAGAGGGAGGGCCCACACTAGGCTCACTTCCTGTTGCAAGAGTCAGAGTATGGCCGGCACCCCTGCCCTCAAGGCCACCAAGCAGGGAGAAATCGCCCAGGATGGTTCGTTGTAAGCCAGGCGGGATGGTTCCTTTCTCACCACCATACGACTGTTTTTAATGGGCTCATTGATTGGTGCAGTGTTAGGTCACCAGTAATTTAATATTTATAGCCTTCTCTTCCCAAAATGTCTTGATGCTTACATTACTTTGAATGAGCCCCCTCTCTGTAAACATGGGCCCAGTCCATGGGACTCTTCACAGATAACGTCCCCATCTGCAAGTTGTGCTGGCCCCATGGAGACTTTCTGCCAAAGTTCCAAATGGTCAGGACGGGATTCACACCCCCAGAGAAGTGCAATCCCACAGCAGCGAGGATGCAGTGGAAGTATTGCCGGCCTGGGAGGTGGTAGCTTCAATCCCAGCTCTCTGAACCTCAGGTTTTTCATGGGTTGAACGAGGAGAAGCATATGTCCCTCCCAGGACTGCTATGAAGATGAAATGAGCAAACATCTGGAAAAGCCTTTGGCCCAGATTAGTGGCTCAAGAAAGGTTATATAATCTCTTGTTGGGGAGAAACTTTTAAAGATAACTCCAAAGGCATCAGTTTTCTTTTTTTAGAGTGCTTTCTTTCCCTTTCCTCCTGTTGATATGTCCTGGATAACGTGATGCCGGATAGTGTGAAGAGATCAGTGCTACCCCAGCCTTCTTTCACCCACCTCGTGCCTTTTTAGGAAATCATGAAGATGCCAGTGTTTCTTAAACTGTGAGCTGGTGCCACATGAAAGAGGTGGTCCTCAGTTGCTCTCTCACTGGGACATAGACACATTCCTCTTCATGTCTTGCCAGGCATATGAAGAGTAAAGAAAAGGCCTGGAGCTAGGATAGGGCCAGGTTGAGGGGAGGAGAGGCTTGAGATATCTAGGCCATCTCTACAAGGACAGAAAGGTTTTCCCCAATCTCACATGACCCAGCGTAAAGAACAGGGGTTCTTCATTACAGATAATAAGATGTGGTCAATGGAATAAAGCTTTTCTAACTGCTTCAAACCTCAACTGTAAACTGTGGTCAATAGTATCCTCCTCAAAGCTTGCTGTGGAGATTAAATTATTTTTTAAATATGTTAAAAAAAAAAAAAGAACAGGGGTTCTCGGGCGACCATAGCCAAACCTCCACAAGGAGATGCCTCACCCAAAGATGGGTGGGCCCTGCTGCTGTAGGTGAGCTCAGGGTTGGAATCTGCATCCACCCCACCTAGGGATGGGGCCCAGGATGACAGGGGCACAGCCAGGAGGAGGGAGAATGGGAAGTGGACGGAGTCAGGTGTCCAGCTCATGCAATATTGATGGGGTAATGGAATACTGCACTTTACTGCCTGTTGATCCTACTCCTGGCCCCTCCTGGACCAGGGATCACAAGCTCAGCTGCGGGGACATCACTGAGGGGACAGTGAGGACCCCCTGCCCCCTTCCCTCAGCCCCCCTGACTGCAAGGCCCTTCTCCTGGGGGCACAAGGCCACACCAACCAGAGGAAGAGGTAGGAACTATGGAATCTGCCATACGTTCCTGGGGGTTGGTTGGGGGGGGGGGGTGGAGGTTCTGTAGTGAGAGGGGACAGGCAGAAGGGGCAAAGCCAGGACCAAAGATAGAGACGGGAAAGGGCCCATCTCCTTCTTTTCACTGGGGACCCAGGAGAATCCAAAGGCACAGAGAGGTTGGGAAAGACAAGGCAGGCTTCGAGCACCAGAGCCATCTGAGAACTAAGCAGCTAGTTTCAACCACACTTCCTACCTGCTCATCAGTCTCTGTGCCTCTGAGTCCCGTTTCTGCCCTTCTGTTCTGATGCTTTATCTCTGGTTGTCTGGTTTTCTTTCCACTCAGCCGAGGTGGGGTGCACGGTCGGGGAGGATGAACTTGGCGGCACTGGCGGAGCTCAGAGCTCCAAGACTGGACTGAGGGGGCTGGGATCAGGACCCCGAGGGGCTCCAGTTGAAACGGTTCTTTCCACCTGAAGGCCGCCTTTACTGGTCGCCGTCCCCGACCTGCTCCTGAGTGGTGTGAAGACATGGGGAAGGAGGAAGTGGCGGGGTTTCCTCTGCCCTAATTCCCCCTCACGGCTCCCAACTTGGGAAATTTGGCCCCAAATATATCTTGGGACCAGTAGGTGAGGGGCTGGAGCTTGGATCTCCCTTTCCCTTACGTGTTCTTTTGGGTTTTGCTCTTCTATGTCTGTGTGTCTTCCTCCCGGCGCCTATCTCCTTCCACCTCATTCTGGCGGCCCCCTCTCACAGAGCCGGGAGGAGTGTGTTTTCCGCCATGAAGCTCGGCAAGAACCGGCATCACAAAGACGAACACCAAAGACAAGGTATGGACGCGTGCCCCCGCCCACGGTCCAGGCGGCCCCTCTCTCCCCTCCGGTGACCAAACCCCTCCTCTCCGCGGGCAGCGCCCCAACGGGCTCTCCTGCTATTGGCCGGCGGATCCACCTGGGAGGGGCCTGGCCTCTCATTGGCTGGAGGAGAAGCCGGGTCCTGAGAGTGGTCCTCCGGAAGGAGGCGCCCCGAGGACTGAGGGTGGGTAGCACGTTTCCTCCGGTCTAGAGCTGAGTAGCAGAGCCCCTCAGTCCGTTGGGCTCATCCTGCCCTCTTTGCTCTCATTCTTTCTTCTCCACACAGAAGCCTAGAGATTTTTAATTAGAGGAGGGAATAACAAAAACAAAAAAGAAGAAAGTTATTTGGCCAATTCCCTATTTCTGGGGGAAAATCAGAGTCCTGAGAATGCTTGCTCTGTGGCAGGACTCGCTCTCCTGCCTTTTCCCCGTGACCTCTCACGAGGCTGCAGGGACGGCCCTGGGGGAGACAGGCAGGGTGGGTCCTGGAAGACTGGAGTGGCCTGTGGCACTGGTGCCACCGGAGCAGCAGGCTGGGGAGGGCGCAAGACAGCTATTTAAGAGGAGGCAGGGAGTACAGTTGGAATACAGGGGAGAAATGGAGTGTATTAGGGGAGCTGTGTGTAACTTTCTAACCCAGGTCTGTAGATCACACACCCATCCTCAGGGCTCCTGGCTTCCCTCCCCAGCATCCCCTGTGTGGCCCACTGGCCCCAGAATCTCTCTCTTTGTCTTTTGCCCCTTGCGAATTCCAGCTGTGCCTTTTGCCTTCCTAGATTGGAGAGGGTAGAGCTGCCGGTTGAGACTCAAACCCACCATCCTTGGGTGGCTTCTCAGAACCGTCATTCCTTCATCTAGCTGGATTAGTACACATCAGTACAGGGTTAGGTTCTGAATTCCATCAGCTGTTTTACATGGATAAGTTCCTTCCTAAGCCTCAGTTTCTTCATCTGGTTACATGAGAATAGTGCCTATCTTGCCAGGCTGTGGCTATGAGGATTATGAGGACTAAAGACATATGTATAACGTGCTTGGCATTGTGCCTGGCACATGATAGCCACTCAGTAAATGGTAGCTACTGGTACAGGAGGTACATAAGTATGTGTTATTTTATTCCTGACCCTCTTCCACGAAGGATATTCAGTGCTTGCATAAGTGAGTTACATTCAATTAAAATTAAAAAGCAAGACCAGGTGCAATTTCAGTTAAAATCAGAGATCACGATTAGGCCAGAAACACGGCAGATATGCAGACCATAACATTCTAAGCAGATGCTACCAAGTAAACCTGGAATTTGACTCAGCTTCCTGGATGGCAAAGCAAAAAGGGAAATACAGTCACTATCCCACCATCCAGCCCACCTAACTGGCCCTCCCTCTTCCCCAGATGAACCGGCAGTACTGGAGATGGATGACCTTGACCGCCTGGCCATTCGGCTGGCGGATGGGCTGGATCCTGACTCCGTGTCACTAGCTTCCGTCACAGCTCTCACCACCAACGTCTCCAACAAGCGGTGAGTGGGCAGGAACCCCACAGCCCCAGTTGCCTTCCCCAGGTCAGGCAGGACCCAGCTTGCTATGTTTGGAATTTGGGTGGGGAAGAATCAGGGCCCATGGACAGCTCCTTCCTAACCCTGCCCCTTTCCTCTTTTCCTGGATGTCTCCCTCACCTCTACCCCTGCAAAGGCAGGAGCCTGTTCCCTGGTCATTCAACACCTCCGGGCAAAGGGAAATCACGGAGCTGCCCAGCCCACACTTGAACCTGTTGACCTAATGTCTGTCTACCTATCACTTCTGTCATTGGTTAGTCCTCTGTTTTGGAGCCTCTGAGAACAACTGATCCCCCTTCTGTTTGGCAGTCCTGGAGTGTTTGAAGATCATGATTCTGTCCTTCTGCCCTTCTCCAAGGTCTAACCACTGCCAGTGCCCTCCTCCCCTGCAAGCAGTCCCCTTACACCCAGCCTGACAGTACATTCTCCTCCTCAGATCCAAGCCAGACATTAAGATGGAGCCAAGTGCCGGGCGGCCCATGGATTACCAGGTAGGTGGGGCAGCTAGAGGCCTCATGCCTTTCCGACTCTGTCTAGTGGGGGGTTCTGGCCAGATGTGCGTTATAGACTCTGTGAAGGCATGGATCTGAGGGTCATAGAGAACCACAAGCTGAATATATGTTACCAAAGTAAGCTTGTTCCTGGAAAGCACTCACAGCAGTGTCATAAGTAGAGAAGTACAAACCCAAAGAGCAGCTTGAGAACTCTGCTTATGCTGGTCAAAGCCCTCCTAGGATTTTGTAACGGTCTTTATAAAGTGAGAGGGACCTGGAAAAACCATAAAAAGACCAAAGAGCATCCAAAAATAAATTTTTTAAATAAGTGTCTCTGAAGAAAGATAGATATTTTGGTGTTTTGTTTTGTTTTGTTTTTTTGCGGTACATGGGCCTCTCACTGTTGTGGCCTCTCCCGTTGCGGAGCACAGGCTCTGGATGCGCAGGCTCAGCGGCCATGGCTTACGGGCCCAGCCGCTCCGTGGCATGTGGGATCTTCCTGCTCCGCGGCATGTGGGGCACGAACCCGTGTCCCCTGCATCGGCAGGCAGACTCTCAACCACTGTGCCACCAGGGAAGCCCGTGGTGTGTTTTTTTAAATTGTTGCTTTGTATTATTTTGATGCTGGAAGTAGTGTCAATCCTGGCTATCTATAGGTGCTGAGAATGTGGGTGTTTTTTGCTTCTCTGTATTTTCTGAAATTAACACTTAATTTTTTTATTTGTATGTTTCTAAAATGGCTGAGATAGGGAGAGATTTGCAGCTATAAGATTGCTAATGTGGCCACAGTGCAGGCAGGATGGATGGGGCATGAGCATGGCTGGGAACTGCGGGGAGAGGGCCATGTGAACAGCAGGACCCAGTGTAGCCCTCCCAGCCTGGGGCCTCATCCTCAGCTTTGCAGGGCCACACCCTCAATTTTGTCTCTTTTCCCAGTGTTGATCGGAACCTGAGAGACTGAGTTACACTAACATAACTCACAATAGGCTAATGTACAAGCCGGAAGTACCTAGTACTCATTTATAAACTGCAAACAAGAAGGGCCCAAGGACCACGAATTCCTCTGGACCCTTCATTAGGAGCTATCAAGACCCAGTTGTAGGTGAAAAGACTGCTGGGCATTCCTAGGATTGAGGGAGTTTGCTGGCTGGTTGGGAGGGCAGAGCCTTCAGGAGACCTCACCTGACTGCCACTGCACTTCCCGCCTAGGGCCAGCGCCAGTCCCCAGAATCAGAGCAAACCCTTCTCCCGGGTTAGGGCTTTATCTTTGATGCCCATTTCCCAGGCCCCATGCTCCCTTCTTTAAGGACAGCCCACCTCACCTCACTCAGGTGATAATATTGAGGACTTGACCCCAGCTTTCTTTGTATCAGGTACATCTGGTCATATTTCCTCAAGGATGCACCCTGTCTCTCTGAATCCTTGCTTCGGTTTGTTTTCATCCAGTCGGTGACCATCTTCCCAGGGGCTTGAAAAATAGCCCCAGGCAGTGTCAAGCGGACCTGCCCCTGGGGATTCAGACAACCTCACACCACTGGGTTCCTTGGAGGTTTGGGAATGTCACCTCCTCACCTCTCTGCCAAAACCCAAGCACGGAATGTCCTAACACTTCTGAGGGCTTTTCCAGGAAGCTCAGCTCAGGGCTTTGCTCCTCTGTGTTCTGAGAAGAGAAAAACTTCTAAAGAGCAAAGACCCCATAGTCAGATACCGTTCAATCCACAGTGTCATGAGCCCGCCATGTAAAGGCACATAGAAAACGGTGTCACCGTTACTGTTGCTGCTAATGTAACTTATCTTTTTGAAGGTTTACTATGTGCCAGGCACTAGGCTAGGTAGGTATGTTTCCCATTTGAGTTAATGTAATCTTAACAACCACCCAAGTATAGGTATTACTGTATTTCATAGGCGAGAAACTGAGGCCCAGGGTGGGTAAGGAGCTTGCCCCAGGTCACACAGTTATTCAAAGCTAGAAGCAAGGTTCAAACTTGAGGGTGTCCTACCCCATAGTCAGAGCAACTAATTTCTCTCTAATTAAGTCTTTTGAACAGTCTCTCCCTCTGGTCCCTGTTCATCTTTAGCTTACTACCTACTGCCTGTTTTCAAAAGCTCTTTCAGACCACTTCCTAACAGAGACTTTTATGAAGTGGACCAGACAGTCAGCCTCCAAAGACTTTGTAAACATTCTGAACTGAACAAAACAGTTGTATTGGACCTGGTAACACAGTATTCCCTGACAGGTTGATTCACTTTTCAACTGTGTTAACACACTTGGAGAGAGAGCTGAGGATGCAATGTGAGGGTTGCAAATGTGGAATTATTCTTGCTTTCAATAAGTACAATGTATAAAGCAAGAAAAACCTATCAGAAGGACTTCACTCTCTTGGAGAACTTGGCTTTGCTGAGTTAGAAAGACCTCAGCCAGAGGCACTTAGCCGAACTCAGATTCAGGAAGGATCCTCAGGGCTCAGAACCATCCTAAAGATTGGGTAGCACTGAAAGGAGGTCCCAAGGTGAAAAGACCATGGTGTACTCAGGCCCTTTGTTTCTTCTGTTTAGAATGCATGTAATGCGAAAACCCTTTCCTGATTATTGGCATCTCAAAAGTGAGAAGCTGCAGCTTCCTCCCTGTGAATGTGCAGTTTCCCCATCACAGTGGGCAAAGCTTCCTCCCTGTGACTATGCAGTTTTCCCATCACAGTGGGCAAAGCATCCTCCCTGTGACTATGCAGTTTCCCCATCAGAGTGGGCAAAGCTTGGTGCTTGGCACTTGGCAGGGATGTACTTGGCGGGTCACAGAGTCTTGAGTCTCTTCACTACCCTCTCTTCCCGCCACCAAGACCATATACATTTTCACCTCCAAACATCTCTCCAGTTTTCACCTCCACGTCATTTATCCAGCTCAAGTGCCGTATGGCAGCCGCTTCCTATCTGATCTCCCTGCTCTCATATTGCCCCCTCCACTCCATGCTCTACGCCACCACTGGAGTGATCTTCTCAAAATGCACAACTGGTCATGTCACATCTCTGTCACCTGGAGACGAGGGAACATAAAGGATGTTTCAGAAGAGCAGTACTAAAGGGTCCACCGCCTCTCATCTCCAGCTCCCAGCGATGTTCTTGCAGCCCGGTCAGATCCCTCAGAAACAGGTCACGAAGCACCATGACTCTTGGGTTCTCCCAGGACAGAGGTATAGATTTACACTCAGCGGTGTTCCTTGTGATGAGTTTCATGGAGTCACCTGAGGATTATGTCCCTTATCTTGGAAGGAGAGGATGGAATAGTCAGTCACCAAAAGAGTTACCCTGGTCAGCTGGTCAGTTGGTCCCTTAGTGGCTCTATTTGCCTCCCCCTCTTCCATCATGGAAAGACGGAGTCCTCTGCTGATGACTGAAATCCCCTTCTTCAGAGTTTAATGTTTTGTTTTTGTAATTTCAAGTCCAAATGATACATTCCCCTCCATAGAGCACGGGGGGGGGGGCCGGGGGGAGCCCGGACTGGCATTCTCCTCCCCCACCAACGCCAGGCTGCGACCTCCTTTGTGCACTCTCAGGGTACCCCTCAGGCCACCCTTCAGCCTGCAAAGAGCACGCACTGGAGCCTCCTCCTCCTGCCCCACCCTTTTCTCCTTTCAGCCGTGTGCCCTCCCCTCCCTACCTGCTTCCTGCCTGGTGTCAGAGCTTCCAGCTAGGGTCGTCCACCATTACTGGCTCTGCTCAGTGGAAGAAGGTGGGAACTCTGGGTCCTGAAAAGGAGCAGGGGGCAAAAAGGCTATCATTATGGCTGAGTCCCTGGGTGAAAAACATAAAAACCAGCCAACCTCTCACACTGCAAAAGTTAATCTCCTGATGGTATATCTTTACTACCTTATTATACCAAAGCTGTGTTTGTCTACTTCCCAGTCTTGAGTTACAGAAAATCTTTTTTTTTTTTTTTTTTAATGGAGGAAAAGGGATGGGTTAGTTTTGGGAAAAAAATGAGCTCTTAAAAAAATCTTTGGTATAAAGTTTCATAGAGCTTAAAACTCTATAAACTACTACGCAAAGAATGTTCTGGAAGGACTTCTAGCGTCTGTTTACTCTCTTCACAGTAAACTTCTCAGAGCTGGCTCTATTTCCCTTTTAGCTCCCTGAAGAAACAATGATTATTGAACTCCTTCAGAGCTCCAGATTCTCAGTTCCATTCCCTGTGGAACCTCATTCCACATAGAAATGCTTGTTTTCATAGTTCAAGTATTACTTCAATTAGTAAATGTTCAGTTTCCAGTTCTACATACTTGCTTGGTAACGTTCTCGTTGTCATCAGGGTTTTTATTTTGTTAACATCGTTACTTTCATTGTGTGGATTTTTCTTGTCCTTCCGGATATTTATAAGATATATAAATATCTGATGGACGCAGTGGATGATAATTTTCATGGCTATTCTTTTTCATGAAAAGGGAGAATGATTCTCTTGAGTAAAATCATATTTAGTAGTTGCATCAAAGCACAGCAATTAAAATACCAACTCTCCAAGATGAGAATCGTAAAAAGCAACTCATACAGGTTCATTAGAGGAGTGCTGAGGCAAATGCTGATACTAGCTCAACGTAAGCTATTTTGTTAAAATGCAAGTTCAAGAGACTTAAATGAAACAATATTAAGCGTCACACACGACCCTATCTGTTTGGGACACCAGCCACTTAACTGAAAGTAAATTCTAGTTGAGAAGCCATTTATAACAAGAGCTCACATTTCCTACACCTGTCTACTGTTTATGAAGCACTTTGATGCACATTGTCTCATTCAACCCTCACACAAACTTATAGATAGGTAGTGTCTTCCACTCATAGCTGAGAAAATGCCATTCCAGCAACCCCGAGTCTGTGCCTCTTCCTGTTTATCATGGCCCACCCATGGCCACTGACACCTCCAGATCCAAAGCAGTGAGAGTTCAGGAAGAGTATGTGCACAAACACATACACCAACACACACACACACGCACGCACGTCCCTCCCTCCCTCTCTCTCTCTCTCTCTCTCTCTCTATATATATATATATGCAAATATTTGTTGAATGGATGAACAAGAAAAAGTGCTTCCCAGAATAGAAATAAGATTCCAGAGAGGTGGATGCCACAGAAAAAGATACAGAGTGCACACAACATACAAGTATCAAGGCAAAAAAGGTGTGTTCAGGTGGGCACCAAAGCCTCACTGGGCATTCAAAGAAATTAAACAAAAGAAGGGGAGCCAGGAATGTAGAAAGGGAGCCAAATTCCAGAAGTAAAAAAGATGTCAGGGCTTCCCTGGCGGCGCAGTGGTTGGGAGTCCGCCTGCCGATGCAGGGGACACGGGTTCATGCCCCGGTCCGGGAAGATCCCACATGCCGCGGAGCGGCTGGGCCCATGAGCCATGGCCGCTGAGCCTGCGCGTCCGGAGCCTGTGCTCCGCAACGGGAGAGGCCACAGCAGTGAGAGGCCTGCGTACCACAAAAAAAAAAAAAATGTCAGAGGCCTGCAGGCTTAAAATAAGAAATGCTGGAGCAGAAAATTAAATGCATGTTAATGGAGACTTAGAAAGCTTAATCCCGGAGTACACAAGACCTGGGAGGTAGGTTTGCAGCCCTCGGTGAGGCAGGGCCATTGATGCCGGGGAGAACTTGAAGCACATGGAATCACCCGGGAGCTTTAAAGATATGGCTGCTGGACGCCACTCCTTCCACCCCTCCCCCAAGGCTGGACTGCGTTGGTCTGGAGTGTGGCCGGGGCCTCAGGGTCTTTACCCACCATCCTTCCCCTCCCACCTGCTAATTCTGCTGCACACCTACTTGGAGGTGATCTAGCCACGCCCTTTCTTTATAAATGAGGACAGTGAGGCTTAGTGGGGGAAAGAGCCCAGGATCACCAGCGGATGTACGGCAGGCCGACTGGCCCCCAAATCCGGTGCTGGCTCCCGGCACCTTCCAGCCCGCTGCCCGGGCCCCGACTCCTGCAGGACCAGATCCGACCTCACCCGCTTTCCTTCTCGGTCCCCCTCTTGCCCGCCCGCAGGTCAGCATCACGGTGATCGAGGCCCGGCAGCTGGTGGGCTTGAACGTGGACCCCGTGGTTTGCGTGGAGGTGGGCGACGACAAGAAGTACACCTCCATGAAGGAGTCCACTAACTGCCCCTACTACAACGAGGTCAGCGCCCGGGGCCCCAGGTGGGGAAGGGGCCTCCGAACCATGCCAGAGGCTGGGCCCCGGCCCCATGGGGCCCAGCAGGAGAAGCTGGGAGTCAAGGGACACAGAGGGCCACCAGCCGGCGTGACCTTGGCCTGCCCGTTACAACCCGCAGCCTGCTGACATGCAGTGCTGCCCCCTCTGAAGCCCCAGTCCAGATCCCAGCCAGACACAGGTCTGGCCAGGGGCCACCCTGTGAAAGGAATAGCACCCCAGGTCCTCCTGTGCTGCTCCCAGCAGCGCCTGTGAGTGAACTGCACACCCTCTGAGGCCTGGTCCCAGATGTTTCCCAGGCCAGAGCCCCGAGGCGGGGCCGCCTCCTTCCAGCCCCAGCCCGTGGTGGCACTGGCACCGTTAGTGAGCACCTGCTGCATGGCGGCGGGCACTCTCGTAAACGTTTTTGGTACATCATCTCTTCTGGCTCTCACACTGTCAGAAGTTGTCACCATCAATCCCATCTTACCCAAGGGACCTTGAAGCTCCTGGAGAAAGATCTGGCCTGGGTGCTACGTGCCAGAGTCGGGTTCTGTGTGCACACGCTCTCTGCTCAGCTGCCGTCATGGGCACCTGAACCTCTTCGGGGTCCTTCCAGACCACTGGCCGTGATGCTTGGGGAGTGAGGGGTAAAAGGCCCAGTACCCACTGCTGTTCGTTGCAGCTGTTTGAGGCCACATCGAAGTTAAAGGACCTCAGAGACCTAGTTCAATCTTTCCATCTTACAGAGGAGGAGACTGAGGCCACAATATGAAAAGGGCCAAGATCACAGAGAGTACTGTAGACAGAGCAGGGCCCAGACTGCCCTGCCTCTGCCCGGCGCTCTGTCTGCCACCTTGGACGGTCACCCCAGACACAGCATCGTGACTCTGGGCTCCAGGGAGGGACCCATCTTAATCAGCTCTGGGGAAGGATGCCCCTCAGATGCCTGAGCACACATCAGGCTAAGCCAGAAGTCAGCTGGCACCCTGGCCAAACGAGGCACCTGCATCCTGTGTTTCGGTGTCCATCCTGGGGGTGGTGAGGGCTGAGGGTGCCATCTGCTGCTTGGGGGAGGGCATCGCTTGGGAAACTGTGGGCGGCCCCAGTCGTGGGCCTTCAGGAGGAAAACCCAGGCACAGCTCTGCCCTTCACGGGGACCCAGGCTAAAGCCAGAGCCTGGCCGAGGTCTCCTCAATGACCACAAATGGACCCCATTCTCACAGCTGGTTTCCTGCAGGGCCACAGGGCTGGGACACTGCTGTTTCAGGACCCCCCTCAGCCCCATGTGGCAACCTTCCCAGGAGTCAGGAAATTCGGGCTGGACACCTCTGACCTTATGTCAGGACACATCCCTGACTGGAAAAACCTCCGGCCTAGATAACATCTATTTTTCCCTAACAGATGTGGAGACAGGGCGCCATGGCCTTCCACAGTTATCTGATAGTGGTGAAGCCATGTTTGCCTGAGGGGAGGGCTCACCTTGCAGCAGGCCCACATGCCTCATGTTTCATTCAAATGGTTTCCTCCTTCCCAAGGAAACAGAGCTGTTCTCCCCACTCTGTGGCTCCTCAGCAAACTCCTACTCACCCTGCAGAGCCCAGCTCAAATGTCCTTGCACTGAGTAGCCTTCCTGGCACTCTCTAGGTCAGAGGTCAGGGCATTCCTCTCTCTCTGACAACAACATCCCCAAGTTGCATTTGGTTCTTCATGTCTAACCCGGGAGGCTCCCAGTCTCCTGCATTGCTGTAGCCCAGCCCAGGGCCTGCCATGTACCTAGAGGGCTTTGGTAACACTTTGCTGAATGGATACTTACCCAGACGAAGAAATAGACATCCGCTGGGCATCTGCTCTGCACCAAGCTCAAGCCTGGCCACAGAGCGGGTGCAAACAGCACACTTCCTAGTTCCATTTTCCAAACTCTACATTTATATCCGCTAAAACTGTTTATTCCACTCATCTTTGGATCATCTTAAATTTACACCTGATCATATTTTTGTTCTTTTTCACAAACACAAGTAACTCTGATTTATTCAATTTCTGTTTCCTCTAAACCAGAGTTTCTCAAACTCAGCACTGTGGCTACTTTGGACCAGGTAATTCTTTGTTGTAGGGACTGTCCTGTGCATTGTCGGATACTGAGCGGCGTCCCTGGCTTCTACCCACTAGATACAAGCAATCCTCCGATAACAATCCTCCACTCAGATGTAGCAACCAAGAAGGTTTCTAGACATTGTCAAATGCCTCCCGGGGGTTAAAATCGGCCCCAGTGGAGAACCAGTGCACTAAACTATCTTCCCATGATTCCTCCCAGCCCCAAAGCTAGAATTTTCTTTCCCTTTTCTTCTTCTGGTCCCAGGGGTGTGCTGCTTCCCGCTAATTCTCTGAGTTGATGGGAACCTACCTTTGGTTCCACTAAACACAATAGAGGGAGGTGGGAACGACCAACATCACTTAGATTTCTAAGTAATCACAAAAGGGAAATATGTTCAGGAATTACAAGGAATACGACCCCAGACAGCGCAGAGTTCTAGCTTAGTTAGCTCGCTCTCCTAGGGCTGACACAGCTCTGCGGCACCTGGCCTGGCCTTGACCCTCCCGCCTGGCTCTGGACCTGTCTTCCTGTGAAGGGGGGCTCATAACCATCACCCCCCCCCCAGAACAAGCTGACAGTCCACAGCCCAGGCCAAGACCTCTCCTCGGTGCGTCCGGTCCCAGACACTGTCATCTTCCTTCTGCCTACAACCACCTCCCCCCATTGCCTTGAATCCTTCCCGTTCTACATCCCAAAGAATCTACCACTATATCGTCCACTCAACATCACCAACTCTGCCTTTGCTTTTCTTTTGACTCCCCTTTTGTCTATAAGGCCTTTCACTCTAGCATATTCTAAGCACAACTATGAAGAACCATTACGATCAAGGACAGGAGCCAGAAGCCTATCATCTATCCATCCATCTACCTATCCATGCATCCATCTATCTATCTATCCACCTAGCTGTGCCTTTCCTCAGTCCCACATACCTCCTAGTGACCACCACTTCCTCACCTTAATCCCTGCACTCATTTCTGCGCCCCGTCTTTCCTGAAACTGCCCTGTTCCAGACATCAAGGACCTCAACATCCACCATTTCTCCCTCTCCCTTGACCGCCCCGGCCCTTCCATCCTCTCGCCGCCCCCTGCCCTGGGGACCTCTCCCGCCGCTCTCCTGTCTTCCCCTCTCTCCAGCTCCTCTCCTCACTGCCTTTCTTGGCATCACTCCCTGTGACCACTGCTGAAGTGCTGCTGCTTCTTGGAGCCCTGTTCCGGGCCTGCTTCTTTCCTACTGTCCTTCCTTCTCTCCCTGGGTATCTCCCCAGCCTCAAGGCATCGGTTACCATCTGCGTGTCTAGATGCCTGTACCACCCACCTCTCCAGAGCTTCAATTCCCCCGTGACCAGCATCATCTGGGCATAGTGCTTCGTAGCAGTTGGTATTTATTGTGCAGTGGCCGTGTGCATGCCTGGGTTGAATGCTTGACCCAGGTCATCTCATTTAGATTCTGAACCACGCCTCCCAGCAACCCCGTGAATGCTGCCCCGGAGCAGTCCCACATGGCGGCCCTGGCTCGTTATCCCCACGTCACAGAGGTGTAAACTGAGGCTCAGGAAGGGAGGTGATTGGAGCAACAGTGAAAGCTCAGTCTTTCTGGCTCTAAAGCTGGCGCTGTTACCCACAATGCTCTAGTGTGAGCCTCCAGCAGCCAGGAGCAGATTCTCATTTACTCCAAGCTCTTCGGCAACCTTTCTTCCATCTCCCTGCCCACAAGTTCACCAAAACAGTGGGCCTTCTGCTCGCTGTCCGCACCCTCGCTCCCAGCGCCTGCACACCGAGGCGGGGACAGATGGGTGGGCACTGCAGCTGTGAGTGGCAGCTCCCAGCCGGAGAGGACAGGTCGCGCCCACAGCACTTACATTTATAGCAGATTAAGTGCATCGGTTCTAAATTCCAAGGCTCAGCTTAGTTTACGTTTAAACACCTCCAAACTTGGGGTGCATCTTCCAGGCAGCATTGTGGTTTAATGGTGATGTCTGTGGGACCCATATAACCACAGCGTATCTTACATGTGTCTCATCAAGCCTCATAACAAGGCTCTGAGGGGGGCCATCATGACCCCCGTCTGACAGCTCAGGAAGCTGAGGTTCAGAAGATGTGTTGCTCAAGACCACACGACTCCCAGCTCCCCCGGGGTCGGGGGACCAGTGGTTGCCCCGCCTGCTCATCCAAACTTTGGGGCTCAAGGGAAATGGCCGGGGTGCAGACAGGCACTGTCAGGAGGGAGGGCCCGGCATTTAGCCCCTGCCCTCCAAGTGACAGCAAGTCTGGGTCCTTCCCCCTCCAGTACTTCGTCTTCGACTTCCATGTCCCTCCTGACGTCATGTTCGACAAGATCATCAAGATCTCGGTGAGTGGGGAGCAGTCCCTGGCAGGCGGGGCTCTTAGCTCAAACTGCACCTCTGTGCAGACTTGAAAAGGGCACCCCTCTGGGCGGGCCAACCCTAAAAAGGCAGACCCGCACCCAGACACACAGCCGGGCAAGTGGGGCACAGGCTGGGTGTGGGCCCCTCTCGCCCCATTAGCTAGATCCTTCAGCAGAGCGTACAGCCTGCTCACGCGTACCTGGCAGCCAGCAGAGCACAGGCGAGGCACAAGAGGCTGATACTAAGCCTCAGAGAGCGGCCCCTGCCCTGCCAGGCGCCCTCCTGCTTCACCTGAAGCTCACATCCCCAGAAAGAGTGACATGGTGCCGCTATCAGTCAGCCCTTCCCCGCCCCACGGAAAGCCTCAGCCCCATCCACCTGACTGGTGACTGGTGGTTCTGCCCGGAAGGTGATTCACTCCAAGAACCTGCTGCGCAGTGGCACCCTGGTGGGCTCCTTCAAAATGGACGTGGGGACCGTGTACTCCCAGCCAGGTGAGTAGCTGCACAGCCGGTCAGCTCCGGGACACGCAGTCCCTCCCACCCTGGCGGGCCCTGGGCTCAGGTGAGGCCGTGAGTGCACACGGTCTTCAGGTATGCAGAGCGATGGGGTGCCCAGCCTGCATACAGTCGCAGTGACCACCTGCGCCCAGTCGGCGGGGCTCACGGGAGGCCTGCAGAGTCGGCAGCATGGCCCCCTTTTACAGCTGAGGGGCCTGGGCGCCAGAGAAATGCCGGGGCTTCCCTGGTCACCCAGCTGGTCTACAGTGAGGTCAGGCCGTGTGACTCCAGAGTCCCTCCTGAGCCACGCTGTCCTCAACACCCAGTGCGGGGGCGGGGGGCAGTCTCTGAGGGATACTGTGCCCTGAAAACACCTTCACTGACCAGCCGTCCAGGGACCCAGGCTGCCTGAGAACAGCCGCGTGGGCTATCTGCTCAGCAGCTCTGGGGGAACCCATACGCCAACACCGCGTGGGGTTAGTGAGGGAACCCCAAGCCCTGGCCCAGAGGGCTGATGAGGCTTGGACCAGACAGAGGAGGTGCCTCAGCCTGACAGACAGCACTCGCCACACGGCCAGCTTGGGAACCACGGGCAGACAAGCTGGCACTGGGCCCCACCCATGTCCCTGAAGTGAACCCGCCACTTGGGTGCAGTAAGGACCCCATTAGGCCCTCTGACAGTGACAATACAATTTCACCCAGACATCACATTTGACCCTCACAAAACAGTGAGGGAGACATCAGCATTCCTTCCCATTCTACAGACGAGATAAATGAGGCTAAAAGAAGTTGTGTCTTAGAGGTGCCATAAACTGTTAGGTTGAACCAATTGGCGATTCCTTATGTTCAACCTAATAGACACTCGGCTGGCCCACATTATAACTATGACTCAGACCAGGAAATCTAAGCTGAAAACCCAAGATTATACACATAAAAATCACAAAATCATAGAACATTCAAGCTCGAAGAGACCTTAAAAACATCCAGTCCAATCTCTCTCTGAAGGAACAGAAAGAAAGAATCCACTCCCTCTTCAAATAGCCTTTAACTCTGAAGACAAATTCTATGTCCCTCCTGAGTCTTATTCTCTTTCCTTGCTCCCCAGTTCATCTAACTATTCATTCACACATCTGTCCGTCCACCCACATATTCTTTCACCCACCCACATATCTACCTACTCACCTGTCCGTACGTTAATCCATCCTTCTATCCATTTATCCATCTGCCATCCATCCATCCCTCTATCCATCTACCTTTTAGGCCAGCCAGGCACCCTACCACCCGTCTTCTACTATCCATCTCCCCATCCAGCCATCTGGCTATCTATCTGTTCATGTATCCATCCCACAAACATCCACTCTGGCAAGACCCTTGAAGCTCTGGGGCAGCCTAGGACATGGCCCCCTCCTCCTGAGATGCGCCGTTCAGCTGACGGCCTCCAGTGACCCCTCACACACATGGCTTACTCCGCTCTCACCATCCCGGTCTGTCTCTTCGGACCCTGCAATGGCATAATCTCTCCGGAGACACAGTTGGCCTGGCCTATCCCCAAACAGGCCGATTTCTGCACACAGTCCTGAACACATTTCACAGAACCAAATGGAGACAGAGGCTTGCTGGCAACAGGTCTGAACTATAGGAGAAGTTGAAAGAGGAGGGAGGGGAAGAGGAAACTTCTGAGTCCCTGGAGATTCCAGTGCCCACACAAAATCAAGGAAGAAGATGTGCCCTTCGTACAGGCTATGCCTGCAAACAGCTTTAAAGTCAACCTGAAGGGGCAGATCCGTCCTAGAGTGGGCTCCTCTCCTGACATCTGTCCTTTCCTCCACACCGTCTTAATTCCTGGGAGTACTGGGGTGACACTACCAGTGTCTGTCTCTAGGAGGCTTTCAGTCTGAAATTGGAGACAGACAATAAGTAGATAATCACAGTGACAGTGAGATAAGAGATGTGCATATGGAAAGGGGCCAGGATCAGCTCTTCTGAGGAAGTCAGGGAAGGCTGCATGGAAGAGGAGACACATGAACAAAATGATTAGAAGTGTGAATAGGGAGGTGGAGGGTTGGGGTGGGGGGCAGAAGGGATGGGGGCATTCCAAGCTCAAAGAACAGCAGCCACAAAGACATGGGGGTGTGAAACAGCAATATGAATTATTCAGAGAGGGGTAAAGAGCTTTGCTTGCAGGAGCACGGGGTGGGGGGAGGGGTGGGCGGGCGGAGGGTGAACATTGCGAGCTGCGGAGAGCTGTATCAGGAGACCCCACAGGGCATGCTGAGGTCTGTGGTCTTTCCCCCAAGTACTGGGGAGCCTCAAGTGGGTTTGAAATGGGGAGTGAGAGAGGGAGGGCCTCTTTGAGGGCTCTGTCTGGCAGCTGCATGGTGGTTGACTGCATGGGTTGGGGGCAGGAGGGCTGCAGGCAGAGAAACCAATTAGGAGGCTCCTCTGTTTGAAGCCACGCCACACGCCTGGGTGCATGACCAGGGGCGGGGCCTTGCCTCGGCCACCCTTGCTCGGGGACCTCTGTCTCCCTGGCCGAGAGGCAGGCAGAGCTGTGGCCCCAGGGCCCCGAGACCCGATGACCTGGGCTCCGAGGCCTGCCCCGAGGACAGGTGCCGCCGTGGGTAGGCCAGCAGGTGCAGCCCCTTCTCGCCACTGCAGAGCACCAGTTCCACCACAAGTGGGCCATCCTGTCGGACCCCGACGACATCTCCGCGGGGCTGAAGGGCTACGTGAAGTGTGACATCGCCGTGGTGGGCAAGGGGGACAACATCAAGACGCCCCACAAGGCCAACGAGACGGAAGAGGAAGACATTGAGGGGTGAGGCTCCCATCCTCCCCCAGCCCCTGGAGACCCGGCCCAGCCCTTCCTGGAACACCAAGGGAACCCCCAGGGTGGACTTTGCCCACAGATCTCACCCTCCATCTCCCTACCCCTATGCCCAGATGGCCCATCTCTCCCTGGAAGGACTGAGGCCAGGCCAGCCTCGGTGTCCGGGGACTCTCCTCATGGGGCAGAAAGGACTGAGGAAGGGCAGGCAGGGGTTCACAGAGGACAGTCACGAGTGACAGTCATTTGACATCCAGGCTTCTGACTGTGAGAAACTTGGAAAAAAAAACAAAGTCCCAGAGCTGCTGGGTCTTGAGTCTACATGCAGGAGAGCAAAGAGATTTTTATTTCCTGTACCAATTCCAGGCAGCTGACAGTGGTTGTTGAGAAATATTCTGGGACCTCATCTGGATTCAGTGAGGAAAAGTGCAGGATCCAATGAATCATGCCTTCCACGGGCCAGGGAGGAAGAGTGGGGGCCAGTTGTGAGGTTTTTGTATAGGAGACGAAAGATGTGACACACAGCTGAGAGAACTGGATAATATTATTAAGAGTGGTCTCCCATGCTACAGTTTACAAAGTACTCATATATTTTAACCTATTTGAGCCTTATCGTATTCTGAGAGGGAATATCATATTATGCCCATCTTAAAGGTGAGTAAACTGAGGCTTAGAGAGATGGGGAGATTTGCCCAGGATCACAAGACAGCAGGTGCCCTAAACTCCAGTGTTCTTAGTCCTAGTGTGGGCCTTCTCAGCCGTCCTTCACCTGTTGTCCCGGCCCCCAGGGGTACGTAGATGCTGAGGCAGGAGGCGGGGTGCCCGGGGCTGGCTACCACAGCCCTGGTGTATGTGCCGGCAGGAACTTGCTGCTCCCCGAGGGCGTGCCCTCCGAACGCCAGTGGGCCCGGTTCTATGTGAAGATTTACCGAGCAGAGGGGCTGCCCCGCATGAACACAAGCCTCATGGCCAACATGAAGAAGGCTTTCATCGGTGAGAACAAGGACCTGGTCGACCCCTACGTGCAAGTCTTCTTTGCCGGCCAGAAGGTATTGGGGTGCAGGAGGCTGGGGCTTGGGGTGACAGGCACCAGAGGTGCAAGGGGTTGGGTGTGAGGTCCTGGGGACGGATGTGAGGCAAAATCAGAAGCCACGAGACTGGCCTTTGATCGCCTTGGTGAGTCACCTCTAGAAGTGAGGAGAGAGAGATGAGGGGAGCTCTAGCTCAGAGGGGCTGGGGGGGCGAGGCCAGGCTGGGCCGTAGGGTTCCTCACTGCCCCCAGGTCACCAAGAGCTGAGAGGAGGGGGGCACTGAGAGGGAGAAGAGCCAGAGAGGCTGGGGTGGGGAAGGGTGAGGAGGTAAGTACACACACACACAGCACATGCACACACGTAACACACATATACACACTCACACAGACACACATGCACACTCATGCACGTACACAAGCCCTAACCCTCGCTCCCTCCCACCAGGGCAAGACTTCAGTGCAGAAAAGCAGCTATGAGCCACTGTGGAATGAGCAGGTGGTCTTTACAGACCTGTTCCCCCCGCTCTGCAAGCGCATGAAGGTACAGATCCGGGACTCAGACAAGGTCAACGACGTGGCCATCGGCACCCACTTCATTGACCTGCGCAAGATTTCCAACGACGGAGACAAAGGTCAGCAGCAGGAGACCGGGGTGGGACGTGGGGCTAAAGGGGTAGCGTAAATGAGAACCCCCCACACCACCACCATCCCGCACCTCTGCCTGAAAGGTGCCAGGCATGGTCAGGGCATTGCCGACAGCCCCCGCCTCCAGGGAAGGGTGGACACTCATGGTTCACGTCTGCACAGAGGTGCCTGGGCCCTCCTGAGCCAGGCTGCCTGGATTTGAACCCCAGCTCTGACAGTTAGAAGCTGCGTGACCTTCATGCCTGTTTTCCCACCTGTAAAATGAAAATAATAGTAATTATATACATGTGTATATATACATATGTAGTACATATATGCGTGTACTGCTGTCATAGTACCTATCTACAGACTTGTAGGACCAGAGCACTGAGCTGAGTACCAGGGATACAGAACAAGGAGGAATCCGTCCGGTCTTCACGGTGCTCCCCTGGGGATGAGGGAGACGGGTGTGCTACCAAATGCTCAAAACCTGAGACAGAAGACACAAAAGACTACAGACTGCATGATTGCATTTGTATGGAATGTCCGGAATAGGCAAATGCATAGAAACAGGAAGTAGACGAGTGGCTGCCAGGAGCTGGGGGGAGGGGAGCTGGGACGAGCCACTGAAAGGTACGGGGTTTCCTCTGAGGAGGATGGAAATGTCCTGGATGGTGGCATAACACAGTGAATGCACGAAAACCGCCGAAATGCATACTTTAAAATGGTGAATTTTACGTTATAGGAAGAATATCTCAGTTTTTTAAATGCTATAATGTTTTTTATAAACTAGGCAGAACAGAAACCAAACAAAACTCTTAAGGCAGAATTGAATCCGTGCTACACACGAGACATAACAAATCCTAATGGGAGAAAAATAGTTGGGACTAGGAAATGGGGGTACTTGGTGGAGGAAGAGCGTTTAACAGGCACAGGCGGAGAGTAAGGGCCTTCAGAGAGGAGGGGAGGGGTCTGCAGAAGCAGGTGAGACCCTCGTGGCACGCACAGACAGCAAAGGCCTTGCTGAGGAGCTGGGGAGGTGCTGGCATCTGTCCTTCAAGTAGATCACAGACGTCCCCTGCAACAGGCTCCAGGAAGCAGAGGGCATGATTTTGCTCCACAGAAATGGACGTGTGTGTATGTGGAGAGGCACGGCCAGCTCAGGCTCCCGCAGAGAATAAGCAGACACACAAAAGTGTCCCATGCAAGTGACAAGGTCACCCCACAGCCAGCCCCACGCAGCAGACACTGCTCTCCCCACAGCCCCTGTGAGCCTCGCTGCCCGCAGGCCCTCTGCTGCCTCAGACATTTCCCCGAGCGAGACACGAGGTCCTCAGCTCAGCAACCAGGAGGTACAGGCCAGGAGCCCCCAAACAGGTCCCCCCACCCGAGTGAGGCCCTCTGCCCCCCGCCCGCAGGCTTCCTGCCCACGCTGGGCCCCGCCTGGGTGAACATGTATGGCTCCACGCGCAACTACACGCTGCTGGACGAGCACCAGGACCTGAATGAGGGCCTGGGGGAGGGCGTGTCCTTCCGCGCCCGCCTCATGCTGGGCCTGGCGGTGGAGATCCTGGACACTTCCAACCCTGAGCTCACCAGTTCCACGGAGGTGCAGGTGGAACCGGCCACACCCGTCTCCGAGGTGAGGCCCCAGGGCACTGTGCTGTCCTCCAGAGCCCCCCGCTCAACCCCCTTCCCACCACGGCAGCCTGTGCCTGGCCTCTGCCAGTGTCCCTCCTGCCTGCCTCAGGGGGCCAGACCCCAGGATGGGGCCGCCCTCCCCAGAAAGCAGGAGGAACTCTGTCCCCTCCCACTGCCTGTGCCTGTGCTCTCCCCGGAGGCCCCAAGGTGGAGCCTTGTCTCTGCCTTGTTCCTGGCCGTGGCTGTCCTTGTGCTGAACATAGCAGCCCTTCCTCTGGGGACAGGCTGGAGGGCCGAAGGAATTGGGCCTTCAGTGTCGGGGCTCGTAGCTCCACAGCTGGGTTAGCCCCAAGGGCCTGTCTGTAAGACGTAGGAGGAGGCCTGGCCCCAGACCCAACCCCCCACACCGTTAAGCTTTCCGGAGGGTTTGAACCACCTTCTTCACAGAGCTGCGTGGGGAAAATGGAAGAATTCTTTCTATTTGGAGCCCTGCTGGAGGCCTCAATGATCGACCGGAAAAATGGAGACAAGCCCATCACCTTTGAGGTCACCATAGGTGAGAGCTGGGCTCGCAGGGCTGGGGGCGGCCAAGCCCTGCTCCACAGCCTGGGGGTGGCGGGGAACTTTGACCACTTCCCTCACATGTCCTCAGGCACCCACACCACATACAGCGACTGCACCTGAGGACACACGCCCCACAGGGTCGGCCTCAGCTCCACCTAAGGGCTAGGCTGCGTTAGGGACACGAGGAGGGAAGAAGCCCTCCCTGCAGAAGGGAGCGAGGCCCTCATGGGACTGGAGAGGAGAGAGTGGGAATACGGGCCGCGTCCTGGGCTGGACCTTGAGCTCAGTGGTCATCAGGGCTCCTAGCGAGACCTCTGCAGGAGTGCAGGACACGGCCCCTTCCTCTGGCGAGTGTTCTATCGTGTCTGAGCTGGTACAGACCTGTGAGCACCAGCCCCATTCCCTGACTCTCCCCCTTCCCTCCCACAGACCCCTGGACTGGAGGGCAGGGTGGGGCCTGGTGGGAAAAGGACTCTAGGCCCTCAGGTGCCCCCTTCTGCCTCCAGGCAACTATGGGAACGAAGTCGATGGCCTGTCTCGGCCCCAGCGGCCTCGGCCTCGGCCTCAGAAGGAGCCTGGGGACGAGGAGGAAGTGGATCTGATCCAGAAGTCGAGTGACGACGAGACTGAGGACGGTGGGGACCTGGCCTCAGTCTCCTCCAGCCCACCCATGCGGCCCCAGATCACCGACAGGTGAGCCGGCCAGGACAGAGGGTCCTGGGAGCCCTGCCTGCTGCCTCCCGTCCTCTCACGGCCTGGCCCCGCCCCACCCCCACCTGCCCGGGTGCCCAGTCCTCAACCTCCCGCCTGCTCCCACCCCAGGAACTACTTCTATCTGCCCTACTTGGAGCGCAAGCCCTGCATCTACATCAAGAGCTGGTGGCCGGACCAGCGCCGCCGCCTCTACAATGCCAACATCATAGACCACATCGCAGACAAGCTGGTCAGGGCCAGGCCACGGCAGGGAGGGGAAAGGCGGAGGGCGTATGCTTCAGAGGGCCTCGCCCAGCTTGGACAGCTCCCCTGCAACACACAAGTCCTGTCTGCCAGGCAGCATGCCGTGGGGTTGGGGGAGGAACTGCAGAATGGCCCCAGTAGAACCTGTGTTCCTGTCCCCGCCCCAGTCCCAAGAGCGGTGGAGAGCCTGAGGGCTGCCCGGAGTGGAGTCTGGGAACCCTGGCCCATCCAGCCCCGGGTTTCCCTGGAGGTGACTGGCCAACCCCTCTGTCTCTGGCCTGCACTCCCCCACCCCCTGCATCTAGCCCTGAGTTCTGTCCGACCCCTGTGGGTCCACCAGGACCACAGACTCATGGCCCAGAGGTGGCTTCTTCCTTCAGGTTCTGAAAACAGAACGCGGAAAATTTGTGTTTCCTTGTGATGGCGAGACAGTCCAGAGATGGTGCTCGTGGGAGGTCCTAGGGCACTAGCCCCTCATCCCCCTGATGAATGGGGGAGACATTTGGGGAGGCTGAGGGGGCTGTGGCTCACACTCCTGGTTCACAGGAAGAAGGCCTGAATGATGTGCAGGAGATGATCAAAACGGAAAAGTCCTACCCTGAGCGTCGACTGCGGGGCGTCCTGGAGGAGCTGAGCTGTGGCTGCCAGTAAGTGGCAGGGCTGCCAATGGGGGGTCAGAAGTGGGGGGTTTGCAGAGAAGGAGGCATCTGCACGCCTCCTGCTGGCGGGTGGGCTCTGCTAAGCCCTGCTTCTTCTCCTCCCAGCCGTTTCCTCTCCCTCGCGGACAAGGACCAGGGCCACTGGTCCTGCACTAGGCTGGACCGGGAGCGCCTCAAATCCTGCATGCGGGAGCTGGTGAGGATGCGGTTGGACCACACCGGGGACGGAGGGAGGGTCTGGAGGTGAAAAGGGAACCCGAGGTGGGGGACATCTGTCTCTGAGGTCACAGCCCCCAGGGCCAGACCCTCCATCGTGTGTCATGACCTGAGCCCCACTTACACCCCCGACCCCGGCAGGAGAGCATGGGGCAGCAGGCCAAGACCCTGCGGGCACAGGTGAAGCGGCACACGGTGCGGGACAAGCTGAGGCTGTGCCAGAGCTTCCTGCACAAGCTGCGCTTCCTGGCAGACGAGGTGCGCCCCCTGCCAGCCCCAAACCAGAGTGATCCGAGGTGGCGGAAGGGGGGCTGCCCGGGAGGGGCTGGGCCAGACCATCCAGGAGGCCCCTCCTGCTCTGACAGCCGTTGGGGGACAGGAGAGACCAAGCCTTTCACCCCGTCCCGTGTTCTTCCCGCTGGATCGGTGGGAGGAGAAGTAGGACCCAGCGCCAGGGTCCTTTCCTCTGTGGGCTCAGGCCTGGCCAAGAGGCAGGGCCTCTCCCTTACTGGGCGCCCACCCCGCCCCCACCCCAGCCTCAGCACAGCATCCCCGACGTCTTCATCTGGATGATGAGCAACAACAAGCGCATCGCCTACGCCCGGGTGCCCTCCAAGGACCTGCTCTTCTCCGTCGTGGAGGACGAGCTGGGCAAGGACTGCGCCAAGGTCAAGACGCTCTTCCTCAAGGTGCCGGAAGGGGAGCAAGACTGGGGGCGGAGGGGCTGGGGTCTGCGCTTTTTCAAGAGGTCAACCTCCCCTTGGAGGGAGCAGCACCCCCACCCCTGGGTCCAGCTGGCCTGAGCTGACGGGGTGCTCAGAGAAGAGCTGGAGAGAATAGGAAAGGGGTGGCGGGTCCCCCCCTGCCCGTGCCCTTCTGCCCTGTGTTCCGCACCACACAGCCCAGCGGGACGGCTGCGGAGGGCATGGCCCGCCTGCCCATAGCCTCCTCCAGCCTCCTGCCCCTTCCTCACCCCGTGGGCTCCGGCAGCTGACCCTGCGCCCCCCCGCCAGCTGCCAGGGAAGCGGGGCTTCGGCTCGGCCGGCTGGACGGTGCAGGCCAAGCTGGAGCTCTACCTGTGGCTGGGCCTCAGCAAGCAGCGCAAGGACTTTCTGTGCGGCCTGCCCTGCGGCTTCGAGGAGGTCAAGGCGGCCCAGGGCGCGGGCCTGCACGCCGTCCCACCCATCAGCCTGGTCTACACCAGTGAGCGAGGGCTCCCGGGCCCGGGCGGGAGGGCACCGGCGGGTGGCCTGTTCCCTGAGCCTCAGCCTGCTCCCCCCACAGAGAAGCAGGCCTTCCAGCTCCGCGCCCACATGTACCAGGCGCGCAGCCTCTTTGCCGCCGACAGCAGCGGTCTCTCGGACCCCTTCGCCCGTGTCTTCTTCATCAACCAGAGTCAGTGCACAGAGGTGAGGGCCCCGGGGAGGAGGGCGCGGCTCTGGCTTTGAGAGCACTGGAGGGGGCCTGGGAGCCTCTGGGACCTGGAGAAACAGACCAGCCAGTACTCCAGATCCTTAGGGGGAAGCCTGGCAGATAACTGCAGGCCCAGGCCACACAGAAGACAGGGAAGACATTGGCGGGGGGCTGGGAGAGAGGGTCAGGAGCAGACCTCACATCAGCCTTCATTTTAAGATTCCCAGAAGAGTCAGGGGACATGGCGCTCGTGCTCCCGCGTCCCCTTGAAACCACAGTGACTGGGGGTGACTCCTCTTCGGGTGTTGCCCATCCACCATCGCTTACCTGTGCCCCCCCTCCATGCTGCAGGTGCTGAATGAGACCCTGTGCCCCACCTGGGACCAGATGCTGGTGTTCGACAACCTGGAGCTCTATGGCGAAGCTCATGAGTTGCGGGACGACCCCCCCATCATTGTCATCGAAATCTACGACCAGGACAGCATGGTATGGGTGGGCTCTGGCACCAGGGACCACGCCTCCTCCCCCGCACTCCACCTGCGTTAGCGGTCACCTCCACAGCCCACCCCCAGAGCCCCTTGGCCAGGGTGCTTGCCGGGGAAGCTGGGAGTCTGGGCTGCTGACCAGCCCCTCCAGGAGACCCCGGGTGTCTCCTGCCCTGTCACTGCAGCCTGACCCCTTCCCGATGCTGTGGGCCTCTGGGGCCTCAGGGAGGAGACAGGCCAGGGCGTCCCACCTCCCGGCACAGACAGACTAAGCTCAGACCCAGATGTGCCCCGAAAGCCTGCTGTCCCCAGCCTTCCCCCATTTGAGGGCCCCCCCAGCCCTGCCCACACCTACCACAGTCAGTAACAGCCTCATAGCTCTCCATGGGAGCTCTGGAGTAAGGGAGTGGAGGATTAGGGTGACCCCTCCAGAGCTGGGGAGCCACTTCCTACAAGCCGCCTCAGCTACTGGGGTGCCCTGAGTGAGCTCTGGACTAGAGGTAGTCCTGAGTCCTGCATCTGCCATTCATTGCCAGCATGGCCTGGAGCTAGCCCGAGACTTGGTTTCCCCCATCTGTAAAATGGGGTGATCACACCTGCAACTACATGGGGCTGTGGTGAGGACTGAATGAGATCCCAGGTGTGAACACGTTTGGTCAGTTCAAGCACCAAGAGGCCACCCTGGCTGTTTGTCGCATCAGGGCAAAACCGACTTCATAGGCCGGACCTTTGCCAAGCCCCTGGTGAAGATGGCCGACGAGGCATACTGCCCGCCGCGCTTCCCGCCCCAGCTCGAGTACTACCAGATCTACCGCGGCAACGCCACGGCCGGGGACCTGCTGGCCGCCTTCGAGCTGCTGCAGGTGGGGCTGCTGGAAAGAGGGGGCTGGGCCAGGGGCCTTTCTCCTCCCCATCCTGCTGTGAGGCCAGGGGGCTGGGGGTGTGGTTCTTGGGGACCTGGGCTGTTCAGCCTTCCCTGTCTCCCCAGATCACATACCAGATAACTCATGGGGAGAGAGAGCCCTCTCCCCGGGCTCCCCAGGGTGTGACACTATGTCCCCCACTCCCCAGATTGGACCAGCAGGGAAGGCCGACCTGCCGCCCATCAATGGCCCAGTGGACATGGACCGAGGCCCCATCATGCCTGTGCCTATGGGCATCCGGCCCGTGCTCAGCAAGTACCGGATAGAGGTGTGTGAGGACTCCATCCGGCCCCTCCCAGCCCTGCCCTGAACAGGCCCTGCTGTGCTCTGCTCCCTGGCCCCCCTCACTCTCTCTCCATGAGGGTCATAGGCATGCATTACACTGTTGGCATCAAACTCCAGGGGTCTTCAGCAACCTCAGGTCATGCTCCGGTTTTCAAATAAGGACACTGAAGGCCCAGGAGGAGAAGTGACTGGCCCAAGGTCACACCCAGGGGCCAGTAGCAGACCCAGGCTCGCGACCGTCCGGCGCCTGCCGCTTTTGCACTGAGTCACACTGCCACAGTCCAGGACCCTTCCCGGCCCTCCCATCTGCCCCCAACACCCACCCTCACCCCACAGCGCCTTCAGGACACCCGCCCCTCCTCGGCTCTCCCAGCCCTGCCCCTCCTGATGCACGGTCCACCCACAGCCCGGTTCCTCCTCGGGTGGCCCTGCCTGCCCGCAGCTGATGCCCTTTACTGAGGGGCTGTCCTCTCCCCCCACCGCCCCCCCACGCAGGTGCTGTTCTGGGGTCTGCGGGACCTGAAACGGGTGAACCTGGCCCAGGTGGACCGGCCGCGGGTAGACATCGAGTGCGCGGGGAAGGGGGTGCAGTCGTCCCTGATCCACAATTACAAGAAGAACCCCAACTTCAGCACCCTCGTCAAGTGCTTTGAAGTGGTGAGTGTGGGCCGGGACCTGCCTGGGCAGAGCTGGGTGCCTCTGCCCCTTCTCTGAGCTCAGAGTCCCTGCCCCACCCCCAGGACCTCCCGGAGAACGAGCTCCTGCACCCGCCCTTGAACATCCGCGTGGTGGACTGCCGGGCCTTCGGCCGCTACGCCCTGGTCGGCTCGCACACCGTCAGCTCCCTGCGGCGCTTCGTCTACCGGCCCCCGGGCCACTCGGCCCCCACCTGGAACGCCTCGGGTATGGCGCTCCTGAGGCCCAGCGCAGGGCCTCTGGCTCACAGGGCAGCCCACCTGGTTTCCTCCTGGGGCCATCTCTAAGTGGGCCGGGGAGGCCAGGAGGGAGGTCCCGCCCTGGGGGCCAAGGAAGGCTGCCCAGGGTGGCGCCAAGCTCTAGTGCCAGAAAGGCCAGAGCCCAGGGGTCCTTAGAGGGCCTGAGGGCAGATGGCTTCCTCAGCCGGTTCCTGGAGAAGACCCAGGACCCCCCCGTCCCAACCCCCCGAATCCCCCCCCCCCCCGGCCTCCACTGTGTCACCCAGCACACCTCACCCTCCTCTCTGGCTCACCTCCTCCCTCTCCCCTGGAAAGCTCTAGAGTCAGCTTTAGGCCTCTGGCCCTTCCAAGCACCCCTGACTCTCACGGTTCCGCCTGCTCCTCCTCGTCTGTCTGTCCGTCTCTCTGTCCAGGCGGGCTCCTCCAGGGCCGCCGTGTGCTGTACAGTGGGGGCCCCTCTTCTCACCCCACAGGGGAGGTCGTGGTGAACATGGAGCCGGAGGTGCCTGTCAAGAAACTGGAGACTGTGGTGAAGCTGGACGCGGTAAGGCGCCTGGGGTCAGCCCCACGCTGGCTGGGGACGTGCAACTGCGGGTGACACTTTCCCGGAGCCGGGCCACCCCGCACACAAGACGACACATTAAGTCACTCCTCCTTTGGCGTGCGATGGGCCAGGGCTAACCCTGACTGCACGTACGCACAGCCCCATCCTATACTGTCCTGGAAGGCGAGACTCTCAATTCTGCGCGTGTGTGTGCACATGTGCATGAACACGTGGTACACACGTATGAGAGACAGAGAGAGCAGTAACCGTGTGAAGTGATAGCCTGCAATTATTTTTATTCCAACAAACGACACCATAGGCAATGGATTCCTTGCGCAAACACCAGTGTTCTTTCCAGAGGGTCCCCGGTTTTCCTTCCCAGCCATTTACAAACAACTCTCCCAAGGTGTGGGTTGGGGCAGGATTTCCAGGTGGAAGCTCGTTATTCCTCCTGGCTTTGGGACCGGGGCTCTTTGTCTGCCAGAGGGAGACCTGTCACCTCGGTGTTTGGATGCGGACATGGCGTCAGCAGGGGACGGCGGGATGGAGGCTGGCCTGGAGCAAGCCATCCTGAATCCAGACAGGACAGAGGGGCGGGAAGCAGGCTTCCTTCCCACCACATTCTCCAAATCCCGTTCCTGACTGCATGTGCGTCACACAGCACAGGGGCGTCTCCTAGCCTCTGAGATCTGAGTCCGGTCTGAAAGGATCCTTCCTTACCTCATCATCCTGGTCCCCATAGAGTCCCAGCCAGCAGGCTGAGTTAGCACGGGGCATGGCTCATGGAAAAGGGGAGGAGTCGAGGCCCGGGGCCTGGCCTGCAGGCCTGGGATGGCACTGCCAGGGGCTCTGGGGCTACACCTGGAGATGCCACACCCCCCTCGGCGTCCAGCTTCCTGAGCTCCTCCCTGAGAAGCCTGTTCCTCCTGGAGGCAGGGCTGGGGTGGGGAAGCCCCCTGGTTTCAGGCCATCAGTGAACCAAGAGGACGGCACAGACCTGAGCTGCCCCATCGTCCCACAGGCCCTGGACTCCGGTGGGGCCCTTTTCACCAGGTTCCTCTTCAGCTGTGTAATTTTGTGTCCACTTACTTTTTAAGGCACTTGTCCTTCATCCAGCCAACATTACTGACCTCCAGCCTCATGCCGTGTCCGCCTCCCCTCTTGACTCTGACTGCCCACTGCAGTCATCTGGGGAGTTTACAACTCTCCTGGTGCCCAGTACCCTCATTTGGACTCAGTGGAGCCCTGCAACTGATGATTTTTAAAAGCCCCCAGTAATTCTAACGTGCAGCCAAGTTTGCAAACCACCACCCTGGAAGGTCTGAGGAAACAACTTCAAGGCAGACCTTCCACAGACCCAGAATTGGCCATGTGAGCATGGCGCTCACGACACAGGGAACATCCCTGCCTGGGCTCCCTCTCCTCCACCCTCCCTGGCCAGCCGCTACCTACCACTTCCGGCCCCAGTGGCTAAGTCTGTCCCTGTCTCCTTGGTTCCTTTCTGCAGGCTTCTGATGCCGTCATCAAGGTGGATGTGGTGAGTGTGGGGACCAGCCGGGGGGCTCTGGGGAGAGAAGACCCTGTACTACATAGGGTATCAGACCAAGGAAGACAGCATCAGGGACCGAGCCACCCCATACCCCCTGATGCCCCGGCCATCTCACCCCTCCAAAGAGGCAGAGGGAGAGAGCTGTTTGGACTGCAGGGCCCATGAGAGGCAGTCCTGCCTTGGCTGGGGGCTCATGCTGGCAGGTCGTGACCCTCTCTGGGCCGTGACATCCACTTCCATAAAACAAGGCCCTGACCTTGATGTCGGTAGCCCCACAGAGCCTCCTGGAGCCCAGGGCTTTCCTGGAGCAGATGGTCGGAATGAGTGGGGGAACCCCGGATTGTTCAGGTCTCTGGGAATGGCCAGGGTGCAGGGATGTAGGCAGGACTCTAGACCTAGCCAACCCTGCAGGCTGATGAGGAGAAAGAGAGGAAGAAGAAGAAGAAGAAGGGCAGCTCGGAAGAACCAGAGGAGGAGGAGCCTGACGAGAGCATGCTGGACTGGTGGTCCAAGTACTTTGCCTCCATCGATACCATGAAAGAGGTGACGCCTTGGCCTGGGCAGGGGGCCCTTTCTATGACCTGAGTTGTGTGTGATGTTTACTATCCATGTTAGAGCACAGGTTAAACTGCTGTAGCAAGTTAGATTGATGGGAACAAGAAGAAGGTTGGTATGGTGATTCAATGGGGTCAGGGACCAAGACACTGCCATCTTGTTACTGGCATCTGCGTGGTTAGAGATGGCTTGCCGTCACGTCCTAATACTAGTCCACGGGAAGGGTAAAGAGAAGAAGGGGACACATACTCCTTTCCTTTTAAGGGCCCAGCCTAGAAGCTGCACATATCACTTCAGCTCACACTGGCTAGAATCTAGTCCCATAGCCACACTTAGCTGCAAGGGGGGCTGGGAAATGTAATCTTTAGCTAGGTAGCTGTGTGCCAAAAACTTTTAGAGAGGAGGAGAGCAGATAACTGGGGGACACCTAGTAGTATCTTCTCCCACCAACACCTCCTCGATTCAAGTTGGCCAGCCTGGAGCTCCAAGAGGCTGCCCATTGTCTCGAGTCTATTCCTGTAATTTGCACAGGCTGTCACCAGGTGGCGGTGACACCTTGGATGAAACAATGATTTAGTGTCCAGTGTGTACTGACTGAAGAAAATAAGGCACATTTTCTTATTCAGTTATACTTTTCTACATTAAAATAATAATACCACTAAGAAGCAACATTAAAGAGCGCATATTTTTCAATCATACACAATTAAAGAATCATAACCCCTAAGTACAGTTAAGTCACATTGTACACATCATAAACTTTTTTTTAACCCGCTTAAGCACATCATGGGTTTGAAACCCAATGGAAAAGAGTTTCTGCCTCTAAGCATTTAAGCCTGGTCTGACACCACAGTGTGGGTTCAACAAACACCTCCCTAGGAAACCCACCTTCCCTCCTCCTTACCTCATCTTTTGGCAGCAACTTCAACAGCAAGAGGCCTCAGGAATTGATTTGGAGGAGAAGGAGGAGATGGACAACACTGAGGGTGAGCCCTGGAGCCCTGGATCTCTGCCTCTCCCTCCCAGCCCCCCAGATGGGTGGCTCCCCTGCTTGTCACACCAGCTGCTTCTCTTTCCCCTTCCCATGGGCCGTCACAGCTGCAGCAGCCAACAGCAGATATCACCAGGCATCCCTGCGCACCAGAGAGCAGGCTGAGGCCCTTATCTAGAGTGGCTTTTACTCTGACCAGTTCAGCAGCCACAGTGAGGGACAGACATTTAGAGTCACAGAACATCAGAGCTGGAAGGGATCTCAGAGCTCACCCCATTCAGTATTTTCCAGACCTTTTCCATGGAACACTATTAATGGGTCTTCTGAAGGGAAAAGAGGGTTCTGGGGTCAAATGGATTAAACAGGTCCCTTGGTGCGGGACTTCTCAGTGCCTTTAATATACAAATGCTATTATAAATCTCTAAAAGGAAGACATAATAAAATATTTCCCCAGCTTATTTTACACACACACACACACACACACACACACACACACACACACACACATATATCTTTTCTTTTAAAGCATTCCAAGAACGCCTACACCTAGTGTTCCACTGAATGCTGTTTGGGAAATGCTGATACAGAACAATCCTCTTAATGTTAAAGACAAGGAGACTGAGGCCAGAGAGCACAGTGAGCTGGCACCAGACCCAAGCTCCTTCCACGCCCCTCTCTGTCAAAGGGCACACAACAGGCTCTGCACATTTCTGGCATACTGGTGCCCTGCTCCCATGTGAGGCGGGCACGCCAGGCGGCATTGTCTGCATTTTCTACAGACGAGCACACAGAGACCTGCAAGTTAAATCAGCAAAGCGACAGAGCTGGGTCTCCAGCCCAGGCCTTCCTGCCACATCATTTCTGCCCCCTTGTCTGTTTCTGGCCAGGCCTGAAGGGGCTGATGAAGGGCAAGGAGAAGGCAAGGGCTGCAAAGGAGGAGAAGAAGAAGAGAACCCAGAGCCCAGGCCAAGGGTCTGAGGCCCCTGAGAAGAAGAAACCCAAGATTGATGAACTCAAGGTGAGGGTCTGGGAGCAGACCTAGCCAGAAAGTAGGGTCACACCGGGGGCAAGACAGAGGCCAGTGGACCGGCCTCAGCCCCTGACAGCCCGGCCTGGCTCAGGTGTACCCCAAGGAGCTGGAGTCAGAGTTCGACAGCTTCGAGGACTGGCTGCACACGTTCAACCTGCTTCGGGGCAAGACGGGGGACAACGAGGACGGCGCAACTGAGGAGGAGCGCATCGTGGGGCGCTTCAAGGTCAGGCAGGGAGCACAGGTGGGCCCTAAGTCCTGAGCCCCCCACCAGCTCTTCTCCCCAGCCCAAGCCCGGGGCTGACAGCCAGGTGGAACTGTCAGCCAACCCGGTTGGTAAAGTATAAAAATACTTCCACGCTGATTGATAAAGATCATCTGCCCTAAACCCACCTCCCCACTCCACCCACCTCAGAGTTGCCCCTCCCACTCCAGCCACTCCTTCCAGAACCCCTGACTCTCCATACCCCAGCAACTAAAGGGTTAAGGCCCCACCGCAGCTAAAGGGTTACGGCCCCACCGCAGCAGGGCGCAGACCCTCAGTGCTCTTGGCTATCTTGCATGCCACCCCTGCCTGTGCCACGGGAAGCTGCACCCTGACCCACTCTTGCCTCACCCCAGGGCTCCCTCTGCGTATACAAAGTGCCACTCCCAGAGGACGTGTCCCGGGAAGCCGGCTATGACCCCACCTATGGCATGTTCCAGGGCATCCCCAGCAACGACCCCATCAACGTGCTGGTCCGGGTCTACGTGGTCCGGGTGAGAGGCCCCTCACATCCTTTCCCCAGGCTCCCGGTCCTCCCGCCCAGGAAGGGCTGAAGCAGCTACAGACTGACAGCCCCCAACTGGAAGACACCAGGGAGGTCAGCTGGTCTAGTACCATCCTTTATAGAGGAGGAAGCCAAGGCCCAGAGAGGGTCAGGGACTTGTCCAGGGCCACACAGCAAGTCCCTGGTCCGTGCTTCTGCCCCTCACTGTCATGGGACCATCAGGGAGAGGGGCAGGGACACTGGAAGATGAAGGTGCCCGGGCCCTGCTCAGAGCACCCCTCCCATCCCAGGCCACGGACCTGCACCCCGCAGACATCAATGGCAAAGCCGACCCCTACATCGCCATCCGGCTAGGCAAGACTGACATCCGTGACAAGGAGAACTACATCTCCAAGCAGCTCAACCCCATCTTTGGGAAGTAAGGCCTCCTGGTGTCCCACTCCACCTGCCCCAACTTCCCCAGAGCAGACCACCTCCTACTCCACCCTACCCCAGCCCAGCCCTCAACCCTTCTCCCAACCCTGTCCCACAAGGTCCTTTGACATTGAGGCCTCCTTCCCCATGGAATCCTTGCTGACGGTAGCCGTATACGACTGGGATCTGGTAGGCACTGATGACCTCATTGGGGAAACCAAGATCGACCTGGAGAACCGCTTCTACAGCAAGCACCGCGCCACCTGTGGCATCGCCCAGACCTACTCCACGTGCGTGGGGCAGGGCGGGGCAGGGCGCACCTACTGCACCTTGACTCCAAAACCAAGATGCAGACCGTGGGATTTGGGAAGGTGGACATGTTATAGTTTCTGTCCCAGCCAGGCCTCCACCCCGCCAGGTTCTGGGCTCAGCCTTCAGGGGCCAGGACTGCAGATTCCAAGACAAGGAGAGAGACAGGGGATTCCAGGACAGAGGAAGCAAGATGAGGAGAGAAAAGCGGGCTGGGAGGAGAGGCAGAAGCGCGCTAGGAAGAGTGCGCTGAGGATCTGGCCGCCCTGTGCCACTGCCAGGCTGCGTGACCCTGGGCAAGGCCCTTAACCTCTTGTGTTATCAGTTTCCTCAGGGAGTTTTTTAAGTTCCGTTAGAGGGGACACGGTGGGGGGATGGTGCGGGCTGCCCTGGGGGAGACTGGATACTCATCCTTGGGACACTGAGCATGTGGGCCGGAGCCCAGGGCAGGAGGGATCAGCCTGCAGCAGCCCTGGTGTGTCAGCTGATCCTGGAACGCAGGGCAGGGCTCACTTGCTGACACGGAGCAACGGCCAACCTAAGGAAACCGGCCAGGACCATCTACCACCTGGGGATGGCCCAGCCGCACCCTGAGCCCCACCCAGCCCATGTGTCTCCTCCGACAGACACGGCTACAATATCTGGCGGGACCCCATGAAGCCCAGCCAGATCCTGACCCGCCTCTGCAAGGAGGGCAAAGTGGACGGCCCCCACTTCGGGCCCCCTGGGAGAGTGAAGGTGTCCAACCGCGTCTTCACAGGGCCCTCCGAGATCGAGGACGAGAACGGTAACAGGATGCTGGACAAAGCTACGGGGGTGTCAGAGGCCAAGGAAGGACCCACACTTCCCTGTGGTGGGACCACCCATCCGCTCATCACCCCAGTGTCCCCCTCCTGTCCGCCCAGCCTCCACCCTTTCTCCCCATCCCACGCAGCGCTTGCTCACTTGTCCCCTTCACTCTCTCTCCCGGCACCCCTGTAGGGTAGGGAGGTTCTCCCCATTCTGCAGATGAGGAAACCGAGACCCAAAGGGTTTCAGTGACTTGCCCAAGGCCACTCAGTTCCTACAAGGCAGAGTGAGGGCATAGACCCAGGTCGGTCTGGCTGTCCCCACACTTTTGCCCCCCTGGCACCTCCCAGAGAATCAGCAGGTATCTCTGCCAGGAAACCAGTGCCAGCCATCTTCAGGGTGCTGGGACAGGATGTGGGTTTTTCTCTTCCCTGACCTCATAGCCCAGAATTCTCTGGTCAGGTTCTCCCAAGCAGAGGAACCCCAAGGAGACAGACTTTTCTGGGCCCATGAGGCAGCTGAGAGCTTGGGCAATCCACAGCTCCCTCTGTGCCTCAGTTTCCCAGCAGTAAACTGGAGATGGGGCTTCTTTGTGCCCCTGAGTCGCTGGCCCAGCACAGGTCTCTTGTTTTGCTGAGCCCGTGTGTGAGCTCACCACTAGCACCCACAGGGCAGAGGAAGCCCACGGAAGAGCACGTGGCACTGTTGGCCCTGAGGTACTGGGAGGACATCCCCCGCGTGGGCTGCCGCCTGGTGCCGGAACACGTGGAGACGCGGCCGCTGCTCAACCCTGACAAGCCGGGCATCGAGCAGGTGACTGGCCTGGTCGGGATCTGAGGTTCTTTGGTATTTGGGATCAGGGAGTCCCAACCTGGGTCCATAAAAACAGATCCTCCTGCTATTCACTGCGTTCCCTTCATACGCACGCACCATGGCCCTTCACCGTAACTTCAGGGTTTGAGTCTTAACTTTGTGTGAGAATTACATCAGCTCAGATGGAGACCTAGGGTATCTCCCTCAGAAGCTGCCACTGGCTATTGGTGACGTCATAGGAACTGCTGGCATCCAAGGATGAAAACTGATGAAATGGGTCCTGACAGGACAAAGGTTGGGAGGGAGAGGAGAGCTGGCCTTGCTGGGCAGAGGGAGGAGTCCGTGAGACCTGCCACACCTCCTTCCTCAGGGCCGCCTGGAGCTGTGGGTGGACATGTTTCCCATGAACATGCCGGCCCCTGGAACGCCTCTGGACATCTCTCCCCGGAAGCCCAAAAAGTGAGCTGCTCGGGCCCAGCGCCCCTCCCTCCATGCTCCCCAAAGGCGTCCTTCCTGTAGGAGGCTCCAGGCCCAGGTCTCCCTAGTCAGTGCCCTGTGGCCTCGTTGGGGGAACAGAGCAACCCATCAGGAGGGCTGTGGGGCCTGTCCTGGGTGGGTCCCCTTTGCTGCAGCAGGGGCCACACCTCCGTGGCGAGGTCAGCGAGGGCTGTGAGTTCACACCGGCACGCTCCAGCAGCCTTTGTCATCACAGACCCACTCCTCCACGTGCGTGCACACACACAGCATCCCCGTGGGTTCCCACACACACACCCACGAGACACAGAAGCCCTGAGAGCCTGCTCTGCTCCCTGACAGTCCCCACTCCAGGCCGTCATTCAGCTCTACCAAGTTTTATTTAAGGCATCTGCTGATGAGATGCACAGGGCGAGTGCCCAGGAGAGGCGGGAGGCTGGGAGGGTGGGGCGTACTGGGCCAGGAGCTACGCCATCTGCCTCTCCTAGTTGACACTGGCCAGGTCACTTTGCTTGCCTGGGCCTCAGTTTTCCCATCTGTAAAGTGGCAGGATCAAGTCGCTGCCAGCACTGGCCTCAGCGCCTGCGATCAGGGCCAAGTGCGTAGGCCTGTGAGGTCGCACGGGGCCGCACGCTTATTTCAAGATGGCAGCCTTAAAATTCTTAATGATTTTTAACAAAGAGGCCCGCGTTTCCATTTGGCACTGGACCCCGCAAATTATACAGCCCGTTCTACCTGGCATAGTCTCCAGGTGGGACCCTGAGTCTGCTGTTCCAGGGCCCGCCACCAGGGGACACCCCAACCCGTTATGTCTCCGGGACTTGCAGTCCAGGACAGAACTCCAAGAGCCGCAATCCAGGGAATTTTTAGCAGCTGACTCAACCTCCCTCCTAAAAGTTGAGACGTAACTACCTCATTTATCATGACGATTACACTTCAAGGGGAAAATCCCCTTTGGGGACAAGGATGTAAAAGAAATCAGATTCCATGGTGGTCCACAGCCAGCTGCTGGGCTTAAGTGTGAACTTTTATTAGAGCTGGAGTGGAGCTTCCGGCCTCTGGAGACGGGGGAATCTTGCTGCCGACTCTCCAAGCCTCGCTTCAGCCACGCCCGCACCCCCCTGCACCCCCCAGGCCCTCCCCTGCAGCCTGGGCAGCCTCTCCGAGGCCCGAGTCAGCCTCCCTGTCCAGAGTGTGCTCTGGGTCCTGGCATTCCAGCCCAACTGGCTCTCCCCCAACTCGGCTCTCCTCATAAGAGCCATGCTAGCTGGGGGACCCTCTTCTCTCAGCCGGGTACCCCCATGTCTCCCCATCCCCTCAGCTTCTCCCCACATCTGCTCCCTCAGCCCCAGCCTGACCCAGGCCCCACGCCCACCCCCAAGTCCCCAGGACGTGTCCCGGTCGTCTCATCTCCAGCCCCATCCTAGCCCCAAGACCCTGGAGAAGCCCCCCGCATGCTGCTAATCAGCCCCTCCCCCTGCCCAGGTACGAGCTGCGGGTCATCGTGTGGAACACAGATGAGGTGGTCCTGGAGGATGATGACTTTTTCACCGGGGAGAAGTCCAGTGACATTTTCGTGCGGGGGTGGGTGAGAGTTTCCCTGGCCGGGAGGGGGCTGAGCTGGGTGGGCCCATCTCCCTGGGAGGCAGGAGAGGAGGGAGAGGACAGGGGGGCTGTGGGTGGAAAGAACCCCCACAGGTGTGGCCGCAAGTCTGGAGCAGGCGACGATGCTCCACAGGTGGCTGAAGGGCCAGCAGGAGGACAAGCAGGACACGGACGTCCACTACCACTCCCTCACGGGCGAGGGCAACTTCAACTGGCGCTACCTGTTCCCCTTCGACTACCTGGCTGCCGAGGAAAAGATTGTCATCTCCAAGAAGGAGTCCATGTTCTCCTGGGACGAGACTGAATACAAAATCCCCGCGCGGCTCACCCTGCAGATCTGGGACGCCGACCACTTCTCCGCTGACGACTTCCTGGGTGCAAGGCTGGGACCGGAGCAGAGCGGGCAGGGGAGGGGGAGGCAGAGGCAGGGGGAGCCCAGCCCAGGTTTGGGGGTGCGGTCAATAGTACCAGATGTCAGAACTGACTCTGAGGTTGCCACAGGGGCCATCGAGCTGGACCTGAACCGGTTCCCACGGGGCGCAAAGACGGCCAAGCAGTGCAGCATGGAGATGGCCACGGGGGAGGTGGACGTGCCCCTGGCTTCCATCTTCAAGCAGAAGCGCATCAAAGGCTGGTGGCCCCTCCTGGCCCGCAATGAGAATGATGAGTTTGAGCTCACGGTGGGTACCACTACTGCTGGGCAGGGGGCAGGGCTGGGCCAGGCCAGGGCGCTGAGGGCCTGGCACCTAACCCGGGCACCGGGACCATTCTGTTCCTCTCTGCAGGGCAAGGTGGAGGCAGAGTTGCATCTACTCACTGCCGAGGAGGCGGAGAAGAATCCAGTGGGCCTGGCCCGCAATGAACCTGACCCCCTGGAGAAACCCAAGTGAGTGCTCTGCCGGTCAGGCCCCTGCCATGCTAGTCCCTGGCGGCACTGGAACGGGAAGGAGGGGCCAGAAACTTCTGGTCTCCTTGCCCTCCACTCTGTAGGCACCTCTGCCTTCTCTGTCCCTTCCTAGGCCACAGCCTCATTGCAGGGGAGCCTCCTCCCTCCTCCCCTTCTTCCCAAAATCCACACCTCCCTCTGAGCCAGAGCGCGGGCCCCCGGTACAGGAGAGCTGCACCTCTCCCGGGGAAGGCCCCACCTAGCTGAGTCAAATGCTCTTCCTGGTGTTTGCCAAAGACAAACAGCTGCAGTGGTGGACTCTGGGGCCCCAGGCAGCCTTCATGGCTGGGGGGTGCCTGGGACTATGAACTCAGCCCAGGGTCGGCCCCCGTCCTGGCCCCCACCTTGGCCGGGGCCCTCCCCACGCCCCAGCCCTCAGCTCCTGTGGCCTTTCTCCATGCTCCCTCTGCTCCTCCTGCGGCTCCAGCTGGCCCCACACAAGCTTCATCTGGTTCTTGAACCAGATGGTTCAAGATGGTTCTCGAGTCTGCCCACTACTTGCTGTGGCGCACGTATCGCCGGCTGCCCCTCCAGCTGCTGCCCCTCCCGCCCTTCTCCTCTGCCCTGTGCCTGGCTACCCGGTCAAGAAGACCCTTGGGGCCTGCACCCAGCACCCTCCTGGGTCTGGTATTCCTCCCTCCCTCCTGGACCGAGGGCTTATGAGCTGGGCAGCATGTGGAACACACACACACACACACACGCAAGTGCACACACAAAAGTATGCCCACAAGTGCACACATAAGGATACAGACAGCAACTGTTAAGCTTTTGAACAGTATCATAGACTCAGAACTGCAAATAACTGTCTTGCATGTTCACGTATCAGGCCAGAGAGGAAGAGTAAATTGCCCAAGGTCACCTAGCCATCAGGGTAGAGCTAGGATTCAGCCTCAGTTTTCAAACTGCCAATCCAGTGTCCTTCGCACTACACCACTCCCTGTCCCAGCAACAATCCGGACAGACTCTAACCCAGTTCCACTGGCAGAAAGAAGTTGAGCGATGGACGGGAAAGGGGAAAGGCTTTGGCTGGGATTAGCCTCCAAGTCCTGAATAGTTTCTACCAGTATCCTCCTCCCAACCCCGAGCCCTTTCCTGCCCTGCAGGACAGTGAGTATCTCCATCCCATTCAAACATCTTAGTAACAAGCATGTGAGGAGCACAGCTCGGTGCCAGGCGCGGGGCTGGGAGCTTCCCATGCACTTTCTCATGTCACCCTTTTACCAACCCCGGAGGTGGGGATCTACTATTAACCCCGTGGTACAAGTGAGGAATCTGAGGCTCTAAGAGGTGCCTAACTTGCCTGTCACCGCTGGGACTAGAGACCAGGTGCCCTGCGCCCACATCCCTGTTCTGCAGCCCCATCTGCGCTGAAAGGCTCCGGAGGGTGTGGTCCACGTCCCCCAGGAGCTGGAGGAATTTGAAGAAGCATATTCAATACTTTGATTTTCCATCTTGACATTTCATAGAACCTGTTGTTTTTGTAACACAGTCAACAGAATGTAAGCTCAACAAGCCCTTCTGGGCTAGGCGGCCCTGCAGAAGATAGAATAGCGATCCAGCCCTGACGGCGGGCAGGTCGGGGTGAGGGTGGCGTATGCCCCACCGGGGCCCCTCACACCCCTGGCAGGACCTGGTGGGGACAGAAGCAGAAAGGGGGAGAGGTTGAGAAACACCGATCTCATTGAGAACATGGGGCAGCACCGGACCATATACAAGGAACCACTCAATAGGGGAGCTTCCTAATAATCGGAACTGCCTGCAGTGCTGAGGCTGCCCCTTCAAGCATTGACCCGCCATCACTGCAAGGGTGCGGGAGGTGTGATGCCTGCCCAGCTGCCAGAAATGCCGTCTAGGCCGCGGGAGGAGATGGGGCACCAGAGGGTCCTGCAAAGAGGACAGGGAATGCAGGCAGCACACCTGGTGCTTAGAGATGGGCTCAAACCCTCCCTCCGGCACTCAGTACTTTGGGGACTCAGTCCTCTTGGGGCCTAGTAGGGCTGAGGGGATGGGGTGCCGTGGACATGCCACCAACTGACCAAGACTCTCCCTCCCCCAGCCGGCCCGACACGGCCTTTGTCTGGTTCCTCAACCCCCTCAAGTCCATCAAGTACCTGATCTGCACGCGGTACAAGTGGCTCATCGTCAAGATCGTGCTGGCGCTGCTGGCGCTGCTCATGCTGGCCCTCTTCTTCTACAGCCTCCCCGGCTACATGGTCAAGAAGCTCCTGGGGGCGTGAAGGCCCCGGGGCCTCCCTGCGCTCCCCTGCTGGGCCTGGGCATTTGCCCCTCCTCCGGCATGGAGGCCTCAGGGCCCAGGGGCCTTCGTCCTGCTGGCTGGGCTGGTGACACCCCCCTCCCTGCCTGTCCTCACCACCTCAAGTCTGCTGCTGGCCCGGTCCCTCCCCTCGGGTCCCTGCCTGCAGGGTGGGGAGTGTGGGAAGGGATGGGGGCTCCAGAGGAAGCCACCCCACATCCTCCGCAGGCCTCCCCGTAGAGCTCGAAAGCGTTAACGAAATTCACTGAGAATCGAGAATCATGTCATGGGCCAGTGCCCAGGGCTTTCCAAAGAGTTAATGAGCAAAAAGTATCACCCTCCCCTCCCCCAGACATCATCTTGCAAGGGCAGCCGACACTAGCAGTCTTGGCCCTGCAGAAGTGCAGATCCTTCCCGCTAATCCTGCGGGGTGACTGCCTCCCCAGGCCGGCTCCACTCGGTCCAGGCAGCCACAGCCCTGCGTGCACAAGCCCAGTCCTGCCCAGCCTGTGGGTCCTGACGGCTTTCCAGAGCTTCCTCAGCCCAGGCTAGCGCTCGCAAGCCTGGACGTCCACGCCAGGACACCCGTGCCCCCGGACGCCCGTGCCCCCCACCCGCCTGGCCCCTTCAGGGCTCACCCTTCCGGCCCTCCAGGGGCTGCCTGGAGTTTGCTTGAAGTGCTGCCCCCCTGCCTGTGTGAGCTGGGTTTCTCCTGGCTGTTTTTCCTTTCTCGAGTGGTGATTTTTCTCTTAATAAAACAAATCAAACACTGAGCTGACAAGTCTGCAGTTGTCCAAGTGGGGGGACTGATGGGGGGCAGGGGGCAGGGTTGGCTGGCAAACTCAGTACAGGATGGGCCCCTAACCCTTTGGGGGGCCTTGTGGCCCAGGGTTCAAGGTGGGCCTAAGGTACAGGACTGTCTGCCCAGGCTGCCCACAGGAAGAGCCTCACAGCACAGCCCAGGGGCACCGCAGGCTGGACCCAGGGGCCCCAGAAGCTCACAAAGGGTCCTGCAGGCCCAAGGACAGTCTGCAGGCACAGACCCTGAAATGGCCCAAAGCTCCCGCCGCCACCTGCAGACACCAGCTTCTCCCAAAAGCAAGAAGGGAGCCCCGTGCCACAGGCCCGGTCCCACAGCTACAAGCCTGTTGTCAGACCACAGCCCGAGGCTGGGGACAAAGTCCCCTCGTGACACAGAGGTGGGGATAGGGGCCCGTGTCTCACCTGACCTCTTTAAAGAGATTCAGACACAACTCTTTGAAGACTTTAATCATGCCTGCAGGATACAAGTAACTCCTCTTGTCACCTATCTTGACAGGCCCGACAACAGCAGCTCTGGAAAACCCAGGGAGTGGGCCCAGGCAGCTCCCCAGGAGATGCCACCTGTGGCACCAGCGCTGATACCAGTGTCGGCCCTTTCGAGGTCTGGCTCTATTTTGTGGGGACCCGGAACACCTGAGTCGGAGGAACTTGCAGTTCAGAGTTTATCTGGAAAAGAGTAAAGGTCATGACACTTCCCCCAGGGTCCCCCTGCCACAGGCCTCCAAATCCCTGGGAGCACTTCCTCCCCCAAACACTTCCGGCTGCCTGGGAAAGCCCGCAGCCTGCCTTCCTCTGAAGCCAAGACCTGGGCTCCTCGTCTGGCTTCTGCTCCAGCTCGTCAGGCTCTGGTCACGTTCTTAACCTTCCCCTCTGATCCATTCTCTTGAGCCCTCCCCTCCGCTCTTGACCTGCCCACCCTATAGCCCCAGTGTGGCCCTGTGCTTCCCCCCCGCCCCCAGCCTCCTGTACACAGTGGCCTCGAAGGAAGTATGGGCCATACGGTTCCCAAACGTCTGAGTCCTGTCTCGGGCCAAGAGGCCAGCGTGACCCCCCGGCTCACCACATCCCCCCGCTCAGGTGTAGCAGGGGTCCTGAGACCTCACGGGCCACACACCCCCAGTGCATGGGCGTGTGACTGGCCTCAGCTGATGACGGAGGACCTACGCTCAGCCCCGTGTTACGACCTTAAGCACCACGTGGAGGATCCCACAGGAGCAGAGCAGAGCCAGCAACTGTGTTGCCGGTGGACTCTTCCCTGTGGAGCGGACGGGGAGATCCTTCCTCCTGCCAAGCCATGGGGAAGTTGCCCCAACTGTCACTGGAGCAGGCACGAGTGGGGGCCAGGGAATATCTGCCCCAGTTGGAACCTCCCCTCCCTCCCATGTCACATCCTAGGCCAGACACCCAGGGCTGGCAGAGAGGGAAGAGTCTGCCCTCTGGGCAAGTTACAGAAGTGCTGAGTTTCGATTCTCCTTTTTGTGAAAGGGGGAGAATCACTTCCGCCCTATCTGCCTCACAGACTGGTTGTTAGGGACCAAAGAAGGAAGTTCATGTGGAAGGGCTCTGTAAGCTGGGAGGCCAGCACTGGCTTCGTCACTGCCTCTGAGAGCCCTCCAACAAGCAGCCGGTGCTGAAAACGATGGGCATCAAAGGGACACCATCACAGCCTGCATCTCAGAGCTCCCACGCCTCGCGGCAGGGTGGGGGCAGGGGTGACGCCTCACTTCCTAGTATCTCCTCCTGTCCCACGGCCTCTCCCAGCATCCCGCCTCCCCTCCCTGGAGGGTCTCGTCACCCACCTTGGAGTCTAGATACTGCTGCAGCAGCTGCTGGAGCTCTGTGTTCTGCTGCTCCAGAGAACGGTTTTCTATCAGCAGCTTGGCCCTCTGGGTCAGGACGAGGCTTTGGGCAGAAAAATCGGTTAGCGGCCCATTGACTCCTCCATCCTGTATCAAGTAAGGGCCAGGGGCTCTGTATTTCTATCTGGTTGGAGGTGGAAGAGGACCCCAGAAGGCTCGCCTACCAGAGCAGCCCTCCCGCCCTGAACGAGCCAGGCCAGCGGGAACAGAACAGGGAGGGCGGGGCCAGAGGGGCCTCCCCAGCACTACAGCCCCCCAACAGGGTTGCCCTTTGGCTGCTTTTCTCTCCAAGAGTTCACGGGACAGGGAGGCGCCGAACGTGGCCGTTCCAAGCAGCATCCTTCTCCTACCTGTCTGCCCGGCTCCCTCCTCCCCCTGGGCCATACCAGACACACGTACTGGTATTTCTCCAAGGCGGTGTAGAGAGCGTCCCAGAGGTTCAGGGTGGTGGCAGGGATAACCGTGGTCAGGGCCTTCCAGTACTCGGAGTCCTTTGAGTCGCCTCGCACAACGTTCGGCAGCTTCACTGGTGCCCGAAAGTCCCTGGAGGTTGAGCGCACTGGTACCATCCTCTCCACCTGGTGTCATCCAGGCCCCCGAGCAGGGCCCATCACAGTGCCTGCACCTCACAGACTTACTGCCTTTCCACCTGTCACCTTCCCACCCAGCTATACAAGTTCATCAGATCGTGGAAGGTTCTCAGAAAGAACACCCGCTTGTCATCAACGTTCCTGATTCCTGGTGCCATTGTCACCTTTGTGAAAGCATCACTGGAGTTTCATCCGCCAGCTTTCTCTCAATCAGTTCACTTCACTGGCTTCATAGTGTATTACTCTGCCTATTTCTTCCACAAATGTAGCAAAGCAGCTCTCAAAATTTATCTCCTCTCCATCCCCTCTAGGATAGGCTTCATCCAGGCTGTTCCCTCCCACCTGGACAAACCTTCCTACCACTGTCCTTGCATCCAGCAGCAGCCCCCTCCCTGCCGCCAACGTGATCTTTCTCAAATGCAAGTCTACTCAGGGCTCCCCCACGGCTTAAGATCCTTTTCTGGCTCCAGGCCACTACAGGGTAAAGACCAAGACCTTGGGCAATTTGGGTAAGGCTCTCAAGATCTGGCCTGGCTCCTCTACCCAAGCCGGTCCCACTCCTCAGATCCTTGACACTCCAGCCATACCTCTTTGTCGTGATTCTTGAACCAGGCCTTTCCCTGTGCTGTGACATCCTAAAATGCCCTTCGCCCCCCACTTTGTCCACCGAGGAAAACCCAGTTCTGGTGCCATTTCCTCCTAAAGCCCTCTCTGATATGCCAGATGGAGGTGACCACTTCCCCTGAGCAACATGACACCTCCATATGCTTTGACCATTGTTCTGATCACAAAGTGTTCTCCCCACGGGGCCTTCACACACAGCAGATCCCAACAGATGTTCGTTGAATGAATGAATGATGAATGAAAACATGCAAATCGCTTCTACACCCATTTCTTTCATTGTAATGTCCGTGGATTCCTCTCATCCTCCTTCCAAACATCCTTCTACTCACTCCCCCCAAGTTCTGGCTCAGCAGCCTCTTCTCCCATCCCTGGCATCTGTTGGGCCCCCATCCCATCCAGCTTCCCCAGTTCTCAGGCAAGCCCTCCAGCAACACAGCCCACCTGGGTTTCCTCAGACCCGTGACAAAGGCCTCCAGAATCTTGAGAACATCGTTTGGGTGGATGAGCCTAGGAGAAGGCGGGGGCTGCTTCTCCTGTGGCTCCCGGTCCACAAGGCTTCCCTCCTTCTCTCCCTGGGGGTCCAGCTTCTCCAATGGTGATACGAGGCTTGTTCGCTCCTGTAGGGGAGACACAGATGCCAGGGGTTGATCTGGACAAAGGTGCAAGGGTAACCGTGGCTGGAGGTACGCAAGCATGAGTGTATGAGGACAGAAAGAGGAAAAACGGAGAAAAGTTTACAGAAAGTTACAGAAGTTAAGGAGCTTCAAAACAGTGATAATATGAGAATTCCCTGGCGGTCCAGTGGTTAGGACTCAGTGCTTTCACTGTGGGGGCCCTGGTTCGATCCCTGGTCAGGAACTAAGATCCCGCATGCCATGTGGTGCAGCAGAATTTAAAAAAAAAAAAAAATGCAGTGCAGCCGAATTAAAAAAAAAAAAAAACCACAAGAGTGATAATGTTCTATTTCTAAACAGTTCACAGGTGTTCATTTTATTGATATTCATAAAGCTTATATGATATAAATATCCTCTTGACTCATAATACAAATTAAATTTTAACTTTTTAATTTTAAAAAGTCCTCCTACTCCTGCCTCGCAGTTCATTCATTTTACTTCCCATGGGCAAACCAATGTTATCCGTTTCTTATGTATCCTCCCAAAGAAATATATATACATATAAGCACACACACACTTTCACTTTTTCTTCCAGTTTTACATGAATGATACCCTACGACGTACATAGTAGAGTTTCACAATAAACCTTAGAGAGCTTTTCACATAAATACATAAAGAACTTTCTTGTTCTTTTTTCACAGCTGCATAGTATTCCATTGTGTAGGTGCACCATATATTAATCAATTCCTTAATGACGAAAATTTAGGTCATTTCCAATCTTTTGTCATTTCAAACAGTGCTGCGATGAATAAGCTGTGATAAACACATCGTTTCAACTGTATTGAGTATATCAATAGACTAAAATCCTGGAAGAGGAATCACAGGGTGAAATGTACCATATGGTTTTGTAATCGATCCTGCCAAGCTGTCCTCCACAGAGGCTGCAACAATTTACACTCACACCAGCAAATTATGAGCATGACTGTTTCCCAAATCTCAGCCATCACTATGTGTTATCAAACTTGCAGATTTTTGCCAACCTGACAGATGAAAATGGAATTTGAGCACTTTTAATTTGTATTTCTCTTAATACAACAAAGCCTGATTATATTTTCATATGTTTAAAAGTTTTTTTTTTCAAAGACCAGGTAATCATTTTATTTTTCTATTCCTGACACTCAAATTCATAGGGGGTGAAAAGACAATAGAACATAATCAAAATAACACACAAACACAATTCAAGAACATTTAACCAACTATTATAGCTGTTCTTTGTAAAATACATAAAAGTAAACAGAAACATCTTTATATAAATTAATGCTTAACAATCTGTATACACTGTAAAACAATGTTTAAAATTCACACTAAGATACTAGTGCAAGCAGTGGTGTACAAAAGTGTAAACAAGGTTAGTGATGAAAAACTTATCACCGACTTGCCACTTCAACATACTCTGCATTCACTCAAATACTGAAGGCCTCACCACGGAAAACACTGATCACTTTTTGCGGTACACAGGCCTCTCACTGTTGTGGCCTCTCGCGTTGCGGAGCACAGGCTCCGGACGCGCAGGCTCAGCGGCCATGGCTCACGGGCCCATCCGCTCCGCGGCATGTGGGATCTTCCCGGACCAGGGCACGAACCTGTGTCCCCTGCATCGGGGGACGCTTTTAAAGTTATGTGACTACCTTCACCCTGAGTGCTCTTGCCTCAATATGGCAACTGATTATGAGTCCAGGTTAGGAGCAGCACCAGGGAATCCAGAAACCCATGTGAAGTTGGCCATTCTGATGTGAATCTTTATACTTGATAATGAAAACAATTTCAAGGACAACTTGTATGTCAAAAACTGTAGAACTGTCAGCTCCCTTTTCCCCCGAATATTTAAAACTAAAATTAAATCTAATTCCCCCGCTTCATTGAAAATACACACTGAAGAAGAATTCATCCACTCCAGTGCGGCTTTTCCACAGATAATAATTCTGCATGAAATAACTCAAAAACCTTTCCCATTTCTGTCCTAAAATCTATTTGGGGTGGGGGCGCTCCTGAAACAAAGTTTACTTTGAATAAATTTGCTTACTTTACTGTGATTACTTTGGGTTCTGTTTGAAAGTGTGGTTAAAGCCCAGAACCATCAATCAGAGGTATTAAATATATTAGCTATTTAATATTCTAAATTATGAGGACAAAAATTAGCTAGTTCAAAACTGCATCTTCAGTAGACTCTGTAGATTCCCTTTATACTCAGGGATATTTTTATCCAAGTGTGGGCTGGGGGTATGGGAGGGGGAATGGTTACAGGGTTCAAGAGTAGAAACATGGTTTTAACAAAATCCCAATCACTTTACATAGAGGCACAGTCCTATATTTTTAAGAGCTTGTTCTCTTTCTTTTCTTTTTTCTCTTTTTCTTTCATTCTTTTTTTTTTCTTTTTGTTAAAAAGCTAATTTGCATTTCAAAAGGACAATGAAGGAAATGACCAGAAACATCAATATGGAGCTTTGGGAACTTAGTCCTTAATTGAATATATACTGTTTTCTGAACTCTTAACTATGACCAAAAAAAAAAAAAAAAAAATTTAAAGGTTTATAGAAAACCTTTAATTCCCTATTAATTTTGCATCCAGAAATTTATATTTGCTCATCTCTATTTTTCTCATGCTCTCTTGGAGACTTTTTGAAGCTTCACCAACTTTTCCATATGTTTAAAAAGATCCAAACAGGGACTTCCCTGGCAGTCTCCACGATTCCAACGCAGGGGACATGGTGATTCCTGGTCGGGGAACTAAGATTCCGCATGGCACCGCCAGAAAAAAAAAAATCCAAACAGTGTACTCTAAATTAAATCAACACAAGATTTTCTGAGAGACTTCCTTTTATATTAGCTATTTTCAATGTACTCTGGTCAAAATTTATTTGGCAATAGAAACCTTGCAAGCTTCAGTCACGTAAGTGACTAATAAGACTGAAATGCCTCGTTGAGCCACGTACCAAGTACAGCTTCAGAAAATGTAAACCTGTCTCCTGAAACTCTCAAATCATGTCAACTAGAGGTATTCTGTTTTTAACGATGGAACTTGTGAAAATGCTGGGTTAATCAAATCATTTTGCAGAAGGCAAGAAACACTATTATCACAGCCATTACTCTATTTTAATGATTTATAAGTAGCTTATGTGCTGGAAAGCACTACACAGAAGTGTGAGCCAGTTGAAAACTAAAGAAAAGAAACAACGTTCTGCGTATACATTGTAAACCACAGTGAATGTGTATACGTACGCAGGCGCACAAAACGAAAATTTAGATCTACGCAGGCAATATCTGAATTCACACTTCAGGATACTGGGTCAACTAAGTATCAAGGCACTCAAGGATACTGGGTCAACTAAGGATACTGGGTCAACTAAGCCAATGGCGAAGAATATTTTTTCATACGCTTTAGGAAATATCTGTGCCCCAATTTTTAAAAAACATAATCTTCGATCTAAAAATTCACCAAGATAAACTGGAATCCATCAATTGAAACAGTTACACAAAACTATAATTAACAGCAGTCATTGAAACAGGTGTGAGGTTAAGGATCTCTTCTTTAAAAATATAAAAGCCAGCTGAGGCCCTCTATTTTTAGAGTTTCGGACTTAAGATTTTAAAACATCTTTTGAACACTTCCTGATTTGTATGGAATCCAATCTTAGCTTGTATACAATAGTGTTAATTACATTTTCACACTTTACAGTGGGAGGAACAAAATTAACCTGTGTCCTCAATACTACCATTTACCCAGAAACTACTCCGCAAATGTGCACGCTTGCACAGGCACATACAGAGTATATGTTTTCCCCATGTGTTTTTACTGCTTCTCGGCATTCTCTTAACTTGCTTCTTCTGAAGGAAGCAGTGACTCAGTGTATATGCTCTGAGGAGATCTCAGAGCTAGATGGTAAGCCCAATGGCTGGGGAACTCTGAGGCCCATCTCCCTCAAGCTGGCAGGAAAGTACAGCTTCATTTCCAGAGGTTCAGGCCACAAGACTCTTACATCATTGGGAAAATATCCAGTTTAGCTGTGGTTCACAAGGTGACTTTGTTCCTTTGATGCCAGTGACAGACCTAGAATGAGAGTTCTGGAACAAGATATTTTGTACCAGAAAGCAAATATCCTCTAGAGAAACCACTAAGCTTTTTCCTTTATACCAATTTATAACACAAATAATTAACTTCTCAATGATCACAATAGATACTAGGAAATACTTGAAGAAAGGCATGTCCCTGTAAATACTGAAAAGATGCCAACGACAAGAAGCGGTTACTTTTAATAAGGCTTAATTCTGTTTAGTCAAGATATTAAAAATGAGTACTTTAAATATATCTGGCAGAATAACCCAAGAGGCTGAAATATCATTTGCTACTTTTCCCATGGTGCTACTGATGTTTCTAGGCAGGGAGAAAGCTTTTTTATTTTCGTTTAGAAGGAAGCTGAAAGTGAAATAGAATAGGTGAATTCCTAAAACCAAATGTCATGGTGAAATGACCTTGTTGGTTTAGCTAACTGGTAATTCCTTCCAGGCATGTCCTTCAATCCGTATTTGCTTCATATATTACATTATTGATGAGAGAAGGGACTACAGTAACTCTGATCTGGACAATAGCTAGAGAAAACACTAATTCTGATATTAAAATCACTCTTGATGGAACTGGAGCAATCTATTCTCAATGGAATTGGTTAAATATACTATAAAACCTTGGTTTGTGACAAAGAGAGGAAATCTTAAGCTTGACAGTCTTTAAAAATAAATATTTGGCACTTGTCTTTCAGCTAATTATGGGACTGTCCGACATATGGAAAAAAAGAACTCAATTTCTTAGGAAATTAAAATGCTTTAAAAAAGCTAACTAAAATCTTATTAGAAAGTCTATCAATGAGGCTTGCAGACACTATCACGTGGCAAGCACTGTATCTAAAAACAAAAGCCTTTTGTGCTATAACATGAGAGCTAACTGAGAATAACTTAAAAAAATAAAATTAAATATATGGATTCCACCAAGAAATAAAATATGCCAAAAATGCAAAAGAGTTGGAGGATAGGAGCAAAATCCCCAAACATCTCAGTGACAAATGAAGCAGAAAAGGCTCTTTTTCCTCAGATGCAGGTCTCCACGATGAAACCGCGCACAAGACCCTACTTGTCGTTTGCCCTGGAGAGTACCATTAAGTATAAAGAGACTGGGGAGTACCTCTAAAGGTGGGGAGACTGCTGCCTGTCACTACTTTTGGTGAAGAGGCACAGAACACCAAACCGGGCGCCAGTAAGACGGAGCACTTCAGAATCAGACAACGGGAATGGGCCTTTCAAACCAAAAATTAACCTTGGGTTGTACCAGAAGCTGTGTTTTTCTGCAGAAGGCCGATCCCACAGGGACTAGGACATGGACCCCATCAGCACTGGCAATGGTAGTGTTACAGATAAAAATACACATGATTCAGAGATAAATGTGGTATAGGTTGCCACCAAACACAACTTGTCTCCTGGAAAATGCAAAAGCCTCTAGGAACTTAGGTATTATTCTAAATATTCTGAAGCAATCTCCTTTCCCAGTAACCCCTCATATAGATAATATTAAACATGCAAAATTTCAGAGCATACTAGCCAGATAAGGCACATTAAAATGAAACATTTGCCCAAGAAGGATGCCAAATATTAGGGTTTGCGTTATTGCATGACGTTTGCATAAGAAAAAATAATGAAAACTGTAAGGCTTCATGCAATCATCAATAAGCTAATTATTAACTGTTCACTTAAGATAGATGGACACATAATCTAAAATTTAAAAACTAGTTCCAAAAAAGTACATAAAAAAATGTAACATGATGAACTTTTAAATATGGTTTACATTTGTAGTTTCATATTGTTAAAAAGTGCTTCAAATGTAGTCTGGAAAGTTGCTCTTTAAAAATGGTGCTGGGGGTAATGTCAGATTATAAACTGTAGGAACTAATTATTTTTATGGAATTAGAAAGCTAACATTGTGATATTCAAGCTTACTAGAATCAGTTTTCAATTCTAACTCAAATTAGGTTGATAAAATATTAATCTAAAAAACATCTGTTTTCTAACCAACAAAAGTCTATCGAATTCAAGTTATGCGTGTTGAGTGATCAAATCTCTGAGTAGGCCTGAATGGTGAGACCTTGAACCGATGGGGGCTGGTGTTAACCAATGTACTGCGCCATCCAGCGGAAGCCTTCTGCATAGCCTCGTCTTTTGAGCACACTACACATGAAAACTTCTAAGGGCTGGGCATTCAGTTCTTTCAGAGACACACTGCCCTTTCCTGTTGTCTGACCATATAAACCAAACATCTCTCGCAACCTCTCTTCACTGATGGCTTCAGGCCTGTCAGTCTTATTCCCAAGAATCAGTATAGGCACATTAGCAACAGTTTCATCTGTCATTAGTGAATGAAGTTCTTCTTTTGATTCTAACAGCCTTTCATGGTCTACACAATCTACCAGAAATACAATGCCGTTGATAGCAGGAAGGTAGTTTTTCCACACTCTTCGAGCTTGAACATGTCCACCCAGATCAAAAGTTGTAAAGGTCATGCCAGCAATGGTTAGTTCTTCTGAAGTGGGATGTAACATTGGGACATGTTGTCCAAGTCCGTCATCTTTTAGCATGTGTAGCAATGTTGTTTTTCCCACATTATCCAATCCAAGAAATACCAATTTACCAGTTTTCTTATAATCCTAAAAACTGTAGCACACTGCTGAAACCACTGTGAATCCAGTCAAATATGAAGGACATAGCCAGATCTTATAGGGTCTGCGATTGGAGAGAACACAATTCCCTGCTTGGCGTCGGCCCTACTCACTCCGACACCAAACTGCAAAGAGCGATGGCTGCCGCGGCCCTAGTCCCTAAAAGTTACCTTATTGCCTCTTCTAGGAGGTGTTTGTTCATATCCCTTGTCTGTTCCATTGACTTGTGGGTCTTTTTCTTATTGGTTTATGAGAGTTCTTTATATAGTAAGGAAATTAGCCCTTAACTGTGATATGAATTAAAAATATTTCCCCCCTCCTGTCATCTGTATCTTAACTTTGCTTATAGTGATTTTTGCTCTACAGAATTTTTTTAATGCAGTCAAATATGTCCTTTTTTTTTTTAGCTTCTGTGTTTTGTCCACTCAGCCAACTCTTTTCGGAAGCATAACAGGATACTCACCCTGGGGCTAACAATACTAAAAACATTTTTTAATTCAAGTTTTAATTTTTATATTAAAATTTTATAATATTTTTAACATGATGACTTCCTCAAAATAGTGAATTACAATCAAGATAGGTATTAAAAATGGGCCCTGCTTTGCGGGGAAGTGCTACGGATCAAAATATTCAGAACTTGGTGAGCCCAGGTCTCATGTGGCTGAGGCCTGGCTTTCAGGGAAGGCCCTGGAAAAGACTCCTTGGACCTTAGTATAAGAACAGCATCTCATCGCCAGCCAGCCTTCTCTTTACAAAGACAAAAAGTAATAATAACAAGGGAAATGCTGGGTTAGCTATCCTTGACACAAAACCCTCACTATTTCTCCAGAAGTATTATTCAAAGGCAGCAATGCTCTCTGGGGGTTTCCAGGAGAATTTTAAATGCTCTCTTTTTTATTACACGTCACTTTACCTGGCTGGGAGGTGAATGATGAGCTTGGTATTTGAGGAAGAAGTTTACTAGTTTATACAAGTCATCTTCATTTTCGATTCCAAGGGCCTGAGGGAAAAATAGAATGACTGCTCAAATACCACACATCAAGAAGCGCCCCTCTCCACATGGCTCCGGGAGTCACCAGGCCCTCAGCTCCCGAGAGCAGGGGGCTCGCTCCCCTCAGCAGTCCCAGCGCCTGCCATGGCCCAGAGTACAGGCCATTCAAGCCCGGAGAGCTCAGTGAATCTGGACACGCACATCAGAACAGAGGAACGACGTTCAGGTCAGGAACGGCTCCATATAGGCCTGGTGGGCACAAGAATGCTAACGGGGCTGAACCCACATCTCAGTTTAGGGGCGGAGGGGAGAACCTATGGCTGAGAGCTGGGCCATGAGAGAGGAACTGACAGAGGAAGGGGTGGGATGGGAGACATCGATGCGACTCTGAGGCCAATTCGTACATGGAAAACAGGTGAAGGGAAGGATGTGACAGGGAGCCGGGGAAGCCCCGGGAGCCCCGCATCTACTCCTGGGCTGAGGCAATGCTGGAAACCCCAGGGGGCTGTCTTTACCCCAGGACCCTCACCCACTCAGCCCTGGGGGGACTCACTGAGAAGATGGCGTCCAACTTCAGCAGGTAACACTCGTTCTTGTCCAGGGGCAGGAGAAGGCTCAGCAGCTTCCTCTCTATGAGGAAACCCTGAGGAGAAGGAAGACGACATCTCCAGTCAGAGACAGGGTTCAGGACGAGTCCCAGGCCCCGCATCCCCCCTCTGGGTAACTAGCCAGGGACGACTCCACAGAGCAGAAGCCCAGGGCTGACACATCGGACAGCAGGGCCCTCGGAGGGAGGCCTTCCCGGGATGCCTAAGAGCCCTTCCCAGAGACAAAGCCAATCCTCACGATGGACTGAGTTCCCCGCACCTCGCCCACAAGCCATGGGGTGAACACCTGGGCTCCCCGCCGCAGTCCAGACGTGGTCCAGTCCCGCTCCCACCCGCCCATGTCACTTCACTCAAATGCTACTCCCCAGACATCTACCGGACACAGCGGTAGGCAGTGAGCTGGAGGAGAGGAGGGCTGGGGGGAGATGGAGACACCAGAGCAGAACACGGTGCACGTCAAGTGCGGGGGTGAGGGGGGAGAAGACTGGATGCCCGCTTGGAGTGGGAACAACGCGTGAGGGAGGGCTCCTTGGAGGGGTGGCCACCGGCAGCAAGCCTGCGGACAGAGGGGGGCACCCGCCAGCCGCCTCCTTCAGCTGGAGCTGCCCTCGGTGGCAGGAGCCCCCCCTCGTGCCCAAGAACTGTCCCAAGTGGACTGGAGGCTGACAATCTTTGTGCCACCTGCTTCCCATCTCAGAAATGAAAATCTGCCTAAACACCCATTCTGTTTGGGTACAATAAGACTTCTAGCTGAACCAGCTCCAACGAGGCCTTTACACCAATTAGTTTTGCTAAGATACAGTGAAGATATCCAAGGCCTAACACCCCCAGAGTAATTGCAGGCTCAGCTCCCAGAGAAAGGCCACCGTGGGTTGTGGCCACGCTACTGTCAGGTGGATGCACGGAGGCGAGACGGGTGCCCTTTCTCTCGCAGATGAGCAATTGTTTAGCATTTCTTTTTTAATTAGCAGGAGCCCGTTGGCTGGCCTGGGCCAGGCTTGCTGACCACGAAGGTAGGGCCTGGTGACCAGCCAGGTCAGCTCTGGAGCACGACAGCCTCTCCGCGACCCCATGAAGTCCAGGGGCCGCCCCCAGCACCACCCTGAGGGCCGGTCCAGTCCTGCCTCCAGACCACCTCTGGCCCGTCCAGTGTCATCAAAAGCAGCCCTCGAGAAGGGCAGGAAGTCGGCTAGGCCACCCGCCAGGAGCCCAGCCTCACCGACTCGTCACACAGGAGCGTCAGGATCTTCCTGGTAGTTTTCGCTGACACTTGCTTTGGCAGGTCCAGGTACGACACTGGTTCTGAGGCGGCCTCCTCTGCCCCCTCCTCTTCTGCAGAGGGGCCATAGCGAGAAGAGAGAGAGAAAGAAAGAGAAGGTGACTCCTTGGGCTGCTTCACTTTGAGGAACAGTCAAACGGCTTTCCTTGAGGAAATGTAGGCCTTAAAAGGCGTCTTTAAGGCACTAGCAAGTTCCTTTAGCTGAAGAAAGCCCATCACGTGGGGAGAACAAAAAGGGAGATTGGGGGTCGAAATAAGAGACTATCTGGAGAATTCTGCCACCCTTGGCCAGCCTAGAAAGCCTCACTCTTCCCAGTTTCAACTACCTGGAAACACCATGCTCAAAATCCAGCCTTGACCAGGAAGTGGTAGGGAGACCGTGAACCTGTTTATTATTTGAGAGCGAAATCTAACACATCCACCACGTGGTTTCTAAACCTGCAGAAGATTAGAAGCAGCCCATGAAAATGCAGGAAAAGTAGCTGCCTCACAGAATAGTGTCAGCACAAACTGGCAGCTGGTAGCAACAGCAAAATTTTCCTTAATGAAAATTTTAAAAAGTGTTTTATGCTATACATCCCTCAACTGAAAATAGTAATACAAATCATTGCACTGCCCAGGTTTTACTACTTGCTCAAAAGGTAAAACAAGATAATATATATGAAAAGATTTTGAAAAGGACAAGAGCAAATTGCTGGTGGAATGCAAAATGGTACCATCCCTATGGAGCAAGACCCAGAAAAATTACAGAGGCATTTACCCTTTGATCCAGTGATCCTACTTCTAGGGAAATATCCCAACAATTCACAGGCAAAAACATGAAAACACAAAGGCACAAAGCTATGTGTTACAGCAATATTCTAATAGCAAAAACGCCAAGAAAACTGGAGATATCCCAAATGACCATCAACAGAGGACTATTTGAATAATTATAGCCCAGTCACACAATAGAGCACCAGATAAAAAAGGAATGAAGAGTATTTCTTCTTCCTAGTGTAGACTCATCTCCAGGATATATTGTACATAAAGAAAGCAAGGTGGAGAAAAGCATATGTTCTCATTTACCTAAAAATTGGTTTATATAAAGACATACACATTTGTTTATAATTTTAAAAAGTAACAGAAGGATAAAGCATAAATTATTAAATAGTTACCTAGAGGAGAGGGACAAAAGAGGATAAAAGCTATACTTTATTGAGTATAACTTTTTTGTACATTTGACTTTGGAAACGTAAATATTTTACATAATTATAAAACAAAATTCAATTGTAAAGGAGCAATCACTAACAATCAAAACTAACATGAAACAAAAAGACCTAAGCGTGTATACAGTTGGTGACATAACCACATAGAAAGCATTCCAAGTGACTTTAAAAGACAGTAATCTGTCTGTACATCCCTAGTAGGTTGTATCCTAAGAACAAAAAGAACTGCAAAAAAAGTTTAAACACTTTTTAGTAATCATTTGTTAGTGGCAGGGTTGCTCTTTTATTCTGAGACTATTTTGTGGTACCATAAAAACGTATATGAGTAATTATTTTGAAGGCACTGACTACGAAGATTTTCAAGTTAGGAGAAAGGAGATACACTTTGATAAGGTTAAGTAAAAAATTCTGACATCCTGATGATTCGGAAGCATTAGGATTATGTTTTAAAGATAAAATAAATCATGTATCATAAATACATGATTTATTTTATGTTTATCTTTAAAACATAATCCTATACCCTCGGCTCACCCACTGAGAAGGCCTGGAAACGATGACCAGTCAAACCAGTGAGCCCTCCAGCACCCAGACTATGGTTTCAAAATGCCATTCCCTATTTAAAAGGACAAAGTCTCCTTGGAGGAATGGCTGATTCCAGACTTGAAGCAGGAAAAACATAATGTGAGCCTGGAACATCTGGTCATTCTGGAAAGCCACGAAGCTATCAAAGACTGCTGGGGTTGTGTCGAAAGGACCCAGAAGCCGACATGGCCAAAGATGGAATAAGTAGAGCATTAGTAAGGACGATAACTGTAGTAAACCGAAACATCACATTTGTTTAAACCCATGTGTTCATAAGGAAAAATTTAAATAAAACCTCATTGGTCACCTTTAGAAGATGCTAGAGCCCCCGTCTATTTATTCTGAAGACTAGTAAACAGAAAAAAGACTAAGCACTCTCCTGCTTTTCCTGTACAAACTGTATCTCAGGGTAGCAGATAGCTGATGGGGAGAAGATTCTCTTTTCAGAAGGGTTCTAGCTAATAAATGAAGGCAGAATGATGGAACTCAGAACACCATTTTGCTGCAATCCCTAATGCAGTTAATGGATCTTAGACAATGGTTATCAATGGTTGCTAACATCACAAAGGGAGACAACTTGGCATCAGTTTATCCCGATGGAGGCAGGCAACAGTGTATATAGGGAAAATAAAGTGAACTTGAATCTGATCAAGCTTCTAGATCTAAGTACCAGTTTATAATACAGGGGAGAAGGTAAAGCAATAAATTAGAGGAAACTTAAAAGTCATATCAACCAATCATGCTCTCTGGACCTCTTAAGCTATGAAACCTTATCCCCCAGATAAGGGAACTGCTTTCATTTCCCTTATCTGTAAAAGGAGTGGGTTGACCCGATGTTCTCAGAGGGCCCCTCCACTCCAGCTCGAAGATGCTATGACTCTGTTCCAGTCACCTGCTTCCATCAGCACTTCCTCTAAGATTTGCGTGGCCGACTTCCGCTGCTGCTGAGAAATTGGTCCCACATTCTTCAGGAACCAGAAGTCAGGTGCTGTCCAGGGGAGCCCCAGGTGATGGGTATGGATGACCCTGTCTACATCAAAGGCTCTGCTTATCAGATCTTTTGCCTCCTCTTCATTCATCAGCCAAATCTCCCGAAACTGCTTGTCATCAATGAGAGCGAAATGCCTGTGAAGGAGAGTTATTGACCGGGGCCAGCTGATTCCAGTGCCAGGCCAGCACCCGTCCCCACCCCCAATTAGCAGCAGGGCAAGGACCGAGGCAGAGCTGTGGGAAATCCTGAGCCTGGCCCAATCCCTGAGCCCCTGATTCTCACCTGTGAGAACAAGGCAGGTGACATGCAAGTAAAGGGACAGGAAAGACAGCACAAAGGATTCTCTGGTGCCCTGGTCCAGCTCCCCAGAAGCAGGTGATATCAAAGTCTGATGAAATCACCGCCGCTACCAGCTCTAACCCTGCAACCTCTATCCTAGGGCACATGCCTTGGGACCCACGTCCCTGAAATACCTCATGGCTTTCTGCATCTCCTTGAATTGCATCACAAAGCGTTTGTAGTCTGAGGTTAGGGACTGGTTCTCCTCCTGAAACTGCTTTACCTGCTTGTTATATTTTGATCTCAGATTGTTAAGTACATCATGAAGGCTGGGTTGAAGAAAAAAAAAAAGTTAGTCTGCAAAAAAAGGAAAAAAAAAAGAGAGATACACTTAATCTCTGGTAGGAGGAATATGGCATTTTTATGTTTTTTGTTTTGTTTTTTTTCTTTTTTTGCGGTACGCGGGCCTCTCACTGTTGTGGCCTCTCCCGTTGTGGAGCGCAGGCTCCAGACGCGCAAGCTCAGTGGCCATGGCTCACGGGCCCAGCTGCTCCGTGGCATGTGGGATCCTCCCGGGCCGGGGCACGAACCCGTGTCCCCTGCATCGGCAGGCGGACTCTCAACCACTGCGCCACCAGGGAAGCCCTATTTTTATGTTTTTATCTCACTTTCATTTGTGGTATTTTCTAATTTTCTATAATGCACATGTACTGCTTCTGTAATTACAAGTTGAGCATTACCCAGATAGCCGGGCACACATGAGAAGTGACACATTGACATAAGTACTTATGTTGGCATTATTTGCAACAGCAAGAGATTAGAAGCCATCGAAATGTGCATCAGTGTGGGACTGGGCAAGTAAATCCTAGCATGTCTATGCAGTGGAATACGAGGCAGCTTAAGAAATAATGTGAACCTTCTCTACGAACTGGTATGGAAACATCTTCAAGACATAGAACAGTGTGTATAGAATGCTATCGTTTGTGTAAAAGCAGAAGGGGATGAGACTGTCTATCTGTGTTTGCTTGTACGTGCGTGAGGAAATTCTGGACGAAACAAAAGAAATGAATAATGGTCACAGAGGTGGGACAGAGGACCCAGATAAAGGAGGGATGGGAGACAGACTTTTTGCTGTAAACTCTTTTCGGGGTGTGGGGAGGGTAGAACCAGTTGAATGTTTTCCCCCCCAAAAAAAAATATTTTAATAAGAATTGGTTATATTTTTAACAGTTTCTACTCCTACAAAAGAGTACAGACCCATCCCTCTTTTCAGCACAGAAAGGCCCAGAACAAAGACGCTGTGCACGCTAGCTTACCAGTTGATCTTCCTCTTTTGCTGGGATTTAATCACTGTGCTTTCTTCATCTCTCTTCTTCAGCACCTGGAAGCTGTACTCTAACTTCTCTTGGTTTAGCTGATAAGTTGCTTTCATTTGCTGAAGCTGTTGCTCAAGAATCTAAAGTTAAAGTTTAAAAAAATAATCCTAATTGGCCCTGGTACAATTTGTCATGCATGAGGGTCCCTGGTTGTTTGTTCTGCAGTCGTATCAGAGGAACCTTAGGACAAGTGTCTCCACCTGAATTCTTAGAAAATTTATCATTAGAGGCAAACTAAAGGTCAACCAGAAAAAATACAAATCATTCAAGTGCAAGCTAACGTCTACGTGCTTAAAGTCTAAGAGAGATCAGAGTTAGAGCACAGTTCAGGTACAGCTACCTCTCATGCTCTGCTCCAGACCCTTCAGAGAACGAGCAGCCCCACTAGAAAAACCATAAAAGTTAACATGGCCACAAAAAACCTGCAAGGTCCCCACTCTGACCTTCCAGTTGTCAATGTCAGTGTTTAGCAAACCGTGTTCATTTTAAAGGATAGAGGCAACCATCCTTACTATTTGGATCATCATTAGTTGTGTTCATTCATTCAGCAAATATTTATCGAGTGCCTATTATACGTCTGATGCTTTTCGAGGTGCTGCTGGGAAAACACAGGTGAAAAAGGCCCAGTCCTTCCCTGTCTAGGAGAGGGACAGATGAACAAGCACTGGTGACAAGAAGCAAGATCAGGGTAAGCACAGGTATGGGACCAATGAGAGGAGGGTTCTCCCGGGCCCTGAGGGCAGGGCAGGCGTCCCTGAAAATATGGCATTCGCATGTCTGAGGCCTGGAGAACGAGTAGGAGTTACTCAGGTGGAGGGGAGAGAGGTCTAGAGAGGCAAGGGAAAGCCAGGTGCTTTGGGGAAACCACGAGCAGTTTAGGACGTGAGGTATGAAGCAGGGAGGGAATGGTAGAGATGAGGCTGACAGAGCAGCAGGGCCTGACAGAGCTAGGAGTCTAACGCTTTATCCTTGAAGTCAAAGGATGGTCACTAAGACGTTAGGGGGAAGAGTAGAATTACTGGTCCACGCAGGGTAGGAATGTCCTTCTGCAGCTGGTGAAAAGGATTAGGGAGGGGCAAGGCTGGAACAGGGCAAATATACTGGCTCGCTCCTGCCTTTCTCGAATGGAGGTGCAGCAATGGAAGATGCAATTAAGTACAATCAGATCTGGATAAGGCAGCCATGTGACATACCACACTCTTTCAAGCCTCCTTCCCGTCTGCCTCCACTCGACTACAGACCCTCCCCAAGGAGTCAACAGAGGAAGGAAGAGATTCCAGACTGCTCTGGGTCATCCTCAAGGAGCAGAACTGGCCAGGAGGTGATAAACAGGAGAACAAAGGCAATCACCCATCATCAGAGGGTGAGTCATTCCCACCTTCCCTGTGGAGTCGGTGATCCCCACACTGTAACTGAGGGAATTATTCACCTCAGGATCTGTTTAGCTACCCCAGAGGTTTTAAATTTTCCATTATGGGACAAGAATTGAATATCTCCTTCAGAACAGAAGGCCTGTTCTATCTCTTCTTTAACAGGTGGTCAGTGAAGAACCATCTTGGTCACCAGGATGATAACTAATTGTACCTCTCAATTTCTCTACTTTCAGTCAAATTTTTATTTACTTTTTTCTAGTTATATGCTTTTCTTTGCAAAAACTTTTCCTCATTGTGAAAGTAATATTTGCTCGTTGTAGAAAACACAGAAAGTACAGTAAAGGATAAAGAAGGAGACATAGGAGAAGGGGGAAGAAAAACTACCCATAATTCCACCTCCCAAAGGCAATTTCTGTTGACATACTGGCCTGTTCCTTTCCAGTGTTCCTTACATAATTGAGATGCAACTATACCTACAATTTTATATCCCACTTTTCTCCTTTACTATTACAACTTAAGAATTTTCCATGCCAATCAAGTTTTATTAATATAATTTTAATGGTGCATATTTTTATATTATAATTTACCCTATAGGAAATATTTATGTTTACCATATACCATAATGTTTTACCATTCCCCTACAGTATATACATTTACAAATGTATAAATACATTTATATTGTTTTGATAATCTTCAATATTATAAAATAATGGTGGGAAGAATTACATTTAAAACTTTGGGGGTATTTTGTTTATTTCCTTAAGGTAGGTTCTCAGAAGTGAAGTTCAAAGGCTCTCCACAAAGCAATTTACGGTTCACACCTCACTGGCCGTGTGCAAGTACCCGCATCCCCACCCCGTCAGCTCTCAGCACTGTGCAGGGCAGGCCCAGCCCTCGGGTAGGGAGCTGTCGGGAGCCGCACCGCACTCTCCTGAGCAGGATTAAAGTTTAATTTAGAAATTCCTGACTTGAATATTATCCCCAAGAGCCTATGGAAGGTTCTGAAGGCATAGCCTCAGCTCAAGTGCAATTAGCTGGGGTGGTCCCAGCCTGAGCCACTGCTCCGGGCCCTGGACCCTTCTAGGGATGACTGTGAGTGCCGAGTGGGGAAAGGGACACTCAGCAATTCTTCCTACAAAGTCATGATGATTTATGCCACCGTGCTCCAAACGAAACCAGCCCACTACTTCAAGTGTGACCAGCCCTGGACACCGGGGAGGCCATTCGTCAACGTGGCTTGGCACAGAAGCGCCATAGAAAAGCTCCTTGTTGGATGGCGACAATCTGAGAAAGGGTGAACACTCACAGAGAAGGAGGGTCTCCAGAGCTGCTCTGGATCTGGAATGACAGTGAATGAGTACCAGGCTTTGCTGGGACGGAGGCACCCAGGAGCCCCATGACCCTGGGTGTCTGCTCTGACCATGTCCGGTGACCTCTTTCTTTCTAGAGCTTTGCAATGAGCCCCTGTCACTGAAACAGAATTTCCCAAACTTACTTACTATAGAACAGTTTTTATACTTATTTATACTTATAACACAGCAGGAGCACATGAGTTATAAATGTGAGAGCCCTACCATATGAATTCTCGTGTGAATTTCATTCAAAAGGCAGATTATTACACAATAATAATCATGTAAATGGACTCTATTTTTCCTACAGAACACATCTTGAAAGGAAAAAAATATCACTGGCATCACTTTTTTTGTTGTTCTTGTGAAACCACCACCAATATTTCACCTAGCTGAACACAGTTTACAAAACTCTGAACAAAAGTAACTAGGCCGTGTCTTTTTCTTTGTGACCCGAAGGAACTTACTAGCACCGCACTCTAACCAACTGAGCTAACCAGCCGCTCGATGTGGCCTGAAAGACCTTAAATCTGAGCTGATTTTATAGACGAATATATATATATAATAATTATAATCCGTCACCTGACTGTTTTAATTTACAGTGTTCTGCTTGTACACGCAGTTGAATTGTATTCGCCGATTTTATTTCCTCTTGTTGAAAACATTTGCCCCTGCTCTTGGCTAATGCTCTTAGGGAACTGACGCCTGGAGGAACGAGCGATGCAGCGTACACACAGATCACACATCAACCCTCCCTTCACCTCCACTCTGTCCCAAGACCACCACAGGGCGCTTCACGTTCGTGATGCCACTTAGGAGTGGCTGGCAGTGCTGTTGATGAATTTACAGAACTAATCACGGTCTCCTGCCTCTTGCAGTTCCGTGTCTACAGCAGGCAATTACATGAATTCTGTTACTCATTATTTGTTTGCAACACCTTCTGCTCGTGATAATTTTAGTACCGGTGACTCTATTGTTAATTATCACAGGTTTTAGTCTCAATATATAGCTGTCCTTGATTGTCATACATTGAGTATAGTTTCATATTAAAAAATTGTAATCTGAAGCGAGAGAGTGGCATGGACATATGTACACTACCAAATGCAAAATAGATTGCTGGGGGGAGCAGCTACATCACATAGGGAGATCAGCTCGGTGCTTTGTGACCTCCTAGAGGGGTGGGATAGGGAGGGTGGGAGGGAGGGAGACGCAAGAGGGAGGAGCTATGGGGATGTATGTATACATATAGCTGATTCACTTTGTTATACAGCAGAAACTAACACACCATTGTAAAGCAATTATACTCCAATAAAGATGTTAAATAAAATAAAGTTTAGATATTTTTAATACCAAAAAAATTGTAATCGATCTTGTTAAATGCTTGTGCTTATTATTCAATTATCCAAAGGAATTTTGCAAAGTTGTACTCCGTGTTCCCAAGACTAACGGCAAAACGTCATGGTTAGTTTGGGGGAATAATTTATAAAGATTACAATCTAACCCGCCACAAAAATCCTTCAATGTTGCACGTACTCCAGGTGTTGATCGCACCTCCCTTTTCCCCTCTTTTTCCTGGGGCAGTAGGAGCAAGGAAGCTGCTTTCTGGAGCCATCTCCTACCCTGGGCTGACGCCGCCGGTTGCCAATACCGCCCCAGCAGAATGGAAATTTAGAACAGCCTTTCTCTCTGGCCTTCTCAGATGTTTCTAAAGACCCCACTGAGCCTCTTTATCACCGATCTCAACCCTGTGGGGATGGGAGGGAACCCCTGGATTCCATTTGGAACTGCAGACTCTCCATCCCACACTCTTGCTTACCCTTTTCTTCCCTGTTGCTCACTCTTTTATACTATTTATACTATTTATGTAGCTTGCTTTCTCGCTCAAAAGATTGTAAATTCCTTAAGGACAGAAATTGTATCTTATTTATTTTTATGCTTTGCACCCTGTAAGTTCACAATACTTGTTAAATAAATAACTTGTATTTAACTTTTTGTGATGAATATTCTGGTATTAAAGTTGAACTAAACCATTTCACAATTTTAAATGAGCAGGTAAGGCCTAAAAATAAAAACCATTTGCTTCCTGCATCAAGAACTAAGTGTTTCTAGCAGTTTTATTTTGGGGTGGTGGGCAGCAGTGGTAAAATCTTCATTCATTGCTAGTGTGACCTTGCTAGCAGTAAGCACTTGAAAAGTGCATCTTCTTATTTTTACTTCTTATGCTTCACCTATCAAACCATATCTATGTGTATTGGATCCTTTGTATTTTTGTGGTTTGCAAAAATTTTAGTTCCATATTTAGAACTGACACAGTGCTATGAATTAGTGTTAGGAATTGAGCTGCATGCCGTTATCTTTTTGACAAAAATCGACACTATTTAACTTTACTATCTAGTGAATACAGCTCAGAGGCACTATGATAAAGTTCAGTCTACTAAAATATTCCACATATTGCAATATGGGTAATCCCTGATTTGATTACCTTTTCCCAGCTAAAGGGTGGAGTGTGGTACAGTGTACTCAACTCTAACACAGGAAGGAACTGTTACACAGAGGAACTGCACACACTTTCCCACTCTGAGAATCTCCATCTGCCTGCCTCCTGCATACCCACACTCCACTGTTAGTCCCTCCAGACAGAGGGAGCCAGGAAAGCCAGGTCTCCCAGGCTACCTGCCTCTCTGCCGCTCACCTCCCTAGTCTTACCCCCTAACCTCTATAATCTCCCCATGTCCCAGAATTTTTTGGCTTCGTTCAAGCATTTGAACATTGGATTAAGAACATGAGGTTCCACTCCTACAGCTCAGTAGCAAAAAAATACTCAGTTAGAAAATGGGCAAAGGACCTGAAGAGCCATTTCTCCAAAGAAGATATGCAGATGGCCAACAGGCACATGAAAAGATGCTCATGACTAATCATCAGGGAAATGCAAATCAAAACCACAATGAGATATCATCTCACACCTATTAGCATGGCTGTTTATCAAAAAACAAAGGACGGCAAGTGTTGGCAAGGATGTGGAGAAAAGAGAATCCTTCTGTGCTGCTGGTGGGAATGCAAATTGGTGCAGCCGCTAAGGAAACAATATGGAGGTTCCTCAAAAAATTAAAAATAGAACTACCATTTGATCCAGTAATCCCACTTCTGGGTATATACCCAAAAAAATTGATCTCGAAGAGCTATCTGCACTCCCACATTCACTGTAGCATTATTCCCAATAGCCAAGGTATAGAAACAACCTAAGTGTCCGATGAAGGACTAATGGACTTTTAAAAAGTGGTATATATACAGTGGCGTATTATTCAGCCTTTAAAAGAAAAAGGAAATCCTGCCATTTGTAGCAACAGAAATGGACATGCAGGACGTTATGTTAAGTGAAATAAGCCAGACACAGAAAGACAAATATTGCATGATCTCACTTACATGTAGGATCTAAAATAATCAAACTCCTAGAAGCAGAGAGTAGAATTTGCTAGGAGGGACTGCCAGGGGCTGGAGGAGGGGAAGATGAGGAGGTACTGGTCAAAGGGTGCAAAGTTTCAGTTATGTAAGATGAATACATTCTGGAAATGTACAACAGAGGGCTTATGGTTAACAATACTGTACTGTATATTTAAAAATTTGCTAAGAGGGTAGATCTTATATTAAAGGTCTTTACCACAAAAGGAAAAACAAAACAAAAGAACAACAAAAAAGAACATGAGTTTCCATTATTTCACTGTTTGAGGCCAACAGTATGTACTTTTGTCATATAAATGATCGTAGAATCAAGATAACTTGAGAAAGCTTAACAATAGCCATTTTCATTAAAAGTGTAATGTGTACAGCCCGCAGAAGCAGTGAGGCTTTCTTACAGACTTCTACTGTCCTTTGTCTCACGCTCAGCTCCGTGACATTAATATAAGAAAGGCTCAAGAAAATTCTCAACTGGAAAAATATTTGTAATCTAATAGGGTTTGGGGGCGGGGGTTGCTTTTGTTCAGGCCTTGTCTTGTGGCTTTCGGGATCCTAGTTCCTGACCAGGGACTGAACCCAAGGCCATGGCAGTGAGAGCGCCGAGTCCTAACCACTGGACAGCCAGGGAATTCGTTAACAGGGTTTTTTAATTTAACCTCGTTATATAAAGCTACAAGAGGAGTTAAGACCTGAAATTCTACCAAAGGCTGTGTGGAAAAGCTTTAATCTAACACGTTTTTTTTAGATAAAGACTGAAATGAATAGAACATGAACATGCTTGAATATTAAGACACAATTACATTACATCATCTAAATATAATTAGGGATTTTTTTTTTTTTTAACTGATGTTGAAATACAGAATCCTAGGTTTGGAAAGAACTTTAGAAACCAGAAAAATCTAACCTCCTTCCCACGGCAGGAATCCTTCTACACTGAAGACAGACATAGCCATTCAGTCTGTGAATACTTTATGAGATAAGGGACTCTTTGTTTTGTGGGCTGACCCTTTTCTGTATTAGACAGTTCTAAGTCTGAGGAGGTTCTTTCTGATGGTGAGTCAGAACCTGCCTTACTGCTACGTTCAACCATCAATCAGGGGGCTGTGTGGCATGTTGGGAAGGATACAGGCTACTGAGACACACAGAACTGGGTTTCAATCCAGGGCTTACCACTTACCAGATAAGTAGCCTTGTCTCTGAGCCTCAGTTTCCTCGTGTATAAAATGCCATTAGTGATTTCTCCCCTTCACGTGACTGTGAGGGTTAGAGACACTGTGTATTAAGTGTCTGGGATACGGTAGACACACATTGGGCGGTGGCTGTCCTAGCACTGGCCGTGTGACACAGCTAGCTACCTGACCCTAGGGCCATTTTCCCTTCACCCCGCGAAAATACACAATTCTCTCAACGGTCCCTCACGTGCCATGGTTTCCAGACCCCTTCAGCATCTTGGCAGTTTTCCACTGGTTTATTAAAGAAAGCATTCCTCCACGTGTATCCTGTACATGAGCTCCTTCAAAGACGATCATTTAAAAGAGAGCAGATAACAAGTAGGGACTGGTTGAATGGACTAGCTCTAGAATATCATGGGTGGTTGCTAAGGAAGAGACATTCACAGGTGCTCTCCGCCTGCTCAGCCGCCCAGACGCGAGTCACACCTGCACGTCCTGCTCCAGCTTGATCTTGATCGTGTTGTACTCTTCGCAGTCCCAGATCCTCTGTTTGTTGAGCTGCTTCTCGTGGTCCTCCACTTTCTTGATGCGGTTCATAAGATACTCCAGCTGAAGGCACAGGGAGACAAGGGGAAGGGCAGGTCCCGTCCCTGTTCCGACTGTGGAGGTAGTGTGTCTGCCCTCAGAACCCCTGTGCCCCAAGGCTTTGAACTCCCAGGTTATGGCTTGTATTGCCTAATGGGGTTCTACTCCAGAAACTCTAAGAGGAAGGCAGACCCTGCAGTCAGACATTTGTATTTCTAAAAAAAAATACCCAGTGGATCTTGGTCATATTATTTCTTTGTTCTTTACGTCTCTGAAATAAAGCGAAAACCCCACACCCTTTAAAATGTGTCTTAAAACATCATTGTGGGCGGCAAATAGCCATGGTTGGGGGAGATACCCAGGAAATAAAGTAGAGAGTGGGAGGACTGTGGAAACCACAGCGGGCTGCACGGGTGGTACTGACCACCACCACGAGAGGGCGCCATCCGCAGTCCCCGCTGGTTAACTAACTGGCAGGTGCAGTCAGGGATGTTGGCCACGGCACTCCTCCCCAAGGTCCAAAAAGACTAGCAAATTCAGCCCCAAGAGGAGTCATCCCAGACCCCATGGACCACCCTTGACACCCCTGCCCCTCCCCCATCGGCCGCCCCTTGACCTCTTTGGCACTGTGAGCCTGCAGGGCCTGCTCCCATTTCTTCTTATTGCTGGTCAGCAGCTCCTGTCGCTCCACCTCAAATGCTTTCTGCGACCCAGAAGGAAAAGGGCTCTTGTGTCTGTTTTAATTAGGCAGGTCCCACAGCATCAAAGAAATCTCAGACAACAGCACCAGTGCCACATTGCCACCCACAAAGTCAAATCGACTTGCCAAGTTTCATGCAACCAAAAGACTGTGGAATGTGTTGCGTGGAAAGTGTTACGAAATCTATGCTTCACGCAGACTGTGAGAGGAAACGTGCCAGCTGCCCTGTGTCAACTGGATAAGCGAGGCAGGAAGCCAGCGCCTTGCAGTCACAGGGCCAACCCTGGCATGACTTCAGCCGGGACTCGGGTTCGAGCATTGCTATGGCTGGGGTTCCCATGAAGCAAAGGCAGCATGGAGCTCACAGAACAGGGGATGGGGTAGACTCAGGAATGCAGAAATGAGTCTGTAATAATCCAAAGAGACAGGTCCCCACCTCTGGGCTCTCTTCCATTTTGGAAAGGTCTTTCTCGATCTCAATCCTTAACATTTCATGCGAATCCAGAATATTGGATCCTGGATCCTGTTTGGCACGCCCCTTTCCTCTCCCTCCATCCCTGACTGTCATAAACACATCAAATAAATGGCTCACAAATGCCTGTTGCTTCTGGAGCACCAATCTCCCTCCTCCACACCTCTTACCCCTCTTTTATTTTCTTTCCAAGTGCTTATCACACCTGTCAACTTACATACTTAGTAATTTATCTCTATTGTCTAGCTGTCTCCTGCTAGAATACAGGCTTCATCCAGGACTTTTTCCATGATTGTATCTCCAGCCCCTGGCACAGTGCTTGCCATTTAGTACACTTGCATATTTGTTGGAGGAGTGAATGTATCAATAAGTAAGTGAATGAAACGCTAGAGTAGAGACAGCAATGAGAGGACCAAGACATCTGGGGCCCCTCCCTGGGTGGTTAGGCCACAGGCAGCCACCTCCCAGGGGACTCGTCCCAGGGGTCTCCCAGAGGCAGAGGGCAGCTCTCTCGCATGCCATCACCTCACCTCGATGTATTGGAGCTCCTGGCGAAAGGTTTTCATCACATTTTTCACCTGTTCTTCCATCCTCTCCAGGAGCAGGCAGACGTCACCCGACTGTTTCTTCAAATCCTTCACGTACTGATCATGCTTTGTTTCTAACTCCTAGAGAAGAGCACGTCAAAGGTTGGTCATCAACTGAGACAGAAGCCAGAAGTTGCCAGCCACGCCTCACCCCCGGGGCGGTGGCGGGGGGCGGCGGGGGGGGGACTTCTCCCATCAGCATCACGCACTAGGAATTATAACTGCACAACGGGAAGGTGCTCGGGAGAGGCTGGGGTGTCTGGAGGCCATGGGCTCAGCTCGGGGCAAAGTCTCAACGAGCAGCACAGGATCAGACCCCTCAATGACTACTTGCTGCAAATCTCCCTGCAGCCTCCCAGAAAGCCCAGGGTGCTCCAGCTAAGCAATGAATAATATCCTATGACAAGCCATAATGGAAAAGAACATGAAAGAGAATGTATATATATGTATAAGTGAGTCACTTTGCTGTACAGCAGTAATTAACACAACATTGTAATTCAACCATACTTCAATAAAAAATAAATTTAAAAAAGTGTATTGCCTGAGCTATATCGCATTCTGGGTAACGAAGTAAAGCCTCGGCCTTTCTCATTTCAGGAGAAGCTAACATCCCCCAGCTCCATCCCCGGCAGCCAGGACCGAGGGCCAGGCTCTTGCCTGCTGTAACTCGCTGATCAGCTTGTTCTTATCTTCTACCAGCCCAGCGCAGTGCACCTGCTGGGCGTTGAGCATTTCCCACAGCTCCTGGGGGATCCTCTTCTGTTTGCCCTCCTCCCACTTCATGGCGATCTCATCAAATTTGTCCTGACTGGTCTTGACCTCATTCTCCAGCTTTTCAAGTCTGCAAATACAAACAGCCCAGCTCCTGAGGCTGCCTTCCAAGAAAGCAGTCTGGTTCTCTAGGGTCTGTAAAACAGGCCCAGGTACTCAGCTCTGCCTGAAAACCAAACCGGGCTCTGAGAAATCTTCTTTTAGTTTAATGCTTGACTCCAAGTAACTGAGACCAAATAAACAAAGTGACACATAACAAAAACGGATCAACATTAAGGCTGTACACACACACACACACACACATACACACACACACACACACACAGATCAAGAGTCAATTTGTCACATACTTCTAAGATGGTGACACACAGCAGTTAACCACTTGGTCACAAGTCCCATAGCTTGTGTTCAAATACTGATTTTGCCACTTGGCTCTCAACTTTAGAGAAATTGCTTAACTTCTGCAGGCCCCATTTTTCTCATCTGTAGAATAGAGAGGATGAAAGGATCAACTGTTGACAAAAAATGCACAATGTGAGAGTTGCGAGTTAAGTTTTATTGGGGGCAAAATGAGGACCTCAGCCCGGAAGACAGAGTTTCAGATAACTCTGAGAAATTGCTCCTGGGAGGCGCTGGGAGGAGCCTGGATAAATAGGAGTTTTGCAGGCAGTTGGGAACGTCAAAAGATTACTGTTAAAGGAAACCAGATATCTCAAGTTAAGGAATTTAGCGCTTTTCTATGTATGGGAAGATGCAAGAGCCTGGGCTCACTCAAATCATTCCTTTGATACGCATCTCAGCTATCTGGGGCCAGCATCGTGACACATCCTGAGTTTCCTCAGGGCTCACTGCAGGGAGTGGCTGCAGTCTGATGGCTGCTAGATGACAGGTATTCTTTTCAACCCTGAGTCTCCTCAGGGCTCACTGGCTCACGCTGGAGGGCTGCAATCGTTGATGACTGTGACATCCTTTGTTTATTAATATGGCAGGAAATATTCCATTTATAAATATTCCATTCCATTTATAAATACTCCACTTATCACTACCTTCCTATGGCTGTTGTCAGGATTAAATAAAATTATTCCCAGCACAGTAGTCACTTAACAAATGGCACTCATTATTTTTTACTATTGACATGACCTCAACTGTCTGGCCATTCCTCTCCCAAATTACCAATAAATGACCAGTGGAACATACAAAAAGGAAAACTCCACCATTAGTAATGGAAAATAGAGATGATCTCCCAGAATTCCAGAAATTCCAAAGAAACCATGTGATGGAGAACACTGAGGACGGGGCTGGATAGAAAGAGGTATTAGGGCTGAGATGTGAGGCCCCTTCTGAGAACAGGGGCCAGGACATATGCCTGTGACCCTGTCCCAAATTTAACAGACTGTCCTTCTATGAGACTGTCTCCAAACGAGGGTTCAAACTCCCTTAAGGACAAGAATCACAACATAATTATCTTATGATCCCCTTCTCCTTCCCACCTTCCAAGCTAGGGTACATAGTACATCTTATAATTCAATTAACTTTTTTTTTCTAAAAAATGAGAAACAGCTGTCAGATTATCTTTCCAGAACCCACATTTATCTTGTAACTCTGTCACTAGTGACCATCCTTTTTCCTCAGAGGACCTTCCATTTTTCCTCAGGAGAAGCCTAACTCCTCAACGGGACCCTCAGGGACTTTCTGCAGCTGTCCCCGCCAATTCAGTCCCTGGTACAAGCCATGACAGGCAGTGGGAAGTTTCAAGAATAAATTATATCTTGGTGACACTGGCAAAGTTGCTGGTGGGGAGAACGACTTATGTTAAACAACTGAAAATATTGTTGTTAAAATTGTACTGTGTTAAAATTGTATTGTGGGGACTTCTCTGATGGTGCAGTGGTTAAGAATCCACCTGCCAATGCAGGGGACACGGGTTCGAGCCCTGGTCCGGGAAGAGCCCACATGCTGTGGAGCAACTAAGCCCATGCACCACAACTACTGAGCCCTCATGCCACAACTACTGAAGCCCATGCGCCTAGAGCCCGCGCTTCACGACAAGAGAAGCCACCTCAGTGAGAAGCCTGTGCACGGCAACAAAGACCCAAGGCAGCCAAAAATACATAAATAAAAATCAATCAATCAAAAAAAAATTGTACTGTGTATGTACCTACTGAGATGAGCAAAATGGCCCCGTGGGCTGTTCTTGTAATTGGACTATAGGTAGGAAATTAATTAAAGAACAAGCCAAAGGAAGAGATTACATGAGAACCTCTGTTCCTGCTGCTATCGGTCTTCTGTGGGCAAACAAAACGTAGAAGCTGACTCCTAAGCAGCTTACGCGTGCCTCCATCGGGCAAGCTGACCGCCCACAGCCTGCCTGCCAAGGCCTGGAGCTGAGGGTCGGCCGCGGGACCCCATCGTCCCTCTGACCCTCTGTCCTTCCAGGCATGGAGTCTACAAGCTGTTACATTTGCACGTAGTGCTTATGGATCTGGTTGTTATGATTAATTTAAACCCAGAACAGCCTAATGTACCTGCTCAGCCTCGTCTCTTTTCTTCCACCACCCCCCGTACATCCCTCACTCTCATGCCATTCCCAAACATCATGCAATCTCACGCCTCTGCCCAAGTTGCTCCTAAAATGCCCATTCCTTGACTCCAACTCCTCTTCATCCCTTATCGCCCAACTCAAATATCACTTTGCCTGGAAAGTTTTCTCTAATCGCTACAGAGAGAATTAAAGGCCTCCTCATATGTGTTTCCAGGACTCTTATACATGCCTTTAACACAAATCATGGTTGGGCGTTTGCACATCTGGCTCTACTAGACTGTGTACGTCAAGAGCAGAGGCCATGTCCACTCCTCTTTGTAGCCAAAGGGCTTGTACACATTAAGAAGGTAATACTGGGGGCCTCCCTGGTGGCGCAGTGGTTGAGAGTCCGCCTGCCGATGCGGGGGACGCGGGTTCGTGCCCCGGTTTGGGAAGATCCCACATGCCGCGGAGCGGCTGGGCCCGTGAGCCATGGCCGCTGAGCCTGCGCGTCCGGAGCCTGTGCTCCGCAACGGGAGAGGCCACAACAGTGAGAGGCGCGCGTACCGCAAAAAAAAAAAAAAAAAAAAAAAAAAAAAGAAGGTAATACTTAGGAGGAGGGAAGCAACGAGGGAGGGAGGGAGGGAAGGGAAGAAAGGAGGAGGGAGGATTCGTAAGGGGCAAGAAGTGGATTCTACTAGATAGGTTTGACAAAGACAGGGAGAATTTGAGGACCCAGAGAGGAGATACTTCACTGCAGAGCCGGGGCGGGGGGCGGTCCTCACCCTCACCTCTGACGCTTTATCTCCTCTTCCTCGACTCTCCTGTGGACCTCCCTGATATCTGCAGCTACCTGGATATTTGTCACCAACTCAGTGCCACAGAGCAGCAGCTTAGCCAACTTCTGAAAACCAATAAGAATGTATAAAGTTAGAAACATTTGCACAACTGTCTGTAGGTGTTCAATCCAACCAAACAGGAATTAAAAGCTACCTTAAGGGACTTCCCTGGTGGTCCAGTGGTAAAGAATCTGCCTTCCAATGCTGGGGACGCGGGTTCGATCCCTGATCGGGGAAATGAGATCCCACGTGCGTCGGAGAAACTAAGCCCGTGTGCCTCAACTAGAGAGCCCGTGTGCTGCAAACTACAGAGCCCATGCGCTCTGGAGCCCGCGCCACAGCTAGAGAGAGAAAACCCACACGCCACAACTAGAGAGAAGCCCACATGCCGCAACTAAGACCCGACACAGGCAAAAATAAATAAATTAAAAAATAAATATTAAAAAAAATCTACCTTAAGACTTTAAAGCGTAGCATCTACTTAGCAACCTGTTTCCACCAGGACACTTGTGATGTGATGTTACAGCTTACAATTTAATAGCACTCTGCAATTCTGGAGGTACTTTAGTTTATTCTCGTTAAAGGAGGGACCAGCCTATCAGTACGCGGGCATCCTCTCTGGGTACATCTCAGCACTTTCCCCAGCAGACTTCCAAGTGACTGACACTGCCAGGGTCCTTTCTAAGAAGCTCAGCTGGGGATGTGAGACACATAATAATAATTGTCCTCCAATGTCCATTTCCCCCTCTTCTTTTAATAACAGAACACCCAAATTTTAGCTAGGCATTTGACCTCCCAAAATAGATACATCTCCCAACCTCCCTTGCAGCTAGATTGCAATCTGACCAATAACACATGAGCAGAAGTGTATGTGCCACTTCTGAATTGTGCCTTGAAGGGGAAAGGTGTGCCCTCTGCTGCCCCCTTTTTCTCTGTCTCCCAGGCTGGCATGTGATGCTAAAGTATGACGTGGTGAGCAGACGAAGGCAACCTAAGCAAGGGTGGAAGGAGGTGAGGTTCCCAGCCTCAAAGAAACCCCCATCAGCCCTGGACTATTTCTGCTCTGAACTGTTTATTACGTGAACCAGAGAAATAAGCTTCTACCTTGTTTAAGCTAATGTTACGTGGAACCTCTTGCTATAGGTGTTCTAATACAGGAGAGAATTGTAGCCGACTGCACTGACCCCTCCCTCAAAGGCCCAGGAATTTTGCTACTGGTACCCCCCTTCTAAATTCCTCTTGGTAAATTTCACATGCAGTACCTTCCCTCCTGAACTTTTGGTGATGTCATGATTTCAAGATGATAAATCCTCTCAAAAAAAGTTCAAGTATCCTTAGGTTATGCCTGAGTTTTTCCAAGTCTGTTTTGGAATTTACAAATTTTTCAACTCTCGAATCATTTCTGAACTAGGAACTTATAAATATCTCTGCTCCAGGGATTCACTGAAATGATCAGAGACTCTATTTCACCTCATTCTTCTAAGCAAATTTTGAAATACAGTTTTAATGAATACAGAACTGAACCTCCACCCAGCTATCCAGGGTACTCCAGGCCTTTTTTAAACAGCTGCAGCCTTATCACTTGTGCCAAACGGTCTTACATGCATAAGGAAGCAATGGCTTTCCTGTAGTTTTGAGCAATTTTCTATTTTCTACTCAGACAATGCGAACATCAGAAATTTCTGAATCAAGTATTTAAGTCTCAAAGTAAAACAGAAAATGTTACCATCAGATTAACAGACACACCCCTAACATTTTTGAGACCCAGGATGAGAGTTTAAGTGAAGGTCCACATACCATATATCTAAATATTTAAAAATATAATTCAGTGTAATAAACCACTAAATATGTTCTATCCACCTACCTTGGCACCTTCATAACAATTTATAAGTCCTAGTTTGAATTCAGACTACATATCAGAGTTCCTTTCAGAACTTGGTGGCTAGGGGAGAGCCAGTCTCTGGCCACCAGCCTGGAGCCCACCCCATTCTCTTCACACTCCTAGTCCTTCAGATGCAGGCATGTGAATTTCCCAGACCACACGTGCGAGCTCCATCTAAACCCCTGGTCATCCCTGAGGCCTTGTCTGCCCTGAGCAGGACAGACCCTGGGAAGAGGCCCATGCAGGCCTTGAAAGTGGGTTCAGAACCATTTGGGCAGGGAATCTGGAGTTCTGTGACACTCAGAGAGTGATCTAATGGGGGCACTTGGGCTCTGAGTAGACTTGAGGCAAGTCCACTTGAGGCGGTCCATCCAGAGGAGGGCCAGAACAAGACACAGGACCCTCCTCATTACCACTTTTATTCAATGGGCTAGAGGGCCTATCTAGAGCAATAAGGCAAGAAAAAAATTTTTAAGGTATCAAAATTGAATGGAAAAAGATAAAACTGTCATTTTCAGATGATTATATATGTAAAAAAAAACAAAAACAAAAAGAACCTACAGGTAAACTATTAGAATTAATAAATGAATTTGACCAGGTTGCTGGATATCAGATCAATATATAAAACCCAATTGTGGAAAAAAAAAAAAAGAAAAAACAATTGTGGGCTTCCCTGGTGGCGCAGTGGTTGAGAGTCCGCCTGCCAATGAAGGGGACACGGGTTCGTGCCCCGGTCCGGGAAGATCCCACATGCCGCGGAGCGGCTGGGCCCGTGAGCCGTGGTCGCTGAGCCTGCGCGTCCAGAGCCTGTGCTCCGCAAGGGGAGAGGCCACAACAGTGAGAGGCCCATGCACCACAAAAGAAAAAAAACCCAAAAAAACCAATTGTACTTTTACATAATCAACAATGAACAATTATAACTTCAAGAAGAAGTATAGGGACTTCCCTGGTGGTGCAGTGGTTAAGAATCTGCCTGCCAACACAGGGACACGGGTTCAATCCCTGGTCCGGGAAGCAACTAAGCCATGGAGCAACTAAGCCCATGCGCCACAACTACTGAGCCCTCGTGCCACAATTACTGAAGCCTGCACTCCCTAGGGCCTGTACTCCACAACAAGAGAAGCCACCGCAATGAGAAGCCCTGGCACCGCAACGAAGAGTAGCCCCCGCTCGCTGCAACTAGAGAAAGCCCGCACGCATCCGTGAAGACCTAGTGCAGCCAAAAATAAATAATAATTAAAAAAAGAAAATGTATAAAGCATTGCTGAGTGAAATTAAAGAATACTTAAATAAAAGGAGGGATAATTTATCCTCACAGATTATAAATCTCTATATTGGTAAGATATTAATTTTTTCCCAAATTGATCTATAGATTCAATCCGATCTCAATTAAAACCCCAGCTGCTTTTTTTTGGTGGAAATTGAGAAGCTAATTCTAAAATTTATATGGAAATGCAAAGGGTCAAGAACAGCCAAGACCATCTTGAAGAACCACAAAGTTGGAGGACTTACCCTACCAGATATCAAGGCCTGTCGTGCAGCTACAGTAATTAAAATAGTGTGGAATTGGCATAAAGACCTTTGACCAACGGAACAGAATAGAGAATGTAGAAACAAACAAGTAGGCTCACCTGATTTGCAACAAGGGTGCATTGCAATGCAGAGGGGAGAGGATGATCTTCTCTCTAAATGGTGCTGGGTTAATTAAAGGTCCATTTAGAAAACAATGAACCTTGAGCCCCACTTTGACACCACACACAAAAATGGATTCCAGATCCGTTTTGGTCTAAGATTATAGACCCAAATGTAAACAGTAAAACGATGAGGCTTCTAGAAGAAAACTTTAAAAAGTTGGAGTAGACCAAGATTAAACAGGAAACAAGAAGAACTATCATTTAAAAAAACGACTGATAAGATGCAGGACAGGGGCTCCTCCTGCCCAGGTCTTAGGACAGACCTGGTTGTTAATACCTTGATATTGAGAAAGGTAGCATTTTCTTTATACATTTCTCTTCAATGGCAACACTCTTCGTGATTTAAGTCCTAAGCGAAAGGAACCTGGGAAAGCTACTGATGAAAACAACGTTATCTCTCTGGTTTTACACTCAATTTTATACTCTAAAATTGAAAATATACTGAACAGTATATCAGTATTTTCAGGATGATAGCAGTATCTACTACAACAGTATTTTCAAGATTATATATAATACCCTTTTTATTCTACACAGAAACACTCAGAGATCACCAACCTTTAGATGAAGTACCCTAAGTATAAAGGGGTGATCTGGATCAAGAACCCATAATAGTTCAAAGTTCTTTCCACTACAATAAAATATTTTATCCTTGATCCAGTACAGCACAGGTTGTCAATTATTGCTAGATACCTCTATGCTCTATAATAATATTTCAGTAATTTGAATATTTTTTTCTCCCAGTAAATACACTTCAATTTCTGCTAGCAGTGATCTCTCTTCTCCACTTTTATAAATCCCATTTAACTTTTCTAAGACCCAGCTCAAACCCCACTTTCTCCGTGGAACCTTCCCTGACCAGGCCGTCTGGATGAGCTCTTTCCCATATCTCAACGCCCACGGTGTCACTGTGCATGCAATTAATTAAGTAAACGCGGCAGTGTGCCAGTTCCGGCGCGCTGCTTTGAACTACTGTTTATCGCTCCTGCGCCTCTAGCTCCAAGTCCTTTATTCATGTCTCAGGAGCCCTTGTCATCGCCACGGGAGAGCGATCAAAGACTTCCTTTTAGAGTTTATTGGGCACAAGCTCTGCCCTACTCCACAGCTACACCAAGAGGCCCTCGCTCTCCTAGAACTTACAGTTCCACTGGGGACACCGCACGCATACACATCTTCGAAAAGTCATACAAGGCAGAAAAGTATCTAAAATGAAACGAATGGTACAGACGGGAAGTCAAAGGGTTCAACCTGCGCCGCGGAGGAATTAGTGGAAGAGTTGGGAAGTGAGATGGTCTTGAAGTCTGCGAGGAGAGGGGAAAGGGGGAGGGGAGAGGACAGGAGGGAAAAAGAAGGGAGGAGCGGGGCTTGGCACTGTAGCCCACCAAAGGCACAGCACAGGAAGAGCAAAGCCCCAGTCCTACAGGGCAGTCGCGACCCAGTAACTCCCCAGTTCTTACCAGTCTGCTTTCTTCTTTCTGTTTGTAGCTCTTGCTTTGATCTTCTTCCCTCTCCTTCCCGTCTAAATGTTCTCCAAGAGCTTCCCTGTGATGGAAAAAAGTAGAGAAACTGAAGTTACTTTTAGTACTTAGAGTCTATATTTTAAAATTTCATAGTACATCACAGTATATACAAAAATATATTCTATATGGATAAAAATTTGAATACTAAAAAAACACAATCGTAAAAACACTAGAATTAAATACAGGAGAGAACCTCTATTAGAGTAAGATCAAAGTTAGAAAAACAAAAAAGAGTGAAAGGTTTTACTTCCTAAAATTTAAACATTTTAGGAGTTCCCTGGTGGTCCAATGGTTAGGGCTCAGCCCTTTCACTGCCTTGGGCTGGGGTTCAATCCCTGGTGGGGGAACTAAGATCCCACAAGCCACGTGTCATGGCCAAAAAAAATTAACATTTTATCCTTGAAAGTCAAGGGATAAACTGGTAAAAGATATTTGACAAACTTCTGCTCTAAAATAGAATGGGATCCTTCAAATCCATACAGAAAAGACAAAATACCATTAACACAACATTGTAAATCAGCTATACTTAAATTTTTAAAAATTAAATTAATTTTTTTAAAAGACAAAATACCAAATAGGAAAATTGGCAAAGGATGTGAACAAGCAGTTTACAGAAGAAATACAAATGGCAAATAGACATTTGAAGATATGTTCAACTTCACATATAACCAGAAAAATGAAATTGAAAACCCTGTGAGGTATCCTCATTCTCCTTTCAAGAGAAAAGATTTAAAAGTTGATAGTATCTGGTGGGGCAGAGGGTGTGAGTGACCATTGATTCATACTCCATGGGTGGGAATGTGAAGGGTCACAACCCATCCAAAAGGCAATTTGGCAAGACTTTTCCAAATCTTACACGGGCCTCCCGTCTGACTGAACCTTTACGAACTTTCCACAGAAAGCTTTCACAAGTTCAAACAGAAATACGCACAAGAATGATTACTGCAGCACTCTCTCTACTAGCAGGAATGTGGAAACATTCTACATACATGTTAATAGTTGCCTGTTTAAATAACTTGTGAGGCAACAATACAAGAAAATACATTGTAGCCTATTAAAAAAAAATGATGTGCTATGTAGCAGCACAGAAAGATGCCCACAATATGTAAGTAAAAAGAGCCAGCTGTGGAACAATATGTAAAGTATAATATAGATTTTCTTCTTAAAATAGGCTTATACACATATGCACAGGAAAAATCTTGGAAGGATTTATGACCAACAGATGACAGGAATTATTTAAGGAAAGAGAACTTTACTGAGGACTTATAGTTTCTACATTTTTCTATTGCATGAATTTTATAAATAGCACATATGTGTGTATGTGTTAATCAGAAAATAAGACCAAAGATGACGGGGGAAAGATAAGGTTCCAGATTCTGGGCTTCTTTGGGGGAGGTATGGGGGAATGACCCCACCAATACCCACCCCACTTACATGGTGGAGGTCCACTGTCTCCTCTGGCGCACAGAGGCCATGAGGATTCCCAGTTCTGCCTTAAGAAAAATGAAACCATCATCTTATGACTTCAACCATGGTGAAAGAAGCAGATGCCTTTCTTGACTCTTCATTCTTTCTTGACTTTTTCTCTCCCTGACTTCCACCTTCCTTCCCTTTGTTCAAAGGTCAGCACAGCCCTACATCGTGCTACACCATTTCTGAGAGCTGGAATTGAGTTAGCACCCCTCACCCCACTCCCAATCCAGCTGAAACTCTTTTTCCTCGTCATTTCATTCACTTCCATACCCTTATTGAACCTACTCATTGCCCTTACCAGGAAAACGATTTGTTTCATTCTACTCAGGGCTTCAGATATTGCCAGGCTCATGGTGTTCTCATTACCATCCAAAACACACTCACTCACCTGACTTTCTACTTTGACCACCAATTAATTACCACCTCTGTCTAAATAATCCTTCCAACTACTTCCTGGAGCAAAGACCTGTGCTTCAGAAAGAAAAATAACTATGCTACACATTCTTATCATCTAGTTTCAGCCTTAATCCCACTGCTGCCTTGTACTTATCATTTCTGACTGCCTAGCGCCACACTGTCCAGTATGATAGCCACTAACCACATGTGGCTGTTGAGCGCTTGAAATGATCTAAACTGAAATGTGCTATGAGTGTAAAATATGGACTAGATGGATTCTGAAGACTTTCAATAAAAAAAATGCAAAATATCTCAATATGATTTATACTGATTACATGTTAAAATAATATTTTTATATAGTGAGTTCAACAAGATAAATTACAAAAGTTAATTTCACCTGTTCTATTTTTTAATGTGGATGCTAATTTACGTATTGTGTTTCTCTTGGTCGGTGCTGACCTATCGTATTCCCTAACGTTGCCATCCCAGGCTTCTCTCTCCTCAGGTTTGAGCTGGATCCCTCTTTTGGGAAACTGCTTCCCCACCACTGCCACCCATATGGGCTCAGTGGGAGCTGCCATCTTGAATAACCATACCTCCAGGCAAGTCATAGTCCTTTCTCAGGACTTAAAAAATTGAAACGTAATTGATTGTTCGGCTGGGTTTAGAGCTCCAGGTTGAAAACCGTTTTCTTTAGAACTTTGAGGGCATTGCTCATGGTCTTCTGGTGTCCACTGTTGCTACTTACGAAACCAGACGTCACCCTGTTTCGTAATCCTTTCTTTGTATGTGAGAGTCGTCATTACTATTGTCATCGCTGTTCACTCTGGAAGCTTGCAGGACCCTTCTTTCGGGTCTTGGTGTTCTGAACATGCTCAGTGGTGTGCCTGGGGTGGGTCTACTTTCATTCATTCTGCTGTCAGGTGGCCCCTTTCAACCAGGGAACTCAGGATCTTCTGAGAAATGTTCTTGAATTCTTTCAGTGATCATTTCCACCCTTCTGTTTACTCTCTCTTTCTGGATCTAGAAAGCAGATACTAGATCTCCTGGACTAGTCCTCTAATTTTTTTTTTTTTTTTTTTTTTTTTTTTGCAGTACGCAGGCCTCTCACTGTTGTGGCCTCTCCCGTTGCGGAGCACAGGCTCCGGACGTGCAGGCTCAGCGGCCGTGGCTCACGGGCCCAGCCGCTCCGCGGCATGTGGGATCTTCCCGGACTGGGGCACGAACCCGTGTCCCCTTCATCGGCAGGCGGACTCTCAACCATTGCGCCACCAGGGAAGCCCTAGTCCTCTAATTTTTAAAAAATCTTTTTCTCTACTAGTTTCTATCTTTTTTCCTTTTCGTTCTATCTCCCAGGCAATTCCATTACCTTTACTTCCCAACCCTTCTACTGTTTCCCATTTCGACCTTATTTTTAATTTCCAAGAGCTCTGTTTTGATCTCTAGATTATTTTAGTAGCATCCTATTCTTGTTTCATGTTTGCAATTATCTTTTCTTTTTTCTCTGAGGATCCTTTTTTTAAAAACTTTTATTTTTGGCTGCGTTGGGTCTTCATTGTGGTGTGTGGGCTTCTCATTGCGGTGGCTTCTCTTGTTGCGGAGCACAGGCTCTAGGTGCGCGGGCTTCAGTAGTCGTGGTGCATGGGCTCTAGAGCACAGGCTCAGTAGTTGTGGCGCACAGGCTTAGTTGCTCCACGGCATGTGGGATCTTCCTGGACCAGGGATCGAACCCGTGTCTACTGCATTAACAGGAAGATTCTTTTTTTATTTTTAACATCTTTATTGGAGTATAATTGCTTTACATTGTTGTGTTAGTTTCTGCTGTATAACAAAGTGAATCAGCTATACATATACATATATCTCCATATCCCCTTCCTCTTGCGTCTCCCTCCCACCCTCCCTGTCCCACCCCTCTAAGTGGTCACAAAGCACCAAGCTGATCTCCCTGTGCTATGCAGCTGCTTCCCATTAGCTATCTATTTTACATTTGGTAGTGTATATATGTCAATGCCACTCTCTCACTTTGTCCCAGCTTACCCTTCCCCCTCCCCATATCCTCAAGTCCATTATCTACACCAGCGTCTTTATTCCTGTCCTGCCTCTAGGTTCTTCAGAACCTTTTTTTTTTTAGATTCCATATATATGTGTTAGCATACAGTACTTGTTTTTCTCTTTCTGACTTACTTCACTCTGTATGAAAGACTCTAGGTCCATCTACCTCACTACAAATAACTCAATTTCATTTCTTTTTATAACTCAATATGCCATTGTATATATGTGCCACATCTTTATCCATTCATCTGTTGATGGACACTTAGGTTGCTTCCATGTCCTGGCTATTGTAAATAGAGCTGCAATGAACATTGTGGTACATGACTCTTTTTGAATTATGGTTTTCTCAGGGTATGTGCCCAGTAGTGGGATTGCTGGGTCATATGGTAGTTCTATTTTTAGTTTTTTAAGGAACCTCCATACTGTTCTCCATAGTGGTTGTATCAATTTACATTCCCACCAACGGTGCAAGAAGGTTCCCCGTTCTCCACACCATTTATTTCTCCAGCATTTATTGTTTGTAGATTTTTTGATGACGGCCATTCTGACTGGTGTGAGGTGATACCTCATTGTAGTTGTGATTTGCATTTCTCTAATGATTAGCGATGTTGAGCATTCTTTCATGTGTTTGTTGGCGATCTGTATATCTTCTTCTGAGGATTAATGACAGTCATTTTTTCCTTTTTTCTCTCTTTTCTTTTTTATTTTTTGGCCGTGCTGCACAGCATGCGAGATCTTAGTTCCCCAACCAGGGATCGAACCCTGCATTGGAAGCATGGAGTCTTAACCACTGGACTGCCACAGAAGTCCCTGTCTTTCTTTTTTAATTGAAGTAAAATTGGTATATAACATTATCTAAGTTTCAAGTGTACTTAAAGACAGTGTTTTCATTGTGTTTTGTTGTTTTCTTCCTACATGGTCTCAATTTCCTCTAAGTTGCTTTTTTCTGTTTATTCATTTTGGTGTCTACCTTTCACGTTAAACACTTTCTTCAGACGTCTCAAAATCCTTGGCTACCTTTCCATGCTAAGGCGAAAAAGCTTATGAAAGTGCTGAGTGCAAGTGTGTGGTATAACAGTTGTGAACTTCAGTGCAGGACAATCTACCTGAACCATTTCCCGGGCAAACCTGATTTCAGTGTCTTCAAGTCCCTCCTTCTGGGCTGGTCAGATTCTGCAGAGGGATTTCTCCAGTCTCCTGCCTGCAAGGGGCAGGTCCTGCCAGCATTCCAGGAACGGGGAGGGGGAGGCGCTCAGCTCCAGTGTGCATGTGTCCGTGGAATCCCTTTGCTTTTAGTACCATGTCCTTGCCTCCTCTCTGCCCAGCATCCCCCAAACCATGCATCCTCCATTTTACTTTCTCCAAACCTCCGGTCAACTGTGCAAAGTGGGAGAAAGGTTCTTGACATCTATTAATTTTCCAATCAATTCTCCTTAGTTTAGTTCCTTCTTCACCCCTATCCGGGTAAACCTGATGCTGCCTTTTGGAGGTTTATTGCAGAGGAAATGAAGGGGGCTCTCAGCTTTCCTCACTCCTAGTTTATATTTTCATACTCTTCAATCTGCTAAGCCATTTACCATCTGTCTATATACGTCCCAGCTTCCAAAATGTTGTTGCTATTGAGTCCCCCTGTTTTGCTTGACTATGTGGGTTTATATCATTTTTACTTAATCCCTTTAAATCTCATTTTTGATAGAGATCCTAGGTAAATGCTTGTGTTCTATCCACCATCTTGACTCAGAAGTGACATCTCTCAGGAATTTGAAATGTCAACTGAAAAACTAGAGATTGAGAGTTTTGGGTGCTTTAGCCATTAATCTTATTCTTTATCTTCATATGACATTTCATTCTGTTAACAGCTTCCCCTCTAAAACTACAACTCAATGACCCACCGAGATATAGGCAGTTAGGGCAGTGGGCACCATAGGAAATCAAGGAGCCCAAGGCTAATTTTAAAACAACACAACTGACTAAAGTCGGTCTGTTTTTTATTATCACCCTGTGCCAGCAACAGAACAATTCATAAAACACTTCTTTCTGAAAAATCTTTTGTTAATCTAAGTTCCAAAAAATTGCTGCAGTACTGTTGATTTTTAAATCTTTTTTTTTGTAATTTTTGTGGGTTTTTTAATTTTTTTAATTTATTTTTGGCTGCTTTGGGTCTTAGTGGCTGCACTTGGGCTTTCTCTAGTTGCGGCAAGCAGTGGCTTCTCTTGTTGCAGGACACAGGATTTAGGAGTGCGGCCTTCAGTAGTTGTGGCATGTGGGCTCAGTAGTTGCAGCACGTGGGCTCTAGAGCACAGGCCCAGTAGTTGTGGCTTAGTTGCTCTGCCGCATGTGGGATCTTTGCGGACCAGGGATTGAACCCCTGTCCCCTGCATTGGCAGGCGGATTCTTAACCACTGTGCCACCAGGGAAATCCCTACTGTTTTTTAATAATATATATGTAAGCGTCAATATAGCACCTTTCTATTTCTTATCCTTGAAGGAGGAAGTTAATTTGTAGAACTTGCAATTATACAGTTGGTCTCTGACACACAGACTCAGCTACGCATAGGACTTAAAAAATTGTGTTTTGAGAGCACATTTGAAATGGTTCAGAACTGTCCCAGCTCACTTCAGCGCAGGGCACGTCCACAACCCCCCAGGTACTATATATCCCAGCAGATTAGGGATTTGACATAAACAACACTAGCCCAGTTATTAGAAACATGAAGAAACTGAACCTGAGTTACTTCTATTCTGTCATTCTATACACAATTCATTCTCTAAGTCTTGCAAATTCACTCCTTTGGGAACATTTCTTCATATGCTTTTTTCTTCCTTTTTTCCCCAAAACACATGTAATTTTTCTTTTGGCCACGCTGTGGGATCTTAGTTCCCCAACCAGGGATCGAACCCAGGCCCTCAGCAGTGAAAGTGCAGAGTCCTAACCACTAGACCACCAGGGAATTCCCTACATGTAATTTAAAAGTATTCATTGGGACTTCCCTGGTGGCGCAGTGGTTAAGAATCCACCTGCCAATGCAGGGGACACGGGTTCGAGCCCTGGTACGGGAAGATTCCACATGCCATGGAGCAACTAAGCCCGTGCGCCACAACTACTGAGCCTGCGCTCTAGAGCCCGTGAGCCACAACTACTGAAGGCCCCGTGCCTAGAGCCCGAGCTCTACAGCAAGAGAAGTCACCACAATGAGAAGGCTGCGCGCAGAAACGAAGACCCAACGCAGCCAAAAATAATTTTTAAAAACATATATAAAAGTATTCATCCATTACTTCTTTCTCATTTTGTATTGTAAATTTTATTTTTATTTTTTAAAAATTACCGGCATGGTAATATAACAAAGTTCAATAAAAGAAAATGTTCATTGTCTGCTTTTCTTTTCAGGCTATTGTTATTATCTGTGTTTTAGAAATTACCTGCTCCAGGCGTCAAATTCATTAGGTACGCTACTGCACCTCACTTATTTGTTTTTCTACCAGCCTCAACTGGCCATTCTATCTTATTCTCCTTGTCAGCGTTTCCTCTTCCATCAACTTCTAAATGCTGGGCTTTCTTAAGACTTAGCCATGAACACTTTTCTCATCCCTTTTTAATCCTCTTTCCCAGTGTAATTTAATTCATTCCTATGGTTTAAAATACAATCATAATGCTGCTGACTCTTTGCACTGGTCCCTCTAATCCAGATCTCTCCTGAGTTAAGACCCATACCCAACTGCCTAGTGGACATCTCAATTTTAATGTCTTACAAAATTTGACTTCCCTTAATATGGACAAAACCAAACCTTTGATTTTCAACTCCTGCCTTACTGCCCCCATCACTGTCTTTACCGTCTCAATAAAAGGTACTGCCATCTATCTACCCAGCTGTTCAAGCCATTCTAGCTTTTCCCCTGCGTTTCATCAGCATGTCCAATCAATCAGTAAATCCAGTCAATTTCAATTCCAAAATATGTCTGGAGTGTATCTGCTTTATCTCCAAACCACTGCCACTAACTAGTTCAGACCAACTGCATCTCTCACCTGGACAAATACAACTGCTTCCTAACTGGACTCCTTACTTTCACTTCTGGCTCCTCCAAACCATTCCCCAAAGAGCAAGCAGAGTGATCTTAACATACTTAGAAATTTGAGAAATTCTCACACTAGGTCCTTGGCCTGTGGGTAAGAGCTATCATCATGTGGAAGGTCAAATGGACACTCCGAAACTTCACCCGAGTGCATGAAAAAGCAGTATTGTCAACTGGGGGAGATGGTGGGGATTAGTGTCACCCTTAGGGATCTCAAGGATTTGGGAGTGGTGGTGCCTATCAAATCTCCATTTAATTCACTGGTCTGGTCCCTGCAAAAACTGGATGGATCCAAGATAATGTCAATTACTGCAAGCTCAACCAAGCAGCAGTCCTGATCGCAGCTGACATGCAGGTCGGGTGTCTTTGCTACAGCAGGTTACTGTGGCCTTAGGGACATGGAATGTAGCCACTGATTGGGCCAAATGCATTATTTTCTACCTCAATCAGGAAAAAGGATCAGGAAGTTCACATTTACGTGGAACGGATAATGTATACTCACATAGGCCTCTCACTCACAGAGCCATGTTAACTCTCCTGATCTGTCAAAATATAGTCTGAATAGATCAGGACCATCTGAATATCCCACAGAACATCACATTGATCTATACATCAGGGTTGGCAAACATTGGCCTATGGGTCAAATCTGACCCACCTGTTTTTGTATGGCCCACAAGTGAAGAATGATTTTTACATTTTCAAATTTTTTTTTTTTTAAGATCAAGATGAATAGGCAGAGCGCAGAGGATTTTAGGGCACTGAAACTATTCTGTACAATACGGTAATGGTGGAAACATGTCATTATATATCTATCAAGATCCATCAGTTGTAGCAGATGTACCACTCTGGTGGGGAAGGTTGATAGTCGAGGAGGTTATACATGTGTAGGGCTAGGGGGTATATGGGAAATCTCTGTACTTTCCACTCAATTTTTCTGTGAACCTAAAACTTCTCTAAAGTATGAAATTTATTAATTTAGAAAAAAAGATCTAAATATGAGGGATATTTTGTGACACATGAACATTATATGAAATTCAGATTTCAGTGTTCTTTAGTAAAGTTTTATTGGAACCCAGCCACATCACTTTAGGGCCCTTGTGTCCAAAGGCCAGCAGACAAGAAGAGAAGCACCATCTTGGCAGGGCAGCTGACCGTGACCAGCAGGACAAGGTATAAGTGCTGTCACACTGAGAGGGTGTTCAGGGGGTCACGCAGGTTCACCTTTGTACCCCCTTAAGACAAGGCCACTCTGTCTGTGCATGGACAGGTGCGGCAACCCCGGCCTGAGAACGGTGTGGTTATCAGCCTCAGAGCCTGCAGGAAAAGGGTGTCACACACCCAGATAAGCCACTGAGACCAGAAGAAGTGATAGCCGAGGTCCACTCCATAACTACTTGTGGAAGGAAGGCAGGCTGGGAGGAAGGAGGAAAGAAAGACCTCGGCGGGCAGGTCATGGAGCCCGCCTCTTCAGGGTATGGCCCACAGTGCCTGGCGCAGCAGGCGCTCCATGAACATGCTGGAGGGATTATGATTTCCGTCTTTGACTTTACTAGTGTGTTCAATGTTTTAATATCCCATGCTTTGTTTGAACCTTCTGGTAGAAATGTTTTCTATCTTAACAAGAAACAAGGCCGGCTCACACGTAGGGCACGCCGCCCCCTCACCACAGGGGCTCCGGCCCGGAGAAGCCACCCCCTCATCCCCGCACCGCGTCACCGCACCCTGGGCGCTCCTTGGCGGGACCCGCCCAAACCCAGCTCACCGCCTCCGAGCTTCCAGGCGCGCCGCGATGCGGAGGCGCCGGGCCTGGATCCGCTCCTGAGGGTTATCAGAATGTATCGAGGGCCCGACAATCGGAGTGGCTAAATTCTCCTTCTCCTCCAGGACCCTCAGGGATCCCGGCGGATTCATGGCAGGTGCCTCCCGCCCCCAGGCAGCTAGCTCTGCCTGGACCACCGCCGGACTACCGCCTTGCTGCTAACAACAAGCCGTTGCTAACAACAAGTCGTTGCTAACAACAAGCCGTTGCCAGGGAAAAAGTCACCTAATCCGCAGCTGGCGTGGTTGCGCGCGCATCCCCTCAGGCTCTGCTCACTGGTGTTCCGAAAGCTATATCCCAGCTTGGGGCTTTATTCCTTTCTCCTGCAATTCGGGTAATCCCCACGAAGGCCCGGGGGTATTAACGGAGGCTGGAAGATTTAAGAGCTGCACCAAGTTGGGATTCGTCACTTACTGACCCTGATGATTGATTCTTCATTCATCAAATAAATATTCCTCAAAATCATATTCATCAAATATAATCGAGTGCCTACTCTATGCCAATCACTGTGCTAGCGCTGAGGATACAAGCGTTGTCCTTTCCTCATGGAGCGGGTAGAATAGTACGATCGCTCGGAAAGTTTGAACTAAAGTATACTGTATCCATCTACTCGTCGTCCATTCATTTTTGAGCTCCCATTGATACTTTGTGCATTCGGCCCCTATGTTCTCTAGAATATATCCATCAAGGAATTGTCTTCTGTAGCGGTTTTCAGTAGGGCTGAAACCTAGGACAATCCCACCATCACCACTCGCAATCACAAACTTAGGAAAAGGAGAGCAGAGGAAAATGGTACGGAAGGCAGGGGTTGGGGGGAGTGAAAGTTAAGTGCACAGAAGCACGATTAAACTTTTGAGGAGTCCCTTAAGAGGCACCATTTTGTGTGTGTGTGTCACATCGCCAACGAAAAATTCATAGTGCTCTTACTGAGAATTAACATCCTTTCGAAAACAAGCTGGATAACATTTGGCAGAATCTTATCCCACTGGCCTGAGGTTAACTCGGGAAAGGGCACTGGAGTAGTAAGAAAATGCAGGTCCTAATCCTAGACCGGCCCTGCAACCTTAGGTATGCCACAACTTCTTGACCGTTTTCTCAGCTGTACTGCCTGCCTACTCAAATCACAGGCAATTGTGAGGCCAAAGAAGATAATCGCGTGGTGAATAAGACCTACCCAGAGGCAAATGGAGTTTTCTTTTTTCTTTTTTGCTTTCTTCATGAGCCTTTACTGGGTGTTCTGGGGGCAAGGGAGAGGTCCAGCCGCATAGAAATGAGAGGGGGTGGGTCTCAGGATGAACTGCTGGACTCCGTGATGCTCTTGGAATAAGTCACATCTTTACGTAGCCGCTGGGGGGGTCCTCTCTGGGTCTCTGGGGGTTGATTCCTCTCCCCACTTCAAGGGACCCTCTCGGCCTTGGCTGCCCAGAGGAGCCTGGTCCAGGAGGGTCTCCAACTGCAGAGATGGGGTGACTGGGCCTGGGGCTGGGGCAAGATTTGGGAGCCAGATGCCGCTTGCGGGTGGGGGGCCGGGGGAAAGAGATCGAATAGAAGCTTTGGCCCTTCTGATTCTTGCTGGGGATGTCCAGCACCTTCCCCTCCACAGGCCATGCCTCACTCTTCCTTGGGGGCCCTCCGGGGCTGGTATAGGGCATTGCTGTAGAGTGGATTCCCTGCGTCTCCGTTCCGGCAGCGGCGGCGGCCCCAGATCCGGGCGCCCAGAGCAAAAGCAGCCACGGCCACGGCCCCCGGTCACCAGCAGCGCGGAGAGTCCTGGGGGGCTGTGGTGGTTTGTGGGCGGTCTGACTGGGGGCGGGGCACGGTGGGAGGAGGGCGGGGCTGGAGGTGGGATCGGAGTTTTCTTTTTTAAATTAATTTTTCCAAGTGTACAAGTGGTAGGGAGATTTAGGAGTGCCAAAATCTTGGAGCAGTCAAGAGTCCAACACCTGCCTGGATCCTTGTCCCATATCTAGCTGGGGTGAGGAGTCTGGAGGGCGGGGGAGGGGAACGAGTTTTCTTCGGGCCTCAATCTCTCTCCTTTAGTTGTGACCTCCAGCTTTAACCTTCCCTAGGGGCTGAGGAATCAGAGGCAAGATATAGTTCTGACCCCTAACTCCTCTAGGTCCCGGTTCATGTCTCCACCACCTGTGAGAAGAGACACAAGCACAAGCGTGTGTGCCTGTCTACGGCTGGGAGTAGGATGCCACGAGAAAGTCAGTGGGAATCGGCGGTCACACGAGAGATGGGAGAGAGAGCAAAGGTACCATGAAGACTCATAGAGCGATCAATAAGCTGCTTGGCCTAAAGCCAGACATTTTTTGTGATAAGGAATCTGACTCCCTTTTTTGCTGTTTGAGCTTTTAAGCCTCATGCCTTTTCTCCCCTTTGCTCCACATCTGGGCAGCTGACTTAAAAAAAAACAAGAACAAAAAACCCTGGGTGCTCTCTCCTTTGGTGGGAGGTTCTTACTGTGTGTGCTGGGTACCCTCATCCTGGCCCTACCTCCCAACCATAACAATACCCCAGGCCAGCCTCCTTTCCTGGCTCTCTCCAGACATTTCCCAGCCAGCTGGGAGGTCTTTGCTGCTGTCACAGACAGCCTCAATTATATAAATAACAAACCTTTTTCATAGGTGTGGAAAAAAAGACACTCTCATTCACTGCTGGAAAGACACCCTTTAGGAAGACAGTGTGCCAGTAGCAACAGTTTAAATAAGCATATGCACTGAGTAGGCAATCCCACTTAAAAGAATTATCCTTGAGAGATAACAGATCTAGGCTATAGCCCCATGGGGCCAAAATTACATCAGTAATTTTTTAAAGTTTATCAGTAGCTAAACCCAAGCTGGTTGCCCCTGCTGAGTGTCAGGCCGGTGCTAGGTGTTTGAGGTTTGCATTTAGAAGGGAGGGGATAACTGCTACTGCGACCAAGAAGTTCGGAGAGCAGGGGATTAAGAGCACATTAAGCCAGGGAATTAGCCTGGGTTAAAATATGGGACATTTCCTCCCTCACCTTCTTTAAACCTGTTACAGAAGAAAATTTTAAATGCCCACTGCCAGAACTGGGAGATCAATTCTGATGTTAAAAAAATAGGAAATATTCTCCTCAGAAGCCATGTTAGAAAATATGAGTTTTTATAAGAGCTTATGGTTTGTTCACATACTAAAGTTTAGGTGTGTTAAGTGTGGGTTATTAAGCTCTTGTGGAATTAGCCTGGGAAATTAACAGCATACATTAACAATCTTTCTGTGGGAAGATGTTTTTGAGTATGAAACCACCACCTTACAAGCTAATATAAGTGTGATCCAGTTATTGTGAGAACAATAAATATTGCACAGTACCCAGTTCGGGGAGAGTCAAGAGCTGTATATTATGAAAAGCTGTTACTGCCACGTTCCTAGTACTCTGCTCTCTGAAACAAGTCACAGGACTACAGAACACCCGGGAGCTGATCAAACAAAACAAAACCTTTTAATGTTTTGCTCTACATTAACCAATGATTCTCTGAGACAAGGGACTGGACATTATTTTTCTCCCCATAGCTCCCCTCCCCTTTTGCACCTGCCAAGGAAAAGCAAAGAAGACAATCTGAAAACAATTAAAAGGATTTAAAAATCATTTTCTCTTTACTTTTATTACAATAAATATCAGTAACAGAATTAAACAATTTTAAGTTAAAACCTACTGCATTACTTTTGTGTTTCACGGCAGCAGAAATAAAACACAAATCCAGTTGAAAGGGCAAGGCTTCCAGAATCCAGTGGCAAGAAACAGTCAAGGTCTTGATTATCTGGGCTAGCAACAGGATCACCGATGACACAATACTAATGGTGAAACGCACCGTTGTGCTCTATTTGCACATCGAATTCTCTAAGACTTCACAACATTCCAGCTAAGGAATTTAAGCAAACTGTGAAGCCTCATTTCCCATAAGAGCTAGATTCCCCCCCCCCCCCATCAAGCCCATCAAGCCCAAGAGCACAACTGCTCCAGGGGCTGCCCTCTGGCCAGGAATGGGCCCATCATCATTCAGACCCAGAAGCCTCAACTCTGGTGGAAGCAACCATCTTTCTCAAAAGCTTTCTGGCTCACACAGTCCCTGGTGAAAGGGAAGGGGAAAGTGACGTATGTCAAGGGCCTTTCTTGGGGACTTAGATGAATGGAAAGTAGGAAAGACTATGGCTCCAGATAAGGAAGAGGCTTCACAGAGTTATGGGCTACATGCAGGTTTAGTCAACATGAAGAAACAGTCTAGTGAAGGCTTACCATCTTGCTGATAATCAAGAGTAGACTGCATGTATATACGAATATATCATACATATATGTGCACAGAGAATATGTGTACATATTAAATATGCATATATACACACACCACACATAACCAGATAAAATAAATGCTACATTATTCGCTATGAACACAGCAAGTGCTAGACAGACCAGTTACTAACATGTTCAATTAAACTACTTGAAAGGGAAAATAAGACTTTGCGCTCCTTTCATCTTCTCTAATATATTCCACTTGTAGCAAACACATTCCAGTTACTTAAGTGGTATTGTTTCTAGGTACCTGAGAAGGGATGGAATCAGAATACTACAGAAAGCAACCTGCAACAGGACCAAGCTAAACAAATCAATAATTGATTCTGCCAGGATTCCTGCAGCCTATTCTTAGTCACAGGGCATGAAACCTTACTCAGAAAAGTATCGATTTCATTTCCTACAACTGGCTACAAACTTAATCTATTCTGTTAGATGGGAAGGGAAAGGGAGAAGGCAGGCAGCAGGGAGTTTACACCTCAGCAGTTGCCCGCTGCCTTCCCCTTTACCCACAGGAAATGGGTACTTTAAAAAACAAAACGGAAATTTGGAGTTTAATACTGAATTCTGCTTTCTTGGCACATTCCAGAAAGAGGAAATGATTACACGTAGCTGGGTCTTTGTCTCCTGAATGGCTGCTCTAATGGGATAAGTTATATAAACAAAATAACCTACAAAAAATATTCATATTGTGGGCAGTCTTAATTAGTACTTATTAAACTAAGTCTGATCCTGAATGATACCAGTAATTCAAACAGATTCATAATGCAGCATTCACAGATCTCGTAAAATAAAACAGGATCCTCCTATAACCTGATTAGTAACATCAAGTACTAAACTCAACATGCTTCTGGCCAAGAACTTACTCTTCAGAGATTAAAAAGTGCTTCTCAAGAATATCAGAATCTAGAATTCATGGTAAATTGTCTGTTTCAATAAAAAGTCAGAATCAATTCCTATTCTAATTATTACCCATAGAAACTTCTCAAGAGAAGCCCTTAGCCTAAGAGCCATAAGGCATCCACAGCATTTAGCCACTCCTTGCATCTTCACTACTGTCTCTAATTACAATGTAGCATTAGGTACACCATGGCCATGATCCAATTCACATGCTTTCAAAATAACACTCCTCTGATTGAACCTAGCTTTCTAAGAATGATTCTATGGAGAAGACAATGTTAATGGCCTGTGGGAGACAATACTTCTGTTGTGTCCAAATGGACTCTCCTCAAGACAAGGCTTTGTTAAATTATTCTAGAATCACTCCATGTGCCATTTGCCAATTCTGGGGACCGGGCCTTTCTGACCAAATGCAACACAACCCCCTCACTCAGGCCACCTGTGAAAAAGGCTACAAACGGCAAAACTTCTTTTGCTACCCAAAATATTAGCTCATTTAAGATCTGTCTGTAAGAAGAGCAGGTCTCTGCTTAAAAACAATCAATCAGCTAGATTACTATCTCTTGCATTTTTATTAAAAAGGAAAGCATTACTAGCATGTTTAAAAGGTTACGTTTATTTTGCACTGTAGAAACCCTGGAAATAAATTAGCCAGTAAATCCAATTCCCATGGCTTCACACAAAGGAAGAAGTAAACACATTGCCACTTTCTCTGGAAAAGTTAGACAACCACGATTTACCATATACCCTAAAGTAACTGCCTGCCAATAAGTCAGTCATTTGCACCACTGTCAACGATGAAAAGTAAAATATACAAATCACATGGGTTACATAATTAATAAAGGAAAATCAGAAATTTACTTAAGCTTCCTAAAATGTACAGGGCGTCTCGCTTTCAAGTTTCACAGTGATTAATTTAACACCATTTTACTGTTAAAACTGTCACTTAAAATGTACATGTCAAAGTGCTTCAAATGCAGCATACTAGTTAAAATTCTTCCTGGAAGGTTCAACTACTGGCAGCTCACTTAAGGTTATTCACCCACAGGGTGTTCAAGAATGGGCATGCTGCCTTACAAGGACACCTCATAGGACAAAGAAAATTCTAGTCTGACTTCACAAATTTCCTATAGAGTGCTCAGGCAAGTCCAGAACGGAGGTCATGATAAAGGCCACTCTGAACGTAAGAATCAACACAATCAAAGATTTCTGTATCTGTTTTTGGCTTATTTGGGGACCTGACATCAAATGTTCTAGTCCATCAGGTTTACTTTGTTCCCTCTGGCATGTTCCCAGTCCTTGACTAGTCAAGAGAGATAAGGCAATCGAGGAGATGTGAATGTGGCGAGATCTAGGGGCGACAGAGCAAGTGGGCGTCTCTGTCCTAGACAGTGGCTAGTTAAAAACCCAGGTGAAGAATGAGCAGGACGAGTTACAAATAGGCTTCTTGTTAAAATATAAAGGGGGAAAGTAGCCTTTGATTCAAACACCTTCAGATTATCTTCTTATCCTCCATAACTTAGAGAATCAAAGTCTGCTTTGGAAAGCAAGGTACATTCCAAATGTTTTTAGACTGACTACAAAATAAAATAATTCTTTGAAAACTGAACACTTAGGAGTCTTTCAAATTCACATTTGAACTTGTAGTTAGGAGAGGAATGACTAAGTTGTGACACTTTTAAACTGTGCACTGCAGTAGGATCACTGCGCACTAAAGTGATCTCTTCTTCCCCTTAAAGTGGATACTATGCCTGCTTTCTCCTTTGCATGTTCCCCCAATGCCCAGGCTCTAGGTCATGACCAATATTCTTTTGGTAACTATTTAGAATTTGGGCAACCCTAGACATACACTCCTCTTCCCAACAGCTCTATATTTAAAAAAATGAAATGCTGGTAATAGTACTATAACGTTCTAGGCCATAATCAGCATTGAACCTTCTTTTAAAAATTACAATTAAAAGTAATTTAACCATGATATTATTAAAATGCCAGGGGAGACTATTTAGTTCTTTATGTGGAAGTTATTCACTCTATTACCCTTAAGACTAGAACCCATAAACTATGTCTATTACACATTAAGGGAGGAATGTTGGTTAAATTGTGGCAATTTTAAACTGTACGTTACACTAGGATCATGAATGCTATTGAAGGATCATAAAAGGCAGCATTAACATACTCAGGTATTTTTTAAGATTTTTCTAATCCATGCCCCCCTCAAATATAGGGGAATTACTTTCTGACAAGCATAAAGGATATTTTTCATACCATAACCTGAAAAGAAACTTCTTACAGGTCTAGGTAATTTTGGTCAGAAGAAACACAAAGCAAACCTCTGGCCTGGCTAAGGCACTCTATTCTGAAATGTACAGAAAACATGCATGTATGACCAATCATGCCACTGCTCCCCAAAAGGCAGCTCAGCGTATGCTGGGAGAAAGGCTGGGGTGTGAACGCACTCCAAAATATCATGCATAAGCCTAAAAGATATTTTGTACTTCGGAAATGTTATGATAATTGGCAATGATGTAAATTCACAAGAGCTCTTTGTAATGAAGTCCTGCTTCGGCTGCTGTATCACTACATAACAAATGGGGACTTTCACGACGCACTTCAAGACAGCAGACTAACAAGAAAAAGGGTCAACAGTACACTGAAGATCCACAAGTCCACAGTATTCTGTAACAGTTAATTACTCACTTTTCATCTTTTATCTTCTTGACAGCCATCTTTCATCAAACGATGCCAATAAAACTGACTATAGCATAATTCTTAACCACCATTGGGAAATATGTTATAACGTATAGGCACAAAACAATTTTCAAATAAACCTGATGCAACAGAAAAAGAGCAGAAACACACTTTGAGGTAAAACAGCCCCAAAATTACAGGACATGACCCTATGCCAGAAGTAAAGGGTTTCTGTTGTTGTTGTTGTTTTTACTATACTGTACATGGTAAAGAAAGCCTGTGGTCCACATCTGTCATTTTATAAATATTTATCAGTTCTTTTATAATACAGATTAACCTCATTTTTGTATACAAGGTCAACAAAACAATAAAATGATTAGCTCAGAACCTTAAAACAAAGCTTTGTTCCAGGCCCAAATTAACACTTTATCCAGTTCAATTTTACAGATGACACAGAACAAGGTGTACAAAAAATAGTTACTTTTACTTAATTAGTTCATTCTCTGACCTCCATGACAGCAATTTATTAGCAAACATGAAATCACTACCCATATTTCCCTTCATCAATTTCTCACCTATTTTCAGTGTTCATTTTTGTCTCAGAGAAAGTCACCAACTATACCTCAACCTTTACAATTTTTTAAAATGAGTAAAGAACCATGTGTTAGCTCCTTGATGCCTCATTTCTAATGACCTGAATGACAATGATTAGACTTTACACATTTAAAAACTGAAATATCAATTAGAGTTATTTTTACAAAGCAGACTAAAATCCAACAGAGGAATACACTATAATTAAATTTGACGATGGTCACATTCACAGATAAATAACGATTATGGATTTAATTACATATCAACACAGTGGTGCCTATTTTATCCAAGTGCAATCCATCCAAAAAAAAGGGTTTAAGATACACTCTTCATTCAAGCACAAACTCCATTCAGTGGAAAATAAAAGAAAATCAGCCAGTAAACTTCATCACCACCAAATTAAATGGAGACAAAATAAAAAGAGAAATAGAATATCCACATTCATGGAAAGGTGTGATCATAAAACAACCATATTAAAGTCAAAGAGATTTTTATGTTTGTCAGTAAACCTAAAAAATTACTCCAAGTCACATAAAGGGAACACATACTCAGTAAGGCATATATATCAAAAATTTTCTTCAAGTGGGGAAGTGAGCAAGTTGGGGAAGAGAGAATTTCTATTTCCTTATCCTGTATGAAATAAAAAACACAGCACTCTCTTCCACAGAAAAAGACAGAGGGAGAGAGGAAGGACAAATTAAATCAGAAAACTAATTTCATAGTGAGGTTCACAGTCGTAATTTCGTAGTGAGGTTCATGAGATTCCTAACTCCTAAGAAAATTTTTCTTATAAGGAAGTATATCTGTGTTCTTCACAAGTAATTACTGTAAGACTGGGACTGTCACATGCATTCATATGATCATAGTTCATAGGCACCAAATCTCAGCAACTTGCAGCTGAGGGGGAAAAATGCCACATTTAAACAATGAGCCATGCCAATGAGTGAGCTGTAATTACAATCCATTCTCTACTAAGTCCCAAGAGAATATTTTTCTTTAAAAGAAAATTAAACCATTTATCAAGATCCGTTCCATAACAGAGAATCAGAATACTAGCGAATCTAAATATATATATACACACACATATATATATATATTTTTCTTTTTTAGCTCTCTCAGCACATGAGGACAAAAGGCATTTCCATGGGAAAGAGAAACCAGTATTTGGCAACTGTATATTGTTTTGTAATCATTTGGCATGTCTCGCTGAAGGTGACTTGCTCTTATCTTTTCCCTATGTTGGATTTGGGCTATTGATAGCTTCCATAGCTAAAGACCTACTACTAGGTACCAAATATGAAAACATATTGGGTCTTCTGAATGTCATCAGTGTTCCTAAACAAATTTGGGGGTTTTAAAAATAAAAACCAAGGCATCTTTAACTCTGTATAAACCAAAACATTACGGACTCCTGAAGCTAAAATTACTAGGAACATTTTGCTGGTCTAATGTATATTATGTTTAACCAAAACATCACATGGCTTTATAAAAAACAAAATAAAAGCAGCTGGGAGTTAGTAGGTCCAAAATTCCACAAGTTCAGATCATACGTATCACTCCTGCTGTCCAAGTACCACACACACTGAGTTCCCATGTCTGGTAAGCAGATCAATTTAGTTCAATGGTGATGGATGAAATATTTACAAGCATCTTATTTACAGTACTTCTTTCTGTAGATTACAGGCCAATATTCTTTTCTTCCATTCCTAGTCAATCCGAGTTTGGTTTCCTCAATGAGAAGGGGTAAATCTGAAAATGGTTGCTCAGCTGCTTTACCTACAGAAAACCAGAACATGAGGCAATGACAAATACATACGTAATTTTTTTAAAAAAGCATATAGAATTCACCCTCTGGAGACAACAATTTACTGGCATGGCAAAAACCATCAGAAATGAAGAGGTTTTTCTGGACTAGGATAGCTGCAGAGCTAGCTGGCTGAATGAGTACCAGAACTACCCTGGGAGAGTTAGGACTTAAACTTGGGTCTGCGCAACTCCAAAATCTAGTCTTTCCAGAACCCTCCAGACCACACAGCCTTACATTCAAATCTACTGAAAAATTATAGGGTTAGTTGACTTATAGTACCTATCAGATCAAATATTTACATATATGGTTAGAGTCAATGTTCACCTTCTTGTAACACTTGTAGGTAATCATTCCTAATCTGATGAAACAGTATAAAACTAGATCTGCAAATTTTTGACAGTTTAAGCCATATTAGTTAGGGTATCCCTAGTGGGTAGGCAAAAGCAAGGTAATGTGCCAGTTAGCAAATATGGTTTATTTAATCCTTCTTATTTCCATTTTTCTTCTTAATATTTACATTTCAATAGTTCAAGTGAATGTTTTTGTGTGGTCTAACAAGTTTTATCTTCTGGTCAGAAGTTGTAGAAGTGTTAAGAGAGCAGAAAGACAGACCAAAAAAAGACGCTCCTGGAATTTTTTTCAGTTAGCTTGAGCTTATATTTATTTTCCAGATTTTTAACAATGAAAATGTACTGCTTTTGTAATTTAAATGTGTTTTGGTTTGGTTGGGAGTGTGTATATGGTTTTCTAAAGATATGCTTCTGAGGGTTATAAAAAGTTAAAACAATTATGAAAGACACTGGTTGCTGTGCTCTACTTCATGCATATGACTGATGAAATATCAGAATAAAGGCCTCAGAGCGTTGATATAAAGCATATAACGTTAAATTTGCACAAACAAAAACATAAATGATTATGTCTTCATGTCACAATTCATAGACTTATCATGGTTTCTTTCACCTATTTTGTTCCAACAAATGTGGGCTACTTTGGGGAGAAACACTAAGGGAAGAAACATATGCAAGGTATAAGAAGTTGTTATCAAGCATGACAGGTGCCCCCGTTTTAAAAATATGTCTGACAATACAGAAGTAAAGACATTTTGTTTCTCAAACTGATTCACAGCAGGGTTCCTTTCAAAACAAACATACCAAATAGAAGTATTTTTAAAGCCACAGAAATATGAATATCCTATCACATGACCCGATTGCTATGAAATTATCCTCAGGAAAAAAGCAAATGAAGGAAAAAAATATTATTCCAGATAGTTCACTTCAACTTTATTTATAATAGTGAAAATCTGGAAACAACCTAAATGATTAAAATAACTGAGTCATGGTTAAGTAAACTGATAATTATTAAGTAATCTCCTCAATGGAATATTGTATAGCAATTCAAAAATCATAGTTATGAGGCCATGCTAAGATATGTAAAATAATTAGAAAAGAATATCACAGTGTGAGGAAAGGAAACTAAACTGCATGGTTCTGATTTTCATTTTATTATACCTATCTTAGTCCATTTGTCCTGAAACCCGTTTCTTATTTTAGAAGAGAATATTAAGGTTTGCAGAATACTTCTTAAATCTACTCTCTTCTATATTTCCCCTTATAAAAATGCCCCTGAAGCTAGAGAAGCAAGCATAGAAACAGACAAACAACAAATAAGATGGTTTTGTCCTGTATATAATTAAAAGCACAAAGGAGTTTATAATTCTTTACCAAGAAAATGGTTTACAATTCTTCTCACTTATAAACAAGAACTAATTCCTCACAATAATTATCTAGCTTTGAAATTATTTGTAGTTACTACGACATATTAATTACAGAAATGATATATGGCATCACGCACCTGGATATTATCCAAAATTTAGAGAATATCCCAAAATTCTTCCAGCTACTATATTAAGCAAGTTTCTTCTGAAATTCTCTCTCACCTCACTATTTAAGAATCAAATGGAACCAATTTTGCTCTAGATTACTCACCACTCGTACTCCATAATGGATGTGGGCCAGAGTGAAAGCAGTTGTTAATGTAAACAGGAGAATGCTCTCAATGTAAGAGGCCACTCCTACATTTACCACTATGACAACCAAGAAGAGAGGAACCAGAAACCAATTCAAAGTTGGGCACCGGGTACTGCTCATTTGACAAACAATCAGCTGACACTTGAAGGTATTAAAAAAAAAAAGAGAATGAAAATTTAATTAGCAAAGCACGAGTCACTCCAACATTTAAAAAGCATTCAAGTACCTGTACATTACATTATTACCAAGTTCAGTAATTCTCAACTGCTCAGGAGCCCAACTGGACCTCTACCCCAACCTCCAAACCCGTGGACCCTCAGACTGTGTGTCAGAAGAGACTGGAAGATAATTTAGTAAGGATGCTACAGAAGGCATTCTTCTACCGGGTAACAGTTTGGATAAAAGAAATTTCTCCCAATTTTAAGATTCTATGATATACGACAACAATTTTCTCAGAACACCCTCCCACAGCACCACACAACTAAATTTCTTCATGGTGATGAGGAGATGCTACCTCCAATCCAGACATGTTATCATACAACACCTCAAAACCTCTTTGGCTCTCTTTACTTTCAACACCTTACTCAAATATAGTTTTACTCCTTCAGAGATACATTTTATATAATGCATTAATGTTTTTAGATCTTTAAACCCTATGAAATCAGTATGACTTGGGACAGTAAACACAAGTTACACACATGGAAACATAAACTCAGTGGCTAAGTTAAAAAATAAAAACTTATTAAGGACCTGGCCTGAGCTAGAGTACAGGCTTCCTGGCTGTCAGGACTAACAGGGTCTTTTCTCAAGTCCTCCTGATTTTTCCTCCCTGTCTGCCCTCTTGCTGGGCCAGAGCAGAGAAAGGGATTTTTTAACGTATGTAGTATTTATTACAAAGTTTTTTATTCTATGTTATTAATTTAAAAATCAGTTGATTAAAAAACATGTGTGTGTGTGTGTGTGTGTGTGTGTTTCCTCCCTCAAAAACCCCTTCCAAGCTCCCTAAATTAAGCGTTAGATCTGCTGCCATTTCAACCACACTATAAATACTATTTAGAGTCTGAAGGGAATTATTCCATGAATTCTTCAGCAGGCAACCAAAACAAAAAATTTAAATTATGTCATGGTTCCAAAATCCTACAGCAGTCCCCAAATCCTACTGGTTTCAAACAAAAAAATAAAATAACTTTCAGCATGTTCTGTCTTTGAGGTTATTAATTATTCTTTCAAATTTCTGATATAAGATCTTTAAATTAAAATCTGCTTATTCTAATACTATATAAGGTTTCTCAAACTATTGAATTCTGTCAAATATTTCTTATATGTATTACGATTTTTAAAAGAAAAAATCTTACTGTGATATTGGCAAAGGCTGTTCCAACCATTAAGTAGAATACTCTAGGATGTAACTCTAAAATATCTGAAGGTGACCGGAGGATCCATGCTGTAGACAAAATGAATAGCAAACATGGAGAAAAGAAGGGAACCATAGCTTCATAGACTGAATTGTGTTTCAAGGTGTTATTTTTATAGCTTCTGAAAAAAAAATCAAGTAATACAAAGAACATTATTACATATAAAAACACTGTACTTGTATTTCATAGTTTTCAAAGTACTTTCACACTTATTCTCTTATTTTTATTCACAATAACCCCATGGCATAGGTAGAACCAACATTATTAATCCCATTTTAGAGACAGGTTAAGTGAGGATGTGAGAATTTAAATTTACATAACTTGCTACCAAGTGGCAGGGCCAGGACTAGAATGGAAGTCTTCTGACCCTTAGTCTCACTTTTCCCTCTGGAATGTAAAGATGAATAAAACTTGGACTGTGTCCTATGAGATTATATTTTAATAGGAAAAATAAAATGAACACAAAACAATACTAGAAGAGTACCTCATGGTGCTACTATGATACACAACTTAAGAGTGAAAGACTCTGAAATGAGACGGTCCACAGCATATCTTACTGGCTCTGGGCACACAGGTGGTACTCTCATACATGTTTGCTCATCTGAACTGAACACTCAATCCTCATCCCGGTTCTGCCACTAATTACATAACCTTAGGCAAAATACTGCCCAATCAGGACAGGACCTCAACTTTAGAAAAAGAGGAAGACATGACTCAAATCATCTCTAAGGCCTTCAGAGCTTTAAATTTTATGGCTTCTATGAATGACTGCCAGTGGCTGTAAAGAGGGAAGATACATAGAGCTTGGCTTGACATGGATAGGACTGTGCAAGACAGATTTGAGCACTGAAGGATGAAGTGGCAAGTACAAGAAAGTGTTCCAAGTAGAGGAAACAGGAGTAGAGGAAAGAGTGGGAGCAAAAGTACTGAGGAATGAAAGAACAAAATACATTCAGGTCACATAAATGGACTCAGTGTGGCTGAGCCAAAGTGGAGAAGTGCATACATAGATCAGAGAGATGCAACTCCACCAGGGCAACTCCCCTCCCAACCCCTACACACTCCTCAGGCCGGAATTTCCATACGGCGCTCTTTGAGAAGAGACAGCATAGGTCCAGGATTTGGTCCTCAACTACACAAGTTGAGAAGTTTTATTGTATGATCATGCTAACTAAACTTACACATAATCAATTTATAAAAACTTATAATCAATTTATAAAAAGAACGTAAACCTATCAATATTTGACAGGAACATACTCCCTCCTGATTCACTCACAAAAAAATGACAAATTAGAAGACTGTTTGGTGAACCCAAAACTTTTACAAAAAAACTAGTAGTTCTGGGCTATGGTTGAATTGACTACGCAAGCCACCACAGACAAATTATCCTAACCTCATTCTAGATTCAAAATACAGGTTTCATGACCTTTTCAAAATGCCCAGATTCCAAAAGAAAGAAATCCTAAAATTCACCTAAATAACAATTTCTAAAGATTTTCATATTTCTTGCCCAATTAAAAAATTAAATACTTACCTGAAAAAGTTTAATAAACTCATTGGAAGAGTCACGCATAATGCACAACCTAAAAGGAAGAATATTTAAATTATCATGAATTATTATTCAAGAGTCATTTTTATAATAATCAAATACATACAAACTATGTAATATTTTTAGACCCAATAATTTTCAGGTCCAGGTTTACTTCTGTAATGAAATTAAACAGCATTTACAACTGGAAAAGTGGCAGTACGGTTTGGTGATTCAGAGCAGAGACTCAAGGAGCCAGAGTGGGTTGAATCTCAGTTGTGCTACCAACTGGTCATGTGACTTCAGGCAACTTTTCAGTGCCTCAGTTTCCTCTTTTATAAAATAGAGATAATAGTAGTATCAACCCCGTAGGGTTTCGAGAATTAAATGAGTTATTACATGCAAAGACACCTGGAACAGTACCTGGTATATAGTAAATTGCACAGCCAGTATAAGTTATTTATTGGAAGAGGGGACAATTAATAAATCCTGCTGCTTCCTTTACACTTATCTTTACCTCCCTAGCATTCTTAATTTCTCCCCCTACCCTATACACTAATTCTTTTCCCTGAAACCTTAAAAGGACAGCCTTCCCAAGAAGCCTTACCATTGCTTCTGCTGCTCTCACTACCTACTTATCTTACTCTGCTATTTCCTATCACTCACCAGACTTTCCTGGTGTCTTCATTTCCTCAGCACTCATTCATTCTGCTTCCCCTCTGCAGAAACTGTACTCTTGAAATTTATCAAGCTCTCCTAACAGTCAAATTCAGTATCCTTTCTTCATTCCTGACTTCTAAGGAAGATGACTCCGCTGACTATCCACTAACTGAAATTCTTTCCTCCCTTGGCCTTTGTGATTCCATTCACCCAATGTTCCTGTCAGCCATCCAACCGTTACATTTGGTGTCCTTTTTTGGTCATCTACCTCCTGCGTATTCCTAACTGGATGTGTGACTGTGCATCTACACTCCCTCAGAGAATCTTCTCTCAGCTTTAACCATAAGCTACCTGCAGATGACTCCAAAATCTAATTATGTACTCTTGGGCAAATCAGACAATCTCTCTGATCTTCAGATTCCACAGGTGTACCATGAGGATGGTTTAAATGATTTTCTAGTGACCGCTGAATCTGATTCTGTGATCTATAGAGATGTAAAGTTCTAATCTTTCTCTGTTTCAAACTCCAAATCAATATATGTGGCAACTTTCTGGACACTTCATTTGGATATTTCCTTGTCACTCAACATATTAGTCCATTCTGGACTCCTGGTGACTAAACTTGGCTTGGGGGGGCAGGGGCAGTGGTCAATGCAGCTGTGACCTTAAGGATCAAAGACAGAAGAACATTCCTTCAAAACAATTCCTAAGGCATCTTGCTAAAAACAGATGAAAAGGGGCTTCCCTGCTGGCATAGTCATTAAGAATCTGCCTGGCAACGCAGGGGACATGGGTTCCATCCCTGCTCCGGGAAGGTCCCACATGCCACAGAGCACCTAAACCCGTGCGCCACAACTACTGAGCCTGCGCTCTAGAGCCCGCGAGCCACAACTACTGAAGCCCACGTGCCTGGAGCCCATGCACCGCAACAAGAGAAGCCACCCAATGAGAAGCCCATGTACTGCAACAAAGAGTAGCCCCCGCTCGCCGCAACTAGAGAAAGCCTGTGCGCAGCAACGAAGACCCAATGCAGCCAAAAACAAATAAATAAATAAATAAATTTATTTTAAAAAAGATGAAAAAACTAGAATTCACCGAACAGAAATCTCATCTCAAAAGATGAATTACTCTACTACTTTCAAGCCCAAATGGAACAAAGTTCCCTGAGTTAAAAGATCTTAGAGGGAGTGGAAGAGAAGACAAGATGTCCTCAATGTCCTCAGAAATTTTTAGCAGCTCATTCCACGTCAAGCTGGGGAGCACACTGTTAGGGAGCCAGGGATAAATGAATTAAGCCAGAATCATTTGTAGCTTTCAGGTGTTGAAAATAGGCTGAGAGAAACCTGCAAAAGATTTGGGACCAAGAGTTTTTTAGTTTAAAACATCCTAAAATAGCTTTATCTTAATTAAGTGCAGTAAGCGTGTAGAAAGCCTGAGCTCTATATAGGCTGCCAAAGAGAAACACTGTATCTTCTATTTCTTCTCTAAATAACACTCGATGTACTTTCTATAAAGAATATTTAATTGTTAAATACTTGTCTATTAAACTCTATATAATGATAGTGATAGAACCCATACATATGTAGACCTGCTTTTCTTATTACCATAGGAAGGCCTAGACTTCATAATACAGGAAACAATAGCTATAGAAAAATCAGAATAGAATTCATAAAAAAGGATTGATTAGAATGAGATGAACACCAAGGATAACATGGTCACAACAAATATTTTGGTTCCTCATATTTCCAGGCTTAAGTAAAAACTTCAATAAAAACCAAGACAAAAAATACTTTAACAAAAGTAAAAAAGACAAACAACAAACAAGGGGGAAAGTGTCATTTATATCAAAACAAAGATTAATATATCTAATAGATAAAGAGCTTCTAAAAATAAAGGAAGTGGTTAACAATCGTAATGCAAAAACTGACTAGAGATATAAAGAAAAAATAAATATAAATGGCTCTCAAATACTAGAAAAGTTCATCCATAATAAGAGAAATGCAAATTAAAACTATATAGATATACCATTTCTTACCTATCACAGACTGGCAAAAATCCAAAAGTTTGACAACATACTACATTGGTAAAACTAAATAAACAAGTACTTTCATTCATGGCTGATGGGAATTCAAAAATCAGATAACCCATACAGAAGGGAATATGGGAATATTTAGTGAAAATGCATACATTTGTCCTTACTAACAATTCTACTTCTAGAGACCTCTTCCAAAGTACCCTGGGAAAAATATGAACAGACATATATATGTACAAGACTATTTATTGCATCAATTTGTACAGCAGCAAAAGACCGGAAATAACACAAATGTCCATCAGTAGAAGGTTGTTTGAACAAAGCGATGGTACATCCACACAATGAAGTATTGTACCAGGCGGCTGTAAGAAGAAATGAGGAAGATCCCTAAACATCACTATGCAGTGATCTCTAAGATATACTATTATGTGGAGGGGGGAAAAAAAAAGAAGCACGTGTAGTAAGATATGTATGGTATGCTACCATTTATCTATGAAAGGGGGTGATAACCCCACACACACACACTTACTTATATTAAGAAAGAAACAATGAAAAGATAAACCAAAAAATTTAAAACTAAGAATAGTTAACTATGAGGGAGGAAAAGGCTAGGGTAGTGATAGAGACTAGACTTCTTTGAATATGTCTTGCTTTATATATAGATTTGACTTTGTAATCATGTGACTACGTTACACAATTATAAAGGAAAAATAAATTTTTTTTTGGAAAAATAAATTTTAAAAGAAAAAGTAATCCATAAATATCAAAAGTAAAATGAAACTAACTTAAATGTACATATCCACAGATGGTGGCATAACCACAGAATGGGGACTTTAGACTATAATAACCTGACTGGGCATTCTCTAGTGGGATAAACCATAGGGCAAATGGAACTGCAAAAAACCAAAATCTTCAACAATTTCCAGTAATCATATGTCACTGATTTTGGAACTACATTCTCAGACTGTTGTGGGTATTTTATGGAATAACACAAATGTATAATTATTTTGTGTCGTTGAAAGCAAAGACTTTTGTCAGAGTTTAAAGGACATACAAATATAAGATCAACTAGGTTAAGTAAAAGATCTGTATCATCAAATATGATTTGGAATTATCAGTATGAATTTATGAGGTACTTTATCAAAAAACAAACTTTATTCCCCTGGCTATCCACTGAATGAATGGATTCCTAAGCAATGCTCATCAGCCACTGTTAGTACCACTAGGTGAAGAGTTGAGGCAGAACTTGGGAAGAGATGGAACAGATGTACAATACCTCATCCCTCTAGTCATTACTGATACCACAGACAGAAAGACAACCAGCTATCATGTGCCCCCTAATGTGATGCAACAGGAAGTACCATTACCTAATAAGTATTGCTGCCAAAAATTATAAATTACAAAGAAACTTATATGCCTATTAAAGTACCCACTTAACATTCAAAAATATATCTCCTATGTCGGAGATTCCATTTTATCTTTAAATAAATATTTAAATGTAAAATGCAGCACACCCGCCACAGGACAAGCTGCATACGTCAAAAGATTCACTCATGAACGATAGCTGGAGATGAAAAATAGCTCGCCTTTTCAAGGTAAAGAAATCAGTTTACAGAGGCATCCAAAAATGAACATTTGTTAGATTACAGCAGGGTTCCTAAAATATCTGCAGTCCAGAGCCACAGAAAATCCCCCAACTACTCCTTTTCTGAAAGCCAGTGCTTAATGCACCATCTTCTCAGCTGTTTCTAAGCCTTCGATTCCCATTCTGTAACCAAGGTTCACAGACAGACGGAGGGAAGATTAATTTTTAGATAAGAGAACAGAGCAACAGCCAACAAGTTTTTTTCTTTTACTCTACAAAGGTCTTAGTGTCACTCCTGGCGCCCCAAATAACAACCCAGATTCCTCTTCCTCTCTGCCTCTCTCCATAAAATCACTCTCCCTCCACTCAATCATCCTGTACATATCCCCTTTGGCTAAAATCAAAAAGGAAACATTACCATGATCAAAACCTTTACCTAGCATTCAAAGGCTTAAGAAAAAGGGTATCTGAGAGGAACAGAAGCTCAATTTTTGGAGTGGATGTATTATAAAGTAAACTCTGTGTTTCGTCATTCTATTTCCTCAAACTAACAATCTTCAATTTTGAGATAAGTACTGAAATCAACACCGAACGTCCAACTAAATGTGGATCCTCCAGTACAGTCTAGATTAATTTGAATAGTTAGTTTACAGGGTTTGTGTGATCTATTTCGGTATTGCCTTCTGATTAGAAATAACTTGGTGCTGAACAAAAACAAAACAAAGCAAAACAAAGCAACCTTATTTTCCTTAAGAGTTTGGCTGAAACCCTACAGGGTTGCGGGGTTCTGCTTTTGCTGCAGGGCGTGAGGGCAGGCGGGAAAGTGCTGCTGGTTATAATCAAACACTGGCTTTGAAAACAAAGCGATGTTACAACAGGCTTCAACATGGAGCTTCTTACCAATGATCATTGCAGTGAATAGGTCTCTATATAAGAAATTAAACAGGAAAGGTTCATACCAGGCCTCAACTCCCACAATCGCAGTCACTATGTAGACAAAGGAAATAGTCTGGAAGGAAAATGCAGACAAAAATATACAGAGCATTAACAGCTGGAAAGATCAGGGAGTCAATAACGCTTTATGCAGCATTAGTCTAGCAAACAGCTTTAGTAAAAGCCAGAAGTATGCTTAAATTTGATATGGTGGCAAGTCTTGCCTTTAAAAATAGTTTTTTCAGCCAACAACACCATAAAATAACTAACTTCTAGACAATGCAAACAACTGGCCTCATAAGGCACCTCGTAAATTGGTTTAGCCACACGTTGTTCCAATTTGCCCATCCAATCATTTTCTTCAAACACACTCCAACTTCTGATTCTTTACTGGAGCCTTAGGTGTAGACGGGCAAAACAGCAACACAAAAAGCTGGGATTCTAAGGCAGGGAGAGTTAATAGCAAGTCTATAAAGTAAGAGGAAAACAAATCTCTCTACTCACTGAAAAGTTGGCAATGAAGACAAAAAGCCAACAATTTAATTATAAGCGCCTTTCTTTATAAAATCAACAGTTTTAATGAATGTCTTTTAAGAAACCGTTCATTTTTTGGTGTAATAATGGCATTGTAATTATGTTTTTTAAAAAGAACTCTTACCACTTAGAGATATATAGTAAAATATTTATCAAATAATGCCAGGATTTTCCTTTAAAATAATTGGAAGGAGGGTGAGGAAGAGTACATGTGAAACTAGACTGGCCAAGTGTTAACTGCTCAAGCTAAGTAACAGGCACATAAGGGTTCACTATACTATTCTCTCTACTTTTGTACATATTGGAAATTTTCCATAAATAAGTAAAAATAATATAAAATAAAAAGGAAAAAAATGTCAAAGCACCCATCAGTTCTAACCAGAAAAGCAAAAGGTCAATAAAGAAGGAATAACAAAAACTTTCCCCAAAATTCATGGCAATGTTGAAAATTTAAGGAAGAACCCATACTTACCACCTGACTAACGTCATATCCCCATGGCAGGAAAAGAATCCCTGTGTTATACTTTTCCCAGTGGGACAGGATGAAAGAAAATAAAACTACCCATAGCAGGAGATAAAGAACAAAAACACTGACACCCGATGATCCTCGTCCAAAAATGGAATACACAGTTACAACAAAGTAAACACATGACCAACTATCCAGGCCATGGTCAAAAAGCTCCCCTAACGGGGTACTGGAATTGGTTCTACGGGCTTGCTTTCCATCCACACCATCTGCAACAAAAAACACATTACCACAGGAATAGGTCAACAACTGCACCAGTCTGGAGAAAGTCTTCTTTAATAAAATGGAGAGAAACAAAACAAAACAGACGAGCATATCATAGGAACGTTCATTAACTAAATTATAAGTATCAGACAGTACTGTAAAAATCCAACCTTTAATTCCTACAATGCAAAGACTTCAGAAATAAAACCTGTAATTTCTCAAAGCTTAATCTAAAAATTAAAATGTTAAATCACATTGAATGGTGTCTATTTTAGATCTAAGGAAGAAGCATTCTAGTTGGACTCTGAATTCTTCCAAATCTGCATAACAACTGAGTTGTTCCACTAGCCGCAAATTCTTAACCCTCCAGAGAATATTCAATAGTTGTTCATTATAATTTATCTAACCATTCCTTGCTCTAAGATCCAAAAACACTCTGTTACTTCAGTCATAACACCTGTTTCATCTTGTTTGATATCACAGTTACTTCTTTACAGATTGACCACCTCCATAATTTTAAGTGCTTTCCAAAAAGGCTTTGCAACACAGTAGGTGTTGAGTAAATATAAGAATAAATTTATTGGGCTTCCCTGGTGGCGCAGTGGTTGAGAGTCCACCTGCCGATGCAGGGGACACGGGTTCGTGCCCCAGTCTGGGAAGATCCCACATGCCGCGGAGCGGCTGGGCCCGTGAGCCATGGCCGCTGAGCCTGCATGGCCGGAGCCTGTGGTCCGCAACGGAAGAGGCCACAACAGTGAGAGGCCTGCGTACCGCAAAAAAAAAAAAAAGGAAAGAAAAAAAGAATAAATTTATTGAATAAATTGAACTTATTGAATAAATTGGGAGATTGGGATTGACAGATATACACTAATATGTATAAAATGGATAATTAATAAGAACCTGCTGTATAAATAAAAAAATAAAATTCAAAAAAAATTTATTGAAACTGTAAAATGCACTATTTTTTAAATTAATTTTTATTGGGGTATAGTTGATTTACAATGTTGTGTTAGTCTGCTGTATAGCAAAGTGAATCAGTTACACATGTACATATGTCCACTCTTTCTTAGATTCTTTTCCCATATAGGTCATTACAGGGTATTGAGTAGAGTTCCCTGCGAAGCACTATTCTTGATGCTCTGAAGACTATAAAAAATCTTAGAATAAACTAAGTTTGTGCCCTCAAAGAGTTTACAATTGAGAACGGAGACAAAACATGACAGTTACAGATATGATGTATCACAAACCAGAGAAGAGTACAGAAAAGGGACGAGTTCTCTTCAGGCTAAGATAAGCTAGACTGGCTTTCCAGACAAGATGAAATCTGAGTGGGGACATAAAGAATGAGTTGGATTTCGGTAGATAGGAGATAAAGGAGTGTGTCATTTCAAGAGGAGGAGTGCTATCGGCAAAAACACCGAGATGGAAAAGCACATGTGTGTGCAGAGAATGCCAAGTACTTTAATTTGACCAGAAACTAGTATGTGAAGATGGCAGTCTAAAGAGGCTAGAAGGAAGGTCTGAGCCAGTTTAAAGGTATCAGAGAGTCTGAGGAGCTACTACAATTATCTGAGTAGAGGATTACAAAGAGAAAAGCAGTGCAGTGCTTCAGGAAGACCCACTTGATATTGGTGGGAAGGACAGGTTGGGAGAGGAACCCTACTTAGTAGGCCTAAATTGAGATGGAATGCAGTGGGCATAAAAAGCTGGAGGAAGGCGAGATATTAAGAAAATAAAAATGACAGTGCAACAAAAGAGGAGAGGTAAGGCCGAAGGACAAGAAGACCATCTCCAAAATCTCCCGTCTGTGTAACTAAGAGAGTGGTAGTATTAACAGAAATAAGAAAATCTGAAGGAGCAAGACTGATAGAAAAGATCTGAGTACAGTTTTAGATGCTGAAATTGAAGTGTTAGCAGGACATCCATATGGTAATGTCGAACAACTCAACCTAAGGATACTTACTAGCAACTCAGAAGGTAGATAAGGGCTAGATACTAACACGGGAGTCAACTCAATAGTGTTAAGGATCAGGATTACCAAGGGAATAAGGAAGGAGAAAGAGAAAGAGAAAGCACGCTGGAACACCTTCACACAGGGGCACACCTTCACACAGGGGCGAAAACAGAGGAGCGGGGCGGGGGGGGGGAGGAAGAGAGAATGGTACAACCTAGTTAAAAAGGAAGAAGAGTCTGAATTATAAAAATTCCTCCTCCAAAGAAACAGTTTTGTTAACTAAGTGCATCAGAATTAGACTAATTGTAAAGACTCAGATTCAAGGAATTAAAAATTCCTTATCATTACTGTGTTTATCTTGCTCACCACAGTGTTATCCCCAGTGCCTAGCTCAGTTTGTGGCAAAGAGGGCCTTTAAAAATGTTGTTGAAGGAATATATGAAAGGATGAATCTCAAACTCTGGCCCAAACACTAGATCTCTGTTATATAGGATTGGGAACTTTTCTGCCTCCAAGTAGTTAAAATATATCCTAAAAGTCTTTTTTTATTATTTGCTGACTTAATTTCCTATTCTCGGTGCAACTTCTGTGCAGTTATTACAAATATTATATTCATGAACTACATATTAATTAGGTTTTGTACGTCTTCTCACTGAACCCGTTCTAGCCCCATAAGTCTGGGGTCTAGATAAGTCTCACAATGTTTTTTCATAAGAAAGGCAATTCAGCGCATAACCTATATATTATGAAAAAGCCACCAGCAGAACCTACAGCAGCACCCTGTGATCAAACACACTGATATTTCTGCAGCAAAGCATAAGGATAGTCACACTAATAGCATAAATGAAGGCTATAAATTGTTGCTTCAAGGCAGGTTTTGCAACAAACAGTTCATGTTAGATCAGGATTTTTGCCAGAATTGTGGAGACCTGAAACAGGTAGATGGTACAGTACTTCAAAAGACTCTTACGGGGACTTCCCTGGTGGTACAGTGGTTAAGAATCCGCCTGCCAATGCAGGGGACACGGGTTTGAGCCCTGGTTCGCGAAGATCCCACATGCCGCGGAGCAACTAAGCCCATGTGCCACAACTACTGAGCCCATGAGCCACAACGACTGAGCCTGCGTGCCGCAACTACTGAAGCCCGCACACCTAGAGCCTGTGCTCTGCAACAAGAGAAGCCACCTCGGGACTTCCCTGGTGGTGCAGTGGTTAGGAATCCGCCTGCCAGTGCAGGGGACACAGGTTCGAGTCCTGGTCCCGGAGGATCCCACATGCCGTGGAGCAACTAAGCCCGTGTGCCTCAACTAATGAGCCCATATGCCATAAGTGCTGAAGCCCACGTGCTTAGGGGCTGTGCTCTGCAACAAGAGAAGCCACCGCTATGAGAAGCCCGTGCACCACAACGTAGAGGAGCCCCCGCTCGCCCCAACTAGAGAAAGCCCGCGCGCAGCAACAAAGACCCAATGCAGCCAAAGATTTAAAAAATAAATTAATTTTTAAAAAAAAGAGGGGCTTCCCTGATGGCGCAGTGGTTGAGAGTCCGCCTGCCGATGCAGGGGACACGGGTTCGTGCTCCAGTCCGGGAAGATCCCACATGCCGCGGAGTGGCTGGGCCCACGAGCCATGGCCGCTGAGCCTGCGCAGCCGGAGCCTGTGCTCCGCAACGGGAGAGGCCACAACAGTGAGAGGCCCGTGTACCGCAAAAAAAAAAAAGAGAAGCCACCTCAGTGAGAAGACCACGCACCGCAACAAAGACCAACACAGCCAATAAATAAATTAAAAAAAAAAAAAAAAAAGACTCTTATGACATGCTGTTAAAAGCCAGAGCACACAGGCCTCTCCTTTTCCCTATTCCTCTTGCAGTCCTTGGCAACCAAATCCTATAGCAAAAAAAAATTTTGTTTTTTTGGCCACACCGCACAGCATGTGGCATCTTAGTTCCCGTGCCCGCTGCAGTGGAAGTGCGGAGTCTCAACCACTGGACCTCCAGGGAAGTCCCATTAAAACCAACTCATCTTTAATAACAAATGCACAAAAGCCTCTGTCTAAATGTAGATCTTTTAACTAAGTTTTTGCCTAATTCTTCTTGATTTCATTCTCTTCCTTCCCCAAACTCTTGCAGCTCTGGTCATCCACCACATCAGCATTCAATCCTGTACCAAATTACCCTGGTTTTGTGAATACAAGTCATTTTTATCTGAAGAGACCTAAGCAACTTTAAGTCAGGGTCTGCTACTTCACATTCATTTAAAAACCACATACTGAGTACCTCCTATGGAGGAGGCACTGTTCTTATAACACTGGGTACACAGCGAGCAAGATAAAGTACCCACCCTCAAGGAACTTACATTTTAGAGCAGACAACATACAAGGGGGTCATATGGTTTTAAGTGCTATGGAGAAAAATAAAGCAGGGAAGAAAAAGAGAATGCAGGACAAGTCACACAGATGATCCCAACGAAACACACCCTTGGCAGAATACATGGTGTAGCCTGGCTCAGTGGCCTTCCCTGACCACGCCCCCTCCACCAAATGAGAATTGATCACTTCTATATTTGTTCTCCCACTATGCTCTATTACAGCATCTCTCTCAGTATTCTGCAGTTATTTGATATGTCAGTACTGCTTTCCAAACTCATGGCAAAAATGATGTCTTATTCCAGGGTTGGGAAATATTTCTTGTAAAGGGCCAAACAGTAAATATTTTAGGCACTGTGGGCCAAATGGCCTCTGTTACAACTACTCAACTATGTCTCTGCTGCAGGAAAGCAGCCACAGACACGTAAAGGAATGAGCATAGCTGTGTTCCAGTAAAACTTCACTTACAAAAACAGACAACAGGCGCTTCCCTGGTGGTGCAGTGGTTGAGAGTCCGCCTGCCGATGCAGGGGACACGGGTTCGTGCCCCGGTCCGGGAGGATCCCATGTGCCGCAGAGCGGCTGGGTCCGTGAGCCATGGCTGCTGGGCCTGCGCGTCTGGAGCCTGTGCTCCGCAACAGGAGAGGCCACAACAGTGAGAGGCCCGCGTAACGCAAAAAAAAAAAAGCAAAAAAACAGACAACAGGCCAGATTTGGCGTACAAGTGGTAGTTTGCCAACTCCTATCTTATTCTTTGAATTCCCAGCAAATGACAATATTTTTCACAGAGAAACTCAAGAACGTATTTATCAAATTGAACAGGATATTAATAAACCCTAGTTAAAATGAATTAAGCACAGGAGAAAACGTGCGGTGGCTATCCTTGCTGACAGTTTCACCAGCCACTGACTATTTGCCAATTTCTTACCTAGAGTGTAGGCTACGAAGTTGAGGATGCCCACTACAATCCAGACCCAGTCAGGTACATGCTTGTGACCTGGTGCTGTAAAGGAAAGCAACTCAGATTTTAACACAGTCTAAGTACAACTGTTCTTACCATAGCCCATACTGCCAATGAGAAACGTTTCTATTTATTAAACAGAAGCTGAAGTACTTTACAATATATTTCGAATGCAGAACTAGGTAAATATTAGAATGTATCAGCAAACTCTGACAAAACAAAAGTAACTGCCCAACCCCTCATAAACAATAGGCATTTATTTTGAGCTTTAATCATAACTCAAGACTGACTATCTTCACTTGAAAATTACTTATGTGCCTAGAATGAAAAATAATGTTTTTGGAATTCAAAAAATGCTTGTGTTTAATCTGATCCTTGTTGTTTATGATTATACTACAAACATGTATTAAGCTTTCAACCTATACTCTCTCACTAAATTATTAATTAGCTGAACAAAAGACCTTTTGATTTGTGTCTAGGTAAATTAGCTCAACTGGATGATTCTGGCAACAAAATCGTTCTGAAATGTCTGGACCTCACTTCCCCCCCACCAAGATAAAACAAGTGAGATTCAGCTCTGGGTTCTAGTCCTGGCTCTGTGACCAACGAGCAGTGTGGCCCTGAATATACCATTTAACCTTCCTGTCTTCCACTTCCCAAATATACTGGGACTAGATGGTTAATCTGGCCCTTCAAGTTGTATGACTTGGAGAAATACATATATTTACGTATTTTTAGTTCTCTTAGTAACTAAGTAAATAGTCTTATTTAGTCAGAGAAAAGACTATTTCTAGTTTCAAAGATAAACTTTTGAGGCTGTTCTGAGGATTAAAATACAATTTAAAAAAACCCCACAATATCAAAACCATGCTTAATGAAATTTAAGCATGGTAATGGTAATGATCTTGAATTACCATTCTATTACATATACAGAAGCTATGCCTAAAATTTTCAGTTGATAAAGTCAGGCATAGGCAGAGTTTCAATATTCATAATTCCTATAATATGAAAAGTCATTAAGTGTTTGAAACTCCAAATTCTCCTACAAAAACAATGTTGTCAGTGATTGTTAATTTCTCTAGGTCAGTGCACAAACGTCTGCTGAACCCACAACACAGATGAATTGTAGCAGCGGTCCCCAACCTTTTTGGCACCAGGGACCGGTTTCATGGAAGACAATCTTTCCATGGATGGGGGAGGGGGGGCGGTGCTGGTGTTTCAGGTGGTTAATGCAAGCGAGGGCGAGCGGCAGATGAAGCTTCGCTTGCCCGACCCTTGCTCACCTCCTGCCGTGCAGCCCGGTGGCTAACAGGCCGAGGACAGGTACCGGTCCGCGGCCCAGGGGTTGGGGACCCCGGAATTATAGTACTAAAACTCCTGACTACATCATTTATAAGTATTCTTATTGGAAAATATCTTCTAACTTAGAATACAAAAAATACTCATCTACCTCCATCTTTCTGTTCCTCTCAACTCCATCCACCAGTTGAGCAATAAGAATAAACTGTTTCCCACATATCCCCCATCATCCCAGATGTGCTCCAGATTCTCTTGTCCAGCCGGGGCAGAAGCTGGGGTGTGGGAGGAAGTAAGATAGCAGTGGGTCTGAAGGAAGACGTTGGGAATAAGCTGAAAACTGCCTCCAAAGGTGCATTTTGCCTCCCGTCCTCAGTAAGGGCCCAGACTTCTGTCAATAAATATCTAAGGTCTAACAACCATTTTCAGAAGAAACTGGGAGTTATTAAAGGTACGTACAAGTGCTGAGCAGAGGAAAGAGAGACCACATTGCCTTTAGAAAAGGGGGATTTTTATTCCATACCTAGAAAAGGGGAAGGGATATTTCTGGAACTGGTAGGTATGCTGGGCCTTGCTTATTCTCATTTTCAGGCAAAACTTCAGAGTCCTACTTTTCCATCTTCTTATAAATCCCATTACTCTTTATTTACAAAAACCTCATTGCTTTTTAGACAGCATATCTAAATTCAATAGCCAAATTGGTTTCTAGAACTTATTAGAAACATACATAACAGATTGTAAAAACACAACTTAGCCTTTACACCCAATTCTAACATTTTACAACCCTTCTAATATTCAAAACTTTTCAGAAATGCAAGCATCTTAATAGAATTAGAAAATAACCATATCTCATTTTGTGCTATTTAGACATTTGAGATTTTATATTAAAGTAATAATCTTACCTGAAGCATAAAAGTCAGGATCAAAGTATGCCATAAGCAGAAAATTGAACACAACCAGCAGAAAGCCAGAAAAGGTTATCAGATTTGGAGCCAGCCAAGTAGGAAATACCTATTTGTTTCAAAATAATTACAGAATAATTAAAGTAGAGAAATCTCTCTGTCCACTACATACCACAACATGCAAATGTGTCAAAACAAAAACTATAAATTTGAAAGACCGTATATACAGGAATTATATATATATATATATCAAATTATAAACTGTAATCAGTTAATAGAAATAAGTCTATTTTCTATATTTTAAATAATTCTATAATCAACAAACTTTTATAATCATAACATTATATTTATTTTAGAAAAATTTAAGAAGCATTTTATAAATATGATAGATCTAGAATATAAGCTTATACTTCAATGATGAGATAAATCAAAAGGTATGTGACTAAAGGAAAGGAGGATGGGAGAGGCAGTTTCTCTAAACGTCTTACTGAACTGACAGTTGGTCTGTAATACTCCATAAAGTAGTTTAAAATATTTAAAACTTACTAAAACCTAAGTACATGCTTATTAATCATCTTACCTTCACTACAGTGTTCCAAAATGGATGCATGACATACAGAGAGAGCGGATTGGTATCCACAGCACTGTACTGTTAAGAAATGAAAAAAAATATTCAGAGTTAATCCTTGCATACCAGCAAGTATTTAGAACAATATTTCTCAAATGAAAATAATAGTACAGGGACTTCCCTGGTGGTGCAGTGGTTAAGAATCCGCCTGCCAATGCAGGCGACACGGGTTCGATCCCTGGTCCAGGAAGATCCCACATGCCGCAGAGCAACTAAGCCCGTGCGCCACAACTACTGAGCCTGCGTTCTAGAACCCGTGCACGCCAACTACTGAAGCCTGCGCACCTAGAGCCTGTGCTCCACAACAAGAGAAGCCACAGCAGTGAGAAGCCCGCGCACCGCGACAAAGAGTAGCCCCCGCTCACTGCAACTAGAGAAAGCCCACGTGCAGCAACGAAGACCCAACACAGCCAAAAATATATAAATTTTTTTAAAAAGAAAATAATAGTAAAAAAAAATCTAGAGAATATATCTAGTTATACAATGTCCTCTTCTAAATAACAGAACTGGAGAAGCAGTATGAATGGGGTAAAGATGGCCAAGCACATCTTTGTATAGTATTTATAATATAACAACGTTGCAGCAGAAAATTTTATATTGCTTTCAAGTGCTCACCTATTTGCAGGATAATGAGCACACTGTGTGCATTCACACACTGACTTTCTCAACCTCCTTCATCCCTCTCAACTAACGGGAATCTAGCTGTTTTACCCTTGACACCATTACTAATGCACTTATTAATGGTACAACCTTGGGTAAGTTACTTAACCTCTCTGTCTTAGTTGCTGCACCTGTAAAATGAGGATCACAGCCTTTACCTCAAAGGATTGCCATAAGGATTAGATAAACTGATAACATATAGGAAGTGCTTAGAGCAGTACCTAGCCCACAGTTAGTGCTATATAAGCATTAGGTACCATTAGTGTGTTTTGAGCATCAAAGGAATGACAGATCCCTTTACAGCTGGAAAATGGATTGCTTAAATAAGCAAAGGAAGAAAACAACAGGTTAGGGTGTTCAAATGTATTCCCCAACTGTTGAGCTATTTAGTAAAACTTCAAAGAAAATTTTAACAAAATATCTGTATGTAATTATGTAATACTTTAAGAGTCATGTTGATGACTTATTCATCAGAGACACAAACACACACACACAAACACATACACACTGGAGTGCCTGGCATGTAGGAAGCACCCACTAGGTGTGGGGAAGAAGGAATACAAAATAGGTAAGGGACAACTTAATTCTCACCCTCAAGGAGTGGGAATACTACCTAATTCAACAAGCTCTCATTTAAAAGATGTCATACTAGTCAAATGCCTGAAAAAAGTTTCAACTGTGCTTTGTATTTGTTTAGTATGAATATATTGGGTTGGCCAAAAAGTTCGTTCGGGTTTTTCCGTGAAGGCCAACCCAAAAAATAAGTAGTAAGCATCTGAGCAACTGATTTTTTAAAAAATCATAATTAAACATCAATATTTCTTCCTGAATGTTTTATGGATATGCAGGAAATATTTCTCATCAGTGTTTCAAGATTTAAAAGTGTGATGGAGCAAAAAAGTAAATAAATAGAAATAATTTAAAATACTACTAGCAAAGAGAGTTAGCTAGTAAGTCAAATGTTTACTCAACAGAATCCATGGCTGAGTGCCGCCATTTCTCCAACTCATTCTGATGAAATGCGATATCCTGGACAAAAGATCTGAGACAGACAGTGGAAAGAAAATGGTGAAGGAGAACACTGGCCAGAGAAGCTCTGCAGCTGCACCCAGACTCGCAGCTGGAGCCTCCTTAAGTATTACTGTTCTCGCTAAAATCAACTTCTACGTGCATGGTTCTCTACAGCCTGCAAAGCTTTTCCACATAACAGATACCATGACACCTGAACCTCTGTAGAATGAAGGAGTCCCCAGCTGATAGGACTGCCTGAATTTAAGTTTTCAGACCTGAGGCCATGCAACCAATATGAACCCTGAAAAGTTGCCAGTGACAAGGCGGGAGGGCCACGGCCTCCTCCATTTCACCAAAGTCCGAACCCAGACCCACATGTCGTAGCCAGCAGGTCAGATCAACTGGAAAACCACAAATTTCAAGTCCACCATCTACTGCAAAGTACAAAAGTTGTAAGAAGTCCAAATCAGAAGAAAACAATCTGACATCACACGAATAGTTAATACGATGTACAAAGTACAAGGCTCTTAATTCAAATGTTTGCTGAATGACTCTCATTCACCAGCTTTCCATAATTTGAATTTACGTCTAAAAGAAGGTCATTTACTCATGGTATTTTGATTTGAAAAGCTCCTCTTTTTAAATTCTGAAGTTTTTTCTCTCTTTTAAATCTCTTTATTTCCGCTATTATAACATTTCACCTTTTTTTTCTTTTTTTTTTTGGCTGTGTTGGGTCTTCGTTGCTGCACGCGGGCTTTCTGTAGTCGCGGCAAGCTGGGGCTACTCTTCGTTGTGGTGCACAGGCTTCTCATTGTGGTGGCTTCTCTTGTTGCAAAGCACAGGCTCTAGGCGCGTGGGCTTCAGTAGTTGTGGCTTGCAGGCTCTAAAGCACAGGCTTAGTAGTTGTGGTGCATGGGCTTAGCTGCTCCATGGCATGTGGGATCTTCCTGGACCAGGGATCGAACCTGTGTCCCCTGAATTGGCAGGCGGATTCTTAACCCCTGTGCCACCAGGGAAGTCCCCAAATTCTGAAGTTTAACTCTAAATTTCTATTTCAGGAGACCAGTAGAAGTATGAAAAGATTATAGAACTCAATACAAATAGGTCAGTCTGCCTAACTGCATTTTTTACCTTTAATAATAATAGCAGATAAGCTCAAGTATAACAAGGAAATCTAATATGAGATTACAAAAGGTAGCAAACAGTAAACCTAAAGAGCACTCTGTGCTCTAGCCTTACACACCTGAGTATTTTTCAAGGTCACATATCACTTGGTATAAACAAAGAAACTTGAAACTGTCTTGTGAATCAATAGGAGGAAAGAAGAATGAGTCACACCTTCCACATGCCTGAAAAAATAAGTAAAATTTTAAAGGAGCTAAACTAAATTTAGTTAATGCCTGTTAAATATATTATTTTCTATCGGAATGATGTTTTGGTATACACCAGAATATCTGAACAAGGTAATAATCCCCTGTTTAAGGCCTGCAGGACTTGCTTGATCTACAATCTGTTGGGCCAGACTAATCCAGTGCCCTGGAGAAAGGCTTGAGAACCACAACCTGAGTTTGAGAATCATTCCAAGGCAGAATCTCAGAACCACAAGAGTTCAGGAGATATCTAGTTCTCACGTGCCTGCCCCTCACCTATGTGAATAGGTAAAACAGTCATCTGGCCTCTTTATTTTTTTCTTTAATTTATTTTATTTATTTATTTTTGGCTGCGTTGGGTCTTCGTTGCTATGCGTGGGGCTTTCTCTAGTTGCGGCGAGTGGGGGCTACTACTCTTCGTTGTGGTGCGCGGGCTTCTCATTGCGGTGGCTTCTCTTGTTGCGGAGCACAGGCTCTAGGCGCGTGGGCTCAGTAGTTGTGGCACACGGGCTTCAGTAGTTGTGGCTCGCGGGCTCTAGAGCGCAGGCCAGCAGTTGCGGCGCATGGGCTTAGTTGCTCTGCGGCATGTGGGATCTTCCCGGACCACGGCTCGAACCCATGTCGCCTGCATTGGCAGGCGGATTCTTAACCACTGCGCCACCAGGGAAGTCCCTGGCCTCTTTATTTATTTTTTAATTTTTGGCTGCACTGCGCGGCATGTGGATCTTAGTTCCCCAACCAGGGATCAAACCAGCGTGCCCTGCAGTGGAAGCATGGAATCCTAACCACTGGACCGCCAGGGAAGTTCCTGGCCTCTTTTTAAATGCCTCTGGTTACCAAAAAACTCATTACTTCTAGAAATAGCCCAATCCAACGTTAAAACAACTTTTCTATATGCTAACAAAATCCTCCCCTCACCCCATATTTCCTATCATGTTTTCAATTTCCCTAACAAAGCCAGGCAGACAAGGGTCCAATTTTTTTCCAAACAATAATGCTTCAAACGTTTGAAGATGGCTCTGCCTGTCACACCTAAACCTTCTCTTCACCTGGTTAAAAAATCTCATGTTCCTTTTGCTGTTACTCTCTTGCCAAAGTTTCACTCTCTTCATCATCTAGGTCTAATTCTCTAGACCAGAGGTTGGAAAGCTTTTTCTGGAAAATGCCAGAGAGCAAATATTTTAGGCTTTGCAGGCCAAATGGTCTCTGTAACAATACCCAAAACTGCCACGGAAGCAAAAAGAAGTCCCAGAAAATAAGAAAACAAAGAGGCATGCTGTGTTCCAATAAAACTTTATTCACAAAACAGGTGTCCGCGGGCTTCAGTTTGACAACCAGTGCTCCAGACAATCCATTTTGTTGTTAAACCAAAACAAAAGTGTGACCCAGGGCAAAAGGAATATTTCAAGCGGTGCATGAGCACAAAGGAGAACATGACTAAGGTCTTCTTCCTCAACAACTTAGTTCTCTAACAGATGCTCAACACAGTATTAATTTCCTGAGGCAACAAAGTCATACTGCAGACTTACACACACCTTCACAGCCACCTTACCCCCTCAGGCCTTTCTCATACAGACTGCAAAGCCACCTTTCTCTGTGTTAATATGACGCTGACTGTTGGAAACTAAGTGTAAGACCCTATATTTACCATTTTAACATTTCATCTTGCTAGAGTCCACTCATCTTTCTATCTCCTCCGATCTCCTCAGGGTCAGACTCAGTTATCCAAGGTACCAGCTCTGCCCCCCAAACTCTCAGCATGTAAAGCTCTCATGCTAGCAATGCCTTCACATAAGTCTCTGTAAAAATGCTGATCAAGGTAGAATTTCTAAACATTCCCCTCAAGATTGCTATTAATACATTTAGTCATTTTTATTTGGCTACAGAATTCCATACTGTCATCTACGGCAATTAGTCTATGTCACCCATGAGAAAAGATTTTCATAAAGTCTTAGTGAAATCCAGAATTATCTTAGATAATATTCTGTCAAATATTAGAAAGTTTCAACTTTCTACAACTTGTAACTACAACTTGTAACTTCAGTACAAGTCAGGAAATAAAGCAGAGTTCATTCTTCATTCAGTAAAGTCAACAAATAATTGTGACTGAGTGCCTATGATTGTGCCAGGCACTGTGCTAGGCCACCAGAAAGAGAATGGTGAACAAGACCAAAAAGTTTCCTATGTTCACCAAGTCCGGTCTAGGGTGAGACGGATGCTAAGCAAGAAAACAAGTCGTAATCACAAGATGTGATCAATACTGTGAAGGCAATAAACAAGGTGTTTGTATCAGAGGACCAGGGGGCTGGGAATGTGCCTAGTCAGGGTGCTCAGAGAAAGCTTTTCAGGGGAGGGGACACTTAAGCTGAGTCCTAGAAGATGAGAAGACAGGTAAAGCATGTATGAGACAGAACAGTGAGTCAAACAAGGTAGACCCTAAAGAGAACACGCTGCTGGAGATTCCATTTATATGAAGTTCAAAATCAGACAAAATTAATTTATGGCAAAAAGAGGTCATAATAGCAGTCTGGTGAGAGGGACTAAATGGGGGTCCTCCGAGGTGCTAAAAATAATTCTTTATCATGGTGGTGGTTACATACATATACAAAATTCATCAAATTGTGTACTTAAGATCTGTGAGTTTGTATATAATTTATACCTTAAAAAGGAGAAAGAAAATAAAGAATATATGTGTGGCAGTGTGCGTGTGTGTGTGTGTGGTGTGTGTGTGGTTTATAGGTGTTGGGAGGGGGGCGTGCATGCCAAGATGCCTTCTAAGCAGAGAACAAAATGTGGAAGGACCACACAGTGGAGGGAGGCCAATGGAGCCACAGCGTAGTGAGTGAGCGAGGAAGAGTGGTATGAAATGACACTGGAGACATGGGCAGACACCACCCAAAGGTCCACAGTGAGTTTTATTTTATCATAAGCCCAGTGCATATCCTGATTTATATTATTAAAGGATCCCACTGTTTACAGTGTAGAAAATGGACTGGAGGGGGGCAAAGGTGCAAAATAGTTACGAGACTGTTACAGTATACCAGGCAAGAGACGATTACGGGTTAGGCCAGGAGCAGTACAATGACTCTAAATTACTGCCAAAATATGCTATAAAGTGCCCATTTTTGAGAAGGGCATTAGAAATGTGCCTCCTCTTAATTTAAGAAGGAAATTGGCTCTAACAAAAGGAAAACTATGGAAGCACTTTGTTGGACCTAAAAGTATTTCCCTTATACATGTCCTTTAAATCCTTTCTATACACTGATAAGAAAACTGACTGAACTGACACACCCTTGCACTAAATACAGAGTTTTGGACAACTTATTAATTAGACTGAGGCTAGTATCCCATCTAATACTAATACAGATGGTAATACTCTAACATCTATAAACAGATGCAGGTTTCCCTTGCTTTGTCTTCTAATCAATATAAGGAGGATAAGTCTCCAACTATCAAATGATTTTTAATTCAAATCCTGTCTTTACCCATTTGAAATATAAACTTTACACTTATGAAACATATTTTAGTTAACCCTGGAAATCCATAAAGTATGGATTGAGTACAAGCTAATAATAGTTTATAAACAGCACTTATTGTTAATCATTTCAGATGTAAGCAGACTCAAAATGATGTTTCTGACTTTTTAAAATGATTCCCCAAATTCTTGAGTTCCAAATCATCCATGTTTTTAGGAATAAAAGGCAGGATAGTCACAAAGAACCAATTTTAGTTCACAACTGGGTTCACTGTATGAAGTTACTTATTGCTTATACCAACTTTGCAGACATAATGAAAGAAACACATTATCAACCTTTCTTAAGAACTCAGGAGAGAGAAAAGAAATGTCAGCTCTCTTCTCTCCCCCTGCACAGTGAAGCTCAGTGTCTGGTGTGGTATTGGTATGGTATGGAGGTCAGTCCCTTGCTGACAGGTCTCATGACTCAATCATGTTTAGGCTTAAGTCTTTACAGGGGCAGGATCCATTGTGGCCAACATGTGCCCTACCACTCCTGGAGCAGAGTTCTTTAGCAATGGCATTCCAAGTCTCTGGGCCAGTCACTTAAGCAAAAAACATAAAACAAAAGATCCCAATTATTAAAAATTGTTATTTACGCAACAAATATCAAGGCAGTCAAAAGAGCTACCTTCACATACAAATGTGGGACTCACTGAGCACTGGTACTTAAAGAAGCAGTTAAGAGAATGGAGAAAGCTTCCCGACCTGATCCTTTCTGCATCTGGCGCATAGTAGGAGTTCAGTAAACATATCTGAGTGTTTGCACATATGAATGAATAAATGCATGAACTACTCTGCATGTTTACTTAAATGGCAGTATAGAGTGATTCCCTCAGTGATGAGAGGAACTCTTTTCCCCCGGGAACTAGTCTACAGCAACTTTTCACTTCACAAGGGGAAGCTGCTCTTACTCTCCCCCTATTAATAACACCATGTCTACATGTGTATGTTTTATAGTTTCCAAAGTACAATTACCTTTGTTCTCTTATTTGATATTGTAAAATAGATAAGGTAGATTATTCCTCCCTATTTTACAGATGAAGAAACTATAAAATTCAGGGATTAACAGCTAATACGCAGGAAGGTCTAAACTGTAAATCCTTTATGAATCATCTTGGAACATTTCTGCGAAATGGATCACTTTGCTTTAATCCAGACTACCCGCTCCGGGCTCAAGTACAATCATGAGCCACCCAGATCCACTGAAACTGTTATTAACACAGTATCCTCCAATTCTTCTGTCTTCCAATTTGTGGCGGACACACCCTAAGGTAATCCCCAGTGAGTCAAGCCCTTTTATAATCAATCCCCTCCTATTGATGGTTCAGTCGTTCCCCTGAGGGTGGAACCTGTAACTTGCTTCTAGCGAACAGAATATAGTGAAGGTGATCGATGTCACTGCCTTGATTGAGAGAACATTATAGGGCAAAGGTGATGAGATGTCCCTTCCATGATATAGTTCATTACCTAAGACTCCATCTTAACAGTTTGGAGAAGAGTCTCCCATTGACCTTGAAGAAGCAAACAGCAATGTTTATGAACTGCCTATGGTGAAGGCCATGTGGCCAGAAAAGTGGGCAACTACTAGGAGCCGAGAGCCTCAGCCCTATAACTGGAAAGAACTGAATTCTGCCAACAACCACATGAGCCTGGATGAGGACCCCAAACTCCAGATGGAAGCACAGCCCAGCTGACACCTTCACTGCAGGCTGGCGAGACCTCAAGCAGAGGAGCCAGGTAACTGGTGCCCTGACTCACAGAAACTGTGAGACAATAAATGTGTGCTGTTTTATGCACCAAGTCTGTGGTAATTTGTTATCCAGCGACAGAAAACTAATCTCCAATACTGAAAGCACTGCAACATCCTCTTTTCTAGTAAGAGATACCTTGAGGCTCCTATCCACAAAATCAAGACTACCTGATGCTTGAGGGTTAATATATGAACATTACGGTAATACAGCTTCTTACTCCTTTACATTCGTTTCTTGGTTTTATTAACTGCTCTTCAATATAATGGAATATTTCTCTGATGAGGTGCGTCTCAAAATGTAGTTGCCAAACTGAGTGCAAATTCTTGGGCCCCACCTTAAATACACAGTATCAGACAGCCTGCGGGTAGGGCCCAGCAATCTGTCTTGTAACAAACGCCCCAGCTGATTCTGAGGCACCCTCCAGTCTGAGGGCCACTGCTCTGGTGAAAACAAATGTGAATGACACTCCTGCAAACTCCTCAGCTGAAGGAAAAGCCACACCATCAGCTTAGTGGTCAACACCTAAACCTCCTGATGGCAACTTCAAATACTGCACTGCGAGCAAGAGACAAGGTATAATAAAATTCAGCAGGTACTCACTAAATGCAAGGCACTGTGCTAGTAATAATCTATCAAGAAAGAAAAACACCAAATCGAACTGAAAATGAAAAAGGGGGGGGCATTATATTAACCCTAAGACAGAAACTGAAAGTTTCTTAAAGTTCTTTTTAATCCATACAAGACTTTAAGAACTACACCCACAGAGGACATGACTCAGTGGACAATGAGATCCCATTTCCGTGAATACTGTCATTTATATCTGCTAACGAATCAGAGAAGAGAAGGTGGTGAGAGACGACTGGAGAAGAACTAGAGCAGTAAGACAAGAACAAGCATGTCCTGATGACAAATGTTTGCTTGCTAGACTTAAACAACATATAATAAACTAACAAGAGATGAGAAGATAAGACAAAAGGAGGGGTCATTTAGTGAAGGGACTTGAAATCCTTGCTGAGGAATCTCGACATCAAACACATGGTAAATATGTGGGAGGTACTGCAGATTCATAAATAGGAAAGTGGTATTTGAAAAAATTTACTTACTCTTCCTTTGCTGAAACATCCTTTCTCTTGGTATAACCTCCTCGGGTGTGAGTATGTGTGTATATGTTATATGACAGTTAAATGTTCACAAGCAGAGAAGCACAAATGTCAAGTTTTATTTTTTATTTACTTAACACTAACACAGCACTAAGTGCCAGGCACTTTACAAATATTAACTCATTCAATTTTGACAATTTTGATCCTATGAGGCAGGTACTACCCCATTTCACAGATGAGGAAACCTGGTTAGAGAGACTAAGTTATGCTCAAGATTGCAAAGCTAGGATGTGGGTTCTATTTAACTCATTATCAGTCCCAAAGCTAATTAGTTAATCAAAAGCCATTTACCGCAATTAGAGCTAATAGTGAATGAAATGTTCTTAATAGACAACTAAATATAAGACTAGCAAGTACAAGCCCACTTGTCCCTACGAATAATTTAAAACTGGGGGAAGAGAAAACAAAGTCAGTTCTTCCTTTTTCACTGTACATTTTCCCCATCTGTAAACATTAGACACAAACCCAATTAAGCACGTCACTGAAGGTCTTTATTCTAATGTTTATATCTTTTGCACAAAACACCCAGTAACTACAAAGCAGAGTTTATACGCCGTTCTTAGAACTGAGAGGCAACATAGCACGAAGAACATGGACTCTGGACACAGAATGCCTGGGTTCAAATCTCAGCTGTGGGACCTTGAGCAAGTTACTTAAACACTGTGTCTCAGTAAAATGGGGTAAATAATAGTACCTCTACCTCACAAAGCACTTGTGAATATTAAATGAGACAATATATGTAAAGCACTTAAAGAACGTCTGGCATATAGTAAGTGCTATATAAATGTTTGCCATCATTATCATTATCACTATTGGGTATTTACAATGACGTTGCTCTTGCCATCGCAACCTCCCCTCATTGAGCTCATTAGGCTCGGCCTGGTCCCTCACACACCTTCCACTTCCTTGTGCCTCTAATTTAGCATGATCTGCCCAGGCTCTGTGCCTTGGTTCCCATCAGACTCTGACTGAAACATCTTTCCCCTCTCTCCCTTATGCACCAGGCAAATTCTTATTCAGCAGAGAAGTTCTTGACATTTAAGCATTACGGCAGTTACAAAAGCAAGCCATCAGCAGTGAACTGATATTTCAGAAAGTAGTTTGAGAACCAATTCGTTTCTTCCAAATAGCACCTAGAAATGGAGTAACCTTCTACCTAACTATCTCTCTCTCACTCTGCAGAAGTTTCCCATCCATTTTTCTCTCACTCCTTCTGAAAGATTCCTGTCTCTGCCAACTGAAAAAATAATTCTTTCTATGAGACATTTGTAAATCTATATCTAAGACGACTAAAATACGTTTCAAGCCTTACTAATGTACTTACAAGTGAGAGAGGCCAGTTTCCCACATCTACTCAAGGAGACCAAGGCACAACTAAAGATAAGTTATGCTTGAGTTAACTGTAACATATCTAGCTAATGCCATAATTAACACATTATATTGTAGTCGGCCTGCAGTCATAACAAGTGAAAATCAAAAGATCAGGAATTTCTCATGTTTCCCCTGTGACTCTGGAGGAAAAGTGTTCTAGTCTTTGAAATCATTACAGAAACAGTCCTCTAATGGGGGACATTTCATCCACAAATGATATTTCTCTAGAACATGAAATTTTCTTTGTTTTAATTCCAAGTCCAAAAACCACACCTTCCAAGAGAAGTCTGCCCCATGGTCCTGTCCAGGAGAAGGGCCCTGTGCAAAAGATGACTGTTATTCTGCCAGATTCAGCATCACTCATCATTTAAATTATAACTTTGCTTCTGTTCTGTAAGGACCAATCTCGTAGGAGTTAGGTTATGATGAGATATTAATAAAACACCTCCTCACTGAAACATCAAGAGGATTAACTCTTAGACTCAACGAATGCCGGGGGCCATTATTACCAAAGAGTTAATGCTTCACAAAACCCCTACCTCAGCGACTCCACCCCATCATCCTACCAGAACCTGAGTCACCCCAGACTCCTCCGCATCTTTTACCTTCACCCTTTCCAGCTAGTCAGTTACTGCGCTCTGTCAATTTAAAATCTTAAATCAAGCATCACAATCAAATGTACATAGGGGGAAAAAAATGTACATAGGGATCAGGCAGGTAAACTGAACAAAGCAGACCTGCGTGGAGCACAGGGACTGGTAGGGAAATGGCACACTAGAGAGCAAATACCCTTTTTTTTTTTAACATCTTTATTGGAGTATAATTGCTTTACAATGGTGTGTTAGTTTCTGCTTTATAACAAAGTGAATCAGCTATACGTATACATATATCCCCATATGTCCTCCCTCTTCCGTCTCCCTCCCACCCTCCCTATCCCACTCCTCTAGGTGGTCACAGAGCACCGAGCTGATCTCCCTGTGCTATGTGGCTGCTTCCCACTAGCTATCTATTTTACGTTTGGTAGTGTATATATGTCCACGCCACTCTCTCACTTTGTCACAGCTTACCCTTCCCCCTCCCCATATCCTCAAGTCCATTCTCTAGTAGGTCTGTGTCTTTATTCCCATCTTACCCCTAGGTTCTTCATGACCTTTTTTTTTTTTCCCTTAGATTCCATATATATGTGTTAGCATACGGTATTTGTCTTTCTCTTTCTGACTTCACTCTGTATGACAGATTCTAGGTCCATCCACCTCACTACAAATAATTTCGTTTCTTTTTATGGCTGAGTAATATTCCATTGTATATATGTGCCACATCTTCTTTATTCATTCATCCTATGATGGACACTTAGGTTGCTTCCATGTCCTGGCTATTGTAAATAGAGCTGCAATGAACATTTTGGTACATGACTCTTTTTGAATTATGGTTTTCTCAGGGTATATGCCCAGTAGTGGGATTGCTGGGTCGTATGGTAGTTCTATCTGTAGTTTTTTAAGGAACCTCCACACTGTTCTCCATAGTGACTGTATCACAAATACCCTTTTTGAAGAGGGCAAGCACTATTCAGCTTCAGGAGATTCTTGTCAGGGCCTATGTTATCCACTATTTTAGTTTTTCAAGAGAATCCAGAAATCTGGGCTTTTATGGGGAAGATACTAATTTTTGAAACAAAGTAGGTGTGAGCCAAATTAAATATATCTGCTGGCCAAATTCAGTGGGCAGGTTAACCAGTTCTGACCTTTAGATTCCCATCTCCCCTTCTATCCCCACTGCTTTGATTCAAGCCTTCCTCATTTCTGACCCAATTTTATCTGGGAGGATCCTAAAAGGTCTCCAGATCACCCCTACCTCCCCTGCTCTCCATTCATTTTCTAGTTGCCAGGGTGAGCTTCCTAAAATTAAAATCTGATCCTGTTTAAAATTTGTAAGTGGCTCCCCAAACCTATAGCATTACCATGTACCTAAGAACCACTTGAGGTATGTGTCTAACATGAATATCACAGCAACCTACCCGATCTGAACCTCCCAAAATGGACCTAGAAATTGGCTAAACACTTTCCCCAGGTGATTCTAAAGCCAATAGTCCTTGGACCACAGAAACAATGATCTACAGGGTAAAATTCAGAAATCCTTTACATCAAATCATCCCCCTCTGAGGGGGCCCCGCCTCCCTCTCCAGTCTCTTCTCTGGACACTCCACCACTAAGTCCCAACACCTAACATCTTACGGTTCCCAGAAAATACTCTCAGGCCTCAACCCCTGTGCACTCACCCCACTGCTCTCCAGTGCTGGGATGCCTTTTCTCCCCTCTTCACCTGGTAAGAACTGGGGCCTACTCAGCTTCATCCTCTAGACTGAGCTCTGCCTTCCCCTCCATCCCCTCTCTGAAGCCTTTCTCAGCTTTAACCCTTACTCCCTGGAGCTGCTTCCTTCTCTCCCACAGCACCCAACACTTACCTAACTGTATTTATTAATTCTTTATATCTGTTTATTTCCTTGCCCATATGCCACCAAACTGAGTTCCTTGAAGTCAGGAATTCTAGCTTAGCTTAATTTTGCAGCCCCAGTGCCATGTCTGACCCAGAGCAGGCCCTGAATCAATGCTTACTGAATAAACAAAATCAAACTGCATGAACCAGTAAGGGTGCAGGCCAGATTCCAGTTCTTTAGCATTACCATCAAGATGTATGCAGCCTCTCCTTCCCACCTAAATTCACAATTATCACAATTCCTGTAATCAGGCTATTGTTGACAGTCAAGTTAATTAACTACCAGAATAGCAGAAGCCAATTCATCATAAAATTATATTCTTGAAACCAAACAAGATATTGCACAGAACACTTCCTCTCTGAAGCAAAATGATATGATACAATTTGAAACTAGCTGCTACACTATCAATTAGAACTAAGCCTTCCTTAGGTCAGATTAGGTATACCACAATAGAAGTTTCACCCTCAGATAAGTGGGGAAATCCTTCAACTAAAGATAGGGTACGAAGAGAGAAGGGATGATAAGCCTCATGAGAGTGAAATCCCTCAACATAACTGTCTGAAGGTACATTAATAAGCAACAGAGAACAATGGTGGTTAAACTTTCTACATCTTCACATTCAAAATACAAAAGTATCCTTCCGATTTCCAGGAGATGCACAGCTCCATTTTACCATACTTCCAAAACGGTTTTTATTCTTTTACACTTGCATTCCTTCAACAAATATTTGTCAAATGCCTACTCTGTTCATGTGCCAGACCTTGGTCACATGGAACAAGAGAGCTGTAGGATGTGCCCTCCCAGAGCTCATATCCTAACAGAGAGGGCAGACACTCAACGAATTATTCAACTGTTTGATAAGGCTGGGGTAACACAATGAAGAACACAAGTGTTTAGAGAGCATATAACACAGAATCCATCCCATGCTTTCTTCTATACTCAAAATCAATTGTCTTAACAGTTTCTTACTACAGAAACCTAATTACTACTCCATGTGTGCGCTCCTTTCAGGAGTTATTCTGAATAACCGCCAGGTTTCCAACTGTAGCTCCTCAGATGTACCTCTAGGGAAGATAAAGAAATTAAACTGGTTCAAAAGTAATTTTTCCACCAGCTGCTTTTATAGTACCAATTTTTCTCTACAACTCTTTGTTTTAATACACAGGGTCACATCAGGGAATAAAAATCTCTTTTGAGTGTTTTGGGTCTTTACCCATTTATGGGATGATCTTCCTCAAAAGCTGTTTTAATGCGATCAGCATTTACAAAGCACTCACTGTCGAAGCCCACATAATGGGAATGGGTGATCTTCAGGAAGCAAAGGTCTCTAGGTGCAATTCATGTTCCAGTTAAACTGACCACACAGACTTTTTTCCTTTGGACCTTTGGATTCATATTTTTTTAATATGAACGCAGTACTGAGTAAAGAACCTTCTACTAGAAGAAGTTTAGGTTATAAATTTGTGCCACACACCCCACCCCCAGTTTTTTAAAGGAAGCCTCATTATAACTAAAATAACATCAATAAACTACGTTTTAGTGAACATTGGATGCTGGCTAAATTGACCTTTGCTTTCCAAGATGATAGGAAATCTGCTCTCAGACACAGGAAGTGAGTCAGATAACAGAAGAGGGAAAAATAGGAATGGAAAAATCACACTAAAATTTTCTGTAAATTAGGACACCTATCTAGTCGGAAATACAAATCTAGGAAAGACAGCTTATAAAAAAAAAAAGAAGATTCCCTATTACAGTCAATGCTGCAAATGAAACAGCTAGTCTATTGGCACCTACTAGAAAGCCAGATCCTAGTAAGGAAGAAAAAGTTTTATATTTATATAAAAAGTCAATATTTACAGTGCAGAAGAGGTAACAGAAAGGTGGTGGAGCTTAAGGGAAAACAAGAGGTATCTAGGTTAACAACCTTCTTTAGTGAAAGCCCTGCACTGGGTTAAATTTCGACTTAAAATGTTCAGACAAGTCAGCACCTCAGTACAAACTGGTATGGTACCACATTGCTTGAAGGCAGAGGAACGCACTATGTGACCTTGTAAGGTCTCTTAACAGTTATCCCAATTCCAGTTTGACAAGATCCACTACGACTCTTCTCAGTTATTCATTCATTCCACAAATGTTTACTGGATGCCTATGCACAGAAGCACTGTGCTCAGGTCATGGCGATCCATAAGACAAGCGTAACCACTTGGGTACTGCATTCTAATGGGGAAACACCTAAAGAACTAACTCCATACAGGAGCAGAGGGTACTGTGAGAGCACACTTAAGGGGAATGAGATACTTAGGGAATGCTTCTCTGAGGAATATTTAAGATGCGAAGATGAACATAAATGGGCAGCTACATTCCTGGCAGACGTAACAACATTACTTGAAGATCTGAAAAAAAAGGGGACGAGGGAGATGGCTGCTAATGTTGGGAGGGGTAGACAGTGAGTGGCATGACATGAAGCTGATGACACAGACAGACGAGGGCCAGGTCATTCAGAGCCATGCAGATCATGTTCTGGATTTTTGGACTTCATTCCAAGAGCAAAGGGAAGACGATGGAGGATTTTAAGCAAAGGAGTGATGTGACCAGATGTACATTTTTTTAAAAGATCACTACGAAGCATAGAGAAAGAACTGGAAGGGCAAAAGTGGATGTGTGCAAGCAACCATATCAAGTAGTATTGGATTATAACCCAAAGTGTAAAATAAATATCCATGAATTCATACTGATATAAATAAATCATTGAATAAATATACATTGGGAAGAAAAGATAAACCTTCCACGCAGAAATCCAAATAAATTATGTCAACACTCCGCCCTCAAGGAGGTGCAGCATAACTCTCCACTCCTTAAGTGAGGGCTGCGCATACTGACTTCCTTTCAAAGAGAAACCTGACAAAAACTACCTCAGCAAGGTGATCAAAGTCAACATCAACAGTGATAAGTCATGCCGATGACATGATGACATGTACTCTTCTCACGAGAAAGGCACTTCAACCCTGTGGTCTTCCCCCCCAAACCCCATGACCCTTGTCTAATCATGAGAAAAACATCAGACAAATCCCAATTGAGGGACATTCTACACAATACCTGACCAGAACTCCTCAAAACTGTCAAGGTTATCAAAAACAAGAAAAGTCTGAGAAATTGTCATAGCCAAGAGGAGCCTTGAGACGTGATGAGTAAACGTGATGTGGTACTCTGGATGAGATCCCAGAACAGAAAAAGAACATCAGGTGAAAACTAAGGAGATCTGAATAAAGTATGCGCCTACGTTAATAATAATGTGTAAATATCGGTTCATTAATTGTGACAAATGTACCATAAGATGTTAATAACAGGGAAAACCGGGTGTGGAGTATATGGGAACTCTGTATGTACGATCTTCACAATTTTTCTGTAAATCTATTCTAAAATATTCTAGAACCATTTTAAAATTAAAAGATTAAAGTATATCTGGGGAGAGTGGTAATGGAACCATCTTCCTACTTTAGGCTAAAAATGACAGAACATACAGGACCTGGTGATTCACCGGCTGGTGGGTGGGGTAGAGGACTCAGTAGTGAAAGCGACTCAGGTAGCAAGGACGAAAGGTTACTGCCCAGATGTGGGGCTTGGGCAACTGACTGGACGGATAGTGGAGTCATTCACTGATAAGGGAGTCGTGGAGGAGAACCGTACGTGAAGGAAAGTGAACAACCAGCATTTACTGGAGGCCCATTATGTACTAGGCGCTTCTCCAATTCTCATAATCATTCCGCATCGTAGAGACTATTATTTGGCCCAAAGCCAAATAAAGAAATTAGATTCTGGTATCAGGTTCGGTATCAGGTTTATATGTACTCCAAAGCCCGCGCTCTTTCCACTACACAGTTCCAGTTCCTGCCTGTGCACACGTACTTCACTGGCCGCCCAGGCGCCTCTTTGCTGGGAGTGGAAGCGAGCGCATCAGCAGTTTGGCCCCAGCAGTCACTCTCCCTCCCCGGGCCTCATCTGCCAAATGATTCTCTCCATCTCCGAAGTTGAACGCAAGAGAGCCGAGTAGAAACTTCTTCATTAAAATGAAGACAATTAAGACACCACCGAAGGGAACTGCATCACCTCTCAGGGGACTAAAAATAATAATAATAACGAAGTAAAGAAGCGAAGGGAATTCTCTCGCTCCACTCTCGTCGACCGGTCTCCTAAGGAAAAGGCAATCCCCCGGGAGGGTACCGAGTCGGAGCGGCGGGCCTAGGATGCTCCCACGCTCCCCGACCCCAAAGCCCCAGCACTCGGCAGGACCCACGGAGAAACTCCCTTCAGCCTGCCCGGAGCCACGCGGCACAAGGTGACACGGACCGCGCCGGCCCCTTAGGCGCCTAGGAGAGGCCGGGACCAGCAGGGAGAGTGGAGTCCGCGGGGCCCGCGCTACCTTGTATTTATCAAAGCCGGCCAGCTGCTCCGGGCTCACGTATTCGTAACCAGCCATGACGACGCGAACACTAGCGCCCACTCGGCAGCGACGCTCCACGACGAGATGGGGAAACACGAGCACCACACCAGCTGGGCAAGACTGGGAAGACCTGGGCTGGCAAAGGAGCTGGAAAAGCCGTGCTCCGCCCACCGCGCACGCGTAACCACCCCAGCCACTTCCGCCGCCTCCCAGAGCGCAAGCGCAGCCCCCACTTCTCCCCGCCCACCGAGGGGGTGTAGCTAGCAGGCTCACGCGGTTCCCCCTTCGCGCAGTCGCAGTCCAATCAGCGTAGATCGGGAGCCACTAAGTTCCGCCTTCTAGGCTTCCTCGTCGCTTTATTAGCTAGCGTCAAAATTGGTGAGTTGAGGTAAGGCAAGAGGGGAGGTGAAAGGTCAGTTTCCCAGGAGGCCTTGCTCTTCGTCTTTGGGGTGTGCTGGCGGTGATGTGGCATCTGTACCTGGGTAGAGCTTTGGGGTTACCTTTTTAGTCTTGGGGGGGTGGGGTAGGGTGATTGCGTGCGAATCAGTCAGCAGTACCTCAGGAAAGAGGGCTTAGTTCCCCCAAGCCGTGAAGTAAAAGCAGACAAAGCGTCTGTGCTCAGCCCGCTTACAGCTCCTGGCACAGTGCGCTGCACGCTGTAGCTTAGTGAACGTAATTTGCTGTAGAGAAGCCAGTGAGAGGCTTTTTGCAGTCGGTAAAGGGGCGTGAAAGAGCTTTGGAGACAAACCCCTAGGGACAGCGTTGTTTGTGAACCTTGGACACACTCCGCTCTATTTATTGCTCTGTTCCAAATGAAGATTGCCAGTGTCTCCCGACCAGATAAAAACACTGATCCCTGAGTCTCTAGGGGTCCTTAAATGCGTTTGCAAGAAGTGCGTTTACATAACTGGAGACAATTACGGAAAGAACACTAGATCGATGGCTAGTGTGTATCAGACTAATAATAAAATTGAATAATGGTAATAGTTGCTACCATTTATTGATCGCCTTATAGGTGGGGAAATTTACATAGCTTATCACCAACCCCTGTAACAACACGGTGAGAAACGGAAGGCATTTTACCCACTTTGCAGATTAGGAAATCAAAATTCTGACTACCTAACCTGACCAGGATCACTTAATTACACAGCTCAGAAATGGTCCACCCAAACTTGGTCTCTGGTATGGAAAGCCACCACATAAGGGAGCCTCTCAATCTCTCTGGGACTCTGAAACAAGGGCAATTATTTTGAGATCTCTTATGTTCTTTGCATTCATTCATTCAACAAATACTAATTGAGGACTCAATATATGTCAAGTATATTATTGTTTCTGCATATGTCTTACCTTCTAAACTTTAAGATTCTCACGAGATAGGGACTTCCCTGGTGGCGCAGTGGTTAAGAATCCACCTGCCAATGCAGGGGACACGGGTTCGAGCCCTGGTCCGGGAAGATCCCACATGCCCCGGAGCAACTAAGCCCGTGCACCACAACTACTGAGCCTGCACTCTAGAGCCTAAGAGCCCCAACTACTGAGCCCGCGTGTCACAACTACTGAAGCCCACGCACCTAGAGCTCATGCTCCACAACAAGAGAAGCCACCGCAATAAGAAGCCCGCACACCACAACAAAGAGCAGCCCCCACTCGCTGCAACTAGAGAAAACCCGCGCAGCAACGAAGACCCAACACAGCCAAAAATAAATAAATAAATAAATAAATAAATAAATAAAGATTCTTACGAGGTAATAGATATAAAACATCTATCATCATACTTGGGGCATGGTAGATGAGCAATAAATTTGGGTATTATTTTCCCTCACTTGCCCTAAGGGGAGGATTTGTATCTTATACAACCTAATTTTCCCCATGTCCCATAGCTTAGCAGCTTGCAAATGGTACATGGTCAACACCTTCTGCTGAATGAGTGAGCAAAGATCTCTGATACACTGTGAAGTGCCCAGCTTTGAAAAGGACATTGGAAATGTGAACCTCCCTTTAAGAAGGAAGTTGGCTCTAATGAAAGGAAAACTATGAAACCACCTCCTTATGAAAGTATTTTCTTTGTGCAGGTACTGTATTTAAATCCTCTCTGTATTAATAAGAAAACTGAATTGGAATTTTAGACAAATCTGTTAATCAGACTGAAGCTATTCTCCCAAGTAATACACTATAGATTTCCTCTATTATGTGTTTCTTTTAATCGATATGGAGAGAAAAAATACTTGTATGATTTTTATTTTTTAATTTTTTTATAGAAATCCACTTTATTTTATTTTTGGCTGCGTTGGGTCTTCGTGGCTGCACACAGGCGTCCTCTAGTTGTGGGGAGCGGGGGGTACTCTTCATTGCAGTGCGCGGGCCTCTCATCGTGGTGGCCTCGCGGAACACAAGCTCTAGGCATGCAGGCTCTAGAGCACAGGCTCAGTAGTTGTGGCGCACGAGCTCTAGAGCGCAGGCTCAGTAGTTGTGGCACCCAGGCTTAGTTGCTCCGCAGCATGTGGGATCTTCCCGGACCAGGGCTCAAACCCCTGTCGCCTGCAGTGGCGGGCGAATTCTTAACCACTGTGCCATCAGGGAAGCCCTAAATGATTTTTAATATAAGACCTGTGGTTACGGATCTGGCATATAAACTTCATACTTGTAAAAGATATTTAGTTAATTGTGAAAAGCCATAAAATGTGACTTGAGTACGTGCACCTAATAGTAGCTCATAAACTGCAGTTATTGTTAATCACTTCAGATGAAGCAAATTCAAAGTGACACTTCTGATTTTGTAAAATTTTTTCCTACCTCTCTAACATTTTCTTCAAAAGCAGTGTTTTAAAAAGAGCAGCTTTTAATTTTGTGAAAGCAGTTACAATTTGCTGCCTCTCTTCTAGCAGAAGATTGTGACAAGTTTGAATCAATTATGAGTCAGTCTGAGAATTTCTAAACTAAAACATAACACAGAACTTTGTCTATACTTTGACATCTGTACTGACATCTGTACACACACGTACTGGCTGTGTGATCCTAGACAGCTTACTTCACCTAAACGTGTTCTTTCTCTCTTTTTTTTTTAAATCACATTGAGTATTTATTTATTTATTTATTTATTTATTTATTGGCTGCGTTGGGTCTTTGTTGTGCGGGCTTTCTCTAGTTGCGGTGAGTGGGGGCTATTCTTTGTCACGGTGCGCGGGCTTCTCATTGTGGTGGCTTCTCTTGTTGCGGAGCACGGGCTCTAGGCATGCGGGCTTCAGTAGTTGTGGTGCATGGGCTTAGTTGCTCCGCGGCATGTGGGATCTTCCCGGACCAGGGCTCGAACCTGTGTCCCCTGCATTGGCAGGTGGATTCTTGACCACTGTGCCATCAGGGAAGTCACATAACATGTTCTCTTTTTTAAAGAGTGGGCATTAGACTAAATCTCTAAGATCCTATTTATCTCTGAAATTTAATTAAACTATATCATTTAACTTCTCTAAGATGAGATCAACTGATCTGTAAAGTGATCATAATTCTTGTCCTACCTTATAGTTATTTCATAGAGCACGTGAAGTGGTATGGCATAAGCCTGTTAAATTAAACCCATACAAATATAAGATATTATTTTTCCAAAACCCCATGAATTCTGGACCTGGGTGAGTTTTACCAGGTACTCTCACCCAGGAAGAGAAAATTGTCGAGTAAACAAGTTTGCCTTTGCAAGTGAATCACCTTCCCGGCTCCTCTTTCCTGAATTCCATTCGAGGGCGCAGTTATCCCTAAGGCAGCCCAGAGCTGCCAGGGACCACTTCATATTGGCCTGGCCAGTCCCTTCTCTACCCCATGCTGTCTCTTCCTTCTGCACCACAATACTGAGCACAGTTTGCTATTGCTTGCTTCCTTGGTCTGCCTCCTCATCCACTGAAGTTCCTCTCTTCTTTATCTCATACACTCAAGGTCAGGCTTTTTGCCTTCCAGAATAATAATCATAAAAGATATTTGTGCTAGAACAATGTTATCAATTTCCTAATATAACCTGGGTTGGGGTGTGGGGGAAATGGTATAATTCCTACAATTCCTGTTTTACTTAGTCAGAAGTAAGACAGAGTCAGATAAATGGAGATATCTAGAAAATTGGGAGTTAGTTAAGGACTAATACAGTTAGTAACTCCAATATAAGTTATTAAAGACATAAAAATAGGCAAGACTTCTCAAGGAAGCTTGTAAAAAGATACTGATTGGGTTTTTATTTTTAAACAATGATAAAGCCTTATATTCATAAACTCAAAGCAGTTTGACATCTCACTAGATATCCTAACAACCCTGCACCGTGGCTGGGTAGTTGTTCTAATTGTACAGAACAGAACAACAGAAGAATTACATTTGGGCAAGTTTTTGGGAAAACTTGCCCAAAAGTTTATGGTAAAGCTGGAATAAGAGAACAGGTCATCAAACTTCTAGTTGAATAATTTTTCCACTGCACCATGCTTCTACAAGTTACCATGGTAAGATGTTTTAAAAAAAGAAAATTCACAGGTTAGTTTTTAATCAAGTCTGGAGTGGGGGGAAAGAAAAACTAGGAAAGAACTGAACAGAGTCATTATGTTGCTCATTGTTTCTTAAAAATGAAATTCCCTGGCTAGCGTAAACCTTCTCAGGTTGGGTTTTGTCTGCCCGGTTTTTGCTGTGTTTTACATTTTTCAAAAATAATCCTACTAGGTAAGAATGAGTACTGTATTTGAGTGGGACAATCAAATGCTTTATCACAGGAAAGGGCTGTGCAGTATACTGAGTTTCAGCATAAAGTAGTGCTGCTCTGTACCTTCTACTTCCCATGTCAGTGGAGGAGGGTATTATCTCCATGATTCTGTGACTCATCATCCCACTCACCTCCACTGGTTCTCCAATGGTTCTCTGGCCATTTTTGTGCTCTTAACCCTTGAACACCAAGTCAGTGGTGTCAATAGTCATTCAAAACCAAAAGAAGCAGTGTAAAGATTCAGAGGGACCTGGAGGCCCAGTGTGATATGAGGTAAGAATAAAATCCAGACCCTCTATATACTTGCCATTCTTGTTTTGAAGATGAGTGATTATTTCTCTTGTAAATCCATTATTCATGAGCATGACTATTAAATAAAAGGAGAATTATTTTTAAAAACTGATCTCAGCAAAGTTTTACAGTGGGCAGAGTCTTATAGTCAGCATTCTCTGAAGTTCTGATAGTGACCCAACATCTGTATTTTCTGAGCAGAGAGAGAATTGATACCTCTCCTACACACACATCCTCCTCCCCATTATTGCTACACTAAAATGGAAGTAAGAAATAAATAAATAAATATTTTTAAAAAATAAAATAAAATGGAAGCAGAACTGTAGTTAAACCAACTACTAATCATTCAGATGGGTAGCCATAGTGGTTTCACCCCTGTCATGCCTCTCTCCTTATTCCTGTTTGCCTCATCTAATGTCAGGTCTGTAAATATAACCAAGTGTAACCACTATTTTTCTTTCTTTCTTCCTTTCTTTCTTTCTTTTTTTCTTTCTTTTTCCTTCCTTCCTTCCTTCCTTCCTTCCTTCCTTCCTTTCTTTCTTTCTTTCTTTCTTTCTTCCTTTCTTTCTTCCTTTCTTTCTTCCTTTCTTTCTTCCTTTCTTTCTTTTCTTTCTTTTCTTTCTTTTCTTTCTTTCTTTCTTCAATTTGAACATACAGCCAAGCAAGGGACTCCATTTTTGGGTAGGGATCATTTTTGTCTTCATGAAACTTTGAGATAATTGGAGTTGAGATGGATGGTTACTTAGTTTGGGTGGAAGAGAAAGATACTAGCAAAAACAAAACAAAACAAACAAACAAAAAACCCTAAGAGGAGCAAGTGAGTAGGAAAGTTTGCTGTGATCCATTTTCCTGTAAGAATCCTCAAAAACCTGGGGCAGGGATTGAGGTAATAGTTGCCAACATAGATATCTACTACCATAATGCTTTGAAATCTTTCGTGATATACCCAAGGCTGTGCAGGCTGCTTGACTAGAACTCTAGCAGCAGTTAGGGAACAAGACATACAAATATGAAACAATGTATAAAAATAGCAACTTCATTATCTCTTCATGTATCCTTGTTGAACATTAGCTGTGCACCAAATCCAGATACCATGGCATACCTTGGAGATACAAAGTTGGATAAAACATGGACCCCAGGCAAGGAGTATAGTACTACATTCTGTGAATGGCTGGTCTTATCCAATGCCCTGGCTCTTCACAGATGCCCTCTTTCTTCCTTCCTCCTCTCACCCCTCCTCTCCTTTTTAAAAATTCGCTGTTAAAGTCTCGGACAGAGAATTGACTTGAAGACAGGAAACAAATGGTTGGAATCAAAAGAAAATTAAGTAAAGACTTTGAGATTTCGTAGGAATTGACTTTGTATTTTGATGGAGTGCAGAAAAAACTCTCTGAGTATACTAATGATACGTAGCCTTTAATAAGGAAATGTTGTATTGGTAGGCATAAGCTGCAAGAAAACACACTTTAAAAAATTGAGCAGGGAAATTCCCTGGCCATCCAGTGGTTAGGACTCTGTGCTTTCACTGCCGAGGGCCCGGGTTCAATCCCTGGTCGGGGAACTAAGATCCCACAAGCTGCACAGCCCAGCCAAAGAAAATTTTTTAATTAAAACACATAGGTGTTTTAAAAATTTTTTTTAATTGAAAAAAATTTTTTTAATTGAAAAAAATTTTTTTAATTGAAAAAATTTGAGCAGATGCCAAAGTGATTTATTGCCACATAACAAATCGCTCAAAACTTAGTAGCCTATAATAACAACCATTTTATTTACTCATAATTCTGTGGGTGAGCAGTTTAGGCTGGGCTTAGCTGGGCAGTTCTGCTGGTCTTGCTGGACTTATTATTCTAAGAGGTTAGAAGTAGATGCTACAAGATTTCAAGACTGAGGCTCAGATGTCACACAGTGTTACTTCTGTCTCATTGTACCGGACAAAGCAAATCACAAGGCCAACCCATATTCACGGTAAGGGAAATAGATGCCACCTCTTAATGGATGGAATGGCAAAGTTACCCGGTCCTGGGGCCTGCGCAGAAGGATGGGAGGAGTTATTGCGACCCTCTTTGCAAACAATCTACTACTTCAGATTAGCTGCTAAAAGACAAGACAGTAAATTTCATTAGGAAGAGATTTGGAAACCACTGAATGATGCTTGAATTATTTTAAGATACTCAGAAAAAGAATGACAAAAGAAATTAAATCAGTAGAACTCCTCGTCACAAGACTTAGTCAAGCTGTCCCTTACTTCCAAACCTCCACTCATGGTTCAACCCTCTCCAGTCTGGTTTCCAAGCCCACCAGCTCCACTGAAATGGCTACTTCCAGGCTCCTCCACTTACTTGGTAAAGCAAATGGGCACTTTCAGTCTTATTTGATTTTTCATCAGCTTACATTGCCTACTGTTATTTCCTTGAAACTTCCTCCTCCTTTGATTGCTTTGAATTACTCTTGTCCTTATTCTCTCTTTCTGACCCCTGACCCCTCCTCCCAACACACACACATACACACACACACACACACACACACACACACACACACACACTTCATCTCCCAGGAGTACAGGATTATTCATAAATCCTTAACCACTTCAGACTGTACTTTTAAAGCTTCTGTTCCTTTGTTGATGCCTGGCTAACTCCCTGTCAGTCTTCAAGATTCACCTTAAGTTTCATTGCTTCCTTCCAGCCTACTCCTACCTCCCCTCACTAGAGACAATCCTGTTCCTCTGTGCTCCTACAGCATCCTGTGCATACCTCTTCCTTCATACTTACATGTTGTGAAATTATCTGTTTTCTTATCTGTTTTACTGGCCTATAAGTGCCTGGTGGGTAAGGACCACATCCGTATACTCCTGAACCTAGCATAATACCTAGTCCTTAATAAGCCCTCAGTAAGCTTTTGTTGAATTAAATTGATGGAAGGAAATAAAGAAATATTACGTTGCTTTTTTATATTGTATAATTCCATTTATATGAAATGTCCAGAGTAGGCAAATCTCTACAGACAGAAAATAAATTAGTGATAGCCAGGGAATGGGGGTGAGGAGGATTGGGAATAAGTATTAACAGGTAAGGGGTTGCTTTTTGGGGTGATGAAAGTGTTCTGGACTTAGGTCATGATGATGGCTGCATAACATTGTGAATATATATGAAAAACCATTGAAATGTACCCTTTAGAATGGTGAATTTTATGTTAAGTGAATTTCATCTCAAAAAAAAAGGCAAAGTGGATTATTGGTGTTATAATAAAAAGAAAAGCACAAAATAACACATACATACTTCTTTTACAACCAAGGGAAAGACAAAGGAATATCATGAATTCGGGGTTTTTAATTAATGGGTTTTTATCATTTTAGGTAAAGCTGTTTCAAATTTAGTACTTTAAAAGGCATATCAGCCAGCACATTATAGCAAGTTGTACAAAGATAAAACTGTATAACTCTAAAGTTCTAAAATATAGTATAAAACTATACATTTCTACCATTTTATAAAGTAGGAGGGAACAGGTCGTTGTGTTACCAGGGTGCTTATTAAGGATAAGCTGTGCTCTGTTGGTGGGGAGATAATCATAAGGGCTTGATGTAAGCATCAGCACATTACTCATGTTGGATTTCTCTTCCTAGTTTGGCATGAGAATAGGAATAGGAAAGGCTAAAGGGATAATTTGAGAAGCAAGTGCTTCAAGTAGCTGGCAGCAAGTTCCCTCTTGAAAGCAGTAGGCAGATAATCAGGAAAAAGTGAATTAACAGCTTCTCTAGAGAAATTGAAATAAAGAATGGTGGCATTAAGATGGACTCGAGAGCCCAAATTGCTGTGAAGGAATAAGCCTTGCAAATAAGAAAATAGGTAAAAACCAAAGGGAGGATTAAGTAGGATAAAAAATTTCTTATAGGTAGTTTTTTTAAATCCCATCTTTGTACAGGCACTGCCCTTTAAATTTTATAAATTGCTAGAAGTAAAGGCTTTTCTTTTAGAAATGAAAGCCTAGGTGTGTATTAGAAGACATACTTTTCTCGTAAGAGAAGGCATCTGTGGCTGGGGTCCCTGAGGCGGCTGTAGCACTGTCCCCTCCCTGGAGAGGAATTGCTCTGGAAAGGTGCCTGAGAAGCTGAGGAGGAGCTGGACAGGGACAAGACAGGAGCGAGGTGAGGCCCCATGGGAGACCATGGCTGACAGAGATGTTCCCCAAGAGGCTCCAGTCCAAGGCAGGAGCCTCTTTTCATTTCTCTCTCCTTGTGGCTCCAATGAAGTACAGGTTTTGCAGAGCAGCCTTGTGGGTTGAGGCCACTTCCTTCCTGATCTGGGCTTTTCCTGTTGTCTTCCAGACTGAAAAGATGCTTCTAGGGCCCATCACAGGGCTGTCAGGAGGAATGCCTGGAGCTCTACCTTCACTTCCTGGAAAGGTCTAGATTGTTACTGCAATATCTGAGGAGTCTTGGTAGGAAACATTTGAAATTCATTAGTGTTCAAATTGCTGATCATTTGGATTACTTTTGTTTCTATTTTATATGTTGACACCTTGATCTCTCTAAACCTGGTGAGGAGAATTCTCCCTACTTTATCTCACTGAGCGCGTCCCAAGCTCATCTGTGCTCTCCACACTGTTCTGACCAATATCTTCTGTCCTCACTCTGACAACAGAGTGCAGAGTGCAGACCAGTACTCCAGCCCTGGCCACCCACTCCTTTCACGGAATTGCTCCTAACCTGAAGATGTAGGGTAGGAGCTGGTACCAGCGGGAGGGATGTACTCTGCCCTTAATGACTCTTGGGTTTTTATTTTAGAATGGAGATGCTGGGGAGAGACATGCACACATTATGAAACAGACCAGATGCATTAGAGTTTAGCATAAATCAGCCACTGTGAACGGAGAGGAGGGTGGGCTGGCAGCAGCATCGAACACCGGATGGGACTGTGGGGGACAGAGCAGGAGCTCATTTCCTACGTGCATTTTGGCTGTTAGACCTCTGTGCATGTGTTTTTAAAAAAAAGTAGAAAAATAATAGAAAAAAATAGTCAGCACTCACTTTTTGTCTTTAAATATTAAAATGATTCAAACTGGAAGAAAAAAAGACATCTATGTGGGTTTTTTTTTTTTGACACCTATGTGTTTTTAAAGACATATCGTATATTGCATCATATATTTATATATAATATATATATACATATATTTTAGCAGAAAAAGCATAAGGATGAATCAAATGCTGTCTTAACAGTCAAGGTCAAGACCAGGAAAATTTCCTCATCCCTCTATCTAGCATCATCATCTTCATCATTATCCATCTTAACTATCACATATAGAAAGGAATATACTTGATATCCATATACCCACCACCAGTAATTAACAGATGTTAATCTTTTGCCATATGTGCTTCATAGCTTTTTAAAAAATGTTTCAGCTAAAGCTCCAGCTCTTCACCATCTCTTTCCCATTTGTTCCCAGAGTTAGCCACTATCTTGTTGTTGTTTATTATTCCTGTTCCTGTTTTATACTTCTATTACATATGTTCATATCCAGATTCAATATAGTACTGTTTTGTGCTTGTGTGTGTGTGTGTGTGTGTGTGTGTGTGTGTGTATGTACTTAAATAGTATCCCGCTGTTCCTAACCTCTCACAATATTTTTTACACTCAATATTGTTTTGAGGTTGATCTATATCAATACATATAGATCTAGTTCATTTTCATTTCTGTGTGGTTTTAAAGTATGGAAGTAAAGCTACCTACAGTTTGTTTATCCATTCTACTACTGAAGGATATGAGGCTGTTTTCACTTCTTGGGCCATTCTTTAATACATTTCCTGTCTAAAATTTTGTTTGAATTCACAGACTCTCAAGAAAAACAATCTGAGAACCACGTTCAAGTAAAAACAACTTCTTTGTATATTTCTTTTCGTGTGTATATTTGAGAGCAACATGAAAAGTTGAGGTCATTTCATTTTTTAAAAAAAAGGAAATCTAACACTTTTTCGGTAAACAACTCAAAAGCAAGGTACATAGTTTGGTTCATTTTATGACCAGAAAGGGAGCCATAAGTACTTTCAGTCTCTAAATTACACATTTCTCAATTGTTTCAGGTTTTTTTTTGACAAGCCAGCATTGCTCTGATAATTCAAAATCAGAGCCACTTTAACTTTCTTACGTTGTTCGTTTGCTTACTTTCATATACATATATATTATATATATAATTTTTTTTTTTTGGCCGCGCTGTGCTGCTTGCAGGATCTTAGTACCCTGACCAGGGATCGAACCTGGGTCCACGGCAGTGAAAGCGTAGAGCCCTAACCACTGGACTGCCAGGGAATTCTCTTACTTTCATATATATTTTTTAATTTTATTTATTATTTATTTTTGGCTGCGTTGGGTCTTTGTTGCTGTGCACAGGCTTTCTCTAGTTGGGGCAAGCAGGGGGCTACTCTTCGTTGCGGTGCGTGGGCTTCTCACTGTGGTGTCTCGTCTCGTCTTTGTTGCAGAGCACGGGCTCTAGGCCCGTGGGCTTCAGTAGTTTTGGCATGCAGGCTCAGTAGTTGTGGCTCGTGGGCTCTAGAGCGCAGGCTCAGTAGTTATGGTGCACGGTCTTATTTGCTCCGCGGCATGTGGGATCTTCCTGGACCAGGGCTCAACCCCGTGTCTCCTGCATTGGCAGGTGGATCCTTAACCACTACGCCACCAGGGAAGCCCTACTTTCATATTTTTAATGTAGATATTCTGCTGTTGCCCAAACACAGTAGACTCTTAATTGAATACCGAATCTATTTGGTAAGATTTTCCTTGAGCTCTGAGATAAAGGTCCAAACTAATTCTACCCAAGATACAAGGAGAGAGAGTGGTACCCAGCCTCACTTTTGACTTGGGTATTGTGTGGTTAATTTACTTCCCACTGGCAATTGTGACCCATGAAATGGCCTCCACCTATCTCATTAAACCAATTAGACTTGAGGAGGCTGGATTTTATCCTGTAAAGAATATTTTAAAAGGGAATAACTTGAGGGCTTCCCTGGTGGCGCAGTGGTTGAGAGTCCACCTGCCGATGCAGGGGACAGGGGTTTGTGCCCTGGTCCGGGAGGATCCCACATGCTGCGGAGTGGCTAGGCCCGTGAGCCATGGCCGCTGAGCCTGCGCTCCGCAACGGGAGAGGCCACAACAGTGAGAGGCCCGCGTACCACAAAAAGGGAATAACTTGAGTGTTCTAAGAATACTTGAGAATATTCTTAAACTTCTCTGTAATGCATTTAGAGAAGTGCTTTTTAAAACTGTAATAATAATGGTTATGAGTGCTACCTACATGCTACAAAGAGAACAGTGTTTTGTTTTTGGTTTTGTTTTGTTTTTTTAACATCTTTATTGGAGTATAATTGCTTTACAATGGTGTGTTAGTTTCTGCTTTATAACAAAGTGAATCAGTTATACATATACATATGTTCCCATATCTCTTCCCTCTTGCGTCTCCCTCCCTCCCACCCTCCCTATCCCACCCCTCTAGGTGGTCACAGACCACGGAGCTGATCTCCCTGTGCTATGTGGCTGCTGCCCACTAGCTATCTGTTTTACGTTTGGTAGTGTATATATGTCCATGCCACTCTCTCACTTTGTCACAGCTTACCCTTCCCCCTCCCCATATCCTCAAGTCCATTCTCTAGTAGGTCTGTGTTTTTATTCCCATCTTACCCCTAGGTTCGAGAACAGTGTTTTGAAGGAATGGATGTGGTTGCCATTCTCTAATTCATTTAAAGAAATGTTTAAAAACACATGTAATAAAGACGGATATAAGTGTGTTATGTGCATGCTACTTTGACAAGAGTATTATTTCAAGGGAACTGGAGTAACTTGAGAGAGAAGGAATTCAGAAAGATGACTCATAGGGTTTTATGAAGTCCTGGGAGCTTTCCCAGTTGTACGTGCACAGATTTGACCTTAAACAGCATACCATAAACTTTGAGAACTGCACTAAGACGTAGACCATCACCCAGGTACCAGACTGGCCACTGGGCGGCACATATACGCAGTAGATCTGAATAGCATCACAAGCCTTTGAAAAAAGAACTGGTATTGAAAATACAATCCACAGTAGATTGGTCAGAACTTGTGACCTGAACCAAACTAGGTCAATTACCTGCTAAAACTAAAATATCAGTATTTTTCATAGGATTTAAACGAGATCCAGAGTCTCATAACATAATATTCAAATATTATGTTCAAATATGATATTCAAATATTATGTCAAATTATCCTATTTGGTAGGATACAATCCAAAATTACATGGTATATGAAGAGCCAGGAAATCTCAATTCACATGGGAAGAAACAATCAACAGACATCAATGCTGAAATGACATAGATGTTGGAATTATCAGAAAAGACATTGACTATTATAAAAATGTCATGAGGGGGACTTCCCTGGCGGTCCAGTGGTTAAGACTCTGTGCTTCCAATGCAGGGGGTGTGGGTTTGATCCCTGGCCAGGGAACTAAAATCCCACATGCCAAAAAAAAGTCATGAATAAGTAGGAACACTCTTGAAATGAATGAAAAGATGAAAAGTCTCAGTGAAGAAACAGAAAGTTTAAAGAACCAAATGGAAATTTTAGAACTGAAAAATACAATAACCAAAATTTTTTTAAATGACTGGGGTTTGTATTAGTTTCTTATTGCTGCTGTAACAAATTACTACAACTGTAGTGGCTTAAAACAAAACAAACATAGTAACTTACAGTTCTGAGGGTCAGAAATCTGAAATGAATCTTATAAAGTTAAAATCAAGGTGTCAGCAGGGCTGCAATTCTTCTGGGGACTCCAGGGAAAAATGCATTTTTTTTTTTTTGCCTTTTCTACCTTCTAGAGGCTGCCTACATTTCTTGGCTTATGGCAGCCTTCATCTTCAAAGTGCATCCCTCCAACTTCTGCTTCTGCTGTAGATTTCCTGTTTTTTTGTCTCTCACATTCCTGTTTCTGTTTTGTAAGGACCCTATGATGACATTGGTCCCACTCAGATAATTCAGAATAATCTCCCTATCTTAAGATCCTTAATTTAATTAACATTTGCAAAATCCCTTTTTGCTGTTAAGGCTACATATTCACAGGTTCTTGGGATTAGGAAGTAGACATCTTTGGGTGGCCATTCTGTCTACCACAGGCTCGGTAGCAGAATAGAGATGACAGACGAAAGTCAGTAAACTTGAAGATAGATCAATAAAAAATTATCCAATTAAACAACAGAGAGAAAAACAATTGAAAAGATGGGGGGCAGGGGGAGTCTGTGGGAAAATCCAAAAAAAAAAGTCTAACATTTGTGTCATTAGAGTCCAAGAAAGAGAGGAGAAAGAATGTGATGCAGAAAAATATATATATTTGAAGAAATAATGGTTGAAATGCTCAAATTTGATGGAAGATATAAAAGGCTCAGTGAATCCAAAACAGGATAAATTTAAAGAAATCCCAGTCTAGACACATCATAACAGCTAAAAACTAAAACAATGAAAAACATCTTGAAAGCAGCTGCAGAGAATATGATATATTACTTACAAGGGAACAATGAATCGAATGACTGTGGATTCTGCATTAGAAACCATGAAAGCCAGATGGAAGTGGAACAACATTTTTTGAGTACTACAAAGATCATCTAATTTACCTCCTTCGTTTTGTTGATGTGAAAACTGAGGTCTGGAAAGATGAAGTGGTTGTCTTGAATCTCAAGACTCTTTGATCCCATATCTTAATATAATGACCATTTTTCCACTGTCAGAGTTTTCCTGGCTTTTCTCATGTGTTAATCACAAAATTTAAAAACTTGCCTTAACTAGCTCAAGCAAAAAGAGAAATAATTAAAAGAAGTTGTGGTCTCTCAAGATCAGGAGTGCAAATAAGCATCAAGAATAAATTAAAGTTGAAACGATGGACCCGCTTCATGTTTGTCTTTGTTTTTATCTGCACGTTAGCTTCATTGTTCCTTTGAGCTCAGATCATTTTCCCAGTTCACATGACAGAAAACCAATAGCTGCTGAGTCTACATGTTGGAGGTCCAACCTCAGACTCTCCCTAGGTCCAACTTCCCAAACTACACCGGAAGAGAAAAGTTGTTGGTGTTAGATGTGTACCAAGGACTGTCCTGGTGGGGTGGGGTTTGGGGGGCTGGACACCATGACCTTGTATAAAATGACTACTTCCATAGTAAACCTGTGAATCAGGGTGGAGGACAGTTTCTAGGAATTGGTTCAGAAAATAAGTGGAATACAGCAGAAACAATAGGTTTTCAGTACAAGTACTGGCTAATTTTTGTTCTTGGCACACAGTTCTCTAGGGCTTCTAAGAAAGTGTTCAAAAGTATTTTCTGGGTTTACTGACTTTATAAAATCTACTTATGCGTATATTTTGACATTAGTTAAATGAAGTTTTTCAGTTTTCTCTCACTCGATTATTGAAATAAATCTTCTTATAATCAGTACTGCATGGTGTTGGTGAGGAATGCTATTCCTTTCTTCTCACATTTCCACAGAAAGTGAGGGAACTTCTGTTCCCCTTAAGGATATATAGTCTCTGTTTCCTCTCCCATTTCCCCAAGCAAAAAGTGACCTATCCGATGGGTAAGATGTGGAGAATAAGCTCTGAGTCCTCCCTCTTTTGGAGTGGCCGGTCCTCCAGACTCATTCTCAGCTCCCCCATCCCCACAAGGGAGACCTGGAGATGCCCGGCTGTGTCGGTGACTGGGTAAGTAAATTCTGTTCAAGGAGGATGTATTGGGAAGTGCATCTGGCTCACATCCAAACCACCATCTCCTACTCAGCTTTTCCAGTAATGAAGCTAATTTTGATCTCTAGCTGTCTGACTCCTATGTCTGCTTTTCCATTAGTTACCTCTTTGCAAATCTTAACATGTAGTTGTTCACTCAGAGAAAATTGTTCTTCTTTCATGGAGTAATATTACCATCTTGGAGCCTTTTGTGATTTATATAAGACACCTCGTATTTTTCACATTCAAATTGGACATCTTGTCCTATATGGTTTTAGGATTTCATTTCATGCTTAGGAAGGCCATCTATACCTCCAAGTTATAAAATGATGCTCATAGATGGGTCTAAATAGATAGGGCATGTGCTTAATAGATAGTTAAATTTATTAACATTTTGAAATCCTGAATTATACATTAAAATCAGCAGGCTCATGACTTAGAGGATTTGAAATTTTTTTATCTTTAGAAGAAAAAATTCTGTTCCACTCCAATGTCATAGTCCTCCCCATAGGTTTCTTCACACACACACACACACACACACACACACACACACACACACACACACACACATCAGCATAAAACTTAGAAGCCTTGTAGGGCTCAAAGGTAGCATCGGAAATGCCACGAGTTTCTTCAGCTTCTTTAAGTTGTGCCCTTGAGCAAATGCTTTAACACAAATGCTGTAGCAGGGTTTTCTGAACTATCTCAGACAGCAAGTATGGGATCTCATTCTAGGATCTAAAGTTAGAGGCTTAAATCATAGGAGATCCGAAATTATCACTACTCTTTCTGAATCACTTTATACCAACCACTTCTTAAAATTTTTTGATGTCAGAAATATCCTTTGTTTTTATGAAGACATATATAGCACCTGGATTTTTGTTAAAATACTTCTTATTGTCATGTATTTCACAGGTCATACATTTTATGGCATCAAACAATTTTAAACATACACTTTCTGTATTAGAGCTTTCTGCCTCAGCCAAGAATTAGCTGATTAGCTCTTACTGAAACGGTGCTGCGTCAAGATTTCCAACTGGGTAAATAGCTGTACGTTTTCCCCTCCTCTCTGCACACTGTCCCATGACACGCCCTGACACTGACCAAGGCTTGGTGGCAACCAGAAAAAATACTATATTCCATAATAACTGTCATAGTCTTTGTGCCCAAATCTTATTTGGGCAAATGCACCAAGACACATGTAGTCCACTGAATCTCTAGGAACTAGCATAGCGTCTGACACCAGCGCTTAATATGTATTCATTTAATGGATATATGAGTGAATGGATTCACAACAGAATTTCTTTAAATTTTCTGTACTCCTATGACATTGAAAATATAGTTCGATTTATTAAATGGGAGTTATACTATTTGTAAGGAACATATCCACAGACCCATAATCATGGCAGTTTCCCAAACTTAATTTCTGGACTACAAATTTGCCTCCAGACTAAGGTTTCAAATTCTTAACTGTGGTCTTCGTGGCCCTTCACAATCTGACGCATTCCTACCTTTCCAGCCTCATTGATCATTATATTCCTTCAAGAGACCTTCCCAGATAAACCAAGTTTAAATGTCCTTCTTGGTGCTTTGTATCACCATGTTGCATATCCCTTATATTAATAATGTAAAATTTGACTTTTTTGTGTATAGTTTGAGACGGGGCCAAACAGGTTTTTTTTGCATGTGGATATCCGGTTGTGCTATTCTCCCATTAAATTGTCTTGGCACCATTGTCAAAAATCAATTGACCATAAACGTTAGGGTTTATGTCTGGACTCTCAGTTCTATTATATTGATCTACATTTCTATCCTTATGCAAACACTGTCTTCATTATTATAGCTTTGTAGTAAGTTTTGAAATTGGAAAGTCTAATTCCTCCAACTTCTTTCTTCATTTTCAATATTATTTTGGCTATTCTGAGTTCTTTGCATTTCCATATGAATTTTAGAATCAGCTTGTCAATTTCTGTGAAAAAAGCCAGCTGGGATTTTGACATGGAGATTGTGTTGAATCCATAGTTAATTTGGGGAGTATTGCCGTCTTAACAGTATTAAGTCTTCTGTTCCAGCAACATGGAATGTCTTCCCACATATTTAAATTTTCTTTAATGTCTTTGAACAATATTTTCTTTTTTAGTTTTCAGTGTACAAATCTTGCACTTTTGTGTAATTTATTCCTAAATATTTTATTCTTTTCGATGCTATTGTCAATTGAATTGTTTTCTTAATTTCATTTTCAGATTGTTCACTGCTCGTGTATAGAAATACAATGGATTTTTGTAGGTTGATCTTGTATCCTGCGACTTTGCCGAACTTGTTTAATTAGCTCTAATAGCTTTTTAGTGGATTCCTCAGGATTTTCTAGATATAAGATCATGCCCTCTGTGAATAAAGATAATTTTACTTTTCCTTTCCAATCTGGATGTCTTTTAGTTCTTCTCTCGCTAATGGCCCCAGCTACAGCCACCAGTACAATATCTCTATGATCTCTTTTGGCTGCTCACAGGTCTTCTTTAGTTCCTTGTAAATCTCAGCTGTGTTCCAAATGGTCACATTTGCTGAATTAAGGGCCTCTAGATAAGGAAGGTATTCATGAGCTGGCTTTCCAAAGGACTGCTTGATTCTTATACACGTACTTTCCACAAACACCTATTTGCACGTTATATGCATTTCCCCTCCTCCTCAGGAAAAGAAATATCCTTGAAGAACTGTCTTCCTTGTGGAATCAAATTCTATCTTATATTATTTTAAATTTATTTTTTTAGCCAGAAGGTCCTATTATTCTATATTTAAATTGACCTATCTTTTCCTCTCTATCTAGATTCCCTAGATTCAGAGTCAGAAGACCTGGCTTTAAGCTTCAGCTCTGCCATCAACGAGCTGTGTGACCTTTGGCAAGTCATTTCCCCCTTTGGCTCCTTTTCCTCTTCTGTAAAGTGAGAGTTGAAGTGGATGATATATAAATTCAGGTCCCTTCCCGTTCTAATAAACTATCATTTAATAGTTCTAATAATTTAGTGCCATGTCAGGTGGAAAGAGAACAAGAAATGAGGATTCAATTACTCAGCCATGAAAAGAAACTAAATTGAGCTATTTATAGTGAGGTGGATGGACCTAGAGTCTGTCATACAGAGTGAAGTAAGTCAGAAAGAGAAAAACATATGCCGTATGCGAACATATATATATATAAAATCTAAAAAAAAAAAAAAGGGCTTCCCTGGTGGCGCAGTGGTTGAGAGTCCGCCTGCCGATGCAGGGGACATGGGTTCGTGCCCTGGTCCGGGAAGATCCCACGTGCCGCGGAGCGGCTGGGCCCGTGAGCCATGGCCATGGCCACGGAGCCTGTGCTCCACAACGGGAGAGGCCACAACAGTGAGAGGCCCGCGTATCACAAAAAAAAAAAAAAAAAATCTAAAAAAAAAAAAAAAGGTTCTGATGAACCTAGGGGCAGGACCGGAATAAAGACACATGTAGAGAATGGACTTGAGGACGCGGGGAGGGGAAAGGGTAAGCTGGAATGAAGTGAGAGAGTAGCATTTACATATATACACTACCAAATGTAAAATAGATAGCTAGTGGGAAGCAGCTGCATCACACAGCAGATCAGCCAGATCAGCTCGGTGCTTTGTGTCCACCTAGAGGGGTGGGATAGGGAGGGTGGGAGGGAGACTCAAGAGGGAGAGGATATGGGGATATATGTATATATATAGCTGATTCACTTTGTCATACAGCAGAAACTAACACAACATTGTAAAGCAATTATACTCCAATAAAGATTTTGAAAAGGGCTTCCCTAAGACCTAAATAGACATTTCTCCAAAGAAGACATACAGATGGCCAAGAAGCACATGAAAAGCTGCTCAACATCACTAATTATTAGAGAAATGCAAATCAAAACTACAATGAGGTATCACCTCACACCAGTTAGAATGGGCATCATCAGCAAATCTACAAACAACAAATGCTGGAGAGGGTATGGAGGAAAGGGAACCCTTTTGCACTGTTGGTGGGAATGTAAACCGATACAGCCACTATGGAGAACAGTATAGAGGTTCCTTAAAAAACTAAAAATAGAATTACCATATGACCCAGCAATCCCACTACTGGGCATACACCCAGAGAAAACCATAATTCAAAAAGACACATGCACCCCGATGTTCATTGCAGCACTATTTACAATAACCAGGTCATGGAAGCAACCTAAATGCCCATCGACAGACAACTGGATAAAGAAGATGTGATACATATATACAATGGAATATTACTCAGCCATGAAAAGGAATGAAATCAGGTCATTTGTAGAGATGTGGATGGATCTAGAGACTGTAATACAGAGTGAAGTAAGTCAGAAAGAGAAAAACAAATATCGTATATTAACACATACATGTGGAACCTAGAAAAATGGTACAGATGAACCAGTTTTCAGGGCAGAAATAGAGACACAGATGTAGAGAACAAACGTATGAACACCAAGGGGGGAAAGTGGCAGGGGTGGTGGTGGTGGTGTGATGAATTGGGAGATTGGGATTGACATGTATACACTAATATGTATAAAATGGATAACTAATAAGAACCTCCTGTATAAAATAAATAAAATAAAGTTCCAAAAACATTTTCAAAAATTCAAAAAAAAGGAAAAGGGTTTCCCTGGTGGCGCAGTGGTTAAGAATCCACCTGCCAATGCAGGGGACACGGGTTTGAGCCCTGGTCCAGGAAGATCCCACGTGCTGCAGAACAACTAAGCCCGTGCGCCACACCTACTGAGCCTGCATGCCACAACTACTGAAGCCCACGTGCCTAGAACCCGTGCTCTGCCACAAGAGAAGCCACCACAATGAGAAGCCTGCGCACTGCAACGAAGAGTAGCTCCTGCTTGCCGCAACTAGAGAAAGCCTGCACGCAGCAACAAAGACCCAACGCAGCCATAAATAAATAAATAAAATAAATAAATTTATATTAAAAAAAAATTTAAAAAAAGAAATAAGGATCATATGGGATAAAAGTCTAAGCTACCTTTATTCTTTAGTAACCTATTAGTTTACATAGTAAAGGAAGTTTTAAGATAACCTGTTTGGATACAGTTAAGAGAAGCCTAGACCTTTGTTACCAAAGACTCTACTGACATGGCCTGGAGGGCTCAAAACACAGAGAAATGGAAAGGGAAGTTCCTTTGCCCAGGGTACAAACTGGGACCTCAGAAAAGCTGCCAACAGGGATAAAAACTCACTGGTTTCAAATTATCATTCTGTATATAGAGGGATAAAGGCCAATAGCGTTATGGTTGACCTTGGATTTGGGAGTAAGCAGGTGGCAGCAATAAGCATCTGTTTGTCTGAATCCCACACTAGGTCTAAGCCTGTGGGTGCTTCCAGACAACCAGTGACACCTGGGCAAAACTGAAGGCCTCTGTACCTGGCTGGTCCTTAAGAAAGAAGTTGAGACTGTAAGATTTGATTTTTTTATTAAGATATTTTACCATTAGAGAATACAAAATTTAAAAACACAGAAAAATAGAAAAAACATACCAAATCCTACCATTTAGTGACAACTACTGTTAATGTCTTGGTGTATTTCATCGATTGATTGATTCATTGAATATAAATATTACTTAAGGCCTGTGGTGAATGGTGCTAGGCCCTGGGGAGCACTGAGGTCAACACAACAGACGCTTTGTTGATCTGCAGCATCTCCTTCCAATCTCTTCCTGGGCATTTTTTTGTACATGCAGAAACGATTCAAACTTCTCTAAAGTTACAGGAACGGTCTAAAAACATTGTATAAGAAAACTCACTTCCTTAGTTCTGTTCGTTGTTTTATATACCCTGGACACCTCAACTTTCATTGAATCAGGAAGATGTTATCTCTCTTGTTCTTCTCACTTGTCATGAACTCAAAGGGGTTAAGATGAATAGGGTATCAATTAAGAAAAATTATGTTTTGGGAGTAGAATCCTTAGGGGTTTCTCCAGCTCCAGCTCCATCAACTTTCTAATGTTCTCTGAGTCACTTTTTCCTTCGGTGTTTCTGCTTCTAGGTGGAGCCTCTTCTGTCCAAGCAGTCTGTCTTTGCATCTCCTAACTGGAGGCTACCACTGCTCAGTCTCTGCCCAGCACAGAAGCAGCTCACCTCCAGGGGTCTCAATCCCACCTCTTTCTTCTGTCATTCCTGGTCCTCAAGAGGCCCTGTTGAGCACTGCCCAGGTCCACTTGGCTCTCTGACTGACCCCCTTTGGCGACAGTAGCAGATGCTGTTGGTGTCCATCTGAAACCACCTGCAGCTGCAGTAGACAGTTTCCGACTTGCTGATAGCGCCCACCCCAAGCACCTGTGTCTTCTCTCTGTAGTTCTCAAAACAGATTCTTCACCGTTTTCGTTTTCGGAAATCAATTATTTACAAAGTCTTTGCTCCCATGCATGTATGTGCTCTATATGTTTGCTATTCTTTCAGCAGTGACCTTAGCCAGGGGTGGTGGTGAAAGTGGAAGTGTATTGAGGCTAGATTTCTACCCTAGGTGGTGTGTGTGTGTGTGTGTGTGTGTGTGTGTGTGTGTGTGTGTGTGTGTGTGTGTGTGTGTGTGTGTGTGTGTGTGTGTGTGTGTGTGTGTGTGTGTGTGTGTGTGTGTAAATCAGCTCTTTTTTTTCCCCCCCTTTTTTTTTTTTTAATTTGGCCTCACTGCGTGACGTGGGATCTTAGTTCCGCAACTAAGGGATTGAACCTAGGCCCCACAGTGAAAGCACCAAGTTCTAATCACTGGACCACCAGAGAATTCCCATCTTTCTTTTTTTAATTAAAAAAAAAAGCACGCCTATGGTTAGAAAATATGTATATCAAACAGCACACAGACCCATTCAGACTCTTAGTCTCATCCCCAGAAGCAACAACTAGTGCCAGATTTCTGATGTATTCTTCCAGAAATATTCCAAGTATAAAAAGCACAAGTATCTAATATAGATTCTCTTTTTTTTACATAAAGGAGAGTATAATATACACTTTAAATTTCACCATATATATTGGGATTCACTCCAAATAGAGCTATTTTACTTTTTTTCCCATAAAAATGTTCTGTTGTTTGGAAATGCCATAATTTACTTAACCTATCCCTTTTGGACATTTGGGTTGTTTAACTCATTTGCTATCACAAACAACTCTGCTTTGAACATCCTTATATACATATTTTGTATAAATACACTTTTGTCCACACTGAAGATTATCAATATCTTGTCTTTTGATAATTGGTAGGTGACAAAGAATATTTTCTTATTTCAATTTGCATTCCTTATACCTTAAGTTGGATGTTTTTATATGTTTATCAAACTATTGATATTTCTTTTTCAGTAAACTGCCTATGTTGCAGCAAAAATAGAAATGAAGTTTTCCCTCCTCTGAGAACAAGGAAAATAAAGGGAACAGTGAACAGGCTAGAGAAGAAACATAACCTGGCCTGAAAGAGTTAATCACTCCTTGGTTTACTTTAACTGTCACTAATTTGTAGTAACTAGATTTGTACTTTACAAAGCTAACCTCACTCCCTGGCACTATGTAATTTACATTCGTCACCTATCACCCCTAACTGTGTGAGTTACATCCAGTGCGTCTCACTCCCTATTATGTCCTGGCACTTACATTCTATACGCCCCTCATAACAAATCACCCCCTATAATTTTCGCATTTCAGAAACAAAGTCACCGGCCGATAAACCAGAGGCAAACGGACACAATTACCAGACTGCTTGACCCCAATTACCAGGCGGCCTGACGCCAGCTATGACTGTTTTGAAATAATGCAAAGGAAAGGAAGAATGCAAGACCTTTGATCCTTATCATATGCTCCGGACTACGAGCCCCACATATAAAATCTTCCCTGTTTCCCAAGGAGTGGAGGCACAGTTGTTGAGGCGCTAACCTGCTGTGTCTTCCCTTCTCCCTGGCAGAAAGATAAAGCCATCTCTCTCTTCCTCCAATATCTGTCTCCGTATTTCTGTTCGGCCTTGGTGCACAGGGAAGCCGATATTTCGGCAACACTTTTTCCTGTTTTTGCCCATTTTCTTAATGATGTGTAAGATAAAAAATTCCTGTGTTAATATTAGCCCTTTATTCAATCACCGTCCTACAAACATGTTGTCTTTTGCCTTTTTAACCCAACATTCTTTTCACCCCCAATTTAAAACTTTGTATACAGTCTAATTTATTTCCTTTCTGGCTTCTGGGTTTTGTGTTGTGTTTAGAAAAGCCTTCCTCACTTCAAAATTATTTTGATAATTTATCCCGGTATTTTTCCAGATTCTTTGTTACATTTAAGACTCCAGTCTATCTTGAAATTATTTTAGGATAGCAATCAGCTCTAATATTTGCCTTTTCTAACCTTGGCTCTTTGATCAATGACCCAGCTTCCCGGGAGTTCCAGAACAATCCAGATTTCCCAGATCCTTGGGGATGGGACTGTACCTGGCTTGATACATGGTTGGTGTGACCTAGGGCCCCCAAGTCCTCTCCTGCTCACTGAGTTCTTGGCCCAGACCCCAGCAGGGAACCTGGGCAGGCCTCTCTCACCGGGGCGTGTGGGCTCCAGGTGGTCCCACAGTGACCTGGACGCGCATTTGACTGTAGCATGGGCTGTAGCTCTTCCTCTGTAAATTCCTCTGGCTCCCTTCCACTCTTCCCTCCCATCCCATCTGTGCAGGGCCCTGCCAGCTCTTCTCTGAGGAAATTTGCATCATGCAGCAGCGGGAGGCCTCTTGAAGACTGCTTCACTGAGCCATGGTCTGCTCGGCTGCCCCTGTGCTACTCCCGGCCATGACTCTCCCTCTGGTGGGATCACCACTTGTCCGAGAGTCCCAGCCTGTGAGTAAGACTGGGGTGAGGGAAGACCCAGGGAAGATCTGCAGAGGTAACGACAGGGGCCCCTGGGTGTGAGAGGCAGCAAGATGTGGGATGAAAGGATGGATGGAGGCGAGAGGGCTGGAGGGAGAGGAAGTAATGTATTTTTAAAAAGGCTGGTTTGTTATAAGATCTCCGAGAGTTCAGCCTTATTTTTCAGGGTGTGGGGATAGCTTCTGTTTCTTTATTTGAATTCCCGTGAACACCAGCGATGCCTGCTGCACTCTGGATAAAGGCTCTTCCAGTCAGGCTTGCAATTTAAAAACGAAAATAAAAACTTTCCAAACTTGGGAACCCTTGGCGTAGACGACAGGAGAGAATCTGAGGAAAGGCAGCAGAGTTAGTTTAGCACTTTATGATTTGTGTTTTCTCCCAGGTGGATATCTCTATCTCTAGCCACATCCTTATCTAGATCAATATCTGTTTTTAGACTGATCTCCTCACCCACACACAGTTTTGAGAGAGGGAGGAGTTGGTGAGGAAATAATTTACAGGCACCAGAGACTAAGGTATTGCCTGCCACTCACCCTCATGGCAATGCCTATGGAGGGAATAAAGCCCCCAGGCCTCTGGGCCGCAGGCAGCTCTGCCCAGCGCCCCCAGCCCCCTCTGGAGCTCCAGACCCAGCCATTTCAATTAGCCTGGAGGCACGGGGACGGGTACATTCAGGAAGGAATTAAGCAAAGCATGTTGACTCTCCAGGGTGTACCTGGTTCCTGGGTTCAGGTGGGCTTTGCCGGCCTGGGCGGGATCCCTGGTGCTGCATCCCTGCACCTCCTACCAGAAGCCTGCTTTCCCCTCCTGAGGTGCCCGCTTGATTCCAGGCAAAAAGAGGAGATTCAAAGAGACCAAGTCCTTCCAGATTAGCCAGGCGGGCACCGGAGCGGCTTGGGGAAGAAGGTGTCCCCGGGAGAAATGCGGAGTCAGCTCTCCTCAGAGGTCTCTCCCCTGTGCTCTGTTCCAGGGACAGGGTCAGGCTGGAGGGGAATCAGGGCAGCAATTGGACCAAGAACGTGGAGCAGGTGGTGAGTGGACAGACAGGAGGAGGAGGGGGGAGGGGGACGGGGAGCCTGGAACGAGGCAAGGAAAGAAAGAAAGGTCTGGAAGAGGGCACAGCCAGGGGGCTTAAGTGGGGTTAAGAGAGAGACTGGGTCTGGCGCTGGTCACACAGGTCTGAACGCAGTTCTCTAGCTGTGAGGCCTTGAGAAGATCCTTCCTTTTAGAGAGTCTTGCCCACGGAAGGGGGTCGTTGGGAGGGTGATATGAGACAGCGCGTGTGAAGGCACCGTAGCTGGATGAGCAGTGACCACCTTCCTGGGCCCTGTCTGCACCTGGACAGGCTATGGGAGGTGCGATGTGCTCTGCTTCCTGGCGGGGACAGCGAGGTATGGGGCCCAAAGGCCACAGGCCCGTAGCTGCCTCTCCTCTCCAGCTGTCCCCTCTCCTACAGAATCGGTCCTGGTCTCCGTCTATGTACAGCTGTACTTTTCAAGTGAGCGCCAGCCGGCGGCACTCTCTGGGCCCATGACTCTCCCCACCGCCTCGGCTTCCTCCGCCCCAGTAACTCTCACTGGCCTCAGCCTCACAGCCGGTGGGGTGGCGGGAATTCTACTGACCCCTGCTCCTCAGTGGCTCTTAGCTGCTTGCATGGGAAGGGGGTTCAGAGTGCAAGGAGCCCAGCCCTCCCGCAGCCCCCTCGTCTGAGGTACTGTGAGCCCCTCCCTATTTCTTGGAGGGTGTGTGTGGCCCAGCTCCTTCCTCACCTCCCATCAGACAGACCTCCCCCTCCTGCCCCACATCCCATCTTCTAAACTTTGGCAGAGGCCTAAGGGGAAGATGACCACGGGCCCGGGCCTCGCCACTGCCACCTCTGATGCCTTTGCCCCACACGCGCTGATGCTTTGAACTCAGGCTGAGAAGGCGGTGCCTGTGACCTTGGGATTGCTCACGATACCCAGCCTCAGAGGCTCACAGGCATCAGGCACTGGGCTTTCCCAGACAGCCTGCTCACTTCTTATCCCCCTTCCCTCTGTCACAGAGTGCGATGTCACCCACAAGGGGTGTAGCTACTGTGCTTGCCTCTCCGGGTACCAGTGGAACACTAGCATCTGCTCCCATCACCGGCCCTGCCAAACCCCCGTCAAGCGCCGGCCTTGTGGCTGCCTTGTCTTCGGCCCTGCTGAAGCCGGGTACTGCCAGCTGCTGCCACCTGGTGAGGAGGGTTGGGAACGTGAAAACCAATGGCCCTGAGTGAAAGGAACCCTCTCTGTGTTTTTTTCTCTCTGACCCCCGTATCTCTGCCAGCTAGTGGCTCCTCTGGGTGAGAGAAAATGCCAGGCATCATAGCAGATCACAGGCCCTGCGCCTGGGACAGGAAGAGGGAGACTCCAATGAACAACAGGGCTCCGAGACAGGTGGACAAAGAGAGGAAGTTCCCTCCCTGGGGGAGGGGGAGTCCTAGGACAAAAAGCTTCCCCGTTTGGTTCCCACTGACAGTTAGGGTCTTCCAGGCTGGATTGCGGCAGCCACACTCCTCCAGGGACAAAAGAGAACAGAAAATGTTAGGTGGGGAGGGAGGGAGGAGGGATGGGCTTCAGAAGATGGGGAAGGAGGGAGAGTTTAGCTGCCTCAAGGGCCGCAAGTTCCTGCTCCGGGAGTCCTATCTTTTGCCTCCCGCAGTCCCCGCGGCCCTGAGCCTCAACTCCTGGCTTCAGACGCCTGGCGACACCCTGAACCTGACCCTCCTCACAAGCCAGGAAACCACCAACCTGAACTGGTTCCTGTGGCCCACAGGGAGCCCCAGCCCCATCCTCCTGCGGGCAGGGTCACGTGTGTCCTTGACCTCCAGCCGGAACCGGGCTGTCCTCAGCATTGTCAACATGTCCCATAAATGGGCAGGTAGGCCACCTGTCCTTCCCTCCTCTCTCCTCCCCTTCTTTTTTTCCTCCTCCCTCTCCTTCTTGTCTTGTCTTCTCTTCTTTTCCCTTATCTCCATTTATTCACTCTGGGGAAACTAAGGCTAAGAGGCCCATTGATGTGAAGAATTATAATGAGAGAACGCTGAAAGCGTGGTCTCAATTTCAACTGAGAACAGATGCAGGTTTTTCTTCACGATGTTGAAATGGCAGCAGGTGGTGCAGGAAGGGCATCTACTGGGGGCAGAGAGGTTCACCTTAGGATGCATGGCTACAGGCTAATAACAAAGGGTCAGGATCTCATCTTCCTCCTAGAAATCCTTTGGGGGACAGGGATCTTTCCTGCTGGGGTTAAGCTGAGGCTGGATGGAGAGGGCAGACCTAGGGTGTGGCTGGGGAAGCAGCAGAGACCCTGTGGCGCAGGTGGGGGCCAAGTGGCCGGGAGGTGCAGCAGGTGTGTGTCTGCAGGTGAGTACATATGCTGCTTTGAGGCCCAGGGATTCAGGTGGGAGCTGCAGCAGATGGTGAGGGTGCCCCTGCAGGTGACAGATGTGGCTGGGCTCCCAGACCAGCTCTCCATCTCCTGTGCCACCTCCCCTGGCTTCCAGCTGAGCTGCTGCATCCCCAGTGCCCACCTGGGCTACACGGCTTCCTGGAGCCCCAGAGACGGCAACGAAGGTATGGAAAGGGGCTGGTTGGCAGGGCTCAGGGGAGGGGGGCAGCTAGTTGCCCCCAGGCAGCTGGCTCTCCAGCTCCCTGGAAGCAGAGGTTGCAGTTCAACCTGGGCGTTCAGGGTCCAAGTCCAAATCTGTTTTTACCCCAATTCTGTTCATACAACAATAAGCACACGTGTGTAGACTTTTGCATAATGCTTTCATTCACACGATCTCCGTGAACTCGCACGATATTATTCTGTGAGGTTCATTTGATGATGGTCCCATTTTACAAACGAGTTCACTGTGGCTTCGGGGCCTGGAACTAGTAAGAGACGCCCAGGGAGGGTCCCCTTCCCCCCGAATCCAAGCTCTTCCTTCAGTAGTTTGATGCCCACATACAATTCAGCTCATCTTCGCTGCTTCATCCACTTCTGAAATTGCTAGAGAGATCGCCGAGGCACCGCTCAGACCCCTGGGGTCTCGGTATGTCCCAGGCCCAGTGACCGTTCCCTTCTCTTGTCTCCCCCTCAGCCTCCTTATTCAACACGCCGGACTCCCAGTGCTTCGTGCTGGCTGTTCAGCGCTGCCCTGCAGCCGACACTACGCACACTTGTGACCTGCAGAGCCCGGGACTGAGCCCTCTCAGGGTTGCCGTCTCTGTCACCGTCATCCAGGTACTTGGGGCTTGGGGTCCAGGTGGCTGACCTCTCACCTGCTCATCCTGGGAGCTGCTTCCTCATGTCTCCCTGTGCTGGGCAACAGGGCCAGACCCCACACACTGCATGGGTTTCTGCCCAAGGAAAGGCTCGGGCTAGACTGGGTTGCTGAGCCTTCCCTGGTATCATTTTCAGATGGAGACAACAGCCGCCCTGAGGACTCTTCAACTATTGCCTGGAACGTCACCAAGGCTGGCCATGTGGCACAGGCCCCGTGTCCCGGGAAGAGGAGGGGTATGGTGAAGAGGCCTTGTAGGCCTGAGGGGGGCTGGGGGCCCATCCACAGCAGCTGCATGGACACGGGGCTCCTGGCCTTGCTTCTTAGAGCCCGGGTAAAGCTTCTGACCCTGCTGCCCACGTGCCCCATCCTCCACGACCTATCCCTTCCTCACTCAGGACCCAACTTTAGAGTCCTTTCCCCCAGAGACCCAGCCCGAAGGGTATTCAGGTTCTCTGAACTGGAGCCCTGGCGGAGCCAGGAAGCAGGTGTGGGCCCCTCAGAGCGGCCAGAGCTCTCATGGCAGGGAGGGTGCAGGTCCCAAGCCTTAATCCCAACAAGGGTCTGCCCCACAAAACTTGGTGTCAGTTTCTTCCACGTGGCTCGCTCCCCTCTCTGCTTCTGGCTCCCCTGGGACAGGGCGTGGATCTGGGGAGAAAGGAGCTGGACTGGGGAGGAGGTGGCCCCTCCTTCTTCAGGGCTCGCCCACGCCCACCCCCCTGCTGTCTTATCTGCCTCAGCTGCTGAGGGCAGGCCAGGGCTGGCCTGTGGACCAGGTACCACAGACCTTGGCTCAGCTGCTGGAGCAGGCAGTGGTGGTGACCCCACCCACCGACTTATTGGCACTGGTGGCCACCATGACAATCCCGGCCAAGGTGGTAGCACATTCCAGAATACAGCTCAACGGCAGTGCCCTGGAGGTGAGATCCTTGAGCCACATCGGGGCCAGCTGGGTAGTGTGGGCTGGCAACTCTTCACCTCTGGGCATTTCTGTCCCTCTGACATCACCATGGGCTGTCAGATGGCAGACTCTTCTAGAGTCCAAGTGTCTGCTCCTCTGGTCCATTTCTCCTCTTGGATACCAGTCTCCAAGGCCACGGAGTGTGGAGGAGGCCTGATGCTGGGAACACATGGGAGGTCAAGGAAGGCAGGGAGGGGTGTGGAGACAGAAGTTCAGAGGCCTTCACGCACATGCAGATATGCGGATATGACGTGAATCCCCCCGTGCCCACACACAAGGTACCTACGTGGAGATACTCAAACGTACTTGGCTTTGCTGGACTCACCTAAACCAGCTCTCAGTATAGGCATCAGTTGCTGACCCAGAAGCTGCAACCAAAAGAATAATCGGGGACAATGACACTGCACTGCACACCCTTCGTGTCTGGGAATATGCGTCACACGGGGGTGCAGACGTGCAGGTGGCCCTCTACTTCAGAACGCGTGCCCTCTACCTCTGGGCACCATTCCTAGCTTTACAGACCTGTAGGCGTCCCCTTAGGACCTGGGTGGCCTCAAGGGATGGAAGGGGGAGAAGGGTCATCAGACGGAGGGGTGGGATGTGCATGAAGGGCCACATACTTGAAGATGCCCCAGCGGTTAGCTCAACAGCCCTCCATTCTTCCTGTCCAGAATGCCTTCCCCAGAGGAGATGGGCACAGCTAGAAGCCAAGAGAAGACTGGGGTTTTAGGGCAAGCTCTCCAACAACAGAGAAAGCACCCCAGGCAGAGGACACATTCAGGTTCTTGGGCTCCTGATTATAACCTGGACTCCTGGTGACTCTGGATTGTCTCTTGTTTCTCCCTGAAAATCTGCCTCCAGTTAGCATTTGAAGGGAAAAGTAGGATCGGAATGCACAGGAGTCACTGTAGCTGGGAGTAAAGTTCCTAGGATTTTTGCTGCCCAGGCAGGAGGGCAGGTGAAAATGTAAAAATGGATACAACCTCGTCAAAGGAGAGCTGGCAATAATAATAATTGCTCTGCAGCTGGGCCTTTCCACCCCTTCCTAGGCCACAAATGAAACCTACATCCCAGAACACAGCAAAGGAGGAAGTTAAGATGCCAGGTGAGAAAGAAGCATTCTTGGGAGCAGCGCGACCAGCGTGGAGTGAGGCCGAGTGTACAAAGGGCTTTCCAGCAAAGCTCTAAAAAGAAAACTCCTCTTCATATACCTGTCCCAACCTAAAGGGTGGAAAAAAGACTTCTTCAAGTAGACATTTCTAGAGGGGCTGAAGAAGGTGGAGGCCTCGGAAAGCAGATGGCGTAGCTCCCACTGCTTTTCCCAGAAAGCTGAAGGGAGTGTCACCACCACCAACCCTTGACTCAGTTCACTCTGAAAATTCCCTTTCACACTATCGAATTTTTAATTACCCTGAAAAACCATTGTTTTGAAGGAACTGCCATTGGTGGGTCCGGTGTCCAGAGGAGAGGGTAGCTTGCAGAGGCTTTAGGGCGAGGCTTTAGGGCGAGCTCTTTCACGGGGAAGACAGAAGCTCTGAGTGACCCACAGGCAGAGCCGTGTTCCTTCAAGGGTGTCGAGGGTGTGTCCTTGAATCCAGGGATGGGTCCTGGCCAATCCTCTGAACCCTTTCCGCCTCCCAGAGCTCAGCCCTTGGGAAAGATAGGCTTCTGTTTTCATTAGTCACGCGCATCTCTCTGGCAGCTTACCTGTTCCCCACCTGTGACTATCCAAGCAAGAAAAGTATGAAAAACTAACTAAAGCTACCTAATGAATAAGGCTGCCTTTGCTGTAAAAAATAATCAACAGATATCAAAGTTCAAAATAATTACAAGTAAAACTGTCTCAACCAGTTTTTTTTTTTTTTTTTTTTTGTGGTACGCGGGCCTCTCACTGTTGTGGCCTCTCCCGTCGCGGAGCACAGGCTCCGGACGCACAGGCTCAGCGGCCATGGCTCACGGGCCCAGCCGCCCCATGGCATGTGGGATCTTTCCGGACCGGGGCACGAACCCGTGTCCCCTGCATAGGCAGGCGGACTCTCAACCACTGCGCCACCAGGGAAGCCCTCAACCAGTTTTTAACTAATCAACAGTTCATGTTACAGATATATTTGATAAAAATGATCTTATTTTAACTATTCAGTGATTTCTTGTCTGATTATTTCTTCTCTATAGATACAAAGAAAGGATAGCTTAATTGACAGGAACTCTGATCTTCAAAACATTGGAGGCCAAGGGGAGAATTTGGTTCATTTCTTTTCAAAATTTAGGAAAAGGTGACGTTAACAGGTCCCTCTTTCTTTAATCTCTATAAAATACATTACTATAAAATGTAAGTTTCATAGACGTATGCATGTATACAAAAAGTCACTGATATGAGAACATTTGTAAGAATGCGGTATAAGTTTTAAAGTATAGAGAAAGATAACACAGACTGCCAAGAATTAAGGAGAAAAGATGACAAACACTGACATTTAAAAAATGACAGGATCAAGCTAAGACTAGATATAGAGAAGAAATATTTAAGAAGAGCCTTCAGAGGACACCAAGATATCAGCTGAATTACCTTACAGAATCCACAAGAGGATGCTGACAGGACTCTGAAAATTTTTAAAAGTAAATAAATGAAAAAACTCTGACAAATGTTTGTTAATTTAAAAATTCATGGATATTTTTATAACGTGGAATGAGGATGTTTTCTTTCAAAATAAAAAAGTGATATACTAACCACATGCCATTGAAAATATTTTTCTTACATACACTATATCTCCACTTAAGGATTTGTGTGAATATTTTAATTGTGTATAAACCAGCTCGAGTATTTCTCTAAATGGATTCAATCATTCTTTCAAATAGAACACACCAACTCCCCAGGACAACTGCAACGTCTCTGTGCCTCATACTTGTTCCAGCCCTCACAGGAAGCAGCAGCTACTGGAATCCCGTGGGGGCTTTGCCTTGCTAGTTTCCCTGGCAACAGAGTCAGGTCTCAATGCCACTTTCACTTTTTAAAATATTTATTTATTTTTAAATTAATTCATTTTTTATACAGCAGGTTCTTATTAGTTATCTATTTCATACATATTAGCGTATATATACACTTTCACTTTATTAACAATTTACAGTCTTGTTTTAATTATAAAAATTTTTTTTGAAAAATTCAAGTAATATAGAAGAGAAACAGCAGATTCCTTTCCTGAGTATGCGTCTGTAGATATATGTGTTCTCGTTTTCCTTCTCAAATGATTGCACATACTCAGTGCATGCTCTGCTGCTAAAAGCACACTTGAGAATGGATAAATGAAATGACATTAAGCCTTTGTTCACTTGGCTCTCACCATAAAAAAAAAAAAAGGAATGAAAAAGAATGCTCTGGAGGTAAATACAAGAAGGTGAGATATAGCAGCAATTCCATTTCTAAAAAGAAGGCTTAAAGAAATAAGTAAACAAGTGAACAGATAAATGTACAAAGGGTGTACACTCTAGTGTGTTTACATCCTCAAAAAAGAGGCACTTGGTAAAACAAATTAGGATATATCCATACAAAGGAATGCTATGTGGTCATTAAAAATGATGACATATAGCTACACCTACTAATATGAAAAAATGCTACATAGCTAAGTAAAACAAAAGGGTTCCAGAACACCATTATACCAGGCAATTATGTTCTATATGTCCACATAAATATGTACACATTAAAAAGGAGAGATATCAAAATATAAACAGTGGGTATGTCTACTTGGTTTTTCATTTTCTTCTTCTACTCTATATTGTTTGAATTTTTTACTATGAGCATCTATTTTTATATTGGAAAAAAAATGGTTTTCAAAAGGTTTTCCTAGGGGCTTCCCTGGTGGCACAGTGGTTAAAAATCTGCCTGCCAACACAGGGGACACAGGTTCGAGCCCTGGTCTGGGATGATTCCACATGCCACGGAGCAACTAAGCCCGTGCACCACAACTACTGAGCCTCCGAGCCACAACTACTGAGCCCGAGTGCCACAACTACTGAAGTCAGTGCGCCTAGAGCCTGTGATCCACAAGAGAAACCACCACAGTGAGAAGCCCGTGCACCACAATGAAGAGAACCCCCCCTCGATGCAACTAGAGAAAGCCCGTGCACAGCAATGAAGACCCAACGCAGCCAAAAATAAAAAAAAATTTATTAAAAAAAATTTTTTTCCTGAACGTTTTGCATATTTAAAAATAGAATATTGACGAGCAAAGAAACACAAACAAAATACGCCCTGGAATTTAAGTTTGTACAGAAGGATAGACTATATTAGGGGTTCCTGGGGAAGCTGTGAACTCCCTATTTGGAGTTCTGCTTTGGGAATCAATTGATCACTGACGGTTCTTTAAGTGTGGAAGGGAAAAGGGCTCCAATTTGAGTATGACATTGAGTACAAACACTGCCAACATGTCTAAATGCTTCTTCTCTTTCACAATAATCTATTTATTTTCAGAATAATATGTCTACTCACTATTTTTGTCCTCCAATCCCCACATTCTCCCATTTCCTCTCCATCAATGATCCCTCTTCATTGAGGAAGCACAATAAACCAGTTCAGAGTCCCCCAAAACCACAGCGGATATAGGCAGAGGGACTCTGAGTCATCCATTAAAATCTGAGAAAGCCCGGGAGACCCTGCTACCGCCTTTTACTCCTCAAGAAAGACCGGAACTTCAGAAGCCTGGAGAAATAAGCAAAACTGAGAAAGGATGGGGGAGAAGACAGGCGGAGAAGCAAACAGCTAGGGGCAGGGAAGAGTGGTGGGGAGAGGGTGGGGAGAAGTTGGGGAGCTGACCTTCTGAAATTTGAATGAAAGAAGATGAGGGCAAATAAAGGCTCCACTCTCAATTGGTTATTTGGTGGAACAGAGGGTCTAATTAAAGTTTTACATGAAAAGAGAGACACTTCTAAGTTGGGATCTTTAAAAACATAACCAGTTCAAGATATTTAAGAACAAACATCAAGAAGGTGTCTATAATCACCACAGCCAAGGATGATCTTTTGTAGCAGTCATGCTAATGAAAATAACATGGCTCTCTCTATACATATAAAATGTTTTGAAATAGTACATAACTTTAACCTGGGTGCTCCTCTCCAATCCAATTCCACTGTCCCCTACCTAGAGGTAACTTCTGTTCTGAATGTTTTCCCTTACCTTAAAAAAAATTTTTTTTAATTGTGGTAAAATACACATAAAATGTTATCATTTTAATGATTTTTAAGTATACAGTTCAGTAGTGTTAAGTACATTCACATTGTAGTGCAACCAATCTTCAGAATTATTTTCATCTTCCAAAACAGAAATCCTATACCCATTAAACAACCCCTCATCCCCCCTCCCTCAAGCCCTGGCAACCACCATTCTACTGTCTTTATGAATTTGACTGTTTTAAATACCTGGGACAAGTAGAATCATACAGTATTTGTCTTTTTGTGACTGGCTTGTTTTACTTAGCATAATATCCTCAAGCTTCATCCATGTTGTAGCATGTGACAGGACTGCCTTCCTTTTTAAGGCTACATAGTATTCTATTGCATGTATATACACATTTTGTTTATCCACTGGTCCATCAGTGAACACCTGAGTTGTTTCCAAGTTTTAGTTATTGTGACTAATGCTGTTATGAACATGGGTGTATAAATATTTCTGAGACCCTGCTTTCAATGCTTTTGTATATATACTAGACCTGGAATTGCTGGATCATATGGTAATCTATTGGGCTGGCCAAAACGTGCCTTTGGTTTTTAAGTAAAAATAGAAGACACATTTTTCCTTTTCACCAAGAACTTTATTGAACAATGTATTCACCCTTTTATTCCACTACCTTCTGCCATTTTTCAGGCAACTTCATAATTCCATCTCCCCAAAACTTTTTATCTTTTTGAGCAAAGAACTGTTCCAGGTGCCTTTTACAGTCTTCCAGGGAATTGAAATTTTTTCCATTAAGAGAATTTTGTAAAACCGAAATAAATGGAAATCCGAAGGTGCAATGTCTAGTGAATACAGCGGATGAATCAGAACTTCCCAGCCAAGCTGTAACAGTTTTCTCCTGGTCATCAAAGAAACACGCGGTCTTGCATTACCCTGACGGATGATTATGTGTTTTCTGCTGACTAGTTCTGGACACTTTTTGTCAAGTGCTGTTTTCAGTTGGTCTAAATGGGAGAAGTACTTGTTGGAATTAATCGTTTGGTTTTCCGGAAGGAGCTCATAATAGAGGACTCTCTTCCAATCCCACCATAAAAACAACATCTCATTCTTTGGATGAAGACTGGTCTTTGGTGTGGTTGGTGGTGGTTCATTTCGGTTGCCCGACAATCTCTTCCGTTCCATATTTTTGTACAGTATCCACTTTTCATAACTCATCACAATTTGTTTTATTGATGAAAACAGAACGTTTTCATTACGTTTAAGTAGAAAATCCCATGCGGAAATATGGTCAAGAAGGTTTTTCTCGCTTAACCTATGTGACACCCAAACATCAAAGTGATTAACATAATCAAGCTGGTGCAAATGATTTTCAACGCTTGATTTGGATATTTTGAGTATGTCGGCTATCTCCTGCGTGGTACTATGTTGATTGTTCTCAATTAATTTCTCGATTTAATTAATGTCTCAATTTGATCGCTATCAACTTCAACTGGTCTACCGACCATGGAGCATCATCCAGCAAATCTCCAGCACGAAACTTCTCAAACCACTTTTGACATGTTTGATCAGTCACTGCACCATCTCTGCACACTGCACAAATCTTTTTTTTTTTTTAATTTCGGTTGTGTTTTTACCTTTCCTGAAATAAACATAATATGCCGAAAATGTTGTTTTCTTCTATCTTCAATACTAAAATGGCTACACAAAAATTTACCAGTTTTGATTTTTTTTTTTAATGCATGCTGATGTGACAGCTGTCACGTACAATCTAACAAAATTGTTTTGAATGAAGTTAAAGACAACTAAGTGCTACTAGAGCCATCTTACAGAAAAAACCCGAACGAACCTTTTGGCCAACCCAATACCTATAATTTTTTGAGGACCTGCTATACTATTTCCCATAGCATCTGCACAATTTTACATTCCCATCAACAGTGCACAAAGATTTCAATTTCTCCATATCCTCACCAACACTTGTCATTTTCAGGTTTTGTAATAGCAGCCATCCTATTGGGTGTGAAGTAGCAGCTCATTGTAGTTTTGATTTGCATTTCCTCAACAATCAGTGACGCTGAACATCTTTTCATGTGCCCATTGTACATCTTCTTTAGAGAAATATCTATTCAAATTATTTGCTCATTTTAATTTTTTAAATAGATTTTATTATTTTATTTATTGTTTCTGGCTGCGTTGGGTCTTTGTTGCTGCGCATGGGTGTTTCTCTGGTTGCAGCAAGTGGGGGCCACTCTTCGTTGTGGTTCACGGGCTTCTCATTGTGGCAGCTCCTCTCGTTGTGGAGCACGGGCGTGTGGGCCTCAGCAGCTGTGGCACACAGACTCAGTAGTTGTGGCTCGTGGGCCCTAGAGCACAGGCTCAGCAGTTGCAGCGCATGGGCCTGCTCTGCAGCATGTGGGATCCTCCCGGACCAGGGATCGAACCCATGTCCCCTGCACTGGCAGGCGGACTCTCAATCACTGCGCCACCAGGGAAGCCCTTTTGTTTATTTTAAAATTGGGTTTTCTAGCTCTTGAGTTGTATAGTTCTTTATATATTCTGGATATTAACCCCTTATCAGATATGATTTATATTTTCCCCCATTCCATAGGTTGTTTTTTCACTGTGTCCTTTGATGTACAGAAGTTTTTAATTTTTATGAACTCCAATTTTTTTCTCCTTCCTGTTCTTTTGGTGTCATATCCAAGAAATCATTGCCAAATCCAGTATCATGAAGCTTTCCCTGTTTCCTTCTAAGAGTTTTATAATTGTAGCTTTTATGTTTAGGTCTTTGATCTGTTTTGAGTTAATTTCTGTATATGGTGTAATGCAGGGGTCCAACTTCATTACTTTGCATGTGGATATACAATTTTCCCAACACCATTTGTTGAAAAGACTGTCTTGGCACTCTCCTAGAAAATAATTTCACTATATCTGAATTTATATATGGGTTCCTTATCAAACTATTAACTAAACCCCAGATTTCACCAGTTTTTTTTTATTAGTGTCCTTATTCTGTTTTAGAATCCAACTCAGGATACTACATTACATTCAGTTCTCGTGTCTCTTTCGCCTCCTCTGGTCTGTGACAGTTTCTCAGTATTCTTTTATTTTTCATGACTTTGACAGTTTTGAGTACTAGTGAAGAATTTTGTAGAATGTCCCTCAATTTAGTTTTGTCTGACGTTTTCTCATCAATCGACTAGGTTATGAGTACTTGGAAAGAATACCACTAAGGTGAAGGGCCCTTTTGATGACCTCATACCAGGAGGTCTGTGATATCCACACGACAGCACCAATAACAGCCTTGTTCATTTGGTTAAACTAGTGTTTGCCAGGTTTCTCCACTGTTAAGGTTGCCTTGTTTTCTGTCTTCACACTCTAGTTACTGGAATTGAGTCACTAAGTCCAGCCCACACTCAAGAGGGGAAGAGCAGGATCCACCTCCTGGAGCCCGGGGTCTACATATATTATTTGGCATTCTTCTGTAAGATTTCTTTTTTCTTAACTGTTTTGGAAAATATTTTCACCTTGTACATAGGCATCCTAGAAATGTACTTAGTTTTGCTTATTTTTAAAACTTTGCTGTGGATGAACATTTGTTATTTACAATATTTTGCTATTAGAGAGCGATGCTGCTATCAACACTCTTGTACATGTCTCCTGGTACTCATGTACAAGTTTCTCCAGGAAATATACCCAAGAGTGGAAAAGCTGGATTATAAACCATGTGTCATATTCAACTGTACAAGATAATGCCAGACTGTTTTCCAAAGTGGTTGTATCAATCTACATTCTCCCCAGCAGTGTATAAAAAGTTCCTACTGTTCTACATCCTTACTCACGCTTGGTATTCTCAGTCCTGTTCATTTTTGTCAGTCTAGTAGGTATAAAACAATACCTCATCATGATCTTGGTTTGGTTTTTCTTGATTACTAATGAGCATCTTTTCATGTTTATTCTGCATTTGTACATTATTTTCTAAAAAAATACCTGTTAATATCTTTTGCCATATTTTACGATGTTACCTTTCTTCTTTTTTTTTTGGCCTCACCGCATGGCATGCGGGAGGGATCTTAGTTCCCCAACCAGGAACTGAACCCGAGCCCCCTGCAGTGGAAGCCCAGAGTCTTAACCACTGGATCACCAGGGAAGTCCCTATCTTTCTTCTTTTTGATTGACAGGAATTCTGTATACACCCTGGATCCTTTGTAAAATATATCTATACCATATATATCTTGTAAGGTATCTATCATATGTATGATATGATAGAGATATAAAAGATATATTTTTGATAAGATATATATATGTACATATATATGATATATATATGCACATCCTTTGTAAGTTATATCTGTACCTTCACCCCATTTGTGGCTTGTCTTTCCACTCTATCATATAAAGAACAAAGGTTCTTATTTCAACATAGGCCAATTTATAGATCTTTTCGTTTATGGTAACACTTTAAATGTCTTATTTAAGAAATTCTTCCCACCCCAACCTAAGGGTCATAGTGGTATTTTTTTTTCTAAATTTTAAAATGTTTTTTTTTTTTTTTTTTTGCGGTACGCGGGCCTCTCACTGCCGTGGCGTCTCCCGTTGCGGAGCACAGGCCCCGGACGCACAGGCTCAGCGGCCATGGCCCACGGGCCCAGCCGCTCCGCGGCATGGGGAATCCTCCCAGACCGGGGCACGAAACTATGTCCCCTGCATCGGCAGGCGGACTCTCAACCACTGCGCCACCAGGGAAGCCCCTTAAAAAGTTTTTTATCTTTTATATTTAACTTATCTAGAGTTAATACTTGTGATATGTAAATATAATGGTTTGCAGTATTAAAAACTCACATTAGGTGGAATTCACCAATGCAATCATGGGGAAATAAAGCTGGGACTCTCAAATAACCTTTTAAGAGGTTAGCACTTGCTCCCTTGCCCAATCTGTCCCTGAACTAGAGTATGATTCTGATTGCCAGTAACTTTCACAGACCTAAATGAAATTCACATGAACGGTTGCAACTGAGACTTTTGCTTCTGCAATGCACTAGCATACATGTTATTTAATGCAGTTCGCTTGTCAAAAAACTGAGAGAATTTTTAGTATGTTGACTAAATTTTTGAAATTTCTTTACATTTCATTAAACCCGGCAAACAGAAACATCTCCAAACGATAAAATAAATTTATTTCAATTGGGCACTGGGGAAAAAATGGTGTTATTCTAAAGCAGGACCTTCTTTATGATCCTAGCGGCTTCATGGTTGACTAAAATGGTTAGAAGTTACAAATGAGTAATCCAAGGCAAAATCTGTCCCTAAGCAAGAGAACCACCTTTTACCTCTAATAAAACAATGCAAATGGTTCTCTGATACTTCTCTACTTTATTAAGGTTAATCAACATGGTATTTATATATCTAAACATTTACTGTAAATTTTCAGTGATGTTTAGATTCTAAATTACCTTTCCATAATTAGGTTAAATTTAGGCACATTGGTTTGTATTTTATAGAAAACGTTTATCTTTAGGTCACAAATAGGAATGAGCTATAATTTGCAAATGTTACAAAGGTGATTCCAAATCTCAGCTAAATTCTTTCCAAAATTGCAACCACTCTTTCAGTCTTTCATAAAAATAGAGACCAAACATAATTGCTTAAACTTATCACTGTTGAGAGATTCTGGTAACTAAGAAATTCCTGAAAGAGTAATAAGCCGTGATTATTGGAAAGCTCAGAACACTGGCAAGGCTTAACTGCAAAGTACTTAACAGAAGGCCACAAATTTTGTTTCCCTAAGAGGAGCTAGGAACTACAGATGTCACTGAATAGTGCATTGAAATGGCATTGCCTAGGGTGAGTGTTGCACAGAAACTCCAAGTCACCTCTTCTTGATCTATTATTTTGGATAAGCTTCCACTATCATAGCATGGCCCTGTAAAGGAAAATAAAGTTCAATTAGAGCAATCAAATGCAATGAATCCAGCCAGTACAGAGGCAGCATAGAACAATGGGAAAAATATAGGCTTTGGAACTTAATCCTGGCTCTGCCATTCAAACACTGTGTGATCTTGGGAAAGTTATTAGCCATTCTGAACCTCAACTTCCTCTCTAAAATGGGGTTCACGGTGCCCACTTCAAAGTGTTTTTGTGAGCACTAGATAGCATACAATGTATGTATACACACACATACATGTATACACATGTGTATCAGAGTCTATCTAGAAGAGTCTGACTCCTAGTAGATGCTCCGTAAGTGGTTACTATTAAAATAAGCCAGAGGGGCTTTTTTAGCTGTATAAAAATAAACGCAATACAGTGAATCCAACAACAGCCTTCTCTCTCTCCTAGATAAGAAAACTGAGGCTTTGAGAGGTTAAGTTACTCATCCAAATCCACAAAGCTATTAAGTAACAGGGTCAGGACTTGAAACCAGATGATTCCAAAACCTGGTCTCTTCTTTACTACTCTATGCGGGTGAAGATGATGATTTGAGGTCCCACAAAGGTAAAAAGGCAGAAGATCCCTTTCCTAGTACTAGGCACAGTGCTACATCCAAGTTATCTCCCTAGTTGAAACCTAGTATAGAAATTAATGATTTCATGAGTCTAAATCCTATCTGATAATCATAGTCATTCTATCTTTTGGACTGCTATCGAACTAGTTAATAGCCTAACTAATCTCCCTGCTTCTAGATTCAATTCAATCCCCACAAATATTTATTAAACTATTATTTATAAGGCACCAAGCTGAACACTGTGTGGGTACAAAGTTTTGCTACACGGTCTGTATCCTCAATCTAACATACACTGTAGTTCAAAACAAACTGCTAAATACCTTGATACAGGCACAAGCAAACAAAAGAATATGGATGGGAAGGATTGACTGACTTGGGGTTGTCCTAGGAGGGCCCATAATAAGGTAGAATATTCCTTCTCCTGTTTTATTTCAACTGTGTTGTTTTCATGTTCCAAATCTTTTATATTGCACTAGATCAGTGGTTCTCAATGGCAGTGATTTTGCTCCCTCCCCTCCCCAGAGGACATTTAGCAATGTCTGGAGATATTTCTGGTTGTCCCAACTGTGTGTGTTGGCAGGGGGGCAGGGGGTGGTGGGGGGGAGTGAGGGGGGTGGTTTGCTACTGGTATCTAGTGGGTAGGGACCATGTTAAACACCCTACAACACACAGCACAGTCCCCTCACCCGCAACAAAGAATTATCTGGCCCAAAATGTTACTAGTGCCAGAGCTGAGAAACCCTGAGCCACAATGATAGATTCCTCCTTTGATCTAATCATGTTTGTAGCACGCATTTGGCTCTTGATGAAACAATGCCAAGTTTAATCTAGTTTCTAAGATGCATCATGTCCTTCTTCACTATACTGTAAACTTCTAGAGGTAAGTAATAATACTGGATATTATTCTTTGTTCATCCACAAAAGCACCTAGTATTGTGTTATTAATCCTCTATGTGCTAGATTAAAAAATTAGGGAACAAACACTCAAAACCAAAGGACATTAACCTATGTGGACTATGCACTGTGTACAATGCTATGCACTAGTTACCTCCCGCATTTAAATTTGGCATAGAAAGATAAGAGGGAGGGCTCCAGTCCTGATTTACCATGGTTTTCTGTAAATGAAGTTACAACAGATTAGAAAATACTTCTGATTGTGAAGTCTAAAATATTCCAACCTAAAAATAACTGATCCCTTGCTTCTTCAAAGTCTCTGAGAAAAAGCCATAAATAAAGGCTTTTAAATGTAAGATGTTTATACTTTTACATATCTTATTCATCTTGGTCGGCAACAGATAGTTTCTGTTATCTGGAGAAAAATCAAATCTGTTTCCATCAGGGTTGGGAAAAAAAAAAAGAAGGAAGTTTTGTAGGAAGTTTCGTCAGTAACACAAGTAAAGCAGATAGAAAAAAACTGTAGAAAACCATAATTTTCCTCAGCTAAAGAGCAATAGGTTATCCAGAGGCAAATTAATTCTCCATTAAGGTATAGTTCAGTTCTCAAGAAAGACTTGGAGAGATTTTATGGATAACGTCCCATGGTGACTACATAAATGGATAAAATTTTATTATTAAAGAAGAAAATATATCGAAGTGTGAATAATGATAGTGTCTGATGAGGGGATTATAAGTGATTATAATTTTATTTTCTAAATACTTTTTGTATTTTCATAATTTCCATAAGGAGCATATATAACTTTTATAAACAAAAAACATAAACATTATTTTAGGGGAAAAAAATAACTTGGATTTAAATAGATTCTTCCTTTCAAAGTACTATCAGAATTAAAGTTGTACTCCCTCCCCACAAAAATGGGATGCTTTTTTCCCAGTTGTCTGTCATCAGAAAAATCGCTCTAAGACTGTTTCAAATTAAGCTAAATCAAACATTCTTGGATGAATTTGTTTTGTTTCCAAGAAAATGACTTTCTGGAAGCTCCTATGAAGCTTCTGTGACATACCTGCCCTCCAGCTGCACAGGCGGCAACTAACCCATACTGGCCTCCTTCCTTCTGTAATCTGTTGGCAGTTGCCATGACCAACCGACAGCCAGTGGCTCCAAACGGGTGCCCCAGGGACAGTGATCCACCCCAGATGTTAAACTTCTCCAAAGGAGGCGATCCAACCTGGCTCCCACAAAAATAGACACAAATATAAAGATGAGTTTACTTAAGAATCAGACAAGGCTCGTAGTTAACAGGTAGTAATGGCAATAAAGGGAAGTAACTAACTTAAGCCAAATCACAAGTTATTTTACTGCAAAAGAAAGAGATTCTAAATCAATTCTGAAAGCCAAGGGCCCACTTATTTTTCATCTAACATCAGAATGGATGAACAAAGACAACCTAAAATTTTGCTTTTATTTTATTTTTTGTTTTTTAACATCTTTATTGGAGTATAATTGCTTTACAACGGTGTGTTAGTTTCTGCTTTATAACAAAGTGAATCAATTATACATATACATATGTTCCCATATCTCCTCTCTCGTGTCTCGCTCCTACCCTCCTTATCCCACCCCTCTAGGTGGTCACAAAGCACCAAGCTGATCTCCCTGTGCTATGCAGCTGTTTCCCACTAGCTATCTATTTTACATTTGGTAGTGTATATATGTCAATGCCACTTTCTCACTTCGTCCCAGCTTACCCTTTCCCCTCCCCGTGTCCTCAAGTCCATTCTCTACACCTGCATCTTTATTCCTGTCCTGCCCCTAGGTTCTTCAGAACCCTTTTTTTTCTTAGATTCCATATATATGTGTTAGCATACGGTATTTGTTTTTCTCTTTCTGACTTACTTCACTCTGTATGACAGACTCTAGGTCCATCCACCTCACTACAAATAACTCAATTTTGTTTCTTTTTATGGCTGAGTAATATTCCATTGTGTATATGTGCCACATCTTCTTTATCCTTGCTTTTATTTTTTTCTAAAGAATTTCCAGGAGGTATTTTTCAACTAGGAAATACATACATGTAATGAAACACAACATTCTTCAGAAGCAGCAGCAGCTTTCCTCTTCATATATTTTTTTTAAGCCTCTTCATATTTTTATTAGCAGGTATTAAAGCTCCAAATATTAAAGTGCTTTGGAAATTCAAGCTGTTTTTTGGCTACACTGCACAGCATGCAGGATCTTAATTCCCCAACCAGGGATCGAACCCGTGCCCCCCTGCAGTGGAAGCAGAGTCTTAAACACTGGACCACCAGGCAAGTTCCTCGAGCATATTTTTAACCAGAAACTTACCTTGGCTTTTCTACCCATGTAGTTTTGTGCAAACCAGTCAGAATCCATGGCTTTCAAATTAGCCAAAATCTGACCCTAGAAAGGAAAATAACTCAATAAGGACCTTGTTAGTAATGTCCCTCAAGGCGTTCTTTGAGTTTGTCTAACTTTAAAGCTAAGCAAATCTTTAAATCAGTTTTCAGTGAATATTTCCCAAAGACACAATCTGGTACTTTTGAAGGGCCTCAAAGTGACAGCTTCAAAAGGTATGTTTTTTAGCACTGTGTGTGTAGCCCTGGATTCCTCCCATCATGCCCTTCCCAGCAGTGTAAGTCAGTACTTCAAATATAAAGCTCCACTCTTGTTTTACTCATATTAAACGATTATAGTCCTTTGATATGTGTCTTTAAAGTGACTTACTGAGAAAGCTTCATGAAATTCAAAAGCATCAATATCATTCATTGTTAATCCTGCCTTTTCTAAAACTTTTGGAGTAGCATATGTTGGTCTGAAAAGAAAAAAATAAGTGATACAATATTAAAACTTTAATTTTTAACCTAAGAGCTCCTTCATATTCCCCAAACTGAGTTCTACATAATTATCAGAGTGTCTTCCACTCACTCACTGATTCTACTGTACAAATATTAAGTGTTGGTGATACAATATTAAACTGAACAGACATGGCCCCTGCCCTTTGCAGTTGATATTCTGGACTCAGAGAAATAGATAATAAGCAAGTAAACAATTAATGAGAAGGACAAATTAATAAAGTGAAGAGCTAGAAGAACACAGAGTTCAAAGGGCAGAGCATCAGAAGGGGCATGGCTAGTTAAAGGACATAATGGAGGCTAGTGAGGGTAGAGCCTCGTGAGGGAGGGAGAGGAGTCTAAACATTAGGAGGTTTTTATAAAAAGCTATTCTGAAGACACACTTGCAGAGTGTGTGGCAATATGAAAAAAATGCTTATGACATCTTAATGTAAAAGAAGAATACAAAATTGTATATATATTGTAATTATAAGTAGAGAAGTATAGGAAAAAGTGGAAAAGACTCTAAAACTATAAAATGATAAAGCAACATAAAAGATTACTATTATTTAAAAAACCCAACTCACAAGCCAATTATGAACTCAGGGCTTAATGTACTTTAAAATCTATGTAAGAAACATTGGTAACCAAGTATTTTTCATTATAATCCTAGGATACACATGCTACCTACCCAAGTAAAAGCTGATCTTTCGGATCCTGAGACACGTACACGAAATCCCTAGGTAAGAGAAGAGAGGAGTCAGCTCTAGTACTAAAATAAAGAAACCAGAGGTAATTTATTTCAACACTTACTTTACCTCAAATATGCCTTCGGTTTATAACCCATGGCCAGAGCTTTTTCCTCTGCCAAAATCAGCACTGCAGATGCACCATCGGTCTGAAATGTTGACCGGAACAAAAATGTTAAATTCTGCAGCCTCTCTGGTGGTCTTTATTCAGCCACCTTCTATGCCCTGTTCCTAAATCTACCAACCAGTGACACTTATACAGTGCCTCTATATAACAAAACCTTGGCATTTTATCCATCGTTAGGTCACAATTCAAACACACACACCGACCCACTTTTGGAAGACGAGGGTACAAGAGCCTATTCAGAAAGTACCGTAATTATCAAAATGGATGAGGAGAATAGGTAACTCTAGAAATATGTGTTCATGATAAACTAAAAGTTTTTTGCTTTTAGTGCAGAATATGAGGAATTTTATGAATTAAAACAATCTCCAAAAAAAATCTCTTATTTACTGATTTATTTTTACATTTTCTGGACTGTTTCCCAGCTGCTTCCTGCCTGTGGCTTCGAGGTGATTTTCTTCTATTTATAGACTATAACAATGGGAGAAGAAGAAATAGGTAGATAGCTGAGAACATAAGAACCATGGCCTTCCCTCTCTGGACCTACCCCACGTGCTTTCTTCCAACTGACAACTGAGAAGTTGGGGGACAAAGAAGTACCACTCACAAAAGCCCTTTACCATTGCTTCAAAAAAAGAGCTCAAAAAAAAAAAAAAAAAAAAAAACCCAAAATTCCAAAGGAAAGGAAACTACTCCCTAGAATTTGCAAAATCAAAACAATTTCTACCACATCAGACCATAGTTTTACAACTCAGTAACTGTGAAGAGGCTATGTAGCCACTACTGATAGGCGGGCATAAAGTCTGGAAACACAGGTGACTATACATAATGATATCACAGCAATAACATATTCAATGTGCAGTTGTGCAAAATTGCAGTGAATGTGGTGCGTTAACAAAACCTCTGAAAATCCATGTATTTGTGATGCATTACCTCTGACGATTCGTGTTTCTGACTTTTGATGAATAAACCTGAACCTTTTGCACACCCCACAAGTAATCAAGGGGGCTCAGATCTGCCAGGAGTGTAACCCATACCATATGGCCCTATCATCCAACTTGGTTTTGGAAATAATCACCTAACCAGCCCTTCACCACTCAGGCTTTACAGAGCGGTACATCATCCTGTTGGAACCACTTCAGGCACCCTTGCCCGAGCTCAAGAGCAGGCATTAAATCATTTACCAAAGTCAAATATGTCAAACATTTGCCTATGTTTCTAGACTGTATACCTGGGTAGAGGAGTTACACTGTCAAAGAAACATTGACCAGATGAACTATATCCAGAAGACTACACTCAAGGTAGTAGGAGAAGGGAAACCACATCTCCCAAGCAGAAGCAGAATCAGCAGGGACATTCAGTTGAGGAGAAGAAAAAAAACCCAAGCAAGGACATGAAGCTACCTGCATATAAGTAAAACAACAACAACAGAAAATGAGGGTAGATTTATTCCACGATGCTTATAGGAAAGTAATTTGCGGGCCGGCATAAAACATAATTTTCTAACAATCAGAGCTAGGAGATGTATCTCGTCACTCTCTCTGCCTACTTTCCAAGTCTTATACGACTCCCTGAATTCATATCCTATGTTCCAACCAAGCTTTTCCCCAAAGAGGTCCTTGCTCTCGTAACTAACTCCTGATTTTGCATTTGCTGTTCCTTTTGCCTAGAATGCCATTTATACACTACCTGAATTGGCTTGTACTCTTCCTTCAAGATTCTCTGAGCAAGGGTCACCTCCTTTAAGAAGCCTCTTTGACTCACCCATCTATGTATCTTCCCCAAGAGCCTATGCTTATAGCCTTCACAGCACTTTCTCACTACATTACAATAAACTGTTCTTTTTATCTCCAGTGCCTAGCACAGGCAGTCAAAGTTTTTTGACTGCTGAAGTGCCTGAAGAGAACAGCTGTTTTGTAACAGAATGGTGACTGGGTCACGAGACTACTATGGCTTTAAAAACTGTAATTCTATTTTAATATTATCTTTGTAATGAGGAAGTGTATTTTTAAGTCTCTATTCATAATACACACAAATAACTCTATTTCAGGCTTTTCTATTGAGAGTACACAAATATAAAAGATCACTAGTAAACACATATAGCACACAGTTACCAGAAAAGAAGAATTTGCAGCTGTCACTGTGCCATAGGGCTTGATGAATGCAGGTTTTAGTTTGGCCATTTGCTCCAAGGAGGAAGGACGAATGCCATTATCTTGAGTAACTGTATCTTTTCCTATAAAAATATGAAGTTTTTAACTCTAAGGCACAACAAGCTTTATATATCTTCTCCAGAGAAATACACTTTAAAAATTACAAGAACAAATAAAATGTAAACCACAGATATTCACTAAAAAGAAAGCCTTTTATAGTTATCAAGGTATTACCAAATTTGAAAATAAATTCTTAAGACTTCTGGGAAATAATCTAAATGATTTAACATTAGAAAGGATACCCTATTTTCTTAAGATATTCATTCACATTTGGCTCTTGTATACAGAAGAGATATGAATGAAGAATTTTAAAAACAGGCATGCACATAAGAACTAAAACATATCTGCAAGATCTAAAGGAGACATAAAAATTTCTCTTTTTAGAAGTTTTACCAGGGACTTCCCTGGTGGTCAAGTGGTAAAGAATCCACCTTCTAATGCAGGGGACACGCATTCCAGCCCTGGTCAGGGAACTAAGATCCTACGTGCCTTGGGACAACGAAGCCTGAGCACCACAACTACTTAGCTCGCGCGCCTCAACGAGAGAGCCTGTGTGCCGCAAACTACGGGGCCCACGCGCCCTGGAACCTGCGCACCACAACTACAGAGCCCACACACCCTGGAGCCCGTGCACCACAACTAGAGAGAAAAAACCTGCACACCACAACTAGAGATAAGCCTGCGCGCCGCAACGAGGAGCCCACATGCCTCAACAAAGATTCCGCGTGCTGCAACTAAGACCTGACACAGCCAAAAATAAATACATAAATAAATAATAAAATAAAATCTTAAAAAAAAAGTTTACCTACTGTTACAACAAGGATTGAAACTTGAGTCCATGTTTAAGAATAAAGGCTGAGTGTTTTGGAAAGAGAACCGTCATATTTACTGGAAAGTCACTCGGGGTCTTTGGAGTTTTAGAAGAAATCCAGAACTCCCTAACAAGTATCAAGAGCATTAAGAGATTCTCCCCTACAAAGTGAAGCAAACTGTTTTACCCGGTACTTTGAAGGGCACGACATCAGAAAGGAGTCCTTCATCCTGTGCCTTTTTGGCCAGGCTGTGTGAGCGCAATGCATACTCATCCTGTTCCAGCCGAGAAATAGCAAAGGCGGCAGCCAGTCGGTCTGCAGAGTGGCCCATGGTCTCATTGGTGGAGAACTCGGCCACTGCTGGAAGCTGGGAAACGAGATATTCAGGACCAGACACACTGTTATCAGGTGCTATACCACACCTAGGGTTATTTGGGAAAGTTAAAGTCTACTATCAATCAAGACCAAGACAAGGGAAGTTCCTTCTGAGCAGGGCATCTCTAAAAAGGGCTTACAAATTCAAACCTTCGAACCACTATTTTTTCTTTCTTTCCATCTTGACCAAATAATTAACCCTTCCCTGTAACTAACAGAATCTGCAACTGCTAGAGCATAACTGAACCGATGCTGTCTCCCCTAAGTCTAAATCTCTGCAATGGGATGCTTTGGCAACACAAGTCTTTATGTAAGCGTTCACAATTCTCACCTCGGGTGACAGGAAATTCAATCTGAATTTAGAGATTAAAGACAGTCGCTGACCCAGCGTCTTGGCCTTATTGAGATCCAGCATCATCTTCCTCATTTTCCTTGAGTGGCGAATAGGGACGTCAGACATTAACTCTACACCGCCTGCCACGACCACGTCACACTGGCCGGAAGCAATCAAGTTGACAGCTACAGGGCACAGGGCACAGGTACATGAGCACCTCTTGTATAGATAAACAGGCCATTGGTAATTTAAGCTGCTTTTCCTTTTTTTAAATTTAGGCTTCTTGATTTAAAAATTGTATGATAGTTACTAGCATTGTACAACATGTGTAATTAAGGTTTTTAACTCTTCAGAGGGATTAGGGTAAGTTTTTGAAATGACTAAAAATACATTCAACGCACTGGAGAAAAACAAGTTTCATTCAGGCTGTATGGACATCAACTTCCGGAAGTATCCACTGGACCAACTCTCAAACAAATCGTATTCTAAACCAGAACTTTTGGCATATTTTATATGCTCCCAGCTTTAGTTTCCATAATGACTTTTTTCCTATAAAGAGAATTTCAATTTCTACTAGAAGCTAGAGAAATTCTGGCTTTTAGATAGCAGACAGCCCCTTTCCCTCTTTATGGCCACTGGCAAGTATTGTGTCACTTTACCCAGAAGCGGTCCCATGCTGCGTGGAGTGGAGAATGCCCCCATCCCTGCCTCTGGCTTTATCCCCTGCCACCCCTTAGGTGGCAACCTGGACTTGATGTCACTAAGAGAGCACATGATGACCGTATCTTTCACGTTTCCTGTCTTTTCACAATAAGGGTTGATGCTACAAAATGTCCCACAGATTTGCTACGTTTTTTAGGAGAATTTTTAACTAATTATAAAAATGCCTAGATGTGGGGAAAAAGTAGAGGAGAAGAGTTGTATCACCTAAAGCAGTGACTTATCACTGTGACAATGGTAGAGGGAGGAAGGCCACAATCTTCGTGGGGGAGTATCATATTAGAATCACCTAACTAAAATCTAGCAGGTTATAAACTTCTCATGCCTCAAATCTGGAAATATCCCTCCAACAAACAATCCCTGAGATAGCCAGCCACACTACTGATGGAGAAACTACAAGAATGGTTGTGGTCCTCAGGTACGGAGGGCAGGAAAAAGGGTTGAGAACTACTGTCAAAAATCAAAAACTTTTGGGCTTCCCTGGTGGCACAGTGGTTGAGAGTCCGCCTGCGGACGCAGGGGACACGGGTTCGTGCCCCGGTCGGGGAAGATCCCACATGCCGCGGAGCGGCTGGGCCCGTGAGCCATGGCCGCTGAGCCTGCACGTCCAGAGCCTGTGCTCCACAACGGGAGAGGCCACAACAGTGAGAGGACCGCGTACCGCAAAAAAAACAAAAATGAAAACAAAAACAAAAAATTTAAACATTACCTTATTTTTTGAAACACACAGATCATTTATTTCTGTTAAGAGTAGTTTTTAAAGATCATATAAAAGACAAAAAGAACCAACATGTACCTTCTGCGGTCAAAAAAACATACCTGTGGTCATGGCTTGGTTGGAAGAGATGCAAGCCATGGTGACAGTGTGAGCAGGAGTCCTGTCAGAGAAGCCAGCTCCAAGGGCAGCCTTCAGGAAACAGTGAATGAAAGCATCACTTAGGAAGGCAGTGCTACATGTAAATGGTGCTTTAAGCGATACTTCACTGTATGGTACATCAGGAAAGGATTTGAGGTCAATAATCCATAGAGTAATATTTAAAATAAAACTAAGCACATCACAGAAATGGTTTACTAATTTTTTGTCTAGCCATTAACTGACAAGCACTCTGCCAAGTTCCTTGTAGCCATTTTCTAGTGTGGTATACAAGCCTACAACAGTCTTGCAGTTCACCTAATTTCTTAGCAATGCTTTTCTCAGAGCTTTAAGGACATTAATATGTAATTTGATTTTAACTTGTTTAAATTTGCAAGTAAACCTAAAGTAAACCTGCTAGACACAATTGAGGGAATGATGACCTATATCATGGTGTGGGGCTCTCATGATCTATGTTCCTGCAGTTATAAGGCTTAGTAGTAAAGCAAAGTCATCAAACATGAAACTCATTTCTGAAGAACTGACTCATCATGAACAGATTCCCACACAGGTCCCTGCCTGCTTACACGCGTCTCTACTTTCACTGACTGCCTGATATTTCAGACAGCACACCATGATCCAACGCAAAGAGGAACTGGAAAACACGCCAAACACGCAAGAGTTCAAGTTGATGAAAGAAATTTTGGAAAACTGCCTGAGCCTCAAGTGAACCTCTGATAAATAAGGGTTAGACCGGTTAACAACTGGAAATGAGAAAACTGGTCAGGATGATGACACAAGAGGTGCTTCAAAAGAGAGTAATTTGAGGGGCCTTGAGAAAAACTGAGGCCCTCCTTTAATCTAAAAATGGACATGAGGACATCTATTATTTTATTATACTATTTATTGAGTAAATTATGCTGCCAAAAAAACAATGAATGCCTGATTCCATTTTTGTTTATGTAAGTAACTAATGCATAGGTGCAAAAATAAAATACTTACTTTTATAATATTAAATTTTCACTTTAAAAACAAAGCTCTCAACAGCTCATCTCCCCCACCATCATTTACTATGAAATTCTGGTTCCTATTAAGGGAATTAATTTTTAGTGGCCTTTTTCTCAAACTATTTATCCTCAGAATACAAGATTTTCTATAATTTGGTAAGGTTAACATGTTTCCAAAGCTGAGATTAAAGGGTTCTGCTTCTTAACTGATTTTTGTCTTCATACTTATACTACCTATACTAGTTACTGCATTTACCACCATTCACCATAATCCATAGGGACAGAAATGTGTTACAGTAGTGTACATGCAACATGACCTTACTCTGGTCTTTCCAGTGAGGCCTGATACTAAGTGCCCAACACTCTGTTGAAAACTACCCACTGGCAAGTGCACCTCAGCCTCTCAATGTAAACCAACCCAGAAGGAAGAGAGAGGCAAGTCTCCAAGGGAAAGGGGAGGAGAGCTTCCCAGTAGGGCAAGTGTAAAGGGCACTGAGGTTGTAATGGCCTGATCCTCACGTGGTCCTTTCTAGCCTGTGTCACACCCTTGGCCCCAGATGACTCTCAAGATTGAAGGAACTTTAAATAGAAGTGGTTGATGGTGAACCTTGTCTACATGTTTCTATTTAAAGTCTGAATAGCTCTCAAGGCAAGCTTAGGCTCTAGATAGTACAATGAGGGGAAAGGAGGAAAATGCCTCTTAGTTAAGTTGGAGAGCAGGGAAGTATGCTGAGGCCTTTCAGTGAAGTCAGGTTCATGGGAACTCAGCAGCAGAAGCCTTTCAGGATTTCATTATTACACTATTAATACAGACAACAGGTGCTTAAAGTTTTCTAGCTGGTAGTCACAGTAGCCTTTAGGTTACAAAACAACTATAGAGAGACATACTTATAATATATCCCCTCAATTTAGCCTTTAGTATTAGTACAGGGCTGGGAGAGGGAATCTACCACATGTCAATCAATAGCTGAGATTTGCATATGGACATAAAATTTCCAGAAAAAAATTTAGAAAAAAAAGCATTATGGCTTTAGTGTTGGGATAGAACAGAAATATAGAGAAAACTGAAACAGATTTAATATTTACTTTTTAAGCACTCTTACAAGAGTCACTTTGTTTTTTTCAGAATATAAAAGTTGAAAATGTTGATATACTCATGAAGTTGTCATATTTGATACATTTAGAAGTGTGAAGATCCAGGAAAAACAAAAAAATCAGGACAGGGAAAAAAAACCCTCTTCCTGTTCTTTTTTTTTTTTCGTGGTACGTGGGCCTCTCACTGTTGTGGCCTCTCCCGTTGTGGAGCACAGGCTCCGGACACGCAGGCTCAGTGGCCATGGCTCATGGGCCCAGCCGCTCCACGGCATGTGGGATCTTCCCGGACCGGGGCAAGAACCTGCGTCCCCTGCATCGGCAGGCAGACTCTCAACTATTCTCAACAGGAAGCCCCTCTCTTCCTGTTCTTAATTCTTTCCTGCCTCCCTTACAATATACAGTAGCTGATTATGGCGGACTTCGGTAACACCAGGCCTTGAGCAGTCTTAACATATACTAATGAGTAAAAAGGGGGGACAAAACAAATACTTTCAGTCCTGCTCGTTTCCCCTTCTCTTGGCTGACAGTGGTGAAAGTTACTGACCTTCCAACTATACTGAACACAATAATATGGCAAGCACAAACCAGAAATAAAGAAAATGCTTAGCACACTGAAATGTGCTTTGGAGCCAACTTTACCCAAATAGCCACTTTTGAATTGAAACAAAGCCCAGAAAATGTTTTTGGACTATTCATTATGAAATGCCTGTAGAACGTGCTGCAGAAGTTCCAAGGCCTGTCATATCTCAGCCGCCCAATAAACACTACATGGCGCTTTGCCAACTAGGGTAAAAGTAAACACCTGTGAAATAGTTAAAAAAAGAAACTGCCCTATGTGTCATCTAGTCAAAGGGAAAAAATGAATAAGCAAGGCTGCCTCCAACAAAAACCGTGTTATGAAATAAGTTCTTTATAAAATGTTGAAATTTTAAGTTAGAGGCCACAATATCTAGCATTACTAAAAGTCACATCAACCATACTTTGCCATAATCTCTATTTTCCTAAGAGAAAACAAACTAAAATATCACAAACCAGCTTAAATAATTGATTTGGTATACAGTATAAATATGTTCTAGTATAGTGTACATCATTTGATTTATACTATAATTCTTTGAAATATAAAATAATTCAAGTAGTAAAATCACATTTAAGTCAAATATAACTTTAATGAATTTTAAAAACTTTTAAAGAGTAAATTCTATTAATTAAAACTCAAATTGATTCTCCTATCAATCTTTAAACAATACAAAGTTTGTTTTACTCACCTCTCTAGCCACATTGCTTGTTTTCACTTCCTGTATAACTGTGCCGAAGATGATATAATCAACAACATCCTTTGGGACACTGGTCCGATGCAACAAACCCCTGCCAGCAGAAGTCCAAAGCAAAGAAACATTTCACACATTCAAGATAGTGCCATAGATCATCACATAAAGCACTACAGTTAACTTTGGTTAAAAGGTTAACTTTGGATTTAAGAGTAGAGACTGGATCTTTTCCTTAATTTGACAAGCATGTGGCGCCTTATCAAAGAAATTAAAGTCTAATTTAAAAAGTCAACCTCTGATGCTCAATTTAAATAGGAAGAATCATAAATAATTTGGAATATAATCTATAAAAGTTTTAAATCACTATGTTGTACCCCTGAAACTAACATAAGATTATAAATCAACTATACCCCAATAAAAAAATTAAAAAAAAATAATTTGAAATAGGATAAAACAGATACATAAACCAAAGTTTTCAGTCAAAAATCAAAGAGGGAGCTTCCCTGGTGGTGCAGTGGTTAGGACTCTGAGCTCCCAATGCAGTGGGCCCGGGTTCGATCCCTGGTTAGGACACTAGATCCCACATGTGTGCTGCAACCAAGAGTTCGCATGCAACAACTAAGGAGCCCGCCTGCTGCAACTAAGACCTGGTGCAACCAAATAAATATTTTTAAAAAAAGAAGAAAAGAGAAACAAATAGAAAATTAAAGAGTAAAATTCCAGTTATGTTAAATTTGAAATATCAATATAAACACAATTTAAATAACATATTTTTCTAGTTCTGATCACGGATAGAGACTAGAAGCAATAACACTCCAGTAGGAATGAGCACATCTTGAACTCAGACTTGGTTTCTAAATGCCATTTACTAGCAAAGGTATTAACTTTTCTTTTTAAATTAATTAATTAATTATTTTTGGTTGCATTGGGTCTCTGTTGCTGTGTGCGGGCTTTCTCTAGTTGCGGCGAGCAGGGGCTACTATTTGTTGCGGTGCGGAGGCTTCTCACTGAGGTGGCTTCTCTTGTTGCAGAGCACGGGCTCTAGGCGTGCGGGCTTCAGTAGTTGTGGCTCGCGGGCTCTAGAGCGCAGGCTCAGTAGCTGTGGCACACGAGCCTTGTTGCTCTGCAGCATGCGGGATCTTCCTGGACCAGTGCTCGAACTCGTGTCTCCTGCATTGGCAGGCGGATTCTTAACCACTGTGCCACCATGGAAGCCCTAAAGGTATTAACTTTTTAAACAATGACTGAGGCCAGGTCTAAGGCAAGAAAAGTACAAAGTGAACCTCTCTGATCTTTTTTTGTGCCAAAAATAAGAAAGCACTCAAAGATTAATGGGACCATAGCAAAAACAGGAACAAGGGTGTACACATTTGACAAAATTCATAAAACTATATACTTAAAAATATGTGCATTTTATTGTATGCAAATTACACTCAAAAAACAATATTATACTAAAAAACAAAAGGGCCATAGAAGCCAACTTGAAGGAACTCCCACAGATAAACTATGGGATAATCTGAGCTTCAAAAAGAACAGTGACCAAGCTTGGCTTTAACACAATTAATAAATAAAAATTTATAAGTCCACATCACTTAAAAAAAAAAAAAAAGGAAAGCTGTTCTTTACAGAAAAATACCAACCAATAAATATAGGAGGAATAAAAGAATGATCAAAGTCATAATTTTGTAATCTCTAATGTAATAACTGTAATAATGTAATAACTGTAATGTAATACAGTTAACTGTATAACTGTATACATAACTGTATAACTGTATATATAACTGTAACTGTAATGTAATAACTGTAATAATCCAGGCAAAAATTGTCAATGAATGCTAAGATCATTTGGTCAAAGGTTGTTGGGGAACAAGATGTTTACATGGTGTTAAGATATCACTTTACAGGTGACTTACTAATTGCAAAGGAAAAAAATACACCTTTATAATCAAGAGATCTAGTGGTCTGATCACCATGACCGAGTGATTAGATTTAACATTACACATCATGCGCCTCTTAACATGATGCAATACCCATGCACTTGACCTATGAAGCATTCTTACCAAAAAATGTTTAACCTGAATCTAATCAAGCTTAGAGATCTAACTTCCAGTTTACAGGAAGTTCAGAGGAAAGTTAAATATTACTACAAAGAAACATCCAGAATGTGGGACATTCTACAGGCCAGCTGGCCTGGTCTTTTCAAAAAGTCACTCTCATGGCGGGTGAAGTGCAGGGACATCCTAAATTAAAAGAGACCAAAGAGACATGTTCATTTGTAATATGAACTTTGACCAGGTCCTGGTTTGGAAAAAAAAAAAAAAATTAAAAGAAAGGGCATTCTTGGAACAAGTGTAGGGGATTTGACTATGAACTGGTTACTAGAAGTTATCATACAATCATTACCATCTTAGCTATGGTAATGGTATTGTGGATAACAGAGAAGGTCCTCATTCTTAGGAGTACTAGCTGAAGAATTTAAGGCTGAAGTATCAAGATGCCTGAAACAATGTCAAATGCTTCAAACCATATAGCTATAGAAAACATGGCAAAATAATAACACTTATTAATGCTAAGTGAGGGGTATTTAGGTGTTCACTTTCAATTTTATTGTACAGTTGACATCTTTTAAGACAGAAAGTTGAGGAAAAACCTGTAAATCTCCAGCCTGGGACCATAATCAGAAACAGCACCATTATCAGGAATGGGAAAGTAAGCTGGCTTCAGGGAAAAGATAATTTTTATTTTTTACATGCTGAGCTTGAGATACCTAAGAAAACAGGTCAAATTTAGAGATTTGGAAGTCCTCTACATAAAAAAATAAAGATTAAGTAGATGAGATTTTTAGGGAAAAGCATGCATACAGAGAAATGCAAAGTTCTAAGGACTAAAACTTACAAAATACCTTTAAAAACGAGATAGAAGAAAGGATCCAGTTTTTTAAGAAGTAGAAAAGAAACAGTCAGAAAATGGAAGGAAAACCGTAATGGCGTAACATGAAGTCAAAGGAAGACAGTTTCAAGTACAGCTGACAATGTCAAATGCTACAGAAGACAAAGTCATTGAGGTCTGAGAAAACATTGGTGCGTTTAGTGATACAGTCATTATTAAGAGAAGCTTCCAAAGTATAGTTACTGTAGAGCAATGGGAATGGAAGCAATTATGGGATTAAGGAGAATAAATGGATAGTAAGAAAAGAAAAGCAACTGCTGCTTTCATTCATTCTTAGAGGTTGGCAGGAAGAGAACAAACAGAACAAGATGGGCAAAAAGGTGCAAAGAAGGGTTTTTTCAAACTATGAAAGACCTGTAGCTGCTTAAAGACACAAAGGCAAAGCATCAATGAAAGATAATGCCTTACATGTTGACTCTCATCAAATTATTCTTCCATCTCAATCTCATGCAACCACATCTAATTTTACATTTTTATTTGGTTTGCACAGGAACCTTCAGGTCTCATTCTAGGCTTTTTTCTAGATAAATAACCACATCCCCATCCCACCAGGGATACCAAAATCTGAGGATGCTCATGTCCGTTAAATAAAATGGCAGAGTACAGTTGGTCCTCTGTATACACAGGTTCTGCATCTGTATTTGCATTATTTGTTCAGCTATCCTCGTACAGTATGAAGTTTCTAAGATAATCATCAAATATATGTATTGTATTTAGCCTGATCAATGTAGGACTAGCCTGATCAATCTAGCCCTACATTGTTTACAACCAGCAGCTAGCTACAGTACTCATCAAGGAATACTGTCATGCCAGGAAATAGTCACGCCTACAGAATAAAGGTCGCTGACATTCACCAGCTGCTTGAATTTGTGTAGCACATGTGGCTAAAATGAAGAATCAATGAATCCGGTAAAATCTACTGTTTTTTCTCACCACATAAAAGTTAACATATCTTAGATATGGAAATTCCATTAAACATGCTATTTCAAGTGTAAAAACTGGAGAGAAGTACTTTTAATGAAGTAAGAACTAAAATGAAACTGCATTTACTTACGAAAGCGCTGCTCTAGCCAAATCATGTGGCATCAGGTCTTTATATCTGGGGAAAGAAAATAATTTAAACCAAAAGCCTAGAGCTTTAATAAAAAATGTTTTTCATTCTGTTTGAAATACCTAAAGAAATAATCTAACATATGATGCTATAAATGCACTTAACATCATTCCAAATGAAGAAATAGTGTGACTTTGCTATTTGTCAGCCTTAAAAATCTGGCAAGCCTTGACTCCTTTTGAGCTGGCTAAGAAGCGAACAAGAATCTTGCCTACTGTCGTATTGTTCAGCATGACACATGTTAAATATTTAACATTTAATATTTTATTTAATAAAATATTTTTATTTAAACCCCACCTTTTAAGTTCTCCTTTATTTTATTTATCTTTATTTTTTTTGCAGTACGCGGGCCTCTCACTGTTGTGGCCTCTCCCGTTGCGGAGCACAGGCTCCGGACGCGCAGGCTCAGCGGCCATGGCTCACGGGCCCAGCCGCTCCGCGGCATGTGGGATCTTCCTGGACTGGGGCATGAACCCATGTCCCCTGCATCGGCAGGCGGACTCTCAACCACTGCCCTTTATTTTTAAGTCAAAGATTTAACCATTGGATTAAATAAGAATATTCATTCTTTAAATTCCTAAAAATTAAAACCTAAAAAATCCAAAAATGTTTTTATTTTTACTCTGAATCACAGAAGAATCATCAGTAGTTTTAAAAATCTTTCATAGGTAAAACCAGTTCCCTCAAATTTAGAGCAGAATAACTTGGGAAAAAGTTGTGTGTCAATTTTAAAATGTCTGAATCTATGAGTTCAATAATTATTTAGCATTTTTACAATCTTTATTCTCATGCTCCTATACCCCTCTCTACCAGGATGCGTGATAGACTCCCAAATGTCACTGCTGCAGTGTACTCCTAGGAGTGCTTCCAAAGTGCTTTCTACCTGTAAGAAAAACTTGGTTTTTCAAATATCACTCAAGTTGAAAGCAAAGCTTCTTCAAATCAAACAGAAAAAGATCTTTTTCTACCTAGAAAATGATCTTCTATTATAGAAGACTCATTTGTCACCTCAATCATAAGATTAATAATATGACTTAACTATTTGTCTTCTTTATAAATTCTTCCTTCTATATTATTTTTTGGTCACTTTTGTTCTGTACATGAATATTACCTTAAAATTTTTATTCTTTCTTCTCTATTAATTATATTCTCTTACGTTACTCAATGCTCTTCTCTGTGTCACTAAATTACTCATGAACTTTATCTTCTTTCTCAATTAGGATCCTAAATTAAACTAGAACACAATAATAAAACACAACAAAAGGAATAAACCCTATGCTAATGTGAATATCTCAAACTTCACGCAAATACCAATTATCAAAGCAAATGTTTAAATAATGTAAGTATAGTTGAGCGTGTTTGTATTTTTTTTAACAGCTAGTAAAACAGTCGGAATCAAACTTCTACACAGTATACAAACAGCCCTTACAAAAAAATGGTCTTCCTAGCCAAGAACTTTTCTCTTGATGGAACTTTCTTTTCCTACCCTGTTACTGCTGAGTACAAGGAGGATCCCCTCTCATCACTTCTCTGCTGCTAAAGCTACAGATTCTTACTCTTACTGCTGTTGTGTCAGTACAGGAAAGTTATAATACTATATTGAGAGAAGAGGGTGAATGAAGAAACTTCACCAGCATTCACTTATATAAGAAAAATACTCTCTAGGTTCTAAACCATCGTTTAAAAATGAACGTTTATTGTTTGTGTACGTATGCGCGTGCACACGTACACACACACAGGTCTGTATCTTCCACAAACGGTGCCATTATACACACTGCTCTGAACCTTGCTTTTTACACCTAACATATCTTCAAGATCTTCCCATATTAGTACAGAAAGGTCTTGTTATTTTTAGCAGATGCCTGGCATTCCCTAGCAATATTTTTAAGTTAGTAACTGTTAGTTCAAAATACAAACAATAGAACAATCTAAACAGAATAGAACCAATGTTTCATTTAGTTTGCACCTAGTTCCCAAAGCCCATCGTCAACTTTTGGACAGCCTGGGCCTCACTTGGGGACGAAAAAGGAGGAGAAAAGTCTAGGGAGAATAGCAGTTTGGTTCTGGGGAACTTGGGGGCTGGTCTAGGATCATTCTTATTCCATTTATTTGGGGTTGTGCTGTACCAGGGTTTGGACCAGTCCATCAACTCCAATTCTGATAATTTCCAGGAAACCAAAGCCACAGACTAAAGGCCCTTCAGAATGCCCATGGGCCCACATCCTCCATATTCAAACTTCTGAAGAGGCACAGAAACAACGTACAGTACTTATCTTCAGATGAGGAAAGGATATCTCTGTTAGAAGCAAACTATCTGGTCCCACACTAGGTTTTTAAAATATGATTGGTTCAATCTAACACTACATGAGGCTTACTCAGCAGAATGGATAAAAAACAAATTTTGTCACATTATTTCACCACTGGCTTGACTTATTCTGTATTAATTTCATGAAAATGTTTTTCATATATTAGTCCACTAGCAATAGTATTACCTACTGGGTTACACTGACAAAGATCCCTTTTGAAAGTGCCTTAAAAAAAGGAATAAATAAAGTACATGGGGTGATGGATGTGTTAATTAACTCGACTGTGGTAATCATTTCACAATGTATATACATATATATATACAGTTTTTTAATATGTATATATATACACATATATATATACATATATATATATATACAGTTATTATTTGTTAACCACACCTCAATACAGCTGGAGAGAAAAAAGAAAAAGACAGAAAGAAAGAACATGTAGCAAAATCATTTCATACTTACGAAGTGCCTGACAGCAAAAATGGAGTGCGGACACCATCCACCACCACAATGTTCCTCAGGTTGGGTTTGGCTAAGGTTCGCTTCGATTTCGCCTGGACAGCTTTAAGAGAAAGTTCAAAGAACAATTAACTAAAATATATGAAGTCAGGGATTTCCCTAGCAGTCCAATGGTTAAGATTTCACCTTCCAATGCAGGGGGTGCGGGTTGGATCCCTGTCAGGGAGCTACGATCCCACATACCTCGGGGACAAAAAAACCACAAAAACATAAAACAGAAGCAGTATTGTAACAAATTCGATAAACACTTTAAAAATGGTCCACATCAAAAAAATTTAAAAAAAAAAAAATATATGAAGTCAAATGACTTTTTACATTTTTTTTTTTTTTTGCGGTACGCGAGCCTCTCACTGCTGTGGCCTCTCCCGTCGCGGAGCACAGGCTCCGGACGCGCAGGCCCAGCGACCACGGCTCACGGGCCCAGCCGCTCCGCAGCATGTGGGATCCTCCCGGACCGGGACACGAACCCGTGTCCCCTGCATTGGCAGGCGGACTCCCAACCACTACGCCACCGGGGAAGCCCACTTTTTACATTTTTAAAGACAGACATTCTAAGAAGAATTATATCATTCAATGCCAAGTTGCATTTGTCATTTACCAAACCACTTCAACTAAAAAAAAAAAAAAAGATTAAGAAATTAACTAGCATTTACAAATTTCCAAAAAATATTTAAATACAGAGATTATACCTAATGATAAGGTTGTTTATGCCATTAACAAATTGCTTTTTGGGTTTTTTTTTAATCAAATGTTTGACAATCTATTCCACTGAAAGCAATCAATTAAGTCTGCCCCTAATATTAGAAGTTACAATGACTGATATCGTTTAGTCTTCATATAGCTTAATATTCTTGCTTTTCTATGTAGAAATAAAGGCATTTGGTTGGTGACTACTGCCATTCTACAAAAACCCAGAATGCTTCCTGAATTCTGGCTCAATTTGTCTAGTTATTTTCTAACATCAAAAGAGCAACCTTGGGGCTTCCCTGGTGGCGCAGTGGTTAGGAATTCGCCTGCCAATGCAGGGGACATGGGTTCAAGCCCTGGCCCGGGAAGATCCCACATACCGCGAAGCAACTAAGCCCGTGCACCACAACTACTGAGCCCACACGCCTACAGCCCGCGAGCCGCAACTACTGAAGCCCGTGCTCTGCAATAAGAAGCCTGTGCACCGCAACAAAGAGTAGCCCCCGCTCGCCACAACTAGAGAAAGCCCGTGCGCAGCAACAAAGACCCAACGCAGCCAAAAATAAATATATAAAATAAATTTTAAAAAAAGAGAGCAACCTTTCTCTAATGTTTTAATTAAAAAATAAAACATGAACATATCCCGGTGGTTAAAAGAAGAGAAAGATAAACATAACTAAAATATGGAGAGTAAAACTAAAGTTCCCTCTTTATGTCCTCTGCTGCCATGTAATTGCCTTCCCAGAGGTAGATACTGCTAATTTGGTGTATATACTTTACCACTTTTTTTCTTTTTATGCATGTACATGCACACACTTGTGTATTATGTTTACTTTTCTGACTTAACAATATAGCTGGAAGATCTCTGTGTTTGTGTATCTACATGTGTCTCATTCTTTTCTTATTGCCGTTAATGCTGAAATTCATCTCCTATCACCATTCCTTCATTACCAGAGATAAAGAAAAATCCTAAAGAATTGGTAATAAAATTTTAACAATCACCTTACCACACCCACTTATGTCATAGAGAGCTACTTATGATAAATATCGACAACCAACTTTAAGAAAATAGTAGTGAAAGCTAAGAGTCATGATAAAATGGGGTACAAAGATTCTCCTCGCAGCTCTAATTGGTGAAGGAGATACAGGCACGTGGAGATTATCAAGGAGACTGTAGCAAAAACAAGCCTGTAGTGCTAATGGCCAAAATAAAGGCAGTATCATTGTGAATGGAAAGGAAGGGACCAATACAAGAGATTTTATAAAGGAAGACTATGTATTTTGGTGACCAATCAGATATGGAAAGAAAGGAAAACAGGATTATAAAGGAAGCTTAGAGACTAAGAAAACCTAGTTATTCTACACAGAGTAAGAACTGGTTTTGGAAGAAAAGTGACCTCAATTTTAAACATGCTAACTTTGAGGTGATGGAGAGACACCCAGGTGGATATGTACATTTGACAGAGAGCTAGAAATGCAAAACTAAAGCTCCAAAGAGAAGTGAGGTGTAGCTGGGAGAGCCATGATATATATGCATTTTAGAATACAGAAGAGGCAGATGCCCCCTTGGTCTTGCCTGCCACTCCCTTACGTTGTACTCAATAAATCTCGCTTTCTACCCTCACTTCTGGCTTGGTAAATTCTTTCACCACCCATGTTGCCAGCCCCATTGCCACACTCTGTGGGCATTTTGATGGCCAGTACAGGGACCAGACCGCTCTCTCCTCTCTCTGCCTTTTCTGATCCGTCTTCCAACAGGTAGCGATCGGCCTGCTGACTCAGGGCAAATGGCCACGTCTGCTCCTTGGTGGGACCCAAAGGCCTCCAGGACGAGACTCCAACTTGCTCTCGCCCTAAGAGGTACATTCTGGAAATGGTCTTTTCTCCTCTTCAACACTGCCGATGGTCTGAGGTCCCTGGAGACCGGGGGACTGCGTATCCTGGCCAAGGCAACTCTTCAGCGGACCTAAAACCCAGTCCCATACCGACGAACCGTCCCTGCCTAATCGGGTGGCAATGTCCTTTGGCCCTAGCCTTGGTACTCCTCACTTCCAACGCCTGGTGCAGTCGGCAGCAGCGGCTTGGCGAATCCAGGCATGCTGTGAGATTCCCCTTCTCTTTCCATCCTCCCTTGAGGACCGTCCATCCTGATCCACCAACATTTCCAGGTACTTCAAGTGAGTCACTAAAAAAACGATTTCATTCCATCAAGCTACAAATGGTGACAAGACAAGGATTCCAACCACTAGAATCAATATAGTTGACTACTCTTGAACAGGCCTCCCCAAATTTCTATTCACACACTATCCCACAGCCCCAGAGCTGATCAGCAAAGCCAACTGGGACCCCACATCGCCCCTTCTCAGCAGAAGTAGCATGAGATGATATTGTCACCCAGATGTCAGTGATTTGACTTTGCTGATCTGTTGGGGGGAAATGTGGAGCTTAACAATACAACAGCCATCTTAGGCTGGGGAGGTCCTTTCAAGATAAGACAATCACACCCTCCCCCAATGGAAATTACCAACGGTCGCAAGCAGTTGGTATACCAGGAAGATTGAGCTATGACATATGTAGCCCTAACCACCATAAGGGTAGAACATTAATCCAAGCGTGACCAAAAGGGACCAAAATGAAGCCCAGTTTCTCTTCCCCCAGGGAAGACCCCCTCTTGGTCTCGCCCGCTGCTCCCTTGCAGTGTACTCAATAAATCTCGCTTTCTACCCTCAAAAAAAAAAACAAAAAACAAACAAACAAAAAAAACAGAAGAAAAGTAGAGACATATTTTGCAGTGCCTGCTCACCCATAGCCCCCTCTAAATGGAGTTGCCCTGCTTAGAGTCCCTGCAAAGGGGCAATCATAGACGTCATGTCCCTAAGCCCACACCCAAAGCTGGTTAGATTCAGGGTGGGTACTACCTGACTACCTGAAGTCAATCCATAGAGTGGCCAACCAGTAACCCACGTCATCTACCTACAAGTGATAAGCTGCATCTGATTCTCTCTCACAGGAATCTAAGCAAAGCATGGAGAAAAATACCAATTAGTTGAAGCTGAAAAAATGCCATGAGGAAGAACCAGGGTGATAATAAACTGAAATTATTTTTAAGTCAGAGTTATGGGGCAGCAAAAACCCTGAGCGAGCAAAGAAGCCAGCAAGAGGAGTGAAGAAGAATATATATAAAGAGAAGCAGGAAGGCCAGGAAAGTGACACACCATGTGGCCATGACTGAGACAAAGTGGCTGCCCCTAGAGCTGCTTGGTTCCTAATACCTCCCTAGCTGTAGTACTCAAGCCCTCTTCTCCCTAACTTGAGTGGGCCCCTTACTCACAATAAAAGACACTTGGTTTTGTGATCTCCCCACATTTAGAGGGCAGAGAGAAAATGTGGGACAGAGGGTGAACTTGAGAGGTGGTAGGAGACTGAGGAGAAAACAGTACATGAAAGCAAAGGCAGGAGAGTATCAAGGAGCAGAGGATGGTCAAATATTTCAACACTCAAGGAGAATGAGGACTGAAAAAAGGCCGCTAAGTCTGAAGATCTGCAGATTACTTGTCACTGACCTTGGAGGGAATAAAGTGATGAGAGGAAAAGTCAGATGACATACCATCACATCATTCCACTTTTTAAGAACTGACCGCATGTTCCTTTTACACACTTTCAGATAAAATTCAAATTCCTAACTCTTCCAACAAATTCCTTGCTTTACCTGGTTCCAACTGAATGATCCAAAAACATTCTCCACCACTTCTCAACATGTAGCAAGATGAGCAAGCCCCCAGTGCCTCACAGCCTTGACTTCATTGCACACCCCTTGCCTTCATTCATATACCCTCCCATCTGAGTGGCTCCTTTCTGTCCATCTAATCCTTACCTACCCTTAAGGCTTAGTTCACATTCCACCTCCTAAATAAAGCCTTCCCTGATAACTACAGCCACCTGTAGTTCCTGCCTCTTAACTTCTAGGGCAACCTATGGGGCAAAAATTGGCCAAACAATTTAGCATATTATAAAGTAATTAAAGTAATACTGGAAGTCACATTTAAAAATAATATTCATTATATATTGAACAGTCACCCAAAGGACTCTAATTCTGTTTCATGTGAACACTGGCTCCTAATCACATCAGAATTTTCTCAAAGGCTCTTTTTTATATATTCCACAGTGCTATGCGCACTCAGTAGCAATGTAGTATAAGAATCTGAATAGGGGGTTAAAATATCTGGGTGCTAGTCCCTGCTCTGCCAAAAATTTCTTATTTGCAAATATGGGAGCTAGATTAGATGACCTCAAGCACTCCTCCCAACTCCAAACCTAGTATTCTATGGCTGACATATACATTCTGTATTTCACATACATAATTAAAATCAAAGCAGAGGGCTTCCCTGGTGGCGCAGTGGTTAAGAATCCGCCTGCCAATGGAGGGGACACAGGTTCGATTCCTAGCCCAGGAAGATTCCACATGCCACGGAGGAACTAAGCCCATGTGCCACAACTACTGGGCCTGTGCTTAGAGCCCGTGAGCCACAACTATTGAGCCCGCATTCCACAACTACTGAAGCCCATGTGCCTAGAGCCTGTGCTCCGCAACGAGAAGCCACCAGAATGAGAAGCCCGCGCGCCGCAATGAAGAGCAGCCCCCCCTCGCCGCATCCAGAGAAAAGCCCACGCACAGCAACGAAGACCCAATGCAGCCAAAAAAAAAAAAAAAAAAATCAGGGCTTCCCTGGTGGCACAGTGATTAAGAATCCACCCGTCAATGCAGGGTACACGGGTTCAAGCCCTGGTCCAGGAAGATCCCACATGCCGCAGAGCAACTAAGCCTGTGTGCCACAACTACTGAGCCTGCGCTCTAGAGCCCACAAGCCACAACTACTGAGCCCACGTGCCACAATTACTGAAGCCCGTGTGCCTAGAGCCCGTGCTCTGCAACGAGAAGCCACTGCAATGAGAAGCCCACGCACCACAACGAAGAGGAGTCCCTGCTCACCGCAACTAGAGAAAGCCCGCGCACAGTAACGAAGATCCAACGCAGCCAAAAATAAATAAATAAATAAATAAACAAAAAAACCTTTCATTTAAAAAAAAATCAATCAAAGCAGAGAGATGACATGCCATATAGTATACCATTGTTTTATATATATGTATGTCTGTGGATATAGATATATAGATAAACAGATGGTCCTTGACTTTCCATGGTTCAACTTATGAATTTTTAACTTTAGGATGGTGCAAAAGCAATACACATTCAGTAGAAACCATACTTTGAATTCTGAATTTTCATTTTTTTCCCAGGCTAGCAGTAAGTGGTATGATACTCTCTCATGATGCTGGGCAGCAGTGAGCCATAGCTCCCAGTCAGTCACACAATCACAGGGGTAAACGACCAATACACTTACAACCATTCTATACTCATACAACCATTCTGTTTTTCACTTTCAGTACAATATGCAATAAATTACATGACAGTCAATACTTTATTATAAAATAGGCCTGTGTTAGATGATTTTGCCCAACGTGTTCTGAGCACGTTTAAGGTAGGCTAGGCTAAGCTATGATGTTTGGTAAATTAGATGTACTAAATGCATTTCTGACTTACAATATATTCTTTTTTTTTTTAACAAACTTATTCATTTATTTATTTATTTTTGGCTGCATTGGGTCTTCATTGCTGAGCATGGGCGTTTCTCTAGTTGTGACAAGTGGGGGCTACTCTTTGTTGTGGTGCGCAGGCTTCTCATTGCAGTGGCTTCTCTTGTTGCAGAGCACAGGTTCTAGGTGCATGGGCTTCAGTAGTTGTGGCACACGGGCTCAGTAGTTGTGGTTTGCAGGCTCTAGAGCACAGGCTCAGTAGTTGTGGCACACAGGCTTAGTTGCTCCGCGGCAGGTGGGATCTTCCCGGACCAAGGACCAAACCCATGTCCCCTGCATTGGCAGGCGGATTCTTAACCACTGTGCCACCAGGGAAGTCCTGACTTACAATATTTTCAACTTATGATGGATTTGTCAGGATGTAACCCTATTGTAAGTCAAGGAAGATGCATAGTATATACAGCCATCAAATAAGTCAAAATTTCCATCAGACACATTTCCAGTCAACCTGATGACTGGAAACATCAATAAACCTGTACCCCTCTATCCTAATTCCTTCATCCTAACAGCACCGTCAAGCATATTCACATGCAATTCACATGCAATCCAAGAGGAATTAGTTACAAAATTACTGCAACCTAAAACCTGTTCAGCATGGGTACATTCCCACTCCCTCCCCTCAAATCAGCTGGTTACATTCCTTTGTCTTATCATGTGCCCTCTTGCATCACTATCACCATCAACGTTAACAGAAATCGCTAGGACAGTGTTAGACACCAGGGACTCTAAAAGTCTTAAGTCTCAGAAGGGCTCACAACATAGTTGGGGAGACAGAAACACAAAACACTTTAAGAGCAATATGAAATAGAATACTCTATGTGCCACAAAAATGCATTCCCTCTGTTGGTATGCAATGTGACCTTCTTCTGGTTGGCAAAGAATCAGATCTATCTGTCTGACTGCAAAGTCCTGGGTGAACATTAGAATTAGGGAAAAGGTGAAATGAGATAGAAAGGAATTATTCTTTGTGAGCCTATACAAATCTATATTCTAATTAGAATTTAGAGGCCACAGAAAATATATTTGTTACATGGCAACGTGAAACTTTTCTAGGTGAGATTAGGCAACAGACCCCTGCTAATATACTTATGTAAAACAATATAAAAATATCATCTTGTACATATATATATATATATATATATATTTTTTTTTTTTGGCCGAGCCACGTGATATGTGGGATCTTAATTCCCCAACCAGAGATCGAACCCATACCCCCTGCAGTGGAAGCACAGAGTCCTAACCACTGGACCTCCAGGGAATTCCTACCTTGTACTTATATTGAGTTTACAGTTTTCAAAGTGCTATGAAATATCTTCATAACTACTTGAGGTTAACAAGACTAAAATTATTATTCTTTTTTAGATAAAGAAACTAAAGCACAGGGAAGTAAAGTGATCGGTTCAAGGCCAAACTGCCCTGAAAGAAGTAGAACTGGAACAGAGCAGAGGTCTTCTGAATCCTAGTAAGACGCTTTTTCTATTAAGCTATTATTCAAGTAGAAACACCATAATAAAACCAAAATCAGAAGTCATAGTCCATACAGGACCCAGGCAAGGAGAACCTGTCTGGGGATTTTTAGCGCTGGACAGTGAAGATACATACCTACAGTAGGTTCTGCAAAAGTATGTATTCAACAGTGAAGAAGTCTTTACCAAGGGTCTAAAAGACCATATAAAATCAACAAATTTCCTTCCTTTTTCATTTCATACTGACTGAACAACCTTCCGTTATTAACTGGTTCCACAGTCACACCTATTTCATGCACACATCCTCTTGCACATGGACTAAGAGGATATTCATTAACAGAGAAGCCTGTCACTGAAAGTTTGAAAAGTTACCTTTTGGCTCCACAGCAGTCTCCAGAGTGTTTGTACGCTAATCATCTCTAGGACTGACAGCCAGTAGCTGATTAAACTGACCAGTAAGGTTCATGGAACCTGCGTGACTCCATCAGGCTCCATATCCCAGAAAGCAGCCTCCTGTCAACATCCTCGAGCCCACCCTACACCATGTACTGTTGTTACTGATTGGTCCTATATTGTTTTAATTTAAAGGCAACAGTGATGTTCATGTTGCTCAACAAAAGGGAGAGTTAGCAAACTAGTTTTGGTTTTTATTCAAAATTCACAAATTTAGATTCTAGAATCTAACTTCTAAATCAGACTTTTTTTTTCTTTCTTTCTTTTTTTTACAAATTACTGTACCTGCGGCAGCTCGTAACTGGGAGGAACAGCTCAGAGGTCTCATAGCTGGAAGACAAAATAAAGTGTTTACAAAAAGCAGTACAATTCCATGTCTGTGCAAGATGCTTACACAACCAAATCTAATCTTAAAAAGAAAGAAATGAAACTTACAAAATCTGAGGGTCCATTGTGATGTACTGGGAAGATATTTTAAAGTGTAAGTCAAGAGGGAAGTCATTCTTAAATCTAAAAAGAGAAGAACAAAAAGACTTTCTGGGTTATTTGAACAATTTGTAGCTTAGAGTGTAGTCTATGATCTCTGATATCTCATCCATGACTACTATAAAATACTTTAAAATTTACTCTATTACCAACTACCATTCCTCTAATAATATAATAGCTACACTGACATAGTATACAAACCACTAATCTAAGCAGTAACCCATCTAATCCTCACAAGGACCTAAGAAGTACGCATGATTATTACACCCTTCGTAAGAGATGAGAAACGGAGGCATACAGGGATTGAAAGACTAGTAAGAGGCAGAGCTGTGATTTGAAGCCAGATAGTCTAGCTCCAGAGTTTACGCTTTTCTCTAGGGCCAAAGGAGTAGAGCCTGCTGGACATGATCATGAAGCTACCAATGTGAACTTCCTGATTTTGATGGTTGTATTGTGATTATGCAGAATGCCTTATGGAATGTTTGTATTTGAAGGGGATACACACTAAAGTATTCAGAGATAGTGCAGTATCACATCTTAACTGCTGTAAGAAAAAGAAGTTCATACACTGCACTTGCTACTTTTTTATAAGCTTGATATTATTTCAAAATAATAAAAATATAAACCCCTCTATGTTAAAATATATAAAATATATTAAATACTTCCCTAAATTCCCAAAAATGAGTTCCTACAAATCAGTAAGAAAAAAATTGGCAAAGGATATGAACAAACCGTTCACAGAAACAGAAATATCAATACAAATGGCTCTTAGATACATGAAAAGATGTTCAATCTCATTCATAAGGGAAATACAAATTAAAACGGCACCGAGGTATAATATTTGACTTAAGGGCTGGTATTCATCATGTGGGAGCCTGCACACACAGGCTCTCTCATACACTGCTGCTGAGGGTGTAAACTGATGGCACCTCCACAGGTGCATCACTATGGAGGGCAATTTGGCAATTATTGTAACTGTCAAAAAACTGCAACTGCACCTAACTTTTGATCAGTAATTCCACTTCCCTGAATTCTTATTTACATAGTTGGTCTGTGTAACAAAAGAATACATCAGCAATGATGAGATGTCACTTTCGAGATTAGGCTGTTAAGAGATCCTGCAGCTCCCGTCTTGGTCCGTCTCTCAGATCACTCGGTCTAGGGGAAGCCAGCTGGCACCTCAGGAGCAGCCCGATGAAGAGGCTCTGGTGATGAGGAACTGACACCTCCTGCCAACAGCCATGTGACTGAGCTTGGAAGTGAATCCTCTAGCGCAGACAAGCTTTCAGATGACTACAGCCCTCGCCAGCATTCTGACTGCAACCTCATGAGAAAGTCAAAGTCAGAACGACCCAGCTAATTTGCCCCCAAATTCCTGACCGTCAGAAACTGTATGAGATAATCAATTTTTACTGTTTTAAGCTGCTAAATTTTGGACTAATTTGTTACACAGCAACAGCCAATATAAAAGCCTTGTTTAACTTTTCTTAGGTCATCATTGACTAAAAACAGATGCCCTGTGGCTTCCAAAAAGAAAAAAAAACCACATTTACCAAATATATGGATTGGAAAGAGATGGAGGAGTCCAACCTCTAGGCTTACCAGCCTAGGTATACTCAAGGGACTCTGGCCCTGGAGACACAAATTGGCCCATGAGATGGGCACCACTTTTCCAGAAGCTACATTTGATGCCACTTGAGTCTGGAATATAAATCCCCATAAGTAAAGTTCCTCTTGAAATAAAATTCATGAAACTAGTCAAGAAAATATTGATTGAAAAAAAGGGGGACCTTGCTCTAACAGATATCAAAACTTTCTATAAAGTACCAGTAATTAAACAGTTCAATTCTGGCACAGTAATAAATGAAACTAATCAACAGAACAGGATGTAGCAAGTTCAGAAGCATACTCATGTGTATGAGCATTTAGTATGTAATAAAGATAACATTTCAAATAAGTGGGAGAAAGGTGAATTACTCAATAGATTTGTTGGGAAAATGGCTAACCATTTGAAAAAAAATTAGATCCATAGCTCACACTATAAGTACAAATTACAGATGCATTAATCTAAATATATATTTTTCTAGCTTACTACAAGAATATATCAGAGAATATTTTTATAATCTTGGGGAAAGGCTTCCAACATATGGTATAAAACCTAGAGGCCATAATGGAAAAGAATAACTAAAAGAACTGATTAAAGAAGCATTTAAAATATCTACATAGCAAAAGACACTAAAATAAAGTTAAAAGGCAAACAATGGATTCAGAGAAAGTATTTGTAACATGGAAAACAAAGGGCTAAATCCCATACTCCATAAAGAACTTCTACAAATTACAGGAAAAAGAGAAGCAATCTATAATGGAATCTGTGGTTTTCACCCCAATATCCATTTCACACCATTATGTAGTTGCCACATGTGGTTTACATGGGACTGAATCCAGCTCAACTCCAGGGTTTAAACCAATCAGAATAATCTCATTCTCTTTGGTTCAGGCAACCAAGGCCTAAAATAATGGTGCATGGTATTGCCTTGACCACTGGTATCGATTTAGGGATGGTCTTAGTCAGTCTGACATTCAAGTCTTCTGCCTGGAATTCTGGAACATACTCTTTCCTTCTGAGGCTTGGCATGGCTAGAGCAGTTTGCAAACATGATAAAAGCTAGTTTAAGGGTAGAGCTGGTCTCAAAGGAGGACAGAGCTGAAAATTCAGAAAAAAGAAACTAGAGCCCTGATTGAATCGTATCTGAAACCCACCCTCCCACTGTGCTTTTCCGTTCTGTGAGTCAACAAATCCCCTTTATTAAGCCAATTTAAGTTTAATTTTCTGTTATTTGCAGCTGGAAGGCTCCTTCCTGAAACATGACCAAAAGGAAAAATGAGCAATTCACAGAAGAAAAAAAATGTCAAATAAATAAAAATTTAAATGTTCAACCTCACTAACAATAAAATTTTTTTTTAATTAAAACAAGGTCATTTTGGGGTTATTAAGTGGCAAAAATTAAAAATATGGTTAGCACACAATTCTTGTGAGAATGGATTTATTTAAGCACTTCCATATACAGTTGATAAAAGTATAATTGGTAAGGCCTTTTTGGGAGGCAATTTTTATTTCTCTCTCAGATTCTGAATTGTGAATTTCTGAGCCTAGTAATTCTTCTTATTGGTCTTTAAGCAACAGAAATATTCAAGTTGTATATGTAGCAATCATAGATCTCTAGCCAATAGAAATACTCAAGATGTAGATGCATACAGGAGGAAATGGTTAAATAAATTATAATATTACAAACATACCATGGAATACTGTTCAGCAGTTTGTAAAGGAAAATGAAACATAATGACATACATGTATATAATGACATGCAAAGATGTCCACAACATATATTAAATGAAAAAGCAGACTGCAGAATAATATATATATAGTAAGACTCCATTTTATGACAGAAAGAGACGAAAATCCATAAAGCTGAATCTATATATGGAAGAGATAAAGAGGGACTGTCATTTTATATTCTTCTGTCTTCTTAAAATTTTTTTTACAATGAGCATCTTATTTTTAATGTACAGTATAATTCTAGTTTTATAGAAAATCTGCATATACTAGTATCTTGATAGATAGATGAAAACATACAAATGCATTTAAAAAGTCCAGAAAAATACAAAGCAAATGTTAACAGTAGTTATCTTTGGGTGGTGGAGTTATTGGTATAGTTATTTTCTTTAGACTTCCTGAAGTTTCTGGGAAAAAAATTAAATAGAATATACATCCCATCAAAAATTAATAAAAAGTAGAGACAGATTTCAAAAGAAAGAAGGACTAAGCAATATATGACCTAGTTATTGTCATCCGCTTTAAGCTTTAGGAAATACATTTTGACTCAAGGATTTGGGGAGCCTGGGTAGGCTTGAGTAGGGTGTGCAACTATAGAAAGATGCATGAAGTTGCAGGAACCTAGGAGCAAGTAACATGAAGAAGGGGCTAAACAAGTAATGAAAGCAAGATGGAGTGGCTCTAACAGCTCATTATTACAGTATCATTAAGACACAGTCCACAATATCCTTAATAGCACAAACACTAAAGGCAAACCGCCCAATCCAAATCCTGGCTGTACCCTAGCTGTTATGACCTTAAGCAAGCTACTTAATTTGCAAAAAGGATTCTTGATGACCTCCAAAGGCCATTTTCTTTCTCTGTTTTAGGAGTAAGATGTAGATAATTCATCTGTAAGATGCACCTGTAAACTGTAGATAATTAAAGTACCTACTTCATAGGTTGTTGTGAGGTGTGTGTATATATATATATATATATATATATATATATATGGCACTTAGAACAGTGCCTGATACATAGTAAGGGTTATACATGTGTTTGCTATTAATTTTAGTGGGTGATGGTATAAATGTATTTAGTTACCCTTTATGTAAGACACAGTGAGAAGCATAACATTTCTGCCCTTGATGGAGCTTATGATTTTGCTCAGAATACAGGAAACAAAAAAATCAAGAGCCCAAAGCGTGACCTAAATCAGGGGATGGCAAACTTCAACCCATGGGTCTCTAGCTAACAACAGATTTTACATTTTTAAAAAGTTGTAGAGCAAAACAAAACAAGGAATATGTGACGGAGATCAATGTGGGTTGTGAAACCTAAACTCTTTACTATCTGGCCCTTTACAGAAAAAGTCTGCCACTCTTGATCTAAACAGTAAGTGCTACACCGAATTAGATGCAGAAAGAGCATTATGTGGGCAGGAGGCAAGCTTTGAACTGTAAAAACCTTATGAGATGGAGGGCCTTTGGAGGTCATAAAGAATCCTTTCTGCATATTAAGAGATCACTGCTCATGCAGTTTCTGCTTAAGGTGTTCACAGTGATGGGGGATTCACTATTTGACTTGAACTTTAAACAGAAACCTCTCTTCTTTCTTTCCATACTCCTCAATTCAGTCTCAACTTCCCTGCCATTTACCCCTGCCTCTTCCTGCTCCCTCTCCTGCGGAACAGTCAATCCGGTGAACAGTGAGACTTAAATTTATGGCCGAATCCTGGCTCTGCCACCTACCAGAAAATTTACATAATCTCCGAGCCTCCCACACTTCATCTACAAAATGTAAATAACAATTTTGGGATCGTGAAGATTAAATGAGAGGATGGTGAAAGGGCCTAGAGGGCCCTCAACATTACTTTTTGTAGTCAATCACTTGATTCCAGGACTCAAGCCTATCTTTCCAGCACAAAAACAGCTTTCAGGCAATGCAGAGCTCTTGACTAGAAGTTAACAGACCTCTAGGCCTATTTCTACCACCTGCGGCCATGGGTAAACTCATTCACCCTGATTCATGGGCTTCACCGATAAAGTGAAGGGGATGATGAATGACCGGATGATCTCCGGGTCCCCTCCGGATTAGAAAATAATCTTGAGCCCTGGATCTCGGAGCGGGACACAGGCATGTCTCAGCTCCTCCCACATTCGAGTCCCGAAAAAGCCACACGACCGAGACCCACCCTCGGTAACATAAAAGGGGTAAACCCCGGGCCCTGTACCGAATCTCTATTGCCGCCGGCCTGGCTCCAGGCAAAGCAGGTGAAACAACAACACTGGAACACAGGCCAGCGCTTTAAACCGACACAAACACAAGCCAACAGTTCGTTAACATGCGATGATAAATTAAAAGACACAGGCGACACCGCTGCTCTGAGCTACAAACCGAAGGCTAGGCCAAATTACTGCCCAAATTGCACTGGTACGGGAGAGCCCCATTGAGAAGCTTCCTTCCGCTCCCTCGAACTCCACAGCCCCAGGGAGAGGAGGAGGCCGCGGGCGTAGTAGGTGGGAAAGGAAGTGCAGAACTCGCCGGGGAAAGGCCAGGCGGAAAGCCGAGGGCACGCGCCGTCTCACCTTAGCTCGCGTGGGCTCAGACTCCTGCTGCCAGCAAGGTTTGGATCCGAGCGACGGGCCCCGACTGGATCAAGGGGCGGGCCCTGCCGAGAAAGGACCCTTCAGCCTTCCCACCGGCTCCGCGGGCTTCGCAGGCCTTCCGGGCTGCCCTCCGGCTGCCTGACTGGAAAATCCGGAACGCTGTCCCTCTCTTCCCTGACCTTCCTTCCTCCCCGCGGAGAAGGTGTCCTTTCCGCCCGGTTAGCCAGAAGCAAAGGGCGAGGTTAAGGAACCGGCGGCAGCTCGCCATAGCGGTTTTAGTCAGGCAGTACATCGGGCACCTGGCCAGAGCCAGACTACGGAAAGAAAAGTCCTCTGCTTGGCTCCCCCGACTTGAAGCGCCTTCCACTTTCGTCCTCTTCTGCTCAAGATGGTGGCTTCCCGGGCGGTTGGCAGCCTCAGCCGCTTCACTGCCTCCAGGATGCTCCGTTGCCCAGGTGAGGCCTGGTTGAGGGCGCCCAACAGCCCCGGGCAGAACTGCTACGGAGACCCGAGCTTCCCCGGAGCCTCGTCTCCCCATCGCTGCCACCTCCCTGCCCCGGCCCAGGGTCCCAGCCCTGGATAAGGGGGAGGGATGCTGCTCTGGGATCTGGTCTCTTGTTCCCTGGCGCAGGGACTGACATTTCCTCTCTCATGAGTCCTGCAGCGATTTCGGGCTCCATAAGCCCTAACGTTTCTGAGCCCTGTCCACCCGGTCTGGCACTTTCCGCTGGTCTCCTCATTTCATTTAATGATGGCCTTGAGCCTGTTCCTACGAGATTGGGAGGACTAGGAGGACTAGGACAGTCCAGTCTGTCACATCTTTGTGGCTCCATTGCACCTTGCCTGTAACAAGAGGCATCTTAAAACCTTGTGTGAAATTAACCAGCCTTGCAAATTACTGCCATTCCCTGCCCCTTTTCCCCAAAACCTTTTTTGTACCTATTACCACACTTCAATAGGAAGCTCAACTCTTGCAGTTCCAATAATCCCAGTATGAACGTATAATATATTGATTTTCAAGGGGTAGGTTCTGCAATTTGCTAGAAGAAGCATTTTTTTAAAATTACGCAGATACTCTCTTTCTTAAGGAGCAAGGTGTTAGATAATTTTACAACTATTTCTACCCTTGTTTCTGACGATACCCAGTTAGCTTGTATTAGCTATATTGTCTTTTTGTCTTCAAACTGGCGGTGAAAGTTAAAGTGGGTGACTGTGGAAAATCAAGCATTTTCCTTTCATCTCAAATCTTAAGGTGAAATGTGACTTTTTATTGCATGTTGTACTTAATATCGGTTACTTAATTAGAAATATAATTTATAATATGCCTTCCTCCTTCTGAACCCCCCGGGGTAATACCGCATGCTGTTTTTGGAGGAGTGCCTGGAATCTCCCTTTACTGTAAGGGACTAATTTCGAATGATTGAATCTCTTCTGCTTTCTTATTTCGACCAATGTTTTTAGTCTCCACAGGACTGCTTTGTGTGTGTGTGCGCGCGCATCAATCGTAAGATTACAGAAAATTGAAATGCTGTGAAGACTGGGGAAAGGGATTAAGAAAAAAAGAATCACCCATTCCCTTACTACTCACATACCTACTGTTAGCATTTGGTCATGTGACCTGACAGTTTGTCTGTTTTCCACATTTTTGGTTTAACACTTTAAAAATATCAAATGTATATTTTTGAGCTTCCCCTCCATTGATTTTAAGGTAATGCAATTAAAAGCATTAAATTTGGAGTCTGACTTCTGGGTTTGAATCTAGCTCTGCCTTTTACCCTCTGGTGACCTTGGGCAAGTAATTTCTGTGTCTGTTTTCTCATTTGTGAAATGGGGAATAATACCACCTTGTGAGCTTTAAAGGAGTTATTTTAGGTGTAAAGCAGTTTTTCGTGGAGTAAGTGCTACTGTTAACGTTAATAAACGTTAGCTGTTATAACTCTTTCCTGCCCTGAAGAACTATGATTCTATTGATACAGATATGAGACTTTTTTAAAGTAATTTTTACATTTTACATGTGATAAAAGGTTACAAGCCTAGTTTTTCTATGTTTTTTTATAGAAATATATATACACACATGTGTGTATATATTTTGCATTGTGTTTTAACCTATAAGAAAATATGGCTTGAGGAAGGAGGGTTAAATTGGGAGATTGGGATTGACATATACACACTACCACATATAAAATAGATAACTAATAAGAACCTACTGTATAGCACAGGGGAACTCTACTCAATACTCTGTAATGACCTATATGGGAATAGAATCTAAAAAAGAGTGGATATATGTATATGTATAACTGATTCACTTTGCTGTACAGCAGAAACTAACACAACATGGTAAATCAACTATACTCCAATAAAAATTAATTTTAAAAATTAAAAAATATAGCTTATTATAGCTATTGCTCCTTTTAGTAGCAATGTATAAATTTTGAAAAAAAGTCTAGAAAGTGAATTTAAAGTTACCTGCACACCTGGATTGCCATTTAGACTCAACAGACTAACCCTAACCCTAACCCTAACCCTAACTGAAAGTCTATGCCAAGGCATTGCCAAACATTTAATGAGATTATGACGTTTAATGATGGATGATTAAAATCTCTTGATGCTGCTTTGTATTTCTTGAAGTTTTGACCCATTCCTGCCTGAGTGCTACAATTCTGAGTATGACTATCAAATGAAAATCACATCTTGACCAAAATATCTTGTTTATTTCCCACTCTTACTCTAAATTCAAATTCCTGATTACCTAAGTGGTAGAATAATTTCACAGGAAAAGAATTGGAGGCAAATACCTTAGTAGATGGTGTATATTTAAATTTGACTCTCACTTCCTTAATCCTGTCCCTTCCCCCGGTACTAAATATTGAGAAAAGCTGTTGATTGTTACAACAAAAGTAACACTTTCGTATTTGAAATTTGTGTTAGCAGTAATCCAGCTCTCTGCACTGCTGTAGTCTTCGATCTTGTAGGTATCTTGTAGGTATCTTCTCGAGTTAAATTATTTAAATGATTACAAAGTAGGCCAGAGGTTTCTCTCTCTTTTGCTGGCACAGGAAATATAGGCTAAAGTTCACCCAGCTGCTCTACCGCAGGGGTCCCCAACCCCCGGGGCTGCAGGCGAGTGCCGCCTGAACCATCCCCCACCCCACACCCCCACCGGTCCGTAGAAAAATTGTCTTCCATGAAACCTGTCCCTGGGGCCCAAAAGGTTGGGGACCGCTGCTCTAAAGTAAGCTCTCCTAATTAGGAAGTGAGGAAGGCTGGATTCCAAAAGCAAAGCTACTGAGTACTTCAACTTGATTTAGTTGACTGTGGTTTGAAATTGTTTTCCAGACACGTTTGTACATTTGCTGGTTTTTTCTTTGTTTCTTGTCTCTATTGATTTAGAGGAGGTTTTGTGTATGTCTATATGGGGGGAAAGGTAGGTTAGTGGATGAGAGTTTATGGTTTATAAGCTAATGAGCTCAAACCTGTTGTCTCAAATATTTGGTCTTCAGAATTACAACCCACGTCCAAGCCCCTTCACCTGCTCTGTTTTCTTTTTTCCTTAGGCACTTATCTTCTAACATATTTATTTTCATATTTATTTTTATTGTCTTTTATCTGTCTTTCCACCCCATCTTCTCCCACTCTGCATTCCTGATCAGTTCCTTCTCACTAATTCAGTTTACCCTGTTCTAGCTAGAATTGCCTATTATCTGGCTCCCCTCCCACAGAATTTCTACTTCATAGGGAAACTCCTTTCTATGCCAGGCCCGTTTTCACCTCCTCCACAAAGACAGGGATTTTTGTCTTTCTGTTCACTCTAGGCCACACTAGATTTTTGTTGTGGAATATAAATGACTATGAGATGATGTTGGAGGAGATTACAGTTTAGTTGGGGGAAACACCTGCTACAGATGCAACGATTAGAGAACAAAACAGTGAGTAATAAAGATAAAATTTGGGCAGGGAAGGCAAAGATCCTTGTAGACAGAATCTCAAGATAAGGCGTTGTGGAGCCATGATACAGATATAAAGAAGGAAGAGTCACAAATACAGATGACACACATCTCAAATGATGGAAAAGCAAAGGGAAGTATATCGTTAGTGAAGTAGAGGCACTGGAGATTGAGGAGATGGCTGGCTTCTCTTATCTTAATTTACTTTGGTGTAGGACTTTGACTTATAGGTACTTTTATAATCATTACATCACTTTTACTCTATCTTTATAAGAACACTGAAATGCTCTGAGAGACTTGTACATGGTCATACAACTAGTAAATAATAAACTTGATGGTCGAACCCACGGCTTTGGACTCTCGGGTCCTTTGTCTTTGCACCATGAGGGCTGACTTGGATTGCTTAAAGAAAAACAAATGCAGACAGAACCAGCGATCACCCCACTCTGGTTCTGGTGCCATCTAGTTGTTTTTTTTTTAAATAGTATGTTGTTTTGCCTTTGAAAGCAGTATAAAGCTGCTTTTTCCTGTGCCTTCGCTTCCCCTCCTTTAAAGAACTGCCGGATAGAGAGAAACATGGAGCCTCTAAAGCCCCTTGATTTTATTTTTCATGACACTGGAAAGTCCGTCTCTCCATAGAAATGCAAGAGGACCTGGCTGGAGAACATGCTTGAGATATATTTGGAATACATTCGGAACTAACATTATGGATCGCTTTGTAGATTACTTATTTCTTAGTGTATTTGTTTCCTATTGTGGCCCTAAATTTCCACAAGCTTAGTGTCTGAAACAATAGAAATTTATTATCTTACAGTTACGGATGTCAGAAATGAGTCTCACTGGGTTAAAATCAAAGGTGTTGGCAGGGCTGTGTTCATTCTGGATGCTCTAAGGGAAAATCCATTTCGTTGCCTTTTCTAGCTTCCAGAGGCTGCCTGCATTCCTTGACTTCTTCAAAGCCAGCAAAATGAGTTCTCGTGCTGCCATCTCTGGTTCTTTTGCCTTTTCTCCTCCTTTGTAATTTCATGGGGTGTACCTGAATAATCCAGGCTAATCACCCTGTATTAAGGTCAGCTAATTAGCCACCTTAATTCCATTTGCAGCCTTTATTTCCCTTTGCCATATAACCTAACATACTGGGTTTCTGGGGACATGGGCATCCTTGAGAGGCCATTCTTCCACCCACCACATTTAGTATCCAGATAATCATTTGACCTGATAATTGAAACAAAAAGATACAGCAGTGGTCACAATAATGGCTTAGAACACTTTGTTTTGTTGTGGTTGTTATAAAGTCCAGCTTTGTTATGTATAGCAGGTACTATGGAAATTCTGTTTTGTAAAATAATTAATTTTGAAATATCTTTTTCTTACAGGTTATATTTGCCGCAACTTTACAAGGTCCTCTGCTTTGCTGAGTAAGTTTAATTTCTTGTTGACATGCTTACATTGCTTTTTATACTTATTTAGCAATAAACATGTTTACAAATAAATTTTCCTTCTCTTTTTAGCCAGAACCCACATTAACTATGGAGTCAAAGGGGACGTAGCAGTTATTCGAATTAACTCACCCAATTCGAAGGTACCTAATTCAACTTGCTGCAGTTTATTTCTACTCACTACATTCATTAATCCAGTCCTGAATGGCAAAGAAAGAAATCCACCAATTTGGCAGTAATCCTATCACATGAACTTACAGTTTTGATGGTTAGAGTTTGAGAAATCGCCCAAGGAATGCAGTTTTCTTCAGCAGAGGTCCTTGTTTAAGAATTCCTCCTAGTTGACTTTAGTTGTCAGATTAACATCAAGGATTAATAAAACTATCTTTTTGTTACACTGTAGAATGATAAGGTGGTTTATTAGATAAGAAGCAAATTATAAGCTTTGTTTATAAGAATTAAAACTGACCTACCCATCTTAACTATGAGGTTATTAAATCGGCTTCCTTAACCTGCCTGACATAAGTCATTATTCACAGTAATTTGGCTGGGTTAAATGTCGTTAAGTTTCCTACGGGACCTGAATGACCCGGTGCAGTTCATATATTAGAACTCAAGTTCTGTTCAAAGTGGAGCTTCATTTGTTTTTGGCAACTTCAAAAAAGCATACAGCATTAATCCAGTCTTTTGCCAAGAAGAGCTTTACTGCAGGAACTCATGCTTTTCCCTCACCTAAAGTTGGTGTAAAGATTTCATATTTCAGAAATCTTATTACCAGAGGCCTCAATGAAGTAGGAGGGCCTAGATGTAAGCAATTAACGACTATCACAAATTAAGGAAAGTAAGAGGCAGTCCCCCTCACTAGAGTAAATCTTAGCATTTACTGAGCAATGATTCAAACTTAAGACATTTTTTGTAAGTTGACCATTTTTCCTGAACACAAAAATAACAGATACCTATAGTAGGACATTTTAAAGCAATAAAGAGGAGAATAACAATCATTCATGCTCCAAACCCAAAGATAACCACTTTTAACATTTAATCCAGTTTCAGCAAATAATATTCTAAAAATTAAGATCATACTATATGTCTAATTTTTTTATTTTTTTTTTTGCGGTACGCGGGCCTCTCACTGTTGTGGCCTCTCCCGTTGTGGAGCACAGGCTCCGGACACGCAGGCTTAGCGGCCATGGCTCACGGACCCAGCCGCTCTGCGGCATGTGGGATCTTCCCGGACCGGGGCACGAACCCATGTCCCCTGCATCAGCAGGCGGACTCTCAACCACTGCGCCACCAGGGAAGCCCTATATGTCTAATTTTGATTTCTTTTTTCCTTAACATTATACAAATTTTTTCCATGCTGATAAATGTTTGTAGACTTAATTATAGCCTGCATATGATTGAAACTTAGGAATATGACCTCCTCAGGAATACGAGTTCCTCCTTTAAGTAGAAATATTTTTAGAGGGAGGGGTGCTTACAGTTGCCCAAAGCAGCTGAATAGACAGCTGCTGGGTTGTTTGTTTGTTTCCCTGTCTCTTTCTTTTAACAGTATATTTCTCCTGGTTAAACGTATTTCCTATAATCAAAATAGCATTTGATGGTGATTTGCATATCTGTTACTTCGAATTTAAACCCTTAGATTTATATGTATTTCCCTTTGGTAGGTGAATACTCTGGGTCAAGAAGTGCATTCAGAGTTCATAGAAGTAATGAATGAAGTCTGGTCTAGCAATCACATCAGAAGTGCTGTCCTTATCTCATCAAAGCCAGGGTGCTTCATTGCAGGTGCCGATCTCAAGTAAGTTTTAGGAACTTTGAAGTCACCTTTTACCTTGGCTAACGGTATGTTTTTTTAGGCCTAATCATTTCTCATTTTAAAAGAAGGTAGAAGTAAATATTCTCTGCAAGTTTTTTTAAAATTATTTTCATGAGTTTAATAAAGTTAATAAAAAAGAAGGACTTGTTGCTTAAACCTTATAAAACTGAATACAGCCTTTCTTTAAAGAAGTTGAAGTAGTAGTTCAAGGAGCAATGTTTGAGTAGAATGAAAATAAACTAACAATGAGATACCCTTTTTTTCATCCACCAGACCAGCAAACATTTAAAAGTTTGAAAATATATTAGCAAGGACTTGGGAAAATGAGAAAGTTAAATATTACTAGTAGGAATGCAAATTGGTACAGCCACTTTGGAGAGTAATTTGATAAAATTTAGTAAAACTGAAAATGCACATATCATATATTCAAGTGATACCTCTTCTAGGTATATATGCTAGAGAAATCCCACCCTTTGGTTTTAAGGACCCGTGCATGCATAGGGATGTTCAGTCCTGTATAGTTTTTTTAAAATAGTGAAGAATTTGAAACAAGCTAAACGTCAGTCATGAGGGAAATAGATAAGTAAATGTGGAATATTCACAAGATAAAATACTACAAAAACAATTCAAAGGAACTAACGATCTACAGCATAATGTTAGAACTCAAAAACATAATGTTAAGTTAAAAAAAAAGCAAGTTACAGAATGTTTGATACTGTTTATAGTTTATATAAACATTTAAAAACCATACATGAATACTTCTCTGTATTATTTATGGATACAAATATGTAGTTGGTTTGAGGAATACACTACAAACATGAAAATGGTTGTTTCAGGGTAAATGAATTGGCTGGTAGAACTTCAGGGGTCAAAGGCTACTTTACCAATACAGCTAATATTTTCTTTTTTTTCAATGATATAATGTACGTATATATAACTTCTTTAAAATTCTTTAAAGCAAAAGTAAGGAGAGATGATGCCTTAATATTAGTTTACTGGGTTAAAATGTTAACGGTTATTAATTCTGTCAAAATATGGGTATTTGTTATATTATTTTTTGCAGTTTAGGCAATGATAGCCAGCATTATTGGCTTAGTAATTTGTATGTATGGTGTTTGTATATTTTTAAACTTTGTTCAATATTGTATACCCTTCTTTTTTTATGTATAGTAATTAGAAATTCATAAATATTCTGTTTGTTTATGTTTATTTTTTAGAAAAAGCAAAGTTATCTCCATCAAGTGCTTTCTCTTCTAGCTTGGTTATTTAAGCCTAGTAAGACACTGATGTACCTGGTAGTAGCTACCTAAATCCATAGGAAAATACTTGTAGCTTGTGTGAGGCTAGCTGAACAAGTCCCAGCATATAAAATGACAGAAAATTAGTTGTCTTTGGTCAAAAGTAAAAAACCCACAGCTTAAATGTGTTCAGAAACAGTAAGTAGCAAATGAAACAAACTGAAATTAAAGGACATTGAGGACAACATTATTGTAATAGAAGCCTTTTTTTCTGTCATTCTGATTGATGTTTAATCCGAAAGCTACCTGATAGTGAAAATGTTTAATCTGCTTGTGAAAATATTTACCAGAAGATGATTTTCTCATGTACAGAGCTTTGTAATCTAATGATTTGTTACCAAAACAAACACAAATTTATTCAACATGTTTTGTTTCATGTTCTCTGAATCCAGAAATTTAACACTCTTTATCGAGAGATGATATCACTGATATTAGTGCTATCTGAGGCAAAATCATTCTTAAACTTCTGAGTGTTTGAAGATTCACTACCGAATATTGATATATGATAGGATAAGGATATGGTGGATGAAGTATTGAACAAAATAGGTTATGGTTTTATCTTTGGTTTCTTTTGGTTCTCTTCTCTCATGTTTACTGCAGCATGTTAACTGCTTGCACGACCCCTCAAGAGGTAACACAAATATCACAGGAAGCACAGAGAATGTTTGAGAAAGTTGAGAAGTCCACAAAGCCTATTGTGGCTGCCATCAATGGATCCTGCTTAGGAGGAGGACTTGAGGTACAGATTTATTCCAAAGTCATTGAGACAACGGTCCAGCTCATTGTTGGGATTCACCTGCTGCAAACCTTTAGCTACTATTTTGCCTTAAAAAAAGTTGTTGAGGGAGAATCAGCCTTGTTTTTAGCTACCAAATTTCTGGATAGGTTTTTATCCTTATTCTCATGGCACAGAGCAAGTGAACCAAAGTGTCATGTTTTCATTTACAAACTGAGAAGATTTTGAACTAGCTCTCTAAGGCCCCTATCAATTCTAAAAAACCTTGTTAAAGTTTGCGAGGCAGAGATTGAAAAGTGTGATGCATGCTGTTGAGCTACTGAAGTCTAGTTGAGACACATAACGCATAATGTTCGTCAAGCGTATTGTGAGTAGTAAAGATGGTAAATAACACAAGATTTGAGAGAAGAGATGCTTACCAAACTGGAGCATGTAAGAAAGAAGGAGGGGAAAAGAAAATAACATTTATTGAACATTTATCACATGCTGGGTTCTATACTAGACACTTTCACGTGTATTAATTAAGGAAACCTGTGTCTGGTCCTAAAAGATAGGCAGAATTTGATTAACCAGAAAGTAGTGGGAAAACATTCCACATGTGGCATGGTGTGAGCAAAGACAAGGATAAACAAAGCCTAATTAGGGCACCGTAAGTAGGCCTGCTTGATTGAAGAGTCTTTACATCACACAGGGTTTCTTAACCTGGGGTGCATATATAATTATGTGTGCATTTTTCTGTTGAGAGCTTCCATACCTTTCAGCAGATTTTCAAGGAGATCTGCAACCCAAAAAGAGGTTGATAACTTAGGGGAAAGGTATGGAGTAAGGCCAGAAAGGTAAATTGTAGAAAGCATCAAATGCCAGCCTAAGGAATTTCGGTTTATTCTGGGGGCACATTCTTGCTTTATGAGTAATATTTAGACCCTCACATATCCTAAGATGTTACAAACTTACATTTTTTAACACTCTAATTTTCTTTCATTTGTTTGAAGCTTGCCATTTCATGCCAATACAGAATAGCAACAAAAGATAAGAAAACAGTTCTGGGTTCCCCTGAAGTCTTGCTGGGAATCCTACCAGGAGCGGGAGGCACACAAAGGCTACCCAAAATGGTGAGTTTAAGATACCCATGTTAACTTGAGAACCTCGGTCCTATGTGCCCCTTTAGATCTATTTCCTCTGTACAAAAGGTATAATATGGGTATTCATTGTAAAATTTAGAAACTGGACTTCCCTGGTGGCGCAGTGGTTAAGAATCTGCCTGCCAATGCAGGAGACACAGGTTCAAGCCCTGGTCCGGGAAGATCCCACATGCTGCGGAGCAACTAATAAGCCCATGCGCCACAACTACTGAGCCTACACTCTAGAGCCTGTGAGTCATAACTACTAAGCCTGCGTGCCACACTACTGAGCCTGCGCTCTAGAGCCCCTGAGCCACAACTACTGAGCCCACGTGCCACAACTACTGAAGCCTGCACACCTAGAGCCCGTGCTCTGCAACAAGAGAAGCCACTGCAGTGAGAAGCCTGCGCACCACAACAAAGAGCAGCCCCTGCTCGCCGCAACTAGAGAAAGCCTGCGTGCAGCAAAAAAGTCCCAACGCAGCCAAAAATAAATAAATAAACAAATAAATAAATAAGTAAAATTTAGCGCTTCCCTTGAGGCGCAGTGGTTGAGAGTCCGCCTGCCGATGCAGGGCACACAGGTCCGTGCCCCGGTCTGGGAAGATCCCACATGCCGCGGAGCGGCTGGGCCCGAGAGCCATGGCCGCTGAGCCTGCACGTCTGGAGCCTATGCTTCGCAACGGGAGAGGCCACAACAGTGAGAGGCCCGCGTACCACACACACACAAAAAAATTAGAAACCAAATACAATGTGAATATATAGGATCAATAACATTTTATTCCTGATATTTGTTTATTTTTTCAATTCTACTTTTTATTTATTTTTTCAATTCCTTGATCAAAATGATTGATCAGGGTCCTTTGTTAGTCCCTGAAGAAGGGAAGAGATAGATAAGATACATGTCTTGCTTTCTGGAACTTACAGTTTAATTTGTTCCTTCTCTGCACAGTATGATCTTACCAGTTTTTCAAATCCCTGGGTCTTATTTCATGATAACTGTTAAGAGGCAGACCTTTCCCCTGATTTGGATGATCTCACTGTTGTATTCTATAGACCCAAAAGAGGCCCATCAGGCTTTTGAATTCTTAAGAAGAAGGGAAGGACAGTCAGACCTGGGGGCTGCAGAGCAATCCTAACATCAAACTCCCTGAACCTCATAGCCTCTGGTACTGTGGGTTCTTCAGGGAAAACAACACTCAGCAGAAATACTCTTTGCAGAGAAGTCGATAGGAGTTGGACATAGAAAAATGGGAAAGTTTATGGTATTTGTTTTCTGATAATAAATAGTGTGCATTCCTTCATAGGAATTGCCAAGAGGATTTACTGAAAGAATGAATAAGCCTATATGTGTATAGAAAATATTGCTGTTTCTTTTGTTTTGTTATAGTTGGTTCTTGAATGTAGCTAGAAGCTGTTCGAGCACCTACATACAAAGCCCTAGTTGAGTTCTCTTTTTGTTAAGTCTAAGATTCTTTCTAAAGACATTGTCAAAACTATGAGATTTCTCAGTCTCTACTAATTCTGGTATAGGAATTTTAAATACACAAATGATAGAGAAGAAACTCAGAATGACATAAATGTACAATTCTAGGAAACATGACATTTTTTCTCTACTTTATCAATCCATAAGACAGAAATCCTACATATTGAATTAAAAGAAGAGATATAAAGACATTTTTAACTTCAGGCGGAGGTTTCTAAAACTAAACTTTACCTAAATGTGTATCAGTATATAAAATTTCGTTGATAGATATATAACATAAAAATCTGGTTTGAGTTTTCTCATTTTAATATTTATTTTGCTCAGTTGGATGATTTGTAAATTGTAATTATCACTGATTTTTTTCCACCTTTGCTCTAATCCTTGCTTGCTTGTTAGGTGGGTGTGCCTGCTGCTTTTGACATGATGCTGACTGGTAGAGGCATTCGTGCAGACAGAGCAAAGAAAATGGGACTGGTTGACCAACTGGTGGAACCGCTGGGTAAGTGCTAACATGCTTCAGAATTGAGCCTTATGAAGTTATTTATTTTCTTAAAGAGTTAATATCTTGAATATTGGTTATAGTGAAACCCAAACACTTAAGAAATGAGTCATTATTCTGAAGAGTGAAGTTTTCTAAAAATAGCTAATACTAAATCATTTTCAACATCACCCCAATTTCTATTTTACGTTATTTATAATTGGGACATTAGGAATACAGAATTGAACCAAGTCATTATTTTTGGTTCTTAAATTACCTGTATCATTATCCATGATAACTATTCTTCAGTTTTTTGTGTCTGTTTTAATAATATAATAAACATGTATGAAACAACCAACCTAAGGATATTAATAATGGACATCTACTAATGTGCTGCTTCCTCCCATACAATTTCCTTGCCTCTTCTCATCCAAAGAAACCACTATTCCAGATTGTATGTTCATCACCCTCTTACATTTCTTAAAAATCAGCATTGTTGAGATGTTATTTACATGATAATAAATTTACCAGTGTTTAATGTACAGTTTGCATTTTGACAAACGTATATAGCTATGTAAACACCACCACAATCATACAATAGAACATTTCTAGTATGTATCTTTTTGTGTCTTTCATTTAGCATACTGCTTTTGAGATTCATCCATGTTGTTATATGTCAGCAATGTATTCCTTCTTGTTGCTGAATGTCATTCCATTGTATAGATAAACCATAATTTGTTTATCCGTTCACCAAATGATAGACATTTGAGGTGTTTCCAATTTAGAGCTATTCTAAATAAAGTTGCTATGAACATTCATTGACAAGTCTTTATGTGGAGAAATATTTCATTTCTTTTGGACAAATACTGAAGAGTGAATTGGCTGGACCATATGATAGATGTGCTTATTAGCTTTTAAGAACCTGTCAAACTGTTTTTCCAAAGTGGTTATACCATTTACATTCTTACCAGCAGAGTATGAGAGTTCTAGTTACAACCACTTTGCACGCTCAGTCTTTTTAATTTTAAACATTTCAATAAGAGTGTAGTAATATGTCATTGGGGTTTAATTTGTATTTCCCTAAAGACCAAAGATACCGAACTTATTTCATGTGTTTATTTGCCTTCTGTATATCTTCTGATAAAGTGTTCAAATGTTTTGCCCATTTTGTTTGATTTAGCTGTTTTTCTTATTACTGAGTTTTCAGAGTTCTTTATATATCAGGATATAAGTCCTTTATGAGATTTGTAATTTGCAAATATTTTCTCCCTGTCTATCGCTTGTCTTTTCATTATCTAAGAGTAGAAATTCTTAATTTTGATGAAGTCCAATGTATCAAAGTCGTCTTTTATGGATCATGGTATTGGTGTTTTAGAAATCTTTTCCTAACAAGATTGCAAAGATTTTCTCCTATGTTTTCTTCTGAAAGTTTTGTAGTTTAGCTCTTACATTTTGGTCTGTGCTACTTCAAGTTAATGTTTATGTTTGGTGTGAGGTAAAGATTGAGTTGTTGTTGTTGTTGTTTTTGTTATGTGATTATGAATATCCAAAATGTCCTGGCACAATTTTTTGAGAAGACTCTTCTTTCCCATTGACACCTTGACACCTTGGTGGAAAATTAGTTGATCCTCTGTGTTTGGGTCTATATCTAGGTTTCCTATTTCCAATTTATATGTCTTTACTTAAGACAGTGTCACACTGTCTTGATTATTGTGTTTTATAGTAAATCTTGATATCTGACAGTGTGACCCCACCCTCCACCTTGCTTCTCTTCTTTCAATATCATTTTACCTATTCTAGTTTCTTTGCATTTACATATGAATTTTAAATCATCTCATCCATATCTACAGAAACATCTGCTAGGATCTTGATTGGAATTCCATTGAATCAATGTATCAATTTGGGGAGAATTGACTTTTTTTTTTTTTTTTTTTTGCGGTACACGGGCCTCTCACTGTTGTGGCCTCTCCCGTTGCCATAGCTCACGGGGCCCAGCCGCTCCGCAGCATGTGGGATCTTCCCGGACCGGGGCACAAACCCGTGTCCCCTGCATTGGCAGGCGGACTCTCAACCACTGTGCCACCAGGGAAGCCCGAGAATTGACATTTTAAAAATACTGAGTGTTTTCATTATGAACATAATATAACTTTCTGTTTACTAAGGTCATCTTTAATTTCTCTCAGTAGTGTTTTATACTTTTCATTGAACATATCTTGTACACATTTTGTTAAATTTGTACCTAAGTATTTCATACTTTTGTGCCATTATACTTTTTTAACTTTAATTTCTCATTAATTACTAACATATAAATACAAATGATTTTCGTATGTGGACCTTGTATTCTATGATTTTGCTAAATTTATTTATTAGTTCTACTAGGTTTTTCTGTAGATTCCTAAGGATTTTCTACATAAATAATCATGTTATCTACAAATAAAGACATTTTGGCTTCTTCCTTTCCCATCTGGTTGGTGTTTCTTTTTCTTGACTTACTGCAGTGGCTAAGATCTTTAGTACAATATTGATTTGAAGTGAAAGCAGATATTATTAACTTGTCCCAGTCTTAAGAGAGACATTCACGTGGCTGCTGTAGGGTGTATAATGTTACATAGGTTTTCCACGTATACCCTTTATCAGATTGCAGATGTACCTTATTTATAGTTTGCTGAGAACTGTATTGCTTTTTCTGCATCTAATGAGGTAATTGTTTGGGTTAGTTCTTTTAGTTTATTAAGTAAAGTCATTTACATTGATTTTTGACTATTGAATTCATTCCTGGAATAAACTTCACTTGGTTGTGATGTATTATCCTTTCTATAAAGTGCCGGCTGAATCAGCTAAAATTTTGTGAAGGATTTTTACGTCTGGTCATGAGAGATAATGGTCTCAGGAATAATATTTTTTTTCTTGTGATATTATTGCCTGGTGTTGATATCTGGGTAATTCTGACTTCATAAAATGAGTTGGAAATATTTCTTCCTCTTCAATTTTCTGGAAGATTTTGCATAGAATTGGTATTATATTTTCCTTAAATCCTTGATAAAATTCACCAGTGAAGTTATATGGACTTGGAGTTTTGATTCTTGGGAAGGTTATAACCTATGAATTCAATTTCCTTAGTAGATATGGGGCTATTCAGGTTGACTATTTCTTTTTTCCTTTTTTTTTTTTTTTTGGCCTTGCCACGTGGCTTGCAGGACCTTAGTTCCCTCACCAGGGATTGAACCCAGGCCCCTGGCCATGAAAGCACCAAGTCCTAACCGTTGGACCACCAGGGAATTCCCAGGTTCACTATTTCTTTTTTCTTTCTTTCCTTTTTTTTCTTTTAATTGGAGTATAGTTGATTTACAATGTTGTGTTAGCTTTGGGTGTACAGCAAAGCAAATCACCATACATTTACTTATATCCACTCTTTTTTAGATTCTCTTCCCATACAGGTCACCACAGAGCATTGAGTAGAGTTTCCTGTGCTACACAGCAGCAGGTCCTTATTAACTATCCATTCTATACATAGTAGTGCAGGTTCACCATTTCTTTTCTTTTTTTTTTTAATTTTTAAAAAAAATTTATTTAATTAATTTTTTTGCTGTGTTGGGTCTTCATTGCTGTGCTCAGGCTTTCTCTAGTTGCGGTGAGTGGGGGCTACTCTTCGTTGAGGTGCGCAGGCCTCTCATCGTGGTGGTGTCTCTTGTTGCGGATCACGGGCTCTAGGCGAGCAGGCTTCAGTAGTTGTGGCATGTGGGTTCAGTAGTTGTGGCTCGCAGGCCCAGTAGTTGTGGCGCATGGGCTTAGTTGCTCTGCGGCATGCGAGATCTTTCCAGACCAGGGCTCGAACCCATGTCCCTTGCATTGGCAGGCGGATTCTTAACCACTGCACCACCAGGGAAGCCCCAGGTTGGTTCACCATTTCTTGAGTGAGCTGTAGTTGTTTGTTTTGCAAAGATTTTGTGCATTTCATTTAAATTGACAAATTTATTTCAATAAAGTTGTTCAGGGACTTCCCTGGTGACTCAGTGGATAAGACTCCACACTCCCAATGCAGGGGCCCTAGGTTTGATCCCTAGTCTGGGAACTAGGTCCCACATGCATGCTGCAACTAAGAGTTGGCATGTCACAACTAAGGAGCCTGCCTTCTGCAGCTAAGACCCAGCACAACCAAATAAATAAATAAATATTTTTTCAAAAGTTAAAAAAAAATAAAGTTGTTCATAATACTTTATTATTATTCTTTTCATATCTTTACACTCTATAATAATGCTCCTCTTTCATTCCTGATATTGCTAATTTGTGTCTTCTGTTTTTTCCCTGATGAGTCTGGCTAGAAATTTATCAGTTTTATTGATCTTTTCTAAGAATCAGCTTTTAATTCCATTGGTTTTGTTTGCTGTTTTATTGATTTCAGCTGTCTTATTATTTATTTCTTTCTGCTTGCTTTTGGATTTAATTTGCTCTTCTTTTTCTAGTTTCTTACTAGAAACTAGTTTCTTTCATTGATTTTAGGCCTTTCTTCTTTTCTAACATAAGCATTAAAGCTATATATTGGGAATTCCGTGGCGGTTCAGTGGTTAGGACTTGGCACTTTCACTCCTGGGGCCTGGGTTCAATCCCTGGTTGGGAAACTAAGATCCTGCAAGCCGTGCGACACAGCCAAAAAAAAAAAAAAAAAGACAAAAAAAGCTATACATTTTCTTCTTGGCATTGCTTTATCTGCATGTTTTAATGTTATGTTTTCAGTTCCATAAAGGTCAAATATTTTCAGATTTCTCTAGTGATTTCTTCTTTGGCCCATGTATAATTTAGAAGTATGTTGTTTAATTTCCAAATATTTGGGGATGATTCAGATATCTTTCTGTTATTGGTTTCTAGTTGAATTCTGCTGTGATCAGAGTATAGTCGATCCTTATTATTTGAGGTTCCCTGTCTGTGAATTTGCCTACTCACTAACATTTGTCATAACCCCAAAAGTGATACTCGTGGTTCTTTTGCAGTCATTCATAGACACGTACAGAGTGGCAAAAGATTCAAGTCTCCCAACGCACATGTTCCCAGCTGAAGTCAAACAAGGCACTGTCTGCCTTCTCATTTCAGCTTTTATAAAACCAGCAAGTGTCCTTTCCATGGTCTATTTACTGCCACATTTTCCTCATTTTGTGCTTTTTGTTTGTGATTTTGCTGTTTAAAATAGTGAGAGCTAGGAGTGGAAAAGAATTGAGTCAGAGTGAGGGAAAATGTCTTTAAGGTTTCTCTTTACTCCCCCAGTAAGGAGGTCTTAGCAGAGGTACCTGAAGAAGACCTCGGTTGAAGGTCCCATATAAAGAGACTTAGGAATGAAGGCACATGGGCTCGGAATGAAAATGTATGTAAGAGCATAGCCAGTCAGGGAGACCTGAGTCATTGACTGCAACTCCCATTAAAGACTGCAGTGCGTCGGCTGGGCACCAAGTCTGGTATGGGAAGGACAGCTTTCTCCATGATGCCTGCGAGGCCTGTAATTGCCTTTGCTTGGACCTGAAATATCACATAGGTTTTTGGTTAGGCCTGGACCCCTCAATTTCTGCAAATAGTCATGTGGCCATAACAGGTATTTATAATTACCTACTTCTACCCATTCCATATTTCCTTTGCCCTTAGGGAGTACATCAGCTGGTCACGGTTCTTTGTCTGGTAGGGTGACCTTCATTCCTAAAAGGTCTGGGCCACTAGCAGTCCTGCATGAATTGGATTGTTGTAATTTTCCACTAAATAATTGTAGGTCACAGTAGCCCTAAGAGACACCCCAAGAGATCTCCCATATTTGAGACATACTCTCCCTTACCTTCATTGTAGTAGCAACCCAACTTCCCCTGGTAATCAGGATTAATCACCCCAGCCAGTATAGTAATCCCTTCTCTGCCTGTTTCAGAGGCATGAGGGGCCCAGAGTGACCAGATGGCAGTCTCATCTTCCAGTTCAATAGAATCATTGTTATGTCTCCTGATGGACTTTGGAACTAAATCCTCTAGACCAGCAGAACCTAAGGTTGTAGGACAGAAGCACATTCTTTGTTGGTAGATCACTAGGGGTAGTAGCAGAGCCATCTCTATATGTACTTCTGGATTCCTGGACCCGTGAATCCTTGCTATGGAAGATACGACACCGTATATTGGAGGTTGATTTAGAGCATATACAGGATCCTAGGTGATACTGCCCTAGCCTTACAAAGTATTACCACCTACCTAGTGCTCTGAGTCTTTAAAAGTCTATTCCAACATTCTCTCAATCCAGCTGCTTCACGGTGATGGGGCACGTGGTGAGTTCAGTACATTTCATGAGCATGGCCCATTGCCACACTCCATTTACTGTGAGGGGAGTTGCTTGATCAGAAGCAGTGTTGTGTGGGATACGTGATGGTGGATAAGGCATTCCATAAGTCCACAAATGGTAGTTTTGGCAGATGCATTGCATGCCAGGAAGGCAAATTCATACCCGCAATAAGTGTCTATTCCAGTAAGAACAGAGTGCTGCCCTTTCCATGACGAAAGCAGTGCAGTGTAGTCAATCTGCCAGAATGTTGATCACCTTGGGAGGGTCCTGGTATGAGACAATCAGTGTTGGTCTGTGCTGCTGATTGGGCACTGAACAGTGATTGCACCCAGGTTGGCCTTGGTGAGTAGTTGTTGCTAAGCCCACGCACAGCCTCCATCCCTGCCATCATGGCCACTTTGTTCATGAGCCCATTGGGCAGTGACAGGGGTGACTGGGGAAAGAGGCTGACTGGTATCCACAGGATGGATTATCTTTTCCACTCGATCATTAAAATCCTCTTTGAGATCACTCCTTGTTGACCATTCACATGAAACACAAATATTTTCACATTCTTTGCTGAGTTTTCTCTTTCCCAGTCAGCTGCTCATAGGGAACTTCCATGAGGCCATAGGTGCAGGCTGAGAGAGAGAAGCAGGAGTAAGGGTATTTTGGCCACTTCCTCATGCAACTTGTACCTTTAGGGTCTGCTCAAGCCCAGTCTCATGTATACCACTTCCATTTGATAATGGAGTGCTGTTGCACACACCCAGCTTTATGGCTTAGTGGGTTAGACAGCATCCATTTCATGACAGGCAGCTCAGATCACATAGTAACTTGGCCCATGGTTAAGCTTAGAGTCTCCACTAAGGCCCAGTAGGAAGCTAAAAGCTGTTTCTCAGCAGGATAGTAATTATTAACAGAGGATGGTAGGGCTTTGCTCCAAATTCCTAAGGATCTGTACTCTGATTCGCCTGTAGGGCCTGGCAACGACTCCAGACAGCATCTCTGTCTACCACTGATGCTTCAGGCGCCTTCAGGTCTGAATCGTATGGTCTAAAGAGCAGAACAGCTATTCTAGTCCTAAGCCCAACTCAAAACTAGCAGCCTTCAAGTTACTCAGTAAAGGGGCTAGAGTAGCACATCCAAAAAAGATGTTGCCTCCAAAATGCACTAGGTGTTGTGCCTGTTTTTTATGGTGGGAGGGGCCAGATGCAACAACTTATCCTTCACCTTAGAAGGAATGTCTCAGCATGCCCCATACCACTGGACCCCTAGAAATTTCACTAAGATGGATATGTCTAGAGTGGTTGGTACTTCCAGCTCACCAGGACCATTCAGCATTATATCATCAATGTAACGAACTGGCATGGTATCTTTTGGAAGGAAAAGGCAATCAAGGTCCCTGTGGGCTAAATTATGACTTATGGATGTAGAACTGATCACTCCTGAGGTAAGACAGCAAGGGTATATTGCAGGCCTTTCCAGCTGAAAGCAAACTGCTTCTGGTAGTCTTTACTACCAGCTGTCAAGGAAAAAAGCACTTTCCAGATCAGCAAATACACAAGAGGTAAAAGGAGATGTGTTAACTTGCTCAGGCAATGAAATTGCATCTGGAATACCAGCGGCAGTTGCCGTTACCACCTGATTAAGTTTACCATAGTCCACTGTCATTCTGCAGGAGCCATCTGGTTTCTGCACAGGCCAAAAATATATAAATTGAATGAGGATGCAGTGGGAATCACCACTCCTGCATCTTTCAAGTCCTTAATGGTGGCACCAGTCTCTGTAGTCCCTCCAGGAATGCAGTATTACTTTTATTTTACTATTTTTCTGGGTAGAGGCAGTTTTAGTGGCTTTCACTTGGCCTTTCCCACTATAGTAGTCCTTATTCCACAGGTCAAGGAGCTAGTTGCTGAGGATATCTATTTCAATCGTGCATTCTGGAAGTAACCAAAGGATGAGTTCAGGAACCCACTAGGCCCACTGAGATAGAACTGAGCTGATAATCCTTTTATCACATGACCTTATAAACCCCTGTCCTGTCTGGTGGATCACAATAACATTTTGAGTCTTTTGGAATTACTCTCAGTTCCGAGCCAGTGTCCAGTAATCCCCCAAAAGTCTGATTATTTCCCTTTCCTCAAGGTAAATGACCATAGAGTCCCTTTGGGGAAGATTAACAGTATAATTCCCTCAAGGAGCTACAACCTCCCCTTTATTCAAGGGGTTCTGGGTCTTTAAACTGGCTCATTTCTGAGAATTGATGAGGGCGATGACTTTCTCTTTCCTTTCTTTTTTAAAAAAACAATTATTATTTATTTATTTTTGGCTGCGTTGGGTCTTCGTTGCTGCGCACGGGCTTTGTGTAGTTGTGGGAGCGGGGGCTACTCTTTGTTGCGGTGCTCGGGCTTCTTATTGCGGTGGCTTCCCTTGTTGCGGAGCACGGGCTCTAGGCGTGCGGGCTTCAGTAGTCGTGGCTCGCAGGCTCTAGAGTGCAGGCTCAGTAGTTGTGGCGCACAGGCTTAGTTGCTCCGTGGCATGTGGCATCTTCCTGGACCAGGGCTCGAACCCATGTCCCCTGCATTGGCAGGCGGATTTTTAACCACTGCGCCACCAGGGATGTCCGATGACTGTCTTTGGTAATTCACGTTATTCTTAGGTTTACTAGACCTAGAATTCTGAATCCAGTGGGCCACCCATCATCTGTTTCTTTCCTAGGAATGCCATGATAAACTAGCCAACGCCATAGGTCTCCACAAGTCAAACTATTCTGATTACTATTTACTTTGGCTCTGCTCTCCATTTTGGTAGCCATGCCCCATTTGCTTTTGGCAATTGAGTGTTGCTCCTTGGCCCCTGCCACCCCAGAATCCCATTATCCCCACTGCATTTAGGGATCCTAGTTGATGGTAGCAGTTCCCACTGTAATTTCTGACCTACAGAGAGGAGCAACCACAGAGCTCTTCAAGGATGCTGGGACTCCCCTCCTAAGTTGATTTCTCTTGGTCGTGGTGAAAGGTGTGTCCTCTGACCCTTCCAGGGGGGCTGAGCAGGTCCAGCATGATAAATCCAGGCTAACATTCCAGTTTCCTTAAGCCTTTTAATATTTCCTCTACCATACCAACATGGTTCTGGCATTTTGGCTTCGTTCAGTACTGCTTGTTTTCTATATGTCCCATCTGTTCTTTGTTCCTTTTTTCTTCTTTCTGCTTTCCTCTGGATTAATCTTTTTTTTTTTTTTTTTTTTTTAGGGGGGGGCCGTGCCATGTAGCATGAGGGATCTTAGTTCCCCGAGCAGGCATTGACCCCATCTGCCCTGCAGTGGAAGCACAGAGTCCTAAACATGGGACTGCCGGGGAATTCCACCCGGATTAATCATTTTTTATCTTCACTTTTGGACTTTTACTTTGCTTTACCCTTTTAATGGTTGCTCTAGGGTTTACAGCATACATCTTTTTTTTTTTTCTTCTTATTTGTTTATCTTTGGTTGCGTTGGGTCTTTGTCGTTGCACGCGAGCTTTCTCTACTTGCGGCGAGTGGGGGCTATTCTTCATTGCAGTGCTCTGGCTTCTCATTGGGATGGCTTCTCTTGTTGCAGAGCACGGGCTCTAGGTGCGCAGGCTTCATTAGTTGTGGCACACGGGCTCAGTAGTTGTGGCTCGCGGGCTATAGAGTGCAGGCTCAATAGTTGTGGTGCATGGGCTTAGCTGCTCCGTGGCATGTGGGATCTTCCCGGACCAGGGCTTGAACCTGTATCCCCTGTGTTGGCAGGCAGATTCTTAACCACTGTGCCACCAGGGAAGTCCAGCATACATCTTTAACGTGTAATCTGTCTTGATATATCATTTCACATGTAAGGTAGGAACCTTTAAAGGGTATACTTTCATTTCCCCCCATTCTTTTGCTATTCTTGTTATACTTCTGCATGTATTATACATTCCTTAACGTATTACTATTTTTGTTTTAAACAATTATCTTTTAAAAAGATTTAAAAAATGAGATGATTCTTTTCTGTTTACTCATATATTTATCATTTTTGGTGCTCTTTATTCTTTGTATAGATCCAGGTTCCCATCTGGCTTGATTTTCCTCCAACCTGAAGAACTTCCTTTAACATACTCTATAGTGTAGGTCTGCCGGCAGTTAATTCTCTCACTTTTTGATTTGTTTGAAAAAGTCTTCATTTTCGAAAGGTATTTTTGATAGGTATAGAATCCCAGATTTCCAGTGTTTTCCTTTTGGTACTGTATAGATATCTACATTGTGTTGTCGCTTGCATAATTTCTGAGGAAAAGTCTGTTGTCATTTTTATCTTTGGTCATCTGTATATAATGTGTCTTCTCCACTCCTACCCCAATCCTCCCCAAACTGCTCTCACGTTTTCCCTTTATTACTGATTTTAGCAATTTATTTATGATGTGTCTTGGTGTGTGTGTGTGTGTTTTAAATGTTTGCTATACATGGGATTCATTGAGCTTCTTAGATAGTGAGCTTGGAGTTTTCATCAAAATTGGAAACTTTTTGGCTATTTCTTTTTTTTTTTTTTTTTTTTTTTGCGATACGCAGGCCTCTCACTGCTGTGGCCTCTCCAACTGCGGAGCACAGGCTCCGGACGCGCAGGCCCAGCGGCCATGGCTCACGGGCCCAGCCGCTCCGCAGCATGTGGGATCCTCTCAGACCGGGGCACGAACCCGTGTCCCCCGCATCGGCAGGTGGACTCTCAACCACTGTGCCACCAGGGAAGCCCTTGGCTATTTCTTTAAATATTTTTCCATCTCCTCTACTGCTTTTCTTTCCTTTGTTGTTGTTGTTGTTCAGGGTGATTTTTCTTTAATTTTTATTTTATATTGGAATATAGTTGATTAACAATGTTGTGTTAGTTTCAGGTGTACATCAAAGTGATTCAGTTATACATATACATGTATCTATTCTTTTTCAAATTCTTTTCCCATTTAGGTTATTACAGAATATTGAGCAAGGTTCCCTGTGCTATACAGTAGGTCCTTGTTGGTTATCTATTTTAAATATAGCAGTGTGTACATGTCAATCCCAAACTCCCCATCTATCCCTCCCACCCTCCCATCCCCCCTGGTAACCATAAGTTCATTCTCTACATCTGTGAGTCTGTTTCTGTTTTGTAAATAAGTTCATTTGTATCGAATTTTTTTTTTTTAGATTCTGAATACAAGCAATATCATATATTTGTCTTTCCCTGATATACTTCATTTAGTGTGATAATCTCCAGGTCCACCCATGTTGTTGCAAATGACATTATTTCCTTCTTGTTTTTTTTTATTTCCTTCCTTTTAATGGCTAAGTAATATTCCATTGTATATATGTACCACATCTTCTTTATCCATTCATCTGTCAATGGACATTTAGGCTGCTTCCATGTCTTGGCTATTATAAACAGTGCTGTGGTGAACATTGGGGGTGCACATATCTTTTGAACCATGTTTTTCTCTGGATATATGCCCAGGAATGGGATTGCTGGATCATATGGTAACTCTATTTTTTACTTTTTTAAGGAACCTCCATACTGTTCTCCATACTGGCTGTACCAATTTACGTTCCCACCAACAGTGTAGGAGGGTTCCCTTTTCTCCACACCCTCTCCAGCATTTATTGTTTGTACATTTTTTGATGATGGCCATTCTGCTTGGTGTGAGATGATAATTTCATTGTAGTCATGATTTGCATTTCTCTAATAATTAGCTATGTTAAGCATCTTTTCATGTGCCTCTTGGCCATCTGTATGTCTTCTTTGGAGGAATGTCTATGTAGGTCTTCTGCCCATTTTTTGATTGGGTTGTTTGGTTTTTTGATATTGAGCCACATAAGCTGTTAGTAAATTTTGGAGATTAATCCTTTGTCGGTCACATTGTTTGCAAATATTTTCTCCCATTCTATGGGTTTTTTTGTTTTGTTTATGGTTCCTTTTGCTGTGCAAAAGTTTTTGAGTTTAATTATGTCCCATCTGTTTATTTTTGTTTTTATTTCCATTAGTCTAGGAGGTGGATCGAAAAAGATGTTACTGTGATTTATGTAAAAGAGTGTTCTGCCTACGTTTTACTTTAAGTTTTATAGTATCCCGTCTTACATTTGGGTCTTTTATCCATTTTGAGTTTATTTTTGTGTATGGTGTTAAAGAATGTTCTAATTTCATTTTTTTTACATGTAGCTGTCCAGCTTTCCCAGCACCATTTGTTGAAGGGACTGTCTTTCCACCATTGTATAGTCTTGCATCCTTTGTAGTACATTAATTGACCATGGGTGCGTGGGTTTATTTCTGGGCTTTCTATCCTGTTCTGTTGATCTATATTTCTATTTTTGTGCCAGAACCATACTATTTTGATGATTATAGCTTTGTAGTATGGTCTGAAGTTAGGGAGCCTGATTCCTCCAGCTCTGTTTTCTTTCTCAAGATTACTTTGGCTATTTGGGGTCTTTTGTGTCTCCATACAAATTGTAAGATTTTTTGTTGTAGTTCTGTGAAAATTTGATAGGGATTGCATTGAAGCTGTAGATTGCCTTGGGTAGTATAGTCATTTTGACAGTACTGATTCTTCCTATCCAAGAACATGGTATATCTTCCCATCTGTTTGTGTCATCTTCGATTTCTTTCATCAGTGTCTTATAGTTTTCAGAGTACAAGTCTTTTGTCTCCTTAGTCCCCTACCCCTTTCCTGAGACTTCAGTCTCACATATTTTAGATTACTTGATATTGTCCCAAAATGAAGCTCTGTTTCTCTTTTTCAGTCTGTTTATATTTCTCTTGCCATGTATTCAAGTTTCCTGATCTTTTCTTCTTCACAGTATAATTTGCTATTAATCCAATTGCCTATATTTTTTGTTTCAGATATTGTTTTTTTCTCATATTTAGAAGTAATAGTTGATTCATTGTCACATCTTCAATTTCTCTTCATTATGTTTCTGTTTTCCTCTGCCTTCTTTAACATATGGCATGAATTCACAGTAACCTTTCTAACATTGTGTCTGCTTATCCTATCTTTTTTTTTTGCGGTACGCGGGCCTCTCACCGTCATGGCCTCTCCCACTGCAGAGCACAGGCTCCGGACGCGCAGGCTCAGCGGCCATGGCCCACGGGCCCAGCTGCTCCGCGGCACGTGAGATCCTCTCGGACCGGGGTACGAACCCATGTCCCCTGCATCGGCAGGCGGACTCCCAACCACTGCACCAACAGGGAAGCCCTATCCTATCTTTTCAATTCTGCACCTGTTTCTATAGGTCAGTTTGTCTCCTAGCTGTAGGCCATGTTTTTCTTGCTTCTTTTCATGCCTTTATGTTGGTTCTTTCCCTGGCCACAGGTAGTTTCCTCTCATGCATGTGCAGAATGATACTTCGCCTTAGTTTCAAGGGGCCCCTCTGTAGATCTCTGGAGCTCTCCTTTTGTGTAGCAACTGCTCTCCAGTATTCTTCCGTAATTCCAGCATTACATTATGACTTTTGCGGACCCTGTGCGCTTTTGTCATTCAGACGTTTGGGGCTTAGTTCATTTTCTTCTTCCTCCACGGAGGCTGAAAGTAGGGCAAATGTCTTAAGGTGGAGAATGGTTGCATATTGTTGCAGGCTTCTCCCTCTACTGGGATTTTGTTCCCTATACACCATAAGAAGGCACAAGATTGGCTTTTCAACCTCAGCCACCTCTCGCTCCAGTGTGGCTCTTACAAGCCTTTGACTGAGAGCCTGGTAAGTGTCTGTTTTCATAGCTGTGTGAAAACAGCCTTTGGCTCTTCTGAGTCTTTGTCTCCTGCCTCCAGCAAGTTTGGTGTCAGGCTCTGCCTCAAGCGAAAAATCAGGTGCATGTTTTTGGCATGTCCCTCTTTCTGTACAAGTACTGCGTGTGCTAAACATTATGACACTATAAGAGATTTCCCTCTAGCTTCCAGCCTCTTGCACCACCTTAGAACTTCACAAATGTTCCATGCGGGAAAACTAGCTTTGCGTCTGGTTTCTTCTAGTACTGACTTGTTGTGTATGACCACCAAAAACTCTGTTCATTTCACTTTCCCTCAGTAGCATCCTTCTGCTTGAGCCAAGTCCAATCTTCAGCCCACACCCAAAAGCATCATGTACCCCCAGGAAAGACAATGTCCAGCAATCATCAGTTCACATTGGACAGGCTCTTCCCTCTCTGGAATTCTGTTCATATAGCCTTTGTTGCTTCCACAGCTCTCCAGTGTCTTTACAAATGTGATTTTGCAATTGATTTTTTGTTTTCCAGTTTTGCAGCAAGAAAACAGGCCTCATGAGACATAATACATCCTACTCAGAAGTGGAGGCCAGACTTAAATAGGGCTTAAGACTTGTTTTCTACCAGGAGGAGGTTGTTGCACCTTCGCTCAGTGTGACTTCTCTTTTTGAGTCCATAGTTCATGACATTGCCACCTACCGGTCTCTAGTCAGACTTAGAAAGCTGCGCTGAAAGTGGGTGCTGGAGCCTTCGGCTTTGGCCTGCCTGGGTTTGGCCCACCTGGGACTGATCCAAGCCTGATTTACATTCCAGTCTGTTGTGTTCATCTTTACAGGACCAGGAATAAAACCTCCAGAGGAACGGACAATTGAATACCTAGAAGAAGTTGCAATTACTTTTGCTAAAGGACTAGCTGATAAAAAGATCTCTCCAAAGAGAGACAAGGGATTGGTAGAAAGTGAGTGTCATTATTAAAGAACTAAGGCAAAGCTTCTTTCCCGGGAATTTAATTTTATTTTCTATAAATCTGAAATGAGGAAGAGGTAAGTGCATTATTTACTCTTAAGTGTAAAGTCAACCTTAAAGGATGCAATAACTCTTCTCTAGGCTCAAGTCCTGGACCTTACACTGGTTAAAGACATTTTTTTTTAATTTTTAATTTTGGAAAATTTTACATAATACCAAAATAGAATAATGTAACAGTGTAATAAACACCCATGTACCCAACACCAAGCTTTAATACTTATCAACTAATGTTTAAAGAAGTGCTTAGGTTGAAATTTAGATTGTTTGTGTCAGAGTAAAGAGCAGTTCTTTCAGATGGCTAGAATCACTGCGTTTTTATGGAGTTTACAGAACAAACTAACAAGGGAGGCTGGGCTCTTTCCAGTAAGGATCTAAAAGCATTTTACCTTACAGAATTGACATCGTATGCCATGAGTATTCCATTTGTCAGGCAACAGATTTACAAAAAGGTGGAAGAAAGAGTACGAAAGCAGACCAAAGGCCTTTATCCTGCACCTCTGAAAATAATTGATGTGAGTTTTTACCCCGTACTCCCACATTTCTCATGTTTCTTCCCTTTGTCTAGAGCAAGTACTCTTCATTGCCATTCTGCACCATGTTTGCCAGTACTGAAGTTCCTCATGCTGCTATCAAAGTACTTACCAAAAATAACACAAGAGCATAGCAAGCTATGAGGATTTATATAAATGGATATTTGGGGAAAATTAGTGCCAGGCATACTTTTTAGTTGATGAGCTTAAAATTACCAGTTATAAACCAAGAAAGGAACCTATGTCATATCAGTATAACAAAACCAGTAAAATATTGGACATTAATTAAGAGGTAGTTGAAACAAAATTAATGGCTGTATTCTGTCCTTAGTCAAAACCATTGTCATTACCTAAAATGTCTCATTGACTTTCCATTGCCATAATTATGAAAAAGATGTAATGATATAGAGAAGTTCTGGAAAAGCTCAAGGAGGATGATTAAAATGATCACAGAGTTGAAGTAACATCTGTCTCAAGGTAGACTTTAAAACTTATAAAATCTTCAATCTGGAAAGTCCCAGATCAAAAGAGCAATAATTGAAGACAAGATCAATAATCAAAGATTTCAGAATTGGAGAATGAATTAGTCAACAGGTATATTTTGAGCCAAAGACACCAAAGTATATAAAATATGAAACGTGGTCCCCTACTTCCATTCACCTCACACAGTCTGGGTTGGGGAGATTAAACACATATATGTGGTAAGGCAGATGGCAGGATGGGGCGGTATGTAGCTGCATAGGGTTAACGCCAGCTAACTGGGACAGAGGAAGTTTGCTAAATTCACTGAGGAGGGAACGATCCCTGAAATTGTTAGAGAATACATGATGAGAAAGCCAGGTAGGATGGGCATTTTGAGCAAAGTTACAGAAGCTGGAAAGCATGAGGCTCTTCAGGGAACATCAAATCAGATCAGTTTTTGTAGGAGGATAATGCAGTGTCTTCAGAAAGGCAGACCAAAGGTGGATTTCAAAAGGTAGACAGTAATTAATTAAGAAATTTCATCTTTGTCCTATATAGATCATAGAGAACCGTTTTCATGGCAGTGAGTAAAAATGGATTAGAAACAGAGACAAAGTAGATCAATGAACTAGGAAACTGTTCTGGTAATTCAGACTTGAAGTTTGAATAAGACCCCGAAATAGAATAGTAAAAGCAACAATACGAAGGTAGTAAGAGACTTGCCAAAGAGAGTTAGGAGTCAAGGTTTAGAAGTGTTGAGATTAGGTATTCAGGAAATTCAAGCAACAGTAGTTTAGACAGAGAAGTCGATTAAGGATATAGATTTATTTGGTTTTTTTTTAATCACCATTAAATTATGGTGATTGAATACAGGGTTATTTCTTTTATACTTGCTATTGTACTTAGGTTAGTACTTAACCTCAAATGTTAAATTGAATTTCATGGAGTTCATGATTAATGTGATAAACTAAATGATGTTCCTGAGGAAGAATAAATAGAGGGGGAAATGGGCTGCAAGTGGGACTTTGGGGACCTGCCCACATTTGGAGAACAGGAGAGGAGCCGGAAGAATAATTCAAGCAGGAGGGAAGGGAGTTAGGAAAAGGTAAACCTATTATTGGACTCAGAAAGGGGTGATGACAACTCTTTCTCTGACAAAATAACAGGATTCAGAGGATAAGGAGGTGGAGTTTGAGCTGTGGAACCTCTGTGCTCTTTTCCTATTCTGCCTTCTTAATTCTCTTTCCTTCTGTTTTATTTCCTTCCATTGTATACTAGGTTGAGCAGTAGCCTCAGAGATGGAGAATTAAGTCAGTCTTAAGCAATAAGGCACTCCGTCCTCTTCTCTTTCTCACTCCAGTCTAGACTTTTGACTTACTCTTTGAAGACTAACAACATTAGCCACTTTTTTCAGCATTACTGTGTATCTTGCCAATCGATTCCAACAAGTACTTTATCTGTTTTTTAGGTAGTGAAGACTGGGATTGAGCAAGGGAGTGATGCTGGCTATCTCTCTGAATCTCAGGTAAAATTATTTCCTTTCAGTGTTTTATTATTAGAGACAGAAAAAACGAGATCCACAATGCTGTGTAAAACTGAAAAAAGGTAAAGTATTCAAAGCCTAGTAAAAAAATGTTTTCCTCCAGTGGTTGTCATTTCTTACGATTAATCTCAGTGAGCAAGTAGGTGCTAAGAAAACCATAGTAGTCCCCAGATATTTGAACTTGCTCTCAATAAGGAGGGTGTAACTAGGAAAAGCAGGGGCAGAGTTAGAATCCTTTCAAAAGGAATCATTTGGACTTTTTGTTCTGTAGTTGGGCTGGTTTTGTTGTGATAAAGTGAGTACATTGATACAAAAATATGGTTCTTGTTAGAGCCTGGAGATAAACCTGTGAAGCCCAGCCTTCCTTTGGTGAATTAGGAAATGAAGGGAAATGTTTTGCACCCACTAAGACAAGAAAACAGAGCAACACACGAACCAACCTCACCCCTTCCACTTCCTAATGAGTTGGTGGTATTGTAGATTTTAGTTGTTTGGGTTGTTTTGAAGTTTTAAGCAATCATTGAAGGATTATTGCTCTTCAGTAATAGAATAAAAGATATCTGAAGAGCTCAGGACAAGTTCCAGAGAAAACATTTCTTATACTGGGTTGCTTACTGCAGTGCACTCTGATTAATTCTTTTACATTATCATGAGGTACACATATACATATGTACAGAAAGATTGAAGCATATTTCCCAAAATAATTAGCCTGTACACTGTACTCAGTATTTTCTATTTATTCTACTTATCACAACCTGCTAAATTCAAGACCACTGATAGATTTCTACCCGTGGTTTGAAAATCACTGGTTTATTGAATAGAACCTACTTTGCCAAGATTAGTAGAACATTGTTTCATGTTCTCTTCAGACATGAAGGCAACATTATTAGAGGGATTCCTTCTTTTAAGTGCTGTTTGCAACCATGTAATCGTACCAGTAAATTCTAGTAATATTGATGATGGTAATAGCTAACATTGAGGCCCAGTCATTTTACTAGTGTTTTCATTTACTTCCCACAACAATACTGTAAAATAGGTATTGTTTTTCCCATTTTAAGGATGAAGAAAGCTTCACAACTGGGAAATGGCAGGGCCAGTCTTTAAACTCAGTTCTTTCAAATACAGACTCTAAATCTCATGCTCTTTCCCACTAAGTTGAGACTTGTTCTCTGTAACTGTTAAGGTCCTTTTAAAGTGGCAGATATCACATGGGGCAGCCTGCTACCCTGGAAGGAGAACTGGAGTTGGGAGTCATACTGCCTGGGTTCAAGTTCTGTTTCTGCCCCTTTGAGGCAGTGTGGCTTTGAGCGAGGTCAAGTTCTGAGCCTCCTCTTCCCAGTCTTTAAAATGAGAGAGGTGGTTGAGATGATTGGTCCATTTTGGCTCCGACACTCTAATTCCATGAAAAAAGTTACCACAGCCTCTGGTGTAGAGAATCTGAGAGCTCAGTTATATCCAGAACCTTTCAAAGCAGTAGTTGGAAGTGGAACAGATGAGGAGAGTTAAAGAAAGATGCTCAGCAGGAGACCAACTTCAGCAGCTCAGGACCTGAGGCTTTGCATGTGTTACCTCTGCTCTGCAGAGAAACTGACCCCAAAGAATCCACGTCTACAAGACTGAGAAGTTCTACCTTTTCTTCTTCCCTTTTTCCAGAAATTTGGAGAGCTTGCAATGACCAAAGAATCAAAAGCCTTGATGGGACTTTACCGTGGTCAGACCCTATGCAAGAAGAATAAATTTGGAGCTCCGCAGAAGGAGGTTAAGTAAGTCAGCTCTACGTAGGAAGCCCCTGTGGATTTCAGCACATGCTACGCTTGTCGATGTCTCTGAAGATCCATAGAGCTAGATTTATGCCTTCAGTCTTGCCCTAAACCTCTTCTGTCCTGAGCACTTTAGATCCCTATTCCTACGAAGGATTTTTTGGCTTTCAGAGTTCTGCCTGTGCTGAGTTTTCTCCTGACCTCTCTAATGTCTCCTGTAGAGGCATTTTTGTCTCAGTATTGATGTCCCCTAGAAATATGGTTTAGGTTTCCCCTTCCTAAACCAATACACACACTATGTGCTGTTTAATGACCTTGTCTCTCTCTGTGACTTGAGATACCCTCTCTGGGAACTCACACTTCTCCCTCATTAAAAAAAGTAAAGCCTCATTCTAGTCGTTAAAGCCTTGTCCTTCGTTTAGCTTACAGCCTAAGCGTTTGAGAGCCTACTTACCTGTTTCATATCTATTCTCTTCAGCGAGCCTTTCAGTGTTATGCTGCCTAAATAGCTCTTCAGCATCTTAAGTTTAGTAATGCCCCTAAACTCACCCCCTTGCTCAGTGGTTCTTAACCTGGGCAACGTTGCCACCAGGGGACACTTGCCAATCTCTGGAAATATTTTTGGTTGTCACAGCTGGGGAGGGAGGGATGGTACTGGCATCTGGTGGCCAGAGGCCCAGAATGCTGCTAAACATCCTACAGTGCACAGGACAGCCCCACAACAAAGAAGTATCCAGTCCAAAATGTCAGCAGTGCTGAGGTTGAGGAACACTGTCTACCTGAATTACAGAGAGGGATTTGTGAAAGCAGCTAATGTTACTACTTTCTCCAGCCGCTCACATTTAATGAGATTGCAATCCAAAGCAGAAGAGGAATTTAAGAAGAAGCCCAGGTGAGAAGACAAGATTCTTGCCAAGAGGGCTGATTTCCAAATTAGAATATGAAATACAACTGTAACTGCTTCTCCAGCACACGTGGTGATCGGTATCAGTCCGGTTGTCTGTGTACCACCTAATGTTGACAGTATCTTGCATTCAGTGGGTGAGATGAATTACTTCCACGCTGCAGTGGAATGATGATGTGGCCACTTAAATCTGAATCTCTTCATACATACTACAAAAATTACTCTTAAATTTTAAATTGGACTTCCCTGGTGGCACAGTGGTTGAGAGTCTGCCTGCCAGCGGTTACACGGGTTCAAGCCCTGGTCCGGGAAGATCCCACATGCCGCGGAGCAACTAAGCCCCTGCGCCCCAACTACTGAGCCTGCACTCTAGAGCCTGTGAGCCACAACTACCGAGCCCACGAGCCACAACTACTGAAGCCCGCATGCCTAAAGCCCGTCCTCCGCAACAAAAGAAGTCACTGCAATGAGAAGCCTGTGCACCACGATGAAGAGTAGCCCCTGCTCGCTGCAACTAGAGAAAGCCCGCGTGCAGCAACGAAGACCCAACGCAGCCATAAATTAATTAATTAATTTAAAAAATATTAAATTATAAAATGTTTACTCTTAAGCTGATTAGCCACTCCTGACTCCTACTCTGGTCTGCATGTAACTCTTACTGTTATATGCAGATAGCATATAATACCACCTGGAGAAGCTGTTATTGTGTACCAGTACACAGAAAAGACAGGCAGCATGCATGTGAAACTCATGTAAGAAGAAATAAGAAAATGAGAATCAAAATACTTAAGCTTACAAAAATTCTCCCCCCAAAACAACCACAATGCAAAACTATAGCAGAATGCTTCCAAACTTGAATTATATATCCTTAAATAAATATTTACAGATAAGAAAAGAATCACTTTGAATCAGAAGTTCAAAAACTCAGAATTAAATGGGCAGAAAAACAGGATGATGTAAGAGTTGACCTAACTTGGGAAATGAATTGAAAAAAGGTAACATCATCTTAGAAATGAAGAATAAATTATAAGGTATGCAAGGCAGAATAGGTTGAACTGAAAATTTAATAAAAATCATTGAAGAAAGGGCATCCCCCTTCCTGCTTTCCCAGTTGTCAGTAATAGTTCTACTTCTGTCTCTCTAGGCCTCTTCTCCCTTGCCTCGGATAATAATTTGAATTCCTTATGTATTTTCTCTTTTTATAAATTAATTTTTTATGCAAAGAATGCATTCTTAATCTCCTTTTTTAAACTATTATAAGGAAGTTTGAATACTAGATGAATGTTTTGTGTTTATGGTTTGAATGTTTTAATATAAAAGGAATCCTTCAGTATGAATCCTATAATAATCCTTTTTAGTCAGTGGTACGACTTGGAGACTGTGTATGTGGGTACATACCAGTTAACTTGTTCCTTTTCTTTTTCTACTGAAAGATTGATGACTTCCAATTTTTCATTATTGTAAACATTGTATGACTGTTCATCACAGCATATCATCTTGTGCATAAGTGCATTTCTCTAGAGCAGATAGTAGAATTACTGGGTCGTAGAAGATGCAATTTTTGGTTTTAATACATTTGACCTCCTATATAGGGCAAAGTATATACTTCTATCAACCATGCATGAAAGAACAAAATTTTTTATACCCTCACTGTTACTTTTAAAATTTTTGCCAATCTGATGGGGAGAGAATACATTTTTTTAAATTTGCATTTCCCAGATTATTAGGGAAATTGGGCATTTTATTGGCAATTTGTTTTCATTTTCTATGAATTGCTTTATATAAACCCCTGCCCATTTTATTGGGTTGTCTTTTTTAATTGATATTTGTGTTCTTTATATTTCCCCAGTAGTAATCCTTTGTCTGCTATGCCTGTTGTCATTTGTCAAGCAAATTTTTAATTTTGGTGCAGCAAATACATGAATAATTTTTTCAGCTCCTATTCTTTATGTTTTTCTACCCTATTTTCTCATGTTCTCCAGTTACTTAACACTCACCATATAAAAATGTATATTATCACAAAGCTGCATTTGAAAGATACTCCCAGGAGTTGAAGTTAGGGTGCCTTTTCAGGTCTTGAATATGATTTTTGAACATTATAATCAGAATTGTTTTGAATGAAACAACTCTAATTTAGGTCTATGGTGTTGTAAACTTGGGCTTCTTTTATGAAGGAAGTTGTTCTGAAAATTTTTTTTAGTTACTTATGGGAAAATGGCATATTGTTCCAAAACTATGGAAAACTAAAAAGAGTCATCAGACATGATCTCTATCCCTCAAAAAGCTTAGAGTTTAGTTGATGAGACAAAAATGATGTACATGAAGCTGTTCCAAAATACTGTGGGGTAAACCAAATGGTCCTGATAAGTTCAAGGGAATTCAGGGGTGGAAAAGGCAGTAATGTGCGTGTATGGAGGTGTTTGAGGGAGGGGTAAGGTCTGGAAGCAAAGAAACCATCCAAGAGGCTTTTGAACCAATCCAGGTAAGGGGTGAGAAAGGCACACATTTCAAGAGAAATGAAAGATGACTGGAAAATGGCAAAATCACTAGCAAGTAAGTGGTTGGTAAAAGAGAGATTAGTCTTTAGGCCTATCACTGCAAGTTAGCTTTTGTTTGAAGAAAAATACTCGTTAATTTAAGCGTAATCCATGTTGTTTTGTTTTCAGTGATCTCAGGTATGATTGAAGATCAGTATAATTCTGTCTCTTTGGTAGACCAATTCTTTTAGACCTAATGGATTTTTGCATTTAACTTTGAAAATCAGTCATTTATGAAAGATATCTTTTTGTAGGTAAAAATTATTTTAAATACCTTATTGTTGTCCCTGCTTTAGTTGGTTTATTGGAAGATGACCTGGGCAATCTCCCACTTTTACTGAATTAATTAAGATTTATACCAAAAGTCATTTCATCCTTTCCTTTCAGGCAGCTCGCCATTCTTGGCGCAGGGCTAATGGGGGCCGGCATTGCCCAGGTCTCCGTGGATAAGGGCCTACAGACTATACTGAAGGATGCTACGCTAGCCGCGCTGGGGCGAGGACAGCAGCAAGTGTTCAGAGGGTAAGCCTGCTCTCTGCCTTTGCTGGGAGAGTAGCGTGTGTTTTGGCTTTTGCCGTCACCGTTTCCTTTCTGCTGAACATGATCTGTATTGGATACTCCATTGTTAAGTCTCATTTCCTTTGCTTTTTAGACATGCTAATTCCTTCTTTCACTTTTTTTTCTTTTTTTTTTTTTTGCTGTTGTTGCAGACAATGTTATTATAAATCATTAACATCATTGGAGTCTGAGTGCAAAAGAGAAAACCTTATCTATTAGACGTTTTTAAATGCCATATGGTTTATACTTTGGTATCAGACTAGAAAGTCTCATGTTTGTGAATTTTAATTGCTGTATTGTTATAGAACATTGAAACAGCATGACTGTGTCTATAGAGAGAACTGAGATAAGGATGAGGAAACGTGTAACTGCATCTTGAAGGTAGGGCTGGGATCAGAACTCATGAACCTCATATTTCTTGACTGGCGTTACCGTAGAGAAGCAGTTAACTGATTTGGCTCCACAATATCTGGATCTTATGGACTGTGTCTCCATCTTACTTCTGAATTAATAAACGGGGACTATTATTCTCCCTCCTGCCCGTCCCTCCCTCCTCTCCCCCACCCAACACACATACGGCCTGTTGTGCAGAGGGGAAAAATGGAGCAGCCACTTGGCCAAACTGGGAATTTGTTTCAGCTCATTTCTCTGCTCCAATGTAATAGACTGTCTAAGGCTGGCTGAACTTTGATGGTCTTGCATGTGACTTTTAGTTGAGTTAGTTTTTTTGTTTCTTACGTGGATTATGTAGCTTAAGTGTGTTTTTACCCCTTTTCTGCTCATATATTGCTACCATAATACTGTGCAGGACCTGGCAGGTTTAATCATGTTGGCAGATAGCAACTATCTTAATGTAAGATAGCAAGGCATTGTAGTAAAAGATTCTGACCCCCCAAAATGGCACGCGCTCGATAACACCATTGCCCTGAGGCCAGCACGCGAGTGTTCCCGGAGTTTCATACAGTCACCAAAATGAGAAATTGCTCTAAAATCGCTTTTCCCCCTCGATCTCTTTTGGATCCAGCTGTCCCGGCTTTCCCTTTTTGCATTAGAAACATCGGGCTCTGGTGAGTGCACCTCACTGTACTGCTGACTTGGGACATACATATTTCTTGTCCTGTCGGGAATAGTTTCATTAGGCATTAGAATTAGAGCAACTAATAATGTTTTGAACTCTCACAAGAATCTTGCTTGCTGACTGCTGACACGGTTGTTAGAAACCAGGATATTTGAATCCATACTTTTGAGACTTAAACTGACTACTTCTTTGAACTTACCTTGTGGCTTTAATTTTTCTTTTGGTTAAGGAAACTAGTGAATGGGGTGTAGCTTCATTCTTCTTTCAGAGGAAAACTCTAGGTCATTTATTCTCAAAGTGCGGTCAGATTAAAACCTAAGAGAGCCTATTTTCCCTGGCAATAAAAAACAATCAGTTAAGTGTCTGAGTAGCAGGAATCCTTTTTAGCTCCCTGTGGGGAAGAAGAAACCTTGAGTTAATATTTTATGTAATCAATATGATGTGCTACTAGGTACTGACCAGGAAATGGATTAAGAATATACGACATAATGCTTGGTCTCTGTCCTCCGGTAGATCACAATTACAGAATAACAAAATGATATGTAAGCAAGTATAAACTCATGGTCTAGGGCCCGTGTTGGCTGTTTCCCCTATCGTAGGTAGAGAATTACTAGAGCTGCTCTCTTGTTTGCCATTATAGTGTTCACGTTTACTCCTCTTGGCAAATTTAACTGTTTTATTAGTGATACCGTTTATGCAGGTTGGGCATGTAGGGGCATCTTTTAGTAGAAAGAATATGGATGTGGGGGTCAACCTGTTTGAACCCTAGGACCCTCCCTTAACTCGCTCTTGGACCACAAGTCCCTCTGAGTCTCCTTGAGCAGCTCAGCTCCCTCAGAATGGGAGCTACCTCACTGAGTTGGTGAAAAACACACAGCACACTATCTGGCCCATGGACACTCAATAAATGTTAGTTTCCTGTTCTCCTCCTCTGACTAGGAATGTGTTTTTTTCCTAGACTGAATGATAAAGTGAAGAAGAAAGCACTAACATCGTTTGAAAGGGACGCCTTTTTCAGCAACTTGACTGGGCAGCTCGATTACCAGGGTTTTGAAAAGGCTGACATGGTGATTGAAGCTGTTTTTGAGGACCTCAGTCTTAAGCACAAAGTGCTCAAGGAAGTAGAAGCTGTAAGTAAGGGGCCTGCTGTACTGAATCCTAGTGTTGTGAGTGGAGAACACAGAGACAGGGTTTTTTAAAGGAACTATAGGAAACTTGTGGTTCTTTTTATAGGGCCATTCATTCCCAGATGTAAGGGGTTTTGTATGTTTGTTTGTTTGTTGGAGGTGTGAAGTAGAAAAGAACAGCTTTATTGCTTTGCCAGGCAAAAGGGGACACAACAGGCTTGCGCCCCTCAAAACTGTGTCCCCCAAATGTAAGTTTTTATGTGAACCCATGCACACTGTAAAAAGGGCAAATCAAAGTCCTAAGAAAAGACAAACAAGTAGCTTATTAACTTAAGCACAGGGTTCATTAGCCTTATATGGGAGTTCAGTCACCCAAACGTACAAATAACCTCATGGACTGTAGCCAGACGTCTTGACATCATTGGTTGGCTGCAAGCTATAACTAAACTAATTCAGGTCTAGGCAGCAGAGGAAATAGGGAGAAACAGTTTCTCCAGGCAGGATTCAGATGCTCATTTTGTGGAAATGCTACTCTGGTCTTGAGCCCAAAGGCTGTGTGTAGTCAACTCTTGATATGGGATGATATGAACAAAACAAGTACTTGAACTGGGTGGTATGAAGAAAGAGGAAAGAAGGAAAGAAGAGATGGCAGTAATCCAGGCAGGAGGTAGAACCGGGTACAGTTAAATAAACAGAGTGTAGGTTAGTAAATGGTGTAAATAAAATGGCACTGACTTTGCAGCATTCTGGGGTATCTTGAGTAGTGGGCTATACTCCTAAGACTCCCTTCCATGGGAGGACAATCTCTGCTCTACTAAAGAATGAACCTAAGGAGGGTTTAGAAACTAAAGACAAGCAGCTCAGTTTGGGATGGATTCCACTTGTGAAACACACATTCCAAAATCTTTTCTTTAAGCAGAGTGTAATGTAGGTTCAGCTGAGGGAGTGAATTCAGAAGAGCTGGGTAGGTGTGTGTTCTCTCTGTGCAAGGTGGCACTGCAGCAGAGAAATGGACACAACGTTCCCGGGGCTTTGGGGGCCCTGCTGGGCCAATGGAAGGTAGACTGAGGGGTGGCAAAAACAGACGGAGCCGTTTACCACTAAAAGAGCATTTGCCACCTGACTGGGTGATGGTATTTGCTTTTGGAAAATCAGGATTTGGGAGTATCTGAGTGCAGAAAAGTTTGTTAGTTTTAGCAGTTGGGAAGCCAGTGGTCAAGGAAAAGAAAGAGAAAGAAGAGGGATCAGATCAAGAGAAGTGCAGACTATGAACAAATCGATACAGTAGTTCCCATTGAAACATAAAGGTTAAGGGAGAAGAGAAGGGAAAGAAAGAAAGAAAAGAAAAGGGGTTTTATATGTCTGTGAAGTCCATGGACTGCGGGAAAGGGAGGATATTCGGGGAATCATGAATTTTTAGCAGATAGTAAGAAAAGAATAAGAAGATTATTGCTAAAGGTAAAATCCAAAGTGTTACGTATGTTGTAGTTGTTTATGTAACATGTCACAGGCCTTTACCTTTTTAGAGAAGCTAGTGAAATCATCTAAGGTAGGAGATACTCAAAGAAGTTTTTCAGAAAGGGTGGAAAAGAGCAAGGTCCAGAACAGATCTGTATTTGGAAAATCAAAGAATTTCAAGTGAAAGATCTTTAGGAAGCCACCAAGTCCATCCTCTTACCTGGCCTCTCCTTTCTTTACAGGAAGATGGTAAAGCTGAACCTACATGTGGTATTCCTCAGGGATTTAAAATTTCTCTTCCTCTCCACAGAACTAAAGAAACTCACTCCTTTGATATCTTCATAATTCTTGTCTCCAGACCCTCACTGTCTTGCTTGTCTCCTTTACTGTCTTCACCATGTCTCAGTGTTCTCTTGGCGTGTGACAAACCACCACAAAAACAATGACCTTTTCACAGTTCTGCAGTTAGGGCAGGGCTCTGAGAGGCGGCTGGCCCTTAATTCCACGTGGCTTCCCAGTGGGGTCACTCGTGGGACTGCATTCAGCTGAAAGCTTGGTTGGGGCGCCTCCCTCTCCCTGTGGCCTGTCCTCGCTTAGTGGTCGAGCCAGAGCTTCTCTGCAGCATGGCTGCTGGCTTCTAAGAGAGCAAGGCAGAAGTCAGTGGACTTAATAAGGCAAGTCCTGGAACTGGCAAAGTCACTTCTGCTACTTTCCATTGGTAAAAGCAAGTCATAGGCCAGCCCAGATTTAAGAGGAGGGGAAAGAGACTGTGCCCCTGGATGGGAGGAGAGACACACATGTACAAGAGGGGAAAGATTGTTACCAGCCATCTTTGGAGACATTGGTTTGCTCTTCATAGAGAATTTTACCACCACCATTAGACACCATACCATTAATAATGCAACTTGAGACTATGTTAGCTTTCTGATCATCGGGCTCTACTTTTGACCCACATTATACTTTTGTTGTTGTTGTTGTTGCGGTACACGGGCCTCTCACTACTGCGGCCTCTCCCGTTGTGGAGCACAGGCTCCGGACGCGCAGGCTCAGCGGCCATGGCTCACGGACCCAGCCGCTCTGCGGCATGTGGGATCTTCCCGGACCGGGGCACGAACCCACGTCCCCTGCATCGGCATGTGGACTCTCAACCACTGTGCCACCAAGGAAGCCCCTATACTTTTGATTAAATAAAATCATGGGCTCTTTAACACAAGTTTACTGCCAAGCCCAGGTCTTGCCCATTAGGTGCCTACTCAGTTATTTTTTTCTCTTTCTTCTCTTTCATAAAATCTTAATGCAGTACTTTACCTTCATCCTCATTATAATTGATCTTATTTTGCACTCAGTTCTTCAGCGTGTTGAATGTATCTTGAATCTTGATTCTCAACTCTGATGTTAGGATTCTGCCTGCCCAGATTTGCACACATTTGACAGATGTGCCTTCTATGTTTCTCATCCAAGTATCTGAATAAAAATATGAATAAGCTGAGATTGTGGGCAGAATGCTGAGAAAATCTCCGTTAGACACTATTCTGCAGGTTGATAAAGCTAATAGTTGTATTCATGCACTGTAGATATAATTATAGTGCTGTACCATTTCTTAGTAACACATGTGTAACATGAAATAGGCATGCACATTATGGTTGGTTCTCTCAAAGGTGAAGGGTGGGCGGGGCCCAAGTGTCACTCATTGGCTTTGCTTTGGACTCCAGTCATCTCCCAGGCCTACATGACACATTCTTAAATGCTTTTCTCCTGCAGGTGATTCCAGATCACTGTGTCTTTGCCAGCAACACATCTGCTCTCCCAATCAACGAAATTGCTGCTGTCAGTAAAAGACCTGAGAAGGTAAATTCTGAACAGAGGAAAACCCTGAAATGTTTTACTGCTTCAGGCTCATTGCTGAAGGCTTAGAATATGAGAAGGGACTGGTATGGCTTATGAAGTGGATGAGGGTGAGGATGTAGTCCCAGAAACTGGGCACAGAAAAGCTAGTACCATGACCAGTGTGAGATGCAGGAACAAGTGAACTACAACTAGAATATACCTTTATAGGTGATTTGCATCCCTAATGGGTATTATTATTCAGGTTCAGACTATAAAACCTACGTTTATTACATTTGGGTATTGAAAGATAGACCCTAAAGTAAGAAGAGATGTTCCAAAATAACACTTGAGCTACAGAGCAGACTCTGGTACTGGCGGGGATGGGTTTGGTTCCAACTCCAGATCCAGAAATGGAAGGTCAGGGGCTGTGGTGGGATGTGTCCAGCCTGGTTTGCTTAGAGCTTCTGCCCAGGACATGAGAGGGGTGGATGTAGAAGCACTTAGAGTGAGTATCTGGAATGATGCCTAGAAATCTGTCTTTGGGCTTCTGCTCTCTACCAGGGAAATCAAGTGAAATCATTCAAGGAGAAATAAAACAGTTCGCCTCTCTGGAGGATACTGGTTAGCCTCAGCGAAGCAGAACCAGCCAAAAGTAGGCAGGAAATATAAAAGGCCTTTAAACAGCTGAAACTGTTAATACAAAGTCCATGTACTAAAAACACGAAAGTCTTTTTATTCCCATTCTAATAGCTTGCTAACTCAAGGTCATCTTGTTCCCTAGCACGCAGCAGATTAGAAGTGGTGTGGGCCTGATAGAGGCAGGTTCAGTGATGGCAGGAGGAGGTCGTGGGGAGAAGTGGCAGCTGAGGGAAGACACAGACATGGAGTAATGGCAGATAGACAGTCTGGCCACGTCGTAGTCACTCACAGAAGCTCCTCAGCACTGGAGGGCAGCAGAGGAGCCCCTGTTGCTGTGCCTTTGATGCTAACCTCTCCTTCTCGCCGTGGAGCAGAACAAGCTTCACACTTAGCAGTCCTCGCCCCCAGGGATCTTGAGTAGCTTTTAGCACCTGCTTGCCTAGGTCATTCATGTAAGAGGAAGGCCACAGGGGCACAAGTAGGGCGACCCACCTCGGTTTGCCCAGGACACAGGCCCTCCAGTGCTACAACTGAGAAAGTCCCAGCAGTCCAGGACACAGCCGGCCACCTTTTGGCACAGCTTCTTTGAACGATGTCAATAGGTTTTGCTTGGGGTAGTGATTACGTGGGTAGATACACAGTTGTTAGAACTCATCAAACTGAACACTTTAAGATCTGTGCATTTTTTTTCACTTTTTTTTATTTTTTCATTTTAACATCTTTATTGGAGTATAATTGCTTTACAATGGTATGTTAGTTTCAACTTCACAACAAAATGAATCAGTTATATATATACATATGTTCCCATATCTCTTCCCGCTTGCGTCTCCCTCCCTGCCACCCTCCCTATCGCACCCCTCCAGGCGGTCACAAAGCACCGAGCTGATCTCCCTGTGCTATGCAGCTGCTTCCCACTAGCTATCTACCTTACGTTTGGTAGTGTATATATGTCCATGCCTCTCTCTCGCTTTGTCACAGTTTACCCTTCCCCCTCCCCATATCCTCAAGTCCATTCTCTGGTAAGTCTGTGTCTTTATTCCTGTTTCACCCCTAGGTTTTTCATGACATTTTTTTTCCTTAAATTCCATATATATGTGTTACCATACGGTATTTGTCTCTCTCTTTCTGACTTCCTTCACTCTGTATGACAGACTCTAGGTCTATCCACCTCATTACAAATAGCTCAATTTCGTTTCTTTTTATGGCTGAGTAATATTCCATTGTATATATGTGCCACATCTTCTTTATCCATTCATCCGATGATGGACACTTAGGTTGTTTCCATCTCTGGGCTATTGTAAATAGAGCTGCAGTGAACATTTTGGTACATGACTCTTTTTGAATTATGGTTTTCTCAGGGTATATGCCCAGTAGTGGGATTGCTGGGTCATATGGTAGTTCTATTTGTAGTTTTTTAAGGAACCTCCATACTGTTCTCCACAGTGGCTGTATCAATTTACATTCCCACCAACAGTGTAAGAGGGTTCCCTTTTCTCCACACCCTCTCCAGCATTTATTGTTTCTGAATTTTTTGATGATGGCCATTCTGACTGGTGTGAGATGATATCTCATTGTAGTTTTGATTTGCATTTCTCTAATGATTAGTGGTGTTGAGCATTCTTTCATGTGTTTGTTGGCAGTCTGTATATGTTCTTTGGAGAAATGTCTATTTAGGTCTTCTGCCCATTTTTGGATTGGGTTGTTTGTTTTTTTGTTATTAAGCTGCATGAGCTGCTTATAAATTTTGGAGATTAATCCTTTGTCAGTTGCTTCATTTGCAAATATTTTCTCCCATTCTGAGGGTTGTCTTTTGGTCTTGTTTATGGTTTCCTTTGCTGTGCAAAAGCTTTTAAGTTTCATTAGGTCCCATTTGTTTATTTTTGTTTTTATTTCCATTTCTCTAGGAGGTGGGTCAAAAAGGACCTTGCTATGATTTATGTCATAGAGTGTCCTGCCTATGTTTTCCTCTAAGAGTTTGATAGTTTCTGGCCTTACATTTAGGTCTTTAATCCATTTTGAGCTTATTTTTGTGTATGGTGTTAGGGAGTGATCTAATCTCATACTTTTACATTTACCTGTCCAGTTTTCCCAGCACCACTTATTGAAGAGGCTGTCCTTTCTCCACTGTACATTCCTGCCTCCTTTATCAAAGATAAGGTGACCATATGTGCGTGGGTTTATCTCTGGGCTTTCTATCCTGTTCCATTGATCTATATTTCTATTTTTGTGCCAGTACCATACTGTCTTGATTACTGTAGCTTTGTAGTATAGTCTGAAGTCAGGAAGCCTGATTCCTCCAGCTCCGTTTTTCGTTCTCAAGACTGCTTTGGCTATTTGGGGTCTTTTGTGTTTCCATACAAATTGTGAAATTTTTTGTTCTAGTTCTGTGAAAAATGCCAGTGGTAGTTTGATAGGGATTGCATTGAATCTGTAGATTGCTTTGGGTAGTAGAGTCATTTTCACAATGTTGATTCTCCCAATCCAAGAACATGGTATATCTCTTCATCTATTTGTATCATCTTTAATTTCTTTCATCAATGACTTATTTTCTGCATACAGGTCTTTTGTCTCCTTAGGTAGGTTTATTCCTAGATATTTTATTCTTTTTGTTGCAATGGTAAATGGGAGTGTTTTCTTGATTTCACTTTCAGATTTTTCATCATTAGTATATAGGAATGCCAGAGATTTCTGTGCATTAATTTTGTATCCTGCTACTTTACCATATTCATTGATTAGCTCTAGTAGTTTTATGGTAGCATCTTTAGGATTCTCTATGTGTAGTATCATGTCATCTGCAAATAGTGACAGCTTTACTTCTCCTTTTCCGATTTGGATTCCTTTTATTTCCTTTTCTTCTCTGATTGCTGTGGCTAAAACTTCCAAATCTATGTTGAATAAGAGTGGTGAGAGTGGGCAACCTTGTCTTGTTCCTGATCTTAGTGGAAATGCTTTCAGTTTTTCACCATTGAGGACGATGTTGGCTGTGGGTTTGTCATATATGGCCTTTATTATGTTGAGGAAAGTTCCCTCTATGCCTGCTTTCTGCAGGGTTTTTATCATAAATTGGTGTTGAATTTTGTCAAAAGCTTTCTCTGCATCTATTGAGATGATCATATGGTTTTTCTCCTTCAATTTGTTAATATGGTGTATCACGTTGATTGATTTGCGTATATTGAAGAATCCTTGCATTCCTGGAATAAAACCTACTTGATCATGGTGTATGATCCGTTTAATGTGCTGTTGGATTCTGTTTGCTAGTATTTTGTTGAGGATTTTTGCATCTATGTTTATCAGTGATATTGGCCTGTAGTTTTCTTTCTTTGTGACATCCTTGTCTGGTTTTGGTATCAGGGTGATGGTGGCCTCGTAGAATGAGTTGGGGAGTGTTCCTCCCTCTGCTATATTTTGGAAGAGTTTGAGAAGGATAGGTGAGAACTCTTCTCTAAATGTTTGATAGAATTCGCCTGTGAAGCCATCTGGTCCTGGGCTTTTGCTTGTTGGAAGATTTTTAATCACAGTTTCAATTTCAGTGCTTGTGATTGGTCTGTTCATATTTTCTATTTCTTCCTGATTCAGTCTTGGCAGGTTGTGCATTTCTAAGAATTTGTCCATTTCTTCCAGGTTGTCCATTTTATTGGCATAGAGTTGCTTGTAGTAATCTCTCATGATCTTTTGTATTTCTGCAGTGTCAGTTGTTACTTCTCCTTTTTCATTTCTAATTCTATTGATTTGAGTCTTCTCCCTTTTTTCTTCATGAGTCTGGCTAATGGTTTATCAATTTTGTTTATCCTTTCAAAGAACCAGCTTTTAGTTTTATTGATCTTTGCTGTCGTTTCCTTCATTTCTTTTTCATTTATTTCTGATCTGATTTTTATGATTTCTTTCCTTCTGCTAACTTTGGGGTTTTTTTGTTCTTCTTTCTCTAATTGCTTTAGGTGCAAGGTTAGGTTGTTTATTTGAGATGTTTCCTGTTTCTTAAGGTAGGATTGTATTGCTATAAACTTCCCTCTTAGAACTGCTTTTGCTGCATCCCATAGATTTTGAGTCATCGTGTCTCCATTGTCATTTGTTTCTAGGTATTTTTTGATTTCCTCTTTGATTTCTTCAGTGATCACTTCATTATTAAGTAGTGTATTGTTTAGCCTCCATGTGTTTGTATTTTTTACAGATCTTTTCCTGTAATTGATATCTAGTCTCATGGCGTTGTGGTCGGAAAAGATACTTGATACAATTTCAATTTTCTTAAATTTACCAAGGCTTGATTTGTGACCCAAGATATGATCTATCCTGGAGAATGTTCCATGAGCACTTGAGAAAAATGTGTATTCTGTTGTTTTTGGATGGAATGTCCTATAAATATCAATTAAGTCCATCTTGTTTAATGTATCATTTAAAGCTTGTGTTTCCTTATTTATTTTCATTTTGGATGATCAGTCCACTGGTGAAAGTGGGGTGTTAAAGTCCCCTACTATGAATGTGTTACTTTCGATTTCCCCTTTTATGGCTGTTAGTATTTGCCTTATGTATTGAGGTGCTCCTATGTTGGGTGCATAAACATTTACAATTGTTATATCTTCTTCTTGGATCAATCCCTTGATCATTATGTAGTGTCCTTCTTTGTCTCTTCTAATAGTCTTTATTTTAAAGTCTATTTTGTCTGATACGAGAATTGCTACTCCAGCTTTCTTTTGGTTTCCATTTGCATGAAATACCTTTTTCCATCCCCTTACTTTCAGTCTGTATGTGTCTCTAGGTCTGAATTGGGTCTCTTGTAGACAGCAAATATATGCATCTTGTTTTTGTATCCATTCAGCCAATCTGTGTCTTTTGGTGGGAGCATTTAGTCCATTTACATTTAAGGTAATTATCGATATGTATGTTCCCATTCCCATTTTCTTAATTGTTTTGGGTTCGTTATTGTAGGTCTTTTCCTTCTCTTGTGTTTCTTGCTTAGAGAAGTTCCTTTAGCAGTTGTTGTAGAGCTGGTTTGGTGGTGCTGAACTCTCTCAGCTTTTGCTTGTCTGTAAAGGTTTTAATTTCTCCATCAAATCTGAATGAGATCCTTGCTGGGTAGAGTAATCTTGGTTGCAGGTTTTTCTCCTTCATCACTTTCAATATGTCCTGCCACTCCCTTCTGGCTTGCAGTTTCTGCTGAAAGATCAGCTGTTAACCTTATGGGGATTCCCTTGTGTGTTATTTGTTGTTTTTCCCTTGCTGCTTTTAATATACTTTCTTTGTATTTAATTTTTGACAGTTTGATTAATATGTGTCTTGGAGTATTTCTCCTTGTATTTATCCTGTATGGGACTCTCTGTGCTTCCTGGACTTGATTAACTATTTCCTTTCCCGTATTAGGGAAGTTTTCAACTATAATCTCTTCAAATATTTTCTCAGTCCCTTTCTTTTTCTCTTCTTCTTCTGGAACCCCTATAATTCGAATGTTGGTGCCTTTAATGTTGTCTCAGAGGTCTCTGAGACTGTCCTCAGTTCTTTTCACTCTTTTTTCTTTATTCTGCTCTGCATTAGTTATTTCCACTATTTTATCTTCCAGGTCACTTATCCGTTCTTCTGCCTCAGTTATTCTGCTATTGATCCCATCTAGAGTATTTTTCATTTCATTTATTGTGTTGTTCATCATTGTTTGTTTCATCTTTAGTTCTTCTAGGTCCTTGTTAAGTGTTTCTTGCATTTTGTCTATTCAATTTCCAAGATTTTGGATCATCTTTACTATCATTATTCTGAATTCTTTTTCAGGTAGACTGCCTATTTCCTCTTCATTTGTTAGGTCTGGTGGGTTTTTATCTTGCTCCTTCATCTGCTGTGTGTTTTTCTGTCTTTTCATTTTGCTTATCTTACTGTGTTTGGGGTCTCCTTTTTGCAGGCTGAAGGTTCGTAGTTCCTGTTGTTTTTAGTGTCTGTCCCCAGTGGCTAAGGTTGGTTCAGTGGGTTGTGTAGGCTTCCTGGTGGAGGGTACTAGTGCCTGTGTTCTGGTGGATGAGACTGGATCTTGTCTTTCTGGTGGGCAGGTCCACGTCTGGTGGTGTGTTTTGGGGTGTCTGTGGACTTATTATGATTTTGGGCAGCCTCTCTGCTAATGGGTGGGGTTGTGTTCCAGTCTTGCTAGTTGTTTGGCATAGGATGTCCAGCACTGTAGCTTGCTGGTCGTTGAGTGAAGCTGGGTGCTGGTGTTGAGATGGAAATCTCTGGGAGATTTTTGCTGTTTGCTATTATGTGCAGCTGGGAGGCGTCTTGTGGACCAGTGTCCTGAAGTTGGCTCTCCCACCTCAGAGGCACAGCACTAACTCCTGGCTGCAGCACCAAGAGCCTTTCATCCACACGGCTCCTTAATTTGGGATGATTCGTTGTCTATTCATGTATTCCACAGATGCAGGGTACATCAAGTTGATTGTGGAGCTTTAATCCGCTGCTTCTCAGGCGCTGGGAGAGATTTCCGTTTCTCTTCTTTGTTCTCACAGCTCCCAGGGGCTCAGCTTTGGATTTGGCCCCGCCTGTGCGTGTAGGTCGCCAGAGGGCGTCTGTTCTTTGCTCAGACAGGACGGGGTTAAGGGAGCCGCTGATTCGGAGGCTTTGGCTCACTCAGGCCGGGGGGTAGGGAGGGTCACGGAGTGCAGGGCGAGCCTGCGGCGGCAGAGGCCAGAGTGACATTGCGCCAGCCTGAGGCGCGCCGTGCGTTCTCCCGGGGGAGTTGTCCCTGGATCCCGGGACCCTGGCAGTGGCGGGCTGCACAGGCTCCCCGGAAGGGGGGTGTGGATAGTGACCTGTGTTCGCACACAGGCTTCTTGGTGGCGGCAGCAGCGGCCTTAGCGTCTCATGTCTGTCTCTGGGGTCCGCGCTTTTAGCCGCGGCTCGCGCCCGTCTCTGGAGCTCCTTTAAGCAGCACTCTTAATCCCCTCTCCTCGCGCACCAGGAAATAAAGAGGGAAGAAAAAGTCTCTTGCCTCTTCGGGAGGTCCAGACTTTTCCCCGGATTCCCTCCCGGCTAGCCGCGGTGCACTAACGCCCAGCAGGCTGTGTTCACGCCGCCAACCCCAGTCCTCTCCCGGCGCTCCGACCGAAGCCCGAGCCTCAGCTCCCAGCCCCGCCCGCCCCGGCGGGTGAAAAGACAAGCCTCTCGGCTGGTGAGTGGCGGTCGGCCCTGATCCTCTGTGCTGGAATCTCTTCGCTTTGCCCTCCGCACCCCTGTTGCTGTGCTCTCCTCCGCGGCTCCGAAGCTCCCCTGCTCCGCCACCCGCAGTCTCCGCCCGCGAAGGGGCTTTCTGGTGTGTGGACACTTTTCCTCCTTCACAGCTCCCTCCCGCTGGTGCAGGACCCATCCCTATCCTTTTGTCTCTGTTTATTTTTTTCTTTTGCCCTACCCAGGTACGTGGGGGGTTTCTTGCCTTTTGGGAGGTCTGAGGTCTTCTGCCAGCGTTCAGTAGGTGTTCTGTAGGAGTTGTTCCACGTGTAGATGTATTTCTGGTGTATCTGTGGGGAGGAAGGTGATCTCCGCGTCTTACTCTTCCGCCATCTTCCCAGAAGTCCCACTAATGATTATTACAAAGAATATGTAATCAAGATCTGTGCATTTTATTGTATATAAATTATACATGGTAAAGGCTAATTCCTTTTGCTGAGGAGTACAGTCTGAATCAGGTCCTGTCTTTTTAAGTATTTTAGACAGAAGTAGAAGGATAATTTAGAGGTTAGAAGCAACTTTTGGATTGATAAGTTGATGTAACATGCAAGTGACCTGTGTGTTACACAACGGGAAGTGGGCAGGCTGTGGAGACAGGCCGACCTTGATGGCATCCCACTCTGCCATTTACTGACTGACCCTGAGCTACTAATTTTAACCTCCTGATGTCTTTCTTCCTCATCTAGGTAATTAGACTGACTAGTTCACCGAGTTGTAGTGGATTAAATGGAAAGGATAAATGATAAATGTGTTAATGAGTTGTGGACAGTAAGCAGTCGGTCAGTGGCAGATAGTAGTTAATACCTTATAGCTAAAGTGGGGAGTGGAGGCAAAACTATAAATTAATGGATAGACTTCTTTCACAGTTCAGTTGTGAAGACTATCTAATCGTTAGCTTAATGAGGCTGTTCTCAAACTTGAGCATGTATCAGAATCACCTGGAGGGCTTCTTAAACCCAGATCTGGGCCCTGCCCCCGGAGTTCCTCATTCAGAAGGCCTGGGGAGGCCCTGAGAATTTGCAGTTCTGACATTCCCAGGTGATGCTAGTGCGGCTGGTCCGGGTACTTGACTTTGAGAGTCATCGGTTTAATGAGCCTTGAGGGAATTTGAGTGTTGAGAAATGTTATTTAAACCCAGTAAGGTCATCCCTGGGTATCTGTGGGGGATTAGTTCCAGGACCACCAGGAGATACCAAAATCCACAGAAGCTCAAGTCCCTTATAGAAAATAGTGTATGTAGCACAGTGAACACGGGCAGCCCTCTGTATCCTCAGGTTTCAGATCCAAGGAGTCAGACCAGTTGAATCTGATTCAACCAGTTGGATCTGCGGTTGGTTGAACCTGTGTATGCGAAATCTGTGGATACGAAGGGCTGACAGTATCCTGGTGGTGAGATGCATCGACGTAAAATCCGAATGTATCTGACAGTCCAGCATAGTAAGTAATTCTTCCGCCTGTCTCCCCCACACCCCATGAAAAATGGGCCCTCTCACCCAAACCATCAGCATCATTAATATAAATGGAACCCTCGTTCATTCTTCCCCAGTAAATCTAATTTGGCCTTTAGCTGCGATTTTGGCATTAACTGTTGGTAGGATCCATTGCCCTTAGTGAAAAGCCCTAGAAGCAGATGGAAGAGCATTCCAGTTAGCTCTCCCCTGAACATACTGGACTTTTAATCAAAGAACCATGGCACCAAACCACTTGACGGTACCAAGCAGTATTCCTGTATTACAACCGCCTTTCTCTGCAGTGCTTTCCTAGCAAAAAAAAGAATGCTGTTAGTTTCCCCTCTCAGAGTTCTTCCATCTGTCGGTGTTTGGCCCCTCCCAGGTGATTGGCATGCACTACTTCTCTCCTGTGGACAAGATGCAGCTACTGGAGATTATCACAACTCAGAAAACTTCTAAGGACACAACTGCTTCTGCTGTAGAAGTTGGTCTCAAACAGGGCAAGGTCATCATTGTGGTTAAGGTAAGGAGCTGTGTGTCAGAGCAGCAGATTCAGAAAAGTTCCATGAAGACTCCTTATATTTCCAGGTTTGCTTGTAACTCTTGAGTTTAAATATACCAGCTTTTGATATGATTTCCCCTTGGTGGTCTACAGTATGGACAGTGGTGGACCGCTGAGTTAGGGGCTGGGACATGGCGGGTTCTCCCAGCCATTCCAGACCTTTCAGATGACTGTGAGGCTGTCTGCTGTGCTCGTGGATTCAAGCCAGGCTGCCCCTGGCTGTGGCTTCCCCTGCAGTTTAATATTAAGGATTCTGATGGAGATTATAAATCACCTTGAGTTTTGAAGTGGCTTCTGGGGGAGAGAGACCGCTTTCAGACCTGGGAAGTGGCCACAACTGAGGGGCCCATGAGCTCATATTCTCTCCCTTGGCAGGACGGACCTGGCTTCTATACCACCAGGTGCCTCGCACCCATGATGTCTGAAGTCATCAGAATTCTCCAGGTTGGTATCAATCTCAGAATGTTTGAGGCATCTTCCACTCTTTCAACTAGTTTTCCAAACTGGTAATGTTAAGGTGAGGAGCAGGCTTCCTTCTAACACACTGACTCCTATCTCTTCTCCAAGGCCCTTTGGTGCCCTCTCTTTCCACACAGGGCTGGGAAGTCATGGGCTAACACTGCACTAAAATGGGCAGAATTTTACCTCTGCTCCCTTAGCGTCCTCCCTGCTCCAATAAGCCAAAGGCCTCCGACATGCTCTGTGCGCGGTTTCTGCGTCCCCATCCAGAACAGGGCCCATTTGGTCGGATTGGTGCTACACCCGTTTCTGCTGCACGCAGACCCCTCCAGTGGCCGTACAGGTTGGTCACTGGTGGGAAGCGCGTGGCCACTCCTCCCTGGGGTCTTATCACACCTGGGCATCACAGGACTCTACAGTACTGCTCCTCGGTAATGTCTCTTCTCTCAGCATCGGGAAACTTAGCCCTGTCTGGCGTGGAATCTCGTTATTCATGAGATCCAGAATTGCGAACAAGAAGGAAATGAATAATTTGTTCATCTCTAGACTTCCTTAAAATTCTGTAGGTCAGGAAAGGCTCGGACTTTCCCCTTGTGGCTCCCAAGCCTCTTTGTGCTTCCCTGAGTGAAACAGTCCCATTCCTGGGCCTGGCGAGGCGGCACCCAGAAGAGAAGTGGGTGCTGCCCAAGGCCGTTTGTGAGGGCAGCACAAGGAGCCCTTAGGGGAATCTGGGACGGCCCTCCCTGAGGTGCGGCTTTACTTCCAATCCAGGAAGGAGTTGGCCCTAAGAAGCTGGATTCCCTGACCACAAGCTTTGGCTTTCCTGTGGGCGCTGCTACACTGGTGGATGAAGTTGGCGTGGATGTAGCAAAACACGTAGCAGAAAATCTAGGCAAAGTGTTTGGGGAGCGGTTTGCAGGTGGAAGCCTAGAAGTGCTGAAGCAGATGATATCCAAGGGCTTCCTGGGTGAGTAGCCGCAAAGAAACGTAACTAGCATCATTCGTGACAGAAGGCCCACGTGGAAGAGTGTGTTTTCTAAACATAGAGCCCACTGTCATAGGGAATTTAAAAATGATTTCTCATGGCCACCTCTTTTTAGGCTGGGCCTGTAGATTATGGACAAAAGGCAGAACTCTGGACTCCTGAGGCTCTGCCGTTGCCCAAGCTATGCAAAATTGACAGGCATTTCATCGTGCCCAAGGCCTCTACTACACCCGTGATACTGCAGGAGCGTTGTGTCCAGGCTTTCCATGTTGTCTGACCACCTTTGTGGAGGAAGTAAACCTCTAAGTAGAGGATGCAATTGAGGCCCACCAGAGAGGTGGCTTTCTCTCTCGGCAAAGTAGCAACAAAATCAACACTAGGACGCGGGCATCCTAGGACCTGGTGTTGCATACCTGGACATTAAAACTCACCCACCTGGCCTTTCCTACCCAGATACACAGATTTCCAAGCTCCAGGACACACAAGCTCTTTTTTCCTTCCCTGTCAACTCTTCTGACAAACACCAATTTCTAGAGTAGGCTAGATCTACAAATTCAGGAATACGGAAAAGAGGCTAGAGCTTTATAACGGACTAGCGGAGAAGAGAACTCTCAGGCCCGGGCTCTGAGAATTTGTTAACGCTCCCTTTTCTCGCTTCTTTCAGGTCGCAAGTCCGGGAAGGGCTTTTACATCTACCAGGAGGGTGTGAAGAATAAGAATTTGAATTCTGACCTAGACAGTATTTTGGCAAGTCTGAAGATGCCTTCTCAGCCTGATGTGTAAGTTCATTTGAGGGGCTGTTGGTGCAGAAGCGTGTTTCTCACCAGCTCGAAGCTTCTTGGACCCTCTGCCATCATTTTTGTTATGATCACCATACGTGACCAGAAAGAACATTCCTGATGCTTAACACTTTTTGCCCTTCCACATTCCACCTCGTCCTCTACCAGGCCTCAGGGTAAGGACTGCAGCCCAGCCTTGGGAAGACCCCTTGGGAAGCCTTCCCTCTGAGGCTCCCAGAGAGCAACTAGAAACACGGTTCTCCTAGGCCTGCTCTCCCTCCGCACTGTTTGTTATCGTTTGTAACCAGCAGCTGCTGATGGCAAGAGATGCCGTCTACCCCGCCAGACCCTGTTCTCAGTGCCCGGCTTCGGGTTAATGAGGGCAGGTAGCCCTCTGCTGTCTTCTTCCAAGGGCAGCACCTTCTCTAGCATTGGAGGTTCACAAGGGCTGGCCCGGAGCTCCAGCAGCACCAGCCCTCACTCCCATTCTGCACCGGGGCGCCTGCGTCCTCCCCTCTTACCCTGCCCCTCCCTGAATGTCTCTCCCTGTTGGCAGCTCCTCGGACGAAGACATCCAGTACCGCCTGGTGACCAGATTTGTGAACGAGGCTGTCCTGTGCCTGCAGGAAGGGGTCTTGGCCACGCCTACAGAGGGAGACATCGGCGCCGTCTTCGGGCTTGGCTTCCCCCCCAGTCTTGGAGGTCGGTCTTGCAAGTCAGGAAGGTAGCTCGCTTCATCCCGGAGCTCGTTTCACTTCTCCTTGAACAACGTCCTATTTCTCCTTTTAGGGCCCTTCCGCTTTGTGGATCTGTATGGTGCTCAGAAGATAGTGGACCGGCTCCGGAAGTACGAGGCTGCCTATGGAAAACAGTTCACCCCGTGCCAGCTCCTTGTGGACCACGCCAGCAGCCCTAACAAGAAGTTCTACCAGTGAGCAGGCCCTGAACCCTGCTCACTCACCCACTAACGCCAACCGCGGCAGCGCTGGTTCTCGACAGAGTGGCATCTAGGTTTATCAGAGTAACCAGAGGAAAACAAATTCTGGCGTTGGGTGTGCGCCTCGATTAACGTGCCTTCAGCTGTGAGCATCTCTCCCTCCCAGGGAAGTCTGGCTGTGAAGCAGTTTGTACTTCACGTTGGAAGGTGGAACCCTCTGTGCACACGGATTTGTGAGCCCCGAGGCCCCGAGGAGCAGCGTCTCTGGAGCCATCCTTGCTGCCTGTTCCTCCCGGGAGACCAGTGGTGGCCAACGGTGGTGAGGGCAATTCTGCACCCAGCCAAATACTTAACGATAAAAATCACTTTATCAGCTTCTCTGCGTGCCTACTGCTTTCTCTTCTGTCTTTGCCCTTGTGGTTTAACCCCCTTTCCTCAAGGGGTGAGCTGGAATAAAGCCCTGTGCTGCGGGGTAGGAACGTACTGGGGCAGCACCTTAAGAGAGAAACGGCATTGATGGCAAGTGGGATTTTATGAGCCTAAAGCCTTTTAAACCAGCTGTATTTAAATGCTTTGGCTGGGCTTCCGCTTACAGTGGGGAAGAGGCCCGGCTAAGCAGAACAGGGGGAGAGGTGTGGAGGGCCAGCATAGAGGACTCCTTTCCGCTGCACAGTTTCACCCAGTTCTTTCCTTGGTGTGACTCATTCACGTGCGCACCTCAGGATGTTTGCGGAACGTTGGCATTAAGCAGAGGAGGTGACGTTTTCCTGGCCAGCGTATCCTGCAAGTCTTGGCCGCCCCAGAGCACAGAAGGTGGACGATGCCTGCACAGTGATGACAGGCATCCCGCGTGACCCACCGCCACCTCCCCTCTGCTAGAGCCTCCACCCTTCCCCTCCCCCTGCCCTCTGTGTGGAAAGTTCCTACACTTGTGTTCTGGCAGAAGCATGGCCCAGTCTAGGTAAACAGCTTTGGGCTCCTCACTGGGCCTGGCAGAAGGATCCACACCGTGTGCGTGCAGAATCATAATTCAAGTCCCATCACACCGCGCAGTCTCATCTTTGAGATGTCACCAGTTCCTCCTGCCTCTGCTCCAGCTGCGAGTACTTCAGATATCCCCCTGGATGGCTCTGCTATGGAGGCTGGCAGGCGGGAAGCTCAGCTCCAGTTCTGCTCAACACTCAACAGTTGGTTGCTAGGAAGCCAGACTCTAAAACCAAGGCATCTCCGAGTTGGGAGTTTTCAGGTGACCCACAGAAGGTAGAGAACTGATCCTCTGCCCCAAGGCCATTAACAGGCTTCTGGGGGCTGGGGGTGGGGGTGTGTGAGCAGCCTCAAGGCAGGTATTTGGACAGGGCAGGAAGTTAAACCTGGGTAGTGGCTTGGAGCTTTGAAGTATGACCTTTCCACTTAGCAGCACTAGGTAGGTGTGAATTATGTTGAAACATCAGTGGGAATTGAGGGTTCTTGTAGTTGAGGGGCTGGTGAGGGTTTTTCAGAAGGGAATGAGGGCCACTCCACCAGCTGCCTCTGAGGAACAAGTGGGCCGTGTACACACAGCGTTTCTGAAGTCCTCTCCTGCCCGCGGGCACATACATTGTGCCAGTCGGTCCCCACGGCCCTCTGAAAGAACACAATTGACGCCCAGAATTCCACCTGCACTACTCTTCAGTGGTCTAGCATTTATTTCACTAGCCCTTGAGGATTCACTGAGTGATTGGCAAGGAAACCCAACGTCTCAGCATCCCAGTTTCTGTGCTCTACTTCCTGACTCCCCTTCCCTCAGCACTGAGGCAGCCTGCTTGGGATGAGCAGCAGCCCGGCTTCGCTCCTCTTAAGATAGAAAAACAGAGGAGATAAGTATCTCGGTAAGGCAGACGAAAAGGCTGATAACCCCTGGGCCTGACGCTAGGAGGATTAGTGTGCTTCTGGTAGGTGAGACGGGGACGAGCACGGGGGCTGGGTGGTCGGACACGACAGCCAACCTGCTCTGGCTGCTGGCAGATCACCGTGCTCGAGATACAGGGCGCAAAGACCTGCTTTGAAGCAGGTGAACAGGTGCGAGAGGACTGAACTCCAGGAGGAAAAAAGCAGGTTTTCCCAAGCCATCGTGCTTTCTCTTTCCTCCCCATCCCACCTGTGCCAGTGACAGAAAGCCAGGAAGGGACACCATGTGTTTGCCAGGGTCAGGTGATGGGGCAGGAGACCGATGGGAGTGATGGAAGGCCACTTGCCTCAAGAATCAGGGAGCAGCTGCCCTCAATCCACCTGCTCTTGCACAGAGTCTTCGTGGACTGGACCCAACAGGCAGGATGCAGGTCTAGTTGCAGTGAGCTCGCGTCAGAAGCCAGTGCACTGGAGACGTGGGGGAGCATCTGCCTCCCTAACTAGATAAGCAGGTCGAGAGCAGAGCTGGGCTCTTCCAAAGCCATCACCCAAGAACCAGAGCCCACAGGTGGAGCCTCTCAGGTGTGGTGGCACAGGCTTGTACTTGATACACCTGTGTTCAGGGCCAGGGGCCCAACACACAGTGGAGCAGAGGGGAAAGGAGGGCATCCCCGAGATACAGAAATAGGCACCCCGACTCTGGGGCAGCTAGGCCAAAAGCCCACAGAGCACAAAGGAGAGAGGGCACTTGGGGACTCTGTGCTTAGATCATGGACCATCTTCCCTTGTCTCCAGCCTGCACCTACAAGCTATGAAGTACGAGCTATCAGCGGAGCTCTGCAGCGGGACGGAGGGGGCTGTTAGGTCACCATGAAGGCCCGCTTTTGAACCCCCGTGGGAATCGCAGCAATGTGTCACCAGGCCCGGGTGTGCACCGGCGCCTCCAGCCCCTTCCCCGCGTACTCTGCACACTGAAAGGCAAGATGCATGCGGGGCTCTGGCCCAGAGGACCCCGTTTCCAGGTGTGTCTCCCCTGGATTCACTCTCCGCGGCTGCTTAGCAGCCTCAGCCTTGGCATAGGTTCTTCCTGCAGGCAGGCCCCGCCTCTGGGGGTGCCGTCACCCTGCAGACCCAGGGCTGGTCCCCCGGGGCCTCCGGGCCAAAATTCCAGTTGTGCAGCCCCGAGCGGGAAAGTCAGATCTTGGGCCGCCAGCCTTTGATGAACTGCATGATCTTCTTGACCTGCAGCTTGGTGAGGTGAAAGTCATCTGCCAAGATGTCCTCACTGAGCTGCACGAAGATGCTGCCGTCAATGCGCTCTCGGGCAAAGAAGCTCACCACGTCCTCCGAGAGCCCGATGAAACGCAGGCTTCGCGAGACCTCCTCCAGGGAGAGTGCAGACAGGTCAGCGGGGGGCTGCCAGGAGGAGGCATCCCGGCCGCCCCAGCCTGTGGCCCCATCCCGGGGACTGGCCGGAGGCCCTTCCAGGCGCCCCTGGGTGAGAAGGAGTCGTGCTCTGCCTGCTTCGGGCCCCTGCAGGGCCACGGGGGACAGGGGGGCAGGGACGTGCCGCAGCACCAAACCTTCAGGCTCAAAGGCCTTGGGGGGTCCAAGTGGCAGAAGGCCAGGCCCAGGCCCAGGAGCCCTCACAGCTCTGGGCTCCTGACAGCGCAGCAGCTCCGGCTCTGGAGAACTGCCCCGGCCCAGCTCAAAGGGATCAGAGGGCTCCAGGGCAGGTGTCTGCCGCTCAGAGGAAGAGGAGGAGGAGGTGGGACAGCAGGAGGAGGCAGCCGCGGAACAGGCCTGGCCTGGAGGGCCCGGGCCCGGGGAATGAGCGGGGCTGGAGGTAGCCAGGGGACCTGAGCTGGCTGTGGGCCCAGAAGAGGAGGCAGCTGAAGGGCCTGGGGGGTAGGCAGGTCCGGAAAAGGGGTTCAGAGCTCCAAGGGGAGCGAAGCGTTTCTGGGGGTGGGAGGGCTTGAATGGAGGCGGGCAGCTGTGGTAGGTCTTGACCGGGGTGTCGGCCCCCCAGAGAGAAGCAGCTCCACTGCTCAGGGGCTCTACAAGGGCCCGGGAGGCCTGGCTGGGCTGCGTAGTCGAGGGCAGGGGTCCCGGGCGTGGGCGGCTGGGGGACTCGCCCACCTTGCAGTCTCCCCAGGTGCATGGGTAGCAATAGAGGGAGTAGGTATCCGGTGACGGAGAGCCACTGCCACTGCGGGAGCCCGCCCTGTGGGCAAAGAGACAGACACAGATGGAAGGGTAAGCACAGCAAGAGGAAAACGCGACAGGGCCACACACACGACACAGCGAACCACTGCTCCACCAGGTCCCAGAGGCCGCTGCTCCGATCTCAGCAGCGCTGGCCCGCGCCCCAGCCCCCGAGGCCTGCGGCCCTCGGAGATTGCCCAATTCTTTCTCCCGGCACCCCCCTCCCCAGGAAAAATTAAACTAAACTGAATTACATAGAAAATTTTCAATAGCAAGGAGCACTCCACCCCGTGGCAGAGCCCACTCTGGAGGGAGACAGAGCAACACTCCCAACCGACTGTCATCCTTTAGGAGAGGAGCGAACTGAAGCAGGAAGCCCGGACCCCAGAGCCCCCTCCCTCAGGTGCTGCTCAGAACCTCTGAACCCCGGTCCTGAAGTCTTCCTCTTCCTCAGCACTGGCTCCCCTCCCCACCCTCCCCTGCTTCAATCCACCTGAGGAGGCCCAGGACCAAGAGAAGGAAGTGGCTCACCCATCCTGGAGGCCAGAGGAGTAGTAGGAGAGGCTGGAGCTGGGGGAGTGGACAGGCTGCAGCTTGGGGAAGCGTGGGGGCACCGGGGGACTGCCCGAGAGCCGGCCATTGGCACTGCCACCTCGGGGGGGCACAGGAGGGGCATTGAGCAGGCGGCATTCCTCCTTCACCTGCAAGCACAGGGCCATGACGCCACCCCCGGTCCCCAGGCAGCTGGGCCAGGGCGGCGTCTGGCACTGACACTGCCCCACTTTGCCAAGAGCCTGCCTTGCCTTACACCCCAGCTCCTCACCCACCCACCCACCCCTTCTCGTCTCTCCAGCCCGTTTCGCTCATCGAGAGCCGACAACACACACACTGTCTCCCGTGGCCTTGGAAATCCACCTTGAATGTAAGAAAAAATAGAGAAGTAGATAAACAATCAGTTAAGTAGACATATTCCCTCCTCAGGGAAAAGGAGAGAAATAAGAAGAAAAACGTGTAGTGAGGAGAAGAAAGGGAAGGAAAAGTACCTGCCATCTGGCTCCCTGCCTCACGGGTCAGACACTCAAAAGTGGACTACATGGGATGCTCGTAGGTGTTGTCCATAGTCTGTGGACAAGCTCGGTTGGAAAATTCTGTGTTAAACACAGATAAACGGGCTTCCTTCGTGCAGAACTTCTCAGAGCCTTTATTATACCAATACTCTGCGGCTCCAAAGTGAGGAGGGGGAAGGCTGGGCATCACAGACTACATTTTCTAAACTTACGTCACCATAGAACCTTCTTTACACTGGACAACTTAAAGGACTCCTTGTTCTCTGGAACCTTCTGGGTAACACTGTTCTAGGCTCATCCCCAATTCTCTGAGGCTGGCGACCTGCTGGCATCTTCGTCCCCACAACTCCCCTGCCACCGTCCCTGGTATCCCTTCCTACAAATGCTCCTGCGTTTCCTTCCTCCTTGTTTTCTCCCCTTTCCCCACCTCGGCCCACCCTCTGTCACACACTCTGGGGGGCTGGAGACCGAGATGCCAAGGCTGGGGCCCAGGAGAACGAGCTTTTCAAACCCAAACCCTGACCCCTGCCTGGCCACCTCCCTGGAGGATGGGGCCCACAGAGCTCAGAGCCCGGCCTCCCCCCCTCCTCGCCTCCACCGCGTCCACTCACCGCCTCGGATTTGGGAGGCACTGGAGGCGGGGCCGCCTCGGGCTCCAGGTGGGGCGGCCCGGTGGCCCCGAAGGAGATGAGGTCGGGCCCCGGGAGCGGCCGGGTCCTGCCCTCGGCGAAGCCTTCAGCCGCCTGGTGCGTCCACAGCTCCTCGTAGGGGATCTCGGCGGGTGGCGCTGCGGGCTCGGGCGCGCCGGCCCAGTCGGGACTCACGTACTCCTCCTGGTCGCCGTCGCCGGGCGGGCCGGGGCCGGAGGCGGGGGCGCGGGCGGGCCGGAGGGCGCGCGGGGGCGCGGGCAGGCAGAGGCGCGCGCGGCGCGGGCTGGCGCAGTCTTCGGCCAGCTCGGCGGGCGCTTCGCGCACGGCGGTCGAGTACTCGTCGGGGTCGAAGCGCTCGCGGCAGTAGGAGGCGCTGTCGCGCACCAGGCGCTCGACACGCGGGTCCCCGGCCAGCAGGCCCTGCGGTAGCGCGAAGCGGGGCGTGTCGGTGAGCAGCAGGAAGTGCAGCGGCGCCGGGCCCTCGCGGCGCAGCGCCAGCCCCAGCACCACCGTCTTGGAGATGATGCTGACCAGCTTGTAGCAGTGGCCCTCCCGCACCGGGTGTAGGTCGTAGGGGTTGCGCGGCGGCCGGCTGGGCACCAGCACGTTCACCGGGAGCCGCACGCGCTCGATGATGGCGCGCACCGTGTGCTCGCCCTCCTGCATCTGCAGCTCCAGCGGGCTGCGCGTGCTGAAGCGGCCCTGGCACTGGAAGGGCAGGCTCAGGCTCTCATTGGTGCGGTGGTTCATGCAGATGAGGCAGGGCATCTTGCCTTTGATGGGCCTGGCGCCCCCGCTGCCACCCGCGGCCCCCGTGCCCCCCGGGCCGCCGCCGCCGCCCACCCCGGCCAGCGCCCCGGCCCGGCCCAGCTTGCGCAGCAGGGTGGTGAAGCGTGAGCGCTCCTTGGTGGTCTTGGCGCACAGGATCTCCGCCTGGCCCATGAGAGTGAGCTCGTCGCCGGCGTGCAGCGTGAAGTTGTACACCTCGCTGTCCTCGCTGAACTCGCCTGACACCACCTGGGGATCCCAGAAACGGCAGGAGGCCTTAGCCAGGGCCCCAGGAAAGCCACCGGGACGGGACCCAGGAGGACAGCGCTCCTCTTGGGCCTTTCCCAGGGCTAAGACCAGATCAAGAGCAGTTGACTGAGGACATTCCATCCTGGAGGGGCCACGTGGTGGCTGTGCAGCCTTCAGTGAGTTACCTCTCGGGGACCTTAGTTACTTTTACTTGCAAGAATTGCTGTAAGAATTAAATAGACTATATGTACAATGAAATACTTCGAAAATACTCAGTATATGGCAACTTTTGTTATCATTTTTTACAATTAGGGCGATAACCATCCTCCACCTATTCAACAAGACTACTCTGAGGAGAAATGAATTGATGGATAAGCAGAGGGTTTATAAACAGGCAAGAACCACCTGTACGTAAGTGGGGGACCGTGTGCACTATGTGCCCCACAGCTATACTACCACCACCAGTGGCTGAGAGGATGGCTGCCCTGAAAGACTTCCCAGTCAGGCCGTGACCCTCCACACACACTTCCTGCTTCCCACCTTTTGCAGGAAGCTCCAGGAAGTTCATACACCTAGCCAGAGGCTTTCAAGGGGCTGTCAGAAGCCACACTGTGACACTTATACCTCTTAGAGCTCAAAGGCCTCCCTCCAGCCAGGGTCAGGCTTGCCCCTGAGGATAATGGAAACCTGGGGGCACCATGCCTGGTGCAGAAAGGACTAACCTTGACACTGAAGGTGATGGCTTCCATCACAAATATGCGATCGGGGAAGACGCTGGCCACCTCCTCCACGCTGCTGAAGTACCTCACTGGCTCCCGAACATCCCGGGCCTGCTCCAGGAGCTTGAACTTCCCTGCACAGGAAGGAATGTAGGCTGCTGCTAGGGTGGGCCTGCTGCTGGGAGCCTAGCCTGCATCCGGAGAGGCCCCACTGTCCCCGCTTCTTGTTCCCCTCATCTCAGCCAGCCTCTCTGGAACTCAGGTGGTCAGAAGGGCAGGTTTGCACTAGTGGAAGGAGCTGGTCAGCTGATTCAAGCCTCAGCTGGGAGGTGAGCACAGATTCCTAGCAACTAGAGCCCAGCCCTCACCCAGTGGACAGCTTGTGGGTGTGTGATAAGGCTAGCAGCCGCCTGCCCAGAGAAACCCAAGTGCAAACTGGCACCCAAACACTTGGACACAGTGCTATCCTCGGACCAAGCGTTAGTGTGGCATTGGGGGTGCTGATTCGTAGCTTGGTCCCAGCCCCACTCTGATTTGCTATGACCCTAGACAAATCCCTTCCCTTCTCTGGGGCTTGAGTCCTCAGCTGAGGAGGCTGGAGCAGATGCTCTTGGGCCCCACCTGGATCTGGCATTCTACGTGTCTGCGGTGGATTGCTAACCCACACTGATGCAATGGGCAGACGAGGGGCCCAGCCCCAGTCTTTGGAGATCCAGGGAGAGCAACTCTGACTCCTAATCTGTTCCCAAGTCCTCCTCTGATCCAATCTCCAGCCCCACTGTCCCAGAGGCCTCCAATCTGAGCCCAGCAAAGCCTCCTCCCTCGAATGAGGTCTTCCCAACCTGCAGTCCAGGGCTATGTTTTGGCTGGCTCAGCAGATGCCCCCAGCAGACACAGACTTTAAAGAATGATGATAATCCGTAAAGCTGACACCCCTCTGTGTAAACTGTCTAACCTCACTGGCCACACATCTTTTATGTGCCCACCTATGTGAGCACAAAGACAGGCTGTGAACCATGCTGGCATCTGGACTGATGGCCTCTTCTTAGCCCTTACACAAAAGGAAGAGAGTCTTGTACAAGCTGAGAGAAGACAAGGTGGCTCTAGCTTCTGTAATGTCTCTGGTGGCTGCTGCAGTCATAGTCCATTCATTTATTCATTCCACAAACATTTGCGGAGCACCCACTATGTGCCAGACACTAGCCTTGCCCCGACAGGGGGTGCACATCTGGGTAAGATAGTCTGCCCACAAGGAAATCCAGATATAGTGTGTGATGGCAGGATGTGACAAATGCTACACCAGACTCATGACAAAAGAGTGAGAAGACCGCTGAGTTGGGGGAAATCTACCTGGCAGTCTGAGGGCATCATAAGAATGCAAAGAGTTTTACAGAATGGACATTCCACATGGAAGAAATAGCATGAGCAAAGACACAGAGTCACGGAAGCAGACTGCCTGCCCAAAGTGGTGAGTGCCTGGAGGGTAGGACTTGGGGGCGGGGGGTGATGACAGGGGTGAAGCAGACAGCAACGGGGTTATGAAAGGCTCTGAATGCCATATGGTAGGACTTTATTCCGTAAGAATGAAACCCCCTGGAGTGTTCTGAGCAAGGGAAGACCAAGATCAAAATTTTACTCTATAAAGATAACAGGGACACCATTCAGGTAAATAACTCAGTAACGAGTTCTGGAAAAGAGCCAGGGCAGCAACTGAGGGAATAACAAAAATGAGCAGACCAAGAGGTACTTTCAAGGTAGGGAGCCTCCTCAGACTGTGGTGAGGAACTCATCAGACTGATGAGTAGGTGGTGGAGGAAGGGACTCGGGTCACCAGCCTGGTCAGAAATGGAGACGGCAGAGCTGTTAACCAAAACTGAGACCCTGGAAGGAACGAGTTGTGGAGCACCGGCCAGACTGGGGAGGCCAAGTGAGGCCCTGCAGGGGGTGTTCCTGGGGCAGGCGAGCGTGTGGGTGCAGCGCTTGAGGATGCCTAGTCAGAAGTAACAGACAGAAGGTCACCAGCCCACAGGAAGCAGCGTCAGCTGTGGGGCAGGCAAGATAGCTCAGGAAAGAGGAAGAACAGAGGATCTTGACCCTTTGGGGACCCTCTTCCCAGAGAAATCCCACAGTGTAACCCTAGCAGGAACACACAAAAAAGCATTTTGTATATAGTACAGGGGGGCGGTTCTTGAAGGCCCCAAAGCCCACCAGAAACCGGGATTGAGACACGCACTCCCTAAGGCAGAGTATGAAGAGCAGAGGGCCAGCGGCAGAGCCTGCAGCATCAACACCTATGAGCAGGAAAAGTGACAACCCACAAAGAGAGGGGGAAATGCCCAGGAGAAAGCTGGAGGGAACAGACCCCACGTCCCATCCTCCATCCTTCCCCAACCACTCTGAGACCCTGGTAGGAAGAGGCCTCGGATGAGCCACAGCCCTCGAGGGCAGCAGGGATAAGCTGGGGAGGGGACCTAGCAAGGAACAGTGATCTGCAGGTCAGGAAGCAGGAGTCACAGGTCTGCTACCATCCAAGAAAAGTAGCCCCCATCCCTCACCCAGTCGCCTCCCCAATACCCACACACAAACCCCCCAACTCCAAGCAGCCAGGCAGAGAGAAGTGCCCACTGCCCGCTGTAGGGAGAGCTGGAGCCAAGTCAGGGCTAGAGCCGGGGGGTGGGGAGGATGTGGCAAAGAAGATCGATGTAACCATGGTAGCCGGCACCACCCCCTCCGCCGCAGCCTGAGCCCAGCACCGGTCATCGCTGCCGGGAGGAAGGAAGGTAGACCTCCCGGGAGTGATGCTCTGGCCCCTGGAAGCCTTTTCCTCCCTCTGCAGCCCCACTGGGGGCAGCTTCCTCTCCTGCCTCCCCCTACAAAAGACCCGAGGTCCCCTGCGGCTCTAGGGACCTGCCGCACCTTGGCCTGCCCCTCCTCCCTGTCCGTGAGTCCCAGAGCACGTTTACGCAGCCCCGACCGTCCCTTCCAGCCTGAAGCAGGGTCTTGTTTCTCACCCCTCCCTGCCAGCACCTGACCCATAACAGACGCTCCATAAAGAATGGTGGGTAAATGCACAGACCTGGGAGTCGGACAGACCTGGCTGAATCCCAGCTCTGCCACCTACCACCTGTGTGGCCTTGAGCAAATTATTTAATCCCCATGGGCTTCTGTTTTCCCACCTGTAAAGTGGAAGCATACTACTTGGCTCAAGGGACGCATCTGCCCGGTGCTCCGCAGCGTCCGCGGCCCGCGCGGGGAGAGGCACCGCGCAGAGGGCAAGGCGGGGAGCGGGCGGGGTTGGGTGGGGGGTCGTCCCGGAGGAGTCCGGTCTCCCCGCCTCCCCGGGCGGTGGGCCTTGGCCTGGAGCCCGGCTCTCCAGCAGCGGCCCCCACGCCACTCGCTGCAGGGCATCGCCCTGAGCCCTCCTCCCCTCTCCCTCCACCGCTTCCCGCGGCTCTCTCAGCGGTCTGCCCCGCCCGCCTGCCCGCGCAATTATTAATTCATTAGGAGGAACCAGCTCGGAGCTGTGCACTCAGAGCTTCCTCATTAACCCGCCGGCGGCCCAGCCCCTCCCCCTCCTAGGGGGGGGGCCTCGGCCACCCAGCCCCCATCCAGGCGGGGCCCGAGCGGCCCACCGGAAAGATGGAGCTGGGGATGCGACACCTCGGCAGGCCAGCTGTCACCCGCCTTACACAAGGGCACTGAAAGAGATGGGGGGAAAGGGCCAGGAGCCCCGTGAACGCAGAGTTCCCCAGGAGGCTCTGTACCTTGGTTTCCCGGATTTTTAATGACACAACCGAAATGGCACAGTAAGTCACATTTCTGTCAGTGAAGGCTTTTTCCAATCTTTGCTTTTTTTTTTTTGCATCGAACCTGTGCCCCCAGCAGTGCAAGTGCCGAGTCTTCACCACTGGACCGCCAGAGAAGTCCCCCAATCTTTGCTTTTTTTATCGAAGACCTGGGACCTCTCCCTGGACCAAGGCCAGATACCCAGGCTGGGAAGTTTCTAGCTTGGGCAGGCCTCCCCAAGGGCTCCAGGCCAGGTCAGAAAGACACTTGAGACAGTTTCCTCATGTTTAAAATGGGCTGTGCTACAGGAGTACAAGGTGCACAGGGCGCTGTAAAGAGCAGAAGCCCCGTAAAGGGTTTAGTCCTGTCCCACTGACTCCGGGGAGACCCAGGCAGCGCCAGAAGGGGAACAGCATACCTGTGAGGAAGGGACTGTGAGCCTTCCCAGCTCAAAGTATTCCAACCTTTGTTGGGGGGTGGGCAGCAGATAAACACAGAACTGGGCTAACTACTAACTCCTGGAGCTTGATAAAACTTCCTCACAGGGTTGCTGTGAGGATGCAATGACAACAACGCTCTGCCCAGTGTCTGAAACGCAGCATGTGTTTAATGTGCAGGAGCTGTGGGATCCTGGGCTCACATGGGGGCATCTCTGGGATGGGGCCACCAGACTCACATCCCTCCCACACAGGGGACAACAACCCTGCATTCCTGATGTGGCAGCAAGCAAGAGCCCAGGAGTCAAGATACCTGGGTGCTAGCCCTTGCTCTGCTGCTTACTAGCTGTGTGACCCTGGGCAAGTCACTTCCCTTCTTAGGCCCTCTGTTTCATTGTGTGTAAAACGAAAGGGCTGTACTTTCTTTTTTCAGCAGCAGAATCCTTTCTTCAAACAAAATCTTTAGGACATCAGCATCATACATATAACAGATAAAAGTAGAAATTCACTGCAGAATCTTATTTAAAAGCCTAAAATTTTAACATTCACTTAAGTCAATCAGTGAAAACAATAAGTTTAACACAAAAATTGGGAAAAACAGGATTAGAGCAGGCAGATGCAGCCACATAATCAGCCTGAGCATCCCTTTGTTTTTGAAGTCTTTTGGTTGCACAGTACTGAGAGGATCCTAGCAGGAGATACTCTCTTTGAGGGTCTGTGCAAAAAGTGTTAATGAGGCAGAGGTACCACCTGTATGTAATGGCACACACTGAAGGTCTCTAGTCAGGGTTAAGGTTTGATCTGTAGCAGTTTGAGGGTGTGGGTACTTTTTTTTTAACATGAGTTTCAAATCTATTTTAAAACAAAATGGGAATCAAAGGTTTGCAACCAGAAACCCAGGGCTCCACAAAACAGTATGGAAACCACTGAGCCCTAACTCTAACCCTAACCCTAATCACCACCCTGCCAGCCATGACCTCGCTCACCCCTGTGGCTCTAAGGGAAAGCCAGTCACCAAGTTTCCTCCAAGACCTCCCCACCCCTACCCCCCTGCCTACACCTCCCACCGGCTCTGTGCCATCTGTCCCTGGCTGGGCACACCTGGGTACTGCAGGGGGATGTCAATCTTGGGCCCGATGACATAGTGACCCTCCTCCAGGGTGTGGGCTGTCACCGTTGTCCACTGGCGGCAGGAGTGAATGAGCAGGATGTCTCGCTCACTGACGCCCTCGGCATACTCCCCTGAGAGGGGAAAGGAGGATAGAGGAGGAAGGACAGAAAAGAGAACATTAGGAGGGGCAGAAAGAATAGGCAGGGTGACCTCCTACCTCCTCACCGAGACTCCACCGGGGACAGCTCCCCACGATCCCTGTCCAGATCAGCAGCGCTCAAGGGACAGGCAGGCTGCCAACTGTGACCTCGGGGCTGAATCAGGCCCCCTCTCTCAGGGCTCAGGCTCCCGATGGGGCCCCAGCAACCGGCCCAGCCTCCGTCCTGCATTCATCATTCGATTGGACTGCCTGCCGTCCCAGGCCCTGTGCGGGAGCCAGGGGCTCCCAGCGGATGAGCCCAGCCTCTGCCCTCCAGGAGCCCTTAGGCCCAGGAGGAGGTGGGAAGAGATGTGAACAGAGAATACAGGCCAAGTTTGAGGCGCTGAATGGAGGCTGTGCGAGTTCTCACAGAAGGGGCAGTAAACTGGCTGAGGGGGAGTGTGGGGCAGGAGGGAGGATGAGACAGTGCTGAGCAGCAGACACTTGAGCTGGGCCTCAGAACCACCTGAACTGAGACCAGCAGAATTCTCAGCCCCCGAGTCGGCTCCTAGGCCAGGAAAGGAGGGCCTTGGTGGGGCACAGAGAGGGCCGAGAAGGGGCCGTCCATGTGAACCCCAGAGCTATGTGGGTCACTCGGGTCAGGAGAACGGCAGGGCTTACAGGAGCTGACTCCTGGCTCTCTTTGGGCTCTCTTTTCACCCACTGCCACAGACAGTCTCCTGCGCACAAGGGACCTCAAAGGAGAGAGGAGACAGTCTCAGATACCCGCTGATCCCACCTCAGAGAAGCTGCTTCTTGGCTCGCCCTCCCTCAGGCCTTCACCCCCCGTCTTTGGAACACAGTGATGAAGGCCAGAGGAAAGGGGTGGGTTTAGAAGAGTGATGGGGGCTAGTCCTGGGGGAAGCCATCGGGAGGGGCCTGGGCCCCAGAGGCTCCAACCCCAGCACCAGTTTCCAGGAGAGCAGAAGGGCTGGCCCAGCTTCCAGGAGGCCTTTGAGCCGTCTCCTGGTTGCAGCTGGTGAGTAGGGTGGGGGTGAGGGATGCCTCCTTCCCAGCCCCCTCAGACGCAACTTAATATCTGCCACCCAACCAAATGGGAAATGGTTTACTCTGATGGCTGGGGACTCCCTGAAGTGTGTGCACTTGGTCAGGGGAGGGGAGGATGTGTTCAGGACCTGCAGGAAGGGCCTGGCTTCCACCCTGTGTATGGGGGGGGGGGGTGAGCCTTTCTCCTCAATTCCTCACCTGAGGCAGAGGAGGCTTTCCTACTCTGTAACCTCCTCTTAGAGCTCTCCTACGCCCCAGGCTGCCCTTCCTAGGGATGCAGGCCACAGTCACACAGGACACACACCAGCAACCATGGGTCATGGTCACCAGTAGCTGAGCCAGCACAGCCCCCTGGGCCACAGTGATAGGGGCTTATCACCCCAATGACACAACTCAGTCCCATGGTCCCACTAAGGGGCCCCTCCCAAATACACAGCACACAGAGACCTTCAAGACGTACTTTTGATCACATTTTCACACTCACAGTTTTGATCACATAAGGTGACCACAGCCATAGCCACCACTGTCACAGACAGACACCAGGCAACTGGGCCATCACACCAGTTGCTCATTCCCTCATTCATTTACTCCTTCCATAATCTTTGTTAGGCAGGATGCCCTACCTCAAGGAGCCTGCAGCCCAGCAGAAGGACAATAAACTGACCATTACAACGGGTTACAGTAGGAGACAAGCAAGGGTGCCAGAGGTGTCAAGGGAGCCCAAAGGAGGCCTGCCAGATTGAGGAGCTCAAAAAGGACCCCCCCCCGGGGGGGGAGATACCAAAGAGAATGTGTGGGAAGTGGCCAGGCACAACCTAGGGTCAGCATATTCCATTCACACGCAGACACACACAGCCTTGCTGTTGACATGGGCAGTCTCGGCATCACACGCCGATGATCCAGGAAACAAGACGCTGGACTGCCAGGCAACCCTGCCCGACGGCCCAGGCATAGATGCTCTCACCGAGCCCGCTCCTGGGACACGGTGACGCTCACTGTGCCCACTCCTCGCCGCCGCGGGTCGGAGGAGTGGCTGCTGGCCCCGCGGAGGGGAGAGGAGAGGAGCCTGTGGCCGCGGGCTCCATTAGCATTCAGGGAAGCAAGTGTGCCAACGCGGGCCAAACCCCTATTCTTCTCACACACAAAACCCCCGGCCTGGCTGCCAGCCCCGGCTCCTGCCCCTCCCCCAGCCAAGCAGCCCCTCTTCCCCCAAACGGTCCACTTGCTCGGCGCAGCCTCCGGGCGCCCCTCTCGGGCCCGCAAGCATCAGCAGTGCAGCCTGGGCCCCCGGGCCCCAAGGAGAAGTGGGGCAAGATGTGGGGAGGTCCGGGGGCTCGGGGACCCGCCCGGCGGAAGGACTCGCTCACTCAGGCCCAGAGGTAGTCTGCCGGCCCCCGGGGACCGGAGGCTGCTCCCCAGGCCGCGAAAGGAGGGTGCGAGAAGGGTCCCAAGAGGGACAGAGCGGGGCTGGGGGGCGGCGGCGGTGGGAAGACAGAGTCCGAGGCCCAAGGGATACGGGAGGATCGAGGTGAGAGGCCGGAGACAAAAGGATGGAGGGGGGCGCGGCCCGGGCGGGGGTCTGAGGGCGGCGAGGGAAGGGGGTACACCGACGGGGCGGACTTGGCGGCTCCGCCGCGCTCCCGGCTCCAGCTGGGCCGGAGAACTCTGTCCTGGGCCCGGCCCCAGTCCCTGTCCCAGGTTTCTGTCCCTGTGCCCGTCCGTGGGGCCCAGAAGGAGGCGGCCCCTCGGTTCGTGGGCCCCGGCTCTCCTGGGAGGCGCTCCGGGAGCAGCGCGGGGCCCGCGCCGAGTAGCGGGAGGGCAGGAGCCGCATCCTCACGGCCCCGCGGGAGTCCCCGAAGGCCCCGTGGCCCCCCAGTCGCCCTTCCCAACACCCCCGGTACCTGGCCCGAGGCAGGCAAGCGTGGGCAAGCGGCAGCGGCTGACGATGAGGTCGAGCGGGAAGGCGCCCATGCTCCAGCGCAGGCCCGCCAGCCCGGCCGCCAACTTCTCCATGGCATGGGCGTCCCGCGGGCCGCCGTCCCGGGGCCCCGACGGCCAGTCCCGCGCGGCCCGGGCTTCCGCGCCCGCCGCCACCTCCTGGGGCCGCCGCGGCGCTCCCCGCCTGGCGGCCCGGCCGGTGCTGCGGGCGTCACGTGGCCGGCCTCCCAGCGGGGCGCCGGCCCCCGCCCCCCGCCCCTCGCCCCACCCCCCGGCCCGCGCCCGCATACGCCGCCAAGGCCCGCCTCTACGCCCGCCCGGCTCGCCCGCCCCATCCCCGAGCGTCCAGGTGACAGCCGGGGACCGAGACCCCCGGCGGGCGCCAGGAGGGAAAACGTGGACGCGAAGCGGCATCACCGGGGTCGGTGGTGGGGGTCGGCCTCCCCTTCCCCGCCGAGCGTGTTCGTATCCCCCTTTCCTCGCCCGCTGGTGCCCCGGCCTCCGGGAATCGCCTCCGGTCCCGCTCGGGGTCCTGCTTCACTTCCAAAGCTTCTGCCGCCGCGATCCCAGCAGCTGTTGCTGCCTCTAGGACGTATATCACCTCCAGCTTCACGCATCCTGGCGAGGCCGCCTAATTAACCCCATTTTACTGATGAGCAAACATACTCAGAGAGGTCAAGTAGCAGCTTGATTTGAAGCTAGGTTTAACTGCAAATCCCACTGCCTTCCCAGCTTGTCGCCGAAGCCTAATACCGCCCCCTCCGCCCCCACTTTCCAAGTTCCCGGCGCCTTCTTACCGATTGCCACCAGTCTGTGAGCCAGATAGCTCCAGCATAGACATAGGCTGGTGCTGAAAGGGCTCCATGGACTCTCGTCCTCAGCCTCGGTACCCCAGAGAGATTCCCCCCTCAACACACACACACAAACGCTCTCTTCGGAGGTGACTGACATCCCACATCAGGTGACCTGAACCCCAAGAGAAACGGCACCAGACAAGATGAACACAACTTCTCAGAGGAAGAGACATTTCAGATCACTGTTCAATCTCCATCTTTTGCAGAGGAAAGAAACGGAGACTCCAAGAGCAGAAATGCTTTGCTCCAAGGTCACACAGCGGGAAAGAAGCAGAGCTGTGACTGGAAGGCAGTTTGTCATCCAAACTGGGACACTTTTGAGAGTGCAGGAGGTGCTAACAGGGATAGGTTTATAGGCATAAACCAGGACAGAGGGTGTAAACCAGGACCAGGCCATTCGGTCACCCTATCTCTGAGAGAGGCCTCTGAGCCCTGATGTAGACGCCACATCTGCAGCTTCTAGTCCTCAGCATTGCTGGTTCACCTCAGCTCTAGACCTCAGTTTCCAGCTAAGCCCCTCTATCCCCACCGAGGCATTCACAGGCGTTCCATTTCAACAATCACACTTGAACCCAGTCCTCTTTCCTTTTCTATCCCAGCTAAGGACATCACCTTTCACCTGGTCCCCCAACCTGGAACTCTTCTTAATCCTTACATGCAACTGGTCACCAAGTCCTGGCAATTCTGCTTCCGCCATTTGTCGTGTGGCCCTTCCTCCTCTCCAACCCTGCTGTCCCAGCCGGACTTCAGTTCCTCCTCTGATCTTTCCTCCAGGCCACACTTCGTGTGTAACTCTTCATACCCAAACCCGTGTAACTCTGGATTTTGGCTGCGTCAGGGACCACACAGGTGTGAGAAATCAAGCAGAGCTACCTAAGTGGTTGGACCCACCCCCTAATTGTTGTAGAATGTTCCAGAGCCTTTCTAGGGCTTTTTAACTGGTGGCAACTCTCCAGGGACCTCTATGTGCACATACATACAATCCCTTGACTTGTTCAGGGCTCAAGAGCCATGTAGGAAGGAAGTCAGCTTCACTTTGAGTCAGAACCGCTTAGATCCTTCCTTGGGCTGAGATTGCTGGAAGACAGCTGGCAGCACGGAGAGCACAGGATGCAGCCCGAGGGAGGAGGATACTTAACAGAGAGGCCAGAGGGAGCAGCTGGGTCTGGAAGTGAGGGGCTGGGGGCCTAGGTGATGTGTGAGGCTGTGCCTGAGCTTCACCCTCTGGGAGAGTCTGTGTGGGGGACAGAGAGGGCTGAGGGGTGGAGGCAAGAGCTGGGTCACTGGGATCCCAGCTGCTCTGCTGTGGGTTCCCCCTCTGACAGGGCTGGTGGTGACAAGTAGAAGGGAAGACATACAAGAGGTCAGTGGTCTGAAGGAGGAGGCAGGGAGGGGGGCACGGCCCCGGCAGAGGCCCACTGTTGGTCCAGAGGCCAGCCTGTGGCAGAGGTCGGCCAAGCTGCCCGTGAGTGGGCAGAGTGGTCAATGGAGTAGAAAGATGGTGGAAGTGGCCAGCAGCAGCTCAGGTTATGTGTAAAACAAACCCACTCCACCCCACCTAGGACGGATGGGCTTCTCCGAGCCCATGAACTGGGGGAGGCCAGAAAACATTTGGATAAGCACCTCTGAAAATTCTAGGAAATGTATCCAATTTTTCTTTCAGAAAATTCTAAATGTAAACTAGAGATAATAGTATTATGAATCCCCCTGTACTCATCTCCCAGCTTTAACACTTACCAGCCCACAGCTGATCTTATTTCTGTTTATTTCCCCTCCTTATAGAATTTTTTTAAACAGCTTTATTGAGTTATAATTCACATACTATAAAATCCATCCATTTAAAATGTACAATTTCGGTGTTTTTAGTATACTCACCATGTTGTGCAACCATCACCATGATCTAATTTTCAAACATGTTCATCTTTCCTTTAAAAGAAACCCCTACCCATTAGCAGTCAGTCCTTTCCCCAGCCCTCCTCCTATCTGTAGACAATCGCCAGTCTACTTCCTGTCTCTATAAATTTGTTGATTCCATACATTTTCATACAAATAATAAAATGTGTGGTCTTCTGTGACTGGCTTCTCTCATTTAGCAGAAGTTTCAAGATTCACCCACATTGCAGCATGTATCAGTACTTCATTATTTTTATGGCTGAATACTATTCCAGTGTGTGGATAACCACATTTTATTTATTCATTAATAAGTTGATGGACATTTGGGTTATTTCCACCTTTTTGGCCTCATGAATAATGCTGCTATGAACGTTTGTGTACAAGTTTTTGTGTGGACATATGTTTTCACTTCCCTTCCTTGTGGTGGAATTGCTGAGTCGGATGGTCTATGTTTAACATTTTGAGGAGCTGCCGAACTGTTTTTCAAAGTCACTGCACCATTTAACATTACCACCAGAAATATACTGGGTTGGCCAAAAAGTTCATTTGGATTTTTCCATTAACATCTTACAGAAAAACCAGAACGAACTTTTTAGCCAACCCAATATGAGAGTTCCAACCTCTCTGCATCCTTGCCAAAGTGTACTGTCTGTCTTTTTAAGTCTAGCCATTCTAGTGGATATGAAGTGGTATTTCATTGTCGGGTTTTTTTTTTTTCTTTCCCGATACGCGGGCCTCTCACTGTTGTGGCCTCTTCCGTTGCGGAGCACAGGCTCCGGACGCGCAGGCTCAGCGGCCATGGCTCACGGGCCCAGCCGCTCCGCGGCATGTGGGATCTTCCCGGACCGGGGCACGAACCCGCGTCCCCTGCATCGGCAGGCGGACTCTCAACCACTGCGCCACCAGTGAAGCCCTTCATTGTGGTTTTGATTTATATTTTCCTTAATGACTAATGGTTCTGGGTAACTTTTCATGTGCTTATTGGATATTTGTATTTTCTTTGGAGAAATGACTATTCAAATCCTTTGCCTTTGTCTTTTTATTGTTGAGTTGCAAACCTTTTTATATTCTGGATATAAGTCCTTTTTCAGAGATATGATTTGTGAATATTTTCTCCCATTTGATGGGTTGTCTTTTCACTTGATGATACTGTGTGCATCACAAAAGTCTTTGATTTGATGAAGTCCAATTTATCCTTCTTTTTCTTTTGTTGCTTGTGCTTTTGGTGTCATATCTAAGAAAACATTGTCTAACTCAAGGCCACAGAGATTTACTCCTGTATTTTCTTCTAAGAATTTTATAGTTTTAGCTCTTACATTTAGGTCTATGATCTACTTTGAGTTAATTCTTGTGTACAGTGCAAGGTAGGAGTCCAACTTCATTCTTTGGCATATGGATATCCAGGTGTCCCAACGCCATTTGTTGAAAAGGTTATTCTTTCTCCCATTTAATTGTCTTGGCACCCTTGTTAAAGATCAATTGAACATACATGTCCTCATAGAACTTTGAAAAGATCTTAGATATCACTTCCTCTATAAATATTTCAATATGTATATCTAAAGATAGGAACCTTTTTTTTTTTTACAAAATTTAACTGCAGTGATATTATACAACTAACAAACTAACAATATTTTCTTAGTATCACAAAATATGTAGTCGATGTTCATATTTTCCCAACTATCTTGTTGGAGAATTTATTTACAATTTATTTAAATCAAGTTCCCAGTAAGATCCATACATTTTTTCCTTGCAATTTATTTGTAGAAGAAATTGGACTCTTTGTCCTATAGTGTTTCTCACAGTCTAGATTTTGTTGATTCAGTCCCTGTAGGGTAATTTCATTTGTTACTTTGTTGATTTTCTCTAAATTGGTAGTAGACTGTAGGTAGTAAATCAAATTCAGAAGGTTTGAGTTTTGCTTTCTTGTGTTATAGGAGGTGGTGGTCCTTCTGTCAGGAGGCACACAGTGTCAGGTTGTCTCTGTTTCACGATGTCAGCAGCCATTGTTGATAGTTGCCTAAGTGTCACCTTCCCTTTAAAACACCTAATTTCCCCAGATAGGACTGACTCATCTTTTCTCAGTGTGCACACCACACCACTCCACAGAATGTATTACGTTGTACTATTAAATACACCTCCCGCATCTTATCTATTCACATGTGATTCTCCACAGGCACTAATATGTATCTGGCTTACAGCAGGCATCAACAGATAAGGCAAAATGGTCCTAGAGCTGAGAGGATGACATTTGAAGTCCAATGGCTGTACGAGTGACTTAATCTCTTTTCAGTGGTGGCAAGAGCCAACTGTCAACATCTCAGGAATTTCACAAGTGGGTTATTAAACACAGCTCTTATCAAAAATTAAATTATAAAAAGTTACAAATAAACAACTTATATTAAACAACCATAATAAATAATTAAAACTCATTACTTCCTCATTTTATTACATTTTTCTATTTTCTATGCTCTAAAGGTTATTTTTGTCTATTGTTTCTGTATGGTGGCAAAACTATATAATGGTGTGCTACTGTTCATCTCTTCCCAGCTCTATGTTTGGTGATATCATGTTGATAGCTTGAAATTGGCCATAGTGGGATTATTTACACCATGGAAATTGGTAAATGCTATGAATCAGGGTTTTTTTTTTCCTAGAGAGTGGTTATAAGACATTTACCAGTACACCATTGTCTCTCATTGTTAAATGGGGATACAAATAATACCCACTTCATGTAAGATGTACATAAAGCACTTGGCACAGTTTCAGATACACATTTTAATAAATGGTAGTCATAAATTTTATTACTGGTATCTCATCTCATCTCTGGACTGGGGAGCTGAGGGAAGCTGTACTTTCATTAGGCATTTCTAAGGCAAATATAACATGGAGTACTACACACTCATTAAAAATTGTGCTATGAAAGTTAATAAACAGAAACCTCATTTAAAATGTAGTCGGGAGGCCAGAGGGGTAAGCTCTCACGCCTTACCATTCCAGTGTCAACTGCAGACCCAACAGGAACAGACGGTACCTTTGTATCTCTAATGGGAAGAAGGTTACCACTTTACTACCTAGCAGAAAGAAGAATTTCTCCCTGCCAGGAAATAGCCTAGCCATTGAGAGACTGTCACAACTCAGCTAATGAAAAGCCACTACACTCTGAATTCCCGGTTTCCTCCAATGGACTCTATTTATAATAGCTCCTCCCAACTCCCCCTTCTCCTCTATAAAAGAGTTTTCTCTCCTTTGTTCTCCAGACTTACCTGTGGTTCCTTGTAGATTGCATGTCCCAAATTGCAATCCTTTCTTTTCTTTTATAAATTTATTTATTTTATTTTTGGCTGCGTTGGGTCTTCGTTGCTGCGCATGGGCTTTCTTTCGTTGCCGTGAGCGGGGGCTACTCTTCATTGCGGTGTGCAGGCTTCTCATTGCAGTGGCTTCTCTTATTGCAGAGCATGGGCTCTAGGGGCGCGGGCTTCAGTAGTTGTGGCTCCCTGGCTCTAGAGCACAGGCTCAGTCGTTGTGGTGCACGGGCTTAGTTGCTCCACAGCATGTGGGATCTTCCCAGACCAGGGATCGAACCCATGTCCCCTGCAATGGCAGGCAGATTCTTAACCACTGCACCACCAGGGAAGTCCCCCAAATTGCAATTCTTGCCAATTCCTGAATAAACCCATTTTGCAATGAAACAGATGAATTTAATAAGGTCAATATATAAAAATCAACTGCATATTCTGCTCTTAAATTCATCTATTAGTTTTTATAGCTGTTTCGTAGATTCCTTGGGATTTTCTGTGTACCAGATCACGTTGTCTACAAATAAAGACAGCTTTATTTGATCCTCTCCAATCTGTAGGCCTTTTATTTTGCGTCTAACTGCATTGGCGAGGACCTCCAGTCCTATGTTGAATAGGAGAAGTGGAAGTGGACATCTTTGCCTTGTCTCCGATCTTAGAAGGAAAGTCTTTGGCCTTTCACTATTGAGGACGGTGTTAATTGTAGGTTTTTAGTAGATGACCTTTATCAGGTTGAGATAACTTACCTACTATTTTATTGTTTTCTGTTCACTTCCTCTACTTTTTGTTCTTCTGGTTCTTCCTTCCTTGCCTCTTAAAGAATTTTTTCATTTCATTTTTTTTCTATTGGCTTTTTAGCTATACTTTTTTTTTTCCACTTTTTTTTTTTTTTGGTGGTTTTTCCAGGGATTACATTATTCATTCTTAAATTTTCACAGTCTCTATAGAGTTAGCAGTACACTAAATATAGAAAACTTGTAACATATAGATCCATTTATCCCTTCTCCAATATACACAGCACTGTGTGTATACATTGTATGTATGTACACACATTTACATGTATTTCATTAACCCCTCAAGACAATGTTGTCATTTTTAGGTGTAAAGAGTCATACATATTATAATGAAACAAAGAAGAAAAAACAGACTTTTATATCTACCCACATATTTACTTACTGATGCTCTTTATTCCTCTCTGAGGACCCAAGTTTCCATCTGGTATCATACACCTTCAGCGTGTAGGAGTTCCTTTAGCATTTATTGTATTGCAAATCTGCTGGCAATGAATTCTTTTTTTTTTTTTTTTCCCTCTTTTAACTGAGAATGTCTGTTTTCCCTTTTTTCTGAAGGATGTGTTCATGGGATATAGAATTCTGGGTTGACTTTCTTTCAGCCTTTAGAGATATTGTTTCACTTTTATTTTTTTTATTTGGTAAATAAATAGTTCACTCTCTAGGGGCTTTATTTAGCTGATTTTTTGTATAAAGTCCAGAGTTTATCTTTTTTTAATTTTTCCCCCTGTGGAGGTTGCTTTCATAGGATTTACTCAACCATTACCAGAAGTGGAAGTGCCCCAACCTTATTTTTCTATTAAACTTTTTATTTTGAAAAGAGCTAGACCTATAGAAAGGTTGTAAAAATATTATAACAAACTCCCATGTGCCTTTAACCTTGATTCACAATATAATACGTATTATTCTTTTCTTTTCTGAGCCATTTGAAAGCAAGTTCAAGACATCACACTCCTTTGCCCATGAATACTTCAGTATGTGCTTCCTAAGAAGTAGGACATTCTCTCACACAGCCACAGTTCAATTATTAAATTCAGGAAATTTAATATTGATACATAATATTCAGTCAACATTCAATTTTTTATCCCAGTATTGTCCTTTATAGCATCTTTTCCCAAGATTTAATCTAGAATCATGCACTGTATTTAGTTACCATGTCTCTAAGCTCAAACATTTTCTCAGCCTTTTTTTTTTTTTTTTGCTTTTAAGACATTGGTATTTTGAAGAGTGTAGACCATGTGTTCTGTAGAACGACCAGTTTTGCCTGATGCATCACTGTCAGGAATACTCAGTGCACCATACCAGGAGGCAAGTGATGTCAGTTTGTCCCACTTTTTGTGATGCTAACTTAGATCACTTGGTTCAGGTTGTGTTTGCCAGGTGTCCGCACTATAAAGGCACCTTTTTTCCCTTTGTGATTAACAGAGAATTGGTGGGAAGATGTTTGTGACTGTTCACAACATCCTGTTCCCCAGCACACTTGCACCCAATGATAGCATCCATTGCTGATTCTTGCCTGAGTCAATTATTACTGTGATGTTTACTAAATGGTGAATTTCTAACTCTGTCATTCCTTAAACCTGTATTAGTTGGCATTCCACTACGAAGAGGAGCTTGCCCTCAGCCCCTTATTTATTATCAATTCATGAATTCTTTTAAATTCTTTATTTTGATGCTCAAACTGTCCTATATTTGACCAAAGGGAGCATCTTTCATCTAGTTCCTGTGTGCCATTGGCATGCACCCATAATTCTTTGGAATTTTCCTCACTTTCTGAAACAATAGGATGTTCCAGGGTCATTCTGCCCTTTGCCTGCCCAGCTCTGGAATCAGCCATTTCTTCAAGGACTACTGCTTCCTTTTAGTGATTTGGGGACTGTACTCCCAGCAGCACCATCTGTAGAGTCCAGGTGATAGAGGCTTTTCAGAGTTGAAAACAACTAAGAAGTCTGTGTTGTCCTCTGAGGGAAATATGTCCACAATTCTGTCCACTTGCTACATAGTTCTGTGGCTGGAACACCATAAGCACTTCCCCCTCTGCTAGCAGGCTGGATAGACCAAAGAACAGTCTGGAAGTCTTCCTGTTGATGTTTGAAGCACCATATGGATATTGTCACTGTGTGTTCTTTTTTTTTTGGCCCAGCCACACAGCTTGTGGGATCTTAGTTCCCTGACCAGGGAACCCTCGTACCCTCGACAGTGAAAGCGTGGAGTCCTAACCACTGGACCACCAGGGAATTCTCATGTCATCGTGTGTTCTTATAAAGGGCTGGGAATATTTATTTTAAAGCCATTCACTTTTTTCTTATTTATTTATTTATGGCTGCGTTGGGTCTTCGTTGCTGCGCGGGCTTTTCTCTAGTTGCGGCGAGCAGAGGCTACTCTTCGTTACAGTGCGCTGGCTTCTCATTGCGGTGGCTTCTCTTGTTGCGGAGCACGGGCTCTAGGCACACGGGCTTCAGTAGCTGTGGCTCGTGGGCTCTAGAGCGCAGGCTCAGTACTTGTGGCGCACGGGCTTTGCTGCTCCGCGGCATGTGGGATCTTCCTGGACTAGGGCTCGAACTCGTGTCCCCTGCATTGGCAGGCAGATTCTTAACCACTGCACCACAAGGGAAGCCCGACATTTTTAAAATGAGCTCAATTTGTTGACTTTCAGCCCTCATTTTGTCATCGCGTAACATTGTGTTAATTTCCTTCTCATAAGTTCTCTACAGTTAAGAATTCATTGAAGATGTTCTTTCTTATTTCTGTGGTGTGAACTATAAAGTGTCTTAGAATCCTGCAAAGTAGAAAAGAACCACAGTTTGGTTGACCTTTGTAATTTACCTAATGTAGTTCATTAGGCAAAAAAATGTAGAAAGGAGCCTATTCAAGGGGTGTGTTTTTTTGCATGTTAATATTTTATCATAAAAGGAGAGAATGTTATAGGGATAAAGAGGAATTGGAACCCAATCCTTATCTATAGGTTGTTCCTGAAATGCTCCTTCCAAAAAATAAATAACTCATGAAATATTTATTTCGGGAAGTTAGAATTTTAAGTTTTGGTCAATAGTGAACACAGTAAATCAAACTACACGTCTTATAAGTTGGGTATTTTGTTAGTTGATACACTTTTTTTTCAAGTAAATCATACATGTTTTAAACAAATAAAACATTTTGACTCTAAATAGTATTTTAAATAATATTAGGAAAGAAGTAACAAATAATCAACATGTTTCATTATTTTCATTATTCCATATTTTTCATTTTGTAAAATTTCTTCTAATTAAGCTTCACCATCACTAAGATGTCTTTAAACTGAAGCTTCATTAGCCTTCTCATCTCTTGCTTTTAAATGGTGGTGTTTATGTTCATGACTTAAGCTTCAGAATCCTTTAAAAATGACTTTATTCAAATTGTTTTCTAAAAAAGAGATTTTTGTGCTACTTGTTTTTCATACCATTCAGAACCACACTTGCCTGAATAAACATTTCAGATGGCCTTGGTATCATCTGGGCCCAAGCGACAGCAAATAACCAAGCAAAACTGTAGAAATTGTCCAATGTCTTTTCTGTGAATCAAGTCAACGAATTAGCTGAGGCTCCTACAGCTTTGCTTTTGTTGCTGAGACAGACTGTCCAATAATTCCACTGATATTCCAATCTGAGCAATAAGACAAATAGATCAATGGAAGAGAATAGAGAGCCCAGAAGTAGACACAGGCAAATATGGTCAGCTGATCTTTGACAAATGAGCAAAGGCAATTAAATGGTAAAAGAAAGAATAGTCTTTTCAACAAATGGGGCTGGAACAACAGGACATCCACATGCAAAAAAGAGAGAGATAGAGAGAGAATATAGACCCAGACCTTACACCCTTCACAAAAATTAATTCAAAATAGCCCATAGACCTAAATGTAAAATACAAAACTATAGAACTCATAGAAGATAACATAGGAGAAAACCTAAGTGACCTTATGTTGGGCGATAACTTTTTAGATGCAACACCAGAAGCGTGATCCACGCTTTTGAAAAGAAAAAAATGGTAGGTTGGACTTCATTAAAATTAAAACCTCTGCTCTGCCTATCTGAGCAATAGAGTCTGGATAATATTCATGGGTCTGAAAGATGTGAGCTTCCTTCTCCAGACTTAAGATCTGACGTTTTGAAGATGGCCACACAACATGGTTGATATTTTTATAACCGGGCAAGTTGACTTACTACAAATCACAAATTTACCCTTACCACTTGCTTTGCTGCTGTTTTCACCAGTCTTCTTGCCACCAACCAGCCATCAGGGATGGAAGGCGGCAACTGAGAGCGCTGGGCTTACTGTCAAGCCAAGAAGCTTCCAGAACTTGTGGGAGAGCTCCCACTCAGTCACTCACATAGTGACTGAACAGTTGGTAGGAATGCCTTCTGGGGAAGTTGGATTCTTGACCATGTATGTGAGGGTTTATTTCTGGGCTCTCTATCCTGTTACATTGGTCTATATGTCTGTCTTTATGCCAAGATCATATTGCTTTGGGGTTTTGTTTTTGTTTTTTACTGAGGTATAATTGACATATAACATTATTAGCTGCAGGTGTATAACATAATGATTCGATATTTGTATACACTATGACATGATCGCTACAATAAGTATCGTTAACATCCATCACCATACATAGTTACCTATTTTTTTTCTTGTGATGAAGACTTTTAAAGTCTAGTCTCTTAGCAACTTTCAAATATACAATACAGTATTATTAACTGTAGTCACTATGCTGTACATCAACAAAATGAAAATGCAACCTACCAAATGGGAAAAAACATTTGCAAATCATATATCTGAAAACCCCAAACAACCCAATTTAAAAATGGGCAGAGGATCTGAATATATATTTTTCCAAAGAACACATACAAATGGCCAACAGGTACATGGAAACATGTTCAGCATCACTAATCATCAGGGAAATACAAATCAAAACCACCGTGAGATATCACCTCACACCTGTTAGAACTGCTGTTGTAAAAAAGATAAAAAATAACAAGTGTTGGCAAGGATGTGGAGAAAAGAGAGCGCCCCGAGCACTGTTGGTGAGAATGTAACTTGGTGCAGTCACTGTGAAAAACAGTATGAAGGTCCCTCAAAATATTTAAAATAGAACTACCATATGATTCAGCGATTCCACATATGGGTATTTATCTGAAAGAAAGAGAAACACTAACTGGAAAAGATATCTATGCCCGCATGTTCGTTACAACATTATTTACAATAGTCAAGACATGGAAACAACCGAAGTGTCCATCGATGGACAAAGAAAATGTGAACTATGTGAACTATGATAGACATATACACATACATACACAATGGCATATTATTCAACCATAAAAAAAGAAGGAAATCCTGCCATTTTCAACAACATGGAGGGTATTATGCTAATTGAAAAATACCATATGATCTCACTTATATGTGGAATCTAAAACAAACAAAAAAAAAAAACAAATGAAAAAACGAGCTCATAGATACAGAGAACACATTAGTGGTTACCAGAGGCAGGGGGCTGGGGGATGGAGTGAAATGAGTGAAGATGGTCGAAAGGTACAAACTTCCAGTTATAAAATAAGTCCAGGGGGTGTAATGTACAGCATCGTGACTGTGGTTAATAACACTGTACTGTATATTTGAAAGTTGCTAAGAGAGTAGATCTTAAAAATTCTTTTTTTTTTTTCATGCGATACGCGGGCCTCTCACTGTTGTGGCCTCTCCCGTTGCGGAGCACAGGCTCCGGACGCGCAGGCTCAGCGGCCACGGCTCACGCGCTCAGCCACTCCGCGGCATGTGGGATCTTCCCGGACCGGGGCACGAACCCGCGTCCCCTGCATCGGCAGGGGGACTCTCAACCACTGCGCCACCAGGGAAGCCCTTAAAAATTCTTATCACAAGGAAAAGAAAATCTGTAACTATGTCTGGTGATGGGTGTTAACTAGACTTATCGTAGTGATTGTTTTGCAATATATACATACATTGAATCATTATTTTGTACACCTGAAATGAGTATGTTTTATGTCAATTATACCTTCATTGAAAAAACAGTATGTTGTTTAATTTTCATATATTTGTAAAATTTCCAGTTTCTCTTCTATTATTGATTTCTAGTTTCATTGTGGTCAGAAAAGATACTTTTAAATATTTCAATCTTTTAAAATTTATTGAGACTCATATAATGCTATTTTATAAATGACCAGAGTCTATTCTATTTGCTTTTTATGTGAGCACTTATTATTACAATATTATGGGAATTTAAATTTTAATAAAAGACATTTAATCAGTTCTAAAAAACGGACTTGTAAACTCTAGTCAGTTGTGTATAACATCCCTCTATGTGGTGCAGGGTCAAGTCCCATACTCAGATGATATTATAGTATACACATGTCTCATATTATTTTCTAAAGTACTGCTCTGTTTTTACAACAGATATCAAGAAGTGAAAGTGGCCATCCATTAGGGCATGGACTTCCAGGGAAAGTAAGTGATCAGGTATGGGAGTCAGACCCACCTGGGAATGGGCCTGAGTTTTCCTTTCTGCTGGTGTGATTCTGACAAGTTACATAATTTGCTGAGCTTGTATTTATCCACTTGCCAAATGCAGACAACAACACATACCTCATGGAGTACGTGTCCTAACTCAGGATTAGCTGAAATCAGATTAGCACAGGGAACTCTACTCAATACTCTGTAATGACATATACGGGAAAAGAATCTAAAAAAGAGTGGATATATGTATAACTGATTCACTTTGCTGTACACTTGAAACTAACACAGCATTGTAAATAAACTATAATCCATTAAAAAAAAAAAGGAAGATGAAGAGGACACTGGCTCTGAGACTGAGGAGAGCAAGTGAGGGAGGCAGAGAGCAGTGTCCTGGGATCCAAGTGAAGGAGGTGTTTCAGGAAGGAGTGAAATTAATGAGTCAACATCTCAGATTCAGCATCGCTCTGACCTCGGCAAGAGCTTTCCTGATGGGGTGATGGGAATGCAGCCCTGATTTCACTGAGCAGGGAGGAGAAGGAGCAGTGGCATCTCTGGACATCTGCAAATTAAAGCCCTGCAATATGATTTCTAAGTAACCTGTTTGTCCCTCAGTTGTCCTTGCTTTCTTGAGAATTTTGCTATGCATTTAAAATTACATTTATCCTGTATTTCTAGGTGTCTGCTGTATTGCCTGGCTCAAAGCACATACGTGAAGCTTCATCAACTCTCGTTTATGCGTTCATTCACTCACTCCTTTAACATGATTTACTGGGCAACTTCTATGTGCCAGGAACACTTAGGCACTGGAGATCCAGTGGCAAACCGGGCAGATTTTATCCCTGCTCTCAGACAGCCTGGTCCCTAGCCTGGTCCCTTTCCTCATTCTTTTCACATGCTCCATCAGCTCTGTAACATCCATCACCTATCAATATTATTTCTCCCACTTGCGTTTCTGGAGACCACGTCCTCAGTCCACTCGAGATCGGTTGCTTCCTAGGCCAGCGGCACCGCCCTGCAGGATCTCAGGTCTCCCTCTTTCCTGGTGTACTTTTTCATTTTGCTAGAATATATCCTCCAATAGATTCCTGAGAAGGCGAGTAAGGGAATGAAACATTTACCTCTTTGCATATTTGAATACATCATTTCACATTTAACAGGTAATTTGAATGAGTATAGAATTCTACATAGAATATCCTTTTCACTCAGAATTGTTTTCGAGGTCTCGGTATTACTTTAGGAACATTTAAATCATTCAGGTCCTTGATTCTTTTGTATGTGACCTGCTTTTTCTCTGTTTTTTTTTTTTTTTTTTAAATCATTTATCTTTGGAATTCTGAAATGTCATGATGACATTCCTGGGTGCAGGTAATTTTTTGTTTTTCGTGCTAGGTCTTTTCAATCTGGAGACTAAAATCTCTCAATTCTAGTAAGTTTTCTTATATTCTCTCTTCGATAACCACCTTCCTTCAGCTTTCCTCTCTATTTTCTTTCTCTAGACCTCCAACTAATCAAATTTTGGCTTTTAGATTGGCCTTCTAAATTTCTTATCATTTCCTCCCATTTTCCATTTCTCACTCTTTTTTGTGTGTGTTTTACTTTCAGGAAGATTTCCTTGACTTTTATCTTCTAATTCTCTTGAAACTTTTATTTCAGTTGACAGTTTTTATTTTAGAGAATCCTATCTCATTCTTTATTTCTTTTTTTTATGACATCCTTATCTTGCTTTTTGGATACAATATCATCTCATATCCAAGAATATTAATGAAAGTGAGTTTGATTTTCTGCATTTTTTCCCCCTTTGTTTCCTTTTTCTGTTGTTTGTTGTTTTATTCTCTCATTTATGTTAATGTGAAGAACTGAATATCTGATTGAATGCAAATATCTGTTAAGTCTGAGGGTCAGGAACGTGGATTTTTATTAATTTGTCTATACGTTTCTGTGTTTAAATGATCTCATATATATATTCTAGGTAGATTGGAAACTTTATGTATATTCATCTATCTTGATGACTGGAGACCTTCAACATAGAGTAATCTGCAATGAGACTAACTTGTAGTTGGTGAATCTCCAGTATTTGTGAGTCTTTTCTTTTGGGACAGGTTTTCCAGAGAGGACATTCCAAATCTTTGGCCTGGCTGCCAAAATTCTGGGAAAGGGAGGGGAGAAGGAAGGAAGGAATCTGAGGAGCTCATCGTTCAAGATGCAGATATTGGGATTTCCCTGGTGGCACAGTGGTTAAGAATCCGCCTGCCAATGCAGGGGACACAGGTTCGAGCCCTGGTCTGGGAAGATCCCACATGCCACGGAGCAACTAAGCCCGTGCGCCACAACTACTGAGCCTGCGTTCTAGAGCCCGCGAGCCACAACTACTGAGCCCATGAGCCACGACTACTAAAGCCCCTTCGTGCCTCAAGCCCGTGCTCCGCAACAAGAGAAACCACTGCAGTGAGAAGCCCGCGCACCTCAATGAAGAACAGCTCCCGCTCACCGCAACTAGAGAAAGCACACATGCAGCAATAAAGACCCAATGCAGCCAATAAATAAATAAATAAACTAAAAACCCAATGCAGATATTCACTGAACTCCTGGTGTTCGACCCTCTGACTCACCTCCACCTTTCCCCATGCCCTGTGTCCTCATCTGGAGGTTCTGTCATTCCATTTCTGCAAATAATAAGCCTCCAGCAAGAGTGGCAGCAACTCCTGGAAGCAAGAGGTGGGCGGGGACACCTGGGGATCCCATTATTTCTTACACAGACTTTCTACTCATCCCCATTTTTAACCCATCACCACATGTTTATCATCTCCATGGTCCCTGGTACCGCTAAACTCTGGAACTCGTGGGATTCAGGGTGAATCTGCTCACTTTTTATTGGCATCCACCTTTGAAAACACTTAGGTTGTAACTTTTGCTCTAGAATAGTTAGCTCTGTTTTCTATCTCCCACTTTTTAAAGACCTAGGTCAATATTTGCATAAATAAATTTTTTTATTCTTACAGATGTTTCTTGCCTTTTTTTATTTGGTTTTTGTAGGATTGATTATACTTTGTAAATTCCTTTACTCCCATCTTATTGGAGGTTGGGAGAGAGAATTTAATTTTGTGTGGCTGTGTTTACCGTAAATTCTTGATGATGGATCTCAGACTGATGGGCTCTGGAGAAGTTTCCGGTGCACAATGAAGAAACGCAGTTCCCAGGAATGGTCACAAGGTGGCTCAATGGCTCTATTTAATTTATAATTTCTTCATAGCCATCCCTGCCAACTCGCAAGAGTTAAGAGTACTTTTGAGTCTTGGTTAATCCGGCAGAGGGGAGCCACAGAATCCGAGAATATTTACATTGGACTGAGTCTCCGAGGGCTTCCTAGCCCACCTCCTCCAAGGCAACGGAGATCCACGGAGTCATCCAGCTTATCCTGTGTCTGGAGGTAGTCGCAGAAAAAGGTTGGGCTTGAATTTTAAGGTTCTTTTATGGTTATATTTGAAGTTGCCTTTAAATTGGAATACAAATGTGAATGCATGAAAGTCGGGGTGGGAACAAGGAGGCCAGAGAAAGATGGAGAAGGCTGTCACTGGTTCACTGATCACACATCCTGAGCTCCTGCCGCTTGGATGGCAGTGCGCTAAGTACTGTGAAGACACAAAGGAGATGAGACAGGGTCCCTGCCCACCAGAGCTTACAGTCTGGTAAGGAGATGAGCCAACATAAGACAATTAACCACAACCAAGGAAGTCTGCAATACATGCCCAGTGGAAATGTAGCTCAAAAGTGCTACAGAATGGATGGAGAAGGGCAAGGTCAATTCCCTGCTCAGGAGTAGGGAATATCCTTGCTGGTGGGACTTGGGCTGGCCTTGGAAGAACAGTGTAGATCAGCCCTTCTCAAATTGGAATGTGCATAACAAGCAGCACCTAGGGCTCTTGTTTCAAGATATGATTCTAATTCAGTACAGCCATAGTGTGTGTGTGTGTGTGTGTGTGTGTGTGTGTGTGTGCGCGCGCGCGCGCCTGGCATTGAGATTTTGCATTTCTAACAAGCTCCCAGGTGATTCCAATGTGGCTGACCTAAAGACCACACTTTGAGTAGCAAGAGTGTAGGCACTGGTTCATGAACTTGGCCGCACATGGCAATCACACAGAAAGTCAAACAAGAAAACCACTAACAGTCTCACCCTAGAGATCCTGTGTTACTTGGCCTGGGGTGCAACCTTAACATTGGTATTTTTAAAAGCACTTCCCAGATATTCTAACAGGCAGTAAAGTTTGAGCATCACTGACACCAGGGGCATTTATCATTCATTTTGTCCGCCCAGCACCTGAATCCCCGACCCTTAGAGTCAGAGCCCACCCCCACTTTTGAAGCTGAAAACAAGAGATACTCCCTTTCCCTCACTTGCCTGGAATTTGGGCTCCACCAACCAACCCAGACTTTGCAGCGAAAGCTACTGAAAACAAAGAAACAGAGGCTGAACTATATAGACTTAGCAAAGATTTTGCATTGGTGGCAGCTATATTGTTTCAGTGACAATTCTTTTTTTTTTTTTAATATTTATTTGGCTGCAAGGGATCTTTTAGTTGCGGTATGCAGGCTTTTAGTTGGGGCATGCGGGATCTAGTTCCCTGACCAGGGGTCAAACCCATGCCCCCTGCATTGGGAGCGCGGAGTCTTAACCACGGGAACACCAGGGAAGTCCCTATTTCAGTGACAATTCTTGGGGCCTGATGCTCAGCAGCAGGGGCTGTAGCACCTTAGCAGACCAATCCTGCTAAGCTTGATTTTGAGCATTGGTCTCGGCTGCAAAGCCTCTCAGACTGGTTCTATAGTCCTGAAAATTGTGATATCATTTAAACACATACACACGCGGCACCCTTTATGGTTAATATAATACAAACTTTAAAACCCACATAGGGCAAATGTGTAGATTAATGTATTGCTATAAAGCAAACACCCTTGTAAACAACATCCATGTCATGATAGGATTTTGCTATCCCCCAAACCCTTCATGTCCCCCTACAATGTATAACTCCTCCATCCCTAAGAATACCCCTCCCTGACTTTTTTTTTTTTTTTTTTTTTTTTTGTGGTTCGCGGGCCTCTCACTGTTGTGGCCTCTCCCGCTGCAGACCACAGGCTCCGGACACGCAGGCCCAGCGGCCATGGCTCACGGGCCCAGCCGCTCTGCGGCATGTGGGATCTTCCCGGACCGGGGCACGAAGCCGCGTCCCCTGCATCGGCAGGCGGACTCTCAACCACTGCGCCACCTGGGAAACCCCTTAATATTCTTTATATTATTTCTGTACTTCCCTAAACACATTAAGGTTTAGTTTTGCCTGTTGCTTTTTTTTCCTTTCCATCTTTTGTTAATTTACAATCTCTCTCTCCATTGGAACTTAATTGTTGAAGAGACTGGATCAGTTATCCTGTAAAATTTACCAGTCTGGATTTTGTTGACTGATGTAGTTTAATATATTCCTCTGTCCTTAGATTTCCTGTAAAATTGGTAGTTGGATCTAGGTAAGTTTGACCTGAGGTTTGATCTTTTTTTTTTTTTTTCTGGCATGGCCTCAGCATAGAAAGTATTGTGTTCTTTGTCAGAAGATAAAATGTCTGGATTTCTCTGAACTTGCACTGGAGACATTTCCACTTTGTACTTCAATGACAATTAATGTTAGAAGTTCCTGAATTTTTTGCTACAGACTTTTTCCTAAGCAACTGTTATTCTCCCTTTGACTAGATGGAACAGGAACACACCACCTCTTTTTATCTTGGTGCTGGAAGTTTCAGACCTAAATTCGATGTCCCAGCAAAACATTCTGACTTGGAGCACTCACATCCCCTACATGACTTGATCTTCGGGAGTCACACTGATCTCAAATCCACCTAGGAAGTTGGCATGAACTTATACCCAGATGCCTTTGCTCCCCGCCCCTGTATTTTGACTTATTTCACTACTATTATTCACTGCTGTGGCCATTATTAAGTAGCAAAAGTCCCCCTCAAAGTACATAGCCTCAGACAGCCAATTAAGAGAATCGTGAAAAGCAACTTCATCATCATTTACTTCTAGCCACGAGATGGTGCGAAGTAGGAGGAAACAAAATTAACAAGATGGTAAGGGGTAATATAGGTTTCAAGAAAAAAAGTAGTAAACTGTGCTAAGTACTTTTCAAGGGCATTGTTCTTTGTTCGAGGTACCAAGGTTAGGCTAAACGGCTACGTTAACTCGATAAGCTAAGGTTACACTCCAGCGTTCTATCTTTCTGTTGGCTCTGGCGCGTTTGTTTTATTGCCCCCATTATAATCAGTATAACCAAACCTTAGGACCTTATCCTGAGAAACTGTGATATGGAGAAGGTGAAAATAGACTGAGCACTGGCTTGGTTTCGAAATCCAACTCCAGCACCAACTGGCAGTGCAACCTGAAGCACATTACTTCACCACGAGACAGTTTACTTCGTACAAATGGTACTACTTCACCAGGCCGTTGACGACATAACCCAAAGAACAGTGCCACAAGTACCTAATCCACTTCCTAGTAGGCAAGAGACAGTCTTTCTCTTTCACATACTCCCCTGTATATTAAGCCTGCCCTCTGCCATCATTTTAGTCTGGTCTTATTCAAATCGCAATAATTCAGCAACCTTCTGTCTGATCTCTAGAACGCTTGTGTCTCCTCTTCCAACCCACCTAGACTCGCCTTCCTCAAACACACTGCTCTCACCACTCTGCAGGGCTCACCAGGACTCCAATTGCCTATCACATTGTCCAGTTGGACTTATAGTCTGCCACACAAGCAAAGCTTGTTTCTAATGTGCTCGTGGTCTCTTCTTAACCTCCCCTTAGCCCTAGCCATTCAATCGACATACCTGAGGACCAATTCATGTCCCTCCCTCCTCTCTCAAACACCACCCCAACTACTCTCACCAACTGAACCTGCTCTTCTATTAACACAGCACTTAAATCTGGATCACAACTATTTGGCTCTTGTATATGTTCACCTGATCACTAATTCCTTTTGCTTTCTAAACTAGGTCATAAACGTAAGGGCAGAGGCCATGGTCTGTTTTCCTATACCAATCTTAAAGGCAGAAATCATAGGCCCCACCCGAGACACAAAATTCCGTGTTGATGGGAGTGAACGGGGAAGCATTAACATCATTCTAGGTGATCCTTATAAAAACTGCACTATGAGAAAACCTCTATATATCCTTCCAGCAGAGATAATCTTGTCAACAAGTATTTATCTTTATTTATTGACTAATAAGGCCTTAATACAGGATCAAACATTTCTTTCATCAATACTACATATAAAAAAAGCCAAAGTTGTTTTTTATGGTTCACAAAAAAGGTAGGAAACACTTTACATTTTTCAGATAAGAGGACAGTCACTGCTAAAACAAGGGTTCATCCTCCAGCATGGCAGCCTTACCTTGGTGCCCCTGGGTAATCAGCTGACTTCAGTTGGAGTTGGCCTCTGGCACATTCTAGCAAGTGTTAGCTGGGGAGTGACTACGGTTGTGCACTTGATGCCAGGATGATTCTGCTTTTAAAATGCAGTGTCTTCCAATGATAGCCCTTGAAATTGCCTTCCCAGCATTCCCTAGTTGAAAAAGTTATTCTCCTTCTATTTCTAGTCCTCTAATATCCAGTTTGCTATTCTGCACTATTTTCAGAAGGAATCCTCCATCTTAAACTCCATAAATAAATGAAAACCAAGCCACGCAGTTGGAAATCAAGTTTTGTTTTTATATGAACAGAAGTAGACCATCTAGAAATATTTCAGTTTATTTAAATTGTTAAGTAGAATATGAAACCGAATTTGTAGCTAGTACCAGAGAATGGACTTAACTGTTTGGTGTTGAATGAGAACGGCTTCTACACAGGATCCCAAGAGACTTACAGAAAAGGGGGCAAAGCCCTATTATTAAGCAAATAAAACTCATGTTTCAAACAGGTTATACAAAAATTGATTTATACTCCATTTCCCTTTTTTTGATATTTAGAAAGTGCAGATTTAACAAAAGGTAGCCATATCCTTTCTATGTACAATGCCAATTATAAGTATGCAAACAAAACTGTCAGTCTGTTACCCAAAAATCCCAGTGTTTAGCTCTCAAACCTTAAGTCACTGAACTGAGTAAGGATTAAAAGAGGGTTAAAAATAAAAAAAGCTACTGCCACATTCCAGATAAAGGAAAGCAACAAACACATTAAAATTAATCTAACAACAGTAGGTTTAACCTAAAACTTTTTGAGAAGCTTAACATCATGTCATTATTATTTTTAATGGAAAATTAAGGATTATTTGGCAATGCTGCTTTTACTAGTAGTAAACAATGATAAAGTGAGGCAAAAAACCTAACAACAACCACCAGTGAGGCATATAAAATCACTTTTAGGGCACTATCTGAAAATTCATGGATGTTCATAGCAGATACGTCCCTATGTTGTTTATGTGAGCCAAGAGGTCATTAAAATGCTACCCACGACACAAAAAGACTTTTCAATGGAAGCTGCTGTCCTAAACTCAGCCTCTGCGAGAAATGAATCATGCTATTCACAATTATTTCAACAAAGGTATCATCTTAGGATGCTAGCAGCATAGCAAACTTAACTTGCCCTATCCTAATGATAAGCAATGAAGCAAAATTAGAAAAATGAAGTGAAAAAATGACAGGGTGAGAGAGAGCTACAGTATCTTATCTTCACATGAAAAGCCTTTGTTGTCCTTTTTCCAAATCCATGGTAATACAAGTTTTCCAAAGGGATGTGAAGATAGGACTTAAAATTAATAATATTCTAAAGTACTTCTAAATCTTAAGGTAAAGACAACTTAACACTGAAAGAATGTTCTTCGAAGGCCAAATCTCAATATATTTGGCAAACATGTTAATAAATTTCACTCCTCCTTCCCACCTTTTTGAAACAACCTTGACTGGGCTACCAAACTGCTAGAGGAGTTGCCAAAATGGAGACTATTCAAATTTAGGTTAAGAGATTTATTCTAGGAAAGTGAATAGGCTATACACCTAATTAGAAAGACAAACCACAACACCCTCCAAACACTAGTGCATGCAATTAACTCTTCCATTTCATAAACTCAGTGGAGAGACAGGAAGGGAACAAAGAGGGAAAGAGAAGAGGAACATGAAGTCGAACAGCAAATGAAGGAATCTGGGACAGAAGCTTTAGGGGAGAGAGAAAATGAGGGGAGGACACAGTTAACTGACATTTGATAACAGGCAGTTAGAATTTATCTTTCAGTTTACTTAGCAAGTTAAATCAGTGCTTTATGTTAAACTCGACAAACCTGCTAGTTTACCCCTTTCATTTTTAAATAAATCATACCACAGGGTGGTGGGGGAGAAGCAAATAAAGCAGCATGCAGGAAGAAACACAAGGAAAAAGTGGCCAAGGAAAAGAACCGGTGGCAGGAATAGTTTTAATTATAAAGGCCACTTAAAATGAGACTCCACAAACCAAAGCTATCATTTCTGCATTATCCTTTGTCCTCAATTAACTACTTTGAAAATTACAGCCAAGCAGACCACAAACATTATAATGCTTTATGTTTTGATGATATGTCTCCTGCACATGCTTCCACCAAAACAAAAAAAGGAAAAACCAAAGAAGTTCCTTTCCACGTAAGGCACAGGACAAAATCAACCCCATTTACATACACAAGGCGAAAATGAGTGTTTTCCTGGCTTCTGTTTCTTTTGCTATCACATGTCTATAGATTATAGGGACTCAAGCACATTATCCATGACAGAAAATTCCACTGTTGTACAAAATAAAATTGTTAATTCTAACTTTTATTCTTATACAATTTGCAGAATAGAGTTGAAATGATTGCTATAGGTTTTAATGTTGATAAGAACTGGACTATAATACAACTGAAATGCAGTGGTGAGCTGAGCAAGTACATTTAAAAATGAACTCACAGACATGATTTTTCTATACATTTTTTTGTTTGAAGAAAATTATAAAGTCAGCAAGCAGTCACAGATGAAAGAACAAATAAAACAGGTGGACTAGGAGTTAAAAGATGAGGAACAAAAATATCTGTTGAAGAGTTAAAAATGGACAGAGTGGTTTATTTTGCAGCAGGAAGAGGAAACAGGGTGGTGGATGGCAACTGATGGAACAGGAGAGCGTTCAGCAACATTTGCTCTTCCAGCCTGTCACGCCTCCTCCACTGCTGATATCTACGTTTTCACTGTTGGGCTCTTTTACAGGGGTCTGGAACAAACACACAAGGAAAGCAACCCGTGAAAAAACACTGCCATGGATAAATCAAGATTTAACAGCAATATTCTCACAAATGTTAATTTATGTAACAGTGCAATTACAGTCACATGAGATAGGTTTTCTCTCCCATGCAAAGTAAAGAAATGGAAGTTTTGTTTTTGATCTTCATTTTGCCTTTTTCTTCCAAGTTGTGAAATGTCTTGAGGCCTCCTGGCTTTCCTTTGTAGAACTTCTGAAATCTTCTCTGCCCTAACTCTTGTGAAGAGAGGTATATTATCTCCTGGCCTGACCCCTGAGTATTTAGTACTTAAAAAGCATCATCAAGCATATGTATAAAACCAATGTTGGATCATGTCTAACTTCAGAGAAGTGAAACAGCCCTTTTCTGTTTAGTTTTACTTGCCTTTTGAGATTGGAGCTTGTATTTCCATAGCATTGCTTTAAAAAGGCAATTTTAACCATGATACATTAAGTGGAGGGAATAGGGTGGGGCAGAATGCAAAGTTGTATAATTCATGTTAAAAATGGATACAGAAAAAAATCAAAATGAGAGACACCAAAATGTTAATAGTAGTAACCCCTTAGGTGGTGGGTTTATGAATTATTTTATTTTCCTCTTTGTATAATCCTGTATTACCCCAACATCCTAAATATTACTTGTATAATCAGAAGAATATACTATTTTAAGTGGATAGCCTATACTATATGTATGAAAGCAGAATTCATTTTAGGGATAGCATACCTACAGCAAAGTATACAAATCTTAACTGTGCTTGATGGATTTTTAATATATGCTGTGAAACCACCAGATCAAAATATAGAACATATATAATATGCCCCCAGAAGGCTCCCTTGTGTCCCTTTCCAGTCAGTACTACCCTCCTAAAGGTAACCAATACTCTGATTTCTACCACCATAGATTAGTTTTTTCTGTTTTTGACCTTCATATACATGGAACCATATTTCATGTATTCTTTTGTATCTGATTTCTTTTTCCTTTTACTCAGTGTCAGCCTATGCAATTTATCCTGTGTGATTTATCCATGCTGTTGTGTAACAGTGTTCATCATGAATGGAATTTTAAAAGCTAGGATATAAGTGGGAACTTATTTTCTCATGGAAACAATATAAAGTTAAGGTAGTTCAAGGGGAAAGAACTAAAATAATTTCTAAAACTCACATAGCCCAAGAGAGGCCTGCTGAATTCATACAGAGGTGAAATTTCTACTTGCACTTTGAGCTAACCCACCTAATCTCACTGCCTTATGGAATTCTTCTTTTCACTGTATGTTAAAGATGCAAGTTTTGCATTAAAAAGGTCTTTGTGAAAAATGCACAGAAGAGAAAGAGGCAGCTCAGCACCTGGCCACAGAAAAAAAAGTTGCATAGGAAGTACTCTTTCTCTGGGACTCCTGGGTGTGGGTCAGTTAAAGATATATGGGTGCTTATAGCCAGGGAGGTCACTACATTTATTCAGTTAGCATATCACTCACAGTCTGTCCTTGCACAATTTAACTTAGACCCTTGAAACAGACTCTCAAAAAAAGGGCCAATAACTAAATAGCAAAAGCGGGCAAAAGAATAAACAAAAAAGTTTACAGAAAAGGAAACACAAAAGTGCTTCGTAAACATATCTTTAAAAATGCTCATATTATTCATAAGAGAGCTGCAAATTATATCTGTGTTTTTCACCTGTCAGGTTGGAAAACATCTGAAAGTCTTATAATTCACTATGTTGGTCAAGAGTTTGAGTAAACAGACATTCTCATATATTGCTGGCAGGAGTATAAAAGGGTACAGCCCTCAGGCAGAAGGTGGCAAGCATGTATCAGAATTATAAATGTACTATATGCTCTTTGGCTACTTCTGGGAATCTGTCCTTCAAATATACTTGCACATGTGTAAAATAATATAAAGATTATTCACTACAACACAATTTATGAGATCATAAGGCTGAAAATCACCTAAATGTCCCTCACTGGGAAACCTGTTTAATTATAATAGACTACTCAAAGGAGTAGCACTCAGTTATTTTAAAAATGGAACTATTTTACTTATATTAAGTGCCAAACAGTGCAGAGCATGTTGCCTTACGTGTTTTTTTTTCTTTAAAAAAAAAAAAGGGGGGGCTTCCCTGGTGGCACAGTGGTTGAGAGTCCGCCTGCCGATGCAGGGGACACGGGTTCATGCCCCGGTCCGGGAAGATCCCACATGGCGCGGAGCGGCTGGGCCCGTGAGCCATGGCCGCTGAGCCTGCGCGTCCGGAGCCTGTGCTCCGCAATGGGAGAGGCCACAACAGTGAGAGGTCCGCGTACCGCAAAAAAAAAAAAAAAGGGGGGGGGGGAAGGATGGGAATAAAATGTATATATATTCATATTTACTCATATATTAGTAACTAAGAAATTAATTATTGGTTGCCCATGGGGGAGGGATGAGGAGTTGGGGGAATATAGTGAGAAACTTCTCTGTATGTTTACTCTTTTTATTTTAAATGTCTGAATCATGGGAATGAATTATCTATTCAAATAATTAAGTTTTAAATGTTTTAAATTGCTTTCATTCTAAAGTTCTTTTTTCTTTTATCAACTCAGGAGAAAAAGCACTGCACAGAAGGTTGCTAGTCAGGAATCACTACTGTATTTTACATCTTTTAAAGCAAGTTTACATTTGATGTTTTAACTCATAACTTTATCACACTGAAAAGTGCATGTATGTGTATGGGGAAAAAACGCTGCCTCACAATTGGGCCTGCCTACCTGGGGAAGACTCTAGACTGAGATCTTTCTTTATTGGTGCATCCATACCTTTTAACCTTTAATATGATAAGGAAGATCTACCTCACTGACACACAAATTATATGCCTATATAGCACTATTTTTTTGAAATGCAAAGATTTGGAAGCAGATCAAGGGATATAATACAGAAAGAAGTCAGAAACAATGGAGAAGACCAAATTTCCAGAAAGAGAAAAAACACAGAGAACACGGGTATTTCAGTAAGTTTTGTGATAATTCCTATAAGTACTGAAATAATTTTTCACTGTAACCCACCAATCTCAGAAATACAAAGTATTATACTTTCCACCAATTAAAGTATTTTTCTATCTGTTATTCCCTTCATTTAATTAAAAATACAAATGTTTTTTCGTAGTCTCCCTAGTATTTTTCTGTTCTACTTTAATTTTTGTTTCTTACAGGAATCTTTTAAAATAAAAATATATTTCCTCAAGGAATTCTAATGGGTTTTTACCTATATCCAGTTGTGTAAAAATATTTTTTAAATTGTTTTTATAACTTTAAAAAGAAGCAAGTTAAAATTTCAAAACAAAACTGTACATGAAGTAAAAGTGATTCTGTCCTGTATCCCCTTCCCCTTCCCACCATCACGCTAGAGTACTCACTAGATAGAGTCTGGTATATATCCTTCCAGATCCTTATTTGCTAAGCATAACCAAATGTGTGTGTGTATATGTGTACATGTGTTTTGGGTATCACATATAATTTTTAAAAGATCATTTACCACACATGTTATATCCTAACTTGCTTTTTATTACTCAATATGTCAATACATTATAGATATCAGACATGATATGCAGGATGTCAGCAGATGTGAACAGGCACAACTTTTGTAGTTACTCTAAACAGCAATAAGTGATAACTGTTTTTTCTAGTTTGAACACTATAGTAAACAGATAGCTCTCCCCTCAAAAAAATTAAGTTGCTTGGTTCCTCAGAAATTTCATTAGATTTACACTCGATAATACCATCTCTGTTACAGCTTAGATTTATATGTGTGTGTGTGTATGAAATTTGAGGGGCTTTTTGGGGGCGGGGAAATACTGATATCTCAAGTATAAAAATAGGTTACCAGAAGCAATTAAATTTTCTCCTATACAATGCTTGCTCCTCCCTCAGGATTGTGTCAGATTTTCTCTATTTTACTTGCATTTTAAATACACCATAAGATTGAATAGCGAATTCAGGACTCATAACCTTAATTCATAACTGTGTATTTTATCTAGTCATTTGAGGGGAAAATATGAAAATCAGATTTCCCAATTTTGCTACAAGTTACTTGTACTGGCAAATTTTGGGATTCACGAATTAAACCCAGAAAGTAACCTCGAGGTAAAATTCCCCGAGATCAATTTTCTTTTTTTTTTTTTTTTTTTTTTTTTTTTTTTTTTTTTTTTTACCTTACAAGTTGAAATGATTGGGTAAATGAAATTTGGGGGCAGACTTACTCTATTTATTCAGTATATAGTATATACATGCCCCTCACTGGCACATCTGAGAAATGACTATATAGAAGAATAGTGCTTTTGTAGCAATAACTACATCATAGATTCACCTCTTATCTTAAATTTTTTATCTATGGGAATGCAAAGGATATATAAGAGAAATGAAACAGAAGAGCCATAACACCATGGACCAGACAAAAAGTTGGAAAAAGGAGTATGAAATTAGGCTAGAGACTGAGTACTGGAGCTCAGAGTGTCAACTGTTACCACTGACTAGATCCTAGAGATTTCTAGATGGTTGCCTGTTCCTTCCAGTTCCTTTCTTTACTTTGGAGGATTATATATTGGTGATGGGTAAACGTTTAGAAACGATACCACCCAAACCCAATTTCTGTATGTAAATCTAGTACTTTAGAAAACATGAAATGTTCAAATGTGACACCAGGCACCTTAGCAGTAAAAAAAAAAAGAAAAAAGAAAAAGAAAAAAGAAATTTACCTTTCGAAGGATATCTTCAGCTAATGTGAGGAACGCCTTTTCGATGTTTATATTTGCTTTTGCACTAGTCTCAAAAAATCTAATACCATGCTCTCTTGCAATCTAAAATAGAAGCAAAATATCATCATAAAATTATCAAGTATAGGTTACCAATTGATGACTTTAGCATCCTAAAGGAAACAGTAATATTATTCTAAAGGTAGTAATCTCAACTAGGTTATCTAAAATGAACAGATTATTTCAATGGGTCAAGACTCAAATGGTCAAGCTCCTTAGAAAACAAACAAAAATTCACTCAAATGATAAGCTATCATTTCCTATAGCATTTTTAAAAGGATGCAAATAGCTCAAGTGCACTCCACTACCACTAACATAAGAACAATCAAATGCAACACCATCTTCACAAAGAAAGGGCAGCATATTAGTCTCATTCAGAGCTTTTTACCTGTTCTCCTTTTCCTTTAGGTACAACTCTTTTATCATCCATATCACACTTGTTTCCTAGTAACATTCTTTCCACATCTTCATTGGCATGCTAAAATGAAATAAAAATTTAATTTACACACTACCATGAATTATGGCTTAATAAAAATGACTTTATAGGAGGCTGTCTAGTTTCTAGAAACATTCTCAACAAGAGAGGACATACGCAAAAGATCTGAAACTGTAATTTCTTACACATAGTCTACATCCAAGCTGGATCACGATTTTAGATAATGTGTATTACCCTATAAGAAACCTTAGTTTAAAATTCTATAGAGCCCTTAGTCTCAAAAAGTCACATTGCTAGGGGAGTCCATGCACAAAAATCAGTTAAAAACAAATGTTGCTCCACTGAAATCCTAATGAAATCTTTTGCACAAATAGGAAAATCCATCTCTAAAATTCATGTGGAATATCAAGGGACCCTGAATAGCCAAAACAATCTTGAAAAGAAGTACAAAGTTGGAAGATTCACACTTACTTCCTGATTTCAAAACTTACTACAAAGCTACAGTAATCAAAACAGTGTGCTCCTGGCATAAGGACAGACATGGACAAAAAGAACAGAATAGAGATACCCGAAATAAACTCTTGTGTACACCATCAAATGATTTTCAACAAGAGTGCCAAGACCATCCAATGGGGGAAAGGACAGTCTTCTCAACAAGTGGTGTTGGGAATACCAGATATCAACATGCAAAAGAATGAAGTTGGACCTTTAACTTACAACACCATACTCAAAATTGGATCAAAGACCTAAATAGAAGACCTAAATCTATTAAACTCTTAGAAAAAAACATAGGGAAAAAGTTTTATCACCTTGGAATTGATTTCTCAGATATGACACCAAAAGCATAAGCAACAAAAAAGAAAAAACAGATAAATTGTACGTCATCAAAATTAAAAACTTCTATGTGTCAAAGATCACTATCAGCAGAATGAAAAAGCAACCCATGGGATGGGGAAAATATCTCAAATTGTCTATCTTTGGCCCAATGCACCTTTCCCTGAAATATCCCTGCAGCAACACAATTATGTTCTCTGGACACCAAAAGTAATTTACGAGACTTGGTTTGTCTTAAATTTGAATCCATCATATTATTTCCACCAGCCCCATCCTCATCTGGATACCTTCTACTCATCTTTTCAGGTCTCAGCTTAAACGTCACTGCCTATTTCAAGACTGTTTGGCTATTCTGGGTACCCTGAATTTCCATATGAATTTTAGAATCAGCCTGTCAACTCCCGCCGCTATCCGAAAGAAGCAGCTGGGATTTTGATAGGGATTTCACTAAATCCTCAGAACACTTTGGGCAGTACTGTCATTTTAACAATATGGAATCTTCCAATTCATGGACATAGGATGTCTTTCCAATTATTTAGATATTCTTTAGTTTCTTTTAACAACATTTTATGGTTTTCAAAGCCTTGTGCTTCTTTGGTTAAATTTTTCTTATTTTTTTCTTTTTGATGCTACTATAAATAAAATTATATTCTTAATTTCATTTTTTGATTATCTGCTGCTAATGTATATAATACAACTGATTTTTGTATACTAATCTTGCTTCCTACAACCGTACTGAACTTGTTTATTAGTTCTAATAGTTTTATTTTTTGGTGGAAGTGTGTGGATTCCTTAGGATTTTCTATATACAAGATCATACCATTTACAAATATAGTTTTACTTTCCAATCTGGGTGCTCTTTTTTTTCTTTGCCTAAATGCCCTGGCTAGAACCTCTAGTACAATGTTAAACAGTAGTGGCCAGAGCAGGCATCCTAATCATGTCCTTGACTGTAGGGGAAAGGATGATGTTGTCTGTGGGATTTTCACAGATGTCTTTTAGATTTTGCCAAATGGGTTTTTTTGCGTGTGTCTGTTGACAAGATCATATGGTTTTCATCTTTTATTAATATGGTGAATTACATTATTTCATATGTTGCATTCCTAGGTAAATTTCTCTTGACCATGATATATATAATCTTTTCTTAAATGTTGCTGGATCAATTCAGCTGTTAAAGTTTAAATTTCTACAACACATTAAAAATTAGACAAAGTCTATCTCTTATATATCAGAAAAACAGACTTTTTTTTTTAATGGCTGGGTTTTACGTATGTTAGTTCTCATGCTGGGAAACTTAAGCCATCCAGCCTACCAAGTTAAATGTATGACCCTGTGGTATAATAAAAAACATATTTTTGGTCTTTGTTCCTATTCCTGGCACAGTGCTCCTAATTTGCTGAGTGATAGGAGTGTCTTTTGTTATTCATAACAAGCCTCTTTCTGTTTACCTAAATTTATGCTAATAGAGGACTCTCAGCAGGGCCTCTACAGAGTTTCACAATGGAGGCTGGTCACCAGAGGAACCAAACACTGAGGGTTCAGACTTTTAACCCCCACCCGCCACGAGGTGAAGGGGGCTAGAGATTAGGGTCAATCACCAGAGGTCAGTGATTTAACTATCATGACTACGTAACGAGGCCCCCATTAAAACCTGGAAACAATGAAGTTAGGGTATCTTCTGTGTTGGTGAACACATCAAGGTGCCAAGAGGGTTACATGTCCAGAGACAGCCTAGAAGCTCTGCATTCTCCAACCTCCATACACTGTCTATGCATTTCTTCCATTTAGCAGTTCCAGAGTTGTGTCCTTTATAATACAATTGTAAGTATAGCTCTTTCCTGAGTTCCATGAGTCATTTTAGCAAATTACCGAACCACAAAATGGGTCATGGGAACCTCCAAATTTGTAGCCAAGTCACACAGAAGTGCAGGTAGCCTGGGGGACCCAGAACTTGCATTTGAAGGAAGAGCAGTCTTGTGGGACTGAGTCCTTAAACCTGTGGAGTCTGACACTAAGACTGAGTAATTAGTGTCAGAACAGGATTGAATTGTAGGACATCCAGTTGATGTCACAGAATTGGAAAATCGGTTGCTGCTGGAACACTGCACAGTATCTCTATATAAATTGCTCTTATTACACATGCTACTTGGCCAGACAATAAAATAAAGGCTAAGGAAATTTTAAAATGGAGGCTTTGTTTTTGGTTTCAAAATCTGTCTCATTAACAGATTATTAAATACTAACAGACTTCTTGTAGCAATGGCAAAGTTAGTAATAAGCCCTTAGGATTGTTACCATTGAAGATATTATTACCTTGGGTCTAATACTGGCTTAAGACTTGGTCTTTGTGTTTCCAGCCAAAAGTTGCTTTAAAGAGGTTTTTTATTTTTGGCCGTGCCACACAGCTTGCGGGATCTTAGCTCCCCGACCAGGGATCAAACCCGGGCCCCTTGCAGTAGAAGTGCAGAGTCCTAACCACTGGACTGCCAGGGAATTCCCAAGAGTTAGTCTTAATGAAATTCAAAGCATAGAAGGTAGAAATAAGACATGAAAAATAATTCCAACAAGAAGCTACCTATGCTGCAGCACAGAAACAGGCAAGCTTTGACACATTACCTTATAAAAACTGACATCTTCACGTGCAATGATATGGCACTATTTTCTTGGTTAGCATTTTACTGTATTAGTACTCTGTATCTTTCAAAATGTCTAGAAGTGATACGGTATTTCCATAACTTAAAAATACGTTTTTATTTATTTATTTTTGGCATGCCACATGGCTTGTGGGATCTTAGTTCCCTGACCAGGGATTGAACCCGGGCCACAGCAGTGAAAGTGCCAAGTCCTAACCCATGGACTGCCAGGGAATTCCCAAAAATACGTTTTTAAAATTACTATTGAAAATGTAATTCATTCATTCAATAAAAATTCCCCAAGAAAGAATTCATTTAGACAGGTGTGTAAAACCACTGGTAGCTTCTAGTTGGGGCCATCTTACAAGATGACCGTATAGAGTTTCTGGGTAATCTGGTAATTGCCTTGGATGGGGTTCAAAACAGATCTGCCCAAAATTTTAAGAAAAAGGTAGGCAAAAAATAACATTACCCTGTAAACAAGTAGAAATATTCAACAGTAATGATAGCAAACACTATAAGATCAACTGGAATATTTATTCTTCTTAACCAAGGACACAAATGTGTGTTTATGTAGGGTTTACGCAATTTCTAGGTCTTACCTCATCTATGTTTCTAAGCCATTTGCTGATGTTTTCAAAACTTTTACCATTGGTGATGTCATATACTAGCATGATACCCATTGCTCCTCTGTAGTAGGAGGTTGTGATGGTGTGAAATCGCTCCTGGCCTGCCGTATCCCTGAAATAAACAACCAATAATTTGCACTGAGCATTTGATATTACTAAGTTCTAGATAAAGGGCAAAACAGTAGAATAGTTTGGTAAAATAGAGATTAAAATCCACTATATGACACAAAACAAAATAGAACCACCACTCATTTAATTCTTAAATAGTATACAATTAAGGTTATTTGTAAACATATATATGTGCAAATACTTTTTAGTCTAAGGAAATTAACAACCTACCAATACTGGATGAAAATCTGAAAGGGAGAACAGTACAAAGTGACATAAAATTCTTTTTAAAGTTATTTAAAGACGAATACCAGCAAGTGTGATAAAAACTCTTGGAATTCCATTTATTTAGTGATCTAGTTCCACAATGTAATACAAAAGCTTGTGGAATTTTGAGAACATTAAAGGACTACACCATAGTATAGCCACATTTATCTTTAGAATCATTTACAAAAAGTTGTAAAGATAACCTCATTTATAAATAACAGGACAGAAATACGTAAATAGTAGTATTTTTCAATGCTTTCAAGCTAAAGATATTTTGCTCCTGTAATTTTTCCCTCATTTGCATCACCAATTCCTTTTTATGGATCATTATAATTAGCATATGTACATGTTTAAGTCTCCCCCCCCCCTTTCTTAAAAAATTTATTTATTTTTGGCTGCGTTGGGTCTTTGTTGCTGTGCGTGGGCTTTCTCTAGTTGCGGCGAGCGGGGACTACTCTTTGTTGTGGTGTGCGGGCTTCTCGTTGCAGTGGCTTCTCGTTGTAGAGCACGGGCTCTAGGCGTGTGGGCTTCAGTAGTTGTGGCACGCGGGCTCAGTAGTTGTGGCTTGCAGGCTCTAGAACACAGGCTCAGTAATTGTGGCACACGGGCCCAGCTGCTCCGCAGCATGCAGGATCTTCCCGGACCAGAGCTCGAACCCGAGTCCCCTGCATTGGCAGGCAGATTCTTAACCACTGCGCCACCAGGGAAGTCCCTCCCCTATCTTTTCTAAAAAAAGCAAAATTCAAACAAACAAAAAACCCCACTCTCAACCCCACATCCCTCCAACTAACATTTCTCTGTTCCCCTTACCAGCAAACTTCTTTTTAAAACTTTTGTTTTAAAATAACTACAGCCTCACAGGAAGTTTCGAAAACAGTACAAAGAAGTCCTGTGTACCCTTTACCCAGTTTTTCCCAATGGTAACATCTTACATCATAGTACAAAAAGAAATTGACACTGGTACAATCTACAGACATTATTAGAGTACTGTTCTCTGCAATTTTATCACATGTATAGAGTTGTGTAGTCACTGCCATAAAGAAGGCAGAAAACTGTTGTATCACTCACTCCTCTCTCTACCTCCTATATAGTCCCTACTCTCTGGCTAATAATCTGTTTTCCATTTCTCTACTTTTGCCATTTCCAGAATGTTATATAAATGGAATCATGCATAATGTAACCTTTTGAAACGGTTGTTTTCACTTTTTCCAGCATAATGCCCTTGAGATCTACCCAAGTTGTTGCATGTAATACTAGTGTGTTTCATTTTATTGCTGGGTAGTAGTCCACTGAATGGACTCATCACAATTTGTTTAATCACTCACCTGTGTAAGGATATTTGGGTCGTTTTTAGTTTTTGGCTATTACAAATAAAGTTGCTATGAACATTCGTGTACAAGTTTCTGTGTGTACATAAGTGTTCATTTCTCTGGGATGAACACCCAGGAATGTTCCTGCTGCGTCAGATGGTAAGTATATGTTTAACTTTATAAGAAATTGCCAGTAGTAGCTACTAGAGTAGCTATACTACTTTAATACATCCCCACTAGCAATGTATGAGAGACCCAGTTTCTTTGCATCCTCATCAGCATTTGGTGTTCTCACTATATTTTATTTTAGTTGTACTAATAGGGCATGCAGTGATATCTCATCATCATTTTAATTTGTATTTCTCTACGGCTAATGATGTTATACCCTTTTTCATGTAGTTATCTGCAATCCATATATCCTCTCTGGTGAAATGTCTATTCGTGTCTTTTGCCTATTTTCTTTCTTTTTTTTTTTTAGCTGCACAGTGCAGCATGCAGGATCTTAGTTCCCCAACCAGGGATCAAACCCGTGTCCCCTGCAGTGGAAGCACAGAGTCCTAACCAGTGGACCACCAGGGAATTCCCTCTTTTGTCTATTTTCTAATTGGATGGTTCCCCCCACCCCTTTTTTTTTTAACTATTGAGTGTTGAGAGTTCTTTTTACATGTAAGTCCTTTGTCAGGTTATGTGGTTTGGGAATATTTTCCCAAAGAGTCCGCCTGCCGATGCAGGGGACACGAGTTCGCACCCCGGTCCGGGAAGATCCCACATGCTGCAGAGCAGCTGGGCCCGTGAGCCATGGCCGCTGAGCCTGCACGTCCGGAGCCTGTGCTCCGCAACGGGAGAGGCCACAACACTGAGAGGCCCGCGTACCACAAAAAAAAAAAAAAAAAAAGGTATACAGGTTTGGAAGGAAGACATAAAACTGTCTTTGTTCACAGATGACATGATCATCTATGTGGAAAATCTGAAAGAACTGGCCAAAAAAAAAAGTAGAAACAACCTAAATGTTCATCAACTAATGAATGGGTAAATAAAATGTAGTATATCCATACAATGGAATATTATTCAGCCATAAAAAGGAACGAAGTACTGATATATGCTACAACATGGGTGAACCCTGATAACATTATGTTCAGTGAAAGAAATCAGACACAAAAGATCACATATTGTAATATAATTCCACTTATATGAAATATCCAGAACAGGAAAATCTACAGAGACAGAAAGTAGGTTAGTGGTTACCCTGGATGAAGGGTTTGGGCAGGATGGAAAAAGGCTGCTAAAGGGTATGGGTTTCTTTCCAGAAGTATAAAAATGTTCTAAAATTGTGATCATGGTGAATATACCTTGCAAATATACTAAAAAACTATTTAATTGTATACTTTAAATGGGTGAATTATAAGGTATGTGAATTATGTCTCAATAAAGCCATTACAAAACAAGTAAACAAACGGAAAACATGACTAGGCTTAAAAAAACAAACTAAAAATTCCAATGGCGATTCATTATAACCAGAACCAATCCCAAAATCCTTACCCTGAAGTTTACAAAGTATTACAGGATTTGTACTTTTCACCAGCACCACCCACCCCCCTAAATTCTGAGGCACTCTTTTCCCTGACAGCTAGAACCACATTTTTTCATGTCTCCAAATTCACAAGCTTGGTCTCACCAGAGAGCTTCTGTACTAGCTGTGCCCACAGTCCTGTACATGGTTGGCACCTCATCTTTGCATTTTAACCATCACCTTATCAGAAGCCTTCTCTGCCCATCCAATTTGAATAGTCATCCAGTCTCTCTCTATTCCATCTCCTTGCTTTACCTCTCTGCAAAGCACTTATTATAGATTTATTTACTGTCTCCCATGTCCTCTAAAATGTAGGTTCCATCAGAGATTTGTTTGTCTTGTTCACTGCAAAATCCAGAGTATCTACATGGTGAATAAACACTCAAATGTTTGTTAATGAGTCAGTATTTCAGAATCTTACCTAGCAGTCCTTTATTATATTTTAGAATCAAGGCATTCCAATTTATAGTTACATGACCCTTAAAAACGTACATTTTTAAAAATAGTGCTTATATGTCTAAAAATATGAGTAGCAAGGAATGTAAAAGAACTACCAGGGCTTCCCTAGTGGTGCGTGGTTGAGAGTCCGCCTGCCGATGCAGGGGACACGGGTTCGTGCCCCAGTCTGGGAAGATCCCACATGCCGCGGAGCGGCTGGGCCCGTGAGCCATGGTCACTGAGCCTGCGCATCCGGAGCCTGTGCTCCGCAACGTGAGAGGCCCGAGTACCGCAAAAAAAAAGAACTACCAATACGTTAATATTCCTTACATTTAATCACAGTGTGCATTATATGTTCATATATCTGACACCTATCCATTTATCCATCAATTCAAATATATAGTGAGGGTCTACCATGTGCTAGGCATTATGCAAGAACACACACAGAACATGGGTCTGGAGTCAGATCCAACTTTATTGTCAGGTTCCAATCCTTCCAGCTGAGTGACCTTGAAGGTATTTAACCTCCCTGGATCTTTGGGGTTTTTTTTTTAACAAACAAAGTAGTAGGGATAACTAAAGTAAAATTTTATAATTAATTTGTATTTATTATAGATAACCCCGAAGAATCTATAGTATAAAAATATGCAAACATGTAATAATATCATTATATGTGACCCAAAATTTAATTGTGCTTTTAAAATGTCCTAAGTCAAAACCATCTCTACAGAGATGCTCTATGTCTATGGTATTCAGAGCTCTCTCAAGTTAATAGTTGTGTGTGTTTAAGCTATAATCAAAATTGTTTCACAAGCAAAACCCTGGCTTTGCCTGAAGCCTATTTCTGTATGAAAGTAATATAATATGTTTTTTTATTTAGCCAAGTTAAAGATTTGGCTGGACTTTTCAATTTTCTTAAGAGAATCTCAGCCCTGTCATACAAATTTCTGGAGTTACACTTCTTCAGAGGGTGAAAAGTGTCAAGAAGACAAAAAGTAAAGAGACTAGGGGCTGATGCTGGGGATGGTGCAAACAAGTGAAATTTTAAACAGAGTAGAGGAAGTGAAGGGAATAAGGAAGTGAGCCATACAAATATGTGGGAGCAACGGTATTCCAAGAAGGGGAAAGAACAAGTGCAAAGGTCCTGAGGCATGGTTGAGGAATAGAAAGGAGATCAATGTGACTGGAATGGAAGGGGTGAAGCCAGACTAGCAGGAGATCAGAGAGGTGGTGGGGCGGGAGTGCAGATCATGTAGGATCTTATAGGCCTCGGCAAGCATCGCAGCTTTTCCTCTGAGTGAGATGGGAAGTCTATTGGAGGGTTTTACGAAAAGAAATAACTTAATCTGGGTTTAAAAAAAAACTGTTCTGTCTACTGTGTTAAAAATGGGTGTGTGTGCAAAAGCAGAGTTAGGAGGTAATGTAATACCTATCCAAAAAAATGACATTTAAGAAAAACCATCTAATAGACTTGCTATCAATTCTATGTTGCATCCTTAAATTAGGTTAGACTACTAAAAGGCCATACACACAGACACGCACATGTATGCATTTGTATTTATGTATTTATATACCTTCTTAGACACAATCTTATCTCCATTATCTCAATATTATGTCAACAAATTAGAATCATTACAAATAGCTTTATGAAAACTTACTGTGTATTAGTTATGACCTGTTCTTTCCTGCTTTCTTTACATTATTTCTAAAAAGAATAACTTACTTTTTTTGTTGGTAGCCCTCCCTCCCTGCCCTTTTTGTGTTGGTCGCCAAGAAGTTTATAGGTAAACTTTACAAATTAAGCATAGCAAATGAGTTGTCCTTTAGAGACAGTATATTTACATTTTTCTCAATTCCAAATTCTTATTTTATCTTTTATTAATCTATTTAGTTACAAGTTGCCTTAAAACAGATGTAATTATAAATGTTTTCATGAAAAAACAATAAAAATTTGTCCTATCACAGTAGAAATAGTTTAGTTCTTTTGTAAATTGCAAAAAGAAGTATAAATTAACTAATAATTCTATCCCACTAGGGAGGGGTTAAAGTTTCCTACCTAAAATCCAGGCTAAAAATGTACTTATCCAGGGCTTCCCTGGTGGCGCGGTGGTTGAGAGTCCGCCTGCCGATGCAGAGGACATGGGTTCGTGCCCTGGTCCGGGAAGATCCCACATGCCGCGGAGCGGCTGGGCCCGTGAGCCATGGCCGCTGAGCCTGCGCGTCCGGAGCCTGTGCTCCGCAACGGGAGAGGCCACAACAGTGAGAGGCCCGCAAAAAAAAAAAAAAAAAAAAAAAGAAGTACTTATCCAAGACAAAGAACATACAGGACCGGGCTTCCAGTAGTGTCTAACAGCTGTAATGTAGGAGGGATAGAAAACTTGCATTTCGATTTTTATCATAAGTAATAACAATTTAGGGAAAAAATCTTCCACAGCATTCTGCTATGAATACCACCCCCAACACTGTCTAACATTCTTGGAACACTGTTACACCCAGGTATCCATATGGCTCACGTCCCCATTCATTCACAACTAGCAAATTATATACACACTTCAGTGTCAAATCTATGACTACATTCTCCACCAAGAAAAAACACACTGCAAAGAAACTACTTAGCTAAATCTAAATCAATGGCACCTGGAGAGGAAATTTTATTTTTATATTATTATGCTGCTTAGTTATGAAATACTGATAAAAAGATATTGAAATATTAATGGCCCTTCTGAAAAAGTAATCATGATTTCAGAACAAAATAAGAGTTTTTGTTTTCACTGATGGCATACTACTCCATCTGTTCTTTGATTTTTGTCTCCTCCATCTCCCAAAACTTCTTACAACCCCTCTTCCTTCTTTTTATATGCTCTCCTTGCTAAGTCTTTTAAAATTATCCTTTTCCTGGATCCTCCTATAATACCAATCCCTACCAATTGTTAATGCAATCAACAATTTATTTCAAAGCAGAAAGGGAGTCCCTGCCTCACCATCTCTAGGCTAATTGGTGACCCTCCACCCAGGGCTAAAAATAGCCACAGCTGCTAATTCATGGTCAAATTATTTTTAGGTTTGCATAAAACCTAAAACACATACACCCAGGTCTAAAGACAGCAGGTTGACTGCAATCAGCAAAAGCAGGTGTTTATTGTCTGAAGAGCAATTAAACACTGTATATATTCACATTACCTTTTCATGTCCCATATTACAGGTTTTTGAGCCTGTTTTCAAAACCACTTGGTTTTCCTCTCCTATTAAAAATTTTTTCTTCTCAGCCTATGTAGTATAATCAGATTTCTGAAATTATGAATCAATGGCAATAGAATTTTCCTTACATAAAATGACAGATGCACAGCTAAGAGAATGTTGTAAAATCCTATTTTTTCCCACTGACATATAATGAAAGGAGTGATATATTCCTAGGAACTAAAAGAGCTTATTTCCTTAACTGTTAGTCCCACACACAGGGTCAAAGAAGCCGTGTGCTCTGGCTGCTATTATGACAGCTATTTTTAGGCTGGACACTGACAGCACCAGAACAGGCCAGAGACAACATCAAGCTCCTCGGCAAGGCAGAGACCCCAAATTTCGTAACTTTGTGCTTTTGGTAACATAATGAAGTTATTTACTTTATAAATTAGGATGTTAAATTTCTCACATTGGGTTTTATCTTAACAAGGCCTGGATTTCCTCACAGATATGCAACTTCTCTACACCCAAAATACTGTGAGTTTAATTTATGCTCGTCTTCATCGCCCAAAACGGGTCAAAAGTCAAAAGCCTGATACCTACCCTTGCAGAGCTTACATTACAGTGGGGACAGGAACAAACAAGTAAATAAATATGTAATTCCAAATTGTGATAAACCTTAACAAGGTAAACAGGGTAGAGTGATGAAGAATGACGTAAAGGGGAGGGGGGAAGCAATCTTGATAATCAAGGAGGTCTTCTCTATAGAGGTGATGTTTAAGGTAAGTGAGAAGTGAAGTATGAACAGAAACCAATCAAACAAAGTCATTCAGTCAACAAATATTTATTCAGCATCTGTATCTGCCAGGGTCTGTTGTAGGGGATGGTTACATAACCACAAATCAGACAGATGGCATCCCCACCCTCAAAAAGCTGACATTCTAGTGAGGGGAACAACAATGAACACATTTTTTAAATATGGTAAACTTAGATACTAAAAAAATACTATGACAAACATAAACTAAGATAAACATGATAGTGCCTAAAGGACTGGGGTGGCTTTAGTTTGTCATCATGCAGGGCCTCTCTCAGAGGCTAACAATGAACTGAGATTGAATGAGAGAAGGCAGCAACACAAAGATCTGATAAAAAGCATTCCAAGCAGAAGGAACAGGTGAATAACAAGGGCCCACAGATGGGAATATGCTTGGCATGTTCAGGAGAGGAAAAAATGACCACAGTGGCTGGAGCAAAGCTGGTAAGAGATGAGGTCAGAAGGGGCAGTAGCCAGAAACTGGAGTTTTCAAATTCATTTCTGTTGAAATGGGAAGCCTCTGGAATGGAGTGGTACTTCAGAATGCTTAGTCTAGCTACACTTGGGTGGGTTAAGGGGGATCTACAGGGTATGTACAAAGGTCCTAAACTGGAGAAGAGCTTGCCATGTTCATGGAATTGAAAGGAGATCAGCTGTGGGGAGAGACTATATATACAGGGAGCATAAAAGGAGGTCAGAACAGCGGGCAGGGGACCACTCTGTAAACTGTGGAAAGGAGTTTGGATTTGGAATTTCGGCTATCATTCGAAATGCAAAGGAAAGTCAAAATGGTTATAAATAGGGGAAGGAATGACAACCATGATCATATTTATATTTGAAAAAGGTTACTAAGGCTGTTACCTGGGAAAAGTACTGGAAGAAGGCAAAGGGGAAGTAAGGACCTGTTAGAATATTAAAAGCCTACTGCAATGGTCCAAAGAATAGGTAATGGTGGCTTGAACTAGGGGGTAACAACGGAGACATCAGATTGTATTTGGATTCTAGACATATTTTAGAGACAGAATCAACAAGACTTGCTAAATTGGATGTTGGGGTTAAGGGAATGGGAAAACTCAAAGACGGCTCCCGTGTATCCGGCACTTTATGTCGGTAAATGTTTAATTTCTCTACAATATGATACTAACTGGTTTCTGGTAACTGTGCTGACGTTAAAATCTGCTGCTGGTACAAGATACAAATGTTGACAGTGGCAAACATTTCTGACCCCCCCGCCAAAAAAAACCCCCAAAAATAACAAAAAAGAAAAAAACCGAAAGAAAAGGCAGACTTAAAGTAACTCACTATGACTGTTTTCCTGGCAGGACCCACTACTCTACGGAAAATGTAGATAGCAAAAGACACTTCGGTAGAAATTTTCTAGAGATCTAGGATTTTAAAAACCATAGCTAGCTGCTTCTCTATCAGCCAAACAAGCTAATTTCAGGCCCACATACATGTGCCTTGGACAGGTGAGACCCTTATGCAACAGTTAAACTAAAAGATTCCTAGAAAGAAATGAGTGAAGACCATTCGAGTAAGAAAAATAAGACAAAGCTTTAGCACAGACTAAAGAAAGTTTCCAAAATTAATATTCAATCACAGAACAATTTTTCATGCTGAAACAAGAACCTGAATATATTCATTCAAACTAAAGAGAGATAAAAATCACTGTGCTTTTTAGTAGCAACTGGAAGCAAAGTACTGAAGTTGAGAATAGCACTTTGAATTTTGGTATCATCATAAGTTAATAGTAATGAGGTTTTTCCTCCTAAAAGCTTTCTTGAATCACTGCAGCATATCCCAGCAGATCTCTTAACCTGGAGCTACATGACTTTTTTTCTCCCTGGAATATTAACATGCATATCAACTCAAGCAAAGAAAACAAAATCAGCTGGCCTAATGCTAACCTCTTGAAAACTATTAATCACAAATTTTAACCAGTCACTCATTCCTAATCTTTACAAGAAAATGGATATTTAAAATTAAAAGCAGGGCTTCCCTGGTGGCGCAGTGGCTAAGAATCTGCCTGCCAGTGCGGGGAACGCGGGTTCGAGCACTGGTCCGGGAAGATCCCACATACCGCGGAGCAACTAAGCCCGTGCACCACAATTACTGAACCTGCGCTCTAGAGCCCGCGAGCCACAGCTACTGAGCCTGCATGCCTAGAGCCCATGCTCCACAACAAGAGAAGCCACCGCAGTGAGAAGCTCGCACACCAGAAAAAAGAGCAGCCCCCGCTCGCCACAACTAGAGAAAGCCCGCGTGCAGCGACGAAGACCCAATGTAGCCAAAAATAAATAAATAAAAATTAATTAAAAAAAAAAAAAGCAGGGCTTCCCTGGTGGTGCAGTGGTTGAGAGTCCGCCTGCCAATGCAGGGGACACGGGTTCGTGCCCCGGTCCGGGAAGATCCCACATGCCGCAGAGTGGCTGGGCCCGTGAGCCATGGCCGCTGAGCGTGAGCGTCCGGAGTCTGTGCTCCGCAACGGGAGAGGCCAAAATAGTGAGAGGCCCGCGTACCACAAAAAAAAAAAAAAAAAAAAAAAAAAAAAAAGCAGTCAATTGTATACATGAAAACCTAAACTACATCAAATTTTCCTTCTAAAGTGTTATAAACTCTAAATTATAAATGTTGCCATTTCTCTGCTATACTTGATTTTATAGGTACACTAGAAATCTTTTCTAGATTAATCTTGAAGGCTACACTGGAGGACTTCTTATTTCAAAAGAGCACCTTCTGAGGAAGGCTCTCTTTAAAAACAAGCATTACGTGTTACTCTTTACTTCTGAAAGCTACAGAAACTAAAATGGTAAGAGGAGGGAAAAATGTTTAAAGCCACAGGTCAAGAAACAGAAGGGAGAGTCTGTGGAGGACAGAGTGTAGGAGGAGGAACAGGACATATTCAGTAGGGCAAAGGTTTTATATACTGTATAAAGAAAAATATGTCTTAAAAATATTGTTTTGTATGCTCCTGTTTCTGTTATATACACACACATATACATGTATATTGAGTCACAGAGTCACAATGTAAAATGTATCTTACCTACTGTCAAAAAAGTTTGAGAATTATTGGCTTAAATAATAATTGTATCCCCTATACAGAGGGGATACAGTTAAGAAGAGAGCCAATCAGTCTGGCAAGGCCTAGGAGGGCGCTTGAAACACAAATGTTATGTAGGGACAAGGTCGGAATAAGACGTGAGGGGCTGGTTGAAATTCAGAATAAGTAATTGACACCCTTTCCCTTGAGATCACTTTAATTATAATGAAATAGAATATGAGGCATTTTTCATTTGCTGGGTTATTTCCCAGTTAAAGAAAAGAAAAAATCAATGATCATCAAGTGGGTTGTGCTTCAAAGAGAATCATTAAATTTAGGAAATGCTTTAAAATGTCTAGATTTTATTTAAATTTGTATTAAATTTTAAAGATGTTATAAAGATTGTACTTCTAATTACATGGTCAGGTAATGAAGACATTCTGGTTAGACATACTGGACTTCTAATTATACCTAACTTTTTGAAACTGTCTTTTGGATTCTGGGACATTGTTCTCTCCTAATTCTCCTTTCTAACTCTCCAACTATGGGTTTGCAACTTCCTTTGCTAACTTGTTCCTCTGCTCAAAAATGTTACCATTCTTAGGGTTCTAGCCTCAACATGGGAGATCCCCAAATAATAATACCTACGATTTCTTGAACATTAATTATGCACTGGAGACTGCTCTAAGTGCCTTACATGTATCACTTATCCTCATAACCACTCTACGATATGTCCAATTACAGTAAAACCAAAGATTAACATGAATTCATATTTAACACAACTGTTGACTGGCAATGAAGAAAGAAAAACGATAGTTACTGAAAAGAGCAGCAAAATCAATTGACAAACTACTATTTATAGGAGGCAGTATAGCAATTAAGAATGTCACTCTCAACCCTACATTCTGAGCATGTAATGCATCCCAGCTCTGCTATTTACGTGCTGTATGACCTTGGTTAAATTATTTCAAAATGCCTCCATTTCATTATCTATAAAATAGGAATAACCCAAGAGAAAAGAAAGCATTTGCCTATACAAAGATCTGTAGCAGCTTTACGGTGAATAAACAAGTTGTGATTTATCTTAACAATGGAAAACTACTTAGCAATAAAAAGTAATGAACTTATTGATACACATAAAATCATTGATAGTTTTCAAAATAACTACGCTGAGTAAAGAAGCCAGACCCCTCCCCTCAAAAAAGACAAAGAAAAATAACACATTACATGACTGCATTTGTATACAGTACTAGAAAATGGAAACAGGTCTATAGTGACAGAAAGCAGAAAGGTGGTTGCCTGGGGACTGGGGATAGGAAGGCAAGATTACAAAGAGGCTTAAGGAAACTTCTGAGGTGATGAATATGTTCATTATCTTGACTGTGGTGATGGTTTCACAGATTTATATATATGTCAAAGCTTACCAATCTGTATACTTTAAATATGTGTAGTTTATCGTGTGCCAGTTATACCTCAATAAGGCTGTTCAGGAAAATTTTTTTAAAAAAGGAATAATATATCTCTCACAGGGTCATTGTGATCACTTAATATTCACTGAAAAATGCTGCTATTATAATTTTAAAGTCTATGATTCATACCTGAATACAAATTTAAAGAATTTTATTGTGCTTCTACGGGGCAAATCCTATACAAACTAATGAAAATAATAATGCCTATAAAAAGTTATAAACACATTAAGTACATTTTTAGCTTAAAGACTCTCCAAACAACAAAAAGATTATATTAATTTTTTTATAGTGTTTCTGAGCAAAGTATTGTGCTAAAGGCATTACCTAGATTATTTCATGTAATCCTTATAACAATCTTTTGAGATAGGTGATATTATCTCCATTTTACATATGAAGATATAAAGGCCTCACAGTGATATGTAACTTACCCAAGTTCATACTGTAAGTAGAAAAGTTAAAACACTCAAGCCAGATCTCACGGACTCCGAAGTCCATGGCAACAATTTTTTTTTACATCACTGAAAGAAGGTCACCTGACTACTGGCTTAGAATGGGAAGTTTCCTAGAATTTAAACAGTTGACAAGGAAGGATTTCACTGCCTAACCTTCAGGAAGTTAACATTCTACTACATAAAGTGAATAAATTAGCATTACTTACCATATCTGTAGCTTGATCTTCTTTCCTTGCAATTCAACTGTTTTGATCTTAAAGTCTATTCCTACAACATAGAAAAAAAAAGGTAAATTGTATCTATGGCTCTGAACATGGCTATACTAAAATTAATTGGTGTAAAAACATACTTTCAAAATTTGTTTGTTTGGTTCTGGAAATTTACTATGTATGCAATTCTGAGCAAAAGTGTCCAACTGTAAACCTGTGTGATATAAGATCCAAGACAGTAGAAGAAATAGTTATATACAGAGATTTTACAATTAGGAAATTAAAAAAATATTTTTTAATATCTAATATTTTAATGCAAAAGAATAAAAAGATGTTTCCTATTAGCAAAAAACATACCCTTCACTAGCTTCCAGAAAAGAATACTACCAGGGATAAAGAGGGTCGTTTCATAATGATGAACAGGTCAATGAATTTAGAAAGTGTAAAAGTACTAGATGTTTATGCATCTAGTAACACAGTGTGTCACAGTACATGAAGCAAAAGTATTATAGGTTCCCCAGGATCTGTCTGCTCTTTAACTAACTAAAATCTTCAATTTGGCCCTTTCAGTTTGTTTCCCATACCCAATTAAAATAAAAAAAGAGGGCCATTTGTCTGACACTTACAAACCTCAGACTATGTCTACAGCCCATATTTTTGTTTCTCTAGGAATTACTGAGAAAATCGTCCTAAAATGATCTGGTTGTCAAGAACAACTCTGAACAGGACTGAACAATCCCAGTTAGGCATAGAATTTGTTAATTAATCTTAATGACAAACCTGACAACCAATACTATTTCAGAAAACTTTCCTGAATAGAAGTGAAATTAGGACAGTCTGAAAGCTCTAAACCCTTTGTGATGGAAACCAGGTAACACTGGAAAACTTCCAAGAATTTAGACTGTTTTAAGCCATCCACCTAACTGTTCAAGACAGAAACCTCATCTAGACTCCATGATTTTCCCTCTCCATCTCATGTTGTCTATCCTCAAAATAATTAGCAGCAGTTGAAGCAGTTCTTCATTCTTTTCTGCACAAAAACTCTGCTAGTGTTCCTATCTCTCCGGCCACTCATCAATCTTCATTACTGGTTTCTCCTCACCTAACTTTTCTAAAAATTGGAGTGAACGTCTTTTCCCTGATTTTATGGCTTTAAATTCCATGTACACACTGGCAACTCTCAAATTTTATATCATAGCCCAGACTGCTCCCCTTAACTCCAAACTTAAGATACCCAACTGCTTACTGGCTATCTCCAAATCTAATCTTTCACAAAGACTAAAAGCAAAAGTCCCTAAAATAGTCCATAAGGTCTTACACATTCTGCCCACCTCCCCCCTGTTCACTCTGACCTCAGCATTTTCTATATCATCTTTTTAAAAAAAATATTTACTTATTTATTTATTTTTTAAATTTTGGCTGCACTGGGCCTTCACTGAGGCATGCGAGATCTTTAGTTGCAGCATGTGGGCTCCTCAGTTGTGGCAGGCGGCATGCATGCAAGATCTAGTTACCCGACCAGGGATCAAACCTGGGCTCCCTGCATTGGGAGCATGGAGTCTTACCCACTGGACAACCAGGGGAGTCCCAGCATCTTCTATATCATCTTACTCTGATCTCGCTAACGGTACTGGCTTCCACAAGTTGTTCCACACACAGGTCAGGCAGATTCCCACCTCAAGGTCTCTGTATATACTGTCCTCCCATCCTGGAATACTTTCTTCTCCATCAGAGCTCCTTCCCCTAGCTAACATATCCTAAGCTGCAACTTTTCCTCATGTCCCTTACCCCATGTCCATTATCTGTTAATACTCCCTTAACCCTATTCCTTACTTTTTAATCTTTAACATTCCTTAAATATACTGTATATATTTACTTTTTCTTTTTCTTTTTCTGCCTCCCTTTGCCAAATATAAGATCCAACAAGGGTAGGGATTTTTATCTGTTCAATTCTATTAAATTCCCAGCACCTAGAGCTATGCCTGACATATAAGCAGGCATTCAAGAAATCACTGTTGAATAAACAGATAAATGACATTTTCTAGAGAAAATAAAAGGGTCCCTGAGAAAAGACACAGATGCTTCACCTTTAGGGTGAAACTCACCACTTGACAAGCTCCACACTTGCCTGCTTAGCTTCCAGTCAGCTTTTTAGAGTTTCAGGCAAAAGCATGAAGGACAAAGTTCCAACGAGATATCAAAATAAAAAAGCAAAAACAAACAAAAAAGGAAACCTGGAGGAAACAGGGGCAATACAGAGGAAAAGATATAGTTCTTTTTATCTTCTCAGAACAAGATGGGGGGGTGGGGGGAAGAAACAGTAATCTGAACTAGAAAACTCCTGGAAATTAAAAAGGCAGAAATAATATGCTCAACAGAAAGGCTGTAAGGGAAAATTAAGATCTCTCAAAAAATACAACAAAATGACAAAGAATGGAATGTATGTGAGATATGATAAGTCAAAAGATCATACCAGGAGATCTGACATCTAACTCATAAGTTCAAGAAAGAACAGAGAAAATGACACACAGAAAATAGTAATCTAAAAATTATGCAAGAAAACTTAACAGAATCAAAGGAATCTATTTTAGACTGAAAGACTCACCTAGTGCCTAGCATAATGAATAAAATAAGATCTATACCGAATTATATCATCACGAAATTTCAGGGCTGAAGATAAATTTCAGGAATAAAGATAATATTATAAAAGCTTGCAGAGAAACAAACCAGGCCATATTAAACAATCAAGAATAACAACTCTGAACTACTCAACGGCAACACTAGAATCCAGGATACAAAAAAGTAAATAAAAGGTATTCTCGGGGGCTTCCCTGGTGGCACAGTGGTTGAGAGTCCGCCTGCCGATGCAGGGGACACGGGTTCGTGCCCCAGTCCGGGAAGATCCCACATGCCGCGGAGCGGCTAGGCCCGTGAGCCATGGCCATGGAGCCTGCGCGTCCGGAGCCTGTGCTCCGCGACAGGAGAGGCCACAATAGTGAGAGGCCCACGTACTGCAAAAAAGAAAAAAAAAAAAAAAAAGTATTCTCGGGCTTCCCTGGTGGCGCAGTGGTTAAGAATCCGCCTGCCAACGCAGGGGACATGGGTTCGAGCCCTGGTCCGGGAAGACCCCACATGCCATGGAGCAACTAAGCCCGTGCGCCACAACTACTGAGCCCGCACGCCTAGAGCCAGTGCTCCACAACGAGAGAAGCCACTGCAATGAGAAGCCCATGAACTGCAACAAAGAGTAGCCCCTGCTCACTGCAACTAGAGAAAGCCTGCACGCAGCAACGAAGACCCAATGCAGCCAAAAATAAATTAATTTTAAAAAAAAGTATTCCCAACCTATATCCAGCCAAAATCAAATAAGAGTAAAAAAAAGGCATTTCTAAAGATGAAAGATCTCAAAATATTTAGCTCTCGTGCATCTTTTCTAAGACAGCTACTAGGAGAGACTGCTTTACCAAGAATAGGAAGAAAAAGAATCCAGCAAAGAGAGTGATATAGGGAATTCCCTGGTGGTCCAGTGGTTAGGACTTGGTGGTTTCACTGCCGTAGCCTAGGTTCAATCCCTGGTCGGGAAACTAAGATCCCGCAAGCCATGCAGCACGCTCCTCCACCCCCCAAAAAAGAGTGATGTAAAGGGCAGTTCAAACTGGCCTAGAGAAGCAACCAGTTCAGGAGAGAATGAGGAAAGAAAACAACAGGACAGAATAAAATGCTAAAATGCAGAGAAAGTGCCAAGAGGTATGCCTCCTAAGAGAAGGAGGGGATGAAATGGTATTAATGGAATTTAAATGAAAAGAAGAGTTCAGAAGGTCTGGCAATTCTGTTGTAGAGTTTGGGATAAAGTATGAATAGTGCCTTGAAATCTAAGCATATGTAACAATGAAGGGACTGTAAACTCAGTAAAAACAGAAAACTGTCCAAGAAAGGAAATGCAATTATAGTACACTACTTGGTTTAGCAGTTAACAAAACGTGTTATAACTATTTGAGAAGATGAAGGGAGAGGAACCAAGAATGCCTCATGGTATTAAGAGTATTCCAATTCTCATCTTCCGTAACAACAAGAGGAAATTTCTCAAATTAGTCTTTTTAAAAGTTAAATACATATGACTAGGGAATATGGGGTTGAGTATCAGAAGTAAAGGCCAAAAAATGTTTGGGAAAGGTAACACACAAGTGAGCATGGGGCAAGGATTTATTGTTGCTGCTGCTGTTGTCATAGGCCTTAAAGTACTAACTTCTAAAACTCTGTAGTTATTACATTAATAGAAACAAAAATTAGGTTAATAGAGGAGGAGGTATGTTTACAAATGTTCTCTCCACTACACAAACACTCCGACTTGATCACCTAACTTCTAGCATGGCCCCAAGCCACCCCTACAGTCTCATTCCTTCCAGCCTTTTTTCTATAGTCACTCTCAAAAACAACTTTTACAACTGTGCACTTTTCCCAAGTAAATACCTTAGTCACTCCAGCACGCACTTTCCACACCCTCAAACATAGGTTGGAAAAACCTATATTTAAGATAGAGTAGAAAAGTTGTTTTTTGTTTTTTTTTAATACCCGTTGCGGAGCACAGGCTCCGCACATGCAGGCTCAGCGGCCATGGCTCACGGGCCCAGCCGCTCCGCGGCATGTGGGATCTTCCCGGACCGGGGCATGAACCCGTGTCCCCTGCATCGGCAGGTGGACTCTCAACCACTGCGCCATCAGGGAAGCCCTAGAAAACTTTTTGATACAAGTTAAAGATTAGGGCAAAATCAATAACTCAGCTGCCAAGAGAAGCTAGGAAAACCTATCACCCTTTAAGATTCTGCCAGGAAGAATCAGATTCTCCTGCAACACTATCATTTCTTAAATTACCACAGACTAGAGCAAAATCATAGGGTTTGATCCAACCAGCGATTCTTTTCCAGCTTTTGCTTACGTAAAAATATACTAGAGGAAATCCCCACTTTTTACAGATTCCTGGGACCCAGTTCAAACAAGTATTTCAATTTACCACAGTCTAATTCGTTTACCAATTTTCAGTTGCTCAGGAAAGTGAGAAACAATATCAGGCAAAACATTTGCCTTAATGATGTTGCACCATCCAGTGGCAAGAGAAGTAACTGCAACTTCTAGTCATTATAAATATCAGTTTTCCAAAACTTGGCTTCTGATGACACATCAATAGTAATTAATGCAGGCAGAAACAACCTATATAATAAACTCCAGATAACCGAAGTTCAACAACGTATAGCTAAATGATCTATATCTGTGGTTTTTAACAGGTGAAAATCAAGTGTTTTCACCACACCAGGAGAGGAAATAGGAATCGCATACCTACAATCCTTTGAATGTAGCTTAGTCTGAAATTTAAAAGACCTAGTCCTAGCTCTGTCATTAACAGCACAAATTTTGAAAAGGCCATTTTCCATAATGGACATCTCCATATGGATGTGAAAATGGAGAATGCAAAAAAGTTCCCTCTAAAGATCCTTTCATTTAATAGTAATAGCTTAGTAAACACTTTGAGAATTTACAATGTGCCAGGTACTGTTTTAAGCCCTTTGCATAGATAACTCATTAAGTCATCAGAACAATCCTAGTCCATACTATTATTTCTATTCTACAAATGATGAGTGAAATAAAAACCAATAGCAGCAGCAAAAGAAAAATCAATTAACACTAATATTCACTGGATAATTAAATATTGTAAGCATTTCACATATACTATCTCATTTAATATTAACAAAAATCCTCTGAGAAAGTACTAATATGCCTATTTTATTTTACTTTGGCCGTGCCACACAGCTTGCAGGATCTTAGTCAGATCAAGGATCACACCCAGGCCCCGGCAATGAGAGTGCCAAGGCCTAACCACTGGATCGCCAGGGAATTCCCCTAATATGCCTATTTTATAGAAGACAAAATATACAGTAATTTACTTAAGGTCACAGAATTAATAGGTGGCAAAAACCAGGACTCAATTTCATGTCTGTTTGATTGCAGACCATACATGCTCTTAGCCTATTTTCTACTGAGGTAAAATTCACATAAAATTTACCATTTTAAAGTGAACAATTCAGTATATTCGCAATATTGTACAACCAGCACCTCTATCCAGTTCCAAAACATTTTCATCATCTCAAAAGGAAACTCCATACCCATTAGTCAGTGGCTTTCCATTTCCCCTCCCACCACTCCCCTGGAAACCACCAGTCTGCATTCTGTCTCTATAGATTTACCTATTTTGGATATTTCATATAAATGAAAGCATGTAACATGTGACCTTTTGTGTCTGGCTTCTTTCACCTAGCATAATGTTTTCAAGGTCCATCCACGTTGTAGCATGTATCGGTCAGTACCTCATTCCATTTTATGACTGAATAATATTCCATCATATGTATATACACCATTATCTGCTTATCCACTCATCTGTTGACGGACATTTCGGCTGTTTTCACCTTTTGGCCTTGGTAAAGTGTTGCTATGAATATGCATGTATATGTGTTTATATGAGTACCTGTTTTTAATTCTTTGGGGTATATACAAGAAGTGGAATTGCTGGGTCATATGGTAATTTTGTTTAACTTTTTGAGGAACCACTGTTTTCCACAGCAGCTGCACCATTTACATTTCCACTAGCAATGTATGAGGGTTCAATTTTTCTACACATCCTAACCAATGCTTATTATTTTCCTTTTTATAAGTCATTCTAGGGGGTGCATATGAAGTGGTGCCTCACTGTAGTTTTGATTCGCATTTCCCTAATGACTACTGATACTAAACATCAGTTCATGTGCTTGTTGACCATTTGTATACCTTCTCTGGAGAAATGTCTATTCAAGTCCTTTGCCCTTTTTTTTTTTTTTTTTTTTGCGGTATGCGGGCCTCTCACTGTTGTGGCCTCTCCCATTGCGGAGCACAGGATCCGGACGCGCAGGCTCAGCAGCCATGGCCCACGGGCCCAGCCGCTTCGCGGCATGTGGGATCTTCCCAGACCGGGGCACAAACCCGTGTCCCCTGCATTGGCAGGTGGACTCTCAACCACTGCGCCACCAGGGAAGCCCCCTTTGCCCATTTTTAAATCAAGTTATCTTTTTGTTGTTGAGTTGTAAGAGTTCTTTATATCTTCTGGAAAACAGAGTCATATCACAAATATGGTTTGCAAATATTTCCTCCATTCTATAGGCTGTCTTCACTTTCTTAATTACCTTTGATGCATCAAAGTTTTTAATTTTGATGAAGTCCAATTAAATGATCTGTTTTTTTCTTTTGCTGCATGCCATTAACTACTGATTTTAATTTTTGAAATGTATGAGACAGGATAAGTTCCTGGGAACTGAGAAATTACTGACAAAACCAAAGCTAACTTCAACTCTTCCAACTACATCCTAAGATGTAATAAAGAGATAACACAAGCATTTCTAGTGCAATGTAATATATATGTCTATATATGTATTATCTACAAGCTATTTCACATTATAGTAATGTGTGTTACAGAAGAATAAACCACACTTACTATATACTTGACACTAAATGAAGCAGACAAAATCCTCTGTTGACGGGATTTACATTCCAGGGAGAGAAGACAAAAAAAAATAAAATACGTGAGGAGAGTGTTTCAGGCAGAGGAAACAATAAGTGCGTAGGGTCTGAGGTAGAAATATGCTTGGCATGTTCAGGAAAGATAAGTAGGAGTTTGGGTACAGTGATAACGAGTCTTCTGATCCATGAACATGGTAGATGAACATGGTTCATCATCCATGAACATGAACATGATCTCTGTTTATTTGGGTCTTCTTTAAGTTCTCTCAACAGTATTTTGTAGTTTTCAGTGCCTAGGTCTTGCACATATTTTGTTAAATTTATCCCTACTTCATTTTGTGGATAATACCGTAAATGGTAATTTCAAGTTTTATTTTCCAATTGTTTTTTTTTTTGCTAAATATAGAATACAATTTATTTTTGTATTGACCTTGTATCCTGCAACCTTGCTACATTCACTTATTAATTACAGTTGCTCTTTTTTTTTTGGGGGGGTGATGGTGGCTTAGAATTTCAATGTATATAATCAGGTAGTCTGTATAAAGGCACTTCCATATCATCTTCCTTTTCAACCTCTATGACTTGCTTCTTTCCCTTGCCTTATTGTACTAGTTAGGACCTCTAATACATTGTTGTTTTGTACTTGATCCTCAAAAGAGAAAGCTTAGACTGAAAGTTTCACCATTAAAGTATTGTGTTAACTGTACATCATTTAGTTGGTTGAGGAAATGTCCTGTTCCTAGTTTGGAGAGGTATCATGATGCAAAATGAGGTTGCATTTTGTCAAAGGGTTTTCTATACGTATTAAAGATGTTCATGATTTTTCTTCTTTATTCCAGTAAGGTGGATAATTAAAATTGATTTTGAATGTGAAGTCAACATTGGATTCCTGAAATAAATCTCACTTGGTTGTGACATATTATTCATTTTATAAGTTCCTGGAATTGATTTGCAAGTTAGATAAGAGTTCTTATATACATGTTCATGAAAGACATGTCAATGATCATTTGGAATAGGTCTTATCTTTATATGGTTTTAGTATCCAAGATAAAGCTGGTCCCATAAATGATTTGGAAGTGTGCCCTCCTCCTATATTTATTTAAGTAGTTTAAGATTGGTATTTTCTCCCTTAAACATTAGATAAAATGCATCAGTGGTGGCACAGTGGTTGAGAGTCTGCCTGCCGATGCAGGGGACACGGGTTCGTGCCCCGGTCCGGGAAGATCCCACATGCCGTGGAGCGGCTGGGCCCGTGAGCCATGGCCGCTGAGCCTGTGCTCCGCAACGGGAGAGGCCACAACAGTGAGAGGCCCACGTACCGCAAAAAAAAAAAAAAAAAAAAAAAAGCACCAGTGAAGCCACCTGGGCCTTGAGGCTTCTTTCAGAGAATTTTAAACTAAGATTCAGTTTCTTTTTATTTCTTTACTATTTTAATTTTTTTTTAATTTTTTGGCCACACTGCACAGTATGTGGGTTCTTAGTTCCTGGACCAGAGATCAAACCCGTGTCCCTTGCAGTGAAAGCGCTGAGTCTTAACCACTGGACCGCCAGGTAAGTCCCTCAATTTCTTTAATATATGTCTACTTAATCAATTACTAAAGAGGAATGTTGAAACATCCAGCTATGTAATTGTACATCGTCTATTTCTCCTTCCAATTCTGTCAGGTTTTGCTTCAGGTATTTTGAAACTATTAGGTATATAAATATGATAAATTGACAACTTTATTGTTCTGAAAAGTCTGTATTACTGTAAAGTCTGTATTTATCCCTCACTCTGAAATCTATTTTGTCAAATATTAATAGTCATTTGAGCTTTTTTATGATTAATAGCTTATTAGATATCCCTAATTTTTTTTAAGTGGTTGCACTAGCATTTATAATATACATTTTTAACTTAGGACAGTCTACCTTCAAACAGTATTATACCACTTCTGGTATTAATATAAGACACTTATAGCAGTATACTTCCATTTTCTCCTATTACTGGGCTATTTAAAAAATCTTTTTTCTTCTACATGTTACACTTCTACGTTTTCTAAATATTATGAATCCTATAAAACATAGAAATCTTTGCTTTAAATAGTCAATTGTCTTTGAAATAAACTAAAATGAGAAAAAAGTGTTTTATATTTCCCCACATATTTACCATTTCTTAATCTCTTCATTCCTTTGTGCAGATCTGAGTTTCCATCTGGCATGATTTTCTTCAGCCTGAAAAACTTCCTTTAACATTTGTAATAGTGCAGGACTGCCGGCAAGAAATTCTCTCAGCTTTTGTATGGAAAATGTCTTTATTTTGACTTCATTTTTGAAAGACATTTTTGTTAGGATTAAATTCTAACTTGATAAGTTTTTTCCTTTCAGAACTTTCAATATGTAATTTCACTGTCTTCTGGCTTGCATTGTTTCTTTCTCCAACTCCCCAATGTGGGGAGAACTGTAGATTTAAGAAATTTTTTATTTTGCAATTATTTTACAAAAAAGTTGCAAAAAATAGCTCAGAGTTCACATATACCTTTCATCTAAGCTTCTCCTAATGTTAACACTTACATAACCATAGTACATTTATCAGAAATAAGAAAGTAACACTGGTACAATGCAAACTACAGAACTAATCCACCAGTTTTTGTTTTTTGTTTTTTGTTTTTTTACTAATGTCACTGTATTCCAGAATCCAATCCAGATTTCCACTTTGTATTTAGCTGTCATACGTCTCTAGTCTCCTCCAATCTGTGACAGTTACTCAGTCTTTTCTTGTCTTTCATGACCTTGATACTTTCAAAGAATACTGGTCAGGTATTTTGTAGAATTCTCCCTCAATTTGGGTTTGTCTGCTGCCTTCTCATAATTAGAGTAAGATTTTGCATTTTTTGATAAGAATACCACAAAACACCACAGATGTAATGTTTTGCCTTTCTTGGTTCATTATACCAAGTATATATTGCGGATGTCTTCTTTCTATGATATTAACCTTAATAACTTAGTTAAGGTGGTATCTACAGAGCTTCTCTCCGCTGTAAATTTGCTGTTTTTCCCTTTGTAATCAATAATTTCTAAGAGAAAATACCTTGAGACTATGCAAACGTTTCTCATCGTACCTCCACCCAGTGGTTTTACCTTCCATCACTGGACTGCCCGTGACAACTATTACTGCAGTATTTGCGTAACGGTGATTTTGTTTCAGTCACGGTTTTACACTTATTAATTGGAATTCTTCATTTATGATTTGTCCCTTCTACCCACCAACCTATCTGTTTGTTTTATACATACCAATATGGACTAATGGCTATTTTATTCTATTGGTAGTAATGCAATATTATAATTATTTCATTACAGCTTTGGACATTAGAAGCTCTTTCAGGTTGGTTCTTACATACTTTTTTTTAATTAATTAATTAATTTTTGGCTGTGTTGGGTCTTCGTTGCTGCACGCAGGCTTTCTCTAGTTGCAGCGAGTGGGGGCTACTCCTCATTGCGGTGTGCGGGCTTCTCATTGCGGTGGCTTCTCTTGTTGTGGAGCACGGCTCTAGGCACGTGGACTTCAGTAGTTGTGGCCCACGGGCTCAATAGTTCTGGCTCAAGGGCTCTAGAGCGCAGGCTCAATAGTTGTGGCGCATGGGCTCTAGAGCACAGGTTCAGTAGCTGTGGCGCACAGGCTTAGCTGCTCCGCTGCATGTGGGATCGTCCCAGACCAGGGCTCGAACCTGTGTCCCCGGCATTGGCAGGCAGATTCTTAACCACTGAACCACCAGGGAAGCCCGGTTCTTACATACTTTTGACATATCCCATCCTTTTCTGAGCACTTCTTCATTTTCTGGCACCAAAGATGCTCCCATATATCCCAGTTCTGGAGGCAGTCAGTTCTTTTTAAGAGTCCTGGTTCCTTTTGTTGAAAAACTGAATGTAGAGTCCAAGATCTGGGCACTAGGCATGCTCACTGCTTCTTCTAGGCATTCCCAGAGGACAGAGTGAGAAAATATATTTATGTACACTAATCCATGCATATACACACACCTGTATTTCCACAACCACCTGCATGTATAATATATAAAACCATGAGTTCATACTGATAATTCTGATTCCAATTCAACATCACAGAGTTCCTTCTAGTCTTCTTCCTTTCCTTAACCTCTTTAATAGTAGAAACCTGGCTCTCATTATCTAAAATATATCTACTTATGTGTTCATTCCTAGTATATAGTTTCCAACTTGCTAACCCATACCACCCTTGTGAGAAATCAGAATCACCAAAATGCATGTTTACAGTCCTTTTTACCTTTAGTCTTACAATAGCTAATCAAATACTGTTTTCTAAAGGTATTTTGATTATTCTTTTCTTCTTCCTCAGTGTGGTTATTTGCTCATTTGTTGGCTCATATTGTTTCATAAAAAGTCAACAGCTGTTCTTATCTTTGTCCCTCTGTATATGTAATGTGGTCTTTTTTCCCTCTGGCTTCTCTAAGATTTCTCCTTGTAACTGGTTTTTAGCCACTGGGTTAGCACGTGTCTCAGTGTGATTTTCTCTATGTTCATCCTACCTAGGTTCATAAAGTCTATGGGATTACAGTTCTCGTCATTACTTGGAAAATTTTCAGCCATTATTTCTTCAAATACTTCTTCTGCAACCACAGGACCCCCACCTGCCGTCCTAGAGTCCAAATGCACATGCATGAGACTGCTTGATAATGTCCCACACATCACTGAGGCTCTCTCCTTTTTTTCCCCAGACTTTTCCCCCCTGTGTTTCATTTTGCACAGTTTCTATTACCTTACACTGATCTTTTCTTCTGCAGTGTCTTTTCTTCTTTTAATCTGCTGTTAAGCCCATCAGCTGAATTTTTCATTTCAGATATTGTGTTTTTCAGTTCTAGGAGTTCTAATAGGTCTTTTTTACATCTTTCATTTCTCTCACGTTCATGCTTCCTTTAAATGCTTCCATGGGTTTCTTACATGTTGAGTTTTGTTCAGGTGGGCAGCTAAATTAGTTGAGAATCAGCTTAATCCTTTTGAGGCCTCTTTTTCAGCACAGTTTTAAGGTGAGACTTGAGTAGCCCCTTTTCTAAAGTTACTTTGGCCCTACTCCTAAGGAGTACCGTATCTGGGGACTCTCCCAAATGGTTCTGATATTCCACAAGGTCTCTCCATTCTGGCTGGTCAAAACTAGAAATACCTCACAACCCAACGTTAAGTCCCAATACTTCTACCAAGTCTCTGGTAGTTGTTCTTCCTCTAATAGTTAGTTGTTCTTTGCCCAGCCTATGGAGCTCCACCCAGCTTAGTATCCAGCCAAAGAGTCAAAGGAGCTCCTCTGCAGATTTCTGGATTTCACTGTCTGTGTAACCCCATCTTCTATGGTAATCACCCCTGCAAATTCCAGCCTCTCAAGTCTATTCTCTGACTTGTACCTCCTTGGCCCAACAAGACTGCCTCACCCTGCTTAGATTCTAATTAACTTAGATTCTAACTGGAATCTAGTTTCAGAAAGAAAGCCTGTGAGATTCGCAGGGCTGAATTTTATTTTCCTTCTCTCAGGGAATGCAGTCCTGCCCTGCCTGTTGTATGTGTTTTGTCCAAGTTCCTCCTTATTTATGGCCAGAGGGCTAATCTGGTACCAGTAAATTACTCTGTAATGTCCAGAAGTAAAAGTTCTCAACAGCTTTATTGTCTTTTAAAGGTTTAAGCAATCCTTAATCTTTCCTGGGATATGTTCCAAATCATTTGAGAACCTAATGAAAATCATGGATCCTTTGCACATGCCCTCACACCAATGTGCATACATACAAAATTTGTAAGTAGAATTTCAGGGAGTTCATAGCCTCTGCCCCAGTCCCCCCACCTTCTATTGTTCCAGAGGGCTGTAACTTATAGTATTGGTACACTACACTATCATTCTTTCCAGGTTTTAGGGCCAATTTTTATTTACTGAAAACTTGCTAAGTGTGAAATTAAAGTATTTGAGCCAAGGAAGTTTTTTTTTTTTTAAATCAAATGAGACTTTTTTTTTTAAGTTTATTACGAAGTTCAGAAACAATCCAGCTATTATTCTTTCTCCACCTGTGACAGATAATATTTCTCACATATCTTCATGATGATATACTGGCAGTCTGACACTACAGAGTGAAGAAACAAAGCCAGGGCTTCCCTGGTGGCGCAGTGGTTGAGAGTCCGCCTGTCAATGCAGGGGACACGGGTTCGTGCCCCGGTCCGGGAAGATCCCACATGCCGCGGAGCGGCTGGGCCCATGAGCCATGGCCGCTGAGCCTGCGCGTCCGGGCCTGTGCTCCACAACGGGAGAAGCCACAACAGTGAGAGGCCTGTGTACCGCAAAAAAAAAAAAAAAAAAAAAAAAGAAACAAAGCCAAAGTCATCTGGACTTTGTACCCGATTTCGTAATTAGCTTTTTTCATTATATAATTATTAAAAGGTGAATTATTTTCTTTTACTATCCCAAATCTAGCCACCAGCAAGAGCAACACTGATACTGAATTATAAATATATATATTTCACATACATACTTACTCACCATTCTTCTCTAACCGCTGTTAAAAGCTGGCATTCTTCTAGGATACAAGTCCTTAGAGTACATGCCAGCTCTGTCAGGCCAGATGTATGTGAATAAATCACCTCAGAAGTCACCCTAGTCCTATGTGCTCACAATAAACACCTGTTGATTTAAGTAATGGAAGAAAGTTGAGAGGGTAGAGACAGAAGGGTGAATTGGAAAGGACAGTACTTTGGGGTACTTAATATCTAATTAACAAAAATCAATTGACCAGAATATTAAGGGTTTATTTCTGAACTCTCCACTCTAGTCCACTGATCTGTATGTCTGTCTTTACACTAGTACCACACTGCCTTGATTACTGTAGCTTTGCTTTAAGTTTTGAAATCAGGTAGTGTGTCTTCCAACTTTGTACTTCTTTTCAAGGTAATTTTGGCTATTTCCACATGACTCTTAGGGGCCACCTGTCAACTTCTGCAAACAAGCTAGCTAGGATTTTGATAGGAATTGCACTGACTGTGTAGGTCAATTTGGGTAGTACTGCCATCTTAATATTGTCTTCCAGTCCATGAGCAGTGGGGTAATCTTTCCATTTACTTAGATCTTCTTTAAGCTCTTTCAACAGTGTTTTCAGTGTGCAAGTGTTGCAGTTCTTTTATCAACTTTATTCCTAAATACTGGTTTCTTTTGATGTCACTGTAAATGGAATTATTGTCTTAAATTCGTTTTTGGATGTTTCACTGCCAGTGTATATAAATACATTTCATTTCTGCATATTGCTCTTATATCTCATTCACAGACTTTTAAAAACCGAAGTAGCTAAAGTATCTGTACATTATATTACCTTAAAATTACATGACAAATGCCAACAAAAGTCATTCTAACAAAAAATAATTTCATCCAAGTAAACCAAAGAAGCTGACATCACACGGTAATATATAATAAAGCCCAAGAACTGCTGTATCTGTAAGTCAGGATGAAGAAAGTCTTATTTGTTATGCACTAATTTTAGAGACACTCCTCTAATTCATAAAGTCATTAGGATTCTCACAAGTAATATAGTTGGAAAAGACAGCTGGGAAATCTGACAAATTCCACATCAGTTAATAGACAGTAATATAAAAGCAAGAGAAGCAATACCACAAAAACAGAAAATTAACATGTTTCTCTATGCACAAAAGATGTGATGCCTTTTCTCGACCTGCCAGAGTAAGTTTTCCTATTTGAAAATTTAAAGTTTCCTTTAATATCTATATTTGTAATACCCATGTGGCATTTTAAATATTTACTTAGAATTTCCATTTTACCACCTACCAAATTTGGTAAAAATGAAAAAAATATAACCAATTCACACGTACATCTCACACAATTTCTGAAAACCCAAATGCTCTGAAAAAGTAAAAAACACAACCCACTTACTATGTCTTAATTATTTTGAATTCAAAATTAGTGTAGTAGAAAGTAATAAGCTTTGCTCTGTTTCACAGAAGTCATAAGATTTGTTTCATTGGAGTCACACATTTCCAGAGGTAGTTTTAAATTTGGCATGTGTAGTTAACTCCTTGAGTCCCTAATGAACTTCCTCCATTCCTTTATTCCTGAGCTTCTTTTATAATGCTCCTTTGACACTTTTCTAAAAAGGAAAGAGAAACTTTTTTCATGTCAAAGAACTGAGCAAGTAGATTCTGTGATAAAACACCATTAGCTGCTTTTGTTGCTACTTCCACTACTCAAAACTTTGGAGGCACCTTCCAGAAGCTAGTGTTCTCTAGAACATGGCGGTATCTTCATATGTTCTTATTTGGTACCACAGCATCAAGAGTAACTCTGCCTCAAATAACTATCATGATCCCTCCAAAACTATTCCAATCATACTGATGATCTGTTAGGTTATACACTACACATCAATAAGCAAATATAAGGTTAGGGCTGACAGTGAATTAACTTTAGGAATTAAGAAAGGCAGTATGGACCACCGTGATTAAGAGGATACAGACAAACATGCCCTCTGACTCTGCCAGGTACTAGCTGTGTTGCACTGGGTGAAACTTTAACCTCTCTAGACCTGTTTCCCTCATCCACAACAGGAATTAAAATTTCTATCACCAGTATGCTGCGAGGATTACATGAGAATTAATGTGTAAAAAGTCTAGGATGGCACATAAAAAGCCCTCAATGAAGCTATTACATTGGTTCTGAACATTACTCTAGCTACCCAATTTCAGCCTTCTCCCAGTCTTAACGCTTTGCCGTTAGTGAGTCAAACTGTCTATCTTCTTTTTGGCCTGCCCTTATCTTATTCTCCTGATACCTCCTTGATCCAGACCAAACTGTATTCCAAGCAACATCTCAAGGCAGCAACATTGTTCTCAATTTTTCCAGAACTTGCTCACTCACCTTCTAACCCTTTGTTGCTTTCTATCTTCCTTCCCCTTTTATGGATATTTGCAACTTTTCAAGTATTAAAAGGTTTTCTAAATCATTAAAATGAGTTCATATACTATCTCTAAAGGCCACCGAATCTCCAGAATCTAGGACTTGTTGATCAACTGTTTCAAACTTATTAATGCATAATGCTTATTACTCTCTAAGTAATATGACAACTTGCTATTTAGCCACGAAATTTTTACATCAGAATAATACTTTGCAATGGCATTTGTTTATTCTGTATTAGATAAAACATAGCCACTTTAAATTCCTGCTAATCCACTTGACTTCCCCAAATCTTTAAGTCCTCCTCCCCTTTAGATTTCAGATGAGGTTTTATTTAATGTTTTTCGTTTTTAGTCTTTTTTTTTTTTTAATGGATTTATTTTTGGCTGCATTGGGTCTTTGCTGTTGCGCGCGAGCTTTCTCTAGTTGCGGCGAGCAGGGACTACTCTTCCTTGTGGTGCTCAGGCTTCTTATTGCGGTAGCTTCTCTTGTTGCAATAGCTTCTCTTGTTGCGGCAGCTCCTCTTGTTGCGGAGCACGGGCTCTAGGTGCACAGGCTCAGTAGTTGTGGCGCATGGGCTTAGCTGCTCCGCAGCATGTGGGATCTTCCCAGAGCAGGGCTCGAACCCATGTCCCCTGCATTGGCAGGCAGATTCTTAACCACTGCGTCACCAGGGAAGTCCTCCTTTTTTTAGTCTTAAGAAACAAAAACAAAAAAACCTTTCAAGCAACCCTCTTCTCTAGCTTATTTATCAGAGAGACAAAAACATCTGCTTAAACAAGTTAAATCTGTGCTGATCCACTCAGGACACTGCCAGCCAAAGCACAAAACCATTTCAATTCCAACAGAGAGCCGGGAGGAGGTGGACGGGAAGGATCTTCAAATGGCATCAGGCAATAAATGACTTAATGGAAGGGATGAGGACTGTTTTCCCTACTGGAAAATAAAGGATAGTTCTACTTTTGGCACTTGTTAAGAATGTTTGATGTGGGGAAAGGGGATGTACTAATAAAATTTAAGCATAATGTTCTCTAATTCCTTAGCAATATTCCACTTTCAATTATCTCATCTTGGCATCTTTTTTCTTCTACTGTCTAGGAAGCCTGTACTCTCACGTTGCTGCATGTATCTGCTTCAAAATTTAGAACCAGGCATGCCTCTTCAAGACCTCCAAATTAAGCTCAGTTTCCACTCACAACAAATATGGGCCCCAACTTCTTATTCCTCCCAGAGGTCCCTGGCTTTTGTTACTACTTTTGTTTTATCTAACATTTATATACTGCTTACTATGTGCCAGACACAAGCACTTTACACCCATTGACTCATTTAATCCTCATAGTAGCTCTTAGGGTTTTGTGGATGAGAAAAATAAGGCACAAGGAAGGTAAGTAATTTACCCAAGGCTAATTTACACATGGCTAAGACTGGCTTTTTAACTCGTCAGTTTGACTCCAAAGTCCACGCTCTTAACTATGAATGCCACCGCTTCCGTTTTTTACCTTGAAAAATAAAATCTGTAACTTACAGAATGCCTGTGCAAGAAATCAGACCAATGGCTCTCCCTCCTTTATAGGACCAATCTAATGTTGTTTCCAGAGGTGACAGATGACAAAGAAAAGGTGGAAAGATTTAAGAGTCCTCAAGATCCAATCAATGTAACACTACCACTGCTATACAGCCTTTCACTTTACTGCTCCCCTTTGAAGCCTCAAAGTAGTGTATAAGTTATTTTGCATATCAGTTAAGTCACTTTCCTCCAAATCTCTTAAAGAAATGTTGCTTTATTCTCTCACAGAGGCACTACTGCTGGTACACTGCTATTTCTCTATATGTAGGACAGCACAAACCATCTCTCAGACCATGCTAATACAGGAACCACAAAGACAATCCATATAAACCCTAGTACAGTTCCCAGCACCTTAGTTAGCCTAAGTGTTAGATCGTATCACTTTTATTACAGACAGGAAATGAAGGCCAAGATATGAAGTCATTTGCCTATTAAAAAAATTTATTGTTACCAAAGCTAGTTTTCTGTCTCCAGTACAAAGTTGTCTACTATTATACTACCAAAAGATTACTACAGAGCAGAGCAAAGAAAGTATTCCAGTTTATAGCCTCTGCAATTAGTTTAAAAATCCAATTCATTCAGTCACTCAACTCTTAATCTCTCCATTCCATAACTTTCATCAACTGCTCTTTCTTCTTCTACTCTTTGTGCTACAGAATGATGATGATAGGCACAAATCTAAGAAGTTCAAGGCCATTTCTAACTCATGTTGGTTTATATCAACCTCCCATTAATTGGTTACCTTGGTTCTCTTTCACTGCAAACACAGAATAAGGAATTGTTTTTCTATTTGAGGGTTCCTAGACTGCTAAAAACATTCTACTAATACACTGTTAAAATTAACTATTTCTAAATCAAACAGAAATTAACAATTGTAATAACAATATAGAAAGCATTAATTCCAAACTTCCTGAAAGGAGTACCCTCATTTGCTCTTTACATTTCCTGAAACGTGTGATTCCATGCATGCCCACGGAAGTCTTCCTTATCTACTGATAGATTCCAAGTCACAAGGCTGTAAAAAGCAGCTGAAGTTATAACACCATGAAAATACTAATAAATACACAACTTACTAGCATCTATCCCTCAGCCATCACATAGACATCGTTGGTATGTCTCTTACCAGATGTTCTAATAATATAGTGTAAACTTAATTATAAAGAGAGACTGGAAATCCAGTAAAGATGCACTGAAAAATGATAGGGAAGAAATAAGTCACTGACAAACAAAGGAGTGGATAGTTAACATATAAACAGAAATAGATAAGGATGGCAGCACAAGTGGGCCTAAAATTAAAATTACATGAACAGGGACTTCCCTGGTGGCGCAGTGGTAATGAATCCACCTGCCAATGCAGGCGACACGGGTTCAAGCCTTGGTCCAGGAAGATCCCACATGCCGCGGAGCAACTAAGCCCGTGCGCCACAACTACTGAGCCCATGTGCCACAACTACTGAAGCCCACGTGCCTAGAGCCTGTGCTCTGCAACAAGAGAAGCCACCGTGATGAGAAGCCCATGCACCGCAATGAAGAGTGGCCCCCGCCACTGCAACTAGAGAAAGCCCATGGGCGGCAACGAAGATCCATCGCAGGCAAAAATAAATAAATTAAATAAATAAATTTATATTTAAAAAATTATATGAGCAAAGGATTAAGAGAGTCCCTTGAAGAAATGAATAAGACTCTTAAACTTCTTTTTTTGAAGGTGTTATGTATGTTTATTTTTTAAACAAATTGTAATAATAACAGTATGTTATTGTGTTACTTTTTTGGGCGAACTGAGGTAATATCACTTCAAAATAAAACAGTTTGAGATACTGCCATGGATTTAATGTATTTTCCATAGTTAGAATAGCTTCTTTGTTGGATCTCTCTGCCCTATTTTAATCTCCTGTTATTCCATATTGTTTAAATGTGTTTTTAATGGATTTTTATGTTCATACTATAAAAGTCAAAAGATTCAAGGATTTTATTTATATACTTTTGTCAGATAAAGTATGCCAACACTTCCAACGTTAGATTCTTTTTCTCAGTGCTGAATAGTAACGAGGAATCAAAATTATAATCTAAATTTTGTCAAATACAAGACAAAACAAACTAGGTGTCATAAGTTTTAATTTTATTTCTCAACAACTTCCCAACATTTTTGTCTGTTTTCCATTACTTGTTAGGAAATTTCTTTTACTGTTTTGAATGGATTCCCTTTAAGTGACTTTCCTCAGTACCATTATTTCATACATTATCCTACCATCTGACTTTTCATTTTGTGTCAGTCTATCCTACTAGATTATAAACTGAGCTAGGATGGACCATACATAGAAGCAATGAAAGAGGTAGACCACCAGGACTCAAACTTTTTGTGCTGAGGAACCCTTTATACTTCTAAAATTACTAAGGAGCCCAACAAGCTTTTGTTTATGTGGATTACATCAATTTATACTTACCACATTAGATATTAAAACTAAGAAACATTTTAAAATATTTATTAATATATTTTAAAATAACAACAAACCCATAAATAACATATTTATGAAAAATAACTATATCCTCCAAAACAAAAATAAACTGTGAGAAGAGTGGCATGATTTTATAGCTTTGTAACTTTAAAGTCCAGCTTAACAGACCACAATTTTCACATCTACTTCGGCATTCAGTCTGTTGCAATATGCTCTTCTGATTGAAATGCATGAAGAATATGAAGTATATGAAGAAAGTCTAGTTGCATGCAGATATGTAGCTGGAAAAAGGAAGAATATTTTAAGAGCCTTCTCAGATCACCCTAGATATTCTTCTTCTTCGACACGACCAAACTCAACAAGTGGTACTTTCTTAAAGATTTGTTGCAATGTGGAACCTAAAACCATGTCAATGAATTTTTCATATTCTATTACATTAAATCCATCAGTTACTTTACACTTTGAGTGGATCTTTTTATCCATGCATGATTTTATAACATATAAAACATTAATTTTTTGGAAAACATCAGTTCACTAAGCTTAAGAACATAAGTTCCAAATGTTGACACATCTCATTACACAATATGAAAAAAATCATATTCATTAATATCACCATGGACTTCATCAGGAGAATCTCTAAGAACTGGAAAGCTGTCAAGCTCATGGAGGCAGACCCAAGTTTTCCAAAATTCTAATTTTCATTTAAAAGCATGAATTTATCATTGGCAACAAATACTATCATTTCATTCATTTGAGAAAGTATCTGCCAAATACTCGTTTGAATAACCATACGATGCCAGTTTTCTTTCAAGTATAAATCAAGTTCCTAAAAAAGGTCGCCAATTTAAACAATTTCACAAGTGCTTTTCCTTGAGACAACCATCACTCTCACAGAATGAGGCAGAAGTATTTTACATTTACTTCCCATTTTGTCACAGAAAAAAGATGTGTGCTCATGCGTCAAGATTTAATAAAACTGAAAATTCTTTCCGCTTCATCAAGGACATTTTTAAGTGAAATTAAGCTTTGTTTTCTCCTGTTAGAGTCCATGGTGGTGAAGAATACAACAACTAACTAGGCCAGCTTGGTGCCATTGTCTTAGTTCACACTAAGACCAGCAATTTTACATACCATTGTTTCTGTACCATGATGAAAATGGCAAATAACATCTTAGAATTAATATGAAAATACTTTTGACTATCTGTCAAAAAAGATCCCCAGGTAGGGTCAGTGGAGATCCAAATTTTGAGAACCATGGAGGTACACTAACATCTGTTGATAATTTACATGCCATACGATGTTAGACGCTTTCATTATGTATTTCGTTGGTTCCTTTTTTAAAAAAAACAGATAGGGAGGACTTCCCTGGTGCACAGTGATTAAGAATCCACCTGCCAATGCAGGGGACATGGGCTCGAGCCTTGGTCTGGGAAGATCCCACATGCTGCAGAGCAACTAAGCCCGTGCGCCACAACTACTGAGTCTGCGCTCTAGAGCCCCTGAGCCACAACTACTGAAGCCCGTGTGCCACAACTACTGAAGCCCACAAGCCTAGAGCCCATGCTCCGCAACAAGAGAAGCCACCGCAATGAGAAGCCTGTGCACTGCAACAAAGAGTAGCCCCTGCTCGCCGCAACTAAAGAAAGCCCGCGTGCAGCAATGAAGACCCAACGCAGCCAAAAATAAATAAATAAATTTATATATATAAAAAATTAGGGCTTCCCTGGTGGTGCAGTGGTTGGGAGTCCGCCTGCCGATGCAGGGGACATGGGTTCGTGCCCCGGTCCGGGAAGATCCCACATGCCGCGGAGCGGCTGGGCCCGTGAGCCATGGCCGCAGAGCCTGCGCGTCCGGAGCTTGTGCTCCGCAACGGGAGAGGCCACAACAGTGAGAGGCCCAAGTACAGCAAAAAAAAAAAAAAAAATTAATTCCAAAAAGGAAAAAATAAATCCTTGAGGTTCAAAAAGATGTACAGTCACTCTATTGACTGTGAAAACTTAATGTTTTTTAAAATGGTAAAACACACAAACAGATAAAACCAGATTTAATACTGTTTTGCTCAAATCACAACTTCATGATTTGATCTAGTCTTCCCCACCATATCTTATTGAGCTCTCTAGCCTATCCTTCTGAAGCAAGCTCGAATTTCTGAACTTCCCAGAAGAGCCAAAAACAAGTCATCTACACTCTGTGAAAAAGCCAGGAAGTCAAACACAGAAAAAGAGAAACTTAAAGCCAAGAAAACCAACTTCCGTGATAAAGCCAAGGATGCGTAGCTTCAAGTTCAAGGGCCCAAGCATTAAAAATCAAGGAGCTCTCATTGAATACTTGTAGCTTACACGTCCATTATGGCTCAATATAACAGGCAATGAAAAGTAAAGAGAAATCTAAGACTAACACGCAATGAAGTACAATGCTCCACACCAAGACTGTTACCAACAAAGCTATCTGAGCACTTAAAGTTTTTTGCTATCTAATACATTAATATCTTCAAGATATACCTCAGAAAGTTTAAATTATGGAAAAACATAAATCTGTAAATGCTGGACACTGCAATCCAATAGTTCCAGGGACAGTTAGGATTATGTTTTTTATTTACAGAGGCAAAGATGCAGTTTTACTGATGCTACTAGGTAGGTTCTTGCTACTGGTGACAGGACCACTAGCTTCAACCACGGTCCTGCTGCAGAAAATTTAAACCACTTCTATTAAAGCCAATTTTGGGGGCAAAAAAATTCCAAAGCATCTCAATGCTGTTTAGAGGGAAAAAGAGGCTGCATTAGACACTAAGAATGTATTAGCAGCTCAAATTTTTTTAAAAATATATGAGATGATAGACATAATAGGCATAAGGCAAATCAGAAATTCTTAAATTTAAAATAGAAGGAGCTGCCTCAGTAGTCCTGTCCCCTAGCTATAGTGTACTGTATTCTCTCTCCTCAACAACGAATCTGCATGAATTGATATGCTAACTGCTCTGCAAAACACCCTTTTATTAAAAAACAGTAAATAAAACATACACACAACGACTCTTTCTTTCCCCTGACTTCTACAGATGAGGTATGAGATATCATTAAGTTTAACTGGCCTTTATTAAGCCTTGCCCACATAGTCAGTCTGAGAAAATGACTCAGCAAGACTCAGCCCATATGAGTTAAGCGATTAACACAATTAGGTTAAACACACATTTCTCTAACATGCTCAATTTACAGATAAAGAAAGAGGCTCAGAGATTAAATTACTTGCTCAAGCTCACAAAGCAAATTAACCATGATTAGAATTCTGTCCCCCGGCTCAATATTCTGTCACATATACTTGGGCACTAAAAGATTATTTCCAAAAAATTAAAGGCTCATTGTCAGCCACCAGTAGGCACATTCACATATACTCTCTCATGATCCTTAAAGATTAAATCACTCAATATACAAACAAGAGTTTAAACACACCTTTGTTAAGTCTTTCACTAGAAAATTCCAACTCCAATACATTTTGCACATTGTCTGGGCCACTCATCCTTTTAAAGCTGAATCTAACCACATCACATACCTGCTTAGACCTTCACTGGAATTCAAATCGTTAGCATGGACTACCAGGCTCCGGATGATCTGGCCAACGCCTACCTCTTCAACATCTACTGCTCTGCTCAACTTACCTGACTCATACCTGCAACACAGACCTTTTCGTTCTTTGAACTAGATAAGCTTCTTTACTCACCAAGGACCTTTTCCTGACTATTTCCTCTGTCTGGAATGTTCTTCCTTCTCTCCTCACTCTTTTCTCCTACCTAACTTCTAATAATATCTCAGATAACAGCATAAATTCCAATTCCTCAGGACCAAATTCCATGAGCTGTCTCCCCATTCCCTGAAACAGATTAAGAACCTGTTTATTCTGATCTCACAATATATTTTGTATTCATAGTAATTATCTAATTAGAGATTACTCTGGTTTGGTGTTTTTGTTTGATGAATATGCAACACATCACCCCCACCAAATTGCTGCAAGTATGGTGATCATTAAGTCTGTTTGACCAAAACAGTCTTCATTTGTCATGTTTCCCAATGTCCTGTCCAAATTTACTATGTCTCAGATTTCATATTTTTAACAAAGCTGCGTTAAAGTATGTGGAGAGGGTTTGGCAGACCTTGAATTGGTACTAACTTCTGCCAAGGTCTTACCAAGTAGTTATGTGAGACAAATGTCCAGTGTAAACAGTTATCACTTTCTAACACATGGTTGCATCTAAAAAGATAACCAGTGATAACCTGTTGCTCTTTCCCAACCCTTTACAAATGCAAAATAACTGACATTTCCCTTTCCAGCATAGCAAGCTGACAAAGTGTAATAAAAGGCAGCCAGTTCCCTGTTTTGTTTTTGTTTTTTTTTGGGGGGGGGAGGGGGGTAGCACACCGCTCTGCTCACAGGATCTTAGTTCCCAGACCAGGGATTGAACCCAGGGCCATGGAAGTGAAAGTGCCAAGTCCTAACCACTGGACCACCTACGAAGTCCTCAATTCCCTCTGGTTTTAACAGATGCTGGGAAGAGAATGTTTGAAGCTGCTGCCTCAACAAGATGCAAGAAGTCATCAGGTCACCAGTCAGTGGGATAAATGGGTAACATGGAAAATTATACGTGTATGTGAAATGTTCTTTTATAAGGTATACAGAGAGTAAAAATGTTTTTGCTACGATAATTTTATATTATACAAGTATATATAAAATCAATCTATATATTTTGCAGTAAGCCCTCTAGGCAGCAATTTACTCAGAAAAAGTTTATGTTTAAAGTGATAATACTGACGAGAAGAAACAAATCTGACGCAGCATCAGCATTTAATTCAGAAGGTAGTAGTTACTGTAACACTGTGTCTGAAGATGACAATAACACATGCAGCTACAAAAGATGCCATTACAAACATTCTGTGAAGCATGACTTAATTTAGGTCAAACCACCGTTCCTCTAAATTAATTTTTCATTTTTTCAATTCCAAGTTTCTTGTCACTCAAAAAAAATTTTAATGAATCAATAATTATTAATCTGTTGGCTTCATTAGCAGAATAACTTGACAAAGAGATAGTCATGTTTAAAACAGAAAAACCATCATCCCATTAATGGCATGTTTTACTTAGTCCAATTTATGGAATGAAAATTAAGCTTTTGGCACTGAAAACAGAATAATGTAATTTGAAAACTACATGTTAAGAAGTTAGTTATATATGAACACTATGGCAAAATGGTTATGTGTACTTTTTTAAATTTTGAAAATACTGTATTTTCAAAGTCAGTCCCAGGGTCATTACAAGTGCTTTCTAAAAACACCAAATAAGCCTTTACGTGAGCAACAGGAATAGAAATCACTTTAAGGCACATGGTAAAAAACTGGAGACTTTATTCTAAAGAAGTTTTGTTTCACAAGTGGACTCATCATGAAAACACTAGAGAATTAGAACTTGAGCAACTATTGGTTTTGCCATACTCCCATTTACTAGGCACACCTCTCCCCTATAAAGTGTTGTGGGTAAATAAATAATAATAAGAGTAAAGCTTCTGTAGGTTCAGTCTGTTGAAGATGAAACATCTGATATTACTGTGAATGCGACTGTGAATTGAGTTAAAAATATATGCAACATTAAAGACAATTTTTTTCTCTTAGTAATAATGAGGATACAAATTCCAGTGGAGTACAGATGTCATGGTAAGACAGTATTTCTACTAAGCTTAAAAAAAAAAAAAAGAACCTATACAACAAAAAATATACTTGGAATGATTGTGGAACACATTATTCATAACTGCAGGGACTTCCCTGGTGGTGCAGTGGTTAAGAATCCGCCTGCCAATGCAGGGGACACGGGTTTGAGCCCTGCTCTGGGAAGATCCCACATGCCGCAGAGCAACTAAGCCCATGCTCCACAACTACTGAGCCTGCGCTCTAGAGCTGGCAAGCCACAACTACTGAGCCCACGTGCTACAACTACTGAAGCCCTCGTGCCTAGAGCCTGTGCTCCACAACAACAGAAGCCACCGCAATGAGAAGCACGCGCACCACAACAAAGAACAGCCCTGCTCAAAGCAACTAGAGAAAGCCTGTGCGCAGCAACAAAGACCCAACACAGCCAAAAATAAATAAACAAATAAATTTTAAAGAAAATTAAAATAAATAAATAACTGCATATAAAAAGGCTACAATATTCTACCAACTGAAAGACAAGCTTTAGATGTTAAACCTTAGAAATACACACAGTGACTCAACTATAAAACCTGTGATCAAGCTGTTAATAATACATATGAATGAACGGGCAGCATGTGATTTGTTACATGTCCTCAATCATATTTTAGAAGTGTTTGAGCCTTTAAAGAACTACTTCATGAATCTAAGTATCCTACAATGGTACTGAACTTTTTTTTAATAAATGAGCCTTCTAAATTTTGGTTGCATTTTTAAAAATCAGCTGGAAGTATTTAATCAAAGTATTTAATGAAGTGAAATGCCAAAAACATCTTAAGGCTTTTTTACGCGGGCCTCTCCCGCCGCAGAGCACAGGCTCCAGACGCGCAGCCTCAGCGGCCATGGCTCACGGGCCCAGCCGCTCCGCGTCATGTGGGATCTTCCCGAACCAGGACACGAACCCGTGTGCCCTGCATCAGCAGGCGGACTCTCCACCACTGCGCCACCAGGGAAGCCCCATCTTAAGGCGTTGAAGCCTTTGGCAAATTGCAGTTCTTGAAAATGAGGCTGCAAACAGGGAAGTGCCAAATGAAATTTCCAATTATGTATTTGCAATATATAAACCCTAAAATACAACTCAGAGAACTGCCGAAAACTCTATTTAAAAAACACAACCATACTGGAAAAAACACATTCTTCACAGAAATACAAGGGACATGGCATTAGAGACACAGTTAATAGTTAATAAAGGTATATGACTATGACACAAAGACTATTCTGCCTTGATTATCTTTTTAACAATCAAATATTTGATACTAAAAAAAGTGTTACTTTCATGAATACAGACATTCATTTTTAAGAATTAAAAATTCTTATTTTTAAAAATAGTTTTGGAATAAATAAAATCAGTGTCAAATATTTCAATAAATTATGTAACTATTTTCTGCACCCCTTTCACTCTCAATACTTCAGTCTGGATGATAAATTACATGGTCACTCCAGCCACTAGGCATACTCAATTTTGTTCACTCTCCACCAACCTAGCACAGTGCCCGTAGTGAGTACTGAATACATGTTTGCCAACTTACTGAAGAGCTCACCCCTTTGATCTTTCCAATAGAGTTTATATGGATTAGTAGAGACCTCACATAAATGAATTCACAAATAAGGGGAGGAAATCCCCATCCCCGCCCTACCATTAACTACTTCAGTTAAAGATATCAGTTACTAGTTACCTAAGTTAGGTCCCTTGATCTCACCAATCTTGTCCCCAACACGAATCACACCAAATCTTTAATATGTTAATTCTCACCTTCCCAGCTCGGATCCTCATCATCTCTCTCTCTTGGATTCTACCTAGCATTTTGCAAATCTGTCTCTCTGCCTCCATTAATTCCCATGTTAATATTTTGGTATATATCTCTTTGTGTTCTTTTTAACACACACATCAAAGTATATATACAGTCATCCCTCGGTATCAGTGGACACTCAAGTCCCTTATGGTTGGCCCTCTGTAACTTGGATACAGAGGGCCAACTACAGCACACTTTTTAAAGAGAGGAAAATGTCATACTTTAAATCTGAAGTCATTCCCCTACTTGATGATATCTTAGAAAATCCAAACTCCTTAACAAGACTTTTGAGGTCTTCTACAATCTAGCCCCAATTTATGTCCTGTCATGCCTCGAATTCTAGCCTCTATGTACTACCTGCAGTCCCCAAACACACCATGTACCAATGACTCCTCCATTCCTATATTCCTATATATTCTGGCTCCAGAATGTCTAGACTCAAGCTCTCATATTCCACAATAGGAAATCAACACATAATGTCTAAAATTAATAAATACAGAAGTATAATCATATGATTTAGAAATATGACTTAAAAAAAAAAGTCAGGAAAATGCTTGCTTAATCATGGCCATGTTAACACAATTATAGCTAATGAAATGTGAAAGTAAGCCGGCCAAAGGGCTTCTGGTCAGAGTTTTTATGCTCCTAAAAGAAGATAAAATGGGGGAATTCCCTGGTGGTCCAGTGGTTAGGACTCGGCAATTTCACTGCCGGGGCCCAGGTTCAATCCCTGCTCAGGGAACTAAGATCCCGCAAGCTGCGAGGTGTATCCCACAAGCGGCGAGGTGTGCCCCCCACCCAAAAAAAAAGAGAAAAAGAAATGAGAGAAAGGCAGTTTTTGCAACCAAAAATGTAATAACTGATTCATTCATAGATCAAACCAACAGGTAAAATGTTACTAGAGAATAAGATAGTTGCACCATCTCAAAGCATCACCCTACCTATCATTTATTAATTACAAAGGGGGAAAGTACCTTTAATGGAGAAATCTGGCAGGCTCTATCTTACCCAAGGGCTCAAACTTAGTATCTCCAATAATAGGACAAAATGACATTATGCACTGAGATGTGATGCACTGAGAAAGACACATCACCTAGGTAGTATTTTTGCCAAAATGTTTAATTTGAATCTATTCATGGGGAAACATCCAAAATGTGGGCCATTCTTAATAAAATATTTAGACTCATTCAAAAAAGTCAATGTCACTATCTTATTTATTCTCGATTAACAAAAGTAAAGAGACAAGACAACTAAATTCAATGCATAATCTTGAATTGGACTCTGGACACCTACACCACCAACCACTCCCCAAAAAAGGCAAAAATGTTGAGGCAGTTTGAATAAGAACTATAAAGCATATATTACTGACTAATATTAAATTTCTTGGGTGTAACTATGAGGTTGTAGTTCTATAAGAGAACATTCTTGTTCTGAGGAGATACGTACTGGAGTATTTAGGGGATGAAGTGTCATGATATCTGCAGCTTACTTACAAATTTTCAAATCGCTTAGCAAATAAAAGAAATACAAATGGTATGAGTGCACAAATGCAGCAAAATGTTAATAATATAGAAAATCTACATGAAGGACATATATGTGAATAGTTACACTATTCTTTCAAATTTTCAGTGCATTTGCACGTTTTTAAAATAAAAAGCTGGAAGGGAAAAACAGAGACACGAGGGCCTTCCCTGGTGGTGCAGTGGTTGAGAGTCCTCCTACCAATGCAGGGCACACAGGTTTGTGCCCCGGTCTGGGAAGATCCCACATGCCGCGGAGCAGCTGGGCCCGTGAGCCATGGCCGCTGAGCCTGTGCTCCGCAACGGGAGAGGCCACAGCAGTGAGAGGCCCGCGTACCGCAAAAAAAAAAAAAAAAGAGACATGAGGAAGAAATTGTCCCTTTTCCTCTGGATGATGTTATGACTCAGTACGTCTGGAGCCTAAAATTGCTGCATGTATCTCTATACCAATGAAGAGAACTAGCCTGAGGACAAACTGACTTAGTGGCAGGATGTAAAGATAACTTGGGTTCTTGGTGAGGATGCTGAGCATTTAACAAACTAACCCTAAAAGTGACACATCTTCAAACATTTTGCTGTTGTTTAAGCCAGCTGGGTTGGGGGGGCAGGGAAAAGCAAAGAGCTGTCACCTCCTAATACATAAATGTACTGAAAAAAAGTATTGCCATCAAAATTACATTAAGGATGCGGAACAAAGAATTAGCAGCAAAGAAGAGGGACATCACAGTACTTATCCTTTCTATGCTATACATTCTAATGCTATGTTTTTAAGCTAATAGGCATTACTTTAAATATAAAATTTTTAAAAAATATTATTCAAATAAAAACAGATGCACCTGTCACTGGAAATCACTTTCCTGACCCAGGAGTAAAGGCACTTACTACAGTGATTTACCACATGATAAAAACATTCTAAACCAAAGAAAATGTCATATATAGAAACCAACTCCATCCCTTTTCTGAAAGCTCCTAGAACCTTAGGTTGGTGGTAGTTAGATTTTGACATTCCAGTGAGTCCCATTTAAGGGGTATGATGTTTGATGCTGGGAAGAGCAATGGCTGCTTAAAATTATCAACAAAAGAGATAAATGGGAAAAAAAATCTCAACTACGTATCAGCTCTTTCAACCTAAAAATATGAAGTCAAATTCTTTGTCTATAAAGAAACTACATCTAATCTGTTTATAACCATCCCCAAAATTATGTACCCAAAGAAATTACTCTCATAAAGATATTTTTCTTCTCATTTGTGTGTGTGTGTGTGTTTTGATAACTACTTCTATTTTTTATTTATTTATTTTTTGCCTACGTTGGATCTTCGTCGCTGCGTGCGGGCTTTCTCTAGTTGTGGTGAGCAGGGGCTACTCTTCATTGCGGTGCACGGGCTTCTCATTGCAGTGGCTTCTCTTGTTGCAGAGCACGGGTTCTAGGTGCATGGGCTTCAGTAGTTGTGGTGCACAGGCTCAGCAGTTGTGGCTTGCAGGCTCTGGAGCGCAGGCTCAGCAGTTGTGGCATATGGGCTTAGCTGCTCCGTGGCATGTGGGATCTTCCCAGACCAGGGATCAAACCTGTGTCCCCTGCACTGGCAGGTGGATTCTTAACCACGGCGCCACCAGGGAAGTCCGAAAAGATACTTTTCAATAAAGTTTTATGAGTCAAATAATGGTAGCCCTTGTACCAATATTTCAGGCCTGGCCAGTATTGTTTTGTTCTAGGTTTTTAAAAATGATTTCACTTTTGTAAAGGTCTGTATTTCCAGCTTCTCTGGTATAATGTACTGGAAAGAATATGGGCTTTAGAGTCTGAGAGACCAGGATTAACAATTCTCGTTTCACCACTTACTAGCTGTGTGACCTTCTTGGCTCAATTACTTAATGTTCCTAATCCTCAATTTTCTCATTAACAAAATGGGGATAATACAAATTTCCTCAGAGGATCAGTGTGAGAATGAACTGAAATAATGTACAGGCATACCTCATTTTATTGCATTTCACTTTATTGTGCTTCAAAGACATTGCGTATTACAGATTGAAGGGTTTGTGGCAATCCTGTGTCGAGGATGTCTGTTGGCATCATTTTTCCAACAGCACTGCTCACTTCCTCCTGTCTGTCACATTTTGATAATTCTCGAAATATTCCAAATTACTGGAGGTTTGTTCCAGACCACCACAGTAAGGCAAATGCCACAATAAAGCAAGTCACATGAATCTTCTGGTTTCCCAGTGCATGTAAAAGTTATGTTTATACAACGCTGTAGTCCATTCAGTAATAGCATTCGATCTAAAAAAATGTACATACCTTAAAGATACTTTATTGCTAAGAAATACTAACCATCATGTGAGCCTTCAGCAAGTCACAGTAACATCAAAGATAGCTGATCACAGATCACTATAACAAACACAATAATAATGAAAAAGTTTTGAAATATTGAGAATTACCAAAATATGACAGAGACACGAAGTGAGCAAATGCTGTTGGAAAAGCAGACTTGCTCAATGCAGGGTTGCCACAAACCTTCAGTTCGTAAAAAGTTAAGAATCTGTGAAGAACAATAAAGCAAAGCACGGTAAAATGAGGTACGCCTGTACTGAGTGCGCTTTGGACATGACCATGCTGGTATGGCCTGAACTATGGATGCTATACAATCTCAACCTAGTTGTGATGTGGGTTTTTTTTTTTTTTTTTTGGTGGTAAAAACAAGTACCAGGGCTTCCCTGGTGGTGCAGTGGTTAAGAATCCACCTGCCAATGCAGGGGACAGGGGTTCGAGCCCTGCTCTGGGAAGATCGCACATGCCGCGGATCAACTAAGCCCACGCACCACAACTACTGAGCCTGTGCTCTACAGCCCATGAGCCACAACTATTGAGCCTGTGTGCCACAACTACTGAAGCCCACATGCCTAGAGCCCATGCTCCACAACAAGAGAAGCCATCGCAGTGAGAAGCCAGCACACTGCAACGAAGAGCAGCCCCCAGCTCACCGCAACTAGAGAAAGCCGCAGCAAAATAAATAAATAAATAATAAATAAATAAATAATAAAATAAATTTATTTTTTTAAATAGTACCATAAAATTTACCATCTTAACCATTTTTAAGTGTACTGTTCAGTAGTGTTAAGTATATTCACACTGTAGTGCAACAGATCTCCAGAACTTTTTCATCTTGCAGAACTACGTGCATTAAACAACGCTCCTTTGCCCCTTCCCCCCAGCTCCTGATAAGCACAAATGGTCTTTGGGTTCCTTCCACCTCATGGCTACTGTAACAAGTGCTGCTATGAACACGGGTGTGCAAAATCTCTTCAAGACTCTGCTTTCAATTCCTCAGGATCTATACCCGAAGGTGGGACTGCTGAACCATATAGTAGTTCTATTTTTTAAATTATCTGACTAGTTATGATACTTGTAATCCTAAAATACTCACGGTTTTTGCCCCAATAAACCTTTGGAATATTTACCATGTACTTCTCAAATTTCGCATTTTGGTTAAAAAAACTTATCATCATGCCTGTGAGACATGCTCCTAACTAGCATATTCCGTAAGTTAGTGGCACTGATTCGCCCAGCCAGTGGTAGCATCAGGATTATGTGACATGGATCTAATCCTGCCACTCACTACCCCATCTACAGGATGAAGTACAAGCTTACTGCCAGATCATATAAGGCCCTTCACAGGCGGCACCACATAATTTCTAAACACTTTATGCTCCAGACCCAAAATGTTGATAAACAGGGAACTGGTTAACTAAATCGTGATACATCTAATGGAACACTATGCGCAGTTTTAAAAAAATGAAGAAACTAATCATGAGGAATGATCTCCAAGATACACTGTGGAGGGAGGAAGAAAAGTAAAATACAACTATTTCTGTGATGTATTTAATAGTACAACCTTGGTTCTCAAACTTCAGCTTGTATGGAAATCATCTGGACGGCTCCGTCAAAACACAGATGGCTGGGGACTTCCCTGGTGGCACAGTGGTTAAGAACCTGCCTGTGAATGCAGGGGCCACAGGTTCGAGCCCTGGTCCGGGAAGATCCCACATGCCGCGGAGCAACTAAGCCCGTGTGCCACAACTATTGAGCCTGTGCTCTAGAGCCCATGAGCCACAACTACTGAGCCCACATGCCACAACTACTGAAGTCCGCGCGCCTAGAGCCCATGCTCCTCAACGAGAGAACCCACCGCAATGAGAAACCCACACACCGCAACCAAGAGTAGCCCCCGCTCGCCGCAACTAGAGAAAACCCGTGCACAGCAACCAAGACCCAACACAGCCATAAATAAATAAATAAATTTATAAATGTCAGACTATGCGTGTTAAAAAAAAAAATACAGATGTATGAGTCCTACCCAGGGAATTTCTGATTCAACAGTTGACAGGTAGAACGTGAGAATTTGCATTTCCAGCAAGTTTCCCGGTGATGCTGGTGCTGCCGTGAAGAGGTCCACACTTTGGAACCAGTGTCTTCACAGTCACTGCGTATTTTAAAAAATGGATCATTCTTTGTTCATTGCAGCACTATTTACAATAGCCAGGACATGGAAGAAACCTAAATGTCCATCAACAGATGAACAGATAAAGATGTGGCACATATATGCAATGGAATATTACTCAGCCATAAAAAGGAACGAAATTGAGTTATCTGTACTGAGGTGGATGGACCTAGAGTCTGTCATACAGAGTGAAGTAAGTCAGAAAGAGAAAAACAAATACCAGATGCTAACGCACATATATGGAATCTAAAAAAAACTGTACTGATGAACCTAGTGGCAGGACAGGAATAAAGATGCAGACATAGTGAATGGACTTGAGGACACAGTGGGGAAGGGGACAAGGTGAGAGAGTAACACTGACATATATACACTACCAAATGTAAAATGGCTGGCTAGTGGGAAGCTGCTGCACAGCACAGGGAGATCAGCTTGGTGCTTTGTTGACGACCTAGAAGGGTGGGAAAGGGAGGGTGGGAGGGAGGCTCAAGAGGGAGGGGATATGGGGATATACGTATAGATATAGCTGATTCACTTTGTTGTACAGCAGAAACTAACACAAGACTATAAAGCAATTATACTCCAATAAAGGTATTTTAAAAAAAAGGATCATTCTTTATCATCTTTAAAGAAAATCAACCCACCACAGATTGTTCAAATTCAATGGCTGAGGAAAGCCAAATATGGTCTTAAAAGAAAATCATCCACTGAAGCAGATCATGGTAGTTATGTGAGAAAATTCAACTGACAAATAGCAAGGAGGATGAGGCAAGCTGTAATAGTACTCCATTTCAAAATCTACAAAACAACATATGTACAATTGCATTGCATATATCATACAATACCAAGCAGGCACACTGACACCATTGCTTTCAGGAAGATGTGTTTTACAGTAGAAGAGTCAAGAGCAAACTAACAAAAATTTTTAATTATTTACTCTTGAAATTGAGTTACCTATAATGCTTTCCTTAAAATTAATGTTTTAAGACCTCCATTTCTTCCCTTCTAGCCACTCATTTCCATCAACCAAATTCACCTAACAAGAGATGATAAAACAAACTGTATTTGAAAATACAGTTCTCTAAAAAACTCTCACTCAACTGAAGCAATTTTAAACTCAGTAGGTTTGCTAAAATTCAATAGAAGATCAGGAAAAAAGGCAAATGTTTGAAGAAACAAATCCATTCAGCAGGGGCTAAAGTATTCCAGGGGGCTCACGCATTCCAAGGGAGACAGAATGTCAAGGATGAGGATGTTACCTGAGACTGAGGCAAGTTTTAAAAGGCAAACTGTGCTTAATTAAATCACTGCTGGAGTTGGAAATCATCATTTAATAGAAAGACCACAACCTAGGGCAAAGAGTAATAGTATTTTTATATATATATATATATATATATATATACACACACACACACATGTGTATGTATATCTTCATCACCAATGACTTAAACAGTGCCTACTAAAAAGCATAACGTAGAAAAAAAGTAAAAAATCAGCTCAAGAAAATGTGTTGGGGGCTAAAGAAGAAAGTTTAAAAAAAGTCCTGTAATCTGTGGCACCTACATATAGACATCTTACTAAAGAAAGTTTTTCAGAAGAGAAATTGAAGAAAAATTAGAGGGGGAAGGGGCTTCCCTGGTGGCACAGTGGTTAAGAATCCACCTGCCAATGCAGGGGACACGGGTTCGAGCCCTGGTACAGGAAGATCCCACGTGCTGTGGAGCAACTAAAGCCCGTGCGCCACAACTACTGAGCCTGCGCTCTAGAGCCCGTGAGCCACAACTACTGAGCCCACTCGCCACAACTACTGAAGCCCACATGCCGAGCCTGTGCTCCACAATGAGATGCCCAAGCACTGCAATGAAGAGTAGCCCCCTCGCTGCAACTAGAGAAAGCCCATGCACAGCAATGCAGACCCAAGGCAGCCAAAAATAAATACATAAAAATAAATTTAAAAAAAAAAGATGAACCAAAATTGATAGGACCACTTTGTAAAATCGTTCAGTACTATGTGTGAAAGCTAGTACCTACCAAAGCTAAATATATGCGTACACCATGACCCAGCAATCCCACCCCTAAATACACATGCAAGAGGACTGTGTGCGTATTTTTAAAAAAAGAAAAAGAAAAAAAAATTAGAGGGGGAAGTTGTGATATTATAGTGTAAAAATTAGTTATTTGAGTGTATCAGGTTAACAATGAAATTATTTTTATTCCCTTAAGCACCCACTGATCATCAGTCACAAATACCCCAAAAAGGAAACTGTTCACCTGTTGCTTAATTTATAGTTACCTGTGTTATATAAGATATTACTATTAAACACTTTTATTAGAATATTTTATTGTACAGAGAAATACAAACTGCTAAACCCTGTCTGACTTATCCAAAAAGCCCATTATTCTTTTTTTTTTTTTTTTTTGCGGTACGCGGGCCTCTCACTGTTGTGGCCTCTCCCGTTGCGGAGCACAGGCTCCGGACACGCAGGCTCAGCGGCCATGGCTCACGGGCCCAGCCGCTCCAAGGCATGTGGGATCTTCCCAGACCAGGGCACGAACCCGTGTCCCCTGCATCGGCAGGCGGACTCTCAACCACTACACCACCAGAGAAGCCCAGCCCACTATTCTTGAGGGAGGCATATTAAGTTAAGAGCATGGCTGACTTCCTGGAAGTCCATCTTAGAGCTTAGGTTTAAGCCAGTTTCATTAAGATGCTATTTATGGTCCTGACATTCACAAACCTGTGGAGACCCTTTTTGAATCCATTTAAAATAGAGAAATTACTTCTGTAAATGTTTCATTCAATATGAAAAAAAAATCCTTATATTTATCCCCCAAAACTGGTTCACTCACATTTTAAAGGATAATCCTCCAACAATCCTAATACTTGAGAACTAGTGAGTAAATCTTAAATTTACCTCATCCAAGCTCATAATTTTGTTTGGATTATATTCACCCTCAGGCTTCACTTTTCCATCGATGCATCCCAATTTTTAAAATTCTTTCTGAATACAAGAAATAATTTCATTTTATTATAATAAAGCATTTATCTAGCATCTTGTGGAAAAATTATTCCACAAAAGTCAAACGCTGATTATACATACATAAGGCAACAAAACTCATTTTTTATTATGTCTCCAAAATATATCAAACTTTCTACTTCAACAGAGACTACAGAAGATAAAAGAACTTCTAGGGAATTCCCTGGTGGTCCAGTGATTAGGACTCAGTGCTTTCACTGTCACAGCCGGGATTCAACCCCTGGTCGGGGAACTAAGACCTCGCAAGCTGTGCGGCACGGCCCAGAAAAAAAAAGGAACTTCTCATTGGCCATAATCATCAATTCACAAATCTGTAACTGTATCGTATGGTAATACAATCTTTAATCTCTGTCTTAGTTTTCAGTTCTCCTACCTAAATGTCTATCTCGTCTCATTTCTGCTGGCTGGACATGTCACCTGCATAAAAACAAAAGTCTGCTGCTTCTTCAGGGTCTAATAAAATGGAATTAAAAAACAAAGTCAGTAAGGCACTAAGAAAACACTAAGTACTATGTGTGGCTTTAATTTAGGTGATTTGTGAATATACTATTTGTTTTCATCTGGATTATGTTCAGAGGTTAATGGAAGACTAATCTCTAGATACATGTAAGTGTTTCCACCTGACTGTTTAAAATTCTGTATCTTAAAAAAAACAAAACAAAACTTTCTTTCATGAGGTATAGCAAACATAACTTTGTAAGACAAAACAGTAAAGGGCATAAAGCCTGTGTTTCCCACAAATATGAAATGTCTTAGAAGAGCAGCAAAGATATTGAGAATCAGATTCTAACTTAGGTGCTGAGAAAGTAGTGGTATTTTGGTGCACTTTTCAAAATTCTCCACTAGAACTTAAACACCACAAGGATAGGCACCAAGTTGTACTACTCACCACTGCATCTCTGGCGCTCACAGAGAGTGCCTGACACATTGTAAAACCTCAACGGCAAGTGCAAAGGCTTATAGCTTAATTTCCTACTTTATTTTTGAAAAATGACTATGGCACACAAATCTTTAATCTATTTTGAATCAGACACCACTTCATACACAAAATAAACTATCTAAAGAGACATAAAAGCAAATGTAGCAAAATATTGGCAATTGGTGAATCTAGAGGAAGGATATAAGAGGATTCATTATAATAAGTATCTTTCCTGTAGGTCTGAAACTTTGCAAAAGAAGAAAAAAGTTTTCAGAATTCTTACTCACTTAAGCAAAGAGCTAACACTTGAACAGTTATTTTGATATTATATTTACCTTCCACAGCACTCTTGTCCATTTATTATGCTGAATATATATTCCCACACACAAAAATATGCAAAAAGACACTACTGGATTTTTAAAAATTCACACGTATCCATTAATGTCTAATTTAAGGAAGGCAAAGTTAGTAAGACTGAGAATATACAAAGAGGTAGAATAACTCTACTCACATTTTGTAGGGAAAAATGTTTACTAGTAGGTTTCAAACCAGCTAAAAATCAAGCGGGCGATACCTTATCATTCAATGCCAAGTGCTATAATATATAGGACCCATTGCAATCCTCTGACAGATTATGAGTTTGCTGAATCATTTGTTGGTCAGTATTCTATAAAATAGTATACATCGAGAGCAAAAGACTGAAATTTAAGACTACAGTCATACTCTGTTCAAAAAGCAAAAAATACTCTCCCTTCCCCCCAAGTAAATCAGCCAAGAATTATACATCTAAATTAAAGCTCTTTCCTTTAAATGGTGCTGTTGTGAATACTCTGATTCCCTACTACATTCATTTGACTATCCTAAATAACAAAAATATCAGTATTTTGAGGATGGACTAGATATTTACAAGAACAGTAGCAAAGTATCGTCCATCCCTAATCCTACTGGATGTTATTTATGAGTTAAAAAGTGGAGTCAAAAATCATTTGGAGTCAAAAATTACTTCAAATTCCAGTTAAACTAGAAGAGAAAAATCTTTCTGACCCCTTCTCTCCAAAATCACACCAAAACTTCAAGGAAAACAAGAAATATAAAGAGTTTACAAATGGAGAGACACTGTAACTAACCACAATAGACGAAGAAGTTTATGACCTCAGAACCCACTAAAGAAGATACCAATGAGGAGCAAGCCAATTCACGTCTAAATAGGAGGTTTAGCAATAGGAGGTATTAGGTACCAGGCAGAAAGTAAAGGCTGATTGAAGGTTTATATAAGGACACCCCAAGACGTAGCCTCCATTTCACATAACCAGATATTACCACTCCTCAAGACCTAGCAGGAGTCTAAAGATTTATTCTCTAGAAAATGTGAAACTGACACACTCTGAATTTAGGAACAAGAGGTTCAGTGGAGTGTGGAGATGACTCTAAAACCAGGGAGATTAAAAAGCCCCGCCCATGTTTACAAAGCTCAGGAACATCTTTTCAAAGACCCATTCTTTTTTTTTTTTTGGCACTTTTAAAAAAAATCTTATTGAAGTGCAGCTGATTCAACGACCCATTCTTAATTATGAACGTATGTCCTGAAATCACCAATCATTTGAGAAAGGCCTCTAAAATAAAATACAGAATAAAACAAACATGGGTATGGAAAACTTGGAAGGAAAAAGAGAGTCAAGAAGAAAATGTCAAAAAACCTATCTTCCAAGAAAGATACCATATTTATAAAACAGGAACAGAATGCTTAAAAAACAAATTTTAAGGAATAAAGCAGAAAAAGCACTAGAAATTTAAACATACTAAAGCTGAAATAAAATCTTCAATAGAAAAGTTAAAAGATAAAGTCAAAGAAATCTCCCAGAAAGAACGAATTAGCAAAGCTAGAAAATAGAAAATTATACAATCAATCCAGGAAGTCCAACATCCAACTAAAAACAGAAAAAAAAGGGAAGAAAATCACAGGAGGAAAAAATGTAAGAAAACGTGAAGAAGTTAAGGACCTGGAAAGGCCCACCAAGTATCGAGAATGATAGATTTATTTTAAAAAAGACCCACCCACTAAGGTACATGATCTGTTACCAGGAATTCAAAAAAATTAAAAAATCTAAAAACTTACAGAGACAAACTAGGCCATAAACGATGGATAAATAATCAGAATGAGGGCTTCCCTGGTGGCGCAGTGGTTGAGAGTCCGCCTGCCTTTGCAGGGGACGCGGGTTCGTGCCCCAGAACGGGAAGATTCCACATGCCGCGGAGCGGCTGAGCCCGTGAGCCATGGCCGTTGAGCCTGCGCGTCCGGAGCTGAGCCTGCGCATCCGGAGTCCCGCAACGGGAGAGGCCACAACGGTGAGAGGCCAGGGTACCGCAAAAAAAAAAAAAGAATCAGAATGGTATTGTACCTGCCAACAACATCAGAAGCTAAAAGACAAAAGTAATACTTTCAAAATCCTAAGGGAAAATTATTTTCAAACCAGAACCTTAGGCCCTGTCAAACTTTCGATGGAGTGAAAGGAAAGAACTTAGACATTATCAAATATGGAAAGTCTCAAAAAATGTCCTTTGCCATGTACCCTTTTTGCAAGAAGCTACTAGAGAATGATATGATCCAAGGCAATAAATTAACAACAGTATCTCACATGAGAGAGGCTAAGGGAACGGAAGCAAGAAGGAGAAAGACTTAGAAGAGAGGCATCCAGGAAGGAATATATATATATCTCTAATGGCTTGACTGTGTAGAAAGTCATTCTGAGAGGTTGTTGAAGGATATAGGAAGACTTGCTAATGGGTAAAGGAAATTAATCAAATAAAGAGAACTTTCAACTTCGGAGAAAAGGAAACAGAGTCATAACAGACTATTTGGCTTGATAGGGAATATTCACATGGCCATATTAACGTAACCACTGGATATCAATTTAACCAAAAAAACTGGGATAAAAGTGGGATGAGATTATAACAGGTTAAAATTTTCATCTAATATTAATACTCAAGAGATGGCTGTATACCTTATATTTTGAAAATATAGGAGTATATAACAGAAGAGGTAGAAGATGCTTCTAAAGAAAAGGACTGAAGATGGAGAGGAAATGAGTCAGGAGACTGCTTTTTTTGTTACTATAAATCTCTTAGCAGTTTACTTAACTTCAAATATGTGTACACATCACTGGTAAAAATTAACTTTAAAAAGCTTTCAAGGGACTTCCCTGGTGGTGCAGTGGTTCAGAATTCGCCTGCCAGTGCAGGGGACACAGGTTCAAGCCCTAGTCCGGGAAGATCCCACATGCCACGGAGCAACTAAGCCTGTGCGCCACAACTACTGAAGCCCACGTGCCACAACTATTGAAGCCCACGTGCCTAGAGCCCATGCTCCGCAAGAAGAGAAGCCACCGCAATGAGAAGCCCGCACACTGCAACGAAGAGTAGCCTCCGCTCACCGCAACTCGCGTGCAGCAACGAAGACCCAACGCACCCAAATAAATAAAATAAAATGTATAAAGAGCTCATGAAACTCAATAGTAAAAAAAAAAAGAAAAAAGAATGCAATTAGAAAATGGGCAACTGACGTGAACAGATATTTCACCAGAGAACACACAGATGGCAAATAAGAACATAAAAAGATTTTTCAACACCTCTGGCTATCAAGGAAATGCGATTTAAAACAACAATGAGATTATTACTACACACTTATCAGAATAGCTAAAACACAAAATAGTAAAACCACCAAATGCTGGTGAAGATGCAGAGAAACAAGGTCACTCACACGCTATTGAAGGAATATAAAATAGCACAGCCACTGGAGAAACAGTTCAGTAGTTTCTTATAAAACTAAACATGCAATTACCATATGACCCAGTAATTGCACTATTAGGCATTTATCCCAGAGAAACAAAAATTTATGATCATACAAAACCTTCTACACAAAAATTCATAGCAGCTTTATTTATAACAGCCAGAAACTGGAATCAGCCCAGGTGTTCCCCAATGGGTGAGTCGTTAACCAAACTGTGGGGAATGCATACCATGAAATACTACTCAATAATAAAAAAGGTACTACTGATGCATACAACTTGGATGAATCTCCAGGGAATTAAGCCGACTGAATAAAAGCAAATCCCAAAAGGTTACATCGTATATGGTTCCATTTATATTACATTTGTGAATGACAAAATTTTATAAATGGAGGACAAATTTTTGGAGGAGAGAAGCGGGGGTGGAGGGAGGAAAGGGGTATAGTTAAAAAAGAACACAAGGGATCCTTGTCTCTTGGAACTGTTCAGTATCTTGACTGTGGTGGTGGCTACATGAACCTACAGAAGTGACAAAACTGTAGTGAATTTCATACACACACAAATGAGTACAAGTAAAACTAGAGAAATTTGAGTAAGACTGGTGTGCTGTAACAGATGACAATATCCTGGTTGTGATATTATACCACAGTTTCACAAAATGTTACCATTAGGAGAAACTGGGCAAAGTGTACAAGGGATCCTTCTGTACTGCTTTTTACAACTGCATGTGAATCTACAACTGCCTTAATAAAAATGTCAATTTAAAAAAGCCTGCGTAAGCACTGCTACTGATATGAAAGAAACAAATCAATACTGTCCTCTGTTCTGATTTTGCTACATTGTACTTTTTGGGTCTCCAGAATAATGTTTCTTTCCATTTTCTAATGTTTTACAACCTTGGATGCTCTGTTTGCTGGAAACTTAGTGTTCCATCACCCGTTGCTGTTTTCCCCAAAAATATGATTTTTCATCTCTGGAAAGAAGGATAAATATCAAGCAATTACTTTTGTTTGTAACTCAAACTATATGGTACTACTATCTTCAAATATAATGTTTTTTCTCATTTGAGATTTACCTTCAGATGAGTTTTCTTCACCAAAATTTTACTCTAGTCATCTTTTCAAATTCCTTTTCTTATGACCCAAATTTAAAGGACTTAATCCATTAACCCCCAATATTCACCTCTTTGAAGGAAGCAAATCCATGACCTTTTCAAGACTTTTATCAGTCTTTGGGTTCAGACAATGGTCTCAACACTTTATAGCTCTTTTACACTCTACCTTTATGACTGAACCATCTCCATAAGCAGTCTTCCCATGCAGATCTCTTAGCTATTCACAAATTTATATTTTGTGCTAAATAACGGTCTCTTATTTGTAAATCAACTCAACAAGCCCCTATTTCTCGGTTAATCACAATTGCTATCACAGCACTGGCTGGGCAACTCTGTACTGTTAAAAGTTGAAACAGATTGACAGTATTTCTCCTATCATTCTTTCCCTTTACAAACCGAACAGGAATATCAGTATTTCCTTTGCCACATCTCGTATACCATTATACATGATAATTCTTGAAAATAAAATAATCATTTCTAACATTATCAGCTCAGCTCTGCTGTGTTACACTCTGTTTGCAAAAGACAAGTAACCTGAACAAACCCCTTGGTATTTGGTGCTGAGACTTGTTACTTTCCCACTTCTGTCAAAACAAAGACAAAACAACAATAAACCACTGTAACTCCACTTTTCAAATTAAAACTGATGAGTAGGAGAATGACCCTATCATTAATTTTTTCAAACAAAACAATGAAATTCTCAGGATGAGAAACACAGCCATGAACAGGATTGGATGTGGATTTTAGTCAAAACTCTTTCACTAATTAGCCATATAATCTTCTGCAAGTTACCTCCCCTCATCAGTCTCAGTTTCCTGACTCAGTTTCCCTGGTGGTGCAGTGGATAAGAATCCGCCTGCCAATGCAGGCGACATGGGTTTGATCCTTGGTCCAGAAGATCCTACATGCTGCGGAGCAACAAAGCCTGTGCGCCACAACTACTGAGCCTGAGCTCTACAGCCCACGAGCCACAACTACTGAGCCCACGTGCCACAACTACTGAGGCCTGCCCGCCTAGAGCCTGTGCTCTGCAACAAGAGAAGCCACTGCAATGAGAAGCCCACGCACCGCAACGAACAGCAGCCCCCCCACTCTGCTCACTGCAACTAGAGAAGCCTGCGCCCAGCAACTAAGACCCAACGTGCTAAAAAAAGGAAAAAAAAATTCATATTAGGGTATTTTCCTGTATTAATATTCCAAGGAGATCTATGTAGATACACACAACAAAAAGACAAACCTGCCTTCAGTATCTGAAAGTACAGACCGGTAATAATAAAGCATGGGAAAGTACCTTAAAGGATCCTCTTGACTCAATGACCACTGGTTAACAGTAGTTATCACATGAAACAGTGAGGGGCTGTCTGTGATTAAATGCCCTTTTAGAGAGCTGTGTCAAGTGGCAAAGAGTTTTTTGGGGGCTTTTTGGTAGTAAAATATACGTAACATAAAATTGACCATTTAAACCATTTTTTAAATTTCAGTAAAAAAAACACATAACATAGAAATATACCAACTTAACCAGTTTTAAGTGTATAGTGTAGTAGTGTTAAGTGTATTTGCATTGATACACAACAGATCTCCAAAACTTCTTCAGCTCATAAAACTAAAACTATACTATATCCATTAAACAACTCCCCATTTCCCCCTCCCCCCAGTCCCTGGGAGACTATCATTCTACTTTCTACTATTCTACTTTCTGTTTCTATGAATTTGACAACTTTAAATACCTCATATAAATGGAATCATGCAGTATTTGTCCTTCTGTGCATGTTAACCATTTCTAAGTATACAATTCTGTGGCATTAAATATATTCACACTGCTGTGCAACCATCACCACTATCCATCTCCAAAACTTTTTTATCTTCCCAAACTGAAACTCTGTACCCTTTAAGCAATAATTCCCCACTAACTGAAATTCTGTACACATTAGCCAATAACTTCCCATTACCCAGTCCCCAGGCCCTGGTAACCACTATTCTACTTTCTCTATGAATTGACCTATTCTAGGTACCTCACATAAATGATTTTATGCAGTATTTGTCTATTTGTGTCTGGCCTGTTTCACTTAGCATAGTGTTTTCAGTGTTTATCCATGTTGTAAAATCTATCAGAATTTCACTCCTTTTTAAGGTTCAATAATATTCCATTGTATGTATATGCTACATCTTGTGTATCCATTCATTGGTCTATGCACATTTGGGTTGTTTCCACCTTTCGGCTACTGTGAATAATGCTACTAAACAGACAATAACAAGTGTTGATGAGGATGCGGAGAAGTAAGACCCTGGTGCAGTGCTATGGCAACATAAAACCGTGCAGCCACTGTGGAAAACAATATGGTGGTTTCCCAAAAAATTAAAAATAGAATTATGGTATGATCTAGCAATGCCACTTCCAGGTATATACCCAAAAGAACTGAAAGCAGGGACTCGAACAGATAAGTCTATGACAAAGTTCTTTTTTTTTTTCCCAAAGTTAATTTTTGATGTCAGTCATCCTAATGGATGTGAAGTAACGTCACATAGTGGTTTTGATTTGCATTTCCCTAATGATTAGTGATGTTGAACATCTTTTCATGTGTTTACTGGCCCTTTGTATCTTCTTTGGGAAAATCTCGGGATAGTTCTTAATCAATCCTAAAAATACAAGTTCAAATGAAAGAAATTCCTTAGGCGGGCTTCCCTGGTAGTGCAGTAGTTGGGAATGTGGGGGACACAGGTTCGAGCCCTGGTCCGGGAAGATCCCACGTGCCGCAGAGCAAGTAATCCCATGCGCCACAACTACTGAGCCTGTGCTCTCAAGCCCGTGAGCCACAACTACCGAACCCACATGCCACAACTACTGAGCTCGCGCGCCTAGACTGGGAGCTCTGCAATAAGATAAGCCACCTCAATGAGAAGCCCGCGCACCGCAGCGAAGACCAACACAGTCAAAAATAAATAAATAAATAAATAAATATTTTTTTTTTTAAAGAAAAATTCATTGGGCACGCTGGCATTCCTGCAGCATGAGCCACTGCCTGGGTGTCACAGCAAAGTCCTGTCACGTTTAATATGAAAAAGGTTTTGCTCAATTCTCGAAAAAGCAGCCTCTCATATAAAATGGGCTCATTTCAATTAAATAAACCAATTCTTAAATGCATGTTAGTGGAACCATCCTACTCTTCCAACGCTTAGTAAAAACACTCAGAAAGACAACAAAAAGGGTGTGTTCATTTTATACCTCTCCCAGAGGCAAGAGCCTTTACCAATTTAATTTTTTTTTTTTTCGGTATGCGGGCCTCTCACTGTTGTGGCCTCTCCCGTTGCGGAGCACAAGCTCCGGACGTGCAGGCTCAGCGGCCACGGCTCATGGGCCCAGCCGCTCCGCGGCATGTGGGATCCTCCCGGACCGGGGCATGAACCCATGTCCCCTGCATCGGCAGGCGGACTCTCAACCACTGCGCCACCAGGGAAGCCCACCAATTTAATTTTTTACGTGGAACCCAGAGGCTCCGTTTCCCAGTGAAAGACAGTCCTAACAGAAAAAGTAATATGATGTCGAGGGGTGGAGGGAGGATTAACACCACCAAAAGACAGCACTTTCAGTAAAACAGCCCACTAAAAATTTCTGCTTTGGGACGAGTCCAAGTACCTACCATATCACGAAAAGGGTAATGCTTTCCTGAGCTCATACTGCCAACAGGGTTATAGCCAAATAAACCAATGAAATCTGCTCATCCAAAACCAGTAACTCTCTTTAGCAAATACTTCAACAATCTGAATTTCCAAGACCAGTTTTACCCTAAAATTACTCTATTAGCCAAACAGCTGATTTTTTTATGTAAAATCGGACCTCAATCTACTTCACATATTTAATGCTCAGAAAGTAGGTAGACAAGAAATGTTAAAATAAAACTAGCCAATTCTAGAGGATGCTGATTATACTTACTACCTGTCTGTCTGCCTGCCTTCATTCACTATTTACCATGCACCCATTAAATGCAGGGACTCTTCTAGGTGCTTAGCATCTATCAGCTAAAAGACAAAGCCCTCTGTCCTTGTGCAGCTTATATATTCCAGTGCCCTTGGATTCACTTTGCGATTGGTGAGTGTGGAACATACCAGTAATTTGTTTTTACAACTCTGTCTGCAATAAATCTGACCATAAACATCATACACAATTTCTGACACAGATGTGTGGGAAGTGAAAATATACAGAAAATTTTAAATACGGTAGTCTGTGTAAGCACTGTAAAGTAAGCACCATAAGCCTATAAAAATTATTTCTTCCAAGAATCAATAGCCAATAAGTAACTGAAATGACTGTGCCTAAAATAATGAGGGCCAGCGTTATACCGGCAGTTTGGCCCTACTGAACACCTGCAAGGTAACTACTTCTGTCCAAACCTCAAGAGGTTTTAACAATCAAGTGACAACTCAAATTTCAGTATCATTCATAATTAGAGAGTGCTCTAGATTTTTTAAAAAGCAAAGCAAAACAAAGAAACATCCTAGTCAACTGATGAAATTTAAAATGTCCTAAAAGTAGTACACATTCCAAGTATCTCTAATCATCTGCACATTAGCCAACTGGCTAGTTTATACTGTTTAAACATGCATTGTCCAATATGGCAGCACTAGCCACACTCAGCACCTGAAATGTGCTTAATCTAAATTGAGATGAGCTGTAAATATAACATACACTCTGGAGAAAAAGAATGTAAAATGTCTCAACTATTTTTTAATCTTGATTACATAATAAAATTATAAGACTGGATAACATGAGTTAAAATTAGTATTAAATACTTCTTTTACTTTTTAAATGTGGCTACTAAAAAATATTATCTATGTGACTCACATTATATTTCTTTTGGATGCACTGGTGTTAAGATGCCAGCAGACTTCTAAAACCTGCACACAGAGCTAATACATGCAATGTGTTGGAGCTGTACTCAGAATTTTACACCCATGTATTTATCCATTTCTCAGCTTACACTGTTCAATATATCTTATATATCAAAATATCATACATATCACACTTTTATATCAAAATATTAAAGTTTCAGAATCTAAAGTGAAATTGTTTAGCAGAGCACTAACAAATATTTGTGTGAACACTGCATGCAGGGCATTCAATCCATAAAGTACCTTGTTCTGCCTCACTTCAGCAGCAGAAGGGTCACAAGTTCCACATACAGCTAATATGCATGCACTGTGCTCCTACAGTGTGCCTGGCACCACGCTAGGTGCTTTGCTCTCAATGACCCATAAAATCCTCACAACTACCTTATGCGATAGGTCCTATTATTAACACTATTTAAAGAAGAAACAAGCAGACAGAGATTAATTAACTTGCCAAAGTTCCCTAACTAGTAACCTGTGGAACTAGGATTCCAACCCAGCAGGTTTGATCCTAAATTACTACACATTTTCCCTACTAAAAAGACTACACAAGGAATTCCCTGGCGGTTCAGTGGTTAGGACTCCCAGCTTTCACTGCAGAGGGCACAGGTTCAATCCCTGGTCAGGGAACTAAGGTTCCACAAGTCTTGCGGGGCAGCCAAAAAAAAAAAAAAAGTAAAAAAGAAAGACTACACAAGAAGATTATGTCATTATCTTACAGGATTGGGCTTTAGTTGAGGGTATGCACTCATTAAAAAAGACAAGAGTAGATGGAGTTAATGTTTTGCTTCCTACCCTCCACCCCCTACCCTTCTCAATGAAAGGTTAAAGTTGACCACGTGAATTAAATCCCTGATCTTACTACAGGTTTATTCAATGCTCCCTTTTCCAGAAAGGCCCTACCCCACCCGTGTTCCAATTCCTATCTGTCCTTCAGACTTCATTTTAGACACCATCTCCATGCAAGCGCCTAATTTGGGCTAGTCACCCCTCCTTCCCATGCTTACCCCCACTGTAGCACTTTCCACACTCTATTGTGATTGTCCTCACTAGACTGCTCCTTAAAAGGTCTATTGTGTTCACTTATCTATCCCCAGTCCCTAAAACAGTGCCTAGCATTAGGTGCTCAATAAATATTTACTGAACTATCTAACTACCTGACCCACCCAGATACAGCTAAAAGTGGAATATTAAAAGTAAACATAGTGGTAGGAAGTGCTAACCCACAGGCAGAGAACAAGTTCTAAGTTTCGTGAAATTTATGACAGGTCTAGAGAGCAGTATGACACTCAGGAAATAATGATTACAATGACCCCCTCCCCCCAAAAAAGGGAGTAAAATCAAAACGTAGTTTAAATGATCACTTGCCCAATTTAAATTCAGTAAAATTTGTTTTATGAGAATGAATTAAGTAGCTGACAAATATTTATCACAAGAAATCCAAATCAACGATTCCAAATGCTATAAACTGTCTGAAATCAGCTTAATTGTGACAACTACCAGAGTTCAAAGACTACAGTTGCTTTTTTAAAAACTCATCTTAATATAAAACTAGTTACACTTAAAAATGGGTTTCATTGCACTGCCCCAACGCTGTGTTCTGGGCCCCAAGTGACAGAGACAACTATGTGTCCTTTAAGATATTTATTGTGTGGGGGGGAAAAAACGGATTTCGCATACAACCCATTTAACACAATTCGTGTTAATGCACTAAATTGTCTCAGCAGAGTCAAATGGGACTTTCCTAGAGCGTTCCCTTTTCTTTTCCTAAACGGGAAACCGATTTAAAAGGTCAATCTTTAGCTCTTATTTTCACACTAAATAATTCTGAAACATGAGGTGAAAAGTACATTAGAAGTCCCAAGGCTATGACTGGCAAGACACTTCCCTGTAAATTCTAGCGTAAACAGAAGGGAGAACTTCATTTTTTCGGGTTCGAGGACAGAAGCTGATCGTCTCCATTAGATTACTGCTTCTGTTGATGTCTCGAACAGCTCTGTGAGCAAACATGCCAGAGAGTCCCACCCCAAGCACGAAGAGCCTCCGATTGTTTGACACATCAATGGATTAGTCAACGCCGAGCAACTCACTTTTCCCTTCTAATTTGCCTTAATTATTCCTCACACAAATCCTCAAGTTTACTTTAAGACCATATGGAATCTTCTTTGCCCTGAAGTATGAATCCAGGCCTTTACCAAATGACTTCTAGTGCTTCAGTCCCAACCACCAAAATAAATCCCTTACAAATATCGTACAGCCAGTAACGCCACACAAACATGGAAAAAGCCAATCCAGACGCTTAAAGAAATAGGATTCTGGAACGCTGTTAATGCTGCATATTTTGTAACAGCAGGCACCGAGCAGAGTGAGAGACTTGAAAGCAAAAGACCGGATGCAAAGCTTGGGAAGACCCCGCCCCAGAAAGCTCGATGCCGATTCAAACAGTAACTTGGGTCTGTCGCCTGGAATCAGAATCACTGAAACAAAGGCGTATATTACTGGAAGCAAGATGTCTGGAATAAAAGAAACGGTTTGCAGATGCAGAGACCGCACACCACCCTCCCACAGGTCTTACCTATGGTGGAAATAAAGGTGGTATTGAAGGCATCATCCGAAAAACGAAAAAGGACGCAGGTCTTCCCCACTCCCGAGTCCCCTATCAGGAGCAGCTTGAAAAGCAGGTCGTACGTCTTCTTCGCCATTGGGAGGAGCGGCACAGGCTCTCGCCGCCGGCGGCCCCAAGGGATCGGTCCCTCTCACTACGGCCAACTCCTCCTCTCTCGGGCGTTCTCAGGCCGGAGGACCGGGAAAGCGTGGGAAAAAGGAGGGCTCGAGAGGGCGCGGGCGACCTAGGAACAGCCTCGTCGAGGAAGCCCCGACGGTGGAAGCGTCCGGTGCCTCCGAGGGCGGCGACCGCGGCTCCGCAGCCTCTCCCAGCCGCTCCGCCCGGTTCCGGGGAGTCGGTCGGGACAAAATGGCCTCCCCTCCCCCCTCAGGGCTGCTCGGCCGGGACGCTCCCACGGGCGAGCAAGCAAGCTCAGACGTCGAGGGAGAGCGGCGGGCGTGAAGACAGTATTCCTCGCGAGCAGCCGCTCCGCGCTAGGACGCGGCGATGGCAGCGAAGGAGGACCCGGAGCCGACGAGCTCAGCTACATAGCCACAGGAAGCCGAGCCGCCCCGGCCAGAGCCACCTTTTCCCCGTGCCCTCTCACGCCGGCGTGCGCGCTGCCTGAGACGCACGCAAGGACGTACGCCCGCCCTCCCCTCGCGCCCTCGCCCTGCGGGCCGCCTCTGCGCACGCGCACCAGAGGGCGTGGGGGCCCGCGGGGGCGCAGAGTCGAGCGTTAGGTCTCCGAGCCTCAGTCTAAGCCCCGACGGAGACTAGAGAGGGGAGGGACGAGAGAGGGCGAGGCCGCGGGCGCGCTCCCTGCGGCCGTCTGATAGGGTGCGCAGCGTTACGAGCACGCCCCGCGGGGGGGCGCTGCCTAGTGACTGCGCAGGCGCGGCATGCTGGAGTAGCCCTTTGACATCCACCGTTTTCCTCCTCAGGTCGCTCACCGGGCTCAGCTGAGGATGCTTCGGGCCGCGTTTGGCGCGTGTGTTTCGCTGAGAGTCTTGGCGCAGCCAAGAGCTTGGGTCGCCGTGTGTTCCTGTGTAGCTGTAGCTGTAAATGTGAGAAAAAGTAGCGCCCTGGGTCATTTAATAGCCTCTTTGCTAAAATGAGGCGCATCCTGAGTGCCCTCTCTCGTGGCTAGTCGGGGCGGGGGAAACATTAAGCTCCGTCCCGGTTTACTTAAGGAACCAGAGTTGGCGTTCAAGAGAGCAGGAGTTTGAAATGGGAAAAACTGGCCACGCTGCTCAGTTGGGATGATGTAATCTGCCCTCCAGGGCGAGGAGTAGAGGGCCGAGGAACACTTGGGTGCAGGGCCAACCTCCCCACCAAGTGGAAGCGCCGGTGCTGTGCTCTACGTGGAGAACCGGCTCCAGAACTTGGACACTTTTTTTTTTATTAATTAATTTTTTTATTATTTATTTTTATTTTTGGCTGCGTTGGGTCTTCGTTGCTGCACGCGGGCTTTCTCTAGTTGCGGCGAGCTGGGTCTACTCTTCGTTGCGGTGCACGGGCTTCTCTTTGCGGTGGCTTCTCTTGTTGCAGAACACAGGCTTTAGGCGCCTGGGCTTCAGTAGTTGTAGCACTCGGTCTCAGTAGTTGTAGCACGCGGCCTCAGTAGTTGTGGCTCGCGGGCTCTAGAGCGCAGGCTCTGTAGTTGTGGCACACAGGCTTAGTTGCCCCGCGGCATGTGGGATCTTCCCAGACCTGGGCTCGAACCCGTGTCCCCTGCATTGGCAGGCAGAGTCTTAACTACTGTGCCAGCGGGGAAGCCCTTGGCCACCCTTTTGCAATAGGGAGAGCCCAATAGCACCATGCTGAGGAAGCGGGGCCCCTCCCTGCCGCCAGAATCGAACCATCAATGTACCAAATTGAGAGATAGTGAAGCCAGCCCCAACCCCGCTGTCTTTTCCTTGCACTTTCTTTTCATATGCCTAGCACTCTTCCTTCCCTCTCTTTCCATCAGTCTCAGGTATACCTTCCCTTTCTTCTTCCTTTCTGTAGTTTAAATGTTCATACTCGTGCCCTACCTTTCTTAGTGTGTGTCATGGCTCCGAAGCACACCTAGGATGTGATGGCAGAGTAGTTGAACCTGGTGGGCTGGTTCAGCCCGATACAGGAGAAAACCCTGAGACATCTGGAAAGCAAGAAACAGGGATTGGGGCTTCCCTGGTAGCGCAGTGGTTGAGAGTCCGCCTGCTGATGCTGGGGAAGCGGGTTCGTGCCCCGGGCCGGAAAGATCCCACATGCCGCAGAGCGGCTGGGTCCGTGAGCCATGGCCGCTGAGCCTGCGCGTCCGGAGCCTATGCTCGGCAACGGGAGAGGCCACAGCAGTGAGAGGACCGCGTACCGCAAAAAAAAAAAAAAAAAAAAAAAAAGCAACAGGGATTGGGAAAGAAGTAAAAACTGCATTTTTACGCCCCACCACCACCAAAATGTTTGTGTATTTAATATGTGATTAAAATTAGTCTTTAGGCAGTAGGGTAATCGTATTTCAGTCTCCCATTCTTTGAAGACTTGTCTTACATTCTTCTTTTCCAACTACCCCTAAAGCTTCGTTCGTTTCTGAAGATGCCTGTCTTCTCTAATCTCACTCTCCGTTCTGTTTCTGGAATTGCTCTTGTCATTTAAACCTTATTCTCTATGAATCATTCTTTCTCCAATTGGGAATGTCTTATTAGGAATAATGCCACAATTCTAAAATAGCCTAGCCATGCACATCACAAAATGAGCTATGATCAGTGCCTCACAGGTTTGTCATCAATTCAGAGTCATAACATTCAGGAAAATCATCAGTATTAATGTGATTCTTCCTTTCAAAAGAACTACAATTAACTCAAGCCCCAATGTTGTGAAGCATTTTAGAAAGTTATGATTTTTAAACATAGAAAGCCTAATTAGTTCCACTACATAAATGTTGGGGACAGTGGGCAACTAAAAATGAAAAATAATTTTTTTTAAATTTCTTTGTTTATCCCAGTTGTTTCCAACAGTTTTATCAGTTAGAGCCTTTTCTCCATGCACTCAATATTCTGGAACTTTAGTAATTAATTATACTATTAATGAAGTTTATTTAGTATTGTATCAGGATCCTAGAAGTTTAGAGCTGTAATATCTTTAAGTCATAATTCAACTCCTGCACGTAATTTACAGATGAGTCTAAGGCTCAGGGAGGTTAGGGACTTGCCAGAGGTCACACTGGCAGTGGCAGAGCCGGCCACTACATGCGCAAGGGAAAAGGGAAGAACACCTCTACAGGACATCATACTGCAAGAAGGCGAGAATTGGAAGGCTCAGCAAGTACTTAATGTTTGGCTTTCCTAAAATTAATTAAAGGTTTTGCTGCAGTGAGGCCTGAACCTCAAGCCCTGTCTACCACTGAAGGCCACTAGAGTGATCAGGCATGATCTCTGACTCTAGAAAATAAGAATAAAATGGGAGTCCATGTAGGCCTAAAGGTATACCTAGAGTTGCGAAGTAATATTTGGTAATAATTGAAACAGTGAAAGAAAATGCCAATTTAGTAGTAGTAGCTTGGAGCTTATACCTGCTTTTAAAATTGCTCTGTACAGGGCTTCCTTGGTGGTGTAGTGGTTGAGAGTCCGCCTGCCGATGCAGGGGACGCGAGTTCGTGCCCCGGTCTGGGAAGATCCTACATGCCGCAGAGCAGCTAGGCCCGTGAGCCATGGCTGCTGGGCCTGTGCGTCCAGAGCCTGTGTTCACAATGGGAGAGGCCACAACAGTGAGAGGCCCGCATACCGCAAAAAAAAAGAATTGCTCTGTACAGAATCTAGTCCAAATATGTGCAAAGCCAAGAAAGAAAATAGGTATATTTATATGTTCATACCAGTAATTAAGGTATTGTCTCTGTATTTTTCTAGAAAGTGCACAGCTGGCCAGTTCATGGTTCCAGTCTTCAGCTTCAACTTTCAGGACCTGCCTCTACAACATGTAAGAAATCCCTGCGTGAAAAGATAGTGACTCAGGATTGTCTTTATCATTCTTCCCACATGTATTTCCCAGTCTCTCTCCCTGATTTCTTCCTCTTTAATCTCTCTGCCCCTTGCTCTCTCTGTTATTGTTAAGAGTGAAGTCTTCCCAGGGACTTCCTGGTGGCACAGTTGTTAAGAATCTGCCTGCCAATGCAGGGGACACGGGTTTGATCCCTGGTCCGGGAAGATCCCATATGCTGCGGAACAACTAAGCCCGTGTGCCACAACTACTGAGCCTGTGCTCTAGAGCCCATGAGCCACAACTACTGAGCCCGCGTGCCATGACTACTGAAGCCCGCGCACCTACAGCCTGTGCTACACAACAAGAGAAGCCACTGCAATGAGAAGCCCGCGCACCGCAACAAAGAGTAGCCCCTGCTCGCCGCAACTAGAGAAAGCCCGCATGCAGCAACGAAGACCCAACGTAGCCGAAAATTAATTAATTAATTTTAAAAAAAAAAGAAAAGAATGAAGTCTTCCCTTGAATGGCAGCCCCACTGCTAAGTCATCACATTGCTGTAAAACCTACCCCTCCAGTTCCTGGGACTTTGCCTATTTACTACTGCCTAGTTCCTGTGTTCACACTCTCATTCTTCCCCAGGGCCTTCTTAGAGGAAGGTCTTTGTTTGACCTTCCTGATGCTAAGTACTGATTGCCCAGAGGCTACCACTGTTCTTATCACCATAGCCTGCCAATATTCTGCTCTGCCTTCATATCTTGATTTAGTCCTACCTCCTGTTAGAGAATTACTGCCCCATGAACCTTCTCCAGCACACTGGATGTGTTTGTTGTAGTCTGCAGGAATATCTCAGTTCTGAAATGCTGGCCTCCTCACCTGGCACTTAAGGAGCGCCAGGCCCTAGCCAACAAACTTTATTTCCTACCCTATCTATCTTCCACATACTAGTCTCTAGACAGGCTGAACTACTCATCTTTCTCACAGTTACTCTGTATCTTCTTGATTTCATGCTTAGTTTACTGTGGTTCTCTCCATGCAAAGTGCACACCGCTGCTCATCCCACCCACATCCCTTCAACTTAAATGTCCTCACCATAGCCTGTCTTCCACAGCACACTCTCTAAGAAGGAACTTGTTCCACCTTTGAACTCCCTAGCACTAAAAAATCGAGTATGTTTCCTCCTTTTCATTTCCACAAATAATACATATTTACTTTTAGAAACTTAAAACCTGCAGATAAGCAAAACAAAAATTTTAATTCTTAAAAATTCTACCCCAGAGATAACGACTATTAGCATTTTGGTGAATAGCTACGTGGATATTCTTCTTCCCACAACTCTTTATTTAGACATTTCTTATGACACATTTTCTCCATTTTCTGAAAGACATTTATGTACATATCGTATTTTCTCAAACTGGAATATCCTTGAGGGCTGTGACTATTGCATACATCACTTTGCACAGTGCCTTGAATATATCAGAACATCAAAACATGTTTAGTGAAGGAAAAAGCAAATGAAATTCAGAGATAATCTGATTCACTTTTTTTTTTTTTTCCTGGAAAACAGTACTAATTTGGAGAAACTTTCAAAATGCTGGGAGTGGGGAGGGATTGAAAATTCAAGAGAAGTGAATGGGAAGATAATACCTTTGGAGCAATATTTTATTAATTTTAGAAAATACATGAAGAACTCACCTAACTCCATTTTAGAGTTTATTTCTATGAACAAGAAATACTGTTAGTACTAATGGAGCAACTGTGATATAGTGGAATGAACACTTAACTTGGAATCAGAGAACATAGACTCAAGAACCAACTGTGTGGGCTTCCCTAGTGGCCCAGTGGTTAAGAATCCGCCTGCCAATGCAGGGGACACGGGTTCGAGCCCTGGTCCAGAAGGATCCCACATTCCGCAGAGCAACTGGGCCCATGCGCCACAAATACTGAGCCTGCGCTCTAGAGCCCGCAAGCCACAAGTACTGAGTCTGCGAACCACAACTACTGAAGCCCACGCGTCTGGAGTCCGTGCTCCCAGCAAGAGAAGCCACCGCAATGGGAAGCCCGTGCACCACAACAAAAAGTAGCCTCCGCTCGCCGCAACTAGAGAAAGCTGGAGTGCAGCAACAAAGATGCAACACAGCCAAAAATAAATAAAAATTTTAAAAAAAACCAATTGTGCTACTGACTAGCTCTGTGATTCATTTAACCTCACTAAGCCTCATACATCAAAAGAATATAGTACCTCATGAGACTGTTTTAAAAATTAAATAAGATAATGCAAGTAAATGTACTTTTTATACTGTAAAACACTATGCAAATATAAATGATTACTATTATTACTAAGAGATAAGAGCAATGAATTGCACCATAAGGAAAAAGAAAGCAGAAAATTACAAGTAAATTTAGAATACTTATAAATGATCAAAGCAACAAGCCATCCTGGACAAAACATGGTGCCAAAGGAAGTTGAACCAAGAACAGGAATAGGTCAGAAGGAGAATGAAATATTAAAACAGGGAGAAACAAGAATTGGAACTGACAAGCTGTGAAGATTTAATGGAATCATCAAAAGGAGACCAAAAGAAAGAAATACAATGGCTGAAGGCAGCAGACAACTGCCCCCTAAAAAAAACTTCCCACCATCAACTCCAGCGGATGAATCTCTATTCACTTCTGTTGGAGCAATTGGTCCAGCACAGTGGTTATAAACATGGGCCTTGAGTTGGCTGGACCTAAGATTCTATATCTGTCACTTTGTTAGAGACCTTGGGTAAGTTACTTAACCTCTCTAAACCTGTTTCCTCATCTGTAAAGTCGGAACAAGATAAAAACTACTATAGGGTTGAGTGAGGATGAAATAAGACATAATGTTTGGCCTTTAGTTAATGTTCAGAAATGTTATTACCACCACAAGAACTGAGAAAACTTTTTCTGTTTGGGGATCATTGGCTTGCTGAAAAAAGCAAATCTAGAGGGACATAAGTTAAAAAAAAACTCATAGTTTTGAGACAAGTAATGCATTCTGTTAATCTATAGGGATCTCCTAGAAGGGAAAAACTTCCCCTAAATCCATCTTTGCAACTCTATGCCTCTTCTAAAAGTGACTATCGGTCAAGCAGGAGCCCTAACCACACTAGGAACTGTATATTTACATTTACATATTAAAATGTAAATATGTAAGTTAATCTCTTTTTTTAATATCTAAAGGAAAACAAAAGAATCATCTAAGGCAAAGGATGATTATTTGCTAATAATTGGCTATTCAACTATATATTAAAGTAATAACTGCTCATTCATTTTTTACTTAGAAAATGGAGAGCACCAAGAAATGAACAAACATAGTGGTTCTCTTTTAACATGAAGAGGTGCATAGTAAACCCCCAGATGGATCAATACAAAAGAGGGCTATAAGGCACACTTCCGCTGTCAAAGGAAAACTGGGGTATTTATTGTAGCAGCGGTCAGAGCTCTGAAGAGCAAAAAAGGCTTTAGGTAAACTGAGAGAGAGAAAAGGGCAGAGAGCACAGGTTTTGGCAACTTGACATGCCTGAGACGATTGGAAAAAACCCTAGAAGCCACTAAAAGTTAGGGCAGAATAGAGTTGGAGAAAAAAAGCACTTCCTAAAGGCAGAACCCAGGGGAGCATTGGCAAAGTGAGGAAAGAGGTCTGCTCAAGGAAAGACTTGGAACCCCAATGGAACAGAAACTTAGATATCTCTCCAGAAAACTGTATCTCAAGCATCAAGACGTAGAGGATTCATCAGACTTAAAAAGACAATGACAAGAGGGGAATGCTTTAACCCTTTGCCAAGACAAGAAGTATGAAGCTACACTTAACATAAATTCGTAGACTCATGGCACGGTATAATGGAGTCACAATGATCTGATTTTTTTTTTTTTTTTATTTTTGGCTGTGTTGGGTCTTCATTGCTGCACACGGGCTTTCTCTAGTTGCGGCGAGCAGGGGCTACTCTTCGTTGCGGTGCACGGGCTTCTCATTGAGGTGGCTTCTCTTGTTGCGGATCACGAGCTCTAGGCACTTGGACTTCAGTAGTTGTGGCACACAGGCTCAGTAGTCGTGGCACACAGGCTTAGTTGCTCCACAGCATGTGGGATCTTCCCGGACCAGGGCTTGAACCCATGTCCCCTGCATTGGCAAGTGGACTCTTAACCACTGCACCACCACGGAAGTCCCCACAGTGATCTGATCTTGAATCGTTGTTCCATCTCATTTTAGCTGGGTCATCTTAGACCATTTCTTAGCATTCCGAACGTCAGTTTCCTCATCTGGAAACTGAGGTTATCAGTAGCTGTGAAATTCAAGCTATTGTAAAGATTAAACTAATCTATGCGAAGAACCTGGCAGGAGAACAAGTGGTTCATTAAACACTAATTCTCTTCCCCCATAAGATGTAAACCATCTAAGGAAGCACTGTTGTATCTCCTATAATACCCAGCCCAGTATCTTGCATGTAATAGGGGCTCAATGAATATTAATTAGGTTGAATTGTGTCTGCATTAGAAAAAAGTTTGGAAGTCATCTAAACTGATTTCTGCTCTGTGAAGAAATGCCGAAACCAACGTATGGCCTGTCCAGCCTCTGTGTGAACACTGCCAGTGAGCTGCTGATGCCAAGAAGGCTGATTGCAGGGCTGATTGCTGTTTGCAGGGCTGGATATTTCTGACGGAAGAGTGCACTGAGTCTAAGTGTGCTTCCATGTTATATCATCAACTTGTTTTAATTCTGTCCTCTGGAGCAACACAGAATAAACCTTCCCCTATATTCACTTGACAACTCTTCAACTATCTAAAGATAGCATTGGTATTTTCCTCTAAACTGCTCCAAACTAACCCTCTTCAAATAAGATGACCCTCAGATAACTGTTAGTGCCACCATTCTGATTTGCACGTGTCCGTTTTCGAGCGTGGCATCCATAATTGAACACTGTGCTTGAGTTGATAACATAACCCTGTGAAAATGCCCAGATCAGGCTATTACCTTATTATAGTAGTAAGGGCCAGTTGGGATACTCTGTAAGGCTGAGGTGGTTTGGTACCTGACTGAGAGGAAACTGCCTTCCCGGGGAATTCCCTGGTGGTTAGTCCAGGTGATAAAGAGTTGGCTTGGGTTTGAAAATTGGCTAATATGAAAACTCAGACCCAAGTCAAGTTTGTTATCACTTCAGTTTACTAATAAATTAGCAAACTTGCAAAGAACAATGCCTTCCTAGTTCCCCACAGAAACATGCCCCAATTCTGGTGATCAGAGCAGGCTTTTCAGAGGGAGAAAACTTGTCTAATGAGTTCAGTCAGGACTAAGTTTTTGTAAGATTAGGCTTGGGGAGGGGCTGGGTCAGCATTCAAGGGTCTACCATCTACCACGTAAGAAAACTCCTGTTGGGGACTTCCCTGGTGGTCCAGTGGTTAAGACTCCGTGCTCCCAGTGCAGGGGGCCTGGGTTCGATCCCTGGTCGGGGAGCTGGATCCTGCATGCCGCAACTAAGGCCCTACATGCCACAACTAAGAGCCCGCATGCCGCAACAAAGATCCAGCATGCTGCAGCTAAGACCTGGCGCAGCCAAATAAATAAATACATATATACACAAATATGTTTTTAAAATAATACTTCAAAAGAAAAGAAAAGAAAATTCCTGGTGTACTATTGGGCCTATAGCAGGCCCGCCCATGGCTTACCCCACATGCTATTGAATACCTTATAGCAATATTAAACTACTAACTAGCTACACATTCAGCAACATAGAAAACTGAAACAAAGGAAACAAACTGATTTATAGTACAATGCCATTCATGTAAATTAAAAACATGCAAAACTAAAAAAAAAAAAATGCAAAACTATGTTTTATGAAGTTTCATAGGTATTTAATAACACCCATCCAACATTAGAGAGGGAACCTGTGGAGGGAGAGGACATTGAGAAGGGAAGAAGGGAAAAATATAAAATGAGATAAAACAAGAGGGGGAATTCCCTGGCGGTCCAGTGGTTAGGATTCAGCGCTTTCACTGCCATGGCCCAGGTTCAATCCCTGGTTGGGGAACTAAGATCCCACAAGCCACACAGAACGGCCAAAAAATAAATTAATAATACATAAATTAAAAACGTCTCTTCAGATCATTTCATGTCAGAAAATGTCTTTTCAGACATTTTTTCAAAGAAGATGTACAAATGGCCAACAAGTATGTGAAAAGATGCTCAACATCATTAGTCATTAAGAAATGCAAATTTAAACCACAGTGAGATACTACTCCACATCCACTTGGATAGCTATAATAATAAAGGGAAAATAACAAGTGTTGACAAGGATGTGGAGAAATTGGAACTCTTATTCATTGCTGGTGGAAATGTTAAATAGTACTAAACTGTGGAAAACAGTTTAGTAGTTCCTTAGTAAATTAACATAAAATTACCATGTGACCTCATAATTTCATTCCTGGGTATACATCCAAAAGAAGTGAAAACAGGTGCTCAACAAAAACTTGTACATAAATGTTCTTAGCAGGACTATTCACAATAACTAAAAGATGGAAACAACACAAATGTCCATTAACTGACAAATGGATAAACAAAATATTATTTTAATAAAGTACTGATACATGCTACAACACAGATGCACCGTAACATTACACTACATGAAAGAAGCCAGTCACCAAAGGCCATATTATATGATTCATAAGTATGAAAATATTCTATTTTCACATGTATGAAAAGGAATAAAGTGTGATTCCGTTTACATGAAATGTCCAGAATACGCAATCTCACAGAAACACGAAGCAGATTAATGGTTGCTGGGGGAAATGGGAGCAGCTGCTTAGTGGGTATGGATTTCTTTTTGCGGTGATAAAAATGTTCTGGAAATAAGTGGTGGTGATGTTTGCACAGCAAAAAGAATAATAAATAAACAAGGACTTTTAAAAAAGTGAGGAAGGGATTAATATTGTACATGGAGATAGAGGAAACTGATATTGATTGATACTCCTTATAGATATCAGAATAATAGTAAAGTGAGGGGGAAAACCCCTAAATATTTGGTTTGGTTTGATAAAAAGAACACAGATTCTGGCTGTTTGCTTTTATGCCTAACTGACACATAGCGTAACAATAGTCATGCAGATTTTAAAATTTGTGGCAGATTGATTTGATCACATTTATTTGATCACGGAAGCTCAGACTTCATGGAATTGCCTGTTCACAAAGCTTGTACTCTGCTCTCAGCTGTCCCTTGTCAGCCCTTGCCCAACCCTGTCTGGTCCCAGCTTTTCAGACTAAGCACCCAGTTATTTGCAGGCTGCCCCACCTCTTTCCCAGAGCCAGAGAGAGGGTAGAAGCGCAGGGTATCAAAAGCCCTCATGCTACATACCAATTGAATTAGACACTGCCAAGATAATATCTGAGCTCAGCCATCTCTTTTGTCCAAAATACCCCCAGGAGGAAGCGAGGCTCTCTCCCATGTAGCTTGTGCATCCAGCATTCCACTACCCTTTGCCCTACCTCAGGGCTCTGGTGTCCCTGACAGCCACATGGAGATCCTGTTTCTTTGCCTTGTTCTTACCAGTGCCAGTCCGCCACCCCTCACCCATATTCACACTCCCTTCCTTGTGTAATGGACATTTGACAGGTCTTTGGCTGCCAAGCCTTAAACCCCCTTCTTTTTTTTTTCTTTCTTTTTTTTTTTGCGGTACGCGGGCCTCCCACTGCTGTGGCCTCTCCCGTTGCGGAGCACAGGCTCCGGACGCGCAGGCTCAGCGGCCATGGCTCACGGGCCCAGCCGCTCTGCGGCATGTGGGATCTTCCCGGACCGGGGCACGAACCCGTGTCCCCTGCATTGGCAGGCGGACTCCCAACCACTGCGCCACCAGGGAAGCCCGAACCCCCTTCTTTGACTAAGAAACTCTCCACCGTGAGTCTTCAGTATGCAGAGCCCTCCTCCCACTATCTTCTCCTCCCCAGCACCCACCCCCACTGCACCCCCAAACACACAGCTAGGCTGTGGGGACATGAGTGGGGCTCTACCAGTCTCAAGCACCAGCCCAAAACCTTGACACAGGGGCTTAGGACACAAAGAAGCAGGCGCAGTGGGGTGTGTACTGAGAAGGCAGTGGGGTACAGCAGGAGCACCTGGTTTCCAGGGCACCCGTGGGCCCCAGAGCTAGGTGTATCCTCCGTCCAATGCTGGCCCTGCTGCCGGCTGCAGAATCTCTTTAGTGTCTAGAGAGGGCAGTGATGACCTCATTGTCTGGCCTCAACAGACTGCATGTGTGGCCTGTTTCTGTGCCCCAATTCCTTAGCCTGGTTCTCCAGCCTCCCCAGTAATTCTGAGAGCTTCCCAGTAGCCCTTCAGTAAATTTATTTTCTGCTTCTATTTGCCAAAGTCAGACTGTGCTGCAACCAAGATTCCTGACGTACACACTTGTTTCTGGTAGAACTCCTAGGGTGACTCCAACTTTGCCTGATATTCTCACCCTATCCACTTTCTCTTTCCTATTTTCTGCTGCCCTTGCCACTTGGACCTGCTCAAACTTTGCCCCTGTCTGCCGGTCTCTCTCCCAAGGCTGCTGTACTGTTTTTTTTGGCTGCACAGCACAGCTTGTGGGATCTTAGTTCCCCGACCAGGGATTGAGCCCCGGCCCTCAGCAGTGAAAGCACAGAGTCCTAACCACTGGGCCTCCAGGGAATTCCCAGGCTGCTGTACTTTTGATCCCTCTTCCCTGTGTCTCCACTGCCTTCCTCCAGCTCCCTCCCTCGGGCTCAAGCACCCTGTACTCCCAGCCCATCCTGAGGCCTGGACAGCTGGGCAGTCATCCTAACCCTTTTGTGATGTCAGCACTGGACCTAGTACTGACCAGGGGAGAGAGTCCTCAGATAGAAGGAAGGGTCACCAAGAGGAAAGAAGGGCACAGGCAGAGAGATGGGAGGGTAGCAGAGACATTTCTTATTTTTATATTTTAATCTAATACTATAAGTTATCATTTACTGAGTTCCTACATTGTGCTGGCCCTTTACATGCATGACCTCACATTAATACTCTGAGGTGGGGATTATTATAATCCCCATTTTCAAATGAGGAAACAAGAGTTTAAAGGAATAAAGAGGGATGGAGTGAGATGATGCCTGGGATCTCCTTTAAAATAATTGGAGGGAGGTAAATGAGTAGGATGTGGATGAGACAAGTTGCCCATGGGTCGATAATTGTTCAAGCTGGGTAACAGGTATATGGAAATTCATACTGTTATGTCTAACGTATATATTTGAATTTTTCCATAATTAAAAGTATGTTTTGGGCTTCCCTGGTGGCGCAGTGGTTGAGAGTCCGCCTACCGATGCAGGGGACACGGGTTCGTGCCCCGGTCCGGGAAGATCCCACATGCCATGGAGCGGCTGGGCCTGTGCGCCATGGCCGCTGAGCGTGCGCGTACGGAGCCTGTTGCTCCGCAACGGGAGAGGCCACAACAGTGATAGGCCCGCGTACCGCAAAAAAAAAAAAAAAAAAAGTATGTTTTGTTTTAATTTAAGAAACTTGATCAAAGTCATACAAATAATAAGTGATAAAGTTGGGTTTTGATCCCAGGCCCTCCTGACTTCAGCACCTGCTCTCTTAACCTCTGCACTGGATTCCTGGCAAGGTACCTAAAAAGATCTAAGGGGAACAGATCAGTGATTTTCAAAGGATTCAAAGGGAATTCAGAAGACTCGACTAATTTCTGCTCCTGTTCTCTAGGTACATTAAAGCAAGAATCAACAGGGTATGGTCGGGTTATTAATTCCCCACGCCTACAGCTTATTATAAAGAAGATGCCCCCATTTTCTCTGCCTGCTTCTGAGTAGGTGCAGAAGCAGCCCATGAGAGAGCCTTTGGCAGCCAGTTTTCTAAAAACACCCAGGCAACAGCTGTCCTTGGCTGTCACCTGACTTGCCAGGCCCTGAGTCAGCACCACGCCCCCACCCAGTGGCCCTTGCTGAGCCAGATCTGACTTGCCCTTTCCTGGCTGGGCTGAACTGGTTGGGCCAGCCCAGCCCTGCCCCATCCCAGCATCCTCTTCAGTGGGTGGCTTCTTGCTCCCTGACTCTTACCTGGGGTTCCCACCCTTGCACTGCCCCTGTCAGCTCTGAAGGGAGCTGAAGACCACCCCCGAGCTGTTGGAGATACGGCCAGGGCTCAGGAATCTATCCCTGGGTAGAAAGGATGAGCTGGGCCCCAGCATCTCCCACCGTCTACCAAAGATAGTCTTCCTTTGCTTGGTGACTCTGGGATTTGCTTTAGGAGGAAAGCAGAGGAAAATACAAAGACATCTCTCCTCTCCTATAGAAGAGGATTCCACGCCTAGGCTCAAACCCAGAAGAGCCCAGGGCTGGGGCGACATGAAGACCAAATTCTTGGTCCGTGTTTTTGTGGAGAATGCTCAATGTCCTCTTTTTTTTTTTAATTAATATTTTAAATTCATGTATATTCGATTTACAGTGTTGTGTTCATTTCTGCTGTGCAGTAAAGTGTCTCAATTATACATGTATATACATTTTTTTATATTCTTTTCCATTATCGTTTGTCCCGGGATATTGAATATAGTTCCCTGTGCTATACAGCGGGACCTTGTTGTTTATCCATTCTATATATGACAGTTTGCATCTATTAACCCCCAAATCCCAGCCCATCCCTCCCCATTGTCCTCTTATTATACCCATTTCTTGGTCTAGATGTGAAGCTACAGCAAGTGCTGACACGATATATTCCCCAGGTGTTGGTGCCCTGGCATTGACCTCATGGCTAAGTCACTAAGGTTAGCTTTTCCCCCATGTCAGCTCTATCCTTCTGGCCTCCAGGCCAGCCTGTTCTGAATCCTGGCCCTGCCACTTAGGCATTCATGACCTTGGGCTAGTAACTGACCTCTATGAGCCTCAGATTTTTGGTTTTTAAAAAATATTTATTTATTTGTTTATTTTTTGGCTGCGTCGGGTCTTAGTTGCAGCGCATGGTCTCTTAGTTGCTGTGCGTGGGCTTCTCTCTAGGTGTGGCGCCCAGGCTCCAGGGCCCGTGGGCTCAGTAGTTACAGTCTACAGGCTCAGTAGTTGTGACATACGGGCTCTCTAGTTGTGCTACATGGGCTCTGTAGTTACGGCACAGGCTTAGTTGCCCTGTGGCATGTGGGATCTTAGTTCTCCGACCAGAGATCAAACCTGCGTCCCCTGCATTGGAAGGTGGATTCTTTTTTAAACTTATTTATTTTGTTTGTTTACTTTTGGCTGCGATGGGTTTTCGTTGCTGCCTGCACTCTTTCTCTAGTTGCGATGAGTGGGGGCTACTCTTCGTTGCGGTGCATGGGCGTATCATTGTAGTGGTTTCTCTTGTTGCAGAGCACGGGCTCTAGGCGCGTTGGCTTCAGTAGTTGTGGCTCACTGGCTTAGTTGCTCCATGGCATGTGGATCTTCCCGGACCAGGGATCGAACCTGTGTCCCCTGCATTGGCAGGCAGATTCTTAACCACTGCACCACCAGGGAAATCCTGGAAGGTGGATTCTTAACCACTGGACCACCAAGGAAGCCAAGCCTCAGTTTTTATGTCTGTAAAGTAGGAATAAAATACCTACCTTGCAGGTTTATTGTGAGGGTCAGACAATGTTCTGTATGTATAGCACTTAGTAGGTGCACAACACCCATCAGTTTCCTTCACTCTGCCTGGGGATTGGCTTCTGCTCAAATTGGACTGACATCAAAGTTTTCAGGCCTGAAACCAAGTACTGCCCCAGCTCTTGTGTCTCATTTCTGGGTACTCAGACCTACTTTCCCATAATTCCCACATGGGCCAGTCGTTTTCTGATCATCTGCCAGCCCAGACCACACTACACCACTGTCCTGATGCCATGATTCTACACACTCTTAATTTGTTCCCTTGGCTACCACCATGTAGTCACACCTGATTATTTCTGTGTCGCCCACTAACTAATGAGCTTCTTCTTCCCTTTCTTTAGCTTCATAACTCCTGAATGTGAGTGTTCCAGAAGAATGTTCCTTCTCCCAGCACCATCTCCTTGTGGATACCCAGTTTCTAAGGACCCTCTCTGCCTTGAGTCACACACCCAGATAAACAGCTAGCTCTCCCACTCCCTTCTCTCCAGCTGCTCTCTGGCCAAAGGAAGTGTGTTTCAGCTCTCTTACCAGGATCAGGGCTTTGTCTAAGTGTGCCAGTTTTCAGTCTCTCTGAATAACTGTATTGGGAGCCACAATCAGGACAATATTCCAGGCAGGATTTGACTTGGTATGGTAGAAAAGACCCACCACATCTTGTGGTGTGCGTACATACTGGGGTTAATGTAACCTGAGTATATATTGGGACTTTGGCAACTATATCATAGTGTTGACTATTTTAGGTTTGTGGCCAACTGAAAATCCTAGACCTTTATTCACGAACTGCAGGTGTCTCCAGCATTTTGTACTGTTACAGCTGACTTTATAAGATTTAATTTTAGTATTACATCTGTTTATCTCTACTGTCATTTTGTTATCAAGATTATTTTGGTTCATTTACAAATAAATTGCAAGGTAAAAAGTGGTAGAGAGGGCAACTGGTAGAATAAAAGAGACCTAACATATCAACCAATTACAGTATATAGACTTTGTTTAGATCCTGATTTGAACAAATAAACTGCAAAAAATACTTTTTTTAATATTTGTGAGACAATTGGAAATTTGAAAAATGGATATTTTATGATCAAGGAATTACTGAGTTTTCTTTTTAGGTGTGATAATAGTGTTCGAATTTTGTTTTTAACAAATAGGATGTCTGGGATTTGCTTCAAAATAAAATGAGGGAAGGGAAGTTGGGGTGGGAGAATAGGAGAAACAAGATGGACCATGAGTTGAAAATTGTTGAAGCTGGATGATTGGTAGATAGGGTTTATTATACCATAATGTCTAAATCTGTGAATGTTTGAAATTATCCTAAAGAAAAATTAAAAGAAAATTATTTTGAATCTTGCCTCTCTCATCGAATGTATTAACTGCGCTTAGTCCTGTAACCTCTCTCCATCTAATAAGCATGATTTCTGTATCTGTATCTAAGTAGTTAATAAACAGGTCAACCAGGTCAGCACTAAGAGCAGATCTCTGTGACCCACCAAGATCTACTAGGTTGACTCATTCGTCAGTCCTTTCTGGAAATGGCTGATCAATGAAACGTGACTCCAACTAACTCAATTATCCAGTCTTTGTTTACAAAGGTATCATGAAAAACTTGTCTAGTGCCTTGCAAGAATCAAAATGCCAAATGCCAAGCATTACCCTTATCTGCCACTTTAGCAATCTATTTTTTTAAATTAAGAGTTTTGATCCATTTGTTTAAGTGAATTAATGTTAGTTCCAAGTATCCATCTTTCTTTTCCAAAACACCCAAAGGTGACTTGTTCTAGATAATCCAATTCTGAAATTGAAAGCTTCAACAGTAACTCACTATAGTTTGTCCCCTACCATAATGCTGGGCCAATATGCCCCACTTTCCACACACATGACCCAGGCCACAACAGTCAAAGTCTAATCCTGGATTTTTGTTGGGAAACACATTTTCTTTCCCTGCTAAATTAGGTTGTAATCCCATATTCACTGGTGGCCATCCTGCCATCACTTGGGGAGAGTCTGCCTGAGAATGAAGCCAACACAGAGGAAGGCAGAGCTGAGGGATGGAAAGATGGATTACATCATTTGAGTCTCTAGATTTGGCTATGCCTAAAGCCAGCAACCCCTGTAATTTTCAGCTACATGAGCCAATACATTCTATTCTTTTCTTAAACCAGTTTAAACTGGATTTCTGCCACTTGCAAAAGAAGTCCTGACTAATAGAGTGTGTGTTGTCGGTTGAGCAATGGAATGCATAATCTAAAATGCTCCATTTTGTATAAGAACTTTTTGTATGGTCATATGGTATAGGCAACATTTTTTAAAAACACCTTTATTGAGATATCATTCACACACCACAAAATTCATCTATTAACATATACAATTCAGTGGTTTTTAGTATAGTCACAGAGTTGTGCAACTATTGCCACCATCTTATTTTAAACCATCTTCATCACCCCCAAAGAAACTGTATCCATTAAGCATCATTTCCCAGCCCCAATTCCCCCCACAACCTTCCTTTAACCCCTACCATCCACTAATCTACTTTCTGTCTCTACGAATTTGCCTATTCTGGACATTTCATATAAATAGAATCATACAATATATGAACTTTTGTGACTGGCTTCTTTCACTTAACATAATATTTTTAAGGTTTTTGCATGTTGTAGCAGATGAATAATATTTCATTCTGTGGAAATACCACATTTTATTTATATATTCATCATTGATGTACCTTTGTGTTGTTTCTACTTTTGGTTATTATGAGCTATGCTGCTGTGAACATTTACGTACAAGTTTTTATGGGACATGTGTTTCAGTTATCTTGGGTACATACCTGGGAATGGAACGGCTGAGCCATATGGTAACTTCCTGTTTAACTTTCTGAGGAATTGCCAAACTATTTTCCAAAGTAGCCACACCATTTAAATTCCTACTAGCAGCATATAAGCATTCTAGTTGCTCCACATCCTCAGCAACACAAGTTATTTTGTCTTTCTTATTTTAGCTATGCTAATGGGTGAAGTAATATCTTACAGTGGTTTGGATTGGCGTTTCCCTAGTGATTAATGATGTTGAGCATCTTTTCATGTGCTTATTGCCATTTATGTATCTTCTTTGGAGAAATGTATATTCAAAACTTTTGCCTAGTTTTGACTTGTGTTGTCTTTTTATTTATTTATTTATTTATTTATTTATTTATTTATTTATTTATTTTTTGCGGTACGCGGGCCTCTCACTGCTGCGGCCTCTCCAGCTGTGGAGCACAGGCTCCGGACACGCAGGCCCAGCGGCCATGGCTCATGGGCCCAGCCACTCCGCGGCATGTGGGATCGTCCCGGACCGGGGCATGAACCCACGTCCCCTGCATCGGCAGGTGGACTCCCAACCACTGCGCCACCAGGGAAGCCCTGTATTGTCTTTTTAAATTGTAAGAGCTATTTATGCAGTCTCTTATCAGATATATGATTTGCAAATATTTTCTCCTATTCTCTATGTTTTCTTTTCACTTTCTTGATGGTATCCACTGAAGCACAAACATTTTAAATTTTGATAGAGTCTAATTTACCTTTTTTTTTCCCTCTCACTTATGCTTTTAGTATCATGTCTAAACAAAGCATTGCCTAATACAAGATCAAGAAGATTCACTCCTATTTTGTCTTTGAAGTGCTTTATAGTTTTGGCTCCTACATCTAAGTCTATGATCCATTTTATTTATTTATTTTTTAACATCTTTATTGGAGTATAATTGCTTTACAGTGGTGTGTTATATGATCCATTTTAAGTTAATTTTTTTTAATATGGTGTGAGGTAGGGGTCCAACAGCATTCTTTTGTGTGTGGCTATCCAATTGTCCCAGCGCCATTTGTTACATGCTTTCCTCCATGGATACAACATTGTTTTTGTAAACATGTTTTACTTAGAATAATATTAATGTAAATTTATATTCTCTGATCACACCCCAGTTGCTTTTGTCAGCAATGTGACATGCTGGAGATTGGGGATGAGGGTGATTTTTCTGTAGGTGATTAAACATTTGACTAGAAGATGATGAACATGTGTACAATGATACCCAATGCTAGTATGCATCATAATCACCTGAGGAAATTTTTTTTAATGGGAATTCCCGAGCCCCACCCCAACCTACTGCATCAGAATTTCCTGGGAACATTCTGTCTCTTACACATATAGAATCATAGAACATTAGAAATGGAAGAGCCCATAGGGTCATAAATTCACCTCCTCATTTTTAAATTGATGATTGACTTTGCTCTCCCTCCCTCTAAACATCAAGGCCAGCCTGAGCACTTTGTTTGTATCCTCCCCAATACATTCAAATTCAACAATACTTATGATTAATAAGATTTTATTGAAGCCTTCATGGGAAGATGGAGAAGAGGATTACTTCACACACCACAATGAAAAACTTAATTATATCCGTCCATTTGACTAGCTAGACCTGTTCTTCCACCCAAAGTTTTCTCCCTTGCTACCCTATTGTCAGGTCTCTTCTCTGCATCTCTCCCACTATGCAACTCAATTTGAAATTCCTCCTTTTTTCCCAAACCATTCAACTATGGTCTCAAGGTTTTTTGTTTTTGGTTTTGGTTTTTAAATTATTTATTTATTTATTTGGCTGTGCCGGGTCTTAGTTGTCGCAGGCGTGATCTTCGTTGCCGTGTGTGGGATCCTCGTTGCGGCCTGTGGGATCCTCAGTTGCAGCATGCAGGAACTAGTTCCCTGACCAGGGATCGAATCTGGGCCCCCTGCATTGGGAGCAAGGAGTCTTAACCACTGGATCACGAGGGAAGTCCCTGGTTTCAAGTTTATACACACTCAACAAAGCAATAGTACAATAGCTACCTGAAAAGCAACCGACTACTTTTCCTCAAGCATTCTCCTTGGGAAAGTGGGAGGTGTCTCAGTTCATCCCATGGTCATAGAGCCATAAAATCTGATTTATCGTATCATATCTCGTGAAGGCTTATTAAGAACAAGACACTGGGCTAAGTACCTCATAAAAATGACTTAATGTCATGTAGCTCATTAATGGCAAATCTGGTATAGAACTTTAATTGTAAGGGTCAAAGCACAACTTCTAAGCCTCTCATATTCACAGTCTTCAATTTCTTTGGCTTCACAGCTCTGTGAGATACATGAAAATTTTCTATTATTTCATCTTTTAAAGATAGAGAAACTGAGGTCCAGTGACTATGCAGCTCAGTTAGTGGAAAGTTTTGATCTGGGGTCTAGGATTGTTTATCTTGAGCAGGTTATGTGAAATTGTGGCTGAAATCTCCCTGGGAAGCCACAGTGGAAAATGTAACCAATAAGGGACACTGTGTAATCCTCAACACTGTAACATGAGATCAAGCCTAAAGGACTGAGGCATTATTACTGATAAGGAGCACGGAGAAGGAAGAATGGGGGAGGACAGACTGTCAGTGTTTCCCCTACAGTGACAGGAAAGGGATGGCAGCGTTGGGCAAGGCAGGATCCTGTTTGGCAAGGGACGTCTGTCCCCATGTGGGAAAGCGTGACTCATCGGGGTGCCACAGCTCAGTGACACAATCTCTTAAGATCTTCCAAGTCACTTTGTCCGACTCTGTATTTACCAAGCAACTCTCAGATCTACTTTTGGCTTCTAAACTCCGCCTTCCCACAGAGTAAAGAACGTGCTGACTGGGGTTTCTTCAGGCCTATTGTCAATTATATTTTACAGGATGAATGAATAATGCTGTATCTGGTCTCTCCCTCATGAGTTGGGTTTAGAGTGAGTTTATTCATTGAATATTAATTCAACAAATATTTATTGAGTGCCATCCATGCAGCAGGCGTTTGTCCAAGCCCTTGTGATACAAGTCAGATAAGATCCCTATCCTCATGGAGTGCACACACTAATGAGGGTTACCACGTAACTGAAAAGCAAACAAATCAATAGATCATTTCAAACTGTGACACTCCTCACCTAGGATTACTGAATTCCTTCCCACAGGCTCAACTACACCTCAAGTTCTATAAACCTCCCCCTCCCATACTCACTCGGAAGACTTAAGAGGCCTTAGCCCCATCTCAGAGGGTTCAGCATCAAATTTCCTTTCTAGTCTGACCTGGACCCTGAGAGGGTGTGTTTCAGTGAGATCCACTGCCTCCTTCACTGCTGGAGGTCTAGCCCCTGGACCTCAGTGGTGTTTCCTAGGCCATGACGATAACTTCATCCATTTGTTCACTGAATAGATACTTTCTGCACTCCTCCTGGGCACCAATAATTTGGGGCTGGGGGCTCAGAAATGAATAAGACGTGGTCCCTGCCCTTCAGTTCACAGTCCAAGGGAGGAGGCACACACTAATGATTTCTGTGCTTCTCCTATGGGTGAGGAGAGAGGGAAGAGCAGGGTGCTGTGTGTCCAGAAGAGGGTTCCTAAGTCATACTGGAGAAATGGGTGATCAGGAAAGTGTCTCTGAGGAGGGGATATTTAAACTGAGGTTTTGTTTGTTTTAAAGTAACTTCTATTATTTTTTTCTTTACAAAAATAACAATTGTTGATATTTGAGAAAATACAGAAACAAAGGGCGTTTAAAGCCACCCATAAAGACACCATTGATAACAATTTGGTGGTGTGTACCTTCCAATCTCTTTGCTATTTGAACTTAGTTTTGGAGGGCAAAGATTTACCTTGACAGTGAACACAGGGAGGAGAAAATATTTGGTAAAGGCAATTGTCCTTAGGTTGCTTTAAAAACCTGATGTAATAAATAAAGACATAAAAGTATATATATACATATATATATATATACATTTTTTTTTTTTTGGCTGCATTGGGTCTTCATTGCTGCACGTAGGCTTTCTCTAGTTGCGGCGAGCGGGGGCTACTCTTCATTGTGGTGCGTGGGCTTCTCATCACAGTGGCTTCTCTTGTTGCGGAGCACGGTCTGTAGGCCCACGGGCTTCAGTAGTTGCAGCACGTGGGTTTAGTAATTGTGGCTCACAGGCTCAGTAGTTGTGGTGTGTGGGCTCTAGAACATGCGGGCTTCAGTAGTTGTGGCACGTGGGCTCAGTAGTTTTGGCTTGCGGGCTCTAGAGTGCAGGCTCTGTAGTTGTGGTGCACAGGCTTAGTTGCTCTGCAGCATGTGGGATCTTCCCGAACCAGGGCTCAAACCCGTGTCTCCTGCATTGGTAGGCGTATTCTTAACCAATGTGTCACCAGGGAAGTCCAGTATATATTTATATATATCTTTTGTTCATTGAAATATTGCTGGCATCTAGCCAGCACATGATAGACAGTAGTTGCTCAACATAGATTTGTTAGTTAAAAAAAAAAAAGGAAAAAGATGTAATGGAAAGATGAGCCTTTGAATATTAAAGCATAAAAGGCAGTTCCTTCTTGGAGGCCCAGCATCTGCACAATGCAAAAGAGAGGGTCCTGGGAAGGGGCCATGCTAGGCTGAGGTCTCCTGTCACTTGTTAGCAACAGTGTGAACTATACAAAGACTGATGACTGTGCTATCCTGGGAGAGAAGGTGTCAGAAGGAAGAAGGAGGCTTCTGGGTGGTCAGGTATGAGGGACGGAGGAGGCTCCGACTGCTGTATGAGGTGGCCTGGCCGCAGGGATGTAGGTAGCCAGTAGGGGTTGCTCATCTACGCCCACAGAGCTCCTCCTGGTACTGTGTGGAAAAGTTGGCATGGAGACTTTGAGACATGTATCATATAACTAGCATTCAGGAAGGTGTGGAAAGAAAATAGATTTGATACCTCTACCTATTGTTTCTCAGGTGACTGGGAGGGGTTTTTCCTCAGGAAGAAGGAGAGGGGGTTTTTTTGTTGTTGTTTGTTTGGGTTTTTTTGCGGTACGCGGGCCTCTCACTGTTGTGGCCTCTCCCGTTGTGGAGCACAGGCTCTGGACGCGCAGGCTCAGCGGCCATGGCTCACGGGCCCAGCCGCTCCGCGGCATGTGGGATCTTCCCAGAGCAGGGCACGAACCCGCATCCCCTGCACTGGCAGGCGGACTCTCAACCACTGCGCCACCAGGGAAGCCCAAAGGAGAGATTTTAGGGATCTTTACCCAGGGCCACCAGGTACAGTGGTTCAGATAGTGCACTCCACAAAGGCACCGCATTGAAGGAGGCAACTTTCATGGCCAGACAGGCATATACCAACCTGAATGAGAATGGGCAAGCAGTTGCAGACGTTCTAGGCCTCCTGGCTGGAGCAACGCCAGAGGGTTGCTATGTAAACCCCGACTGGCATACACAGCCATGCACAGACCTGACAGCAAACGCTTGCACATACTCACAGCCAGTGCCCAGCCATGTCTGTCTCAAGTGCATGGTGGGTGGACCTGAGGTCTCTTTTCTCACCACTTGCTGCTCTCAGAGGCCCCACTTCTAACACTCACTCCTCCCCCAACTCTAAACTTGACATAGTTCACCTAGGAAGCTGGGGGAAGGATGAAGTTGTGGTGGGCTCACAAGTTGACAAAGGGAAAGAAGTGGCATTAGGTTATGTGTGAAAGAGCAAGGGTGTGAGTAGGCCTGAATGCAGCCACGGAAGCTTCATGCTAGGACCCTGACCGGCTGCCTGGGCCAAGCCCAGGATTTAGCCAGCAGTCGCGACTGCGCGGCTTGTGCAAACAATGTGCTAACTTAAAATGTTTTTAACTTGAGGAAGGGGACACTTTTCCTAGGGGCAGCCCTGGCCTTGCCCTATGTATTTCCTCCCCTCTTTTTACATCTTAACATGTTGTATAACTTCTGCTTCCTCTTGGGTTCCAAGGAGACAAGTTCTGAAAGGCAAATTCTGATGTTTCTAAAGCACGTGAAAGAGCTTTGAAAACATAAAGTACTAGTCAGGGATTGCAAACTCGTATGCATGCTGGAGACAGGAGGCAAGGAGTTAATCTACGTGTATAACGTGGGCCTTTATGTATTTAGTTCTGGGGGGTAAACTTCATGGAGGTGTAATTTACATACAATAAAATTTACCAGTTCAATGACTTTTGACAAGTGCATACAGATATGTAACCACCACCATAATCATGATATAGAATATCTCTATTATACCAAAAGTTCCCTTGTGGCCCTTAGCAGTCAATCCTTTCCCTCTAAATTCTGGCCCCTGGCAACTACTTATCTACTTCCCTCACTGTTGTTTTGCCTTTTCCAGAATTTCATATAAATGGATCCATACATTCTGTAGCCTTTTGTGTCTGGCTTCTTTCTCTTGGTATAATGCTTGTAAGATTCATTCTATTGGGCATGTATCAGTTGTATTTCTTGAATTGCATACCATTGAACGGGCATACCACCAATTGCTTATCCCTCCATTAATAATGGACTTTTTGTGTTGTTTCTGGGTTTTGGCTATTTTAACTAAAGTTTCTACAAACCTTCATGTACGTGTTTCTGTAAGACACACTTTTCCATTTCTCTTGGGTAAATGTGTGTTTAATTTTATAAGAAACTGCAAAACTCTTTTGCAAAGTGGCTGTATGATTTTTGCATTTCCACCAGCAAAAACTGAGAGTTGCTCCACAGTCCTGCCAACACTTGGTATTGTCAGCCTTTTTATTTTTAACATTTCTAGTGAGTGTGTCGCGGTATATCATTATGGTTTTAACATATTTCCCTAATGACTAATGAGGTTAAGTATCTTTCCATGTACTTATTGGCCATTGCATATCTTCTTTTATGAAGTGTCTGTTCAATAGACACTTTGCACACACATGCACGCACACACAGTTGGTTCTGTTTCTCTGGAGAGCCCTGACTGGTACAGTTATTTTTCTCCAATGAGTATATTTCCTTTGTTTTAGCAGGGAATTTTCTTGACTGGGCTGGAATGGCAAATCCTGTTTCTTGTGCAGCATCTTCATCCTTTGTTCATGTCATTTATCTTTAGCTGAGCTACTTTGAGTCTGTTCCATGCATATGTGGTTCAAGAATCAGTAAGAGATATGAGTAGACAGAGTTTGGAGATCTCCTCTCTGGTTCTCTTCTTTCTGAGGTTCTACTGTCTTCAGTCCTCACTGTTTTCCTGGCTTCTTTTTTCTGGTTTCCCAGGCCATAAGGACTGTGTGTTTTTCCTTGTGAACCCATCTGCCCTTTGTGTGCAACTTGGGACACACTTGGCCTTGGGCTCAGTCTATCTGCTTCTGTTTACTCTCCACTAACTGCAGAGCACCAGCTCCAGCCTCAGTTCAGTTTGCCTTTAGCTGGGCTATTTTGTGTGCTCCATTCATGAGTCAGCGAGGTGGGTCAGAGAGGTAGGTAGAGAGTCTCCAGTATCTTCAGGTAGTTCCTTTTGGTACTGAGCCCAGATTTTACCACTGTTTTCTGTAGGGAAGATTCATGTGGTAGAATCTTAATCTGTCACACCTGGAAGCAGAGTCACAGCTTTTGTATTTCTATTTCACCTTCATTTTTGAAAGATATTTTCCTTCTTGGTTGGCAGTTTTTCTCTCAGTGCTTCATTTTTTTTAAAAATAAATTTACTTATTTATTTTTGGCTACACTGGGTCTTCGTTGCTGCATGCGGGCTTTCTCTAGTTGTGGTGAGCGGGGGCTACTCTTCGTTGTGGTGCGTGGGCTTCTCATTGCGGTGGCTCCTCTTGTTGCGGAGCATGGGCTCTAGGTGCACGGACTTCAGTAGTTGTGGCCTGTGGCTCAGTAGTTGTGGCTCGCAGGCTCTAGAGCGCAGGCTCCGTAGTTGTGGCACATGGGCTTAGTTGCTCTGAGGCATGTGGGATCTTCTTGGACCAGGGCTCGAACCCGTGTCCCCTGCATTGGCAGGCAGTTTCTTAACCACTGCACCACCAGGGAAGTCCTCTCTCAGTGCTTTAAAGATGTCTCTCCACTACCTCCTGGTCTGCATCATGGCCAGCAAGATGTCTGCTACCATCCTTATCTTTGTTCCTCTGCACATCACCTGTTTTTCCCCTCTGCTCGCTTTCAACATTTTTGTCTTTATCATTGGTTTTTTAGCAATTTGATTATGATGTGCCTTGATGTGGTTTTCTTCTTGTTTTCTCTGCTTGGAGTTTGTTGAGCTTCTTTGATTTGTGAGTTTTTAGCTTTCATCAAATTTGGAAATTTTTCAGTCATTATTTCTTCAAATATCTTTTCTGTCCTCTCCTCCACCCCAGCCTCTCTTTCTGGGACTCCAGTTATATGTATGTAAGGCTGCTTAAAGCTATATCAGCTCACTGATGTTCTGTTCATTTTTTTAACCATTTTTTTTTCTATCTGTGTTTTATTTTGAATTGTTTCTATTGCTATGTTTTCACAGTCAATAATCTTTTCTTATTTACTGTTTAATCTGCTATCAGTCCCATTCGTTGTATTCTTCGTCTCTAGAATTTTGATCTGGGCCTCTTTTATATCTTCTACTTCACTCTCATGATGCTCATGTGCTCCTCTACCTTCTTGAACATCTGAAATGTATTAATAGTAGCTGTTTTAATGTCCTTATCTAAAATTAGCAGTATAATTTCTGGCTCTGTTTCTATTGGTTGATTTTTCTTCTGCTTGTTTGAATGGTAGGTAATTTTGTAATTGGATGCCAGATATTTTGAATCTTATGTTGTTGGGTACTAGTATATTTTTTTTGTTTTAGGATTTTTTCTTTTAGACATTTCGGTAGTTAATATGGGATGCAGTTGTTACTTGGAAACAATTTAATCCTTTTACTGTGTGCTTTTAAGCTTTGTTAGGTGGGTCCAAAACACCTCTTAGATGGGAGCTAATTTGGCTTGGTATTTATGCCCAGTGTGTTGGGAGGTCTTTCTATTCTGGCTGGTGGGAACACCAACTCTTCAAGTGTTCTCTCTCTCTCTGTGGTAGCCTGGAAACTCTATCCAGACAGTGAGCGGGGACATTGGTAGGACTCATCTCATTTCTTTTCATTCTCTCAGGGATCACTGTCCCGTCTGTTATCCAAAGTCTTAAGACCATTGTTTTATATCTTTTGTTCAATTTTATAATTGACTAAGGCAGAGGATAAATCTAGGTCCTGCTACTTCATCATAGCCAAAAGTAGACATTGCTTTTATTCTTTTAAGTGATCCTTTTTATTGAAACATAGCAAACATACATAAAAATGTACAAATCCTACGTGAATGGCTCCATTAACTTCCACAAAATAAACACACCTGTGTAACCAACTCCCATATTAATAAATAGAACATCACTAGCACCCCAGAAACTTCATGTTCCTTTCCAGTTATTACCTCTCTTCCCAGAATAACCACTGTTCTAATATGTAGCACCACAGTGCATGTTTTTGAACTTTATATAAACGGAATCCTGTAGTATGTACTTTATGTCTGGCTTCTTTCACTCAACATATTTGTCAGATTCATCCATGTTGTTATGTGAAGCAATAATTAATTCATTTCCGTTGCTGTGTAACATTCCATTTTATGAATATACCACATTATTTATTCTACTGTTGATGGGCATTTGAGTTATTTCGAGTTTGGGGGCTATTATGAATAGTGCTGCTATGATCATGTTTGCACATATTTTTTGTGTACATATGTATGTATTTTCAGGAGTAGAACTGCTGCGTCATAAGCTAGGCATCTTTTCTACTTTAGTGGATACCACCAAATAGTTTTCCAAAGTAGTTATCCCAGTTTACATTCCTTCTAGGTTTATATGAGAATTCCAGTTGCTCCATATCCTCACCAATACTTGCTATTATGTCTTTTTCTTTTTAGCCATTCTGATGGATTTTACTTACACTGCCTTTCAGAACACGCTACAGACATAATAAAACTACCAGGTGGAATGAGCTAACAGTGCACCAGTCTGAGACTCCTGTATATAAGGTTTTCTTCTCAATGGCTTTGAGCATTCCTAAAAGCATTCGGTTGTTACATTTGTGTTCATCAACATTATTTGAGTGGAATTTGTTTGATGATTCACCAGGTGAATATATGGTGGGAGGGAAGGCAAACAGGGGCATTCTTGGCAGAGAAAGCAATACATGGAAAGGAAGTCATAAAAGGACCTGGCTCAGGGCTACCTGGTACAATTGTACATGATTCTTAGAATCGCTTTTCACTTCTTTGTCTGTGGGAATGGCACCTCCAGGAATTATGCAGTGCACAACTCATCAATCTGTACACAGCAGCCATGCCTCTAATGGTCAGGGATGATACGAAATTTGCTGTGACTGGGGGGCAGGGTGGGTGGAGTAGAGAATCAGGAGAAGCCAGATCCGGAACTGAGACAGTATAACTGACTCAGATATTGACAGAGGCTTACTTTAAGGCTCCACCCTGCCCCCGCCCCTACTAGATGAGGAATCGTACAAGCTTCCTCCTCTTGGATCCCTCAGCCTCTGAGCCAACAGGGCTGCCACTGAAGTGGGGCCGGGGTGAAACCCAAGCCAGGAAGGAGAAATGCTGAGTGTGCTCCAGCTTGTCTTGCTACATGACTCTGGTCTCAGCAAGCTGAGGAACCAACGCCCTGTCCTTCCTCTACGTTGGGCTTCCTCTCTTGCCTGCAGCCTCAGCACACTCCTGTGCCTGGGAAAATTGGTAACCCTGGATGGGACACTGTGCCCACCTAACTAACACCTAGGCTTGTGTCACTGAGCCACTGGAAGTGGTTTCTGAAGGCACAAGAAAGCGAAAGGAACATCCCAGGTCCCCCACATACCTCCCCATGACCTGCCAGAGTGAAGGGTATCCCTCTGAAAGAATGATACTTTTTGGGTCGACACTCTGTCTATAAGCCCTCATTACACTTTGTGTGTGTGTGTTTGTGTGTGTGTGTGTGTGTGTGTGTGTGTGTGGTATGCTTGTTAAGGGCATTAAATGGTTAAAGTAGGGCTACCTGTTGGTTTAGAAGGAACTATCCACCATCTGTCAGAGAGGGCAGGGTCTCTTCTGGAAGGAGAGGTTCATGTTCAAGCTCTGCCTTTCTTCCAGTTACTCGGACAAAAAGTACTTGGACAATATATTCCTTAAAGTAGAAACTGGGACTGATGGAAGGGTTCCAGGGAATGACAGAGAGACTCTCTCTTGGCTCCGGCAAAAAAAGGAGTAGCTCTAGAGCAGTAAGTGGTAAGGTTAGGGAGTTTGGGATTGACATGCACACACTGCTATATTTAAAATGGATAACCAACGAGGACCTACTGTATAGCACAGGGAACTTTGCTCAATATTATGTAGTAACCTAAATGGGAAAAGAATTTGAAAAAGAATAGATACATTTATATGTATAACTGAATCACTTTATATGTATAACTGAATCACTTTACTGTACAACTGAAATTATCACAACATTGTTAATCAACTCTACTCCAATATAAAATAAGAAGTTTAAAAAAAAAATAAATTGAATTAGAAGAATAGCAAAAACTAATGATAATGTTATTAGAAATTAATCAGGCAAAAAAGATGGAACATCCCCAGTAAAGCAGTATAAAAAAAAAAAAAAGAGGGGCTTCCCTGGTGGCGCAGTGGTTGAGAGTCCGCCTGCCGATGCAGGGGACACGGGTTCGTGCCCCAGTCCGGGAAGATCCCACATGCCGCGGAGCGGCTGGGCCGTGAGCCATGGCCGCTGAGCCTGCGCGTCCGGAGCCTGTGCTCCGCAATGGGAGAGGCCACAACAGTGAGAGGCCCGCGTACCGCAAAAAAAAAAAAAAAAGAAAAAGAAAGAAAGATGTGGTAAGATGGCACCTCCCCAGAAGGAGGCAAAAGCCAAAGCAAGGAACCTGGGAAAGGTTCCATGGTTGCACCAGAACTCTGGGACTAGAGTGTACATGGTGAGATCAGATGTCAGCTGGAGATTTGGCCCTGGGACTAAGTTAACTAGGATATGAATAGATACCTTTCCAACCTAGCTTTTTGGCTTATTTTTCTGCTTCTTCACAAGGTCAACTTTTTTTTTTTGGCCACACTGTGTGGCCTGTGGGATCTTAGTTCCCCGACCAGGGATTGAACCCATGCCCCTTGCAGTGGAAGCGTGGAGTCCTAACCACTGGACAGCTAGGGAATTCCCACAAGGTCAACTTTTTTTTTTTTTTTTGCGGTACGCGGGCCTCTCACTGTTGTGGCCTCTCCCGTTGCGGAGCACAGGCTCCGGATGCGCAGGCTCAGCGGCCATGGCTCACGGGCCTAGCCGCTCTGCGGCATGTGGGATCTTCCCAGACCGGGGCACGAACCCATGTCCTCTGCATCGGCAGGCGGACTCTCAACCACTGCGCCACCAGGGAAGCCCAAGGTCGACTTTTAAATCAATCAACAGGCGTACACACCCCTGTGGCTTGAGACTTATGAGGAGCAGAGGACAAGAGACACAGGGTCTCCCCTCAAAGAGGCTACTAAGTAATCAGAGAGAGAAGAATAAGGCACGTGAAACGCCTAAGGAGTAGTACAACTGATATGATTTTGTGTTTCTATTTTAAGCCAAAATGAAAATTAGCATGAACTCCCTGAGCAGACACCAGCTGGGCAACAGTGAGAGTGTGAAGCATCCCGGGAGGCAGGGAGGAGCTGTCCTGATCCTGGGACTCAGAACTGTTTCCAATTCATCCGTAAGTGTTGATGATCCATGTGTGAACTGTCAGATAGACTGTAATATCCCTAAAAAAATGAATAAACAAGATAATGAAAGACCATATCTAATTAAATGCTAATCTATGTGGGCTGAGGGGATCCACATGTACCCAAGAGGTTCCAGCTTCTAGGAAATGTACAATTCTTGCTGGACAGAGCCTGAAGGAAGGGTAGGCTTGGGATAAACAAAGGGCATTCTGGACAGGTGAACAGTGTGAGGAAAAGGCAAAGAAATATTCACCTTCCAAATCACTCCCATTTCCATTGAATTTTAAAGTTTTCAAAGAAACTTAATAGCCCTGCTCTTTTTTTGATCTTCTCAGCAGCCTCAAGCATTTGACAGAACAGAGATCCCCACTCACAAAGAAAGTGAAAACTCGAGAGAGTCTGTTGATTTTGTTTGCTCAGCCTCCCTCTCTCCCATTTTCTGCATCTAGCGTCCTGGTTTTCCTTGGAAAAACATCTCTCTCCACTCTCAGACCAACCAGTGTTCTGACTCCACCCCTGAATCCAGGGTGGGCCTAACCAGACCTGGTCTACTACTGAACTACCACCACAGTAGTTCAGGGATGGGCGTGTGACCCAAGTAGGCCAATGAGACTCACATCCAGAACCTTTGCTGGAAAACTGGGGAAGAGAATAAAGCCAATGCAGAGGAAAGCAGAGCCAAGAGACCATTTTCTGTTGACATCGTTTGGGTGTTTGGGTGTGTTTGAGTGTTTAGATCCAGCCGTGCCTGAAGCCAGCATTATCCTAGGGTTTTTCTGAGAGGTGAGCCATTACATTCCCTTCTTGTTCTAAGCCAGTTTGAATCTTATTTCTGTTACTTGCTACTAACATAGTCCTGGCTGATTCAGAAAGCTGAGACCATATATTTAAATTCTGATCCTGTGCTCTTAAACTAAGTATAATAACTGGAGTGATGGTAGTCTGGGAAAGGATTATTAAGCATGGTGGGGTCAGCCTGGTAGGGCCTGACTAAAAGACATGCTAGGAAGTTAGACAAGGAATAGGGAGCCTCAGAAGATTCTTGAGAGAAATATCATATGATATTGCTTATATGTGGAATCTAAAAAAATGATACAAATGAACTTATTTATGAAACAGGAAAAGAGTCACAGATGTAGAAAACAAACTTATGGTTACCAGCAGGGAAGGGGGTTGCGGAGGGATAAGTTGGGAGACGGGGATTGACATACACACACTACTATATGTAAAATAGATAACTAATAAGAACCTGCTGTATAGCACAGGGAACTCTACTCAATACTCTATGATGGCCTATATGGGAAAAGAATCTAAAAAAGAGTGGATATAGGTATATGTATAAGTGATTCACTTTGCTGTGAAACTAACACAACGTTGTAAATCAACTCTTCTCCAATGATTTTTTTTTAATTCTACAAAAAAAAAAGATTCTTGAACAATTTAAAAGAGACATTTAAAGAAAATACCAGTACAGTCAGTGTTCTGTTTCTTAACATGGGGAGTGGTTATAGCCCACATACGTTCACTCTAAATTATGCATGTGTGTTTTTTACTCTCTTCTGAATAAAAACATGATATAATGTGTACCTTTGAAAAATGAAAAAGAAAATAAATAATGTGGAGGTGATGATTACAGAATGGAATGGAGAAGAGAGACCTTGAAATCAGAGATGCAGGAAGGAAGCTGGTAGTGAGATGGAGGAGTAGGGTAAGGAAGGATGGCATAGAGCAGTAGGAATACGGATGGAGAGGGGTGGAGAGGTGAGAGATGCTTCCTGCATGAATGAGGGCATGAGAAAAATATAGCTCCAAATACTGGTAATGATGACAGAGACAGGGTAGTTGAGAGGGAAGGACCTGGTTGGGAATATTAAGGGGGCGTGTATGTGGTTACATTTTGAACTTGTTCAGGTGGGAACATCCAAACTGTGGGTCTGGGGACTTCCCTGGCGGTCCAGTGGTTAAGACTCTGCGCTTCCACTACAGGGGGCACGGGTTCGATTCCTGGTTGGGGAACTAAGATCCCGCATGCCATGAGGTGAGGCCAGAAAAAAGGAGACAAACTGTGGGTTTGTAATATCATTTGGTTGGAAGGAACAGAAGCTTCGTTGAGTTAGCTCGAGTGGGGAACTGGGAAGTCAAAAATGCAGGCTCCTCCCTCTGTACCTCTGGGGCACATGTGGTCTTTCCTCTGCTCTTCTCTGCATCTGCCGACCAGGTCCTTCTGCTTCCTCGGAGGGAGGGCCCACCTGGCAGAAGCTGGAGTGCCCTGCGAACCCCACAGGGAGGCAAGGCCACTGTGAAAGAAGCTGAGTGAAGGCACCAATGGAAATTCTGTCAAATATGTCTGGAAGTGACCAACTGGGTGCCGAACAGTTCCTGATGTGGACAAGGTGTAAGGTCTGTGTTCAAGGAAAGCCACAGAAAAGAGAGCTTGGTTTTAGCCTGGGAAAGGGAAGCAGCAAGGTTAAGATCTGATGTGTCCAAGGATGCTAGAAGACCTTGCGGCCAGTAACATTCTCTACCGGACTCTTCCTTTCAGCTCAAACAGACTTTCCCATCCCCAGCCCACCTCCAGCTCCCCTACACCTCCCTCCCTTCGGTTCAAACTCCTTAAGAGCTGCCCATGCTCCCTGGCTCACCTCCTCCGCACTCCTCCACCCTCAGCACCGTGCCTGCCCTGTTGGCTCTCCTTAGAAGTGTGCTAGCAAGGTCTCCGAGGACTTTCTGGTCGCCATATCCAGACGACAGATACTCCCCAGCTCTAATCTTGTTTCATGCATTTGTTGTTCATTCATTCAGTGATTCAAAGAATATTTGTTAAGAGCCGCTACTTCCCCTGTGCCGGAGGTACGATACTGAGCAAGATCCATTAGGCAGAAGTTCTCTACAGAGACAGTGTCTACTTCTTCCTCCCAAAATGCCACATGCTCACATATGCACACATGCACACGCACGCGCACGCAGGCACACGCACTTGCTTTTTCTGCTTACATCCTCCCCAGAGCTTCCCACTAGGGACTCAGCTGCCAGGCATGTGATCTTTGAGGGACACAGACAAATGGGAAGGAAGTTAGGCCAGTAGCCTAAGGAAGCTGGGGAGGAAGAGAGGCCAGACGGCCTGGAGGGGCACCCCAGGATGTGCACATCATCACCTGGCCATTTGCTAGTGGCCTGGGGAGTGTGTAACTCTGAATGGCAGGCACCCAGTGGAGAAGGGCACATGGCCAGGATCTCAGGTTCTGGCCACTTCAGGCAGTTCTCGAAGCAAGACCCTCCCCAGAGGGCCAGAGAGGCACCCAAGGGACTGGTTGCAGCCTTTGGGGAGACAAGCAGTCTGGGCACATGCCCGCTACATCATATGCCTTCACTGAATCCTGGCCTTGCTCCTGGAGCATGCAACTCCTAGAACTGTCCCCACGAGGAAGGGAGTCTCTGGGCGGCACCCTGAGTTCTGGGCTGAACACTGGCACCCTATAAAGTCGAAGAGCCAGCCCGTCAGGGAACCCCAAGGGTTCTGGTGATGGAAGGTCCCAGAATGTTCTTTTCTTTCTCTTCCTAGGGAATTATATAAAGTAAATGAAGAATAAAGAGGAGAAGGAGAAAGAAGATGGGGGAGGGAGAAAAGGAGTAGGAAAGGAAGGAGGAGGTGGAGAAGGAAAGCATTTTTTTTTTAAAGCACAGCCCTGGGCTTCCCTGGTGGCGCAGTGGTTGAGAGTCCGCCTGCCGATGCGGGGGACACGGGTTCGTGCCCCGGTCCGGGAAGATCCCACATGCTGCAGAGAGGCTGGGCCCGTGAGCCATGGCCGCTGAGCCTGCGCGTCCAGAGCCTGTGCTCCGCAACGGGAGAGACCACAACAGTGAGAGGCCCGCGTACCACAAAAAAAAAAAAAAAGCACAGCCCTGATCATAGTATTTCTCTGCTTAAAATGTTTTAGTAACTTCACATTGCTCATTGGATAACCACATCCCCCCTCCCTCTTCTCCCCCTCCCTCCTCACCCCTTCCAGTCATAGGAGGCCTGAGAGGATGTGTTCACACAGCTCTTTTGGGAAATTGCCCCATGGGCTTGCAACAAGTGAAACAGAGGGAGCACAACAACGGGCCCATCATAAGGAGCATTGAGAGCTACAAGGAGGGGGGTTAAGGGGAATTTCCTGGCGGTCCAGTGGTTAGGACTCTGCGCTTTCACTGCCGAGGGTATGGGTTCAATCCCTGGTCGGGGAGCTAAGATCCTCCAAACTGAGTGGCCAAATAATTAATTAATTAATTTTTTTTTTTTAAAAAGGGGTTTTAGTCCTAGGTCTGTGACTATAGGACCAAGGGAAAATCATGGTCTAAGCCTCCTTTTCTTTACCTGGTCAGTGGTCAGGGAGGATAAAACCTGCCCTGCGTGCCTCACTGGGTTACTGGGAGGCTCAGGTGAGATAAAGAGCCTAGAAACCTTTGTGAATTATCAAGTACTGAACAAATAAGGGATGGTTCCTACTATTGAGGAAACTACCTTGAGAAGTGTCAGAGGCCCACTCCTTTCATCTCTCAGCGCTTTTCTTCCTAATAATCCTTCATGTCATTATAACACCTTACGCTTTTCAAAGTACTTTAATATATATGTGTCATTTGTTCTGACACCATCCCTGTGCAGGGGCCGGGCAGGGCTGCCCCTTGCTGGGCATATAAGGGCAGAGGCTCAGAGGGGTGAAGTCACCAGAAGGTCCGGTGTCACCGGGCAGGCATGATGTGGCCGAGCCAGGCCTGAGCTCAGGTTTCCTGACCTCAGCGTGGGGCCTGCTCTGCTCCCAGCACGTACTGATGTTGTTTCTTTAGATTCTAAACCTACAGAGGGTACAGGCAGTGTCTTCTTAGGGGATGAACTTCCCCATGGCAGGTGGGTCTTTTGGATCATTTTGGAATCCTTCCTCCAGGTGTGATTCTAACCACAAAGTGTGCTGATGCCTAGTGCCACACAAACATCATTCTCACAACCGGGGAGTGTCAGCCCTGTCCAGCCTCTGGGGTAGGGCGAGCACAGAAACACAGGCCTGTTCCCTGACTGGGAGTTGCTCACAGCTGGAGAAACAGCAGCGCTCGGGAAATAATGGCAAAGAGGACGGCGTGAGCACCCTCTCAAGGGGGCGACACGATGACCCTCCTGGATAAAAGACAGTATGAGCACAGAAAGACAGAGACCTCTGGGGACTGGGAGGCTCCGAGGCAGCTTCCGGACTGGGGACACCCGGTCCCCCTCCCCTAAGTCGGTCTCCAGTCAGACTGAAACATTCTTGCTGTTCGTGAACCACACCAGGAAAGTGCCTCTGCAACATTCCAGGATGCGAAAGCCAGGCCCTCGGTCTGACTGCTGATTGGTGGTGTGTGAGTCAGGGGAAAGGGCACTAGACGGCAGTCTCCAGTCTCGAGATGCAGGACTCTGCGCCTTGACCTACACCAGAGCCAGAGGAGGCGAAGAGATTCGGGTGTTTTTCCTGTCAAGGTCAAATGCCCGGGTGGCCCCAGTTTGGCCTCAACTCAGGTGTCCCGAGTTTCTGTTGTAGGAGCCTCCCCTCAAGTCGGTGATGATGGCGAGCATTCCAGAGGGAAGGCGGCAGGCCGTGGGAGATACGATCTGAAATTCAAGAAGGAGAGCAAAGCTAGAACGATAGCCCACCAGGTAGGCAATACCTCCCACCCCACCACAACCTCCACTTCCTTTCCCTGAGTCCCCGAGGGGCTGAATGAGACGGAGAAGAGTGATGGGAGTTGTTCCCACGACATTTATAATAGTTAAAAAAAAAAAAATCAGAGACATCCTAACTGTTCAATACGGAGAGTGACCTGAAATAAATCATAAACTTAAGTAGCCATCCAAAACAATAAAGCTTTTAGAAAATAATATAGAATGTCTTTGTGACCTTGGGGTAGAGGAAGAGTTTTTAAGTAAAATGCATAAAGTGCTAATCAAAGAAAAAAATTGATAAATGTGTCTGTCTATGTGAAAATTAAGGAATCCTGGTTATAAAATGGTACCACCAAAAGAATGAAATGGGGACTTCCCTGGTGCTAAAGTGGTTAAGAATCCGCCTGCTGTGAAGGGGACACGGGTTTGATCCCTGGTCTGGGAAGATCCCACATGCCACGGAACAACTAAGCCTGCGAGTCACAACTACTGAAGCCTGTGCACACTAGAGCCCACGTGCCATGACTACTGAGCCCGCGTGCTGCAATTACCGAAGCCCACGAGCCTAGAGCATGTGCTCCGCAACAAGGGAAGCCCACGCGCCACAACGAGGAGTAGACCCCGCTCGCAGCAACGAAGACCCAACACAGCCAAAAATAAATTAAAAAAAAAAAAAGAATGAAATGGCAAGCCACAGAGAAAATGTTTGCAATGCATGGAAGCCATAAAAGGCTCAAAGCCAAAATATAAAAGAACTCTTATAAAGCAGTAAGAAAAAAGTGACCCAGTAGAAAAATGACCAAGAGACTTGAAGGGGCAATTCACAGAAGTGCCGTGTCATAAGCATGTGAACAGGTGTTCAACTCTATTTGTTGTCAGGGAAGTCCAAACCAAAACCACGCTGAGATACCAAATGTCTAAAACTAAGAATGCCGATATTAAGTGTTGGTTCTGATGTGAAGCCACTGGAACCCTCATACACTGCTGGCAGTGCATACTGTTATTCCCACTTTGGAAAACAGTTTGACGTTATCAGCTGAAGTTGAAGATATGCATTCCCTGTGACCCAGCAATCACACCCCTGGGTGTATGTGCAACAGAAATGTGTCCACTGTGTATAGGAGACATGAGCAAGAATGCTCATAGCTGCACACCTTGTAATAACCCCAAAATGGAAACAACCTAAGTATCCATCAGGAGACAATGACAGGTTGTATATTCACACAACAAAATATTATATAGTAGTAATGGATGAACAACAGCCAGACACAACAACGTGGATGAATCTCTCAAATAAAAGAAACAGGAGAAAAGCCAGACACGAAATAATACACTCAGGTAAAGCTCAAGAAAGGACAAAACAAAACCACAATCTTTAGATGGTAAAAGAAAAAACAAGAAGCAAGCAAATGATTACCATGGAAGTCAGGAGACAGGTTACCTTAGAGAGGAAGGAGGGAATTGTGACCACAGAGGGTCCTGCAGGGGACTCCTGGGATGCTGTCAATGTTCTGGTTTTGGCCTGGGTGGTGGGTACCCGGCTGTTTTCTGAGAATTCTTTAAGTGGTATATTTATGTAATGCAACTTTCTGAGTGTGTGGTTTATTCAACTGAACTATGTGAAATTGACAATATTCAACCCTTTTTAACTTAATAGTTAAACCTACTGGCAATTGCATATGGTTCAACCTAATATTTCATAATTAAAAATAACTTAAGTTAAGTAGCCATTCAAAATGATGGTCATGAAGGCTATTAATAACTTCATTCACTCATTTACCCATCAAACAGATATTTCCTGGGGGCTTGTTGTGAACCAGGCATATTTCTAGGCACCGGGATACAGAATAAAATTTGGTCCTGGTGCTCACATTCTAATGGGAAGATAATGTATAAACAGATACTGAAACATCGGGAATGTCATATTGTGATAAATGCTATGAAGAAAAACAAAGCAGAATAAGGATATAGAGAGGCATGAAGAGAGATTTTAGGAAGCATGGTTAGAAAGGCTTCTCTGAGGAGATGACATTTGAAAATGCAGCTGAATGACGTGAGAGAGAGAAACCATGTGTAGCCATGGGAGAAAAAGCCTGTGGCAGAGGAAGGAGCAAGTGCACAGGCCCTACGACGGGAATGTGCACGGCAGGATTAAGGAAAAAGGAGACCAGTGTTACTAGTTCAGAGTGAGGGAGGGGGAGAAGATGAAGACACGAAACGGGAGAAGTAACGAGGGACCCATCACAGAAGGCCAATGCAGCTTAGCAAGGGCCTTCAGATCTTACTCTGAGAGTGATGAGAGGCTATTGGAAGGTTGAGAGCAGGAAGTGGTAGGATTTGATATATAGTTTAGAAGGAAGACTCTGGCTGTTCCGTGGAGGAGGGAGTCTAGGCGGGGTGGAATTACAGATTCCTGTTAAAATGCTACCACAGTGTCCAGGCAAGAGATGAAGGTGGCATGGACTAGAATGGCCATTTTGGAGACAGAATCAATAGATTTTGCAGATAGAACCCAGATAGGATTTTTTTGATGGATGGCATATAGGGGAAGAGGAAGAGGCATCAATAATAAGTATAATATTTTTCTTAAAAATAGGATGTGCAATTCTATATTTGATCAAAACCCTTCAAAACATGTTCTTAAATTACTTCTGTGATGAGAAACTTAAATACAGCAGAGCCTAAGAAATGCAGTTGGGGAGATGGGATATTTTCATAGATGGATGGATAACACCATAAAAAAAGCAGAAGCTAATTGCCACAGGAGGTAAGGAAAGGAAGAGACCCCAGAGGCCTGGAGGAGGCAGGAAAGTCTTTACTGAGGAGGCTGGAGTTGAAAGAAGAAGGTGGAGCTAGTCCAGGTGAGAAGCAGACTGAGAGCTGCGCCTGGGGGCCCAGTACAGGGTGATAGAAAGAGCAGGAGCTTTGGAGTTAGAGAAATTAGGCTCAAGTTCAAGTATTGCCACTTACCACTTGGGTTAGTGTAAAGGTTAGATAAAACAACTGTAACTCACCTATTAGGTGCTCAATACAGGGTAGCTTCTAAGGAAAGTTCTTTTTTAATATTCAGATTTTAAAATTTTTCAGATTTTTCTATTTTTTATTTTGGGGGTTGGGAGTGGGGAGTTAACTCCCCATTCACTAGAAATTACAGCAGAGACAGGAGAAAATAAGCTACTGGGAAAAGAGGAGCTATTAGTAATCTAGACTTGGACATAGCTGGGAACCCTTGAGTGAGATACTCTCACACTGATTGAGAGCCCGGAAACTTCCTGTTCATCTAGGGATGGTGTCACATAGTCATATCTCCCTCTGCTGGTAGAATTTGGTGTTGCAAGGTAAACCCAAATCTTGAATTACTTGCATCTGGAAATTTGCAGGCCCCTGGGAATATTGAAGCGCTAACTCTGCGTTCTTGGTATGGTCTCACCCAGACTGTTACTGAGACCATACTGGAAGAAGATGCTGGATGGGAATCCCCCGGGAAAAAAGAACTTTCATTGTCAAAGGAAATGAAGCAAAGGGAGCTTCTTCCTCCTACCAAGCCAACGATGGGTATGGACTCTTAGGAAACTGTCATTCAAACCAGGACTGAGCAGCAACTGTTCTGCCATCTTCACGGTAAGCTGTCCCCATGGCATAGGGGAAAGACCCCCAGGGTTTCAGTTTTGGAGTCTGAAGACTGACTATGCCACTTGGTGACTGGGTTTCCTTCCTTGGTCACTTAATTAGCCTAAAGCTTACAGTCCTCACAATATGGGGATATTAATATTTTCCCCTTTCCTGGGGTTGATGTGAGGATAGAGTAATAGAGATGATCATACTCTATTAACTGTAAATCACTCTACAAATATAAGGGTTTAGTACTGTCGCTTCTTTGTCTTGCCTCTCCAGTTTCCTGCCCTGAAGGTCTTACCTAAAGTATACAGAGTTCTGTGCTAGATATGGGGAAAGGAGACACAAAGACAAAAATCACAGCTCCTGTCTTCAGGGGGGCACACGTATGGTGAGGGAGACAGATTCAGTTAACCACATTACTAGTCAGACTATGAGTACTATAAGACTAGTTAAACAACGAGCTATAGAATCATGAGGAAAGGAAAGATTAATTAGAAAGTAGAATCAGGGGAGTCAAAGAAGGTTTCCCAGAAGAGGTGATATTCATATGAAGCACAAATTCATATTCATTCATTCATATTTATTTTGTTTATTTATAAAAGTATTTATTGAGCATATCTATGTGCCAGGAATTAGACTACAGATGGTCCCCAACTTATGATGGCTCAAATAATGACTTTTTGACTTTACAATGGTGAGAAAACGATACGTATTCAATAGAAACAATGCTTCAAATTTTGAAGTTTGACCTTTTCCTGGGCTAGTGACATGCAGTATGATATTCTCTCCTGGCTGGGCAGTGGCAGTGGCAGTGAGCCACAGTTCCCAGTCAGCTACGCGATCATGATGGTAAACAACTGATACACTTACGACCATTCTGTACCCACACAACCTTTCTGTTTTGCACTTTCAGTACAGTATTCAATAAATTCCACGAGATATGCAACACCTTATTATAAAATAGGCTTTGTGTTAGATGATCTTGCCCAATTGTAGGCTAATGTAAGTGTGCCGAGCATGTTTTAAGGTAGGCTAAGCCATGGTGTCCGGTAGGTTATGTGTATTAACTGCATTTTTGACTTAAGATATTTTCAATTTACGGTGGGTTTATCGGGATGTAACCCCATCATACGTCAAGGAAGATCTGTAGTAATTGTGGATACAAAAATGAATGAAACAGACATGTATTGTCTTCACAGAACAACAGAAGAGGTAGACGAATAATTATTTAATTACAATTATGCTAAGTTCTATAAAAGAAATACGGGTGGGGAAGTCAAGAAAGGTACCGTAAGGAAGTGACATTCAAGCTGAGAGCTGAAGGATGAAGATCAGGTATCTTGGCAAAGATGGTGAGGATAAATGTTCTATGCAGCAGAAACAGAATGTGTAAAGGCCCTGTGGTAGGAGTTGGAAAGGAGGTGAAGAAGGCCATTGGAACTAGAATACAGGGAGCAAGGAGGAAAGTGGCCTGAGATGAGACAGGAGATATTGGGTAGGTACCAGGTCGTGTGGGGCCTTGGGGGCTGCATTAATGATTTGGACTTTAAGAGCAACGAGAAACATTGAAAGTTTTAAAGCAAAGGGTGACATGATCAGACATGTGTTTTTAAAAGAATACTTTGTAGAGAATGGATGGGTGGAGGTAAGAGTAGACCTAGGGAGACCAGATTGGAGGCTATAGTGGGAGGCCAGGCTAGAGAAGATGATGGCTTGGATTATGATATTGGCTGTGGAAATGGAGAAGTTGATAGATCTGAGAAATATTTACGAAGTTGAATTGATAGGATTTGGCATTTGAATAGATATGTTGAGGTTGGGGGAAGAGCTGTTTACAGAGCTAGGGACCATCCTTGGAGCAGCAAGTTTGGAGAGGAGGACGATGAGTTTGGTGTTAACAAGCAGAATTTCAGGTACTTGGGAGCTATCCAAGTGGCTACATCAATTAGAGAACTGAATATATAGAACTGGAGCACAGAGAAGTCTGGACTGGAAATACAAATTCAGGAATCATTTAGATACTAAGTGAAGCCATAAACTGTAGTGATCACTAGAGGGTGGCACTGGAAGAAAAAGAAGACTTAGGACCATTCAACGGTTAGAGTTGAAAGAAGTCAGTTGGTTAAGGATTGCTGAAAAGGGAGACACAGGATGTGAACAACCTTAAATGCAAAGGACAAAAGGAAGGAAAACTACTATTTCTTGAATGTCTTTTATGTTCTGGGAGTTTTCACATGCATTATCTTACTTAATCCTCATGTCAACGCTGTGAGCCAGGTAAGCATTCCTATCCTCACTTTTTCTACTGAGGAAATAGCTGTTCAGAGAAGTTGAATAATCTAGTTACTGTCACGCATCTTGTAATCAATGGGATTCCCTCCCGTGCTGGAGGATCTGGGCAAGTGCCTTGCCAGGTAGTGACATTGGGTGGGGAGCGCAGGGCCAGAATCTCTTTTACCCAGCACTATAGTGCCAAGCAGGTACGCCAAAGCAGAGGAAGGGTAGTCCAAAAAGCAAAGCCAAGTGCAACAGGAAAACAGTTCAAGAGCCAAATGGTCCATTCAGAAGTCAGGTTGCCGGAGCCAAAACCTCACCCAGTAATTGGTCCCAAAATCAAGTGAATCACAAGCAGTAGAACTTGATCAAAGAGAAGGCTAAGGAAGGCCAGGAAACTTCAGAACTGGGGAAGCCACCAGCCAAGCCTCAAGCTTCCAGTTGAGCTGGCATTTGGGTCCTGGGTATTCGAAGATGGGGAAGAGGTGAGGAGACAGGTTTTGTAGAGTTGAAGAACTAAACAAATAGGCCCTCGAGAGAATAACCTGACTGGGAATGTTTTGTGGAAAGATTCTTCTGGCGCCTCTGTGAAGAAGGGCCTCAAGGTGGGAGAATATGGACACCTCGGATGCAATGCATAGACTCAACTCCCCTCTGCAGAGTGGAGCATGGGTAGGACGCTGGCTTGGTCCCTGGGCTTGAGGAATTATACTTGATTTGTATCCTAGAGGAAAAAATATGAAGACCCCAAAGTGGAACACCAAACACAGGCCTGGTCTGTCCAGGATTCTCAAGGAAGCAGGAGCTGTCAGGTAAGCCAAGCCAGGACACATGCATGTGTTAAGGGCTTGCTTAAAAATGAGTCTTCTCATTGGTACAGAACTTCAGGAGGATCAATGGTTTCATATGAGCCTCAAAACCACTTTAAAACTAATTGTTTTAAATAGATGAGGAAACTAAGGCTAGGGCAAGGTAAGTGACTGCCCAGAGTCACACAGTTGGATGGAGATTAGAACTGCAACTTGAGTCCAAGTTTTGGTTTATGCAAATTCTGTGTCTCTCTCTGTTAAGGAAAAGAGATTGTTCAGGGAAGGCTTCACAGAAGAGGAGGTGCTTGAACTGCCCACGCGGCAGGGCACCAAGTACAGAAGAGTAACAGGGTCCTCCTGGCAAAGTCACAAAGATGCAACACAGCACAGCCAGAAGGAAACGAAAAATGGTTCCTAGAATTGTGAGGTTCTTGAGGACAGGAAGGTCCAGCTCCTAGAATAAGGCCTGAGGTTTAGCAGGTGCTGGGTGACTGTTTGAAGGAATGAATGCGTGGAACACAGAGTCTCTCTAGGAGAGTAGCTGGAAGTGAGGCTGGGAAGTGGCAGGAGTCAGAAGACGGAGAGGTTTTATACAATATGGAAGGCTGGTGTTGGAGGAGGGGAGGGGACGAGGGTGCATGTGCGGAGAGGATGTGAGGAGAGAATCAGCTGGAAGCTGGTTCCAGGAGAGAGAAAAGGAAGGCCAGAAGTAAACCAGGGTAGGGAGAGGAAAGGACAGAGTCAAGAAACATTTAGGAGTTAGAATGCCTGGCAACACCCTTAAGGGGAGGGGTGACAAGTACGAGTCTGCCGGCAGAAAGGCAGGAGCAGAAGAGAGACAGGGGATGCTGGTTGTGGAGGAAACAGGTGTGGGTAGCGGATACCCCGCATCCCCCCCAGCTAGGCTGCAACCTCAACAGTCACTCCTGGGGCAGAACGCCAGAGAGGGAGGGGCCTACCGGACTGGAGAAGTCATTAGCAACCTGCCAGAACCGGGTTAACAAAGGCAGGACTACAACTCCCAGCATGCTCCGGCCCAGTGGGGTGACGGCGGGCGGTGGCTGCGCTGCACCCGTCTGGTGCGCACAGGACCTGGGTCGGCACCGGAGCCTGTCATTCCGGAGGGGTCTGTGGGGGTGCGAGCGGGCATGCACCCGGGTCCCCAGCGCACTGGCGGCGCAGGGCTCGCGATTCCCGCCCCACGGCCCCGCCCCTTGCCCCACCCCAGCCGGGCGGCTTAGCTGGGGCCGCAGCGCGGCGGCAACATCACTCTCGCTGCCGCTGCTCCGCCCCATCGCCTTCTGTTTTTCTCTCTCATTCTCCGGTGGCGACGGCGGGGAAGGAGGAGGCAGGGGCAGCAGCAGCCGCGCTGGCTGCAATGAATGATCCCCCAGCTGGGGGAGAGGACTCCAGGTGAGCCTCTGCCCTCGGGAGGGCCGGGACCCCCGGTCGCCCAGGACCTGCAGCCCCCCCGCCATGGATCCCTAGAGGAGGAGGAGGACAAGGAGAAGACAGCTCTGCCGCCCACCCCCATCCCATTTTCCTCTTCCTTTATCTCATTGTTGCTGTAGCTGTTTACGGCAGGGCTCCCGCTGCCCCAGCATGGGGCGGGCTCCGGGTACTGCCATTCGGCCGGCGCTTCTCCCGCTGCTGCCCGGCGATTCTGCCTAATTCTCCCTCCGCAGCTGGTGCAGCGAGGACCGGAGAGCGGTGGAGGCCCGGACTGCAGCAGCGACGGGGCCACCTCCCAGCATCCCCACCCTAGGAGTCTACAGGCGGATTGAAGAACGGCGCCTGGGGGCTGGGCCGGCCCCGCCGATACGGACCTAGGGAGGACAGCAGGACCGCCTAGGCTGCGGAGAGGGGTGGGGGGGGTCAGGAAGGACAGAGCAGCAAGATGGCCAGTAAAACCAAGGCCAGTGAGGCCCTGAAGGTGGTGGCCCGGTGCCGCCCCCTCAGCCGGAAGGAGGAGGCTTCTGGTCACGAGCAGATCCTGACCATGGACGTGAAACTGGGCCAGGTGACACTGCGAAACCCCCGCGCTGCCCTAGGGGAGCTGCCCAAGACCTTCACCTTTGATGCCGTGTATGATGCCAGCTCCAAGCAGGCAGACTTGTATGATGAAACCGTGAGGCCCCTGGTAGACTCGGTGCTTCAAGGTTTCAATGGCACCGTGTTTGCCTATGGACAGACCGGCACGGGCAAGACCTACACCATGCAGGGGACCTGGGTGGAGCCCGAGCAGCGCGGGGTCATCCCCAATGCCTTTGAGCATATCTTCACCCACATCTCGCGCTCCCAGAACCAGCAGTACTTGGTCCGGGCCTCCTACCTGGAGATCTACCAGGAGGAGATTCGGGACCTGCTCTCCAAGGAGCCTGGCAAGAGGCTAGAGCTGAAGGAGAACCCTGAGACAGGCGTCTACATCAAGGACCTGTCCTCCTTCGTCACCAAGAATGTCAAGGAGATTGAGCACGTGATGAACCTGGGGAACCAGACCCGGGCGGTGGGTAGTACACACATGAATGAGGTCAGCTCCCGCTCCCATGCCATCTTTGTCATCACCGTGGAGTGCAGTGAGCGTGGCTTGGATGGCCAGGACCACATCCGTGTGGGCAAGCTCAACCTCGTGGACCTGGCTGGAAGTGAGAGGCAGAACAAGGCAGGCCCCAATGCGGCTGGAGGGACGGCCACGCAGCCCACGGGTGGTGGCGGTGGTGGAGGTGGTGGTGGTAGTGGAGAGAGGCCTAAGGAAGCCTCCAAAATCAATCTCTCGCTGTCTGCCCTGGGCAACGTGATCGCTGCTCTGGCGGGCAACAGGAGCACCCATATCCCCTACCGGGACTCCAAGCTGACCCGGCTGCTCCAGGACTCTCTGGGGGGGAATGCCAAGACCATCATGGTGGCCACCCTGGGGCCAGCCTCTCACAGCTACGATGAGAGCCTCTCCACCCTGCGCTTTGCCAACCGGGCCAAGAACATCAAGAACAAGCCCCGGGTGAACGAGGACCCCAAGGACACGCTGCTGCGGGAATTCCAGGAGGAGATCGCCCGCCTGAAGGCCCAGCTGGAGAAGAAGGGGATGCTGGGAAAGCGGCTCCGGAGGAAGAGCAGCCGCAGGAAGAAGGCCGTGTCAGCCCCGGCTGGGTACCCTGAGGGGCCGCTGATGGAGGCCTGGGTGGCCGAAGAGGAGGATGACAACAACAACTACCGCCCGCCCCAGCCCACCCTGGAGTCGGCCTTGGACAAGAACATGGAGAATTACCTGCAGGAGCAGAAGGAGCAGCTGGAGGAGGAGAAGGCAGCCATCCAGGATGACCGCAGCCTGGTGAGCGAGGAGAAGCAGAAGCTGCTGGAGGAGAAGGAGAAGATGCTGGAAGACCTGCGGCGGGAGCAGCAGGCCACAGAGCTGCTCGCAGCCAAGTACAAGGTAAGAGCCCCCGAGGGAGCAGGGGCTCTCCAGAGGTCCCCAGAGGGATCTGGGCTGGCAGGCTTTTCTTTGAGGGTCTGTGACCTGGCCGGAAGCAAAGTGTCCTGCCCTCCTGCCAAGAGCTCCCCTGGAGAAGGCAGGCGAATTTCTGCGACTCTGGACTGCCAGGCAGAGCCTCCCTGGAGCACCTGGGAGGACACACACACACGCACGCACACATACATACACGCGCGCGCATACACACAGAGCAAAGCAGCAGGCAGTCTCTCAAGCCAGTGAGCTTGGACTGGTCTGACCTGCTGCCTGTCAGTCTCTGCTGGTGGCCCCCAGTACCGGTCAGGTCCACGGACAGCCAGGCGGGCACTCAGCCCCGTCTGGGTGTGGGTTCTCACTCTTGCCTGGCCACCTCCCTCATGACGTCCTCCCTTTGCAGCACCATCAAACCTCACACCATTTTAATATCTGACGTTTGGACACTTCACAGTTTACAAAATGCCCCACATACATGATCTCATTTGATTCTTACGGTAGCCATCCGGGGTCCTGCTTCTTAAACCCCCATTTTACAGGTGAGGGACTAAGGCTCAGAAGAGTGACATGACTGAGGTTCCATCCTATACAGTGGCAGGGCTGAGCTGGAACCAGTGGCCCTTGGGCTCTTTTAGTTCTTGGATGGCGAGGCAGGATTATACATGGGTCCTGCTCCCTGTGAAAGTGGTCCAGTGGTCCCCTGGGCCCATTGCATAGAATCTTAGGAAGGAGATCACGCAGAAGGTTGGAAAGAGCACTGGGGTCTACGCTGGAGACCTGGCATCTTGGCCTAGCTCTGCTACAGCTCATTGAGTGACCTTGTGTACGTTGCTTCTTCCCTTCCTCAAGCCTCAGTTTCCCTTTTTGTAAAACAGAGCGTTGGCCTGGGTGATCTCTGAGGTTCTTCTGATCTGAAAAACAAACCAACTGGCCCCCACACCCAGGCCTCATTCTAGTAAGTTCCAATTCCCCATTGCCCTGAGAGATATCAGGGCCTCGGCGTCCTTCCTGAGCTGCTCCCTTCCCTGGGGAAGCCTCCAGGCCCCGTTGGAACTAAGCTGCAGAGGCCCCCTGCCTGGCCAACCACAGACCTGTTAAGTTTCAATGCTGCAGATGCCATGACTCAATGTTCCAGGCATTTCCAGGTCCCTGGAGTCCTTAACACTGAAGGTTGGAGGAAGAATGCAAGGAACCGTGAGCTGATGACTTGCTGGGGGGAGAAAAACATTACCAGTTCTTAGTCCCTCTCAGGAGTGTGGGCTGGGGTGCAGGGAAGCCCTGCCTGGGAGGGAGAGTGGCAACGGCTGGAAGAGGGACAGATGAGCTGCAGGCCATTGTCTGTGTTATGGGAATGTGCTGCTACACCAGGGGCTCTGGCCTTGCTTATTTAGTATTTAATTCACCTCCAGGAGCTCAGCAAGGGTTATGCTGAGCCGCTTCCTCAAAGGGATTGGTACATTTGGGGTCCTCCTGGGAGAAGCAGGATGTTAAAGGCAGGACAGTTAGACTCAGCTCTCCCAGGAGGAAGGGGATCCAGGCAGTCTAGTGCTTCCCACCAGGAAATCTTACATGGGCAATCTGTCACCAGTTTCATTACCAAGAGTCCCACCACCACCCCTTACTCCCTTCCCCACCCACCCTTAAAGCTGGGGGTCAACGGAGGCTAAGAGAGTGCACTTCAGCCCTGAGCAAATGGGTAGAAGGGATGAAGCGAAGGATCCAATGGGATCGCCCATTGTTGGCCACTCCCTGGTTCCCTCAGTAAGGTTCTTGGATCTAAGGCAATGTGGTGCATGGATAATGGGACTGTCAAGAGATCAGGGCGGCCAGAGCCAGAATTCTTGTACCAGAGGCATAGCCCACAGAACCCCCCCATCTTACAGCTGCCAGGGGCCTTGGAAAACTGAGGCCCAGACTTGCCCAGGGCCACACAGGTGAGTTAAGGAGAGCCAGGCTCTTTGTACTTGCTCCGGCTTCTTTCCATTACACCAACGTCCCGATGTTGTTACCTGTGCTCCTTGATAATCAGAGTAATTCATTTTTATGTAACTCTTTTATGTTTTAATCTCATGGAATCCTCCCAGCAACCTCAAGAGATGAGTATTACTATCTCCATTTGACAGTGATGAAAACCAAGGCTGGCGACTGTCTCCGTGACAGGGGCTAATAGGCAGGCGGAGCCAGGACTGGAACCCGGGTCTTCTGATGGCCCCAGACCTGTGCTCTTTCCAAGTTTCCACGGATTCCTCCACATTTGATCTCTGTGTGACTCGGGGCAGAGGCCTTTGCCCCTCTAGGCCTCAGGTTTCCGTTGGCCTGATGAGGGGAAGTCTGACACAGCTTCCTAGGGACTGGGTGCAATGGTCATTATGTGCCAGGCTCTCAGATATAAGTGAAGGGGGAGGGTTGCCTGGTAAATTCCAGGGGGGGAATGATTCCACAGTCTGTGACTTCTTGTCACACCCAGCCCTGGACGAACAGCAGGCAGCGAGCCCTGAGTGGAGCCTGTGTAGAGGACCCCGACCTCCCTATAGTCCTTAAGGGACTGCTGGTTCAGTGTCGGATGTTTCTAGGATAGAGGAAGCAATTTGAGGGCTCTTGAGGGATCCACTGGGTAATGAGGGGAGGAGCGTGTGAGAGATAATCCCAGGCCTGCCCATTTCACAGGGTTGTGCTGAAGATTAAATGAGATCATTAGTGTGAGGGCATTTGAAATATGTTGAAAGCACTACATCAGTGGAGGGCATTAGCAGCCACTGGGTGGCTTCCGTCTGCCAAGCAGGGGTCCAGTGATCTCTAGGACTGACATCTCTGTCATTGGCTTAACGCTTTCCTTCCCCTGCCATCCCGGCTGCCTTGCCATAGCCCTGCGGCCCTGGGAACAGTGCCAGGCGAGAAAGATCCGGGAGCCCTCCGAAGGCGGGAGCTCCGGTCCCTCCTGGAAATTAGCTGAGCTTCTGCTCCCCATCTGCAACACACGCCGGCTCCCACTTTCTGAGTTTCTACAACTCCCCTTGTCGCCTCCCTCATTCCCTTCTTCCAGTTCACACCACCCCTGGGGGCAGCTGAGCGGTAGCTGATGCGACCCAGTGCCCTCATTCACTCTCTCTGACTCATCTTACAGTCTGTCTCGCCTGTTTTCCCTGCCCGCCACCTCTAGGCTCCCCGTTCCCTTTGTTCTCCCCTCACTGTGTACAAACACCATGCCTGTCGCCTTGGAGTCTCCCTTCATATTTACCTCGAGCCTCAGGGGATGGGAGGGTGTGCAAGTGTCTGAGGGTTTGTGATTGTCATTAGTGCCCTGTTTATCAGTAGTCATTAGCCATCCATACTTACCTCGTGTCTCTGGGAGGGGGGGCTTGATAGCATACTAGACCTGAGAGGTAGGGAGAGTTGGTAAAGTCACAGGCAGACCCACAGCTGAGGTTATGCCTCTGCACAATGGCGACTCCAGTGTTTGTGCACAAGGCACGTACGGCAGTGAGGACTGGGATGCCCGTAGCTTGATCTGGAGAAGGCCCACTTTAATTGTGCAAGGAACACTTTTTTTTTTTTGCGGTACGCGGGCCTCTCACTGTTGTGGCCTCTCCCGTTGCGGAGCACAGGCTCCGGACGCGCAGGCTCAGCGGCCATGGCTCACGGGCCCAGCCGCTCCGTGGCATGTGGGATCTTCCCGGACCGGGGCACGAACCCGTGTCCCCTGCATCGGCAGGCGGACTCTCAACCACTGCGCCACCAGGGAAGCCCCGGAACATTTTTTAATGACTGTTTTCATTTTGAGCTTAAGTGTTTGAGGGCTCGGGCTAGAGGATTTCTAAAGCTTTGATTCTAGATCTTTAGAGGGAAAGAAGAGTATGTATGTAGGGGAGGCAAGGGCTGCAGATGAGACACTATGCAGGCTGGAACTGACGGGGGCACTGGAAGAGGTAGAAACAACAGCACTGCTTGTTGATCCCCAAGTAAGTAGGTCTGGAGGGAGGGGGCGGGGTGATGCTTGGCTAGAGCCCAACTCTCTCTGTGGTGGATATGGGAAAGAGACCCTGCAGAAGCTGCCCCCAAAGCCAGAGGGATGAGGTCACTACAGAGAGTACAGACAGCACTGAATTTTTACTGTCTATTTGTGGGCCCCTCTTCTTCCTCCCATTTCTCAGCATTGGCATTAACCATAAACAGTTATGCAAGAGGTGATTCAAGCCCGAGAAACAACAATAATTGCAAGAATAATGCCATTTACTTAACACTTGCCACGAGCCAAGCCCTATACCATATATGGTATACAAATTATCTCATGTAATCCCTACAAGCACCTTCCATGAAAGGTGTTATTACTGTTCCCATTTTATACATGAGAAAACTGAGGATTTATGACTTGCCCAAGGCCTTATGGTTTGTATATGGCAAATCTAGTTGAACCCAGGTTGGTTTGACACAAACTTGGATCCTCTTTTATGCTTAAAGAATCAGGAACATTGGGCTGGGAACTGGTTGCTGGGGAGGTGCTGAAAAATGACAGGAGCTGGTGTAAACGTGTTGAGTTGAAGGTGACAAGAGTCCCGTAGGCAGCAGGAGGTGGAGCAGGGGAGTTTAGAAGCAAGCACAGGACTGGAAGTGGAGTTTGGGGGCTCATCTGTAGAAGAGGGCTCAAATGAGCCCCCTGGCCCTCTGTTCTGGACGCTCTCTCCCTTTATGTAAGTGACTCCCAAATCAAGGTCTCCTGTCCAGGTCTTTGCTGACCTTTTTTTGTAGAGTGCTGTTTTCGGAGCATGGATATCAGAGTCAGGCAGGCCTGGGTTTAGTGATTTACTGGTTCTGAGACCTCAGTTTCCTCATCTATAAAATGGGATAGTAACAGTACCTATGTCATAGTTCTATTGAGAGGATGATAATCGACATTAAAGCACTTTGCATAGTTCCTGGCATGTAAGTGTTCGTAAATAATAACTTTATCACTGTTATCTTCGACTGCGTAATGGATGTTTTCACTTGACTACCTTCCTGATATGTTAAACACATCACATTTTCGTCTGGCATTCAAGGCCTACCAGAGTCTGGCTGTAATATATGTCATCAATCTCGCCTGCCTAAGCAAGAGATAAGAGAACCTAACAGCCAACTTGTCTACCCCATACTTTGAACTCAGGATGTACCTCACTGCCCTTCTGCTGATCGCACTGTTTTTGTATCCTCGATTATCCTGGTAACCAGGGAGTGGGAGTTACGGGAGCAGGTTAAGCTCAATGTAAAGAACTTCTTAATAGTTAGAATTGATCTACTTCTAGAGATAATGGGCTCCAATCCCTGGAAGTGTCCGAGGAGAAACTGAATGTCACAGTTGCTCTAAAGGGATTCAGGTACCAGAAAAGCCATTGAACTAGGTGATCTTTAAAGTCCCCTCCTCTTCAAAGTCCTTAATTGTTAAAAGTAGTAAAAGTAGTATTTTTTAAAGCAAAATATAAAATGTTCAGTTCATCTTTTTGAAAATTAAGGTGACAGGATTTAAATGTTAATGAAGGAGATCAACCAATAATAGAGATATTTCCAGCTCTCTATCATGGCCAATTAGAGAAAGACAATGAGAAGCAGAAAATAGAAGAAAATAGGAGGAAAGACAGGAAAGAAGTAGAGGGGGACAGTGAAGAGGGGAAAGAGAAATGGAGTCACAGAGTCGGGAAGAAAGAAGGAGAGAGAGTGCATAAAGGGTGGACAGCAGTGTTTCTGGGGAGAAGAAACCCCAACTGGGAGAGAAAATGCTCTGGAGGAGAGAGTGAAATAGTATCGTTCCACTCTCCTGATCTTAAGGTTAGTCTCCACATAGGGCTGTGTCCAGTCTCTAGAGACTCCCCAATAATCTGGGGAGTGTCTACGATCCCAAAACTGGCCTGGTTCCTTCCACATGTCCCCAGGGACACCAGCCCCATGCCAGACACTCTGAGACTTACAGGGCCGGGTCGTCACGGAACTGTGTGCACCCGCACCTCCATCCCAGCTGAGTCCTCCGTGATCCTTAAGAGAAGAAGCCTCACCATAGCAAGTGACCAGAGCTCCAGGCTGGGTCTGGTATCTAGGTCAGAGTCCATGGCCTCTTGGCACTGTTGGGAGCAGTAACTTTCATTCCTTCGTCTCCCTGGTGGGTGTGGTCAGTTAACAGAATTTCCATGAGCTGGGGGCATTTGGTAATATAAAGGTTGGACCAGCAGGAAGCGTTTAAGACTAATACATTTGCATCAGAGGTTCTGGGATTCAAGTTATGTTGGGGCTCAGCAGGCCTTTTGGTCCAGTGTTGGGTGTCTCTTGCTGTGTGTTGGCTGGCGGAGTGTATTATCATATTGCCCTTAGTCATCTCCAGCCCCCGGATAGCGCGCAAGATTGGATGAAGTGGCTGTGATAATGTTCTCATTGTGCTCTGAGGACTAGGAGGAAGGGCCTGGAATTCAGTGGGAGAAGGGTACCCCCTCCCATCTGTGCCCTGCCAGCCTGCTGTCCCTAGCCAGTCTGGGGCACTTCTGGGGCCAGCTGGGCCTGAGAGCTGCTGAATCAGGTAGCCTGAGTAGATAAGAAAATGGTCTCGCTTCCCACCAATCCAGCCCTTCAGCCATGGGAGCTGCACAAGGCAGACTCCTGTGCTCAGAGCTTATAGGGCACCTGTACCGGTGCTTTGGAGTATATCTAGAGTTTTTAATACCCCGAGGAATTCCTGGGCATTAAATCCTGGTCAGACTAAAGACTTACTTTCTAGTTGTCTCCTTTTCCTCTCAGATGTACTTAACGGAGGGGTGCCAGGCCCTGGGTTGAACTGTTTCTGCAGTGGTAGGAAATGGACCTGCAGGCTTTCTCCTTTCTTCAAGTGAGCCAGCAGAATAATACTAACAACAACAACTGGAATAATAACGGTAGCTACCATTTCTTTAGTGCATGTTTAATGCCAAGTACTCGCCCTACTCTCGCATTGTTTGATTCAGTCTTCACAATAACACCATGACGTAGTAGTGTTTTAATCTCCATGTGACAAATGAGGATACTAAGGCACAGTAACAACGAGGGAACCATCCAAGGTCACATGCCTGTGAAGTGTTAGCAGCAGCATATGAGCCTATGTCTGCTTGACTCCAAAGCCCACGATCTTCCCCTCCACACTGTAGCACCAACTCAGAAAGGAAGGCTCCACGCCAGATCCCTGGCGGGTAGGCCCCAGTGGGAGCACTTGTCTGCTGAGATGCTTGACTCAACTCTGTCCTTCCACATGATGCAAACCCCCAGCCTCTGACCTCAGCCTAGAGCCGTTCGTTCATATAATCGACAAGTCTTTTTTAACACTATGACCAAGAATACAAGTCAGTAGATAGGGTTAACTTTGTCTTGAAATTGTTTAAGTTTCTGGAATGAATCACAAGAACTCACCAATAATGGTTATCTGTAGGGATTTTAATAGGAAGGGGGCTTTTATTTTTCACTTTATAGTGTTTTTACAACAAGCATATATTACTTTGTTAATTAAACAAAAACAAATCTAGAATTTTTAAAGGAGAGAAATATATAAGAGATGTGTTAATAGATGGTTGGAAGATTGGCTTAAATGAATAATTGAGGGGAATCCAGAGTTGGTAATAATTCTTAATGATACCAATTATTGGTAATCCTGTGACTTTGGACAAGTCACTTCCCCTCCCAGGGACTGTAAGAAATGATCAGTAGATGATTCCTTGCTTTCTGCACCATTTGCCTATTCATCTTGGAAGCGGCGGGTCAGGAGCCCGGGGTGAGAGACAGCCTGGATGAGGGGCAGTGAGGGCTGGAGAGGAATGACCAAGCACTACCTGGAAGCTGGAGGCTGAATGACCCGGGATCTGTGAAACACTGAATCTGCACTTTATGGATCCTTAGGTCTTATCCATTGCTGGCTTTGTTGCGTTCTGTTGTCTGGCTGGGTTTGCATCCCTGGTGCTGGAGAGAAACCCTTTAGCACAACACAAATAAGTGAGGGAAGTAGGGGAGAAAGACAAGGTAAGGATCAGATCTGAAGTGCTCATGGTTTTCTTACTCAAGAAGATGGGCTGATTTTTTTCTTCCTGCTTGTCTCCAGGGTGGACTGAAGCATTTCTGGGCATCCGTACCCTGTCCAGGGCAAGGCTGGAAGTAGAGTCCAGCTTACCTCACTCCCCAGCCAATATGTTTCCTGATCTCTAATTGTTCCTTCTTCTTGATGAGAGAATTACTAGCATTTGAAAGACCATTTATGTAGTTTTTTGAGCCATCCAAGGAGACTCAAGGCAGGAAACTCGGACGCGGTTTCCTGATTTATGTTCCCCAAGGCAGAGAACCACTGAAAATAGCACTATTCTTCCCCTCACCATTGTCTCTTTCATTTCTTCTTCCCTTACTGCTGGTTCCTTGAGATCTATAACCAGTGGCCACAAAAGGAGAAACAGGTCTATGATGGTAGGCATGGCCGTAAGAGGTGGGAGCCAGGATTGTTGCAGTAGTTATTTTGTTTTGCTCTTTGTGATGAGTGGTGGGTAAATGTCAATCAGGTACTGGAACAGCAAGTAACCACTGGCATTTGATTGTACATTATCATTTACCAGGTAGTTCCACATCTGTTATGCAACTCACCATTCTTACCCAAAGCCTGCAAGGTTAGTGGGTATTTGCACCATTTTACAGATGAGAAAACTGAAGTCCAGGAGCTGATGCCCTAGATTTCTTAGCAAATAGGATGGTAGAGTGTGTACCAGGATTCAAGTTCTCTGACTGTCATGCCCAGTGCCCTTTACATCTTTCCACCATGGAACTTGTGAGGTGGCCCTTCCCGTGAGCATTCGGGTTTCAACCTCTCTGGGGGACCCTAGTATTACTGGCGACCTCCCCCCACACACGCAGTTAAGAGCTCTATCCCACTTATCTCAGAGGCCCCTATAAGAACTTCCCACAGGCAGAAGCATCTTCAGCAGAACCCTGCCTGTTTCATCTGGAAGAGAAAGAAATGGTGCCCTGAGCTTTCCTGATGGTTCCTGAGTTGGCAAAGGTGCTAAGACCAAATGTTGCTTTTCTCCAAGGCACCTTCCTGCCTGAACCCAGGAGAAAGCTGTGGACCAAGAAAAAGGACCCTGGACTCGGAATTAGGAAGCTGATGTTTAAATACTGCTTCTGCCACTTACTGGCTCCATAACCTCAAGCAAGTCACTTCACCTGTCTGAGCCTTAGTTTCCTTTTATGTCAAACGGGGATCACACTCGTTATCTCCTAAGGTTCTTGTGATGATGAAATAGGAAGATTAATGCAAAAAGGACCTAGCCCAGCCACAGGCACATGGCAAGTTGCATCTGAGACTCCTGTCTCCTGCAGAATGTCATAGATTAGCTGGCAGTGGCAGCGCAGAGCCTGTTTGGCTTCTCTGTAAAATCATCCTTGATGATATCTCCTCAGAAGGGTGGCTGTCTGGGCCTGGCTGTCTCCATTCTGGCTTTCCAGATCAGCACTTAATGAGTGCTGGGGTCTCCTTCCTCCTCCTGATTTTGCACTACAGTTGCTCCTGGAATGGGAAAAGGTGAGCCTCTGAATATCCCAAGCTGTATCTGCAAGCTGACATGGTCCCTGTGGTGATCTTGGCTGTTAATTGTCACAGCAGCTGACCTGCCTCTCATACCTGGAATTGAGGACCGTAATCGAGTTGGGAAATTATTTGGAGAGTGCATAGTCAATATAGGAGCAGACACACATACCGATTCCGTAATTATGAGACTCCAGGCTTAGAATTCTCCATCTCTGGGCCTCAGTTTTGTCATCTGTAAAGCAAAGGGGGTTGGGGTGATTCCCTGAGGTCACCTTAGTTATCCGGTGATTCATTTCCCTCTTGCAAGAGTCAGACCGTGACCTTGGAGCTCCCAGCCCTGTCTTTTCCACCCCACAGCCTCTGCTGGCCTTTTAGTTACAATGGACATATTTAGAACCAGTAGAACCAAACCCAGTCCTGTCCACAGGCCCCACCCACCTGGACTCTTTTGCCCTGAGACATCACAAGGGCAGCATTAACTGGGGCAGCTAAGAGCTCTAGGGAACTTTTCCTGGGGACTAGAAACCCCCTATTCTGCTTAGTACCCTCCCAGCCTGAAGTGGGCCTAGGGATTTGAGGCATCCCTGTCCCTCCCTGCCCTCCTTAGGTGATTAAAGTTAAAGACAGAGATCTCTGAGGAAAAGGAGGAGACGGCCACTGGTATCCTCCAAGAAATGGGGAAAAGCAAGAGCAAAAAAGCTGTTTCTAAGCAAAGAATTGCAGCCATGCATGACATATTTCAGAACCGGGGGATGAAACAGGCAGCAATGAACTGAGACTGGGGAGAAGCGGGCACTGAGGCCCTGCACCTGGATTGGGGCCCACCCCCAGATTTCGTGCCAGGACCAGCCCCGTCTTCTAGCACAAGGCAGGTTCTGTCAGGCAGGCTTGGCTGACAGCGTGGGCTGGGCCGGTGGGCAAGACTTGGCGAGAAACCGATAAGGCACATTCGGTTGTCATTTAAATCACATGTGTGTCGGGGCAGGGCTAGGCAGAGAAGCATAGGGGCAGTGGACAAATGGAATGGGGTGATACAGGCAGTCAGGCATCGTCCAGGAACTCTCTTCATGGAGCCCAGGGCCTGGCCAGAAGGAGACATCCTGAAGCGAGATTTCCAGGTCCAAGGAGGAGGTTTAACACGAAGCCTGATGAGCAAGAATCAACACAGAAACCAGTCCCGGGAATCATGTCATGGGGGTGGCAGTGGGAGGAGGGTTGGAACTTGGAGGCCCTGGGAGTCTAGGCTGATGCATCAGATTCCGGGCCTGACTGGCAGCTGAAGTTCTGCCTGACAATGTCCAAATGGGTTTCTTGAGCTAGGTGTGGGCAGCTGGAGAAGGTGTGGGCCGAACAAACAAAGAATCGTTTTGAATCAGGTCCATCTCCACACTTTAAAATCACCAAAAATAAATTTAAAAAAAAGCATAAAGGAGCATTTTGTAAAAGGAGAGATCAGACCTTTGCAAGCCTACCGCAAAGGTATAGAGAATATAAAATAAACGGGAGGCTCAATTTTATATCTCTTATTAAGTAAAATTGAAAATCATGATAATACTTCATGACTATGACATTGTAATAAAAATGGTTCCATTATTTATTGCTGGCAGCGGTTTAGAAAGGTAACTTGACAGTATGTTCTAAGATATACGAAACGTTTATAACCCTTTGTCCACTCCTGAAATTTCCTTCTAAGAAAGTCTCTAAAAAAGCAAAAAATTGGGAATTCCCTGGCAGTCCAGTGGTTAGGACTCAGTGGTCTCACTGCCAAGGGCCTGGGTTCAAGCCTTGGTCGGAGAACTAAGATCCCACAAGCCACGCTGCTCGGCCAAAAAAATTATATACACAAGAGTGTTTATTGTAAACATTAAGCAAACAACCAAAATATCTTATAATGGGGGTTAATTAAATATATTATAAATCATCCACTCTAAACATTATGCAGTCATTAAACATATAATCATAAACCTTATGGAAGTAACAGGAAATTCTTGAGATATTTGATGAAATGGAAATAGCAGGACATAAACATATTTATACCATGTCTATAGATGTGAAAAAATGATGTGTGCATATGGAAAAATCTGGGGGAAAAAGCAATTTAATTAGCTATGAGGAGGAATACATGAATTTTTTTCCCATTTTGTTTTATTTCTGTGGTTATTTGATGTTAGTGCAATTTTGTTTTCTGAAAGCGGAGAAAGACAATAAAAGGTTAAAAATGTGTCCCCAGAATCCTTTAATGAACTGTGAGGTATTTAATCCAGTACCCCTGAGATAATACATTCCATAAATTTATTACCGTCTATAAACAGAACTCTTTGTTCTAAAACTCAAGGTACAAGCTCTTACTCTCTGTACCAGGGATTGATTGGAAAAGCCTGGAGCTTTCCTTTTCACACCTGTTTTGATGGTATAATTTCCAGGTCCATCCTCTTAACCTTTCTTTGTCTTTGCCAACTAAAGAGTCCTATTTTTTTTTAAGTCTCTTATAATAGCCCTTGCGTGGTTTTAGCTGCCCTTCTCTGGATCTTCTCTCTCCTTCAAGTCCCCGGAGATGCAGCAAGGGACTACACACAGTACTCCAGATTCAGCTGCATCATAGTTTTATATTAGGGTAGAATGATTTTTGTGTTGTTTCCAAAAAGCCTTGGTGATGGTGCCTGGCCAGATGCTCTTAGCTTTTTTAGCTGTGGCAGCATATTAAGCCAACGTCTTCTGGGAACAACAGAGAATTACTCCCCCTCTTTTCCCTCTGTTTTGGTTTATAACTGATCACTCACAGCTATCATTTAATGAGTAGAGCGAAGATTACTTTTTCCCAAAATATAAAACTCTAACTGAAGCTCATCTGCCATTTTTTGGTCAGCTCACACGGCCTAGAAATTCTGCTTTTTACCACCTGCAAGAATCTGGGGGCATCTGTGAAGTTGGTATTTTACCTGTACACCCTTTCTTGCATGATTTTTGATGGAAATCAGTACCCCCATTTAACATTTGGACATTTTTCCACCTAGAGAGGTGCCTGTTTATTTCTGTTTCCTTTCCCTCATCCCCCTCCCGTTTCTCTGTCTCCTCACCCCCTCCCCCATGTAACTTTGAGTAACCTCTGATGTGGGACCTTGCCAGGAGCATTTTAACCTCTAAAGTTCTGGCCACTGGCTTCCCCGTGGACTGAAATAATCTATTTTGTCCCTGAAAGAACTCTTGGAGATTAGTCAGACATGATTTCCTCTTGCTGGAAACATGTTGCTTTTCTTTTAGCAGGTTCTGCTTCCTAAAGCACACCACACATTGTCTGCAGTAGGAAGAGCACGGGCTTTGGAGCCAGGCAGACCTGGGTCTGGATTCTCCATTTAAATTGAACAGCTGTGATGTGACCTTGGATGGATTACTTAACCTCTTTGAGCTTTCAGCAGAAAAATGATGGTGTTAGTAGTATGCCACTTAAAACACGTTGCACAAGTCACCTGGGGGTCTCGGATGCTGAGTCACTAGGTCTGCATAGGGCCTGAGATTGTGCATTTCTGACAAGTTCTCAGATAATGCTGATTCTGGGGACTGCTAAAGCAGTGATTCCCAAATTTGCACCCTGGAATCCCCTGGGAACCTTTGAAAACCACCGATGCCTGGACCTCACCACCTGCCCCCTCCATTTCCAGTTTAACTGGCAGTGGGATGTAGCCTGGGCACTGAGCCTTTGAAAAGCTCCCCAGGTGATTCTAATGTACATCAAAGTTTGAGACTCAATGCCTAAAGGGTTATTAGCAGAAGTAAGAGTGAGACACCTGGCACATAGCAGGTGCAAAGAAAAGGATGGTTTTCTTTCTCTTGGTGCCTTACCCTGTGCTTCTCTCTCCATCCTCATCCCCAGTCTTTACATCAGGTAGGAGAAGGCAGGGCATCAGCTGTCGCCCTGTGTCTTCCTTACTAGAGTCTCCTCTAGAGCATCTGGCTTGGGAGTTCTCACCGCCACTTGTGAGGGGAAGGGACCAAGGTAACCCTGCCATGTGGCCTGGCACTGGGAGTTTCAAAAGCTCCCCAGGCGATTCTAATATGCAACCTATTTTGAGAACTAGTGTCTTTCTATTCGGTGGCAAAGAGTGAAGAACACTAGGGCCACATAACATGCCAAGGGAAGTGTGAGGACTCAGGGCTGGAGCGGGCAAGTGTGTCCTCGAAGGGGGGCCAGGCCAGATACCAGGTCCCCCCAAATGCCATTACAGTTAGAGGGATCAATTATCCATGGCCTGCAGCAGTCGGGGGCTTCCTCTGTGGACAAGCAGAGCTGCTGCCTTCCTCCTTCCTCCCTCTTCACACCCAGCCCATCCCTCCTGCCAGGCTTCCCAGATGCCCAGACCCTGCTTAGCCAGTGCATGTGGGTTGACCAATTAAAGGAGAAGCTGAGGTGAAGATCCAGTTCTGCTCTAGATGAGTGAGCCCAGAGAAAGGACCTGGAAGCCCCCCTCTGAGGCTACCCCAAGGAGTCCTTTCTGTTCATCAAACATATTGAGCATTTACTGTGTGCCAGGCACTGTGCTAAGTCCCAAGACTCAGATCCGAGTAAGACATGATTCCTGACCTGGAGGAGCACACAGAGGAGAAAGGATGTAAACAAATGATGGGACAATATGGGAAAATAGTAGGAAAGTGTCCTAGCTATTGAGGAGGACTAAGGGAGGAAATATGCAGAGTTGAGGGAATCAGAGAAAACTTCCCAAGATGCTCAGGCTGTGTCTCGCAGGGGAAGTAGCCATTTTCCAGGTGGATGTGAAGCAGGGAGAGAAGCCTGGTCTTGTGAAAAGGCACAGCCCACTCAGGGGGCTGGGATTCTTTTGGCAAAGCTGGAGCACAGAGCACATGTGGGGAGTAGGTGAGACCAGCCCACGGGGCCAGTAACTGCTACAGACTTTGTGGTTCATCCTGCAAGGAATGGAGGCCCTTTCAATAGTTTGCAGCAGAGGAGAGGCATGTTCAGACTTGTGTGGTTGGCGGATCCCCTTGGGTGTCATGTGGAGAGGGCTGGAAGGGGAAACTGAGGTGGGGGGAGATCCTGGCAATGATCCAGGTGAGTCATGGGGACCACAGTGAAGTGAGCCGTTGTGATGAGGATGAAAAGGAGGGAAGAAGGTGAGCTGTACCCAGAAGACAGACTTGATGGGATTTAATGACTGGCCAGATGAAGGGCTGAGTGAGCTGCAGGGCGGGGACTCAGGTGAGGTGGGTAAGATGCCTGGGGCACACAATTTAAGGAGTCACTCATGCAAAGGGTGGACAAGTGTGACCGTGAGAGAGAAGGAGTCTGTGCTGTGGAGGTGGTGGATGGTGAGATGGTAGCCAGGAGCAGGGCCTGGGGGAGGTGCTAGTGCAGCCCTGGCTACGCTGCCATGGGGAGGGTGCCTTGCTTGGCAACAGCTCCCTCTGAGGCTGCGTGGGGCGGCTCTGACTGGCCCTGCTTCACTCCGTGTCCTCTGTCACCCTCACACAGCCCAACCTCTGACCCCACGAAAGCAACCTTGGACCCCTGTCCTGCTCTGTCCTCCGTGACGGATGGTACAGGGACCCCCTGCTCCCCTATTCTGCCAGCACACCCTGCTTGGAGAGCCCTCAGGCAGGTCAGTGGCTCAAGGTGATTTCAACCTTCCAGGGGGCCTGGGATGAAATCAGTGGACAGCTGGCATGCCCCGGGCAGCACCCTCTGACTAGCAATAATGAAAATGCATTTTTTAAAATTAATTATTTATTTTTGGCTGCTTTGGGTCTTCGTTGCTGCGCGTGGGCTTTCTCTAGTTGCGGCGAGTGGGGGCTACTCTTCGTTGCGGTGCGCGGGCTTCTCATTGCGGTGGCTTCTCTTGTTGCGGAGCACGGGCTCTAGGTGCACGGGCTTCAGTGGTTGCAGCACGTGGGCTCAGTAGTTGTGGCTCGCGTGCTCTAGAGCACAGGTTCAGTAGCTGTGGTGCACTGGCTTAGCTGCTCCGCGGCCTGTTGGATCCTCTCGGACCAGGGCTCGAACCCGTGTCCCCTGCGTTGGGAGGTGGATTCTTAACCACTGCGCCACCAGGGAAGTCCCTGAAAATGCATTTTAATGTAGTCACAACTTAAACAGTTTCCCCTACTCCTTTATTATTTAAGCTTCAGATTCAACCATCACCTATGGAATGTCTGTGCCAAGTGCTGGGTCGGGCTGGGGGTGCTGCACACAGCGCAGGGGCTCAGTGGGGAGACTGGCGTGGAGCTCAGATCTCACCCCTGTCAACTAGCTGCATGGCCTGAGGCTAGTTCCTCTCAGTTTCTTTACTTGTTGCCTGGGGTCTCTCTGGGGGTGAGGATGGAGACACCTGGCAGGTAGCGGTAGCACTCAGCAGATGTTTGCTGTGGCTTTCCTTCCCGGAGCAGAGGCGGCTCCAGGGTTATGGACGTGAGAGGTGACAGATAACTCGGCCGAGACCTTGCAGTTGGTGGGTAGAGCCCAGGTCTTTCTGGCCATCTCCAAAGCTCATGCTGCTTCTGGGGCCCCATGTGCCCCTTAGTGCTGCAGAGTCTTCTCCCTTTGGCTTTTCTTCTGTTTTCCAGCTGAAGATTAGAGCCTTTCCTGCTGCCTGTGTGTGAACCCCCTTCCTGAGTCAGGAGCCAGTTACCTAAAGGGCCGGGCTGCCCAGTGACTGTATCCGGTGTCTCCCCGCCTCCTAACAGCAGCTGGGTCCTGTTGCCAGGATTAGATTGCCACCACACTCCCTTCCCAAGCGTGGTGAACCAGCCTTCCGTATATCCAAAGCAAAGCTTCCATATCCAAAGCAAACAGAGCAGGTGCCCTGTATTCTCTGAGGGATTCCCTCTCTGTCTCACCTAATGGTCCTGCTGAGAATGGGAGCCTTGTGCTGGGGCCCAGGAGGCTGGAGGGGAAAACTTCATTCTTACCGAGGGTCATGAGGCTCCTTCTGGGACACATCTTCTGTCCCCTCCTGGAAGGACCACAAAACAGAGAAGCCAGACCTCTCAAGCTGGGGCTGCTGTGGCCCTTTGAAAAGCCCCAAAGCCCATCTCTTCACCCCTCTGTGTCCGCAGGCCATGGAGAGCAAGCTGCTCATCGGGGGCAGGAACATCATGGATCACACCAATGAACAGCAGAAGATGCTGGAACTGAAGAGGCAGGAGATTGCCGAGCAGGTAGGGCAGGGGTCTTCAGGTCCCTGGGTTGGGTGGGAGGGGGCACATAGCCTTGAGGTCGCACAGGGGGGCTTAGGGCAGTGAGCCATCATGGGCTCAGGATCCCTGGAATTACAGCGCTGAGAACCTAAGGTATGCTGCCCTGCATCCCGTGGGTCCACTGCCCAGGTGGTGGCTCTCCATGAGGACAGCCTCCGTAAGGCACCAGGTACTCATTCCTGGGCCTTCCACAAAGGTGTGAGTTCTTTGCCAACTGCAGGACTGTGTCCTAAATCATCAAGAACCACAGTTTGTTGGTCTTACCAATCAATTGTGATACTACATGGGAGAGGCTGAGGCAGCTGGAAAGCCAGTATCTGGACATCGGTATACGGGGTTGACACCCCTGGAATGCCCCAGCTGTTAGGGCTGAGGTCTCCTTCTGTGGGGGGCAGTGCCTTGGCAAAAGCGTGGCCGTATGAGCTGAGAAGGTTCAGAGAGGCTCCATTGAGGATGGGGTGGGAGCAATGGATGTGGGCCATGGGGTGCTCCCTGCTGCCTCCTGGCGCCCATGGTCATGACGAAGCCAGGTTCCATGGTAGGCAGAGCTCCCCAGTACATTCTGCTCTGCTGAGTCCTGTGCCCTGCCTTGGCCTAGAAACGCCGCGAACGGGAAATGCAGCAGGAGATGATGCTCCGAGACGAGGAGACCATGGAGCTCCGGGGCACCTACACGTCCCTGCAGCAGGAGGTGGAGGTCAAAACCAAGAAACTCAAGAAGGTGAGATGCCACACAGAACTGGGTCAAGGTGTGTAAGGGCCTGGCAGCCTCTGCCCGAGACGTCACCTGCCCAAGGGGCGTGTGCTTTAGCGACCCCTCCCCGCTTTGCTTGGACTGCTGACCCCCTGAGTTACACTGCGTGGGTGCTGGGTGAGGAGCAGGGGAAGGCGGGGGTCTGGGTGGGGTGGGATAGAGCCTTTCCTCCTGGGCCAGGAGGGGCCAGACAGGCTGGGAACACTTTTACTTCCACTCTCCAGGGTTGCCATCCTCGTGGTCCTGGGTAACTTCCCCCTTTACTCTGGTGTCACCAGTGAGTCACAGTTTGGATAACCAGGCACAGAGCAGGCCAGGGGAGTGGTGGGGAAACCTGAGGAGACTCGAGCCTGGGAGCGCTCAGAGAGGGAGCACAGGGCTCTCCAGGGATGAGAATGTTGGCTGCCAGGACCCTGCAAAGTCCATGGCCAGGGAAAGGCGTGTGCATAAGCTGAGGGCCTAGGGCAGGAAGCGGCAAATTCCAGTCTGGATTCTGGGAAGAACCTGGAGAGCCCTTAGATTGCTGAGGTGTCTGCCCCAGAGCAGGCCAGGCAGAGGCCCAGCTCCAGTGGCAGTTTCCAGGGACACAGCTTTCAGTGGGTTAGGAGTGGGACAGGAAGGTTGGAGCTGCCCTCCACACCCCTACTTTTTTTTTTTTTTTTGCGGTACGCGGGCCTCTCACTGTTGTGGCCTCTCCCGTTGGGAGCACAGGCTCCAGACGCGCAGGCTCAGCGGCCATGGCTCACGGGCCCAGCCGCTCCGCAGCATGTGGGATCTTCGCGGAGCAGGGCACAAACCCGTGTCCCCTGCATCGGCAGGCGGACTCCCAACCATTGCGCCACCAGGGAAGCCGGACACCCCTACTTTCGAGAGCCGCTGGAGAGGCAGGAGTAGGATGGGTCACCTTGCAAACTGGCTGAGGCTCCCTTCCTTCCCTGAGCCCTGGATGGCAGTCCTGATACTCGCGTCCTGATTCCGGCTCTTCTGTTATCTCGTTGTATAACCTTGAGCAAGTCTGTGCCTGAGTTTCCTCACCTATAAAAGGGGGTGTTGGACCAGAAGGTCCCTCGGGTCCCTTCAGATTTGAACATTGCACGATGTGGACAGCAGCTGAGAGAGCAGGTTAACAGGCCACAGTGTGGGAGGGACAGGGCAGCCTTTAGAATAACCCATTCCGATGGATGGTGGGGCAGGAGGGAGCTTCAGAGGTGGGCCCTGGGCTCATCCTGGACCGAGCTGGTGGACCCTGAGCCTGCAGCCGTCGGGACCCAGGCTGGGTGAGCGGAGCGGAGCCACATTGGTTGCCACACTGCAACGCCTCTGAGCTGCACCTGTCCCCACCCAGCTCTACGCCAAGCTGCAGGCGGTGAAGGCGGAGATCCAGGACCAGCACGATGAGTACATCCGCGTGCGGCAGGACCTGGAAGAGGCACAGAATGAGCAGACCCGGGAGCTCAAGCTCAAGTAGGGCCCCTCCTCTTTCCATCTGGGGCTCTCACAGCCATCCCTCAGGCCCTGGGCCTCTCCCTGACAGGCTCCTCTCTTTCCTGAAGGCTTCATTCCAACTGTCTCCTCACCCATGTCCATGTACCTTAGGAACAGAATGTGTCTGAGGGATGGGGGAGGGGCCCATTGGAGTTTCCTCTACCTCCTGTTGCCTCCTTACTCTCCTCGGCCTGCATTTGATGCACTCCGCAAAGTGCATGCCAGGTGCTGCCCAGAAGTAACTCCTAAGGCCCTGAGTCTATAATCTTTGCATTAGAAACTGTGATTTGCATGCTCTATTATTTCTCTAGGGATTCCCTCCCCCCGACTTTTTGGTTTTTCCACCTTCTCTGTTCCCTCTGCCTCTTTGCTTCTTTTTTCTCATCCTTCAACCTTCATATACACTGTGCGGTCTCACGTGATCCCCTGTCTACCTCATTCCTCCTCCCAGGTACCTAATCATCGAGAACTTCATCCCCCCTGAGGAGAAGAACAAGATCATGAACCGGCTTTTCCTGGACTGCGAGGAGGAGCAATGGAAGTTCCAGCCACTCATGCCCGGTGGAGCGTGAGTCCTTCACCAGCTGTCTGGGCCTAGGGACTTGCCAGCTCGCCCCAGGCCCGGGGTGGCCAGGGGCCTGGGGGAGACAGACGTTTTAGTGGATTGGGGAGGGCTGGGAAGGGTGCAGATGGAGGATGGGTTTCCCAGGACCTAATGTTGGGGTCTCCATGAAGGAAGGGTTGTCAAGTACAGTGTCTCATTGGTCTGGGATGCAGAAAATACTAGCTGGCTAACATTTGGCCGGTCTGGTGAGTATTCATTTGTCAGATGCCAAAAACAGCAACAACAGATAATATTGCCAAGCACTAACTATGTGTTGGACACTGTAGGAGACTCTGCAGATGGGAGGTAAATCAGACACGGTCAGAGCTCACAGTCCAGTGGGGAATACAGAAAAGTAATCAGATCAAGAAATGATAGAGATGTGAGGTCCTTGTAGCCTCACTCAGCTGGGTGATTCAGCATTTCCACCTGTTTCCACATCCTAGCTCTTAGGTAACAGAGCTAAGTGCATTTAGCTCTGGGTGTGCCTTTCCCTCTGCTGGTGGCCATGAAGAACAAGACTGGATGTTCAAACCCAGCAGAGTGACTACCTCACCCAGCTGGACCACTGTCCCTTCATTGACAATCTGTGTACAGAGGTGTTCAGGAGGCCTGACACCAATGCACTTCCCTAGAGATTCTTTGCTCTATCTATCCTAGGAATATTAACGCCAAGATAGGGCAGGAGTCTCCCCAAAGCTGGGGTGGGAAGCTAGCTGTAGAGGTCTACAGCTTCTCACTGGAGCAACAGATGCCTACTTAATTTGTCTACTTTCTGAAGGGCTGATCCTACGCAAGGCAACACTACACAAGTTTGTAAGTGGCAAGTTCTTGAGTAAAGGACTTTTCAATGGCATCAGTTTGGATTTAAATCCACCTTTCCAATCTAAGTGGAGGCCTGCAGTAGTACGTCATCTAATGCAGAAGTTCTCCACCCTGGCTGCAACTAGAATCACCTGTGAGCTGGGCTCCAGAGAGTCTGATTTAAAGGGTCTTGCATGGATCCCAGGGCTTAAGAAAAATGTTTTTCAAGGCTTCCAGCTGATTCTACAGGAAGCTAGGTTCAAAAACTACTACTCCAGCACCATCTGCTGGAGGAAGATGCTGGGGAAGCTTCTGCTGTGTAGAGTTATTTTGTGCTTACAGAGTTCTTGAGTTTAAAGTTTGTAGGTGGAGGAATTTCTTTACATTGGATAGAGATGGGATGAGAGACGCTCTGAGAAGGCGTGTGTTTTTAAAAAATTTTTAAGTTTGAAAAGCAAGAATAGTACAAAGAATTCCCATATGCCCTTCACCCAAACTCCCCGGTTGTTAGCATCTTGCCACATCTTGCTTTATTAATCCCCTCCCGTCAACCATTTGAAATTAAATTGCAGACAGTCAACCCTTTACCCATATTTCCTAAGAGTGAGGACATTCTCTTACATAACCACAGTACAGTGATCAAATTCAGGAAATTCTGTTACCTCAATAATGTCCTTCACAGCAATTCCCCCACCGGCTCACCTGCGATGGTGCATTGCATTTAATTGTCATGCCTGTTCCATCTCCTTTAATCTGGAACTGAGAATGGATCTTGATTTGAGTTTTGAAAATTTCATGCTTCAGAGGAGTTTATTCATTTCTCAAAACGTTGTCCCTGCAGTTTTTACTTGACCACCTAAGCACAGAATCCAGACTCCAAAGCGTGGTGGGTGCTTTGCCTGAAGCTAAGATAAGCTTTCTGCTTAATGGTTATGAATCTCCATTCTTTGTTCTGGTTATTTTAAGTTTACTTTCTTCCTTTTACTCGAATAACTTTTAAATTAAAAAACCTTTTAAATAACTTCTTTCTCTTTTTTTTTTTGCAAAAATAAAATGGTTTGCATACACTGAAAAACCATTCACAGATTTTTAAAAATAAAACAGCTATCTTAAAACAGCACATGTTAAATAATTTTTAGAGTAGATACCAGTAACACCTTTTTTTTTTTTCTTTTTTTTTTTTGCGGTACGCAGGCCTCTCACTGTTGTGGCCTCTCCCGTTGCGGAGCACAGGCTCCGGACGCGCAGGCTCAGCGGCCATGGCTCACGGGCCCAGCCGCTCCGCTGCATGTGGGATCTTCCCGGACCGGGGCACGAACCCGTGTCCCCTGCATCAGCAGGCGGACTCTCAACCACTGCGCCACCAGGGAAGCCCAGTAACAACTTTTAAAAAGAAAGAAGTCCTCCAAAATATAGATTGGTATCTTTGCTTACTGTTGAGCTATTGCCTTTCCTAGCCTCTTATCCCTCTCTTTGCTTTAAAGGAGAATTTGTGCTCTTTACATGTTCTTTTCTAGGCCTCAGAACCAGAACCTTTCTGGGCAGAGGGAGTTGCCTGTGATGTTCTTTTCCCACCTTTCCCTTCTCTTCTGATTCCCCCCACCATCCTTCTTGCTCTTGGAAAGTAATGCAAAGAGAGAAAGATTCAGTGTTTTCTTTGCCATTAGGAAGCCTAAGAATTCGGCTCTTTCCTCAAAATCTGCTTGTGGGGAATTCCCTGGCGGTCCAGTGGTTGGGACTCCACACTTCCACTGCAGGGAGCACGGGTTTCATTCCTAGTCAGGGAATTAAGATCCCGCATGCCATGAGGAGGCCAAAACAACAAAGAAACAAATAAACAAGCAAAAAACCAAACAAACAAAAAAAAAAACGGGCTCAAAGCAGGCAGTGGGCTTTAGCTTACGCTATAGTGTCCCATAACTCTTTGGGAAGAACTGGTCTCGACATACATACCCCTTTGACTTAAATCTGCACACAGTTGCTCCCCAGCCTGCATTTGTACATCTCTATTAGCAGTGCTTCTAACTGGATCCCAGATAGACTGTGTTCCCTTAAAATTTTATATTAAAATTGTAAGGATATAAATACATTTACAAGCTTTTTCAAAATTATGGTTAAGTATATTCACAACTTAAACATGCTGTTTTATACAGAATATATATTTACCTCCTCAGAATACAGAGAGTATATATTTTGTGTAGAAAATATCAAAATATATCTGGGTAAGGGTAAAATGTATTAAGGCAATTGTGACATCCCAGTGTTCTCCACTGTACTTAAATACGGTTGATATAAACAGGTCTTATAAATTTCTTTAAGAAAAATTCCAATAAATAAATTACTTCAAAAAGACATTAATAAATGCCAGGCAGTCAACTACATGCTATTCTGAATTACTACTACAGGTTATTTTCTTTTTTCTAATGTCACTTGTCCATTGTCTGATAACTGCAATAAATAATATTTATCTCAGAACTTAAAAAAAAAATCACAAAAATACTAAAGAAAAGTAATAATAGGGCATCCCAGACGGTGCAGTGGTTAAGAATCCACCTGCCAATGCAGAGGACACGAGTTTGAGCCCTGGTCTGGGAAGATCCCACATGCCGTGGAACAACTAAGCCCGTGCACCACAACTACTGAGCCTGTGCTCTAGAGCCCGTGAGCCACAAGTACTGAGTCCGTATGCCACAACTACTGAAGCCCGCTCGCCTAGAGCCCGTGCTCCGCAACAAGAGGAGCCACCACAATGAGAAGCCCACGTACTACAAAGAAGAGTAGCCCCCACTCGCCACAACTAGAGAAAGCCCACACGCAGCAACGAAGACCCAACACAGCCAAAAATAGATAAATAAATAAATAAATTACAAAAAAAAAAAAAGAAAAGTAATAATAGATCTAGGAAGTTTTTATACAAAACAAATTTTTAAAATTACTTTCTACTGGGACTTCCCTGGCGGTTCAGTGGTTAAGACTCCAGGCTTCCACTGCAGAGGGCACGGGTTTGATCCCTGGTGTGGGAACTAAGATCCCACATGCCGCACGGTGCAGCCAAAAATCCTCAAGCTCTGACAGCTCAATAAATTCATTTTTAAATAAATTCAACCTCAATAAATTCATGTTTTTAAAAATTACTTTTGTATAGCAGCAGTTGGTGGTTAAAATAAAGTAAAAACAATTCCCTCCTAATTGGAATTCCCAAGCATGATAGTGACTCAGCAACAGAGAGCCCCAGGGTAGCATCACGACGTAAGAATCACTGGCCTGGATCTCTGAGATCTTTTGCCCCAAGCCCCTCCTTTCATAGCGGAAGGCTGAGGGTGGGCAGGTCCTTGGACGCAGCTTCCCGCATTTCGGGGAGCCCTGTGGACTGAGACTGTAGAACAAGCTGCCTCTCTGGGAGGATTGGGTCCCACTGTTTGCAACATAACTTAATCAGGGCTGAAAAACCTCTTTCTTCCCAAAGCATATTTAACTAATCAAGGCATTGTCCCATTTGCTCAATTCAAGTGTGGAATATTTTGCTTCCGTTTGGCCTGTGGTGTGTTGGGGATTAGAACACGGAAGGCTGCTCAAAAGGAGAGGAAAAAAGCATTGTTGGAAAGAAATTACCTAAAGTCATACCGTCCCTTTAGAAAGCTTTTGTTGGAAAAACGTTTCCCCTCTTCCACTAGCTGCAAGCATTTACCCCACACACTCTTCCCCGAGCCTCTCTTTAAAACAAGGAGTTATTGTCGGGGAGCTCTTGAAACACACCCTGAATCAACTTATTCTGGACGTCTATCCCTTTTTCTTTTTTCTCCACTACCTCTAGGCCACTGCTAGTTGATGCACAATAACTTCAGGTGAGGTCCCTTCCACAATCACAAACAATTTTGTGTTAACGTTACTTTGCAAAACACATTTCTGCAGCCAGCTCTAACCATAACTATTTTACAAATATGACCTTTTATTTTTGGTTACTCATCATGGACCTTATTTTTAATTGTGTTTATACAAAACTGTCTTCTAAGGGTTGTATATTTGGCAATGTCTGTAGCCCATGGTTTACAGTTCACAAAATTCTATTTGTAACTTTAGCCACTTGCCTTTTGCAATCCCTGCTATCCTAGACGCTTTTCAAAGTATCGTGGTGCAGTAGAAAGAGACTGGATTTTGGATTTAGAACGCTCTGAATTCTAGTCCCTGCTCTGCCTTGAGAAGGTTTTTTATTAACCTCTCTGAACCCAAGTTCAGATAAAAGTCGGGATAAAAAAAAAAAAAAATCCCTGCAGGATTATCAAGATTGAAGTGAGATAGTGTGTGTGGTGTGTGTTGGAGGTGGGGTGGAGGGTGTTCCAGGCCAGTACCTGGCACAGAGAAGATGATCCATAAATGGCTACAATAGTACCAGTAAAAAAAAAAAAAAAAAAATAGTACCAGTAAGCCAGTATGATAATTGTGGGCACTCCAGAGAAACTAGTTTGCCATCATGCCTTACAAGTGCCATAGAAGGACAGTTTGGTTTGTTGCTTTCGTTCTAGATTTTGATCTTTAAATCAGGCTGCCTCCAAATTTAGAGAGAGAGAGAGCAGAGCATTCCTTGCTCTAAATAGAATCAGGATAGAAAGTTAAACTGGTTTCCTTACAGAGGCAAAGTTTACCTCAGTCAGAACATGCTCAGCTCTGAGTTGAGTCCCTAGATTCATTCACAGGCCTGTGACAGCTGAAAAAGAATCTGAAACAGGGAGAAGTTTTTGCCTGCCCGGGCAGGCTGTGTGCCGTGAGAAGGGGAACTGGGAAGAAGAGTGGGATTTCAGACATGCAGGGGGGATGCTACAAGGTGGACAGCTCACCTGCAGGGAGGGAGGGATCCAATCATGGAGAAAAGTCAGATTTGCTGTGTCAAGTGCTTGTAAAGGACCGAGAAGTAAAACACACCCTATGATGCTGGCTGCCGGGTTTCAGAACAGGAGGGGGGAAAGGTGGTGAGCAGACAGAGCTGGTAATGAGATTGGGGTCAGCCTCTGAGATGGGACTGAGAGAGAACTTTTTAATATTAAGAGGAAAATCTATATAATCTCGTGATAGAAGCCATGTGGAGGGAGGGTCGTAAGAGAACTCTGGGGATCTACGACGCACAGGATAGCTGTTGTGGGTTTCTTTCAAGAGGGGTGGATACTTGCAGAGCCAGGCCTCCACTCTAGGCTGTCAGCCACAACCTGCTTACTACAGACGGATCAATCATGGAAAGTAGGCCTGAGGCAGAGGAGAGAGTTGATGGGAAGCTTGGTGTCCCAATTACAGACTCCCCTCCCCCACCCCCTGCTTCCCACCTGCCACCCAGAATAGCCCTGGCATCTTTATTGGGTCAGGCTGCCAATTCGCCCTGATCCACTGCTCTGCTCACCCAGCCCTGTCCCCCTGTGCTGTTCCCAGAGCCTGCAGCCTTCAAGGCACACTCAGGCCCAGGCTGTTCTGTGTGCGCTCCTGAAAGACAGCGTGGCATCCTAAAAAGAGTATTTGGGAAGAATCCATTCCGAGTCTCTTCCTACTTGTACGATCTTGGACACAAAGGCGCTTTTGCTTTTCTGAGCCTCATCTCCTTGTCTGCCCTGCCTGCACCTCAGGAGGTTGTAAAGTTCAAATGGGATGCACAGATGCACCTTATAAATGATAAGTTGTTATTTTACTGATCTTCCCGCTCCCCTCCCCCGGTGCTGCCACTGTCCACATGCACAGCCCGCCCACCTTCCAGAGGGTCCATAGCAGCAGAACCAGCTGGGGCTTCCACAGCCTTGTCTTCCTTGTTTTCATCTATGAAGAGGGGTCGGCAGGGACCCTAAGTGGGATCCGCACTCTTTTATATACACTTGGTAAAAAAAAAACCCTGGGAATGTGGTTCTCGTTACTCTCTGTGGCAGAAGGCGGGCATTGTTCCGTCGGCGCCTGCACGGCTTGTTCTCCTATTCAAGGACAGAGTGTCCTATCTCTGAATTACTCAGCCTGTTTCTTCTCTTCTGTTTTCTGTCTGCCTTTTGGCTTTTTTCGTTGCTCATCTGTATCCCTGTTTGAAATTAGCAAGTGGAATTGAGAATTAATAATCATCACAGCTGCCACGTGTTGAGCCCTTGCGGTGTACTGTGCTAAGTGCTTATCCTGTTTAATCTCAGCAGTTCTGTAGGATCGCGATGAGATATCTGAGGCTCAGATACTAAGCCGCTTCCCAAGGTAACAGAGTTGTAAGGGGTAGAGCCAACATTCAAACTCAGATCTACCTCACTCCAAACCCTGTATTGTGTTTTTTAGTGGAAATAACTTGTTTTCTTTCCTATCTTTGTTTTGAATAATACAATACCTCACACTCATTAAGTTGCTGAGAGTAAAAAGTCTTAACATACCATGAGTTGGCCAGGATATAGAGCAATGGGAACTTTCTCGTGGTATACAGCCACTTGGAAAAGCAATTTGGCAATTTGGTAAAGCGGAAAATGCACATCGGAACCATTCCGTTCCTAGGTATATACCCCAGGGAAACTTGACTGTGTACTTCAAGATACCTACACAGAACTCTTCACAACAGCACTGTGTTAAATAGAAAGGGAGAGAGAAAAAGGAATTGACCTAGATGTCTATCAACCAGAGAATATATTAAAAAAATATATATATATAACATATATAAAATGCTATATTGAAACCTTAAGATAGTCAATATAGTTAAACTTTAATCATCTAATCTAGAGCAGCATGGATAAATATAAAAGCCATGTTTGTTGGGCACAAAACAATATAGTGTGTATACCATACAGTATAAAACTAAGAAGTAGGCATACAGATACCATATATATTGTTTATGAATAGCCACATATATAAATAAGTATAAAAATATGCCTGACATTGATAAGCACGAAACTCAAGAGAGTGATTAATTCTGGGGAAGGAAAGTGATGGAGTCTTAAAAACTGTGTCTACATTTTATTTCTTAAAGATTTGGTGTTAAGTATAATAAAATGTTAAGATTTGACAATGCTGGATGATAGGCGAACAGATATATATTCCATGCTTTTCTGAGTATTTGAAATAGTTTATTAGATATAAGATTAACCATACATTGTAAAAAATTTAGATATTGCAGAAAGGCATAAAGGTAATAAAAATCACCCATAATCACTCGATCCAAAGACAATCATTGTTAACATTTTGTTGAATATCCAGACTTTTTTCTAAGCATCCACGCACGTACACACACTCCTATAAAAACAAAACACAAAATGCCATCTTTTTATCTGCTTTTTTATTTACTATGTTGTGGAAACCCTTTCATGTCTACACAGAGCCATAAGACAATTGAAATGACTACATACTACTCCTTCACCTGGCTGAATAACAAACTGGTCCCTATTGGTGCACATTTGGGTTGTTTCTAATTGTTTGCATTTGTAAATAATATTGCAGCAAACATCTCTGCTTATAAATTGTCCCTATCTCTGATTATTTCCTTAGGGAAATTCCTAGGACTGGGAATTTGGGTCAAAGAATATGCACTTTTTAAAAGCCAAGCCTGGGAGTTCCCTGGTGGTCTAGTGGTTAGGGTTCAGTGCCTTCAGCACTCAGTCCCTGGTTGGGGAACTGAGATCCTGCAGACCACGATACACGGCCAAAAAATCAAACAAAAAAAGCCAAGCCTGAGTTTTGCATGTTTTATAAATGATACCTTTATTGAGATGTAATTCACATATCATAAAATTCACCATTTTAAAGGGTATAATTCAGTGGATTTTAGTATATTCACAGAGTTGTATAACATTACCACTGTCTAATTCCAGAACATTTTCATCACTCCAGAAAGAAACCCCAAACCCATTAGCTGTCACTTCTCATTCTCCCCAGTGTCCCCCATCCCTAGGAAACCACCAATCTACTTTCTGTCACTATGGACTTGCCTATTCCAGATACTTGATATAAATGGAATCATATCACATGTGGTCTTCGGTGTCTGCCTTCTTTCACTTGGCAAAATGTTTTCAAGTTTCATCCACCTTGTAGCATGCATCAGTCCTTCATTCCTTTTCGTTGCCAAATAATATTCCATTCTATGATATTCCACATTTTGTTTATTTATTCATAAGTCAGTGGTCATTGGGGTTATTTCTACTTTCTGGCTATTATGAATAATGCTTCTATGAACATTTATATACAAGTTTTTGCGTGAGCATGATTTCAATTCTCTTGATTATATGTATCTAGTGGTGGAAGTACTAGGTCATATGGCAACTCTATGTTTAACTTTTTGAAAAACTACCAAACTGTTTCCAAAGTGACTGCATCATTTTATATTCCCACCAACAATGCATGAAGTTCCCCATTTCTCTATATCTTCACCAACATGTGCTCTTTTCTGTCTTCTTTGATTATAGTCATCCTAGTGGCTGTGAAGTGGTATCTCATTATGGTTTTGATTCACATTTCCATAATGACTAATAAGGTTGAGCTTTTCTTGTGCTTATTGGCCATTTGTATATTTTCTTTGGAGCAATGGCTGCCCAGATCTTTTGTCCATTTTTACACAGGGTTATTTGTCTTTTTATTCTTGATTTGTAAATGTTACTTATATATTCTAGATGTAAGTCCTTCATCACATTTATGAGTTGCAAGTAATTTCTCCCATTTTGAAGATTGTTATTTCACTTTTTTTATGATGTCCCTTGAAGCACAGAAATTTTTAGTTTTCAATGAAGTCCTATTTATTTTTTCTTTGGTTGCTTGGGCTTTTGATGTCATATCTAAGAAACCATTGCCTAATCTGAGGTCATGAAGATTTACTCCTTTGTTTTATTCTAAGAGTTTTATAGTTTTAGCTCCTACATTTAAGTCTATGATTAATTTTGAGTTAGTTTTTTATATATGGTACAAGGGAAGGGTCCAACTTCATTTTCTTGTGTGTGGATATCCAGTTGTCCCTGTAGCATTTGCTGAAGAGACTGTTCACTCCCTGTTGAATGGTCTTGGTACCCTTATAGAGAATCAATTGACTGAAAATATTGGGCTGGCCAAAGAGTTCGTTCGGCTTTTTCAGTAACATCTTACGGAAAAACCTGAACCAACTTTTTGGCCCACCCCATATGAGGGTTTATTTCTAGATTCTCAATTCTATTCCATTGGTCCATAGGTCGGTCCTTCTGCCAGTATCACACAGCCTTGGTTACTATAGCTTTGAAATAAGTTTTGAAACTGGGAAATGTGAATCCTCTACTTTTGTTATTTTTCAAGATTGTTTTGGCTAGTTTGGAACACCTGCAGTTCAAGCCTGAGTTTCTAATCATTTTATTGTGTTAAATCCTATGAAGGAAAATGAAAAGCAGAACCACTAATTGATGGTTTTATATAGTGTGTGAAGTCAGTCTACGAGTCCGACAGCTAAAAATAAGATTGGATTTCCTTTCTTTTTTCCAGCCTTTAGTCAAACCTTTTCACTGTGGAAAATAATTGAAGCAACAAGAGTGGAGAAATATGTGTCTCCTTGTGTTATACTATTTTGAGCTGTCAGGTTGTATTAGAGCAAAGAAAAGAAAATTCCAGAACCTGCAGTCTGCAGGGCCTACTGACTACCTGAATGGTGCTTAACCCATCATGATATCATTTTCCCTTTGTGTTCGGAGGAAATAGATTTAAATATAGCCTCTTCCCTACAGCAGTAACAGCCAAATGAAGAAGCGGCCAACATCTGCAGTGGGCTACAAGAGGCCTATCAGCCAGTATGCTCGGGTTGCCATGGCAATGGGGTCACACCCCAGGTATAGGGTAAGAAGCTGGGAAGTAGAAGGGGGGAGGGGAGAGAGCGCCCAAGGGAGGTGATGCTCACAACCTCTGCTTCCTCTACCTGCCTCATCACCCTTGCTACTCCCGTTATTTCCCAAGTGCCCAGAAGATGCAGGCATCAGGGCCAGTGCTCACGTCTGGCCTGATATTCCCACCACAGGCCGAGAACATCATGTTTCTGGAGTTGGATGTGTCCCCTCCAGCGGTCTTTGAGATGGAATTCTCTCATGATCAAGAACAAGACCCGCGTGCATTACACATGGAGAGACTCATGCGGTTGGACAGCTTTCTGGAAAGACCTTCCACATCTAAAGTCCGAAAGTCCAGATCCTGGTCAGTACCATCACGGTCAGAGTGGGCAGTAGACTTAGAAGGCATGGTAACCCCATGGGCTGGTTGAGGCTGAGGAGGGCTTGGGTTGTACCCAAAGGGCATGAAGGGAGAGTGAAAACTGGGGCTGTGGGAGCCAACTTCCTACAGCAAGAGGATGAGGGAAAGAAAAGTCCTCACTTTTCTGTTTCCTGCACTTCCCCACCCTCCCCTCTCGCCCACCTCATCCCCTTCCCCTGCAGGTGCCAGAGTCCTCAGCGGCCTCCACCTTCCATTGCACACGCCTCGCTGGCCTCCGCTGCTCTGCTCCCCACGACAGCGCTAGACCACGAGTGACAACCTTCAGTCGGGCTGCCCATCCCCCAGACCCCAGGGACGGGGCAGCCAACCCTGGATCATCTCGCCTGACGCTCGGTGTGCGTGCGTGCGTGCGTGCGTGTGTGTGTGCGCATGTGCATATGTGTGCGGGGCGAGAATCTGGCAGACCGTGCCTCTGCTGGCTCTCAGCCTCCTTTATTTAATTAATGTTATTTATTCGTGGAGCTCAGTTCTTGTGGGAGAGGTGCCCTCGCCTGAGCTTGCCATGGTCGCCGCACAGCCTCCTCGTCTCCTGACTTTAGACCCCCCTCTGCCCCAATCAGACCTCATGCTCCTCCCTGTCAGTTGCCCCCAGGAGGGAGGGCGGCGGGGCCTGAGAAGAGAGTGCTTTCTCTACCCAGCGCGCTCCGTAATCTCCCATCTCCTCCTGCACTGCCGGTAAGCAGCTCCTGAGCACTTTCTGGGACTAGAAAAATGCTAGGTGTCCACCGAGGCCAAGAGACGTCCATCCTGGTGGTGTTGAGCCTGTGCTTCCGGCGGACAGAGACCGCTCTCCACTTTCTGGGTCGCAAACAACCTCTTTCGGTTTCTTGGGCTCCATTTCAAGGACTCCAGTGACCTCAGCCACACGGTCCATGCTTTTCAGCTTTGGCAAGAACTCGTGGCTTCCCAAACTCTGCTTCCTGCCCACCTTCCCAACCCGTGGATGCGAATTGTGACCCCACCGGTTGCTGCGTCCTTGGGACCTTCAGGAAATGGAACAGTAATAGAGACAATGTGGACAGTCATCGAGGGACGGCCCTTTGTTTCTGTCCCCTCGGAGAACTAACCTTGGCCGACAAGCAATCAGGCCAGCTCCCCATCTTCGAGATGCTGCTCCTTCCTGCTTTCATCATTTTCCTTGCAGCTGCCTGGATCCCCGTTCACAGTGGAAGGGATCAGTATCCTTCTCCCTCTGGCTAAACAAAGGTACCACAGAATCTGTTGCTTTTCCCCCTCACTGAGCACAGGAGATGGAGGCCCAGGCGCAACCTGCCAACTCTGCCTGTTACCCCTGTTTCTGAATCACGTTTGCTGGGCACTGTTTTGTTGACAAGACTGACATTTTCTTCAGCATTGTGCAAATTGGTCCCTAGGGAAGTACTCCTCACTTTCCTTTGTGACAACCCGGTATGTCTCCAGGTAACTCGAGTAAATTTCTACCAAAAAAAGAGAGGTTAATTTTCATTGACTTACCTTTTAATTGTATAGTTTAGTGGAAGGGTAAAGAGGTAATCATGAATGAAAACATGTGGTTTGGGATTTCAAAACGACCTGATAATGGAGTCTCCAGTTCCTAGAACATGAGGAGTTTTGTCACTGGGGGAAAGGCATGAAACTGACATGAAATTGGGGGCGTGGGAGGTGGCGGTAAGGGCCGACTACCTGGTTTTTCTCTTTCCGTCAGGAACTGAAAGCTTCTTGCACAGTTCAAGTTCTGCTCTAAGGACCAAGCTATGGTTTAGTTTAATTCAGTGATGCTGTCATCGCTGCCGTAACTACGGGACCAGGTAGCTGGGCCACTCAGTTGCCACTTGCTTCTGTCCTTCAAGGAAATAACATTTCTCATCAGAGCCCAGGAGATTATTTGAGACCCAGGATTCAGATCAGAGCTTCGGCTGTGGCTGGGACAAGACCAGTGTGTAGAAATTTCCCAGGGGGCCTGGGCACAGAGGGACCTCCAGTCCTGCGCTGAGCAGCCTCTCCCACTGACCTCTTTCTCATTTGTGGATGAAGCCGCACGTGTTAGCCCCGTTCATCACCTGGACACATCGACTCTGCATTGTCTGGTCACTTGACCCTCACAGTCTTATAGCACAATATACCCAGCTTCTTCACCCCCTGTCTGAGGGCTGGGCCCAAGGTGTGGTCAGAGGAGGAGCTCCTGCCTGCAGTTTTGTGTACGTGTGTATGTGTGTGCGTGTTTGTGTGTGTGTTTACCTCCACGGGGGACACTCTACACTCAGTGTAAGATATGCTGGGAACAGGGCCACCAGGGTGGCTGGATCTCGGTCTCTCTGTCTCTCTCTCTCTTCTTTTCCTCTTGATGTATCAAACACTTGGTTGACAAAGTAAGGGCCTTGATTAGGACCAAATTTCCGTGTCTGTTGCTATGGTCTTCATTTAGGACAACAGTTAGCAATGCTGTGGCCCATTCTTGTCACTCTATACATATGACGATACAGGACATATGGAATATATAAATATATATATAAAACATTACCCTCTGTCTTCTTGGCTTAGGATGAGATCTCTCTGTTGAGCTGAAATGCACCTGCAGCTCAGTGCTGCCAGCAACCTGCAGGCTCCAGCCCTGTTCTAATTAACGCAGTCGATAATAAAGGAATGAGTATCGTTACAGAGTTGGTGGCCTGCCTTCTCTTCCCTCTGACTCTTTCTACTTCTCTTTTTATGTTCTCCCTTCTCTCTTCCTTGTTTTTTCCAAGAGGGGTTCAAGAGTATTTGGAGCCCAGCTGCAGTGATGAGCACCTGGGAAAAGAACTGGCTGCTTAATAAAAGGGGCTCCGTCCGAGCATCAAGGCGGAGGGGGCAGGGCTCAGGCTCCAGTCTGAAGTCTGTGCCCGAGCCATGGCAGCAGCTGTTCGTGTTCTAAGCTAGCGGTCCTCTCCCAGTTAATTCTGAGCTATTAGCAGATTTCAGAACTGCCTGTCCAGATGAGCTGTCAATATCATTTAACAGCTGTGCCCCTTCTGCTCCTCCGTTTATCAGCCAAGAGAGATTAAAACAGGCAATAATGTGTGTAAAGCACATCGATATGCCTGGCACGTGGTAGGTGCTTGCTGAATTAAAATAATTCAAGACTAGCTTCCCCTTATCCTGTCTTCCCAGGGCCTCTTTCCCTCCCTCTGGGTTCTAGTTGTCGGCTCCCTGTAGCGTGGAAGTCTTACAGGAAATGAGAAGTAGTTGCTGCTAAAAAACACGAAGCCCAAGGAATTCCCTGGCAGTCCAGTTGTTAGGACTCGGCGCTACCACTGCCAGGGGTCCGGGTTCGATCCCTGGTCAGGGGACTAAGATCCCACAAGCTGCGTGCTGCGGTCAAAAACAAACAAACACACACGAGGCCCTGACTCCTGGGAGAGCACTGAGGTTAGCCTGGTGCACAGGGCGTGGCCGCGTGCCCATTGTGGCACTGACGCTTCTCCTGGAGGGGCCTCCTGCCTCTGTGTCAGCTCCAGCCCTGAGATCCAAAGGGGTTCCAGGGCTCTGCTGCTTGAGGGATTTGCCAGGTGTTGTTAGGTACTTTACACACCCATAGTCGTTTAATCCTCCCAGGTGGGAATGCTTGTCACTGGTTTACTGATGAAATTTAGGGAAATTAACTAACTTGGCTAAAGACGTAGGGTTAGTGATGAAGCTGGACTTCCAGACGCTAAAGCCTGTATTTTTTGATTCTGTGCCTCTAGTGCATCTGCACCTCAGGACTGATAGGCACCCTACATGTTCTACAAGTAGTGCAAGCCAGGGACAGAAGGGCAGAGTGGTGGGAATAAAACCAGATCGCCAAACCCTTAACCTTGAGGTCCTATTTTAATACCACTCATTCCTCCCGTTAGCCGTGGGCTCACTTGTGTGGCTCAGATAGGCGGTTCTAGAGTTCCACGGACCAGCCAGGGGGCTGGAACTCACCCTTGGCTGGGGTCCCCTTGCTTGTCAGTATGGCAACTGCCGTATTTCTCTTCTTTCTCCAAGCCTGGGCACCTGACCTCCAGAGTTACTTCTTTCTGTCTTCAGACGCCTAGGTCTGGGTGTGTGTTAGTTAGAACTCTTGGCCACTACTAAAGATTCGCTTAAGTTGACCTGAACGAAATAAGGACACGGAAGCATGCTGTGGACACCATGGGCAAGGACAGAACCAGTTCTCAGGAACGACCTAGTGCCAGGGACTCAGACCCCACAAAGACCCTTTCTATCTCACTGTACTTTCTGTGTGGGGTTCATGCTGTTTCCTCAGCTGCTCCAGTCTGTGACTTAGAATATACGCCTGCCAGCAGCTCTCTGTTTACATGACTCAGTCATTCGGAGAGACTTAGAAGTCCCAGTGCCAACTTCATGGGAATGTGATTCCAATTCAGTGGTTTGGGTTAGGTGGGTGGGAACATGATATATGAACAAGACCTCCAAGAATCCTGCTGCAGTACCCATGTGTACATGGGGTGGTGATGGTGGAAATAAAGATATTCCTCAAAAAAGTTGATGGGGGTAGCAGTTGGGGTGGAGTGTGCTCTGGGAAGTCAACAAAACAGATGTTCACAACCAGTGTATTCATCACCCAGGATGGCTTAAGAAAAATTTGCTCTGGGCTCATCCTTTCCTTCTGGCCATTTTTCTTATAACAGATCACCTGCACCAAAAATACCACCCTCAGAGGTTCTGCTTTGTTAGATCCAGGATAGATCCATGAGGTGGACACTGCAAGTTGCCTTTCCAATATCCATTTTTCCCTTCCTCCTTTCTTACAAAATAATTTTGCTCAAGGAGGGCAGTGCACCCAACTAAAAATACTCATATTCCCAGACTCCCTTGCACCAGTGGGTGGCCATGGGGCATGGTTTTGGCTGAGGAGATGCAAGTAGAAGTTGGCTAGGGATTTCTGGAAATGTTTTTGCTTTTCCTATTGTAGATATCACCCATTTCTCCTCTTCCCATATCCTCTTCCTGCCCAGAATTCAAATGCACCTCCTGAAGTACCTTCTTTCATTGAACAAATATTTACTGAGCACCTGTTACCCGTATATTCCAAGTACTGTTCTAAGTGCTGGGAATACAGCAGTGAATAGAACAGACAGAAGCCCCTGTCTTCACAGTGCTTAATTTTAGGGTGGGGAGAAAAACATTAAACAAAAAAAACTATTGCAGGGTCAGATGACAATGTGAATGGCCAAGAAAAATAAAGCAGAGAAGGGAGACGGGGAGTTCTAGGTACTGATGGTGGTGGTGATGGAAAGGGATTGGGGGGTTGTAGTCACCCCCTTATTAGCCACTTACTAAGAAGATGACATTGGAGCAAAGTCCTGAAGGAGGTAAGGAAGTGGACTCCAGGAGAGGGAAAGCAAATGCAAACTTCATGGGTGAGAGTATGTCAGGCTTGTTCAAAGATATTGCAACCCTGAGGCAACAAGCATAACACGGAAAGGTTGTTGGAGTGGAGAGACCGTGAGTCCCAAGTCCCTGGCAGGGTTTGCGCTGCTGCGTCAGCTTGGGTCTGTCCACTTCTAGACTTCTAATGGTGCCAGACAAACTCCCAGGGGTTTAAGTCAGTGTTAGGGGGGACTTGCCAGGAATCTGCATGTGAAACGGGATTTGCCAGGAATCTGAAGGTGATTCCAATGAACGCTCCCTCAAGTATGAGAATCTTAGTTGCAGCCATTTGTGATTTTGTGTCATACTCCTTTGGGCCTGCCCTTCAAGCACCGGCACTGGGGCCACCTGCTTGTGTAAACACCAGGACTGCCCTCCTCGGGGGTGGTAGAGGCAGAGGGCACAGAGCCACTGGAGGGCACCTCGGAGCCCCTGTGTTCAACCACAAGTCCTTTCTTTACAACTGGCCCGGGGGAGGCTGCTACCTTGTTTGGTCTAGAAAACCAAAGGGATTATTTGTTAACATCCGAAGCTCCCATTTTGCAATAAGAAAAAGTAGACCCAGAAAAAGAAAGTGATTTCCAGAAAGTCACACAAATGGTGTGCAAGCTGGGCCTGGAGAGCATAAGGACTTATTTGCTAGACACACTGGTTATGTTTTTTGTTGTGTGTTTATTTTATTTGGTTTTTAAAAAATAATTTAAAACTCACAGAAAAGTTGTGGGTATCACACTAAGAATTACCATGTACTCTTAGCCCATAGACCTCGTTTAAGTTTTGCCAACTGACCCTAGAATGACCTTTATAGCAAAAGGATTCAATCCAGGATCATGTGTTGTATTTAGTTATCATGTCTCTTTAGTCTCCTATCTAGAAGAATTCCTCAGTCCATTCTTGACCTTTATGCCGCCTTTAATATTCTTTAATATTACAGGCCAGTTAATTTGTAGACTGTCCCTCGATTCAGGTTTGTCTGATATCTCCCATGATTAGATTCAGGTGATGCACAGAAGTGATGCTGTCGTCCTTTTACTGTATCCCATTAGGTGGAACATGATGACATGGCTTTGTCCTATTACTGGTGATGTTAAGTTTGATCATTTATTTATTTATTGAAGTGCCTTTTTTTAAAAAATTCATTTATTTATTTATTTTTGTCTGCATTGGGTCTTTGTTGCTGCGGGTGGGCTTTCTCTAGCTACAGTGAGCGGCGCTACTCTTTGTTGCGGTGCGCGGGCTTCTCGTTGCAGTGGCTTCTCTTGTTGCGGAGCACGGCCTCTAGGCACGCAGGCCTCAGTAGTTGTGGCATGCGGGCTCAGTAGTTGTGGCTCACGGGCTCAGTAGTTGTGGCTCACGGGCTCTAGAGCACAGGCTCAGTAGTTGGCGGGGCTTGGGCTTACTTGCTCCGCAGCATGTGGGATCTTCCCGGACCAGGGCTCGAACCTGTGTCCCCTGCATTGGCAGGCAGATTCTTAACCACTGCTCCACCAGGGAAGTCCCAGTTTGATCGTTTATTAAGGTGGTGTCTGCCAGGCTTCTCTGTTGTAAAGTAGTCACTCTTTATCCATTTGTAATTTTCTTTTTAACATCTTTATTGGAGTGTAATTGCTTTACAGTGTTGTGTTAGTTTCTGCTGTATATCCATTAGTAATTAATAAGCATCTTGTGAGGGGATATTGTGAAATTATGTAATATTCCACTCCTCTAAATTTTACCCATGGTTTTAATGTCCATTGATAATTTCCTCCTTGAATTGATTATTACTGTATGGTTGCCAAACAGTGGCTTTTGACTTCCATTATTTTTCTTACATTTATTAGTTGGCATTAACTTGTTAGAAGCTGCTTTCTCTTCTCCTTATCTCTTTGTTTATTTATATCAATATGGACTCATGGATTCTTATTATATTCAGTGGGTTGTACTCCATTATTACTATGATTTGTTTTGACACTCAAATTATCCCAGATTTGATCAGTGGCAGTGCCTTCAAGCTGGCTTCTGTGTTCTTTTGAAATGTTCCCATTACTTTTTGTATACATTCTTACTTTCTGGCACAGAAAGATATTCCAGACTTATCACAAGAGTCCTGATTCCTTTTAATGGAGAATGGTACACTTATTTCTAATGGCAGTCTCTACTCCCAGGAGTTCTCAATGGACAGAGCTTGAATTAAAATATATATATATATATATATATATATAGTATATACAAAGATACACACACACTTTACAATTGAATTGAGTTTGCATCTGAGTTCACACTGATTCCCCCAATTCCAACCAACATCTAGAGTTCCTGTTTTTCATCTTTATAACTCTTTTCTCTGAGAGTTGAGAAACCTGGCTCCCACTAACCTCAATATACTGTATTTACTTATTTGCCCAATTCCCTTGTTTGTGGACAATTTCTTGACCCACACAAGGCTGCCACCCTGCTCAGCTGTCTTCCTCACATGAGCGCCAACACCTCCACCAGGCCGTGGTCTGCGCAGCCATGCCTAATGATGGAATTACTAAGGAGGGAGGAAACAAAGGAGGGAACTGGGAGGTGAGGGGTGGGGAAAGAGACATTATATTTGAAGCAAAAACACTCCCGTTGTTTTATATCCCTCTCTGTGTGCTGCAGCAAATCTAGAAAAGGACAAGATGATGAGAAAAGAAAGGATGTGAACTGTCCCTGCTCTAGGGGTTTGCAAATTGAATAGTCAGGGAGAAATTCTTTCTGAATGCTAAGAGCGGAAACACCCAGTGTGCTCACCACCCAGGCTCACTGTGCACACATCTGGCTTCCACCTGGGGCTGGTCCTCACCGGTGCATTGGCTGTAGCATGCCCATCTCCCGTGTGCCCCTAGGCAAGTCATCCAACTCCCTGGTTCATCTAAATGATGACCTTTCCCCACCCCCCCCCCTCACCAGCACTTACTCATGATAAGAGGCGCTCCAGAATTTACAAAGAATAAAGAGCCCTATAAGTGTAATGGGTTATTATTATAGTTGTGTCGGGATATCAGATCAGCTGCCTAAATGGAGATCCCAAATAACTGGGGCTCAAACAAAACAGAAGTTTCATTACTCTCTCGTATAGTAACATGGCTATACGTGGACCATGGCTGGTTTGCTGACTGATAGGGCTGTTCCATGGGATTAGAGACCTACACTCCTACCTTGTTGATCCAACATCTTTAGAGTGTTGTCCTTGTCCACAGGGCCAAGATACTCATCACTACATCTTCGCTCAGGTACCCAGGAAGGGAGAAAAGGAGGAGTAGAGGGCATGCCCTGTTCCTTAATGTGAACCTGGAAGTTGCATAATCCCATTGGCCAGAACTTTCTCACACCTACCTTCAAGGTCGAATCTTTGTCTTTATTCTGAGTGGCTAATAATCAGAGGTTTTATTAAGGCACAGCTGTATGAATTGGCTCTGTTTCTGGTCACAAGGTAATCCCTGTATTTTCTGGGCTCCTCATATAATGGCCTCTGCAAAGTCCAGATGTGTCTCTGCCACAGACAGCAGAGCCAAGATTTGCAGGACTTGGACCTTATACAGTTTTGGAGAGAGGAAGGATAACTCTTACCAAGAAAAAGAGAGAAAATAATGAAACAAAATTAGGTATGGGAGTGAATACGTAGAATGCGAAAATAAATCACAAATTACACCATTTAGAAGCTGACAAATACCACAACATCACAAATATTATTTAAATACCTGACAGACCTCTCTAAAACTTTTTCCCTGCATTTTCCGACTGTGCACTTTTTGGATGTGTCTGAATACGACAATAATTTTATGCTATTTTCTAGCCAGAAAAACCAGAAACATAATTCAGTCTTTCTTTTAAAATGGTTGACTAAAATTTTTTATATTATTGAGAGTTTAGGAAAGTTTCTTTCTGCTTCAATTCATTATTGGTAATGTCATATAAATTTTTAGAATTATGATTAACTTTGGGAAAACCTCTATAAAATTTCTTTCATATACGCACTAGAGGATCTCAGGGCATTTCAAGTTATTCGTGTGTGTGTGCAATAACTAATCTTAGATACTGTTTGAAATAATAATGCTCATTAACCAGTTTGTTGACAATGTCCTAATTGTAATGGCTTATTATTAATTTTTTATATCTTCATAAGTCAGCATTTGGGGGGATGCAGAAAACATACAACATACACACAGATGTACTAGCTCTTTTAGTACTACAAGACTGTGCCCGTCAACACAAGAATTCCTATAAATTCTCTTTTGCACAAGTTCCATCAAAGAGAGGGAAAAAATGAATGGTGTGTTTGTGATTATATGCACTATGTCATGTACATTCCTGACAGAAGGGAACTTCCATGTTGATCAGGGATTGATGAGAACCAAACAGGCCACTTATACTGTTTTGCCGTCTGACAACTGGAAGAGTTTTCTACAGACCAGCTTTTGGCTTTGTAAATTTCAGACCTTGTCTCTCCTTCACTACCCACCAACGTCTGGTGCCAGGCACTGGGGGACTCTTTGTTATCCGTTTATGGTCTCTGACCCTGAACCTTCATGTTTTACCACCATAGTGGGTGAGTTGGCAGAGTGAGTGATGGGAGTATTCCTGGCAGCCCTTCCTACACTAGGTTATCTATACATTTATCTGTACATCTAGACTGTGAACCACCTAAATATATCCCATTAAGCCAAACTAAATATGTCCCCAACTCAACTTCTTTCCTTTCAGCTAGAACTAAAAATGCATGCAGCCATGTCTTGAGGGTATAAGGGAACTAGGAATGAATGGAGACAGTGGTTTTAAGTGACTACAGTAAAAATATCTTACTTTTAGAAAATTTTTTTTCAATTTTATTTATTTATTTATTTTTGGCCGCAGGGCTTGCAGGATCTTAGTTCCCTGACCAGGGATTGAACCTGCGCCCTCTGAAATGAAAGCTCAGAGTCCTAACCACTGGACTACCAGGGGACTCCCCCAATTTTATTGAGGTATAATTGACGTACAGCCCTGTATAAGTTTAAGGTATACAGCATAATGACTTGACTTACATACATCATGAAATCATTTCCACAATAAGTTTAGTGAACATCATCATCTTATATAGATACAAAATTGAAGAAATAGAAAAAAATTTTTTTCCTTGTGATGAGAATTCTTAAGATTTACTCTCTTCACGACTTTCATATATAACATACAGCAGCGTTAATTGTATTTATCATGTTGTAACATTACATCCCTAGTACTTAGTTATCTTCTAACTGGAAGTTTGTACCTTTGACTACATTTATCCAACCAGGTTCCCCGCCACCTCCCCACCTCCCTGCAACCCGTAACCACAAATCTGATCTCTTTTTCTATGAGTTTGTTTCTTCGTTTTGCAGTATAACTGACCTACCACAGTATGTTACTTCCTGGTACACAACATAGTGATTCAATGTTTCTATACATTTCAAAATGATCACCACAAAAACTCTAGTTACCATTTACTTTTAGAATTTTTAAAGAAACATATGCCTATATGATTACATTGTCAGGGCCTGTCACTGGACCCTGCAAGCAGGGTGTCTTGGGGTTTAAGCTTCAGTATCTTCATAGTAAATCCACCTCAGCCCCCTTAGGTGTAGGCAGAGATTTTATGGCAGCGATTCAAGATAGGAAGCAACTTTGCATTCCCCTTGGTACCCTAGCCCTGCTTTTCCTGCTCTCCCCTCCATACCACTTCCCCTCCAACGTGCATTCTGAAGACTTCTCTCCTTCTGATAAAGAGAATTGGCAACAACAGTATCACCACGGATAAATTCCTTAATGTGAACCTTTTTTGCTTTTTGTTTTTGTTTTTGTTTTTGTTTTTTTTCCGGTACGCGGGCCTCTCACTGTTGTGGCCTCTCCCGTTGCGGAGCACAGGCTCCGGACGCGCAGGCTCAGCGGCCATGGCTCACGGGCCCAGCCGCTCTGCGGCATGTGGGATCTTCCCAGACCGGGGCACGAACCCGTGTACCCTGCATCAGCAGGCGGACTTTCAACCACTGTGCCACCAGGGAAGCCCCGATGTGAACCTTTTTTAATTATAAGATTAAAACCTGCCAAGTCAATAAATCTGAAATAAATAAATGAACATATACACATATGTTCACACGCACATGAAATTAAGCAATACCTAGGTAAATAATTTTAATATTTTGATCTGTGTATTGAGCCACTATTAAGAATGGGCAGCTAAGAGCTACCCAACCCACTTTGGGACTGTGCCCAGCTCCTGTTCAAAGGCAGCATTCATGGAAGGCTGAGCTTCTCCAGAACGTTGCTGCTTAGCCTGTGGGGTGTATGTGTGTGTATATATGTGTGTGTACACTCATATGGGTACACACAGGTATACACACCCATGCTACACATCAGGTACTGTGTAGAATGTGTGCTCTATTTGGCTGGAAATCTTCCCTTTCAAAGATGCTTTTTGGGACTTCCCTGGAGGCGCAGTGGTTAAGAATCCACCTGCCAATGCAGGGGACCCCGGTTCGAGCCCTGGTCCGGGAATATTCCACATGCCGCGGAGCAGCTAAGGCCATGTACCACAACTACTGAGCCTGCACTCTAGAGCCCATGAGCCACAACTACTGAGCCCGCGCACCACAACTACTGAAGCCTGTGTGCCTAGAGCCTGTGCTCCGCAACAAGAGAAGCCACTAAAATGAGAAGCCCGCGCACCACAAGGAAGAGTAGCCCCCGCTCGCCACAACTAGAGAAAGCCTGTGCGCAGCAACGAAGACCCAATGCAGACAAAGATAAATAAATAAATAAACTTACCAAAAAAAAAAAAGATGCTTTTTGAACACGTGCTTCCTCACACCGCCCTGTGTTCGGTCTCTCTCCAAAGAGGATGAAGAGTTTCTAGATCCCACATATTCACACAGACATTCATTTTTGATGCCAAGCCTGTGTGACCTCCCTTTCTCAAGCCAGGGCCAACCCTGGAATATAGCTGATTAAAAAAACACCTTTATTTAAAACAGGCATGAAGTCTGATGACACAATTAGGCTGCTCTCACAGGAGGGAATTTAAATGCATGGGGCTGGCCTTCCTTCCTTCCTTCCTTCCTCTCTACAGTTCTGTCTGTCTCTGTCTCTCTCTCTCTCTCCCCGTCACTGGAGCTAGTGGCCCACAGCGGGGAAATCAGTACTTTAAAAAGAAAACAGGGCGGGGCAGGGGATAAATTAGGAGTTTGGAATTAACATATACACACTACTGTATACAAAATAAATAACAAGGACCTACTGTATAGCACAGGGAACTATATGCAATATCTGGTAATAACCTATAATGGAAAAGAATATGAAAAAGAATAGATTTGTATATATGTATAACTGAATCACTTTGCTGTACACCTGAAACTAACACAACATTGTAAACCAACTATACTTCAATAAAATAAAAGAAAAAAATCTCAAAAACAAAGAAAACAGAATTTTTTTATCTTTTGAGAAAGAAATGATAATATATTTTACCTGTCTACATTTTTAATGAAGAATGAAGAACTAATAGTTTATAAGTTTACATGTAAAACATATAGTTTTTTATGTAAAACTAATAGCAAACATATAAAAAAGTTCTGCAGTTTGGCTGGTTTTGTACTTGGCTGGTTAAGGTACTCTTAGAGAGAGAGAAGAAATGGGTTTGCGGGAAAGAGATAAAGAAAGATGTGAGAGAGTTATCCAAGGCCATCATCTAGAAACCACTGTACCAGGAAAGGACCACGAACAAGAGCGATGAAGTGGTGGGAGATGAGCAGGAACCAGCAGAAAGAGCTTGGTGCTCAGGCACCAGACAGAACCCTCCAGGATCCTTGGAGCTAAAGCAAGTGGAAGCTGCCCTTTGAATCCTTTTGACTCATGCAAGTACTTCAATGCCATCTCTGCAAAGAAAAACAGGTTTTCTGCTTTTATTATTACATATTTAACTTTTGAAACTTCATGCTGAGAAAAATGGTTTATTTCCCCAGGGAATTCTAAAAGTTTTGCTAGCACCGGAAGGCATGACTTGTGTTTCAGAGATCCTCTTCCCAACCGAACAAGGCTGTCTGTCAGAGGAGCCGTACGACAGTTCCCTTTGATCTGTAGAAGCTGCTTGACTCATCTTTGTTTTTGCAGAGAGATCAGGGCTGTTGTATGCCACAGTAGTTGCTCGTGGCCCTTTCCACTTGTCAGACTCAACCCACATTCTGATTGCATTTCATTCTAGTTGCAAGAGATGCAGTGGAAACGGTAATAAAAATCAGTTCAGTGAAAACGACCCAAAGGCATAAAGTGATTTTTGCCCTCAGTTCTGCAGGGAAGAGGCGGTTGTCACTCCCAGCCTCTTCTCAGGAAGCCGAGCCCCGACCGACTCCTTACAGCTCCCAGGGGAACTGCAGATCCCAGGCCGCCCACAGTCAATTTGCTTTACAAAGAGAAAATAATTCTTCGGGAGCTGTAGAAAGCCTGCATTCCTTCTGAAAAGTGGGGGGAGGGCGGGTAGCAGTGAAATATTTTAAAAGAGAGCTAGAGAATGGAGAGGGGTATGATATCCAAAAATACTCAAACTAATAGGCACTCACATACACCCCCACACACTTATTCAAACCCCTGTTCCCAATTAGAAAATGGAATCCAGTTTAGGAATGATAATTTACAATATTCTTCAATTCATTAGTGAAATGAAGGATTATAATCATGGCGTTTCAGAAAGGAAGGGAGATTCGTTCATTCATTCATTCAGTGACTACTTGCTGAACACCTACAAGGAGTAAGGTGTTAGGCTAAGCATCATTCCATCAATAATTCCTCACCACCGCCTAGCTACCATTTCTCCCCATTTCCACTGCTGCTTCCCCTCCCCCATCAAATCCTGCTCAGGATGCTGCAAGTCTCCTAACTGGTCTGTCAGCTTCTATCTTTGCTTCCACCTTCCCTCCTGCCCCTCATGGTACGTTCTCCACACAATAGCCAAAAAGATATCTCATAGCAAAGAGTTTATATTTAAAATGTAAAATAAAATCATACGACTCCCCTGCCTAAAACTCTCCAATGGCTTTATGTTACCCTTTAAAAACTAGGCTTTTTACAACCGTCTATAAGGTCCTACACAATCTGATTCCTGTCTATACTTTTTTACAATCTTGTATCACTCTTCCTTCAAAATACTCTGCAGCTACACTGGCACTTCTAATGTTTTATTTTGTCCCTCAGATATGCTATGCTTGTTCCCTGCTCAGGGCCTTTGCACTTGCTATGTCCTTGTCTTGGGGTGCCCTTCCCCCAGACTTGTAGATGGCTGGCTCCTTTTCACCATTCAGGTCTCACATCCAATGTCACCTCAGTGAAGTTTTCCCTGGCCACCCAGTCTAAATTGGCTGCCCTTTCTATGCCATTACGGTTTTAAATTTATTTACTAAAAGCATAGCACTTACCATTATCTGAAGGTATTTTATTTATTTGACTGTTGAGATAATAGTTCTCAGTGTGGTCCCAGGACCAGCAGTTTTAGCATCACCTGGGAAATTATTAGAAGTGCATAGTCTCAGGCCTTACTCTAGACCTACTGCACTGGACATTCTGAGGGTGATTCTGATGAAAATTAAAGTTTGAGAACCACTGGCTTATAATGATTACTGCTTCTCTCCCTCGTTCCCCCGCGCACCCCCCCCATTCCCCCACCCGCCCCCCGCCAAATGTAAATCCAAAAGAATGGAAATCCATCTGTCTTGTTCAGCACAGAGCTACTAGCACCAAACACATAGCTGACACTCAATAAATCATTGAATGGTGACAGACTGAATGAATGATTGAACTGGTGCCCTGAGTTCTGTGTCTCAGGGGCCACATGGCACAGACTTAGCAAACAGCTCAGTGGAACCAGGCCCCAGGGATATGCTCACCGTCTTCCACAAGAGCTTTTATCTGTATAACACATTGATCTTGCAGGCTAGATAAGCCTGAACAAGGAGTTCTGAGGTTAAAGAAATGCTTGAAAACTATGGTTCAAAATGTTATTAATTACAGTTTGGAAACTAGGAGCATGTTCCATGTTCAGAGAACCAGACGGTTTGTAAGTTGTATCCAATTAGAGGGCAAGGATAACATCCCTTTCTTTTCAATTCTGTACAGTTCTTACCACATGAATCCTGGAGCAGGCTGCTGATTGACGAAGTGGCTTTGTCTTCCCTCAGTCTTTCTGCTTTATATCAATCCTGGAATTAAAAAAAAAAAGCTCTAAACCAGTTAATCCTGCCTCCAGCAGTTTCTAAAAGCTTTCAGATTGAAACACCAGGTCAACACCCAGCCCAGATCAGGGAGGAAAAACACCATCTTTGCAAAGGACATTGAACTTTAGAAAAGGTTAGATCAACAAGGAGAACAATGGAAAGGCCTTGGGAACCTCTTAGAAATAATAATACTCTGGCTTGAAGCAAATGTTATGGGCCAGGCACCATGCTGGGTACTGGAGTTACAAAGACCAAGAGAGTAGTGTTCATGTCTTCAAGGAGCTTGCAGTCTGGAGGAGGGACAGGCACGATGGGCATTTAGGTTGCTTCCATGACCTGGCTATTGTAAATAGTGCTGCAATGAACACTGGGGTGCATGTGTCTTTTTGAATTATGGTTTCCTCTGGGTATATGCCCAGTAGTGGGATTGCTGGGTCATATGGTAATACTATTTTTAGTTCCTTAAGGAACCTCCATACTGTTCTCCATAGTGGCTGTTATCAATTTACATTCCCACCAACAGTGCAAGAGGGTTCCCTTTTCTCCACACCCTCTCCAGGATTTGTTGTTTGTAGATTTTCTGATGATGCCCATTCTAACTGGTGTGAGGTGATACCTCATTGCAGTTTTGATTTGCATTTCTCTAATAATTAGTGATGTTGAGCAGCTTTTCAGGTGCTTCTTGGCCATCTGTATGTCTTCCATGGAGAAATGTCTATTTAGGTCTTCTGCCCATTTTTGGATTGGGTTGTTTGTTTCTTTAATATTGAGCTGCATGAGCTGTTTATATATTTTGGAGATTAATCCTTTGTCCGTTGCTTCATTTGCAAATATTTTCTCCCATTCTGAGCATTGTCTTTTCGTCTTGTTTATGGTTTCCTTTGCTGTGCAAAAGCTTTGAAGTTTCATTAGGTCCCATTTGTTTATTTTTGTTTTTATTTCCATTACTCTAAGAGGTGGATCAAAAAAAATCTTGCTGTGATTTATGTCAAAGAGTGTTCTTCCAATGTTTTTTTCATTTTTAATCATCTATGTCACTACACTACAGGAATTAGAATAAAGATTTCTAAAAACTTTAAAAAATATTACATATAGAGAGAAAATTATACAAACCTCAAGCATACTTGCCTGATGAATTTTCAGATAGACTCATGTAATCATCTAGATAAAGGAACAATGATTCTAGCTGTCCAGAAGCCCCCCTCATCCTGCCTGCCAGACTTCGGCCCTCCAAGGGTAAACACTATTCTGCCTTCTGATGGCATCCATCCCTGTGGTCTGCTGTCGCACTCTATATAGATGGAATTATACGGTACGTACTCAGTTTATGCCTGGTTTCTGTCACTCAGCATTACGTTTGTGAGATTCATCCGTGTTGTTACACTTTGTTGTGGGGCAGGCATTCTCACTGGGCATTTTTCAACTCTAGGCCTCCCCACCCCAAGCTTCTGAAATGGGCCATGTTTCCCAGACTTATTTCATTGTACCCTTAGGTTGGGATTCTCAAAAACAGGCTCTGAAACCAGAAAGTAAATGCAAATAGTTTATCGGGAATTGATCTCAGGAAGCACCAGTCACGGAGCGAGGAAGGAAACACAGAAGAGAGGAAGCCAGGCGGAGGAGTTAACCAGCAACCCGAGCTCAGCCCACAGGGTTCTCCACCGGGTCCTCCCCGGGAGTCCTCCATGGGGGTCCTCCACTGGGTCCTCCCTGGGGGCTCCTGCAGGAGTCCTCCACTGGGGGTCCTCTATGGGATCCTCCACGGGATCCTCCAGGAGATTGTGCAGCATTTGTTACAGAGCTCTCCCCCAGAGAAGCAAAGAAACTGGGGTATTTATACACCAACTCCTTTCAGTTATTGCTTGAGAGCTGAGTACATTAACAGCCTGGCAATTGCACCCTGCCCCCAGTGTCGGTTAAACACGCGCCTATGGCCAGAGAAAGCCTGGAGGCACAGGGTTGCAGGTGCCGCAGGAAACAGCCGTCAGAGTGAGGGAGGTCAAGGGAATGGGCGCAGCACAACCGTCACACCTCGTTCCACCCTGACCTACTCATATCCCACATTAAGTCCATTTTGTCACGGACACTTTAAAGTGGTAGCCAGCAGCGATATCTAAAATAAATTTAATTGACAGGAAGGGTGGGAGGGAGGCTCAAGAAGGAGGGGATATAGGTATACATATAGCTGATTCACTCTGTTGTACAGTAGAAACTAACACAACATTGTAAAGCAATTATAATCCACTAGAGATGTAAAACAATAAATAAAGTGTGGATAGTATAAATGAAAAGTAATTAATTGACAGATATGCGGCACCTATCAAAGTGATAAAATTTTTTAAAAAGTGGCAGCCACAAAGAGTGATTTGGGGATGTGGAATGAGTATTTTCATACTTTGACGGTAGAACTCTGTTTATTTTTGGTAGAATGAAATCCGGCAATATCTGTTAAAAACAGGTATTCCAGAGATGATGGACGTTCATTAAACCTATTGTGGTAATCGTTTCATGATGTATGTAGGTCAGATCATTATGTTGTACACCTTAAACTTATGCAGTGCTGTGTGTCAGTTATATCTCAATAAAACTGGAGAAAAGAGAGGTATGCCATTGCAACTAGTGGATAAATAAGTTCTGGAAATTTAATGTACAACAGTGATTATAGTCAATGATACTGTATTATAAACTTCAAAATTACTAAGACTAAATCTTAATTGTTCTCAATACAAAAAGAAGTGATAATTATGTGACCCGATGAAGATGTTAGCCAACACTACTGTAGTAATCATAGTGCAATATACAAATATATCATACCAACACACTGTACACCTCAAACTTACACAATGTTATATGTCAATTATAGCTCAATAAGAAAAATTTTTCATGAAAAGAAAAATTGAGGCTAGTTCATAGAACCAGCCTCAGTTCCTATACCGCACTTGTCCTGCGGCTGTACTGTTATTTTATTTATCACCTCCCTCTTCTCCCACTCACTCTCGATCCCCCCTCATCCTCAGTCAACATTTTGCTGGTCTCAGTTACTTGCCTTCCATCCTTGAGGACAATCTGAAGTCCGTCCTTGAAGAGTCTGAGTCTTTGGTTACCAAGCCTTTGCCTGAGAACCAAGTGCTCCAATCCAGCAGATCCTCAAATAGGGGACCATGCTGGTGTTTTGAGTCTCCTGGTATCAGTGTGAACTCAGAGCTTTTGAAAGATCTCGATATTCCCTTTCCCTCATTGTTCAGTTATTCTAGTAAATGACCATAAGTCCTTTTGTGGAAAGATTGAGGGAATCACTAGTGTATTGTTGCAGCATTTTAAGGTTCTTCCTCAAAGGGACTTGGCATCTCCTTCAATTGATGGGCTCTAGGTGTGAGAACAGGCTCAGGTCTGGAAACTGTGTAAGGGATTGTGATTTTCCATCGTAGTGGCTGACCTCAGGTTTCTACTCACTTGTACCAGTTTCATATTCTTGCTTAACAAACTACCACAAACTCAGAAGCTTAAAACAAACCCCATGCTATTATCCTACAGTTTCCCAGGGTCAGAAGTCTAGGCATGGCTTAGCTGGAACCTCCACTCAAGGTCTCACAAGGTTGTAATCAAGGTGTCAGATGGGCTACGTTCCTTTCTGGAACTCTTTTCTGGATAGAGCTCCTTCCTGGAGCTTAGAGTACTCTTCCAAGTCGACATGGTTGTTGGTTGAACTCAGTTCTTTGCAGTAGTAAGACAAAGAGGGCTGCTTCTGGCACAGGCCCTCTCTCTTATAGGCAGTTCACCTTTTAGCAGCTCGCTTCTTCAAGGCCAGCAGGAGGATCTCTTTGTCCAGTTGGCTAAGTCTTTCGTAATGTAACCTAATTAAAGAAGTGACAATCCTATCACCTTTGCCATACTCTATTGGCTAGAAGCAGGCCATAGGTTTTCAAGGGCAGGAGATTATACAAGATATGACTAATGGGGGGAGGTGGCTCACCCTAGTGTGTGTCTGTGTGTCCACCACATTCAATCTTGGTCTTTTTTTTTTTTTTTTAATGTCAGTTAGGCAATATCCTTATTGTCTCCCCATCTATCTTATTCCCAGGAATACCATGGTCTATTAGCCATTGTCCCTTGAATCTGGGATGATCTTGAGACTTGCTTTGACCAATAAAAATGGCAAAAGTGATATTGGGCCAGCTTCAGAGCCTAGGCTTTGAGACGCCTTGCAACTTTGGCCTTTGTCCTCTTGATATGCAGAGATCGCCACTGGATGAGGAAGGAGGTCTAGCCCAGGAAAGGAAAAAAAGCCATGTGAAGGAATACTAAAGTGTCCCAAGCCAACAGCCAATGCCAACTGCAAGACACGTAAGTGATACCAGCTCGGACCTTTCAGCCCAGCTAACTCTGCAGCTGAATGCAGCCACGTGAGCGAGCCCAGGCAGAACTAGAAGAGGAACTACCCAGCCCACCCACAGAGTCATGAGAAATAACAAATCACTGTCGTCTTAAACGACTGGTTTTGGAGTGGCTTATTACACAGCAATAGGTAACTGAAATACGTATTTCTATACCAACTCCTGTCAATCATTGTTTGGCGGTTGCTCTGAGGCATTAAGACCCTGGCTTTTCTGGTCTGCCTTGCTCCTGAGTCACGCATGCTCCAGTGATCAGGGAAAGCTCTCAGGCAGAGTCCCAGATGTTTGCAGGGAGAAACTGTCAGCAATTATAGGAACACTGAGTGTTGGGTGGATGTGACGGGAGACCAGCCGTGTTTGTTACAACCTCAGAATCTTTTTCTCCAACTTGTAAACATTACGTGGAAAGGGGGTGGGGGGTGGGGAGCAGGAGGTTTCTTTGAGGAACCAAGAACATTGGAGTAGATGATGCTTCTGGGAGACACCACCAGCTAGAGGAAGAATTTGCAGAACGTAGGGCTGGGGCTATCAAAGACTGAGATTGGGGGCGTACCTTGTTCTTTTCAACTTCTCTGACTCTGTCTAAGAGCTCGAGTTCTCACAGCCTGCTGTCAGACTGCATGCCTAGAATCCCACCTTTTATTTGCTCTCCAATTCCTCTCTGTTGCTCTCTGCCTTCCAGTGGGCAAGCTCACTTATTATCCCTTGCTGGACTCCTCACTAGCCTCCTACCAACCCAGCTGTCATTCTCACCACTCAACACCTACCTGTCTCCCAGCTGCTGCCTCTGAGGTCCCCCACTGACTCTAGATCCTGTCCTGTTCAAATCTAGTTAATTTGGCATTTCTGCCATATCCCATATCAGTATCAGTGCTTTTCCTGTATTAGAACTTCTAAACCTTAAGGAGTTTTAAAAAAGGGTTTGTCAAAAAGGATCTCGTTGGGTGACATGAAATTACAGGAAATTTCAGGTGTGATTTCCACCATTTCTGCGTTGCAAGGGAGATTATATTCAAAGTTGCAATAGAGGTGATATCCTAGGCTGCAGAGTTGTTCCCAGGTACCAAATGTGGGTGAATTAACATTTCAAAACATCTTTGGAAGGTTACCAAAAGAAATCTTTTTTTTTTTTTTTTTTTGTCTGAGCACCCAAAAAGATGGAAGTAAAGTTTGTGTATATATTAAGAGAAGCTGTGTTCCTGTATTTGGAGTATAAGGAAGTGGTTCTACAAAGGACTGACCAGAGAGATTTACTTCCAGTTTACTAAGGCCACAAGAGCAAACATTACAGTGCTTTGTATTAGGTATGCAAAAACACTCAGGGTTAAAATATTCAAATGCAAAAACACTCATTTTAGAAGAAAACCTGAGTCTTACAACGAAGAGTAGCCCCTGCTCGCCACAACTAGAGAAAGCCTGCACTCAGCAACAAAGATCCAACGCAGCCAAAGATAAATAAAAATAAATAAATTTATTTAAAAAAAAACCTTAGTCTTAAACCAAAGATCAGAATACACAGTGTATTATTTACTGCTCCTATGAATTGCAAATGGTTGCAAAAATCAATGAGCTTGTTTCATTTTCCTCATCTTCTTTTTTTCTGCCTCTTATGACAGCTAGTCAACATTTTTGAGCATCTACCCAAAGCTGCCATTCATCTGATCTAATCCTCAGAACAACATCCACTATGCCAGTTAGTTCTAGTTTAAATTCATGACCACACATCCCAAAAGGAGTCTTCAATGCTGCCAAGCAACCCTACTCCACTTCCCCAGCATGTTCTCTCACCCATTCTCCAAAACAACTACTTCACACATTCTCTGCTCTCCTCAAATCTCCCACATCCTCTTCCGCCTCCTCAGTCTTGCCTACCTCTCCCACTTCTTCCCAGATTCCTCTCCATCTCACTCCATTCTAGATCTTCTCTGTATTCCACTGATACACCAAAACCTTTCCTCTGCCTTAGGGCCTTTGAAATCCCCCTTGCCTTACACTGGAATGCTCCACACCCTCATCTTCACAGGGCTAGTTCCTTCTTGTCTTTCTTGTCTTTTGTTTCAGCTCAAATGTCAAATTCTCAGAGAGGCTTTCCTTGTAATCTAAAAATGCTCCCGCTGTCTTGCACATCAACTTGTTTTATTGTCTTCCAGACATTTATCAACATCTGATGTTGTCTTGTCTCTTTATTTCTCCCCTATCTCCACTTGAATAAAGCTCCTTGATAGCCTTACCAGGTAGGGCCTTACCTACCTGGTTTACTTCTGTATTCCCAACATTCAGATCTGAGCCTGTCCCATAATAGGCTCAAAATGAATTTTCATTGAGTAAACTATCCCAATTTTTGGTAGATGGGGAAACTGAAGATTAGACAATCTAAACAAATTGCTTAAGTTCACTCAGGTAGTAAATGACAAAGTTGGGACTTGAACCTAAATCTTTTTAGGTCCAGGCTGTATCCCCATCTATGTAAAAAATCTCTCTTGCTAGGATGAACATTTTAAAATGTATTTGAGGACTTCCCTGGTGGCGGAGTGGTTAAGAGTCTGCCTGCCAATGCAGGGGACATGGGTTCGAGCCCCGGTCCAGGAAGATCCCACATGCCGCGGAGCAGCTAAGACCGTGCGCCACAAATACGAGGCTGCGCTCTAGAGCCCGCGAACCACAACTACTGAGCCCGCGTGCCACAACTACTGAAGTCCACACGCCTAGAGCCCGTGCTCCACAATAAGAGAAGCCACCGCAGTGAGAAGCCCGCACACTGCACCTAAGAGTAGACCCCGCTCGCCACAACTAGAGAAAGCCCGCGTGCAACAACAAAGAGCCAACACAGCCAAAAATAAATAAAAAGTAAATAAATTTATTTTTTAAAAAATGTATTTGACCTCTGAGGAGTACTTACGAATGTGGACAGCATTTAAGACAACGTCAGAATGAATAGTCAAATTCCTCAGGCAGAAAACCAAGGAGATGCTGAGGACATCTGGCTGGACAAAGCCCGTGGTAACTAAGGAGCAGCACAGCCTGGTTATTCCCAGCTTGCTCCTGGCTGGCCTCCAATTCCTCCGCCTTCCTTCCTGCTTTCTGCATCTCTGAATCTCTGACCACCTGCAGTTCAATACAGGGTCTGGTCTTCCCTTCATGCCCACGAAGTGAGCTACTTCATGCCTCTCAATAGCATCCAGATTTATGCTTTAGAGAAACTGGAATAGGATATTTTCCATGGGGGTCTATCAACTAAATCTGTGTTTATACATCAGTCTTAATTTTCAGGAAGTTGCCTTTTTTTTTTTTTTTTTTTTTTTTTGCAGGAAATGAAAACCTTGTATTGACTCTTCATTGGTCCTTAAATTGACTTATAAACAAGAGGGGAAGAGGAGGAAATGAGAAATCTTTTGGCTGTTGCCTTAATCACCATTCAGGGAAATCTTCATATATAGGCTAGAGTCTCTAGGAATGCTAGATTTAAGGGATTATTCACTGGATTTTCTTCAGAAACTGAGATCTAGACAGGTTATTATAGTATCAGTTATTGAATGTTTATACACCTGGCATTATTCTGAGCTCTTTATGTGTATTTTATCTTTACAACAAACTTATGAAACAGATACTATCAATATTACACCCATTTTCCACATGAGAAAACTGAGGCCAAGAAAGATTTTTGTTTTTTTAATTTGCCTGAAGTCACACACTTATGGGATGAAATTAGGGTTTCATACACTTAATCTGACTCTGGAGTAGAGGTTCTTAACCACCACCTGTTTTTGTGTTTGCTTGTTTGTTTACTGTGGATTCCTTTGGCAGTTTGTTGAAGCCTATGGACCCCTTCTCAGAATCTCTTTATTTTTTTTTTTTGCGGTACGCGGGCCTCTCACTGTTGGGGCCTCTCCTGTTGCGGAGCACAGGCTCCGGACGCGCAGGCTCAGCGGCCATGGCTCACGGGCCCAGCAACTCCGCGGCGTGTGGGATCTTCCCGGACCAGGGCACGAACCCGTGTCCCCTGCATTGGCAGGCGGACTCTCAACCACTGCGCCACCAGGGAAGCCCTCAGAATCTCTTTTAACGTGTTAATAAAATACATACGATTACAAAAAAAAAAAAAAAAAAAATTTACATCGAAATCCAGTGATCAGCTTATTAGAAAAATGAATTTGTGATATGGTGGTATAGGTGCTTCACTGGTAATGCCTCACATAACAAGATATAGTGGCAGGTCTAGTAATACTGAAATTGTGAAGTTATGATAAATATAAAAATATTTCTGTAATATAATATGAAAATATCTGAGGTTTCTGTTCGTGACAAAGTCATAGGTGACAAATCAGTTTAAATTTAGTGAAAATAAAGATGTAATTTTGTCTAAACTAATGGACCCCTCCCTTGGACCCCGGGTTAAGAAACCTGATCTAGAACCTGAGGACGTAATGTCCCCTGGAAGACCAGTTACAAAGCCCTCCTAACTGGTTTCCCTGCTTCTAATCTCATTTACTCTCCCTGCCCCATCCACTCTCTTCACAGGTTGTCATTCTAAAGGGCTCCTCCTTGGGTCCTTGCTGGACACCCTCCCCAGACCTAAGCCCCATAGAGTTTATTACCTTTTCATCTATGTCACTTTAGGGTTTTGCATATATGTTTATGATTGTATGTATGACAATGTATGGTATCTAATTTGTTTATAGGTCTTTTTTACTTTAATATGAGCTTCTTGGGAGTAGGGGCTGTGTCTTGCTTATTTATTCATTTATCTGCTTTTTAATTTAATAAAATTATATTGAGCATCTCCTATAACAAGTGCTATTCTAGACACTGAAAATATAATAATGAACATGATAGACACAGTCCTTTTCCTCCCTGTTTTGCCATCTTGCACTCATGTCTGGTCCTCAGTGTTTGGCTCATGGTTGAAAGATACTAAATTAATCTGTTTAGTTGAACTGGATTGATATTTCAAGGTCGTATTTGTCCCTAAGAGAAATATTTCTTGAGACATTCCTTCATCTTCATATCCTCATATAAATTGCCAGGTATACAGCAGACACTGAATAGTCAATTCCTTTCCTTCCCTTTCCTCTTACTGTCCTAATCACCAAGTATGCTAAATCTTGTTGCATAGTAGAGAAATGGAAACAGCTGGGTACATAAAAGTTTTGCAGGAAGGAAGAAGAGTTGAGAAAGTCTACTTTTGTCCTCTTTTCTGGTCAGGTATAATACACAAGACACAATAACTAACATTTATTGATGGCTTACAATGTACTAGGTGCTATTCTAAGCACTCTACATCTGTTACCTCATTCAGACCTCATAATAACCCTCGTAGAGAGAAGTGAGGCTTAAAAAGTTTCAGTGGCTCGCCCAGCTTCTGGCAGTCAGGTGAGGGAACTCCAGCCCAGTCAGTCTGAGTCTGGCACCTCTTTCTGTGTGCAGCCACAGCTGTTGACCAATGTAGAGTCAGAGGCAAGGACTTTGAACAGGATCCACCTACAGCCTGCCTCCTGGTCATGACCTAAGTCAAGGCGAGCATGTTTTTTCTTTTTTAAAAAATTATTTTATTTATTTATTTATTTTTTGCTGCGTTGGGTCTTCATTGCTGCGTGCGGGCTTTCTCTAGTTGTGGCGAGCGGGGGCTACTCTTCATTGCGGTGCGCAGGCTTCTAATTGTGGTGGCTTCTCTTGTTGCGGAGCACGGGCTCTAGGCGCATGGGCTTCAGTAGTTGTGGCACGCGGGCTCAGTAGTTGTGGCTTGCGGGCTCTAGAGCGCAGACTCAGTAGTTGTGTTGCACGGGCTTAGCTGCTCCGTGGCATGTGGGATCTTCCCGGACCAGGGCTCGAACCCGTGTCCCCTGCATTGGCAGGTGGATTCTTAACCACTACACCACCAGGGAAGTCCAAGGCAAGCATGTTTGAGATGGCAAACTGATTAAGGCTGATGTCTGTGGCTAGGGTAGAGCTAACAAGGGCTTCAGAAGACCTGTGCTCTGGTGCCTTCATGCTACACTATTTATTTAATATTGTCTTTTTAAAACAACTATTTCCCCCCAGAATTAATGTTGGTTCTACTATCTGTGAGGCTATAAGAAAAAGTTTCTTAAAAAGAAAATTGTCTTTGGATTATCATTAGACAGAATTGGATAATTCTACCAAACTGGGGTATTTTTAAAAGTTAATTGTAGGGCTTCCCTTGTGGCGAAGTGGTTAAGAATCCACCTGCCAATGCAGGGGACACGGGTTTGAGCCCTGGTCCGGGAAGATCCCACATGCCGCGGAGCTGCTGGGCCCGTGAGACATGGCTGTTGAGCCTGCGCATCCGGAGCCTGTGCTCCGCAACGGAAGAGGCCACAACAGTGAGAGGCCCACATACCACACACACAAAAAAAACAAGACCCAGTTATATGCTGCTTACAAGAGACTCACTTCAGCTTTAGAGGCACACAGACTGAAAGTGAAGGGATGGAAAAAGATATCCCATGCAAATGAAAACCAAAAGAAAGCAGAGGTGGCTATACTTATATCACACAAAATAGACTTTAAGCCAAAGACTGTAGCAAGAGACAAAGAAGGTCATTATATAATGATAAAGGGATTGATTTATCAAGAGTATAACATTTGTAAATATTTGTGTATCAACATAGGAGCACCTAAATATATAAAGCAAATATTAACAGATCTGAAGGGAGAAATATACCACACTACACTAATAGTAGAGGACTTCAAAATCTCATTTTCAACAATGGATAGATCATCCAGACAGAAAATCAATAAAGAAACATTGGACTTAAATGGCATGTTAAACCAGATGGACTTAACAGACATTTACAGAACATTCCATCTAACAGCAGCAGAATACACATTCTTCTCAAGTGCACATGGAACATTCTCCAGGATAGATTATATGTTCAACCATAAAACAAGTCTTAATACATTCAAGAAGATTGAAATCCTACCAAGTATCTTTTCCAACCACAATGGTATGAAACTAGAAATCGGTTATAGGAAGAAAACTGGAAAATTCACAACTATGCTGAGACTAAACAGCATGCTCCTGAACAACCAGTAGGTCAAATAAATAGAAAGAGAAATTTAAAAAAATACCTTGAGACAAATGAAAATGGAAATACAATGTACAAAATCTTCTGGGATGCAGCAAAAGCAGTTTCAAGAGGGGAGTTTATAGTAAACTCCTACAATAAGAAAAAAGAAAGCTCTCAAATAGACAACCTAACTTTACACATCAAGGAAATAGAAAAGGAAGAACAAACTAAGCTCAAAATTAGAAGGGAGAAAATAAAGATCAGAGCAGAAATGAATGAAATAGAGACACTAGAAAAGATCAATGAAACTAAGAACAGTTTTTTAAAAGATAAACAAGATACGCAAACCTTTAGCTAGACTAACCAAGAAAAAAGAAAGAGGACTCAAATAAATAAAATTACAAATGAAAGAGGAGACATTACAATTGATACCTCAGAAATAAAAAGAATCATAAGAGACACCTATGAATAATTACATGCCAACACTTTGGACATCCTAGAAGAAATGAGTAAATTCCTATAAGCATATAACCTACCAAGACTGAATCATGAAGAAATAGAAATCTGAACAGACTGATTACTAGTAAGGAGATTGAATCAGTAATCAAAGATCTACCAACAAAGAAAAGTCCAGGACCAGAAGCCTTCACTGGTGAATTCTACCAAACATGTAAAGAAGAATGAATACCAATCCTTCTCAAACTCTTCCAACAAATAGAAGAGGAGGAAACACTTCCAAAGTCATTTTATGAGGCCAGTATTACTCTGATACCTAAACCACACAAGGACACTACGAGGAAAGAAAATTACAGACCAGTATCTCTGATGAATACAGATGCAAAAATCCTCAACAACATATTAGTAAACCAATTCCACAGTACATTAAAAGGATCATATACCATAATCAAGTGGGATTTAGTCTAAGGATGCAAGGGTGGTTCAATACCCACAAATCAATGTGATACAACACATGAACAAAATGAAGGATAAAGATCATATGATCATTTCAATAGATGCAGAAAAATCATTGGACAAAATTCAGCGTCCTTTCAAGATAAAAAGTGTCAACAAACTGGGTATAGAGGGGATGTACCTCAATATAATAAAGGCCATATTTGACAAGCCCACAGCTAACATCATACTCAATGGTGGAAAGCTGAAAGCTTTTCTTCTAAGAATAGGAACAAGATAAGGGTGCCACTCTTGCCGTTTTCATTCAACATAATACTGGGAGTCCTGACAGAGCAATTAGGAAGAAAAAGAAATAAAAGACATCCAAATTGGAAAGGCAGAAGTAAAACTGTCACTATTTGCACATGACATGATTTTACATGTAGAAAAACCTAAAGACTCCACCAAAAAACTATTAGAACTAATAGACAAATTCAGTAAAGATGCAGGGGACAAAATCAATATACAAAAATCTGTTGCATTTTTAAACACCAACAATGAACTGTCAGAAAGAGAAATTAAGAAAACTATCTCATTTCCAATAACATCAAAAAGAATAAAAACTTAGGAATAAATTTAACCAAGGAGGTGAAAGATCTATACACTGAAAACTATAAGACATTGATGAAAGAAATTGAAGAAGACACAAATAAATGGAAAGATACTCTGTGTTTATAGATTGGAAGGATTAATATTGTTAAAATGTCCATGCTTCCCAAAGGGATCTACAAAATCTATGCAATCCCTATCAAAATTTCAATGGCATTTTTCACAGAAATAGAAAAAACAATCTTAAAATTTGAATGGAACCACAAAAGACCCTGAATGGCCAACACAATTTTGAAAAGAACAAAGCTGAAGGCTTTCAGACTACATTTCAAAGAGATAGCAAACAAAATAGCATGGTTTCAGCATAATAACAGACACATAGATAAATGGAACAGAATACAGAGGCCAGAAATAAGCCCATATATATATGGTCAATTAATTTCTGACAAAGGAGCTAAGAATATACACTGGGGAAAGGATAGTCTCTTAAACAAATGGTGTTGGGAAAACTGGATAGAAAGTGAGCCTTGCATTAGACAGACTTGGCTCTCCAGCAGGGATGTTCCCTGATGAGGTAGTTAAAGATTATGTGAACTGGGGGTTCAATGTCCAGGATTCTGTCCAATGTATAATAGATAGCATTATTGTCTACCTTGAGAAGACAGTCAAGAATCCAGGTTGTGTGGATAGAGAGGATAGGATAGCAGGGATCAACAGCTAGAACTATGAAAACCTGAGGAACTGGGCTTGAGAGTTGCCAGTCTTGACTTCTTGCATTAATGGACCATTCTGTGAGCAAGGAGGTGAAACCAGAATGATTTTTCCCTTATTTCATCCCGCCAGACAGTGGAAAGTCAAAGGCTCTGACTTCCTGGCCAATGATGAGTTCCTACAGATGTATAAAGCTAGTGCCATCTTTCTTAACAATGATAAGATTTCCAATAAGAACGTCATGAAAAAGAGTTGATTCTTTACAAAACTGTTCTAGGGACATTTTTGCCAATGCCGGCTTCATAAAAGATGTTGAAAATATCATCTCTATCCCTAAGGGGCCTGACATGTGGTCCCTGATCATCTTGATGGATGCCACATTCCAGCAAAGGTGCTCTCAGAAGATATTGCCCATTTGGACCCTAGTCTGATCAACAACAAGGATATGTATTTATATTTATATATACATAACATATATTTGCTTTTTTTTTTTTTTTTTTGGCGGCACTGCACGGCTTGCGGGATCTTAGTACCCCGACCAGGGATTGAACCTGGACCATGGCAGTGAAAGCCTGGAATCCTACCCACTAGGCCACCAGAGAACTCCCTTTTTACTTTTTTTTTTTCTCATAATATATATTTAAACATATGTAAGGAGGCAAAGATAGGGGCCACAGACACCCAGACTCTGGTTTACCCTCCCTGAAAAAAAAAATGGAAGAGGAATATGCTCTATTTTTTTCTAAATGGTTATACATAAATTATGCCAACATCATTTACTGCATAAAACTTCATTTCCTCACTGATGATGTCACTTTTATTATATACTAAGTTCTGTTTATACTAAGGCTTGTTTCTAAGTTATCTATGGTATTTTGTTCACTAATCTCTGTCAGTTTTGGAACCAGTTTCTCTAGTTTTGATTATTTTTTCTTTTTGTTTTAAACAAGATTATTAGTCCTCAAAAATATGTTTTAAAATCTGTGAGACAAATCTTCCCACATTACTCTTCTTTTAAAAAAATTGTATTGGTTAATTTTAACTTACTGTTTGAGATGAACTTCAACATTATTTGGTCAAAATATAGCCAAATAAATCTCCCTAAGATATTATTTTGAATTAAAGAGCATTTAGAATAGTCTTCTTATCTAAGATCATGGTTTATATATTTATTTACTAAGAGTCTTATTTTAGTTCTCTCAGAAATGAGTTGTTCACTTTATATAGGTTATGAACAGTCAAGACATTTTTTCTTCACATTAGTCCTAATTTTTGGTATGTGTATAAAATATGTACATGTGGGTCCACTTATATGTGGATTTTTTTCAATAAATATAATACCTGTGTTTTTATTTTATAGATCTTTAACTAAGTGTGGGGAAAAGTTTGTGTTCGATTAGAGATCATAATAAGTGGAATCAAAAGAACTAGTGTTTGAGTCCTGATTCTCTCCAAACCGTTTCAGCTTCCTGCCTTTGGGTGAGTCATACTTATCCATTCCTTTGTTTTTGAGGCAGAGATAGCACTTCTTGGGGAGGTTGGTGACCCTAACCCCTGCATTGTTCAAGGGTCAACTGTATGCATATACACATACACTCTTTTGTAGCTATTGGGAATGGAGGTTTTCAAACTTTCTATCAGTTATTACTGGTATATAGAACAACTGTTAATTTTTTGGGGGGGGGGGGGGCCACGCTGTGCGGCTTTCAGGATCTTAGTTCCCTGACCAGGGATTGAACCTGGGCCCTCAGCAGTGAAAGCATGGAATCCTAACCACTGGACTGCCAAGGAATTCCCATTTTTTAAAATAAGTTTTTAATTATAGTAAAATGACCCCAAATTTTCCATTTTAGTCATTTTTTTAAACATCTTTATTGGAGTATAATTGCTTTACAATGGTGTGTTAGTTTCTGCTTTATAACAAAGTGAATCAGTTATACATATACATATGTCCCCATATCTCCTCCCTCTTGCATCTCCCTCCCTACATTTTAGTCATTTTTAAGGGTACAATTCAGTGGCATTAAGTACATTCATATTGTTGTGCAACTATCACCACTAACCATCTCCAGAAATTTTTTCATCATCCCATACTGAAACTCTGTACCCATTAAACAGTAAGTCCACATTCTCCCCTACTCCCAGCACCTGGTAACACTTGTGAATTTTTTTGCGGTACGCGGGCCTCTCACTGTTGTGGCCTCTCCCGTTGCGGAGCACAGGCTCCGGACGCGCAGGCTCAGCGGCCATGGCTCACTTAGAAGGGCAGAAGAGTGGGTGGAAGCTGTGGAGGTGGAGACTGTGAGTGTAGGCCACGCTTTCAAGATATTTATGGGTGAAGAAGAGAAAGAAAAATAATTTGGTAGGGTAAGGTGGTAGGGTAAAGAAATTTCTTTATTTAATCTTGAAGGATCTTGAGTAGGTTTGTAGAAGATGGTGGAGGGGAGTCAGAGCTAGAAAATTTTTTTTAAAAAGGCGTATTTTATGAACTAACATTCCAAAGATAGTGAGAAGCCTGGGCTCCTGTATACAGTATAGTATGCAGTGTACTGAAGGAAGGATTAGCCTATAGTAAGAAGAAGGTTGGGATTAGCAAATTTATAGGTAAATCAGGGGCTGAAGGGAGACAGGGTGGGACTGCAACTGGTGGCCACTAATTTTTATATGATGTATGAGTCAATATTATAAGTCAAATGAAAAGACAAAAGCAGAAGTAGGGCTAAGAAATTTGACTTTATTAGGAATTTTGGAGGGTGTAGTAATGGGGGAGGGTTGGGTTTTAAGAAGAACAATCTGGCATCCTTTGAAGAGTGGGTTTGAGTAGGGTGGGAGTAGAGACAGGACATTTAAGGAAATCCAGAACTAGAGTGGGAATATGAGAGATGCAAATAGGCATAACAAATTGAATCAATACACATTGGGACAAAAATACTCTCTGGGGAATTATATATAATTTAATAATAATAATAATGATAATAATAACCATTTAGATCTGTGGAAGATTAAAAAGTAGGAACTGCAATACCACAGTCCCTACCCTTGAAATTAAAATCTGGGAATGGAGCTCCAGAAAAGCAAAGTAAGGACAGTGGGAATATCTGTCCTAGCAGGATTTGAAAACAAGCTGAGGTAAACTGCCCAGGCAACAGGGCTAGATGGCAAGTCCCAGTCAACAGCTGGGAAAGGAGAGGTGCTTCTTGAACTGACTATTGACCTACGCTTTAGAGTGAGATGGTGCATACCTTGCATGTTATGGATAGTGCCATGAGTAGTAAAATATATTGTGAAAATATATCTATTATGAATTGCTGATATGGGGCTGTCTGATTAATGACTGAAGGAGAAAAATAAGGAAGTATCTAGATGCCTCTCAAACTCCCTATTAAGACTTTGTGTGCGTGTAACAGACCCCTTTTAAAACTTGAGGAAAAGTTATGAATCCTCTTCTCAGAAAATGCACAACTAACACACAAAATATTGCCCATAATTTTAGGGGGTTCATAAACTTCTGAAACCTATCCATGGACTCCAAGTTAAGTATTGTTCTCAACGGTCTTTTCTCCCAATAAACAGCTCAACTCTCAGTCCTATTTTAGAAAATAGTAAGTTAGTAGATCGGAAGCAGCTTCTGGAAGCAGGTGGATTTGGGAGATTAGTAGGCGTTACTACACATTCCTTACTTTTTTAAGTATAAAGACATGGAAATGCGACGGAAGATGCCACATTCTGGATCTTTCAGGAGGCTGTTATGGACACTACAAATAATTGTTTCTGACCACAGATACAGCTGAGTCATTCAGCAAATATTTACTGGGCGACTGATATGTACAGGCACTGTGCCAGGAAGCGAGCTCACCAAGATAAAAAAGACATCATTTGTGTCCTTGATGAGACATTCACATGTAAAAGCGTGAATGTAGTTACTGGTGGCCGTAAAATAAAGGTCACCTAAGACTGAGAGGCATTCTGGAGAGACGGAAAGGACTCTGAGCTCGTAGTTTGATTTTTGGCTTCACCATATTCTAGACTCGTGAGTTTGGCGTCACTCAATCTCAAATTGCTTCATCTATCAAATGGGGTAAAAAAAGTGGACGAAAATTGTTGTAAATCTTCAAAAAGATAACCTTTCTAAAAATGAACGTGGACAAATAAAAAACGAAAGTTCGAGGCTTATTGGAAGTGATAGTTGCGAGGGTCCCCGTCTCTACAGCCACCGCGGCGCCCCGCACGCGGTCAAAATCCACTCAATAAACCTTCCGGGCCGTATCAAGTTCCGCTTCCGCAGGCAGGTTTTCGCTGTAGGCAAGAGCGCAAGACGCCCGACGCAGCGTAGCGTCGGACCTCCCCGATGCGCATGCTCTCTAAGCGAGGCGGAGCGCGGAGGGCGGGGGAGTGGCCAGGCGCGGCGGCTGGCCGGCTCGTTCTCCCTGCATCCCCGCGCGGGAGGCTGGGGCGCGCGCGCGCTCGTTCGCGCGGCCGGCTGCGTACAGTAGTGACGGCCGCGCGGGAGCGGTCACATGACCGTAGCGGCTGCCTGTACAGTAAGGACCCAATATGGCAGCGGCGGTAGCAGTGGTAACGGCAGCAGGAGGACCGGCCGCCCCATAGACCGCCCCCCGCGCACCACCCCCGCCGCTTCCTCTGCTTGGGTGCTCCTCCGGCCTGACTTCCCCTTTCTCCCATCTTTCCCGGCACCGCGGGAAAAACAGCGCAGGGCAGAGCAGGCAGGGAGGGCGGCCGCAGCCCGGACACGGGAGCCTCCCAGTCAGTTCAAGACCCGACATGAGGGAAAAGGGCCGTAGGAAGAAGGGCAGGACCTGGGCGGAGGCCGCCAAGACGGTAAGGAGGAGGGAGCGGACGGGAAGGCTGGGAGGATTTCGTTCCCTCGCCGCCCGCCGGTTGCAGGGGAAGGGAGGTCAGTGGCCCTGCGACCCGGCTGAGGGGGCACAAAACCGCGCTGTGAGGGCGGAGGTTAGTGTCGGGTTTGTGGTCCCTGTGGGAATGGAGGCGCCCGGCGGAAGAGGGTCACCGCGGGGCTGTGGCTTCTCCCTGCGTCTGCGACGAGTCCTCTTGGTGTTTTGAAGCTGCTTCTCGGGGTCACGACGCTCTCGCCCCCACTCTGTGGTAGCCCCCGCCCCGGCATGGGGAAGTCTCTTGGGCTTGCACAGTAACCGGTTCTTCTCCCTTGTGTGGCTGAAGAGCCCCCATTGGATGCAGATAGGAGAAGGCTTGTGCGTGTACCCAGCCCCGGAAAGAAGAGGGGAGCGCTGGAGCTGGGTAGAATTGACCCGCTATAGCAGACACGCCGCCTGACCCCGGGCCCCTTGCCTGTCTGGGCTCCCGGCTCAGGCCGGAGGTCACGAGGCTCTTGTTTTACGTTTGTTGTTGGAGCTGAAAGTGCAGGAGGTGTTTAGAAACGAAGTAACAGGTGGGACTTGTAGAATTTTTTTTTTCTGTTTCCGTAGAGACCTACTCTGAACAAGGCAGCAATGCATGGTGGGACCTGTAGTTTACCCGGCCTTGACTTTTCCGTAGCTAAAGTGATGGTGGCCTCACGAAGTTGTAATTAGTGGATAAAACCATCTTTTTTTTTTTTTCCTTCTAAATTTATTGTAACGAGATTTAGAGGTAGGTTTTAAAAAATAGAGTATTGAGGATGAATGAGAAGTTATGTTTTATGAAAAAGTTAAAAGCGTCCACTATGTGGAAATGAAAGGTTTGGAAAAGTAAGGTTGCAGCAGAAAAGTAATAGGGTATAACACAGCATTTTAGTGTTGGGAAGTGAGAAGGACTGGAGGCATTATCTTTAATGGTGAATCATGTCAGTAATACTTATTCAACATGGAGAGCCCTTCTAAATGAACCTTTATTATGTGTTGTGTTTTATTTTTTAAAGGGGAGTTTTCTGAAAAGTAATAAATGTTCACTGTAGGAAAACTTGTGGAAAATTATAGAATTTTAGTATAAAGAAGGAAATAAATCATGTATTTCACTTCTCAGAGCTCTGTTAACATTTGGTATATTACTGTCCAGTCATTTTTGTTTATTTCCCCCAATCTGGGTCCTATTGTTTATTCAATCTTACACATTTGTTTTGTAAACCTTGTGCATTTGTTTTGTAAATGTTTTGTGTTAGGGGGTTGATGAGTCTTCAACTTGTATGTGCTTTAGTTGGAACTGTGAAAGAAAGTGAATAAATAAAAGCACATTTTATTTGTTGGGTGTCTTCACTTAACCATATATCTTCATAATTGTGACTGCTGGTCGTTTCTCTCTAAAGAAAAAACTCTAGAATTAGTTTTTTTGGGTGGTGGGGAAATTGGTCCTTCACAGAAGACTCTTTTACTTTGTTCTACTTGATCAATACTACCTCAGGACCTCTTTTATTTAAGGAAGGATGGTAAATTTTATTTACAGGTAAGCAGATCCCAACTCTAATTATGTTAATTAATTTTAAGTCTCTAGAATGTCCTGAGTGCTTTTTGAATTATCTCTTTGGATAAAATAATCATTGAGAGATTGTGGCAGGAAAAATTTGCATCTACTGTTTAGATTTTCCTATAATAAATTAGTATATTTGCTCATTTATAATAAATATTTCAAGCCTTAACTAGTTATGTGGAAGTACTTAAAAGATGTAAAGACTAGTTTAATCAATAGAGCTCTGAGTTCTGAAGGGATTAGTATGTTAGTGGCTTGGTATTTTTATTTGATTCTGGCAAATGTGTAAGACTTCAGTCTAAATCAAAATGAATTTTAGAAAGAGAATGGTGACACTAAAACTTTTCTTCTTTTTTCTAGTAGCCAAAATCTAGAAAACACTCTATTCTTTTTTTTCTTTCTTTTTTTCTTAACATCTTTATTGGAGTATAATCGCTTTACAATGTTGTGTTAATTTCTGCTGTATAACAAAGTGAATTAGCTATATGTATACATACATCTGCATATCCCCTCCCTCTTGCACCTCCCTCCCACTCTGTCTATCCCACCCCTCTAGGAGGTCACAAAGCACAGAGCTGATCTCCCTGTGCTATGCGGCTGCTTCCCACTAGCTATCTATTTTACATTTGGTAGTGTATATCTGTCAATGCTACTCTCTCACTTCGTCCCAGCTTACCCTTCCCCCTCCCCATATCCCCAAGTCCATTCTCTAGTCTGAGTCTTTATTGCTGTCCTGCCCCTAGGTTCATCAGAACCACTTTTTTTTTTTTTAGTTTCCATATATATGTGTTAGCATACGGTATTTGTTTTTCTCTTTATGACTTACTTCACTCTGTATGACAGACTCGAGGTCCATCCACCTCACTACAAATAACTCAATTTTGCTTCTTTTTGTGGCTGAGTAATATTCCATTGTATATATGTGCCACATCTTTATCCATTCATCTGTCGATGGACACTTAGGTTGCTTCCATGTCCTGGCTGTTGTAAATAGAGCTGCAATGAACATTGGGGTACATGTCTCTTTTTGAATTTTTTCTCAAGGTATATGCCCAGTAGTGGGATTGCTGGGTCATATGGTAGTTCTATTTTTAGTTTTTTAAGGAACCTCCAGACTTATTCTCCGTAGTGGCTGTATCAATTTAATTCCTACCAACGGTGCAAAAGGGTTCCCTTTTCTCCACACCCTCTCTAGCATTTATTGTTTGTAGATTTTTTGATGATGGCCATTCTGGAACACTCTACCCTTTTTTGTTCGTTTTACCATCTATAAAATGAAGGATTAAAGTAAACCTCAGTGTTGGAAAGGTTGCTGTTTGTAGGAGGAATAGGTAGAAGTAAATGTGGAAGGGATAGGCAAAAGTAAATCTTTTAATATTTTCAGATGCATAGTAATGAGATCAGAAAATTAGTGGTTTGACAAATGGAAAGTTTAACTTTGACCTAAATTAGGAAACTGTGTATATTTATAAGATCAAGAGGACCAGGAGAAGTAAGTCTTAAACTTATTTCATAGGCATTAAAGTCAAATGTTCTAGTAACAGTTTCAGAAAGGATATATTAAAGTTATTTACTGAGTATAGGCAGTATCTGCTTCTTATTTCATTGTGTTCTTGGTACCTGCATTGTAGAGCTATCCTGTTTTAGGGAGCATTATTAAAATGGGGTTGTATTCCTGACCAATGATATAGCAACAGATAAATAAAATTATTCATTCAATAATATATATGTATATACATACATGATTTGGGGTGTTGTGTGTATGTGAGAGAGCTATACAAATTGATATGATTGCTATGAACAATCTGAAAAAGCAAAATAAGATTCATAATTATTATAAAATTATGCCAAAAGGCTGATTAAATGTAGAGTGTAGACTTGTAGAGTGTAGACTTCCAATAACTAAGGACACCAGACAGAGAAATAATGGGGTTGAGATTCAACTGAACTTGAATGCTCATTCACATTCACTACACTGGATTGTGTCCCTACTGATCTTATATTTGTTTCATATAAATACACTAGTTATAAAAAGCATTATTCAAGTATTTAATTAACAGTCTTACACGTTTTACATTTTATTATTATTATTATTTTTGGCCATGCCCCATGGCGTGCAGGATCTCAGTTTCCCAACCAGGAACTGAACCCGGGCCATGGCAGTGAAATCCTGGAATCCTAGCCACTAGGCCACCAGGGAACTCCCATTACATGTTTTAAATTTTAAAGGTGGCAGTGATGGTGGTGATGAAGTGATTTGGATGAGATATCTGTAGCATAGTGTTTGGTGCAATTTAAATAGAAAAATTTGTAGTAAGCCAGAGATATTGAGAACCATTACATTAACTTTAGAACTATGTTCAAAGTTCTGCTCATTCTTTTTAAAAAAACAAAACAAAACATTGTATCATGTAAACATTTGGTGACATTCTTGAGGAATTTAGCTGTTTTTGCAAAGCAGAGCTTTCGAAATAGTATAATCATAGTATATATACTATGTATATATAGTATATATACATAGTATATAATAGTATATATAATGGTATAATGATGATACCATTTTCTTTTTGATTTTTCTCTTGTCACCCACCACAACTAGGGCAGCATTAAAAGGGAAAAATGTCCTTTTAGGACAAGTTTGTTGCGATTGCAGATGCAAAAGGCAGAGAGGCAGACCTTAGAGATTGCACTAGAGGTACCTTTGCGAATCTTTGGGGAGTGAAGTGGTCAAAGTATAAGTGAAGTATGGGTGTTAGAGATGAGGAGCACAGCAGATCTTTAGCATGCGATTTGTAGACTGAAGAAAAAGTGGTTTGTTTTTATGTTTGTATTTCTATGTAGACTTCACTTAGTGGTTAATACTATTTTGAAAGCACATAGGTTTTTATTTATGTTATTTACCTAAAGTCATTTAACTTTAGGGAATAAGTTGGAAAATAGAAAGTTTCTATTAAAGGAGTAACTCTCATATGCTAATTATTTTATGGAGGAAGTATTGAAAACAGAAAAGAATTACTTAAAAGTAAAATGATAAAATTTATGTAATGATTAGAAAGAAAAACATCTGAAAATACACTTTAGAAAAAACAGACATATTAACTTAGAAATTTTCAGTACTCTTAATCTTTACCATGAGTAATTTTCTTCTAGGAGTATGGCTGGGCCTGGTAATACCTTCTTGGATCTATATTGACTAGGCCAGAGTCCTTGTATGTCTGTATTTGTATTATATTTATAGTTGTATTAGAATCTCCAGGAGAGGGTTTGCATCTTGGAAAAACATATTAAAGAAATCTATTCTTTTGTAATGTTGGTTGTTTATTTATTTATTTTTGGCTGCATTGGGTCTTCGTTGCTGCCCACGGGCTTTCTCTAGTTCCGGCGAGCAGAGGCTACTCTTCGTTGTGGTGTGAGGACTTCTCATTGGGGTGACTTCTTTTGTTGTGGAGCATGGGCTCTAGGCGCGTGGGCTTCAGTAGTTGTGGCACGTGGGCTCAGTAGTTGTGGTTCGCAGGTTCAAGAGCACAAGCTCAGTATTTGTGGCGCACAGGCTTAGTTGCTCAGCAGCATGTGGGATCTTCCTGGACCAGGGATTGAACCCACGTCCCCTGCATTGGCAGGCAGACTCTTAACCACTGCGCCACCAGGGGAGCCCCTACATTATTATTATTATTAATTTTTTTTTTTTTTTTGCGGTACGCGGGCCTCTCACTGTTGTGGCCTCTCCCGCCGCGGAGCACAGGCTGCGGACACGCAGGCTCAGCGGCCATGGCTCACGCGCCCAGCCACTCCGCGGCATGTGGGATCCTCCCGGACCGGGGCACGAACCCGTGTCCCCTGCATCGGCAGGCGGACTCCCAACCACTGTGCCACCAGGGAAGCCCCCTACATTATTTTTAATTTCAGCTCTATTGAGATATAACTGACATAAAATTATAAGAGATACATTTATGAAATTGCTATCTGCAAGTCTGTTTGTGCTCAGTGATTTGATGTAACATTCTTTGCTTCAGCGATTTTCATTCTTGCCTTAATGTTGAAGTAAAGTTCCCCTGTGTTTTGCTCTTGAATTTTGTATTATTTTCGGTTCATCTTTCCTTCTGTCCTGTTCTCATGATCCTGTCTTGAAAGCCCAGAAATTAAGGAAAAGGAAGGGAAAAAAAAATCTTTTTTGAACACATATTTCTGTGAGAGGTGCTGCTGCTGCATCTCCTAGAATTATGACAGGAGCTGAGAAAATGATGTCAGATTTGCAGAAGTCCTTGCTGTTTCCTCATCCACAAAATCTACTTTTAAAAGGCTGTACGATTTTGCTGTCGGTGAAAGGGCATTATATTTTCACTACAAAAGCTGTCTGGGAGGAGGCCACTGTGTGTGGAAGATATAACTACAGGGAACTGATCAGTAAGGTTTGTTAAAACCTGCTATCTTTGTCCTTTTTACAAGAGCCTCTGAATGCCCCTCCAGTTCTGTTTTCTTTCTTCCCATATCTCATAGAGGCCATCCTCATAGTTTATAGTATTGTAGTATTGTGCAATTTAGTATTTTTAGTACAGTTTGATTTATCATGTTTTAGTGTTTTTTAAAAGGTTATTGAATATACTTAGTTTTAGAACTCTTTAGATATGACTTAAAAACAATAGTGTTTAAATTGAGTTACTGTTACAGTTATATAGGCTCGTTATTTAAAAAAAAGTAGAACAGCAGTATGTAGAGATTTAGTCTTGAATGAGTCACTATACTGAAAATAGGGATTAAGTGAAAGTCTGCATACACAAATATTGAAAATAATTTAGTTACCAAACAAATTAACTATAGTTATAGTTGATAGTCTGAATACAGCTTTCTGTACTTTTAAACTTGTATGTAGAAATATGTATAAACATGTACACCTATCTATATTTTATGTACAGTTCTTCAATTTGCATTCTTTATGAATGTCAAGAATGCCTTTTAATGCCATTACTTATGTATCTGTTTCATTCTTCTTAATGATTTCTTAATATTCCATTGTTTTTAGATGTACCATCATTTAAAATAGTCATTTATAGTTTTTTTTCCCCTTTTGTAACAGATACTTCAGTATATATATCTGGGCGTATGTGTATGTACATTTGTGTGAATGGAATAGTTAAGATAAAGAGTTTGTGAACTTGAGTTAGTGGCAGTTTATATTCCCCTCCAAAATTTTGAAGGTTCTTGTTTCTTCCCACTTTTCTCTGTTATCCAAGAAATCTATCAGTCTTTACTCTGCCATTTTGATATATTAACAAAGCATTTCTTTTGTTATTTTGTTCATTAGAACTTAATGGAAATGTTCTATATCTGTGCTGTCCAGTGCACTAAGCCACTAGTCACATGTGGCCATTGAGCACTTGAAATGTGGCTAGTTTGACGAAGGAACTGAATTTTGAATTTTATTTAATTTTAATTCATTTAAGCTTAAATAGCCACATTTGTTTAGTGGCTACTATTATAGAGTAACTTCCTACGCTTATTGACTGTTTGTATATTTTTCAGTAAACTTGTCTATTCAGATCTTTTGCACTTTTTTTTTTTTGCTTCCTGGTCGTTTTTATACTAATTTCTAAGAGTGATTTGTAGGTTAAGGAAACTGGCCCTTTGTCATATGTGTCACAGATCTGTTTCCCATTTTTGGCTTTTGACTTGATTTATGCAGTTTTTTTTAATTCTGCAGACATTTTTTATGTTTTTTAAAATATTTATTTATTTATGGCTGTGTTGGGTCTTTGTTGCTGCGCGCGGGCTTTCTCTAGTTGCGGCGATTGGGGGCTACTCTTCGTTATGGTGCACAGGCTTCTCATTGCGGTGGCTTCTCTTGTTGCGGAGCACGGGCTCTAGGCGTGTGGGCTTCAGTAGTTGTGGCATGCAGGCTCAGTAGTTGTGGCTTGCGAGCTCTAGAGCACAGGCTCAGTAGTTGTGGCACACGGGCTTAGTTGCTGTGCGGCATGTGGGTTCTTCCTGGACCAGGGCTTGAACCCGTGTCCCCTGCATTGGCAGGCAGTTTCTTAACCACTGCGCCACCAGGGAAACCCGACATTTTTTCTGTTAATGTAAATAAATTTACCAATCTTTACCTTTCATGCTTTTCTAGGTTTTGAGTCCTATTAAGAAAAGCTTTCTCAAAGATTATAAGTTGAGTGCTTTTAAAGAAAATGATTAGCCGTGAAGGTATATCTTCCCCAAATAAAATACATATTTTACTGTGAACAAGTAGGAGGAAATTCAGTTTATATATGTTAGTAAGTCTGTGCTCCTTGAAGGCAGAGACTTCTAAATGTTTCTACCTGCAGAACTTAACTTGCTTTCTTGTATGTGAGTGCTAAATCTTTGTTCACCTTTTTTTATTGGATATAAAAGAGAAGACACTGTTCTCACATTCAAGAGAGCACAATTTGAGTAAAATTAGTCAACTATATTAAGTATTGTTTGCCAGGAAAACTGGTTGAATATCTTTTTTGTGAAAAAAAGAAAGAAAGAAAGTTACTTCAAGACACACCAAGGTATTTGCCTCCCAAGACCCTTTTGAATTACATTTGGACATAGGGAAGTTTCTGTGATAATTCTTACTTCTGACCTTGCTTGACAAAAACTAAAATAGGTTAATGGTAAATACAGATGTACTTAGTCCTGGGCATCAAGGGACATTGTAAACCTTATTAATTATAGCGTCTTCTCAGTAATTTGATCTATGTTTTAGTAAAAAATTACGTTGTGAAAGACTTTTCATTTGAAAATTCTTTGGCTGCTGACATTTAGCAGTTGATACTACATTTAGAATGGACTTTCATTGGAGTTCACAGCTTGGGATGGCCCAAATCATCTTGAATCTTTAACCCACTGATGTCTGAATTATTCAGTAGCTGGTTTAGCCATATTCAATTTCAAATAAAGTGCTTAATGGTGTTAGTGACTTATTCTAAATAGTAACATAAAAATTTAAATGTGTTGCTATTGATTTATAGTGATTAGTTTCCTATGTGATTTGAGTGGTTCTGACAAATTTTGTAAGTTTAAATGGATGGTACCCATGAAATGGGTTGATATTTTAGGAAAGGTTTTCTCTTTTACATTGTTTGTGTGTGGGGGAGAGAGAGAGAGGGAGAAAGAAGATGTCAAAAAGAGATGGATTACAAGATAAAGATAATAGAAGAACACTTCTCATGCGTATCATTAATCACCTATGAAAGACACAATGAGGAACATAGGACTGTTTTTTTGGCTGACCGGTGCAGCCTGAGGGACCTTAGTTCCTCGACCAGGGTTCGAACCTGTGCCCCCTGCATTGGGAGCACGGAGTCTTAACCACTGGACCACCAGGGAAGTCCCAGGACTATTTTTAATAGCAACTTGGGAATAACCTTAACAATCTGGATCTGATCTTTATTGAGTTTATTATGTCAGCTTGAACAAGTTATTTAAACCAGTGCTCAAACATTAATGTGTAAAAGAATCACCTGGGGAGCTTATTATAATGTAGATTATTATTCAGTAGGTCTGCAGTGTAGCCAGAGATTCTGCATTTGTAAAAAGTTCACAGGTGATGCTGGTGGTTTGGTCTAAGAGCCACATTTGGAGTTGTAGGGATTACACTAAGCGTTCTCAATTTCCCCAAACTGTAAAATAGAGATAACAATAGAATTTACCATTTGAAGTGTTAGGTGATTAGGCTAGAATGTGTGAAAAGTTCTTTGTACAATGCCTAGTATGTTGTAAGCACTGTTTGTTAACATTACTGAAAAATTAGTAAATGTAGATCATTTTATGTTTCTGAATGGGAAAACTAAATATTGTAAAGATGTTATTTCTTAGCAAATGGGTGCAGAGGTTTGAAACAGTTCTAATGAAAAGCCTCTAACCTCGGGGACCCCATTTGCCACTTGTTTCCCAAGGTCAGTGTGGAATCACACAGGACCTAAACTAGCTATGGACAAGTTTGGAAACCCACTGAAAGATCCATCTCATGCTTTAGGAGATTCTGCCCCAGATCTCACTCTCTTGACTTATACTTTGTGAACTGCTGTGGCAAGGAATGGCAGGCAGCCTCTGGTTGCTGAATGGCTCCTGGCCAAAAGTCAGCAAGAAAACAGAAAGGGACTAAAACCTGCCAACAAGTAAGCTTCCTGGTAAGCTTGGAAAAGAATACAAGCCCAAGCCTCAGATAAGTTCACAGTCCCAGCTGTCACTTCAGTTTCAGCTCAGTGAGACCTTAAGTAGAAGACCCTGTTAACCCATGCCCAGAATCCTGACGCAGAGAACTGTGAGATAACTTTGTATTGTTTTCACCTTTTATAATAAAATATAATCAAAAAATAAATTTGTGTTGTTGAGGATGTATAATAGCAAACTAAAAGTATTACTGAAATTTGGTGGAGGAGGGAACATGGTAAGGTTGGTCTCAGGGAGGGTTTGGCCTGGGTATTCAGGGGTAAATATGGATAAGGGTATTCCAGGCAGAAGAAAGGCTGAAAAAATGCAGCATATGTTGTATGCATGCTATTTACCTTTGAGTATTGTGAAGTGTAGTAAAAGAAAAGTCCAGAAAAGGTAAGCTGGGACTAAAATGTTGTGAGTTGTACAAATTGGGCGGACAAATATTTTTATTCTAGTTGTAGAGAGTTTTTATGCAGGCAATAACATCTGTGTTTTGGGCCATTTGTGGGGTGTATTGTAGAGAGCTGAAGAATCTAGCTATGGTGAGGTTATAAGGGTTAGAGTGGGGCTCTCTTGAGTTAGAAGGATGGGTGGGAGTACACTTTTTTTTTCTCATTTTATACCTATTCTCTGTACATCTATCCCACTTACAGGTCTCCAACAGAAGCCTATGTATTAAGTTCTGCCAGTCTCCTAAAGTTTTCATAAATACAGGAGGTTCTGGAATGCTCTTCAACACAACAGTATTGTATGATTCTTGAGAGGAAAAAAGAAAGTAAATTCTTTCCCCAGTTATTCTAGCTCATGTTGATTTTTCTTTTCTCTGAATTCTCATACCACTGTTCTTTCCATTCTACTATCCTGTGTGCCGCTGGTCTTCAGGTTTGTTGAGGTGGTAGAATCAGTCAGGAATCTGTTGCACAACTCCAGGGGAACCATTCATATTTACATATTGTATTTATGTGAATATTGCCTCCTGGAGTTGTGCACCACAGTGGCTCTGGGTTCCATGATGCTTTTTGTGAAAACATCATTAAATATTTGTGACAACACCATTAAATATTGATATATTTATTTGATAAAAGGTAAGAATAGTTTTGCCAGGAGAAAACCTATTACAAGTTTGTGATAGGAAAGTCACACCTTGAGAACAGGTGGGTGGGCGGCAAGAAGGGCATCTTTTCCAATCTTTCATTTAGTATTGGATTTACTTCATGTGTATTTCCCAGGTCTGTTTCCTGGCAGACAAGAGGTGGTAGCAAATGACAAAGGTTTAATGAAAATGTTTCCTATTAGCTGTATATTTTTTGTGAACACTTATTACCAGGTTGAGAAAGTTCCCTTTTATTTCTAGTTTGCTGAGAGTTTTTGTCATGAGTGGATGTTGAATTTTGTCAAATGCTTTTTCTGAATCAATTGATCATTTGCTTTACTTTTTAGACTTTTAATATGGTGGATTACATGGATTTTCAAATTTTGAATTGCCTTGCATTCCTGGGGAAAGAAACCTCACTTGGTTGTGGTGTATTGCACTTTTTATACATTGCCAGATTGGATGTGTTGAGGACATTTATGGTTATGTTCATGAGGGATATTAATTTGTAGTTTTCCTCTATTGTCTCTGTCTGGCTTTGGTATCAGGATAGTGCTGATCTCATAAAAAAGGAAGTCTTCCTTCCTATTCTACTTCCTGAAAGAGATTATAGTTGATCATCACTATTCGTGGATTCAGTACAGTTGACCCTTGAACAGCTCAGGTGTTAGGGGCGCCAACCCTCTGCACAGTCAAAAATCCTTGAGTAATTTGTAGACGGCCCTCCATATGAGCGGTTCTTCCATATCCATGGTTCCTCATCCATAGGTTCAACCCCCTTGAATCGTGTAGTACTGTAGTATTTACTGTTGAAAACATTGCACATATAAGTGCACCTGTGCGGTTAAACCTGTGTTGTTCGAGGGGCAAGTGTATTTGTGAATTCACCTGCTTGCGAAAATATAGTCCTCACCCCAGACAGTGCTCGGCACTTTTGTCCATTCATGGACATTCGCTGAGTGGCAAAGCAGTTGTCACCTGACACTGAGGTCTCTGCTGAAGTTAAACAAGGTGATCTTCTGCCTTTTCATTTCAGCTCTCATAGTGAAAATGTGTCCTTTTTGTGGTCTATTCAGTGCAATGGTGTTTGCATTTTTGTGCTTTTTGTTGGTGCTCTCACTATTTAAAATGGCTCCCAAGTATAGTACTGAAGTGCTGTCTAGTATTCTTTTTTTTTTTTTACATCTTTATTGGAGTATAATTGCTTTACAATGGTGTGTTAGTTTCTGCTTTATAACAAAGTGAATCAGTTATACATATACATATATCCCCATGTCTCCTCCCTCTTGCATCTCCCTCCCTCCCACCCTCCCTATCCCACCCCTCTAGGTGGTCACAAAGCACCAAGCTGATCTCCCTGTGCTATGCAGCTGCTTCCCACTAGCTATCTGTTTTACGTTTGGTAGTGTATATATGTCCATGCCACTCTCTCGCTTTGTGTCTAGTATTCTTAAGTGCAAGAAAGCTGTGATGTGCCTCATGGAGAAAATACCTCTGTTAGATAAACTTTGTTTAGGCATGAGTTGCAGTGCTTTTGGCCATGAGTTTAAAGTCAGTGAGTCAGTAATATGTATTAAATATCTTTAAACAGAAACACACATAAAGACAAGGTTATGTATTGATCAGTTGCCAAAAATATGACCAGAGGCTTGCAGGAACCTAACTCTGTATTTCATCTAGGAGCGGTTCTTCAGTATTTGCTAATTTAGTTTTCATGGTGACGTTATAGAACATAACTATTGTGAATAATGAGAATGAACTGTATGTAGAACTAGTGTTATTTCTTCTTTAAATGTTTGATAGAGTTCACCAGTGAAACATTCTGGGGTCTGGAGATTTCTTTTGTGGAAGCCTTTTAACTATAAATTCAATTTCTTGTATAATTGTAGAGCTATTCAGGTTATCTGTGTCTTCTTGGGTAAGTTTGAGTAGTTTGTGGTTTTCCAGGAATTGGTCCATTTCGTTTAAGTTGTTGAGTTTGTCTGTAGTTTGTAGTATTCCCTTATTGTTCATAGAGTCTGTAGTAATATATCCCCTCTTTATTCTTGATAACTGGTAGTTTGTCTTTTCCCATTTTTTTCTGCTAGAGATTTACCAGTTTTTTTTTTTAATCAATTGAAAGAACGAGCTTTTGGTTTCATTAATTTTTTTCTCTTTTTCTATTTTCACTCTTATTGATATTTACTATCTTTATTATTATTAGTGGTCACTTTTCATTCTCCCCTCCTACCAGCCTCTGGTAACCACTAATCTACTTTCTGTGTCTGTGAGTTTGCCTATTCTGGACAGTTCATGTAAATGGAGTCATACAGCATGTGGTCTTTTGTGTATAGCTTCTTTCACTTAGCATAATATTTTCAAAATTCATCCATATTGTAGCATGTATCTTTTTTATGGCTGAATAATATTCCATCATATGGATATACCACCTTTTATTCTCTTCATCAGTTGATGGTTATTTGGATTGTTTATACTTTTTGGCTATTATGAATAATGCTGCCATGAACATTTCATGTACAACTTTTTGTGTCAACATATGTTTAATTCTTTTTGGTCTATAGGAGGGACATTGCTAGGCCATATGTTAACTCTATGTTTAACTTTTTGAGGAATTACCAAACTGTTTACCGTATCAGCTGAACAAGTTTACAGCACTACCAGCAATGTTTGAGGGTTCTAATTTCTCCTTGCCAACACTTGTTGTTTTCCTTTTTTCCCTAAAATAATTATATCCGTTCTAGGGGATGCAAACTGTATTTTCCTAATGAATAATGACATTGAGCATCTTTTCATATACTTACTGGCCATTTGTATATCTTTTTTTTGAGAAATATCTATTCATATCCTTTGCCCATTTAAAAATTGGATTATTTGTCTTTTTGCTGATTTCTAAGAATTCTTTATATACTGCATACAAGTCCCTTATCAGACACATTATTTGCAAATATTTTTTCCATTCTGTGGGTTGTTCTTTCACTTTCTTGGTATGTCCTTTGGCACACAAATTTTTAAATTTTGAGTAAGGGTTTATTTTTTTAATTTAATCATTAGATAATTTCTGTTTCTCTATTTTCATGTTTACTCTTTTGTTATTGATTCATCCAGTGACGTTTTGTTTTGGTTTGGTTATTTTTCAGTTGAAAAATTTCCGTTTGGGGCTTCCCTGGTGGCGCAGTGGTTGAGAGTCCGCCTGCCGATGCGGGGGACGTGGGTTCGTGCCCCGGTCCGGGAGGATCCCACATGCCGCGGAGTGGCTGGGCGCGTGAGCCATGGCCGCTGAGCCTGTGTGTCCGCAGCCTGTGCTCCGCGGCGGGAGAGGCCACAACAGTGAGAGGCCCGCGTACCGCAAAAAAAAAAAAAAAAAAAAAAAATTCCGTTTGGTTTTTCTTTATATCTTCTACTTTGCTGAAACTTTGTATCTTTCCCTTCATTTCAAGCATGTTAACCCTTGGAGCATTTTTATAATAGCTGCTTTATTTATTTATTAGGTTGCACCGGGTCTTAGTTGTAGCAGGTGGGCTCCTTTGTTGTGGCTTGTGCTTTTTTTTTTTTTTTTTAATTGAAGTATAGTTGATTTACAGTGTTGTGTCAGTTTCTGGTGTACGGCAAAGTGATTCAGTTATCCGCATCTATATTTATATACTTTATTTTATTTATTTATTATTTTTGGCTGCGTTGGGTCTTCGTTGCTGCGTACGGGCTTTCCCTAGTTGCGGCGACCCGGGGCTACTCTTTGTTGCGGTGCACGGGCTTCTCATTGCGGTGGCTTCTCTTGTTGTGGAGCACGGGCTCTAGGTGCACGGGCTTCAGTAATTGTGGCTCACGGGCTCTAGAGTGCAGGCTCAGTAGTTGTGGCCCATAGGCTTAGTTGCTCAGTGGTATGTGGTATCTTCCTGGACCAGGGCTCGAACCCATGTCCCCTGCATTGGCAGGTGAATTCTTAACCACTGCGCCACTAGGAAAGCCCTATATTTATATATATTCGTTTTCATATTCTTTTCCATTATGGTTTATTACAGGATATTGAATATAGTTCCCTGTGCTGTATAGTAAGACTTTTTTTTTTTAATCTACTTTACATATAGTAGTTTGTATCTGCTACTCCCAAACTCCTAATTTATCCCTCCCTCACCACCTTTCCCTTTTGGTAACCATAAGTTTGTTTTCTGTGTCTGTGAGTCTGTTTTGTAAGTAAGTTCATTTGAGTCATATATAATAGCTGCTTTAAAGTCTTTGTGAAACTTTTCCAATATCAGTGTTATTTTGATTGTGTCTTTATTTTCTTTTCCTAAGCAAGCTGAGATTTTCCTTGTATACCAAATTTAGATTGTATTCCGGCCATTTTGAATATTGTATAATTGACACTCTGGGTCTTGTTTAAGTTCTGTGGAGAATGTTAATAGTTTTGTTTTAGCAAGTAGTTGACTGAATTGGGTTCAGGCCTCAGGTTCTGACCTGTGGGTTGTCTGTTCTGTGGGTTGTTGTTTCAATGTCAGTTAACTTTTCAAAGCCTTTTTAGTGATGTTTGGATTTGTCCCTGTGTGTACCATCAGTGGACTGTCTGGGATTTGGGTGGTGGTCTTGCCCATGGGTTGTGAAACCATGGCCTGTGGGCTAAATCCAGCCCACTGCCTGTTTTCAAAAATAAAATTTTACTGGAATGCAGCCACACCCATTTGTTTATGTATTTTTTGTGGGTGCTTTCATACTATAATAGTCATAGTTAAGCAGTTGTAACAGAGACTGTTGGGCCCACAAAACCTTAAATTTACTATATGGTCCTTTATAGAAAAGGTTTGCTGATCCCTCATCTCTCCCAGAGTCAGTTCTCAAAGACTTTCTGTACTTTTTAGTGTTCAATCCATGTATCCACAGCTCAGGTGTTAGCCAAGGAGTTCATAAGCAACTTTAAGGGATCACTTTCCTGAGTTCTTTTTTCTGCAGTCTTCCCAGTACTTTCAGATTCCCTGGGGCCTCCCCTTTTTCATTTATTTGGCCAGAAATTTGGAGCTTTCTTTTATCCCACTCCTCTGTGTACTTCCTACAACTGTGCCTCCATCAGGCCAAGCAGCAGGAGACGTGAGAGGGAAAAAGAGCATAGTTCCTTTGATTGGAGGGGAAGATTTCCCTCCTTCAGAGTTATGGGCATCTGCTTTCTCCGTTGCTGTTGTTGCCACAGGATTACTTGGGGTTTGAGGTACAAGAGAACAGGGAAAATTAAAAATAGAAGAAAGAAAGAAAATGAGGAAGTTTCTGTTCTTTCTCTGAGCATTTTGAGACACCTGTCCTGATGGAGCACTCTCTTTCCACACTGATGCCCATTTCCAGGTTTTGGGCTGTGTTGAGTTCGGATTGAGATACTGGAGGGGAAAAATTGCTAACATCATTGCCAGTTTGGAGGTACTTTGCATTCAGGTGTTCCTCAATCTGCCTGCTACTATTTATTAATACTTTGTTGGGACTTCCATGGTGGCCCAGTGGTTAAGAATCCTCCTGCCAATGCAGGGGACACGGGTTCGAGCCCTGGGCCAGGAAGATCCCACATGCTGTGGAGCAACTAAGCCTGCGAGCCACAACTACTGAGTCTGTGCTCTAGAGCCCGTGAGCCATGACTACTGAGCCCATGAGCCCTAGAGCCTGTGCACCTAGAGCCCGTGCTCCACAACGAGAAGCCACTGCAATGAGAAGCCCTCGCACCGCAACAAAGAGTAGCCCCTGTTCTCCGCAACTAGAGAAAGCCCGCATGCAGCAGTGGAGACCCAACGCAGCTATAAATGAATGAATGAATGAATAAAACATACATACATACTTTGTTAGATTTGATTTACTAATATGTATTTTGTTGAGGATTTTTGCATCAGTGTTAACAAGAGATCATTGGTCTGCAGTTTTCTTTTTTTATAATGTCTTTGTCTGGTTTTGATATTAGGGTATTGTTGGCCTCAGAATGAGTTAGAAAGTATTCCCTCGGGTTCTTCTGGAAAAAAAATTGTAGAGAATTGGTATAATTTCTGCCTTATAATGTTTGGTAGAATTCACCAGTGAATCTACCTTAGCCTATTTTGGAGGAGTATTAATTAATCATTGATTTTTTTAGATTGTCTGTTTCTTCTTGTCAAGTTTTGACAGATTATGTCTTTCAGGGAATTGGTCCATTTTATCTAGGTTGTCAAATTTGTGGGCATAATATTCCTTTATTATTCTTTTACTGCACATGGGGTCTGCAGTGATGTCCTCTCTTTCACTTCTGATACTAGTAATTTTTCTTTCTTTTTTTTTTATTTTAAAGCTTTAGGCTTACTGACTATATATAACTTTTCAAAGAACTCAGCTTTTAGTTTTGTTGATTTTTCTCTATGGTTTCCTGTTTTCAGCTTCACGTTTCTGCTCTAATTTTTATTATTTCTTTCTTCTGCTTACTTTGGATTTAATTTGCTCCTCTTTTTCTAGTTTCCTAAGATGGAAGCTTAGATTATTGAATTTAGATCTTTTTCTTTTCTAATATGAATTCAGTGCTGTAAATCTCTTTCTATGCCCTGCCTTTCCTGTATCTCACAAATTTTGGTAAGTTGTATTTTCATTTAGTTATGATATTTTAAAACTTCTCTTGAGACTTCTTCTTTAACTCATATGTTATTTAGAAGTGTGTTGTTTAATGTCCATATAGTTTGGGATTTTTCCAGTATCTTTCTGTTACTGATTTCTAGTTTAATTCCACTGTGGCCTGGGAGCAGTCATGGCACGATTTCTATTCTTTTAAATTTATTGAAGTGTGTTTTATGACCCAGAATGTTCTCATTCTTGGTGAATGCTCTAGTGATCTTGAGATGAAACCATTTACTTTGCAGAATCCTTAGCTGCTCCATTCAGGTTTTATAGCTACATTCTTTGGGAGTGATAGGGTGGAATATGCTTACCCCATCTTACCTGGAATTGGAACCCATCCTATATTTTGGAGTATTTCCTGTGGAAAGATTAGAAGTACAGTTACTTGTAATTTGCTATGTGGTATACTGCTTTATTTAAGGGTTGTACTAATTTATAATGCACCAGCAGTACATGAGATTAGTTTTGCCCCATAGTGGATACATTTTAAAGCTAACATTTTTTGTGTAGAAGTTATAGAGAGATAGCTGGGAAGTTCATCTGTAATAGAATAATATTGCCTTACACGGCTAGAAAAGTTTAAAATATAAGTACTTAAACGTATACATATTAGCCTGAAGTTTTCCCTATAAAATTTGGATTTCTCCCTCTGTTTACTTTGTCACCGCACCCTCCCTTTACCAACCTCCCTTTGTAACATGAGGGTTTTTTTGTTTGTTTTAAAATTTCCTTTGAAAGGTAGACAAAATGGAGATGAAGAAGACATGGCTGCTGTAAAGTGAAGGAAGGCTCCAAACTAATGTACACTGGGGTGGGGTGGAGATAACATTTTCTTCTGAAACCTTTTCTGACTTTCTCCATATAGAGACCAAGGGACATAGTATTGTTATAAATATTGTCAATTAAAAAAAAATCAGGTTCTTAGCTTTGTAAGCTGATGGAAGGAGTGGTTCTTTGGTGAGTGTCTTAGGTTGGCTTAGGATAGGATCAGTTTGCAAACACCAAATCTCAATGTCATATCATTGGAGATTCAATACATGGAACATTTAATTTAGTTAAATGTTTATTGAGGACTTTACTGTATGCCAGGCATGTGGGTGTAGCAGTGAACAAAACAGGAGAAAAGAAAAGATCCCTGTCTGTATGGAACTTAATTTGTGGATGGGGGTGGAAGACAGACAACATGGTAAATAAATAAATTATATGTTTTGTTAGAGGTAAGTGCTATGGGAAAAAAATTAAGCAAGATGGCTGGGGAATGCTGGGGGAGTTTGGAGTAGTTTGCAATTTTAATTGGGTATTCAGGCAAGGCCTCACTGAGAAGCTGACTTTTGACCAAACATTTGAAGGAGGTGAAGGAGCAAACTTTGCAGATACTCAGGGAAAGAGCATTCTACACAGAGGGAGCAGTCAGTGTAAAGACTGAGGCAGGAGTGTGCCTGTCTTGGTCTAGGAACTGTGAGGAGAACAGCGTAGCTAAAGTAATGTGATTGAGGAAGAGAGATGTAGGCGATGAAATCAGGGAGGCAACGTGTTTATTGCTAGGGCTAGACTGTTGCCTAGAATTCTTGGTAGATTTTCCTATCTTCTTGTTACAATTTACTTTCCAGCTCCTCTCATACTGAATGTCCTGCCTAGATGACTCAAGGACTTCTGGAATGATTCTGGATTGGCACTGGCCTGTGGAAGGTAGTTTCCATGGGGTATCATCCTTCTCTGTTGCAGGGAATAGCCAAGGTTTCAACAAAAAAATTTGTAAAGTCCTTCAGAGGCTTTCGGAAAATTATGACATTTTTATATTAAGTTTTAACACAGCCATTATTCAGAATATATTAGCTTCCTGGTTTGTTCAGTGTTCTTTATGCTGTATTTCTACAGTAAATTACTTCTGTCTGTATTACGGCAACTAGGATCTATATGTCTGTTGGATCAAGTATTGTTGAAATTGTGTCTGACTTCCCTTCTGACGGGATAGCGGTTTTACTGTTAAAGTATTGAACACCTACCACATATATAGCAGAAGTAATGCTAGCTAACTCAAATCAAAACATGATAACAAATAGGACAAAAAAAAAAGGAAAACAGGCTAATTTTACTAAGCACTTGTGTATGTAAATTGTAAATACAGCAATATAATAAAACAACACACCACGATTAATGAGAATTAATTATTCCAGGAACGCAAAGCTCCTTTGTTTTTAGAAAATTATCATCAAATTATTAGGTCAAAAATGAGAAAACTATATGTAGAGATGTCAAAAATGAGAAACTATATGTAAAGATGGGTACTTGCCCAGCTCCCTAGGCAAGGATTTTATTTTCTAGACTCCCTTGTATGTAGGTGGTGCCAAGTGACTTTTTTTTTTTGGCAGTACGCTGGCCTCTCGCTGTTGTAGCCTCTCCCGCTGCGGAGCACAGGCTCCGGACGCGCAGGCCCAGTGGCCACGGCTCACGGGCCCAGCCGCTCCGCGGCATGTGGGATCCTCCCAGACCAGGGCAGGAACCCGTGTCCCCTGCATCGGCAGGCGGACTCCCAACCACTGCGCCACCAGGGAAGCCCCGCCAAGTGACTATTTTAAAAGTGAAATGTCAGCATAAATAATGTGTGTCACTTCTGGGTCAAGGTATTTAAGAGCAGGGTGTGCCTACTGAATAGAAACCATCTGCACTGAACTGTTAATAATTTAGTTCACAGATGAATAACTGTTTATAACTGAATAATAACTTGTATTGTGTTAAGCTAATGAAATTTTGGGATTTGGTTATAGCACCTAGTGTTACCTAACAGGTATGAGCTATATGATTATCTCACATGTCAAAAAAGCAGTTATTTAAATTCAATATCTGTTTAAAACCTTTCAGTTAAAAGGAAGTGTTAAAACACATACATACCCAGGCAGGTAAGCTTAAGTAGAATTTCTTTCTCTATATGGGTGACTTAGATATAATTGACTCTGTGTTTGGTTTACTTAAATTTATTTTCCTCCTAAAATAGTAGTCTTGGGAATAGTGGAAATAAACTCAGCATATTGCCCTTTAAAAAAAAAAAAAATGACACAACAAAACTTCCATTACCTGACCACTTTTTTTTTTTTTTGAGTTTGGGCAGAAAGATGCTTTTATAACATAAAGACTGTTTTAGCCTAACTGCCAGCATGATAATGGTGGTGAAACACTAGAGACAAACAGTGGAAAAATTAGACCTACGACAAGAAAACTTGCTATCACTACTTTTATTTAGCATTGTTTTAGAAGTTGTAGCCAGTGTAGTTAGGCATGAAAAATAAATGAGGTGTGAGGAAGAAAAAAAGTATTGCTGTTTGCAGATATTATGATTGCTTATTTAGAAATCCCAAAAGAATCAACTAAAAATCTGTTAGAGATTTACATAAGAGTTCAGAAAGATGATTGTTAAGTAAACATATAGAGTTCCTATATACCAATAATTAACAAAAATATTATGAAAAATATATTTAGTAATATGTTGAATAAGAAATATACAGGATCTAGGTGAAGAAAATAAAAATTCTGGGAAAGGATGGAAAAATTGAAGAGAGCCAGTTTGCACCTGGATTGGAAGAATCATTATGATGAAGATTTTAGTTCTTGTCAAGTAAATTTAAAAGGTAAAGCAATTCCACTCTGACAAATCAAAAGTTCATTTGGGTTAGAATATATATATATATATATATATTTTTTGCAGTATGCGGGCCTCTCACTGTTGTGGCCTCTCCCACTGCAGAGCACAGGCTCCGGACGTGCAGACTTAGTGGCCATGGCTCATGGGCTCAGCCGCTCCGCGGCATGTGGGATCTTCCCGGACCGGGGCACGAACCCGTGTCCCCTGCACTGGCAGGTGGACTCTCAACCACTGCGCCACCAGGGAAGCCCTAGAATATATTTTTTTTAAAGAAGTGTAGTGAGGCATAAATTATATTACTAGAGATTAACATGTATAGCAAAGATACAGTGATTAAAGCAAGATGGCAATGATGTGGAACTAGAAAAGACTGGTGAATAGAATAGATGTGAAAGCCCCAAGGCAGTCAGGTATATCTAAGAATTCAGTAAACAGGTAATGTTGAAATCTAATCATCTTGAGAAAAAAACTTATATCCCTGCTTCATACCGTACATTAAAACAAATTACAGAAGGGTTGACGTTTATTGGGCTGTATAAATGTATATGTATACAAGTAATGGGTGCGTGTGGCAAAAATCCCCAGTACTTAAGGGTATAAAGACTTTTACCTCTCCAACTCGCTTTCCAGTGGAAAACACTGATAATGGTTTCTAAGATAAATGGCTAGAAAGTTTCTTCACATATGTATAACACCTCCTCCCCCGCAAATTGAGGAGTCAAATGGTATCTATAATTCTGCAACTTGATTTTTTCACTTAATAATGTCTGAATGTCTTTGCATATCTGCACATAGAGTGCTACATTGTTCTTTTTCCTCATAGTATTTCATTATGAAAAAATTAAAACAACAAATTTGAATGAATTTTACAGAGAATACCCTGCATATACCCACCACCTGGGGATTCTACCACTAACATTTATTATCTATCCACATTGCTCTTTAAAAAAAATTGTGGTATAATACACATAACATAAAATTTACCATTTTGATCATTTTAAAGTGTACAGTGTTAAGTATATGCACATAGTTTTGCATAAACTCTAGAATTTTTCATCTTGCAAAACTGAAACTCTACCATTAAACAACTTCCCAACCCCCCCTTCCCACAGTTCCTGACAGCCACTATTCTACTTCCAATTTCTTTGAATATCTTACCTCATATAGGTGAAATCATGCAATGTTTGTCTTTTTATGACTGACTTATTTCATTTAGCGTAATGTCCTCAGGGTTCATCCATGTTGTATCATGTGTCAGAATTTCCATTTTAAGGCTGAATAATTTCATCATAGGTATATACTGCATTTTAAAATTGAGTCATCTGTCAATGGACAGTTGGTTTGTTTCTGCCTTTTGGCTATTTAATAATACTGCTGTGAACATGAGTGTACACAGATCTCTTTGAGATCCTGCTTTTGATTGTTTCAGATATATAACCCGAAGTGATATTGCTAGATCGTATAATAATTCTTTTTTTAATTTTTTGAGAGGAACCACCAAACTATTTTCCATAGCAGCTGCACCATTTTACATTCCCATCAGCAATGTACAGGGTTGCAGTTTCTCTACATCCCTGCCAGTAGTTGTTATTTCCTGTTTTGTGCGTTTTTTTTTTTTTTTAATAGCAGCCATCTTAGTGGGTGTGACGACATCTTATTGTGGTTTTGATTTGCATTTCCCTAATGATTAGTGATTATTTTTATATGATTCTTGGCCATTAGTGTATCTTCCTTAGAGAAATGTCTTACTCAATCCTTTGCCCATTTTTTTTTCTTTTATTAATTTTTATTAGAGTATGGTTGCTTTACAATGTTGTGTTAGTCTGTACTACACAGCAAAATGAATCAGCCATATACATGCATATATCCCCTCCCTTCTTGACTTCCCTCCCATTTAGGTTACTTCAGTGCATTAGTTAGAGTTCTCTGTGCTACACAGTATGTTCCCATCAGTTGTCTATTTTATACATAGTATCAGTAATGTCTGTGTGTCAGTCCCAGTCTCCCAATTCCTCCCACCCTTTTCCCCTTGGTAGCCACGCATTTGTTCTCTATGTCTGTGTCTCCATTTCTGCTTTGCATATAAGATCATCTATACCATTTTTCTAGATTCCACATATATGCGTTATTATACGATGCTTGCTTTTCTCTTTCTGACTTCACTTTGTGTGACACTCTCTAAATCCATCCACATCTCTACAAATGACCCAATTTCATTCCTTTTTATGGCTGAGTAATATTCCATTGTATACACGTACCACATCTTCTTTATCCACTCCTCTGTTGATGTACATTTAGGTTGCTTCCATGTCCTGGCTATTGTAAATAGTGCTGCTATGAACATTGGGGTGCATGCATTTTTTATTTATTTTAATTTTGGCTGTGTTGGGTCTTCGTTGCTGCATGCAGGCTTTCTCTAGGTGCGGTGAGCGGGGACTACTCTTCATTGTAGCGTGAGGGCTTCTCATTGCGGTGGCTTCTCGTTGCAGAGCACGGGCTCTAGACACGCGGGTTTCAGTAGTTGTGGCACATGGGCTCAGTAGTTGTGGCTCATGGGCTTTAGAACGCAGGCTCAGTAGTTGTGGCGCATGGGCTTAGTTGTTCCGTGGCATGTGGGATCTTTCTGGACCAGGGCTCGAACCCGTGCCCCTTCATTGGCAGGTGGATTCTTAACCACTGCGCCACCAGGGAAGCCCTCTAGTTCTCTTTTAAATAAAACATTGACTGTTTTGTCTCTGAATAAGTGCATTTCACTATGTGTAGACAAGAGTAAGAGACTAAAATAACAGGAATGATTTATATATGTATACACACACATACATATACGTATATAAAATAAATTGCTGAAATTACCCTTTTTAAGTACCTAAGGTAATTGAGAAGGAAGAGTGTCATTGAAATGCTAGCAGACTTCATGGATGAGGAGAGATTTTTATCTGAGCTTGGTTCTTTTTTTTTTTTTTTTTGGCGGTACGCGGGCCTTTCACTGTTGTGGCCTCTCCCGTTGCGGAGCACAGGCTCCGGACACGCAGGCTCAGCGGCCATGGCTCACGGGCCTAGCTGCTCTGCGGCATGTGGGATTCTCCCGGACCAGGGCACGAACCCGTGTCCCCTGCATCGGCAGGCGGACTCTCAACCACTGTGCCACCAGGGAAGCCCCTGAGCTTGGTTCTTTTGAGCAAGGATGTAGAAGTCCAGATTCTGTTCGACATTTGGGAAACTCTACAGTCCTAAGACAATTGCCTTGTCTTGGTAGCTTCAAGGCGATGCTTTGGCTAGTTTCTGGGACTATTTTGTCACATAGTTCTGTAGTTTTACAAAGCTTAAATGAAAAATATCATGTGAAATTTTTGTTGTTGTTGGCTATAGTATGGTTAAAAGCTTTTTGTGAGTAGTAGGCTAATCATTGCCAGTGTTCACCATAATTTGCTTTACTGTTATGAACCCATGTGTATGGATTCAGAATATAGATTTGTCATTTACTTCAGGAGTTCCTAGTCTTGATCTAGCAATGAGTTCTGTCTCAGGACTGTTTTGAAAGTGGTAGAAAACCTATCCCAAAGTAGTAGAAGGAAGAAAAAGGAATTCATTGGTTTATTTCTGAAAAATATGGAGGAAGAGCTTCAGGTATGCTTGCATTCAGTCTTTAAATAATCGCATTGTCAAGATTTTGTTTCTCTCTCTCTCTTTCCCTCTCTCTCTCTCTGTTTGTCTTGGGGGTGTTAGAAAGCTGTTAGCTTCAGTCTCACACTATTCAAGTTTAAGTCCAGTAGTTGCTGGGGCAAAAAAAAAATGTCTTTTACCTGTTATTGTGCTCCTTTAGTCTTAATTTGAGTGTTGTCCCCATTTCTAAACCTGTTAACTGTGGTCAAGAGGTTGGTTTCACGCTTTATTGTTAGTCTTGGCTCCCACCATACAGATTGAGAATGGAGGAGGGGGTGAATATGCAAAAGAAAACCAGGGCCTTTTACCAGAAGAATGTTGAATGGTAGGTAAGTTGCTAAAAACACAAATCTACCTTAGTCTTCTTGGGGTCTGTGGACTAGCAAAAACTAACCATAAAAATTATATTTTTTTTTCTGAGAAGAGTCTTCATAGCTCTCATCAGACTTTCAAAGGGGTCTGCACCCATGAGAAAGGTTAAGTATTTTATGGGTCTGGGGAGAAAAGGGCATATTAACTGAGGATAGGTACATTACCAAAGGTGTACATGAGAGTCATTTTTGAAAGACAGTGGAATTGGATTAAACTTAATCCAGTGAAAATAGTATGTTGAGGAGAGGAGAGTATAAATTTGGATGTTGTAGATGACTTTTAGGTGATGGAAGTATAGAATATGTTCAGATATTTGTTGAAATCAAATATGGTAAAAAAAATCAAGTAGCTTAAGAGAATAAGTGAAATACATTTACATATAATAAATTGCTTCCTTTTTCATAATTATACCTTTCATTTACTTCTTTGGTCTAGATATTAGAGTTGTGCTTTCCTTCTTGGTCCAAGATTTTTTTGGCATAGGGATTAAAAACAATTTTAATGACTTTAGTGGTTTTTTTTGTTTTGTTTTGTTTTTGGGGCTGCACCGTGAGGCTTGTGGGATTTTAGTTCTCCCACCAGGGATTGAACCTGGGCCCTGGCAGTGAAAGCGCTGGACTGCCAGGGAATTCCCTTATTTTAGCTTTTGTAATTTATGGTTTTATTGCATAAGAATCAGAACATGTTTGAACACTTTGTGAGTTTTGTAATTATTGAGGTGTCCTAATACATAGGCAGTTTTCCTAACAATTCCATTAGTGATTGGGAGAAAAAGACTTTTTTGAAGAGTTTAAAGTTCAGTATATCTTTGAAATCACGCTTACTGCTTTTATTATTCATATACTCCTATTTCTGTCTTGTAATCATAAATGAGAATTGTAGTAGATGGAAAGTTGGGATAAGAGATGCACCCTAACTTTAATTAGGATCTATGATTGCTATCCCAATTCCATTTTTTAGTGAATGGTGTAGCTCACTTCATTTTATTGGAAAAATTTTTCAGGGATGGCCTAATAACCCTAGAATTTGGAACCTACTTTTTAGCTTAGACATAGAATCCTTCGATTGAAATTCTTCTGTAGTAGTAACACGTTATATATATAGAGTGCTACTACCAGCCTTGGTTTCCTCCTCCTATTCCTTCTCCTTTGTTGGCTGAACCCTGTATGAAATCTTGATCCTCCAATGTGGACAAGAGTTGGGCACATTAGAAATGTATGTAAGCAAAGGAAAATTACATGTTTTGAGCTGATAGAAATGTTTTAAGGAAGTGTCTCAAAGTGCAGGTCTTTTACTTTTTTTGTTAGGGATTGTTTATTTTTGTGAACTATGGACACTTTAAACTAATTTACCCTTTTCTTTCCCCTTGATTATCTGGCTAGTAATGTGCCTTGTGGAAAGTTTAAAAACAAAAGTGTAAAGAAGCAGGAAAAAATTATCTTAAAATTAATTCTATCTCATAGAGGCATATTCTTAGTCATTTCAGGGTCAGAGTTCCCTTTTGGAATTTAATGAAAGCTGTGAATCTTCTCTCCAGAGATACAGGCACTAAATACTGTACATAACTCCAAAGGAGTTCATGGAATCCTGAAGCCAGCTGTGTATCCTATGGGCCTAGACTGTAAGTTAATAACTCTGATCTAAGGTAATACCATCAGCATTTTGACATTTATTTCTAATCCTTGTGTTTTTTTCTTAATTGAAATCTTAATTGTGTAATCAGTTTTGCTTGTGGTTTTTGTATATCATAAGCATTTCCTCATCACTGAAAACTCTGCTTACAGATATCTTTAATGACAACATAATATATCATTGTTTTCAATTTAGAAATAGTTTATTGGGTTCCTCTTATGTTTCAGGTGTTGTCTAACTGGAGGGCCATAAAGATAAAAAGGCTTGTGGTTTCTGCTTTGCTCTTGAACTACAGATCTCTTTATGAGGGGAGTTAAGTTGGTTTACTTTATTATCTTAACATTGGGAATTTAGGTTGTTTACTTTTACAACTGTTAGAAATAGTACTACAGTGCTCACCTTTGTGCCTCGCTCTCTTGTGTATTTCTGTTATTTTGCTTTTGTAGATTGCTAGAAGAAAAGTTGCTGGGTAAGAGGATGTCACTCTTTGAAAGACCCTTCAAGTTACATGTTCACTAAATTGCTTTCCAGAAAGTTGTGTTAGTTTACTTTCCCAGCTGTGTAGTGTGTAAGTGCCTGTCTTACTCAACCCTCGAAGGATTGAATATCACCAGTTTTGAAAATTTTTGCTGTTTTGTTAGATGACAGATAAACTTTCAGATATAGAAAGGAGCAGAGAGTTATGTCAGGTACAGAGAGCAGCCTGTGGAGAGGTGGGACGTTGGCAGTGTGAGTGTTGCAGGACACTGGAAGATTCTGTTATGGTTTATTTCTTACACAGCTAGTGCTCCATATTAAACCGACTCTTGTTACCAACTTCTCAAGATAGAGGCTGGCAGCAGTCTCTAAAAATGACTTAATACAGGACGTTTAATGGAATAAGCTATAGTCTCTGCTACAGTGCCTGGTTCCAAGGCCATAGGTTCATCATTTCCCTCCAATTCCATTCTAGATTTCCTTCACCCTTGGCCAGACTTCAGCTAATCTAGGTTGCTTGCCTGGTAGGGTGACCCAGACGATTGTTCCTGAAGGGACTGAGCCCCTGTTTGCCTTTCCCTTATTCATGCCTTTGCCTTATGCTGCTGTTGCCTGTTATTACCAGGCTTGGAAGTGCTGAGAACCACCTAACTAGTACGGTTAGTTATCCCAACATTACAGTAACTCCTTTTTTTTGCCTCCTGGTCCATCAGCATGAGGAGCCCAAAGTGACCAACAGTTGTTAACTTCAGATTCAGATTAAAAGCCCTCTGATTAAAAATGTTTCCCCGTGGGAATAAAGATCTCTAATTCTAGCAGAGCCTAAAGTTGCAGGAATGGGAAACGAATTCTTCTATTTACTCACTAGGGTTATAGGAACCAATCCTATTTCTATTCACACCTCTGTACTGTACTTTTAGGATGCATTTACTGTATTTTGGAGGCCATTCCAGTGTCCTCTCAGGCTTACTGCTTCTTGGTGATATAGTGTATGGTGAGATCAGTGCTCACTGCCCATTGTTAAATTTTGTTCATTGTAAAGAAAAGAGTCACTTGGTCTGAGGCAGTGTTTGCCCCATGTTCGTAAACTAGGTACATTTGGCTAGTGGTGCTGGCTGAGGCACTGAAGGCAGGGAAGGCAAACTTATCAGAATGGTTGTCAGTGCCAGTAAGGACAAATTGCTGCCGCTTCAGGGTGGAGGAGGTCCAGTGTAGTCAACTTGCCATCCAAATGCTTAGCTCATCTCTTTGAGGGATTGTAACAAATAGGGGGCTCAGAGTTTGCCTTTGCTGATGACAAGTTGTGGACACTCAGCAGCAACAGTAGCTAAGCTGTGTCAGTTTTGAGAGAAGAAGGCTATGCTGATGGGCTCATGCATAGCCTTTGTCCTTGTCACCATGACTTCTTCCTTTGTGGGCTTATTGTACATGTACAAGTGGTTTAAGATAGGATCTGGAACATTTATTCAATAGCAACTCCACTTTCCCCAGCAGTTGGTTTAAAATTGCTAACTCCAGTAAGGTTGCTAACTCCCTTGCTCTTCTGGACTGCCCTGTTGCTTTTTGGGCTCCCTTGGTATAGGAGAGGTTCCTGAGGCAGGAAAGTGGAGAGACTTATGGAACCTTGAGATAGGCTACTATCAGCATGAGTTGGACACTGTGAGTTTAAGTGGGAATTGCCTACAGCAACTGAGGCTGAGTTCATCCGTGGGCTGAGGAGTTGTGATACAGGGTACTAATTGTTTCTGCTGTACACTATACAGAAGAAGGGAAGCAGCCCCCCAGTCCATCGTTAGAAGACTGGTTGAATAAATTGTGGTATTTTCATATAATGGAATATTATGCAACTGTAAAAAAAGCTTTTTATATAAACATAAAGACCTCTAAGATGTATTAAATGAAAAAGGCCATGTATTGGAATATTGTATATGCCTTGCTGCCTTTTGTTTGCAAAAGTGAGAAAAAATATATTTGTGTTTGTTTATGATTGCTTTAATGCTAGAAGGATATACAGGAAACTAATAAGTGTCTGAGGAGGGGATGGGCGAGAATGGGAGGGAGATGGGACATGGGGGAGGAGCTAGGGGAGAATGGGAAGGGATGGAAGATGAGGGGAATGAAACATTTTACTTTATGCCTTTTTTTTTTTTAACATGTTACCTGGTTTTTCATTTGTTTTGTAAGTGAAACCACCCTGATGAAATACTTATTATTAGGTTTGAATTTTATTTTCCATGTGGCTATATAAACTAAAACTTCTTTGAGCTAAACTAATCAAATAGATATTAAATATTCCCATGCCTGGCAACTTGTCAGTCAGTTCTCAGCTTAAATGTTGCATGGTCATTGAGCCTGACCACTCAGTTGAACCCTCTCTCTTCCCATTCACTGTCAAACTTGTCACCCTGTTTTATTTTGTTTATTGTACTTATCACTATCAGAAAAAAAATTTTTGCTTACATATATATATATATACTTTTTTGCGGTATGCCGGCCTCTCACTGTTGCGGCCTCTCCCGTTGCGGAGCACAGGCTCCAGACGCGCAGGCTCAGCGGCCATGGCGCGCAGGCTCAGCGGCCATGGCTCACTGGCCCAGCCGCTCCGCGGCATGTGGGATCTTCCCGGACCAGGGCACGAACCCGTGTCCTCTGCATCGGCAGGCAGACACACAACCACTGTGCCACCAGGGAAGCCCTGCTTACATATTTATCGTTTGTTTCTACTACTAGAATACTAACTTCTCTAAAAGCAAGGACTTGCTGTATATTTTCCACCATTTCTTGGCATCCCATTTTTATTTTTGTTTGTTGGATACAATGGATGCGCTGTCTTTTACCCTAAGGATTTATTTATTTAGCAAGCAGAGAACTTATATTCTTTCTTCTCCTCACTTTCCCTACCTACCAGCCCCCAACTCTCTTCACTGCCTCTGTTGTTTTGATCATTTAAGGTATTAAAACAGTCTGATTCTCAGATATGAGTAAGTTGTGTTTAATACAAATCATAACTTCCATCCTAACCCATTTTCAATTTTTTTTTCCCTTAATTTGCGCTTCTCTTGAATTTCAGGGAGTGTGGTAAATTTTTCACTATTCATACATTTTGTTTTAATTTCTTTAAATATCAGCTTATTGAGGTATATGCCACCTTTATTGAGGTATAATTTCCGTGTAATACAATACATGCCTTTTAAGCATACAGCTGACTTCTTTCTGACAAATGTATACACCTGTGTAACCACCACCTAATTTCTACTCATTTCCGTTTGTGGATTTGACAAAGCTTGTTAGTTGATACATAAGTGTTTTATTATTTTGTAAGTTTCCTCTGTATTTGAAATATTGCATAATAGGGAGAGTTAAATCTTCTTTACCTTTGTTTCTTTATGTATCTTTTCAGTATTTCTTCTCTCATATTATAGTTGTCCATTTTCCCTTCCCCTACTTGCCCTCTACCCTAGTTGTGAACTGCAGGGCCTGTTTCTTATTCATCTTTGTATCTCCAGTTTTTGGCACTTATGAAGCACTTAGTAAATGTTTGTTACAGTAAGAGTTAATTTTAGGAGTAGTATGGATGTATAACTGATTGAGAGGCAGTATAGCTTGATGCTTAGAAGCAAAGAAGCTTGTCTTCCATCACTTATTAGCTGATGTGACCTTGGGCAAGTTACTTATTTTCTCTGTGCCTCAGTCTTCACATCTGAAGAAAATGCCATAATGGTTATCTACCTCATAGATTTATTGTAGCGATTAAATGAGCTAATATATGTAAAGTACTTAGAACAGTACCTGGCACTTAAATTCTAGATTAGTATTAACTGTTACTATTATTAATTCTTCAGAGTTTTGGGAGAATTAGGTGCTGAGAATTTTTTTTTTGCTTGAACCAGGGAGTGTGCATAACACTTGGATAATCAGGTGAAAAGAATCTAATCTAGCAGATCAGAATGACTTGATAGAACTGTTCAGAATTGAAGGACCTTTAGGTAAAGCTATACCCCTGAGCTTACAAAGCCAGCCTCTGTAATCTCTGGATATCCGTAGCTACCTTTCTGTATAGATATGTATTTAAATAGTCTCAGTCTATTCTTACATTCAAGTTTCTGCCCCTGAATCTACAAACATATTTGCTTTTGCACTCACCTTTCAGCCTTCTTTTTTGTTAAAAAAAAAAGAGGCATTTTTACTCTTGTCTAAAGGCAGTGTTGCTCCCTGTGTTCTTAATTCCACCAGGCAACCATCACATGTTTTAGACCTATCCTATGATAGGCACTAAGGGGTGCTAGGTGAACAGGACAGGTGGTCCCAGTCCTCGTGCAGCTTATGTACCAGTGGGCAAGGCAGATGATTTAAAATGCAATTATAATAAATACAGTGTGATAAGCACTACTGGGGTGTATGGAATTCTGCTGTAGGAGCACAATTATTTTTGGAAACCATGGGAGGATGAAAATGCCCAAGGAGAGTAGAAATTGAGACAAGACGAGAATCTTGAGAAGGATCAACATTCAGAGATTGTGGAGAATGAAGAATTGCTGGTGGAGAGGTAGGAGGGAAACAAGGAGAGTCTGGTGTCACAGAAGCTAAACAGAGGAGTGCATCTCAGGACAGAGGTAGTTAGTGATCAACAGATACTGCTCAGCAGCCAGGTAAGGTCCTTTTCCCTCTTTAATTTTCAGATATTTGGCTCTATCCGTATTCCTTACGTCTCAGTTCCATGCTTCCTTATTATTATCTGTTCAGCTCCTGAACTTCTAGTAAGTGTTTGTTTAGTGAGTTTGGTAGGTGAGGGATACTGCATCCTCTGAATTCATTTGTTTTCTAGTGTCAAATTATAAGTAGCACAAGTTTGGATAAAGAGAGATTTGTCAAACTCTGAATCTATTTGCCTCTGGTATTGGCATGGGGAGAGTCGGTATAGCTAGGGATACCTCTGTTTCCTTTTATCCTGGTTCAGTGAAACTTGTTCAGGTCCATTTGACAAAACAATTATTCTTTGATTCCATGTTTCCCTTCTGTGTTCTGGGAAGAGTTGTTTTAACTCCTTGTTGCCACCTATGGCCCTCCCATTGAGTGCTGACCCCCCGCCCCCCACATAGTCTCATCACTTCTCATTCTGCATGTTTCCTGGGGGACCTCATTCACTACTGTGACATTAAATTAAAGCTTTTGGACAGTAAATAAGTCATATGACACTGCAGTAAATCTGTAAAGATTACCATGTCTATTTTTTAAGATTTATTTATTATTTATTTATTTAATTTATTTTTGGCTGTGTCGGGTCTTGGTTGCTGCACGCTGGCTCTTTGTTGTGGTGCGCGGGCTTCTCTCTAGTTGTGGCGTGTGGGTTTTCTCTCTCTAGTTGTGGCACTCAGGCTTCAGGGCGCGTGGGCTCTGTAGTTTGTGACACGCGGGCTCTAGTTGGGAAGCGGGAGCTCAGTAGTTGTGGCCTGCAGGCTTAGTTGCCCCGTGGCACATGGGATCTTTGTTCCCTGACCAGGGATCGAACCTGCATCCCCTGCATTGTAAGGCGGATTCTTTACCACTGGACCACCAGGGAAGTCCCAAGAGTACCGTGTTTTTATATGTATATTTTAAATGTAAAATAAAATTTTCCAGACTACACAAAAGTTAGCTTCTACATATCTGTGTATATGAATGTAATGAACTCGTAAGTGCAGCAGTAATTGAAATACTGCTGTTATTTAGGCGAGAATTGAACCCAAATTTAGGAGCTGTTTACATTATTCTTGAATACTCAGAAAGTATAAGTTTTGTATCCTTTTCTTAGCTGGATGTAAGAATCTACAAGTAAAGAAATAGATGTATTAGGTACACTTTAGAAAAACAGATTTATTTTATCATACTTTAATTCTGTGTAGTGTTGATTTTAATTCTTCTGAACAGTTATTCAGTTTGCCATAAAAAAGTTCCTAAAAATTGTTTTGTAGATTAATGAACAATTCCAATGGAATAATGTTTTGTTTGATAAACACTGCCCTCCTGTGGTTAAAGTAAACTAAATGTTTTGTGAAACTACTATAGTCTTTCCACTTAAATTAACTCCTGGTAAAATAATGTAATAGTAATAGCTATACAGTAATAGTGTTGTAATGGTAATGGAGTATGGTATTTTTGCTCAGAAATATATGTGGCCGTTTTGTTTTCCTCTCCATCTCTCTCTCTTGGGTTTCTCTAGTGTGCCTCTGAACATTTTTTCTCACTGTTTATGTACAATTTCTTATAATTAAAAGAGTTAATTGTAAATGGAAAGATGGAGGAATATTAAGCTATTGAAGGGAGGGAAACTGCACTTAAACATAGACGTGCTAAAAGAAATCAAAAGAAAAGACCAGTGAGTTATAAGACATGAAACTAATAAAAGCCTCCATGGAAAAAACAGTAATGAAAAGATGAAGAATAAAAGGGAAAAAGTATTTGCAGTAAATGTGACAGTAAAAGTTTTAATATATTTAATAATTTAATATGAAAACTAGAGCTCATACAAGTGGTATATATACAAGCAGACAGTGGTTATGAATAACCAGTTTACAAGTGAGGAAATACAGTAATTAAAGCACAAAAATATATTAAAATTCATAATGGTATTCCATAAAATGGTATTCATAATATTCCTAATGGTGTGTCAGATAAACAAACAAAAAAACCCCATTCACTTTTGGAGTATACTAGAAAAACTAGCTAATTATTCTGATAATTAATAAATAGGACAGAATCAAGCACTTATCCTGCTTTTTTCTATATGAGTTGTATGTACTTCAGATAACCAACTAGTAGATGGAGGAAAGCATTTATTTTTAGAAGGATTCTAGCTTATAAATGAAGAAGGAAAGATAGGCTATCACCATTTTTCAACACCTAAATAATGAGTCTGAATAGTGGCTACTAATCAGTGGTTACTAAAGCAATTAGGTTGGAATGCTGATGGGAAACTTTGTAATGGGTGGATCAGGAGGACATCTGTTCCCCTGATTCATCTTGACATCTCAAAAAAGAGACCACAGATATTTTGTGTGTTCTCATGTGTGTGGGGTGGGGGGAGGGGGAGGGGAAGTAAACAACACTGTCTATGAAGTTCTTTTGGTAAAACAAAATCTGAATCTGAGCAGCCCTCTAGGTAATTCTAATTTTCAGGAAATATGAGGGACAGAGTACCATACAATTAGCAAAATACAGAATGTGGGAAACTATAGTACAGTTTTCTTGGTTTCTTCAGTAAATAAATTGGAAGAAAACAAGGAGAAATCCATAGATTAACAGAGACTTTAAGATGTGTGTTAACCAAATGTGGTATGTATGGGTCTTCTTTGGATACCGATTTGAACAAACTAACTGTTAAAAGTGTTTTTCCCCCCATGAAAATTGAAGACATTGTGTAAATAATTTGATAATGAAGGAACTATAGTTACATTCTGAGGTATAAAATGGTATTTTTATCTTTAAAAAAATGAGTCCTTATCCTTTTTTAGAGATCTGTACTAAAGTATTTATGAATGAAATGTTTGAGATTTGCTTCAGGATAATCCACTTTGTAGAGGTAGAGTGGCTGGAGGTATAGATGAAACAAAGTAAGCCATGTGTCGACAATTGTTGATTGCAGTGTTCCCAATAATTTTTTTTTTCAAAACAATTTTTTCTTTAAATTTTTTGGCCACACGTCAAGGCCCGTGGGATCTTAGTTCCCCGACCAGGGATCGAACCCACACCGCCTGCAGTGGAAGTGCAGAGTCTTAACCACTGAATCGCCAGGGAAGTTCCTCTCTACTTTTGTATATGTTTTAAAATGTTCATACTAAAAAGTTAAAAAGTAGAATACTTAAGTCTTTAGTTGAAAAACATTTCTCTTTCTCTCCCAAACTAAATGATTTATAGTTTTAAATATTGAGAAAATTTAGCGTAAATAATTTTCTAAATTAAAATTAATTTCAGATGCCTAGTATGTAAAGGTACTAGTCATAAACTTTTTTTTTTTAAGGAAAGTAAACATCCCTTAAGCAGTTTTAACTAACTGGTTTCTTCTATTTTATTTCTTGAAAAAACAGTATACCTAGAAAATCAATGAAATTAATTTTCATTAAAAAGGCACACAGAAATTTTAGGTCTCTATTTCCAATAGCTTAATGTCCTATGTCAGCATACTTAAGTATTTTTATATAAATAGTAAAATTCACCCATATTAAAATAAAGTAATTCCTTGCTCTAGATAATAAATCAAAATATTTTTATTATTACCATTACCATGGATAATATAAATGTTTTAAATTCTAAATAGAGTTCATTCTGATAGTGGATTAATAGTTACCTTTCTATTAAGATTTGATATGCCAGAGAAATTTTTATTAATTTCCATTTTGTAGCTTCTTGGACAGAAAGCCACCAGTTCAGATGAACAGTAGGGCAGCCACATTCCGCAGTTTGCTCATCACCACTTTTCTGGTAGAGTTGGGATTTGAACTCTGATATTCTGCCTCATTATGATGAATTAATCAAAATATTTTTGCATATTAATGTAAGTGCCTTATTCTGTGATATTTTGTGCTTGTTTTTCTTGCAGAATAGCTTAATATCTAGTCTTTATATTTGGATATCTGTAATGTAAATAGGATTTAAAGAACATATAAATGACTTTATAGGGACTGAAGTCTTGGCATTTAACTTAAAGCTGTTTCATATTTTTGTAAATTTTAGTTTTTGTCTAATGTTTAGTATTATTGGCAGTATAGGGCATTGTTAACTACTTGTGAAAAAAAATAGTGGAAAAATCAAAGGGGCAGCCGGAGAAAAACATGCTATCTTTTGTATTTTTCATCCCCCTTAAGAATACTGGTGAAATTTTAGATTGGGATATCAAATGTGAACTGGAAAAGATTTTTGTCATATAATTTATTAGTAATAACAAAAGCTACCATTTATGTCACTTGTGCTAAGTTAAGAATACTGCAGAATGTTTTACTTAATGTTCCTATCTATGAGGGTGTTACTACCCTCATTATACAGATGAAGGGTTAAGATTGAGAGCTTTTAGTCATCAATATTATGTCTTAGAGCTATTAGGTGCAGGCTATTTGAGCTCTATACACTTTGAAGCACTTTCATATTTTGCATCGATTAAACTTTTTCCCCCCAACTGAAACCTCTTAATTATGTTAATAACATCCTTTACAGAGACCACCAAAACTGAGTCTTAGTCAATCCATTGTATGCTGGTTTGGAGTATTTGTTATAAAAACTTGAAATGTGGAAGAAAATAAAGCAAATCCCACATTTGTAGTATTATGTAAATTTGTGTCATACATTTTAGTATTCAGGATTTCCTAATGATAGTAACAGAGTAAAATTTAATTGCCAGGTAGATGATTATATCAGTTTCCCTAGAAATCACTTCTATTTTTTGATTAAGGCAAGCATAACACCTGTTGCACAAAGTGTTTTTCTTGTATCAACTCCAGCATTTTTCAGTATGGTTTACAAAAATCTCTATATCTTCCCACTTTTCTTAAGCAGAAGTTGTAGCAACAGAGTTCTTAGACTTCAGTGGCAGTATGTTTTCTTCCAGTAACCAAATGGGCTGTTTGAGGGGGAGTTCTGTGTTAGAAGTGAATCGGCCTGGAATAGCAACTAAATATAAAGCCTCACTTATACCCACACCAATGCTTTTTAAGTCTTTTAAAAATTAATTAATTAATTTTTGGCTGCGTTGGGTCTTCGTTGCTGTGCGCAGGCTTTCTCTAGTTGTGGTGAGCGGGGGCTACTCTTCGTTGCGGTGCGGTGGCTTCTCTTGTTGCGGATCACAGGCTCTAGGTATGCGGGCTTCAGTAGTTGTGGCATGTGGCTTCAGTAGTTGTGGCTCGCAGGCCCAGTAGTTGTGGCGCACAGGCTTAGTTGCTCCATGGCATGTGGGATCTTCCCAGACCAGGGCTTGAACCCGTGTCCCCTGCAATGGCAGGCAAATTCTTAACCACTGCGCCACCAGGGAAGTCCCTACACCAATGCTTTTGATGCATTTTTGCTTTTGTCCAATAGGTTGTGCATTTTCACTCTTTTAATTTGTTGGCAGAAATAAATTTTGTTTAGGTAGAGTTGTAATTTTATCTGACAAATCATTGAATATACTACTTTCTGTAATGGAAATAAAAGGAATGTATTTCTGATGTTCAAACAGACCTCTGATTTTTTTTGCGTGTGATGTAGCTATTAAATTTTATAATTTTATTTTATTTATTTTTTAGGGGGAGGGGTGCGCGGGCCTCTCACTGTTGTGGCCTCTCCCGTTGAGGAGCACAGGCTCCGGACGCGCAGGCTCAGCGGCCATGGGTCATGGGCCCAGCCGCTCTGCGTCATGTGGGATCTTCCCAGACGGGGGCACAAACCCGTGTCCCCTGCATCGGCAGGCGGACTCTCAACCACTGCGCCACCAGGGAAGCCCTATAATTTTATTTTTTAATCTGATTTTTATTTAGATCAGATAGCTTATTTCAAAAAGAGGAAATATGAAAGTCTAAAAACGTAGGACAAGTTCAACTTCATTAGTAACTAAAATTAAAAATTTTTTATATATTTTTTCAAATAATTACCAAGGATTTAAAAAGTAATATGAATGTTGGTTAATGGTTAACAGTAGTGAAACTCCCGTACACATGGTGGAAAGCAATTTGGCAATATTATATATTAAAATAACTTTATACAGCAGTTCCAGTTGTTAGAAGACTTTGAAAATAGTCAGAAGCACTTGGTGGCATTTGTTACAGTTAAAGAAAAAAAAAAGGAGACAATAGCACACATTTATTGAGAATTTTATATATCCTCAAATTCTGAGCTAAGCAGCTCAAAATAAAATATTCTATTTGTCTCCCATGGCCACTCCATGAGTTATAGATGTTTTTCTTGTTTTGATTTTACTGATGAAACTAAGACCCAGAGATTAACTTTCTAAGGTCACAGAGCTTTAAATTTTAGAGTCAGGTATAAAATTAAGATCTGTCTCACTCTAAACATGTGTTGGTAACCATCGGGAAAGAGTGCCTCTTTAAGCAGTCTAAATGTGCAACAGTAGGAAATGGATTAAGTGATTTAGTGTGTGTATGTATGTGTGTGGGTGTATATATATGTGTGTATATATGTATATATATCAATCAGTGGAGTATCATGCTGCTATGAAATATATCAATAATAACTGTTGCAAGATTTGCAAAAAGGGCTTTTAAAAAGAGGTACAAACTAGTATATGCAGAAGGATGTCAACTGCAAAATGTTATAGAAAAAAACCTGTGGAAGGGACAGCCAAAATGTTAAATCCTATTCTCTCATGGCAGAATTCCCCTTTGCATATAATTTGAGGTGGGGGGGGAGTATGGTCTAAATTTTCTAGAATGAATATGTATTACCATTGGGGGGAAGCCCTTGTTGCTTTATATATGGTATATATGACTGTATAGGTTTAACTCAGCACATGAAATGAATTTCTGTGTGGAATACTGTGAAATACCACTGTAAGTTGGTGGAACACCCTTGTCTAGAGTTTGAGAACCACAGTTTGAGAAATACAAAGAATCTTCCTAGGCCCCACCAGGATCTTATTTTTCAGTTTTATGTTCTTGTTCACTATCAAAGACACAGCCAGGAACCCATCTCTTAAGATATTGACTTAATTATAGATATATGTGGGGGCTGCCATTTGCATTAAGCTAGTTTTGTCACGTTTCAGAAAAGACCTGTGAGAAAAAGGTCTGTATCTGATCTTTATACTTGATGGTCACAATCCCCATCTTAACCAAAATATCAAGCAACGTTTCTGCAGTCCTCTTAGTTTTTCTGCCTCAGCAAGTAAGAACCTACCCATCATTCAGCAGAAGCATAGTTTTCATCATTCCAATGCATATTTTAGTTGATAAAAGAAAATTTTTTTCCTCATTGAAATCTTTGCTTTATATAAAGCTTTGTTAGTACCCTCTTTAGTGTGGGGAATTAAGAGTTCTGACATCTTAAGTTTAGGCTATGCTATTCTCTTGAGTCTTCCTTTCCTTTCTGGTAAAATTATAACTAAACCTGCTCTGCTGTTTCTTGGATTGTTGTGAGGGGCATATGAAATAGAATGGCTACATGATGTTTGTAACTGTAAGGCAGTTGTATGTAGGAATTAAGAGAAAGATGTAAAATTTTTGTATGTATTATCTGGGCAGCACTATAGGAAGATATGTCTTTAATGTTTGGGGTGAGCTCGAGTTTTTCTTTGAAAGGGATATCAGTCTTTTGTGTTCTTTTTTGGCCATCTTTTATGTGTATATCTCTACGTAAGAACTCTTTTTATGTTACGTAAATTGGTACAGCATTATGGAAAACAGTTTGTAGGTTCCTCAAAAAATTAAAAATAGAACTACCATATGATCCAGCAGTCCTACTTCTGGGGATATATCCGAAGGAAATGAAATTACTGTCTTGGAGAGATATCTGCACCCTTGGTTCATTGCAGGATTTTTCACAGTAGCCAAGACATGGAAAAAACGTAAGTGTCCAACAACAGATGACTGGATAAAGAAAATTTATATATATATGTATGTAATAATATTATTCAGCCATAAAAAGAGGAAAATGTACCATATGCGACAACTTAGGTGAACCTTGAAGGCGTTCTGCTAAGTGAAATAAGTCAGACAGAGACAAATACTGCATGATCTCATTTATATATGGAATCCAAAGAAGTTAAACTCTTAGAAACAGTGTAGATTGATGGTTACCAGGAGTTGAGTGGTAGGAGAAATTGGGAGATGTTGGTCGAAGGATACAAATGAGCAGTTATAAGATGAATATGTTCTGGGGATCTGATGCACAGCATGATGACTATAGTTAACAATACTGCATTATATACTTGAAATTTGCTTACAGAGTAGGTCTGAAATGTTGTCATCACACACAGAAAAGGGTACCTGTGTGAGGCAATGAATGTGTTAATCAACCCTTAATGTGGTAATCATTGAACAATATATATGTATATCAAATCATCACGTTGTACACCTTAAACTTACATAGTGTTATTTGTCGATTATATCTCAGTAAAGCTGGGGGGAAAATCTGGCTAAAGTAATAAAATGTGTGTGTGTGTTTAGCAGTGGTGGTGCTTGTGAGTGTCTGAGTGTATTTTAGAGTGGTCAGGAATATCTCTGAAGAAGTGAAGTGAGGGAGAGAGTCCATGAATCTCTGGGGAAAAACATTGCAAGAGGAGGGAGCAGGTATAGAGACCCTGAATAAGGAATGAATTGGTTATGTTTGAGAAAGGGCAAGAAGGTAATATGAGAAAAGCGAGATGTAGAGTTTCATGTAGAATCTTTTAAACTGTATTGGGAATTCAGATTTTATTTTAATTTTAGTTAATTTTTTTAAAAAAGTGACAGGGAGCTTAAAAATCAGAGGAATAGAGGCTTCCCTGGTGGTGCAGTGGTTGAGAGTCTGCCTGCCGATGCAGGGGACACAGGTTCATGCCCCAGTCCGGGAAGATCCCACATGCCGCAGAGCGGCTGGGCCCGTGAGCCATGGCCGCTGGGCCTGCATGTCCGGAGCCTGTGCTCCGCAACGGGAGAGGCCACAGCAGTGAGAGGCCCGTGTACCGCAAAAAAACAAAAAAAACCCAGAGGAATATGTAATTTAAGTTTTAGGACGATTACTTAAGTGTCATGTGAATAGATTGGTGAGTCATATTAGGCATAACTTTGGCTGCCTATAACAGTTCCTTAAATGATTTGGAAGTTTATTTCTCTTTCATGCAACAGTCTGGAGGTGTAGTTAGTCCACCGTTCTTAGGGTGCATCCTTATCTGTATGGTTCAGAATGGCTTTGTTACCTCCTCCACTTTAAAATCAACAGGGTGGAGGAAGGGCCAAAGAGGGATGTGTCCCTGCCTTTTGAAAATCTGGGTTTTTGAAGTTATCACTCCCTATCACTCCCCCTCACATTCTGTTGTCCAGAACCTGTATTCCACACCAAGATTTGAGGAAGACTGAAAGAAGACCCCCTGTCCCCAGCCCCCACACAGTGTCTTTTCATGTATAGCTATATAATATTCAATTGTGTAGGTATACCAGTTTTGTTAATATCTTATTATTAGATAAGAAGCCTTTAAACTTTTTTCTTTATTGAGTAATATAATGAATATTTTCTTATATTATCAATAGATTGTGTGTACATTTCCATTTCATGGTGTTCATTTACTATTGCCATGTTTTTGCTATCCAAAATAGTAGGGGAAAAAACCATTGAAAAGTGATTTTTTTTGTATTTAATTGTTAGTGAAGTCAGACATTCAATATCGTTTTTCCCATAAAATTTTATTATGGGATATTGAATGTGTACACAAAAGCCAACAATAATATAATATCTTTGTACCCATCTTGTAGCTTCTATAATTATCAGCTTATAGCCAGTCTTGCAATACTTAAACTCCTATCTAAATTTCTTCTTGTGTAATTTTGAAGCAAATCCCCAACATCATATAATTTCATCTGTAAGTATTTCAGTATGCAAATATTTTTTCATATGTCTTTTATCCAGTTGTTTTAACTCTTTTATGAGCTATCTGCTCATGTCCATGGTGTATTTTTTTTCTTTTTCAGTAATTTTATACAATTTTATAATAGTATATAGACAGTAAATACAGGTCCAGTTTTCTGTATGGGCCTTAATTTGGATAAAGGTAGTAAGTTAAATTTTGGACATGTTAAGTTTGAGATGGAACATCCGAGGTTGATGTTTAAAAGCAGTTATAAACGGACTGTGCTGCTTCTTTTCATTTATCAAAATAGGGGTGATTGATGAAGTCTTGGGAATGGATGATTTTATTCAGGGAGGGTTGGAGTGAAAAGCAAAAGCTGCAAAATGATGCTTGTAAAGTATTTAAGGGATGGCCACAGAAAAAGACCAAGAAGAAACATTTTGGGAAAAAAAGGTCTGGAGAGAGCAGTGTCTAAGGAGGGAAAGGTTAATAACATTTATCTGATGTAGTATAGAGCTCAGGGAGGATGACAAACAGAAATATATTTGTTGGATTTTATGATTAAACAAATGAAAAAAGAGATGCAGACCAGGACACAGTGAGCTGTAGGATGCAGGATATCCCTGAGTTTGAATGCCGACTGCCACTTGTCTTGCTGCATTATGTTTGGAAATTTGCTTATTGAGCATTAGTTATCCCACTTTTTAAATGAGGGTAATAAGGCTTGTCTTTTAAGGTTGCTGAGACGTTTAACTGAGAGAATGATCTGCACTTGTTTGTGTCTTCTTTATAAATGGTAGTTGTTGACATCACATTTTGATACCTTACTGGCTGATCCTAGGATATCTGACTTCAAGTGGTTTCTATTACACAAGTCCTGTATCTGTTGTTTTTGACTTGCTGTACTAATGGATATTCTTTTGATAGTATAGTATAGATTATTCAGAATTGGTTCAATTTTAGCTTTCACTTGCATTTGTTAATTGCCAAGGGTTCTAAGAATAGAAAGTGATTTAGGTATAAGAGAGTTTCTACCTAAAATTTGGATTAAAAATAAAAAAGTAAAGAAACCAGAATTGACTTAAAAGAAGTCAATTTAAAGTAAGCCTGTTAGGACTCCCCTGGTGGCACAGTGGTTAAGAATCTGCCTGCCAGTGCAGGAGACACGGGTTCGAGCCTTGGTCTGGGAAGAGCCCACATGCCACGGAGGCAACTAAGCCCGTGCGCCACAACTACTGAGCCACAGCTACTGAAGCCTGCGCGCCTGGAGCCCGTGCCCCACAACAAGAGAAGCCACCACAATGAGAAGCCCTCGCACTGCAACGGAGAGTAGTCCCCGCTCGCTGCAACTAGAGAAAGCCGGCGTGCAGCAACGAAGACCCAACGCAGCCAAAAATAAATAAATAAATTTAAAAATAAATAAAATAAAATAGAAGTCTGTTAATGGCAAATACTCTTCATTTCCCTTTAATCTAAGAATGTCTTGATTTCCCCTTCATTTTTGGAGGATATTTTTGCTAGATAGGAATTTTGGAATTAAGTCCTTCCCTTTCAGCACTTAGAAATGTTCTTCACTGTTTCTGCCTTCCATAGTTTCTGATGAGAAACCCACAGTCAGTGGAATTGTTTTTCTCCTAAGTGGAAGGTTGTTTTTCCTTGGCTGCCTTCAAGATTTTAAAATTTTCTTTAGTTTTCAGTAATTTGATTATGATATATCTGGGTACAGGTTTCTTTGAATTTATGTTGTTTGAGATTCATTGATTCTCTTGAAATTGTAAGTGTATATCTTTCACCAAATTTGGGAAGTTTTCTGCTGCTATTTCTTTAAGTATGTTTTCTGTGTGCTACTCTTTATCTTCTCCTTTGGGGACTCTGATGACATGAATGTTAAACCTTTTGATATTGTCCCGTTGGCTTTGTTCATTTATTTTTTCTATCATTTTTCTCTCTGTTCATCAGATTGGATAGTTTCTATTGCTCTATCTTCAGGTTTACTGATTCTCTCCTCTGTTATCTCCCTTCTACAGTCGAGCCCCTCCAGAGAATTTTGGGTTTACTTTGGATATTGTGTTTTTTAGTCTTAAATTTTTATTTGCTTTATACACCACATAGGCACACACACAATAATGTAATGAATCTTACTTCTCTGCTGAGACTCTTAACTATTTTTTTTCCCCCCAAGAATCATCTTTCTGGCTTCTTGAAGCATGGTTATAGTAGCTGCCTTAAAGTCTTTGTCTGAAAATTCCAGAGTCTGTAGCATCTTGGGTTTGTTGTGTGTAGGTTGTCTTTTCTCTTGCGAGTTATTGAGATTTTCCTGGTTCTTCATATGTCAAGTAATTTTGGATCATATATTAGACATTTTGATGTTAACGTTATGATACTCTGTCTCATTTAAATGATATGGAGAATGTTGTTGTTGTTATTACTTTATTTTTAGGGATGGGAGGATTTTTTTAAGCGGGCATTTGGTCTTGTTAGGTTCAGGTCATAAGTTTCTGCCTACCCTTCTGTGCACTAAAATTCCAATGACTAGTTTTCAAAGCCATTGTTTCTATCTGTCCCGCATGTACACCACCGAGTGGCAAATTTGGGAACCTGATAGTATGTTTAGGGTCAGATCCACATAGGCATAGTTCTTGGGTGACCCCAGGAGTGTTTATAGAACTTCATGGTGTCACTTTCTTGAGCTCCTTTCTCTTTGCAAGTTCCCTGACACTTTCTGGCTCTTAGAGACCCTTCTTCCTTGTCCTATGGCTAGATAACTAAGGTTTTCATTTTGGTGTTTTGCTGCACACTTCCACAACTGCATCTGCCTTTGATGCCAAGCAACAGGATGGTGGAGAAAGAATATAAACCATGGGAATTCCCTCCACACTCATGGGATCGGAAGGAATCTGCTTTCTTGAAGTTTTAGGTCCCTGTCCAGCCACTGCTGGTATCATCACTGCCACAGCTGCTGCCTTTGGATTGCTTGGGGGCAGGGTCTGAGAGAAAGGGAAAAAAACCCTCAGAGGATTGTCCTCCCTTTTAGGGGCCCCCTTTACTGCTTTTTGGACAAAAAAAAGAGAAGACTTCTCTTGGAGCCATTTCTGTCTGCACTTACTGTGCAGTTCTGAGTTTGGACTGCCCTTGAGTCTACCTAGGGGAAACAAAACCAGGAAACTCACTGCTGGGTTAGTAGTACTTCTAATTTTGGTTTCCTCCCTGAAACCAACTGCTACCATTTTCAGAGTCCTCAGATAGCTGCTCCATGCATTCTGTCCAGGTTTTTAGTTGTATTCGGGAGAGACAGGATAATTTATGCTTATTACATCATCTTCACCAGAACCAGAACACGGATACCATTTTAATTTCATTATAACTGTATTGTTCTTTTGTTTTGGTTAAGAAATTACTGAGCAACCAAGATGTACTAGACTTTGTTTGGAGATGTAAAGATGGATAATCTTCAAGGTGCTTCCAGTAAGTCCACAGGTAGTCATGTGATGAGGGAGTGGAGGCAGAAAGTAAACATAATTTCACATTATGCATTAATAATAATTGAATTATTAATCTTATCTTTTTTGATCCATTTCTGCTTCAGGATTTGACTTAGGGTTTGTGACTGAAGGAGAGAATATCCTATTTACGTTTCATTAATTTTCCACTTATTATCCAAAAATTTAAGGGATGAAAAGTCTCTGGATTTGTATATGCTGGAGGAAATTAATACATAGCTATAATAAATATAATTTATATATGTAATTATAATAAGAAATTAAAATAATTTACTATTATATACTTGTTTCTCAGGTCTTAGAAAAATATCCCAATACACCCATGAGTCATAAAGAAATTCTTCAAGTTATCCAGAGAGAAGGACTAAAAGAAATCAGGTGAGTTATTTAAGTATTATTAGTAATAATTATAATACTTGATTAGAATATTTTATAGTATATAGCAGTCTACTTTAGTCCTGAAGATTGATTATTTAGTAATAACTGCTTTGTTAATTTATGATTTATTCAGCTCAGATCTTTGGAGTTTTCAGTCATAGCACAGTTACAAAACCAAAAGCAAGTTAGAAAAAAATTCTTAGAAGGTTGCTATCTCCACACCCATGCACTTTAATTCTTAGGAAGGCCTGGAGCCATCTTCAAGCCTTCATCTATCAGTTCAGGCTTTTGATTTAATAAGCTTAGTCATTAGCAAATTTAGAAGTCCTCTAGTTCAGGGAGAATGGTAGATGTAAACAGTCTAGGAAAAAATAACCTTGGCCAAAAAGAATTAAATGGAAAAGATACATAAAGCAGTATGTGTTTCAAGTAATAGTCTTACTATGTTCAAATAAAACAGCCTGGGGTCAATTAATATAGGACCAAAGATAGAACACACTTTAATTTCTAAGAGCTTTATTATATTACAATAGCACATAATAGTCACTGTTCATAGTCAAGACCCTCTGCCATCAAGAAATATTAAAATTATGGTCATTATATTTTATATGTTAAGGCAGAAATCCGGGTGTCTACATTAGAGATATTTTCATTAAGAGAAAAAGGTTACAGTGCTACTAGTTGTTCTCACCTGGGGCTGGTATAGTGCAGGGGTCCCCAACCCCACGGGCCACAGACCACTAGTGGTCCATGGCCTATTAGGAACTGGGCCGCACAGCAGGAGGTGAGTGGCGGGCGAGCGAGTGAAGCTTCATCTGTATTTACAGCCGCTCCCCATCACTTGCATTACCGCCTGAGCTCTGCCTCCTGTCAGATCAGCTGCAGCATTAGATTTTTATAGGAACCCTACTGTGAACTGCTCATGCGAGGGATCTAGGTTGTGTGCTCCTTATGCGAATCTAATGCCTGATGATCTGAGGTGGAGCTGAGGCTGTGATACAAGTGCTGGGGAGCGGCTGCAAATACAGATTATCATTAGTGAGGTTTGACTGCACAGAGACCGTAATAAATCAATTGCTTGCAGACTCATATCAAAATCCTATCAGTGAGTGACAAGTGAAAACAAGCTCAGGGCTCCCACTGATTCTGCATTAAGGTGAGTTGTACAATTATTTCATTATATATTACAATGTAATAATGGAAAAAAAGTGCACAATAAGTGTAATGTACTTGAATCGTCCCCAAATCATCCTCCACCCACCCCACCCCCTGCCCCAGTTAATGGAAAAATTGTCTTCCATGAAACTAGTCCCTGGTGTCAAAAAGGTTGGGGACCCCTGGTATAGTGTAATACCCATAGCGAAAGTGGTTAGGATTTTGGGGGGCTATTTTTGATTGTCACAATGATGAGAAAGGAGGGAGCACTATGGCATTTGGTTATTACTCTGAGGAACAAATTCTACTAACGTATTCTAATTTTTTTTATAACACTATTGGGTTTTATAGAACAGGAATGAGCAAGAGATTTCATTTCTTTTCATAAAATTAGACTATTCGTAAAAATTTCATAAAATTTTCTATTCCTAAAAATACACACTGGGGAAATAGACCAGGAAATCTTATGTAAAGAGATCAGACTCGGGCTTCCCTGGTGGCGCAGTGGTTGAGAGTCCACCTGCCGATGCAGGGGACACGGGTTCATGCCCTGGTCCAGGAAGATCCCACATACCGCGGAGCGGCTGGGCCCGTGAGCCATGGCCGCTGAGCCTGCGCGTCCAGAGCCTGGGCTCCGCAACGGGGGAGGCCACAGCAGTGAGAGGCCTGCGTACCGCAAAAAAAAAATAAAAAAAAATAAAAGAGATCCGACTCCATCAGTGCCCTAGGTCTAAATGACAATTGCAGGATCGTTTATCTCTAACACAGTAAGGCTCTGACTTTAAACTTGTCATTATTATTTCTAGAGAGTAGGCAAGAACAGTAAATAAGAAAGAATACTAAATAAATAAAGAACAGAAGGGGAAAAAAAGAAGAACTTAAAAAAAAAATGTAGCAAGATGGTGGAGTCATCAAAAATAGCTTCTGACTTCACTTAGTAACAACTCACAAGAAGCTATTCTTGGTTAAACTATATTGTGGTGATACAGTTACGTGACCACAAAGCAGTACTTTTAAAGTCACCAGTGACTTCCATTTTGTCACCTCCACTGGACTTTTAGTTTTGCCTCTCTTGTTACCTCTCAGCATTACTTAACACAGATGACTACTGCTTCCTTTTTGAAACTCTGTATCATTACCTGAAGTGACCAAACATTCCTATTTTCCTTCCTTGCTCTGCAAGCTCCTTCTCAGTTTATTTGCTTATTATCTTCTCTCTAACTGAAGTGCAATCGACATTCCCATAGCTTTTTTGGGGTCACTTTTGTTTTGTCACTTCCCAGTTGTGTAGGGAAGCTAATTCCCACCTCAGCCTTTGTACATGCTGACCCCTTTACTTAGTTAACTGTTGTTTTTTTTCAGGTGTCAGCTTGAACATGTCTCTTCCAGAGAACTTTGGCTGACTTCCCAATCTAGATCACATTTTCCGTTTTTAGTTTGGTATATAGTGTTCTGTGTTCTTTCTTTATAGCACTTAAGATTTGAAATTACATATCACTTTGGTCTTTCAAAAAAATCATGTAGCTTCTCTATAGCTTACATTAAGCTAGTAGCTCCATGAGGGCAGTGACATTTATCTCCCCCCCGCCCCCGGCTTGGCACGTAACAGGCCTTGCAAACCTACTTGTTAATGAATATATGAAGTATCAGTGATTGGAAGATGACATTCAAATGTAGTTCTAGCTTATCCTCTTGCTGCATGATGTGTCTTAATGGTAGTCTTAAAATCTTTAGAGTTTTCAGGTACATTATGGAACGAAGTAACTATGCTTATTGAAGATGTGCTCTTTTTTTTGAACCAGTCTTAGCATTTAATTAACCAGGAAGGGGGATTATTTGGAGGGGCACCCCTGTAAAAATGTACAAAAGGTCTGTGGGGCTATGTGGAAGGGGGAGATAAATATGTACATGGAACCCCGCCTTCCTTTAGCCCTTCCTCCCCCAGCCCTGAGAGGGCATGAGGACTTGGGTGGTAGGTGAAGGGGGGGGCACTTTGGCCTCTGGTTTAGTGAGCCTCTGGGGAGGCAGGCCAAGGGCCTGGGGGCCCTCAGAAGCGACGATGGTAAGATGTGCTCCTTTTTACAGTTTTATTTTCATTCCTTAATCCTCAATACAAGACTTTTTAGCTATTTTTCCCTTTGCTGTTTTCCCTCTGCTCCCCCATTTTGAAGATTCTCGCTTGATTTTGATTATTCCATACTATATTGTTTTATTCTAAAATGTATTAAAATGGAAGCAGCTCAAATGTCCATCAGAAGATGAATGGATAAATAAAATGTGGTATATACAGTCAATGTAATAGTATTCAGCCTTAAGAAGGAATGAAATTCTGATACATGCTACATAGATGAACCTTAAAAACATGCTGAGTATATGTATAACTGATTCATTTTGATGTACAGTAGTAAGTAACACAACATTGTAAATCGATTAAAAATTTTAAAAAAATATGAAAGAGAATGTATATATGTATTTAAAAGAATGCTGAGTGAAATAAGCCAGACACAAAAGGACAAATATTGTACAATTCCACTTACATGAGATACCTAGAATAGGCAAGCTCCTAGAGACAGAAAATGGAATAGAGGTTACCAGGGGCTGAGAGTAGGGGAGAATAGGGAGTTATTGTTTAATTGGTAGAATTTCTCTCTGGGATGATGAAAAAGTTCTTGAAATGGATAGTGGTAATGGTTGCACAACAGTGTAAATAAATACTTAGTGCCACTAAATCGTACACTTATACAAGTTACCATTTTAGCCATTTTATTATGTATATTTTGCCACAACCAGTCAACAAAAAGAAGTATTAAAAATGAAGTGATTGGCTCCTGGCTGAGAAGGATTGAGGTACTAGTCCCTTTAAGAAGTTAGGTGATAAGATTGAAAATCATTTACCCAAAATATGGAATTTTGAATGAATGAATTAGAAACGTACAGTATTCTTAGAATATTAAAACATTTAAATTAAATACTGTTTTATAACTGTAAAGCATATCAGCATTTTAGAAAATGGAGAAAAAAAAGGGTCCTTGAATTTTCCCCCTCATAATAGCTTATGACTTCGTGTATTCCTTTTTTTTTTTTTTCGGATACCTAAACGAACTCGTTTTAAAGATAGAGTTTCCCATGGGAGTCATAGGGAAGATATGGATTTTGTTGTTTCAGGTGAAAGGAACATTTTGAAGTGTTCTAAAAGGAGCTTAGTTCTGTTTAGAACAGATAAGGAGATGTGAAAAGGGTTGAAGTAGCCCCTAGGAAGAAGAAAAGATAGAAAGATTTTAAAAGAAAGAATTTGGGACTTGTAGGTTGTAGCAGTTATTGGTAATTTAGATAGATAGATGCTCTAACTACAGTATTTGGTCATTCCTAAAGAAAAAGACTTTAGTTTCTGTACTGTTTGCCAGTAAATAGTTATTTCAGAAAATTAAAAATGGTTTTTAAACAATTTGTTGTGACATCTCACTTCCTTGTTCAATTTTCCATGTCTGAAATATAGCCTAATTGTTCTTTCTCTTAACTTACATAGTAATGATAACTTAGCAGTAGTTTCCTAGGGTTGAGCTCTTCGACACAGAATTGCTAGTTCCAAATGTGAAGTACTGTTAGAACCTTTTGAAAAAATTCTGTAAGCTTTTAATCATTTGTTTTTACGTAGACAGTTTCCTTTTTAAAAAGTCAGTATTATTGACTGAATAGAGAGTTTTTTCGAGTTTACTTGGTTGAAAAACCCCCATTCACATTATAGCTGATGTGTTATTGAGTCTAGATCATGCTATACATTTATGTGAATCTAAATATTGAAGGAATAGTTATTTTTGTTTCCCTCTCAAGATACTGCAAATGAAATCAAGGGTTCAGAGAGACAGATGTATCCACTTCATACAGTATGTGTACTTCAGTTTCTTTCTAAGGGAAATTATTCAGGGTTTTATTTTATCTTGAATCAATGTAACTGGTACAGTAAATGGCTGTCATTAGCCATCAGTGTTTAAAATAGCCTTTCAAAAACTTAAGATGTTTCCTTTTTGTCTGATGATGATGTCTTAAGATATTTACAGTTTACAGGAAAACTATCTCAGTGCCTCCCTTTATTCCTGTTTTCTCCTGATTTGAGTCCATACTTCTTCCTGTGATTACAAACTATCCCATCGGTCATGAATACAAACCCCAGAGGTAATTCAAACTCCAGCCTCCTGAATATACTCACACAGCTTCATGGAGCTGTTTCTGGACTTTGGGGCATTCTTTTTTTAATCTTTTAAAATTAAGTTTGTAAAAGATCTCTGCATCTTTGAGCTATATTCTGTAGTTCTCAGGGTCCAATCAGCAGACAGAAGCTACATGGTTTGAACAGGGAAGTTATTAACTGGTTAATTTATTAACTGGAAGTTAATAACTGGTAACCAAGAGTTAACTATTGAAAGGTAAAGATAACACAGAAGAATACAGTAATAACAGATATGGGAAGCAGCTGCTACCTGTAGGGCTGAGGCAGCATGCCCCAGGAAGGAATAACTTTCAAGGAGGCCCCTCCATGTCCATAGGGGTTGTGATTCAGCTCTCCCTGGAGAAGGTGGGGCTCTGGTCCAGTGGATGACAAAGTTCACTGGTGCCATAGCCGGGGGTGGCACATAGAAAACTGCCTTCTGGGTAGTAGAAGAACTTGCTGGAAAGCCTCCTGCTGGCTTCTCAACTGGGGAGCCAGCTGAGGCAGCAGCAGAATTTTCTGGGAAGGCACCCACAGGCATTCTGCTGAACATTGCTGAAGGGTGAGCACCATTGAGTGTCCCTCATATTGCTGGGTGCTGCAAGCCATGAGAGCAAGCAGGCAAAAGCACACTAAAACTGGAAAGAAAAGACCCCCTTTTTTCTTTCTGCAGTGTTCTCCCAGCACTATACTGACAAAACTAACAGTGAGCCAGCTGGCAAAGGAGAAATGTTTATAGAATCCAACTCCATTGTCACAGAGAAGGGCAAAGAAGGTTGGATTTGGAGCTAAAAGTCAATAAATCGGTAACTGGCACAGAAGCCTTCAGTAGTTTTTCCATAGAATAACTGAGGTCATTGAGTGGTCCCGTGTACCACTTTTGTTTACTTGATTTCTTTCCATCTGCACCCCAGCTAAACTGATGCAGTGCTGTTGCGTGTATAGGATCTGAGATTTCTTATCTTTACTCAGGACATTAAGCCAGCATTTATCTTCCTCTCTTTATGAAAAAATCTTGACAATCTTTTACAATCAACTCAGTTATTACCTCCACAAAGCTGATGGCCTTTTCCTCTGCATTTTATTTTTTTTATTTTTTATTTTATTTTACTTTTTTTGCGGTATGCGGGCCTCTCACTGTTGTGGCCTCTCCCTTTGCGGAGCACAGGCTCCGGACGCGCAGGCTCAGCGGCCATGGCTCACGGGCCCAGCTGCTCCGCGGCATGTGGGATCTTCCCGGACCGGGGCACGAACCCGTGTCGCCTGCATTGGCAGGCAGACTCTCAACCACTGCGCCACCGGGGAAGCCCTCCTCTGCATTTTAACATATCTTCCCCCTCTCAATATTTTTCTTTTTTTTTTTAATATTTTTCTTTTTTAAAGGAGAATTATCACCTTATATTTTAATATTATCCTCACTCTCTTACTAGATTAATTTTTAAGATTTATGATCAGTTTCCATCAGAAGAATAGGCTCTCAATACCAGAGACAAATGGGACTTCACTATTTTAATTATTTTATTCATAGAATTACAGAGAAAATAGACGAGAAATATAGTTATGCTTTTAAATGGAAAATTCACGTTCTTTATACTTAAGGTTTAAAAAATTGAGTGATAAATTTGTACATGGGAGAAAGTAAAAAAACGTAAGAACTGAGGTGACTTTAGAGATTATCTGATTCCAACGTATAATTTTGGATAGAATGAGGCCCCAAAAGCCAGTGTCTCCAAATTGGAATTTGCTTTTTCTTGAAATCCTCTCCTATTATTGTTTTGTTCTGGGTTAAGCTAAAATTGTATTATTCTAAACTTAGAATATATGTAACAAATACATAAATTATGAAACATAATAGTAAAAACACTTGTGAAATGTCCTTATCACCAAATATCATTGGAGTTGCCTCTGTGCTTCTACACTATCCCATTCGCTTCTCTTATTTTGCTGTTATGAACTCCCAGTACTATGTTGAGATAGAATGGTGAGCACACACTTCTTTGCCTGCTTGTTCGTAAGGGGAAAGCATTCCCTCTTCTGTATTCTGGAAGATATTTTGTAAAATTGGTGTTTGTTCTTTAAATCTTTGGTGGAATTCTCAATTGAAAACCATCTGGACTTGGAGGTTTCTTTTTCAGGAGATTTTAAGTAACAAATTTGATTTCTTTAATGGTTATAGGACTATGCAAATTATTTGTTTCTTATTAGTTGAGTTTTGGTAGTTTGTTGTTTCTGAAGCATTTGTCCATTTCTTCTAAGTTGTCAAATTAATTTGTGTAAAATTGTTTGCACTGTTCCCTCACTGTCTTTTTTATGGTTGCAGAATATATAGTGATATCTCTGTTTTGTTCTTTTGGTTTTTTGGGGGGTGAGGGTGGGGCTGTGCCACATGGCATGTGGGATCTTAGTTCCCAACCAGGGATGGAACCGCCAGCAAAGTCCCCTGTTTTGTTCCTGATATTGGTAATTTTTATTTTCTCTCCTGTCTTTGTCAGTCTTGCTAGAGATTTGTTAATTTTATTGTTTTTTTTTCAAAAAGAGACCAGGGCTTCCCTGGTGGCGCAGTGGTTGAGAGTCCGCCTGCTGATGCAGGGAACACGGGTTCGTGCCCCGGTCCGGGAAGATCCCACATGCCGCGGAGTGGCTGGGCCCGTGAGCCATGGCCGCTGAGCCTGCGCGTCCGGAGCCTGTGCTCCGCAGCGGGAGAGGCCACAACAGTGAGAGGCCCGCGTATCGCAAAAAAAAAAAAAAACCAAAAAAAAGAGACCAGAATTTTGTTGCACTGCTTTTTTTCTATTGTTTTTGTCTTTTTTTTTTTTAATCATTTTATGATTCAGGTTATGGTCTATCTTGGTGCATTAAATATTCCATACATGCTTGAAAAGCATGTGTATATGTTTTCTTCTGGGGTAGAGTGTTCTGTAAATGTAAGGTCATTTTGGTTAATAGGGTGTTCAGATGGTCTATATCCTTACTGATTTTGTCTACTTGTTTTATTGATAATTGAAAGAAGGGTGTTGAAGTCTCCAGGTATAATTGTGCATTTGTTTATTTCTCTTTTTTGTTATTTCTGTTTTTGCTTCAGGTATTTTACATATTTGTTGTTAGGTACATATGCATTAAGGGCATTGTTTTCTTAGTCAATTGACCCTGTGTTCATTCTGTAATTACCCTCTTTATCCCTGATAATAGTCTTTGTTTTGAAGTTTATTTGGATACTAATAGAATACCTTTTTTTCCCGTTTTGGTGGTGAGGCACGAGGCTCGTAGGATTAAGGATCTTAGTTCCCCGACCAGGGATTGAACCCAGACCCTTGGCAGTGAAAGCACGGGGTCCTAACCACTGGGCCACCAGGGAATTTCCTAATAGAATACTTTTGATTAGTGTTTGTGTGATATTTATTTTTTCCATTCTTTTAATTTATCTGTATTTTTATTTTTATTTTTTAAAATAAATATTTATTTTTGGCTGCATTGGGTCTTTGTTGCCGTGCGTGGGCTTTCTCTAGTTGTGGTTAGCAGGGGCTACTCTTCATTGCGGTGCACGGGCTTCTCATTGCGGTGGCTTCTCTTGTTGTGGAGCACGGACTCTAGGCACGCTAGCTTCAGTAGTTGTGGCTCCCGGGCTCTAGAGAGCAGGCTCAGTAGTTGTGGCGCACAGGCTTAGTTGCTCCGTGGCATGTGGGATCTTCCTGGACCAGGACTCGAACCCGTGTCTCCTGCATTGGCAGGCAGATTCTTAACCACTGCGCCACCAAGGAAACCCCACTGCCTTCTTTTGAACTGAGTATTTTGCACTGTATTTTATTTATTGACTTTCTGTCACTCTCTTTGTGTGTGCGTGTGTTTAAAGTGGGTGTTCTAGAGATTATAATACATATCCAATCTTTCACAGAATTCTTGGGATTGATATTTTACCATCTTAAATAAAGTGTAGATGCCTTACAACCATTTAGGTCCCTTTATCCATCCTGTATATGTTATAGTTGTCATATGTGTTCCATCTCATACATGGAATTACCCACCAGACAATATTATTAGTTTTGCTTTCAGGCCATAAATAGTTGAAAGACTATTTTTACCCAGATGTTTACCGTTTCTTTTGCTCTTCCTTGTTCCCTTAAGTTCCACATTTCCCTCTAGTATCATTTCTCTTTAGCCTGCAGAACTTTCCTTTTAGTATTTCTTTAAGAGCAGTTCTGTGCTGGTGATGAATTCTCTTAGTTTTCCTTCATCTGAGTATGTCTTTTTTTTTTTTTTTGGCCTTCATTTTGAAGAATTTTTTTGTTGGATATAGAATTCGGTATTGATAGTTCTTGTCTTTCAGTACTTTAAAAATGTTGCTCCACTGCCTTCTGGCCTCCATGGTTTTTGATGAGAAATACATGCTGTTTGAATCATTGCTCTCCTGTAAGCAGTACATGGTTTTCTCTGGTTGCTTTCAAGATAATTTCTTTACGCTTAGCTTTCAGCAGTTTGATTTTTAATGTGTCTAGGTGTGGGTTTCTTTGTGTTTAGATCTGTTTAGCATTCACTGAGCTTCTTGAATCTGTAGCTTTATGTCTTTTGCCAAATTTGGCAAGTTTTCAGCCATTCTTCAGATGTTTTTTCTTCACCACATTCTTTCTCTTCTTCCAGTGTCGGGATTACCTCTGGGTATTTTACCACAGTTCCCTGAGTCTCTGCTCATTTTTTCCCAACCTTTTTTGTCTGTATTTCAGATTGGATCACTTCTGTTGCTCTCTTGTCACATCACCTGACACTTTTCTCTATCTTCTGCATTCAGCTGTTGAGCCCATCCAGTGAGATTTTTTCAAATTTCTGATGTTATGTCTTTTAATTCCAAAATTTCTGGGTTGTTTGTTTTTGTTTTTTTGTTTGTTTGTGGTACGCGGGCCTCTCACTGTTGTGGCCTCTCCCATTGTGAAGCACAGGCTCCGGACTCACAGGCTCAGCGGCCATGGCTTACGGGCCCAGCCGCTCCACGGCATGTGGAATCTTCCCGGATCGGGGCACGAACCCGCGTCCCCCGCATCGGCAGGCAGGCTCTGAACCACTGTGCCACTAGGGAAGCCCTGGGGTTTTTTTAATAGTTTCTATTTCTCTGCTGAAAACCTGTCTTCGCATTAATTTCAAGTTCATTTATCCTAACCTCATGGGTATAGTAATAATGAATGCTTTTAAGTTTTTGTCTGATAAGTCCAACATCTGGGTAATCTCAGGATTGGCAGCTGTTGATTGTCTTTTCCCTTGAGAATTTGTCACATTTTCCTGGATCTTTGCTTATTGAGAAATTTAAGGTAGTATTCTGGACGTTTTGAATATTATGTTGTTTTATGTTCTGTTTTTCTGTTAAAAACTTCTGGAGAATGGTGATTTCTTTGTTTTTTTAAAGTACGTAGCCCAGCTATTCTGACTATTCTGTTACCTTTTGTAAGTTTCAGTTTGATAATCAGTTCAGTTTTCAAAGCCTTTGCTCTGCTGTTCTGCATCTGTTCCATGCATGTGCCACTCAGGGTGAGTCTGAGATGTGAGTAGTGGTTCAGTTCTTAAAGCCTTTGCTGTGTTAATTGGGAATGTCCTAAGTATACACAGCTCAGGGGTGAGCCCAGGCCTCATGTGGAAATTAGGGGACTCCCTTGTCTGGTTCTTTTCTCTCAGGAATTCCACGCCTCCCCCCACTCCCCAATTCTTAGAATTTTATCTGTCCCCTACAGTAGTACATCTCCTCAACTAGGACCTGTTTTTTAGGCAAAGTGTTGAGAAATAAACCCCAGAAAATTCACTCTGTGAGAGTTTAGCCAACTGAAGTTAGAGGGTATAGTCCACATGACTGCCCTCACTTATTATACCAACTGCATAGTTCACAGGTTTCTAAGACTACTCTCAAGGCTTGATAATTTGCTAGAGGAACTTGTATAACTCACTGAAAACAAACACTTGGTTTTGGGAAGGTTACAGATTAAGATTCGTCAAGGGAAGAGACACATAAGGTAGAGTCAAATCTAGTACCCAACACAGAGCTTCCAGTCATCCTCTCCCCGTGACTTAGGACAGTGTTAATTGTCAACATCAGTGTGTGACAATAAGCACAGAGTATTGCCCCCAAGGAAGCTTACTTGAGCCTTGATGTCTAGAGTTTCTATTGGGGGTCCATCGCATTATTCAGTTTTCAGTGTCTAGCCCCTCTAGTGGTCAACCGATACCATGTGACCCAAGCCCCCACCCTAAATCACATTATTGGTATGTCTCAAAGCCCCCACTCCGAATTACAGTGTTACTATCTGGCTGGCCCAAGGCCTTCATAGGGCCTAGCAGTTATCTCTTGGAAGCCAAGGGCAAGGCCAGCCTTCTCTATGGGTATGGGTAAATTCTATTCTATATATTCTCATATGAGTTAGGTTTTGACTTCCCAATGTGCCAGCTTTCTTAATTTTCAGTGTTTTAAGTAGTTGCTTTTAAAAAATTGACGTGTAAGTCACATACCATAGAAGTCACCATTTTAAAAACATACAGCTCAGTGGATTTTTTGTTTGTTTGTTAAATATATTCACCCAAAACATTTTCATCACCCTGAAAAGAAACCCTGTACTGATTAGCCACTCCCCTTCTTTGTCCCCTGCAATTCTCCCCGTGCCTTAGCCATAGGCAATCACTAACATACTTTCTGTCTCCATGGATTTGCCAATTCTGGATATTTCGTGTTATGAAATCATACACTATTGGGTCTTCTGTGACTGGCTTCTTTCGTTTGTTATAATGATTTGAAGGATCATTCATGTGGTAGCATTTATCAGTACTTCATTCCTTCATTGTGGAATAATATTCCATTGTATACATATGCCACATTTTGTTTACCCATTCATCCATTGATGGACATTTGGTTATTTTCACTTTTTGGCTATGATGAATTATGTTACTGTGAACATTCATGTATAAGTTTTTGTGTGGGAAGTTGCTTTTTACATTTTTGTCCACAGTCTTTTGTTGTAACTAGCCAGAGAGAGAGAGACAGAGAGACAGATACAGGCAGACAGGCAGACAGACATGGGCAGGCAGGAAGGCTGGCTGGCTATTGTGGGCCTGCTTTGTCTTCACCAGCACCAGAAATTCCGGTCAATTTTAAATCATGAAATTGGACTGAGCTTTAAATTCATGGAATCTTCCATGATTAACCACAAATTTCAAGTCAGAATCATGGTATTTTTCTTTGGCTTAGAATAGAATTCTAGATTTTGGTGTAGCCTTTGTTTTCCAGTCATTTTTAAATTGCAATAAGGGGGGTGGTATCACAGACAGTCTGGTGTAGGCCATTTAACACAGCTGTTTTATGACTAGGTGTTTGGAACCTCAGTGTTGACTAGTTCCATAATTGGAGCCTGTTTTTCCTACCAAATAAGTAAGTGGATGTGAATAGTACACAATAAACCAGTATGAATCCATTGGCATGGTTGAATGTTTAAGCATTGCTCTGTCCAAATGTGTAGTCAGTCCTCAAATGGAAATAAACCTACCAAACACTTACATCCGATAATTACTTTATATCTGATAATTACAAGATGATATGTAGTCTGACATTATTTTATTTTATTTTTTTTTTGCGGTATGCGGGCCTCCCACTGTTGTGGCCTCTCCCGTTGCGGAGCACAGGCTCCGGACGCGCAGGCTCAGCGGCCATGGCTCACGGGCCCAGCCGCTCCGCGGCATGTGGGATCTTCCCAGACCGGGGCACGAACCCGTGTCCCCTGCATCGGCAGGCGGACTCTCAACCACTGCGCCACCAGGAAGCCCCTGACATTTTATATATATATATATGAAGAATGCACTGCAGCATTTAGGAGTTGAAGGGATTAAGGAGACGAATAAAGAGGATGTTATACTAGATTATGCAAGATGTAGTGGTTTGGATTAGGATGAAGAGAATAGACAGATTTGAGATCATGTTTCAGGACTTGCTGATGGATTGGATATGAGAGGTGTAAGGAAGGAGGAAATAAAACATTATTTCTAGGCTGCCTGATTGTACAGCTGCCATTTACCATAGAGAGGAAGAACAGAGGAATAAACTGGGAAAGTGAAGAGGGTTGATTAGTAAAGAATTCGTTGAGTATATTTTGTAGATTCAGAAAAAAAGGTTTGAACCTTATGAGAGGTGAGGGGACGTATTCAAGTGTGGGGACTGGTTTTGTTATACTTGTCAGGACAGCAGTTAAAAGGTAGTAATGATCTGGAGCTGTAGAGTAGGTATCTGTTTTCAGAGATGAATATTTAATACCTGTTTCGGATGTTGATGAATAAATAGTTCCAGGTATGTTATAGAATCTAAAAATACATTCGTTTCCTCCTGTGGTAATAAACTTTAACTTACGTTATAAGTCTAGGTTTGTAAGTTAGGTACTGAAGACAGTTTTTTTAATGTAAATTTTTACTTTTGGAAAATTCCAAACTAAAACAAAAGTATGTATCCTCCAGCATAAATTATAAATAGTCCTCTCACCCCGGCCTGTTTTGGGGTGAATTTCAGGTATTTTATTACCTCGGCATTCCAGTATGTATTTAACAGATAAGAACTAGAGGGACTATTTATGTACAGTTGGATATTCTGGTTTATTTTTAAAAACAGAGCAACTAAACATACACGTTAAACATACATACTACTGCTAAAACATACACAGTAGTACATAGTACATAAATCAAGTGCTTATGTACACTTTGAGACCATTCCTGCTAATCCTTAAAACGTTATCACTTGTTACTACTTCTATCCTTAATCTGTTGTACAACAAGTTTTTCCTGCCAGTCAGCTGTGGCTGCCATTATTGTTTACAAATGTGCTTTTACAGCGTTAAGTTTAGGACTTCAAGCCTTCCTTCTGAAGTAACCATTGCTTTTAATAACTACCACCACGCCCCCCACCCCCCCAGAGTTCTTTTACCTGCTTTGCTTATTCTGTTGGCTGTATTATCTTGACTCTTTTTATATCAGCTAATAGAGAAAGAGTTTTTAGGAAAGAAGAAAATGGTATTCATTTCCTGAGACCCAATTCTTTTACTCCTTTTTGTTTTTGTTTTTTTTGGTCTTGCCATTCATGAGTAGAAGAGGAAAGAGAAAGAAAAAAGATTCTGGGTGTTCATGAATTTATTATCCACAGATTGAGTATATTCTAAATTAGACCATTTATGAGTTGTCCCAAGGGTTTATGATACATAATAATTAGTAATTTTGGTGAGGCCCATATGAATTTGAATCCTTTACACCATAAAATCGTGTGGGTGAATAAGTTGTGCAGCTAATAAATGAGTATAGCCAACTGCCTAGCTTTTAAATAAGGTTGAGCATTACTTATTTGTCACCTCTGAAACAAGCCAGGAAGTATTTAAAAGCATTGGTTCTTTATGGGAAAAGACCTGGAAAGGAAGACTAAGTGCTACTTATATAGTAGTATTGGCAGATTTGGGGACAAGCACGTCACTTGGATGTGCATTCCTCACAAATGAAGCCTACCTAGTTCTATTACAACATTATGCCCCTGATTAATTACACCCCCAAATGGGTAATCTCTTTTGCATTCCTCATCTTCTTCTCCCTCCTCAACCTCTTTTCCAAACCAGTCACGTTATTTTAGTCACAGAATGATATAGCTGGAAAAGATAATTAGGATATTATAGTCGTATACCATTTTATTACTGAAGAATTAAGGCCCATAGAGATTGAGACTCGGCCAGGGTAGGACAAGTAGCTTAGTGAAACTAAAACTCAGGCTTATTACTCGCTTTTGTTCTTTTCTTCAGTATATACTGCCTCTACATCTATAGTTCTCCCTTCCCTTCTGACTAGTATATTTGCTCTATTGTTTTTTAAATAAAATTGATACCATGTGCTAACATAGAACATTAGGTTAGTTGCTGTCTAACTGTAAATTGCTTTCTGGAAGAATTTGAAATAAAAACCCCAGCCATTATAGTAACTTGGCTTCTGAAAGGGCCAGTACATTTTTAAAGAACCTATCTTATTGGAACATTTAAATAGATCTTTATATTGTTGTCTTGCAGAGCTCAAAATCGTCATCTAGCAAGGAGTTTTTCTTATGTCTCAGTCTTGTATCCCAAGCAAACTCCTTTAGAGTTGGAATTGTAAAAATCTCTGGGAACCATCTAGCTAAAATCATGCTCAATAAACATTTGCCAGATTAAAATTTTACCTCTTTGGAGGAGTCCCAGCTGCATCTGATTAGTATTAAATGCATTTACTTAGGAACAAAATAATCTCCCTCACATGGTATTTAAGTATGTTTTAGCTCACCTCCCACCAAAAACTAATCCAATTACCTAATTTTTTCCCTCACCTCTTATATAAAAGTATATAGCAAAGGAAATAAAGTCAACGTTTTCTACTACTTTTCAGCAGAAATCATCGCCACAGAGCAGATCATTTGACTGTCTGCAAAACTGAATTGCCTTGAGGTGATTTCACTAGGAAGAGCTTAGTTTAAGAATAAAGAACATTATTAATTAAATTGATACCATATTTATCTAAGGTTGGCTGATACCTTTGAGTTCAGCCTGCATTTTCTTTACCTGCTAGTTGCAGTCTACTTTCAAGCCTGCAAACCTTGTAGGGATGTCAAAAGGATTAATTATGAAAAAACAAACACAAAATGCTTGGATATTAACAGAAAAGAGTATTCTTATCTATTGTTATTTAGCTTCATAATGAGTTCCGTTATGGAACAAAGGGGAAGCTAATAAACCTTAGGGTCTATAGCTGATGGCTTTATGATGGCTCCTTGAAATTTGAAATGCATGGGAAGGATATTAAAGAGTGGGGAATATTCACTGGATCCACATTAACTTTAAGCTGCTGTAATAGTTTTACTCTGCCACGTAATTGAGGTGCTGCAACTGTTATCTGAAATGGTTTAGACTATTGATGTATTTTGGACACTGATATTTGAGACTAACTTGTAAATTCTAAAGAAGAAATTAATGTTTTATGTAGCAAAGTGTTGGGGAGGGTACTAATTTGAAGAATTGTATGTTCTGGGAGGGGAGGGGAGAGTTTATTTTTTGGCTTTATTGTTGCTTTGTAAAGAAAAATTAAAAGCTCTTTTTTTTTTCCTTCTTTCATTTTCTTGGGGTGCATTCCAACTCCAGAAGGTAAGAATTACTTTATTCTAAAGAAGTATTATACAGTTATAAAGCACTCTTTTACAAGTTTAATTTAACTTTACCCTTGGTTGCATGATTTTTACTTTATAAAACTAAATAATTAGTCTAGAAACTATTATAAATAAGAGTGATATTACTATGTAAATATTGGCTGTATGTGCTTTTTTTTTTTCTTCTCGCAATTTATTATAATCATTGGTCATATTTTTAGAAACCCAATCTACATTTAGTTTTATTAAAATCATTATTTGACTTTCTAGCATTAGGATACCTAATATTATACAGATTAATAAATGAAAATATTTCAGAGATTGGAAATGTGTGAGCTAACACTTGCTGTTTGGCTATAAGGTTGAAATGTATGTTTATGCTCTTACTGATTTAGAGAATATTGGTAAATCCTTTACGGGATTGACACGTACTTAAAACAAGGCCCAGAACAGGTTAAAATTCATAGTCTGGATCTTTACTGAATTGGTTTTTTATCTGTGTTTCTGTAACATTTTAAGTACACCTCTGTTATAGCAGTTCTCATGTTATATTATAGTTACTTCTTATAATGATCTCACTTGCCTGTGATACTAGACAGTAGAAACCATATCCATGTGTTTTCATTTCACTTGGACGTGACATGCTTGGCTTTTAGTTAGAGCTTGATAAATCAATTTAGCTCCGATTAAATTTGTATTCCATTAAGTTTGTTTACAAGAACCTATTCATTTTTGAGTATTAGTTTATGGAGGAAACCTTAATTCAGGTCATACAAACAGAATTATAATTTAAAAAATTTTAAAGTAGGTAAGAAAAAATTTTTTGTTTTCGTTTTTTGAGGGGGGCTTATTCTTGATTAGGTTATTTAGGTATGAATAATAGGAACCAAATGTAAATAACTTAAGCAAAATGGAAGTTATTTGAAGAATGTGGGGTAGCTCACAGGCTCAAAGGAAAGAAACAAGCTCTGAAATAAAGAGAACTAAGGTAGCTGCAGAGATCAGGTAGCTCAAACTAATGGATGGACTCATCAAGGCACTCCAGCTGGGATGAATTAGTCTATGTCTACTCTGCTCAAGGTTAAAAATTCAAAGAAGAGTGAACTTGGCTGGCCTAAAGTCCAGGGATGGTGAGGCATCTTTGATGGACAGTCCTACAAAGACTATTTCCAGTGGGGTAAGGCATAGTTCTCCAAAGCAAGATTGCACATTCTTTCCAGAGGAAGAGAGAATATATATTGACCAGGCAGAAACAACAGATGTCCACTACATTGCTTACTGTAGAAGATAAGAGTACAGCAGAAAAACTTAAGCCACAAGCAATTGTAAGAACTCGTTGGGTTTTTTAAAAATAAATTTATTTATTTATTTTATTTTTATTTTTGTCTGTGTTGAGTCTTCGTTACTGTGCACAGGCTTTCTCTAGTTGCCGTGAGCAGGGGCTACTCTTTGTTGTGGTGCGCGGGCTTCTCATTGCAGTGGCTTCTCTTGTTGCGGAGCACAGGCTCTAGGCACGCAGCCTTCAGTAGTTGCAGCACGTGGGCTCAGTAGTTGTGGCACACGGGCTTACTTGCTCTGCGGCATGTGGGATCCTCCTGGACCAGGGTTCGAACCTGTGTCCCCTGCATTGGCAGGCAAATTCTTAACCACTGGCCCACCAGGGATGTCCGTAATTACGATATGTCTTGATGTTGGACTATTTTGAGTTTATCTTATTTAGATTCACTGAGCTTCCTGCATATGTAGGTTTATTTTTCACCAAGTAAGAGTTTTTCAGCCCTTAGTTCTTTGAATACTCTTTCTCCTTTCCTTCTGAGACTCTGATGATGTAAACTTTGAATCTTTTGTTATTATCCCACAACTCCCTGAGGTTCTGTTAAATTTTTTTCAGTTTTATTTTTCTCTCTGTTGTTCACATCAGGTAAATTTTATTGATCTGTCATTAAGGTCATTGACTCTATCCTCTGTCATCTCCATTCCACTATTGAGCCAATCTAGAAGTTTTATTTAATTTTCAATTTAATTTAATTTTCAAAGCCTTTGCTGTGCTATTTTGGTCTTCTTGTTTTATTTGGTGACACAGAGTCTCTTAGTGATCTCTGCTGCATCTTTCTGAAGGAGTGGGAGGAGTTACCACAGAACAGGCTGCCTGATGGCTCTAGGTGTAGGGAAAAGGAAGTCTCCAGCTTGTAGGGACAGAGAGGCTTCCTGGGCTGGGCTGCTTCTTGTGGTTTGATCCCACTCGCTGGTGCCACCTTGCCCTTCCTATTTTATTTTATTTTATTATTATTTTTTATATTTATTTATTTTGTGGTACGCAGGCCTCTCACTGTTGTGGCCTCTCCCGTTGCGGAGCACAGGCTCTGGACGCGCAGGCTCAGCAGCCATGGCCCACGGGCCCAGCCGCTCCGTGGCATGTGGGATCCTCCCGGACCGGGGCACGAACCCGTGTCCCCTGCATCGGCAGGTGGACTCTCAACCACTGCGCCACCAGGGAAGCCCTGCCCTTCCTATTTTAGTCTTTATTTTTGAGGATTGAGGGAAGATACTCGCAGTCAAAGCCATTTAATTATATGAACTTTACTGTAACTCTAAGTTACTTCTGTGAGTTGGAAAATGCCAAGAATTGGTAAAATTCATCGATCAATTGACTACTTCAAAACTCTGAATCTCGACATAAATGGCTATGTCAAGACCGACAGCTCTTGTTCAAAAGCAGAAAATAATTGTAGTCGATAGCTTTGGCTATTTAGGTGTATAAACTACATTGCTAAATGAACAAGAATACCAAATAGAACAGAGATAGAAAATTAAACAAATTCTTATTTTTTTGATGTACCTAATCAAATTTGTTAAATTTTATTCTTTCCCTAGCTCATTTCTTTCAGGACTATTTCTATAACTTATACTGACAAGTATTTTATTTTCAGTTCCTGTTTTCCTCACTAATTCTTCTTTTACCTCAAATAATATGTCCTCACGTGTAACCTTCTGTATATCTTTAGTTCAGAGATGTATGGCTGTTTAGGAACTTGGCTCAGCCAGTTAAGAAATGTTAGCATCCTGATGAGCTGAAATAAAAGCGGTTGATATTTCTTTATATGCAGTAGTTAGAGTGACAAGCACTGTGTTTGTCTTAAAGTCTACTTTTTCTTACCTCTTTCTCATCAGACTGAAAAGCAACATGCTGTAGTGAACGAATAGTGGAAATGGCCATGGACTAAATAAGATAGGAGTCAAGTACTTTATGTTCCATATATTTACTTTAAAATAAGTCATAGAAACACTGGACTCCTTTTTTTTTCCCTCCCCTTTTGAAGTGGTTTTGCTCATTTCTTACTGGTAGTGGACAAGCCATGCTTTTTAAAAAACAGTAGTGGGAAAAAAAAGACAATAAGAGGAAGGTGAAGAGAATGAAGATTTATAGTGAAGTATTAAAAGGATAGAGAGAGTATATAAGCACAGTTTCTGAAGAATCTTTTTTTGTTTCTATGACCTCCCTCTCCTTGCTATTCCTAGATTACTCTTACTTGTTTCGTGCCCTTTCACTACTCTGTTAATCCATATTTCTCATTTTGTGGTCCCAACTGGGCCTCCTTCTCCCAGAATGCCTGTTTGAAAGTTTTCCTGCATACCCTTTTACCCTTTCTCCAGTGGGTTTATTTCTGTTTCATGGCATGTTTGGGGAGGAAAATAGTGTGAAGAAACTAATTCACTAAAGGATAGATAAGTCGGATGCTACTCTTTAAATTTAAAAACTACATTTATGTTATTTCTTTTTAAAAAGTAGGTTAGTTGTTAACCCAAATGAACTTCTCATTGGAAGAATTGCAGGTAGTATGACCAAGGGAAGGCAAGCAAAAGATTTTAATGAAAGCGTTTGTAAGAATACAAAAATTTTCAGTGAATTTAAAGCCTACCAAGACTATTAATTTAATGATTTCTAAACTCACTATTTTCCATCATAAGGGTGCTGTTGAGTTCAGTTTTGTTTTGTGTACTCTGTCAGGTAAGCATGCCACAAATCAGCTGTTGATTTTAAAGTTATGTGGTGCTGATTTGTTTTAGCTAGTATGTGGATAATGATTACTGTGTGTGTGGGTAGATACACGTATATCACATGAGTGAAAGATTCTTATAAGTTTATTGTCTTTTTACATTTAATATTGACCGGAAATAGGGTTTAGTCAAGCATCTGTTTGGGGAACTAGATAATTCTGCATTTCTTTTAACCTTGGAAGTCTGAGTCCATTATTTAATCCTACTGGAATTCAGGGGATTGAACTTCGAAGGACAGAGTGTATAATAGTTGAGTCAGGGATAGGGAAGCTGATTATGTCTTAGTTTTGACAAGGCTGTTCTGTAGGAAGGAGTGCAGAAAAATGAACAAGAGATTGGGATTAAAGTCAAGATAAGGCAGGGTTATCTATTGCGAAGTGTAGTATGTCTAGGATTAAATAAATTAGGCTGACGATGTCCCTTAAAGCTCTTTATCAAAGGCTTGAACTGGGGATAATAAATGTTGGAAGACATTGGTGAATTTTGAGGATGGATTGTAAAAGTTTTTTATATTAAATTTCTTTAGCTTGGTTGCAGGGGAGGAGATGCCAGTGAGGAGACGAGAGACCAAAAATCTGAAAAAGACTTCAGGGTTTCATGAAGAGTCTTAAAGTACTTGAAGGGCTGTCATATGGATTAGTGAAGAAATAATGTTAAATTTGTTTCCCCCACTTACAAAGATAGTTTATTACAAGGTCATTTTAGCAAATTTAGACAGTAGAGAAAATCACAGAGAGGAAGGAAAAGATCCTCCTAAATTTTTCCACCATGATAACCACTGATTTACATCATAAAATCAGGGCTAAAAAATGGAAGATGTATTTGGCTTAACTTAAGGAAGAATTTATGAATATTTGGAAATGCTTGAGGACATAGTGATTCTCCACCACATTATATGCTTGTGCAAAAGACTGGATGATTAACCTGTTTATGACGTTTTAGGAGGGGATATATAAGCATCTGTAGGTAAATGGACTAGATGACCTATGAAGCTCCTTGTCAACCTGTGGATTTTATCTGATTCTTGTCTGTAGGTATTTGCACCTGAGAGATGGTTATGTAAAGTGAGAGTAAGGTAAAGAATGATTAAAAGTTGTAGGATTTGGGGCTTCCCTGGTGGCGCAGTGGTTGAGAGTCCGCCTGCCAATGCAGGGGACACAGGTTCGTGCCCCAGTCCGGGAAGATCCCGCATGCCGCAGAGCGGCTAGGCCCGTGAGCCATGGCCACTGAGCCTGCACGTCTGGAGCCTGTGCTCCGCAACGGGAGAGGCCACAACAGTGAGAGGCCCGTGTACCACAATTAAAAAAAAAAAAAATGTTGTAGGATTTTATGCAACCCAGTAATTCCACTTCTGGGTATATACACAAAAGAATAAAAAGCAAGGACTTGAATAGATAATTTTACACCAGTGTTCATAGCAGCATTATTCACAGTAGGCAAAAGATGGAAGCAACCCAAATGTTTATTGACAGATGAATGGATAAACAAAGTGTGGCATATACATTCAATGGAATATTTTTCAGCCTTTAAAAAGAAGGAAATTCTAACATATTCTACAACATGCATGAACTTCAGGACATTATACTAAGTGAAATAATGCAGACACAAGAGGACAAGCATTGTATGATTTCACTTACATGAGAGACCTCAAGTATAAGTCATATTTATAGAGACAGAAAGTAGAGGGTGGTTGCCAGGGGCTGGTGTAGGGGGGAAATGGGGAGTTATTTAATGGGTGTAGAGTTTCAGTTTTGCAAGGTGAGAAGAGTTCTGGTGCTTGGTTGTGTAACAGTGTGAATGTACTTAAGTGAAGGTGAACTGTACACTTAGAAGTGGTTGAGATGGTAAATTTTATGTTATCTATATTTTACCACAATAAAGTTGTAGGATTTTGTTGTAATTTGAGTAGGGTACATTTTTATCTAATGTGGGAGAAACAACCATTGTATTGTATTGGTGGGAAATAATAAGACATTTGCCTAAGGTAGAGGGGATGAGCAGAAGTACTTCTTTAAATTTTTATAGAAGGTAGTAAATGTTTATCTTGCCCTGTTAAATTTAAAATCTAAGCAGTGATAGAAGATTGTAGAAGAATGTGAGTGTGAATTTTTTAAAATTTCTGCCTACAATGTGATGATACAGAATTGGTATAACAAGTGAGTAAATTCTTTAAGAGTGCCAGAAAGACCTATGGAATTAGGAGAGCTATAGACAAGATAAAGAAAGCTAAAGATTTTTAGTGAGAGTTGATGGGCTTTGTATGTTTATGAACCCTTTTGCAGACTTCACTTACAGTTTTATTTGTATCCTCAAGCTCCAGAAAGAAACTAAAAATGAAAGAAAACAATAGTGAAAATGTCCAGACTTTCAGTGGAGAAATTTGGCGTGATTAGTTATGAGAAAGGTGGTTATCAGTTAATTTTTAGAAGATATCTTTAGTAAGTTCTAAACCTAAGTTTCTGATTTTGTTCAGTTCCTGAATTGATAGCAAATTTGCATTTGTGGCTAAAATTTTTACATTACTGAACATTTAAAATCTGTACCAACTTGCCTCATCTTTCTGGTGGGAGGGAAATGTTAATCATAAATTAAATGATAATATAGTGTGTGTGTGTGTGTGTGTGCACATGCACACACACACACACACACACACACACTAGGAAATAAAGAGTCATATCGTTTGGCTGCGCTCAGTCCCAGTTCTTTTTTCTTTTTTTTTTTTTTTTTTTTTTTTGCGGTATGCGTGCCTCTCACTGCTGTGGCCACTCCGCGGCATGTGGGATCCTCCCGGACCGGGGCACGAACCCGTGTCCCCTGCATTGGCAGGCGGACTCCCAACCACTGCGCCACCAAGGAAGCCCCCAGTTCATTTATTTTTACATTAAAATGTAAGAATATGTGCTTACGGAAACTTCCACTTTTTTTTTTATATCACCAGCACTTACCCCCGTGCAGTTACACGGTAGCTATTCTGTAAATGTTCAATGAATGAGAAACCAAGTTCGCTTCTTTTCCACATCATCTTTTTTTAAAAACTTTATTGAGGTGTAAAGTACATACCATAAATTTCACCCATCTTAACTGTACAGTTCAGTGATTTTTAGTAAATTTACTGAGTTGTGCAACTAACACTGTAATCCATCCCCAGTAAGATTTTTCATACGTGTATACAGTTAATACTAGTTCCCACTGCCAGCCTCTAATCTACTTTCTGTCTCTGTAGATTGCCCATTTCTGGACCTCTCATATAAATGGAATCATATAATATGTGGTCTTTTGAGGTTAATCCATGTTGTAGCACTTACTAGCACTTCATGCTTTTTCATTGGTCCATATTGTTTTTATAGACTTCTTATATATATTACATATTTTTAACTTTTTATTTATTCATTTGGGTTATTAATTTTAGACTTAAAAGTTGCAAAAGCAGTACAAAGAATTTTATATAACTTTACCTAGATTCCACAAATGTTAACATTTTATATACTTTATCTATCTATCTATCTAGTTTGTGTTACTGAAATGTCTGAGAATTGTAGACATGCTGCCCCATTCACATTTAAACACTTGAGTATACTTTCTAAAGGCAAGTATATTCTTTTACATAACCACAGTGTAACTATCAAAATCTGGATATTAATATAATATTACTTTCTAATCAACAGGCTTTATTTAAATTTGATAATTCTTCCACTGATGTCCCAATCCAGGATCACACATTGCATTTACATTTAGTTTTCATGTATCTTTACAGTCTCCTTTAATGTGGGAACATTCTTTTAGTCTTTGTCTTTCATGAGCTTGATATTTTTGAAGAGTTCAGACCAGCTATTTTGTAGACTGTCCTTCAGTTTGGATATATCTGATGTTTACTCATGATTAGATTCAGGTTGTACATTTTTGGCAGGAATGTCACAGAAATGATATGTCATTTTCACTACATCATATCAAAAAGTGTGTGGTTTCAGTTTATCCCATTATTGGTGTTGATTACGCCAGTCCCTTATTTTATGTGATGTCTGCCAAGGTTCTCCACTATAAAGATATGATTTTTTCCCCCTTTGTAATTAACATCTTGTGTGTGGAGGGAGATACTTTGAGACTGTGTAAATATCTTGTTTCTCATTGTATCTTTGCCCACTGGTTTTAGCATCTCATTGTTAGTTATCTGTTGCTGCTTAACAACATTATCATAGATTTAGGAGCTTAAAACAACACACATTTATTATCTCAGTTTCTGTGTGTCGGCAGTCTGGGCGCATGGTTTTACTGGGTTCTCTGCAAGGCTGCAGCCAAGGTGTTGGTTCTTATCTGAAGGCTTAATTGGAGAAGGAACCACTTCTAAGCTAGGTGGTTGTTGGCAGGTTTCAGATCCTTGGGGTTTATCGAAATGGGGTGATTCAGTTCCTAGCTGGCTGTTGGCTAGAGGCTGCCATGGGTTCTTTGCCACTTGGGCCTCCCCAACCTGTATACTTCCTTAAAGCCAGCAAGGGAGAGTCAGAGTCACTTTGCAAGGATACTGCAGTCTTTCTCGTAACGTAGTCACTGTTCTGCCTGCTCTGCTGTATTCTGTATTGGTTAGAAGCAAGTCACAGGTTTCACCTACATCAAGGGGAGGGGATTACACAGGGTATACCAGGAAGTGATGATAATTGGGGTCATTTTAGAGTATGTCCACCACAACTTCCACTGATAATACTTGCCTGCAGTGTGGTGGCCACATATGGTGATTTTCTAATTCCATCGTTTCTTCTTTGTTAGTTGGAATTACATGCAAAGAATTCTCCCCCATTCATTGATTTGTTCATTTATTTATATTAGTATGAACTCATAGATTCTTCTCTTATTCTGTGGGTTATTATTTTCTACTATATTCATTTATTTTATTAAGTAGAAAGTAACAGTTTAATCCCTACACAAACAGCATTAAGAGAAGTCTTTAGCATGGGTGCCTAAACAGATTTGTAGTATAATGAATCATTTATCAAACATACTTTAGATTAAAGGTAAATTTTAACATGTAAGCTGTTCTGTCATAGGTTTGCAAAGCCTTTGTAATTCTATTTGAAAATATACTTCGATGTAACAAACTTTTCGCGTTATTATCAAAATGTCATGATTGCATTTATATTGATATTCTTCAAGGGAATAGCTGATTTTCCCCCTAACAATCATTACCCTATAATTGAAATAATTACAAGTTTTGGTGATACAATCTAAACATACTCATTCTAAAACCACTGAATCCTCCCAGCCCCTTCATCTTTGGCTTGTCTCTTGATCTTTAAATGTTATATATAGGTATCCCTATTCTTTGCATTTGTGGGCATCTGTGACTGACTCTCTTTTTGAGTGTGTCTCTTCTTGTACAAAATACTTGGTCAACAAATACCTTGCTATTCATTGTGTCTTTTCTCTTTGGAAGTCTTGCACTTCAGTCTATATATAGTCTCCCTGCCCCCTTACCTGCTGTTCTAATTTTTGTTTTGTTTTAAATAGCATGCCCTGTGAAAAGGAAGTGATTTTGAAAAAGAGCCTTACTCTGTTTCAAAAGTTATATTGTTTTAGTAATTTATTCATATATTTTGGACTGTTTAATATTTTTGTAAAAATGACTCCTGATGACCAAAAAAAGGTCAATCAGTAATGAAAAAAATGTACACTAGAAAAGTATCCTGAAATTCACTAGCCAGGACTAACCACTGTTTATTGCATTTAATTGAAGAAACTAAGAAAATTGCTAATTTTTTCACTGAAGATTATAAATATACTTCATTTAGGATATTAATTCCTAAATAATCTCTGAAGTTGAGGGAAAAGAAAATAGAAAAATTCTGAAGGTGTGTTGTCATTTTTAAAATGAAAGTTGAAAAAAATAGAAAGCATTTGCATTTCTCTTATATCACTATAATTGCAGCTGTTTACTTTTTTTTCTCTAAACATTTCTCCATTCCTGAATTTTTTTATTTCTTTGTTGGCTAGATTTAAGTTTATGGGTGGTCTTTTCCCTGAGTTTTCATGGGCTTAATATCTTTCTGTTGCTTCTTTGTTTGAATGACATCTTGGCTGGATATAAATTTTTTACTGTCCGGTATTGAGTATTGCTAAGAAGGCAGATGTTCCTTGCATTATACAGGGCTTATCAGTCAGTTTTTGCTGCGTAAGTCTTAATTTCAGTGGTTTATAACAACGAATAGTTCCTTTTCTTCTTCACGTCTTTAGAGGAGCTGGGGCTCAGTTATTGTTGCCTAGGCTTGGCTCTAGGCTGTGGGTTCTCTGTTCTCCTAGAATCAGTGGCCTGCTCTTGTGGCAGTCAGGAGTAAGTCAGACTATGCAACCACATGTTAGCTGCTGTTTCTGTCATTTCTGTTATCATTTCATTGATCAAGTCTTACGGCCAAGCCCAACATCAGTGGGGCAGGGAAATAAATATATTTTCTTTACTGTAAGGTGGCATGATACAGGGAGTGAATGATGAATTAAAAACAGTAATTCATTCTGCCACTTTTGCTTTTCATGCCTAGGTCTCAGCTTGATTCTTTCTTAGTCCTTGAAGTTTAAGATTTAGAAAAAAGTTAAGATAAATATTTCTGAGTATCTTGGGTGCTTGAGTTCGTCTGTACAGGTTTAGTAGCACTTTGCCTCTTCTTATTCAGTATACACTGTGTATTCATAAACATATTTTCTCATTGGTAGGAGAGAGTTGTCACCTTTGAATATCCTACACTTTTCTTCTGCATCCTTTTCATATCTCTGTCAATATGAATGCTTTCGACCTAGATGCTTTGTCAGTTAAGGTATTTTCAGTTGTAAATAACAGGAAATGCAATGTAAACTGGCTTAAACATCAAAGGAAATTAATTGTGTGATGTAAGTGAAGAAAACCTGGCAGAACTTGATCCAGGTGCTCTGGCAGTTTGATCAGTTTCTCAGCTCTGCTTCCTTCATTTTTGTTCCATTTTCATCAGGCTCATCCATCATAGTTGCAGAATTGTTTGTAGGTCCTGGAGCCTATATGCTTTCGGGTTTGAATATAGAAGAGAAGAGAGAATCTGCTTCCCAGAGCTTCAGTGAAATCACATGCTGTTGAATCTGGCTGGCCCACAATGGAGTCACATGTTAAATTAAAACTTTTTCCTTACAATATATGTAGTTATAAATGATATGTATTTAGGAAAAGTATTGGATTCTATATAACATTGGCATGGCTTCCTTAAACAGGGTACACTGAGGCTGAAATCTGAAGAGTGAATTAATTGGAGCTTGCTAGGAGAAAAGGTGAGGGTTATCATTACAAGCAGAAGCATTAATTAGTACAAAGGCCAAGAAGTCAGGAGAATTGTAAGTTACAAAATGGAAAGAAGGCTAGAGTAGGCCAGAGTGGAGAGGGGGAAGGCGGGTCAGGTCACTTTGATAATTCTGGACTTCATTCTAAGAACATTGTTATATCATGGATGAATTTTAAGCTGGGCAGAGGTGGCACGATCATACTTGTTTTTATTTACTTCTTATTATTATTTTTTCTTTTGGGTGGGTTGGTTGCTGTGCGCGGGCTTTCTCTAGTTGCGGCGAGCGGGGGCTACTCTTCATTGCCGTGCGCGGGCTTCTCATTGCAGTGGCTTCTCTTGTTGTGGAGCACAGGCTCTAGGCGCGCGGGCTCAGTAGTTGCAGTACGCGGGCCCTAGAGTGCGTGGGCTCAGTAGTTGTGGCATGTGCGCTCTAGGGCGCATGGGCTTCAGTAGTTATGGCACGTGGGCCCTAGAGTGCGCAGGCCTCACTAGTTGTGGCTCACGGGCTTAATTGCTCCGCGGCATGTGGAATCTTCCCAGACCAGGGATCGAACCTGTGTCCCCTGCATTGGCAGGCAGATTCTTAACCACTACACCACCAGGGAAGTGTCCCATGCTTGTTTTTAAAAGGTCACTCTGGCTTCAGAGTGGAGAATTGATGGGGGTGAGAGAAGTTACTGTCACTTGAGATAGGTAGGGAACACTGGAACATTATGAAACTGGAATGGGGGAGCAAGTTGTTAAGGTAACTACCACAGTTACTGAATCACTTCTCTGTGGCATACACTTTATATATGAATTGAGATTCTGCACAAATTACAGATTAGATGGTATTTCCTCAGTTTCACAGATGAGAAAATTAAGGGTGTTTACAGTGACTTGCCCATGGCCACACTCAGATATAAATTCACATTGGTATGAATACATAAATCTGGCTCTCTTGGCCACACAGTGATGTCTCTTTTCATGAGTTACTATGTTGTTTCCTCTGAGCAGTGTGATTATAGGCCTCAGGTCTTTTCAGCCCTGCTGGCTACTGCTAAGGAACCACTTTTACTGCAGAGAGAATTGAATAAGGCTGTTGACAGCATGACTGAAGTTACTTTTGTTCTTGGGCCTTGTGTATGTTTCCTTCATGGGGTAGATCAGCATAAAATTACAGCACTGCATTTGTTCCTTTCCTTGAGAGCTGGCCCCAACCCCTGCCCCAACGCCAGTCTCCTGAGCATGGACAAAAAAATTAAAAGCTAAATTATCTCATGATAGTTATGTAATATTTTGAGGTGTTCTTGTTTCAGCTGCTACAGGTGTCAGGACTTAAGCCCATATTATATTTACTTGACTTTACGTCAGTATGATCTCCTTAGTACCAGTGTTTTATCACTCATGAAGGTGATGCCTATTCCTTCAAGTTATTCAGTTATTTTTATTTCATTATATCATTCTGGAGTTACTTCCCTTGAAGGTATATTCCTGCCATCATGGGCAGTGTAGCCTATTTTACTTCTCTGCCATTGCTTCATTATTAATAAAAATAAACTCTGCAAGTATTCTCTGGTTTTTTATGTTTTCTTGAAATCAAATCTATATTATTGTTTTAAACAGTATAGTGTTCTGTGTATATTGTGGGTTTTTCGAAACTTTATTTCCTTCAAAGGAAAATTACATTGGATTTGCAAGGAAAATATGATCGTGTCTGTATCTCTGTTACCACATCTTTTCACCAGATGTACATGTGTGCCATTTGCTTTCATTTTTATGGGTTTTACTGTAAGGAGTTTTTTTTTGTTTTGGTTTGATTGAGTTGGGATTTTTTTGTTTGTTTTTTTTGGCTTTTTGTTTGTTTGGTTTTGTTTTTGGTTCTAGGTACTAAGCCCTAGAAGAGATTGTTTCTTTCTCTCTGACCTAAAGTACTTTATATATACACAAGCCTGTGTTCTCGATTCTATAATTCCAAAATCCAAAATGCTTGAAAAAGTTTTTTAGTCTTTTGGTAACAAACCTCATTTGTCAACAACACCTTCTCTTGAAACTGACATAAAACTATATGTAGTCTTTGTTTCTCCCACTTAGTGTGAATATTGATGTGTTTCACTGTGTTTGGTTATGGGATTGCTGCCACTAATCTCTGGTGATATTACATAGTATATGGCATATCATGTTGCCTTTCTAAAATCCAAACAGATTTTTATGTCTGAAACATTTGGCCTTAAGTGTTTGGGGTCAGGGATTGTGGACTTCGGTCTGTATTGGTAGCACTGGTTACAGGTGCTTGTGGCAGTTTATTCCCTTGTCTGTCTTTCCCATTAGACTTTGAACTAAGAAAGCTTTCCTCCTTGGCCCCACAGACCCTAGTTTATTGTGTACTTAGTAAACAGTACTAAACAGAGTTGGTACTTAATATTGAAATTGAATACCAAAAATTGGGGCAAAGCTTTACCCAGATAGGTTATTGAACTACAGATTATAGCATGTTTTCTTTTCACTCGATTATATGTTCTTTTTAAACAGTCTCTTTCCTGTTCTGCTTCTCTTTTCTTTCTTCTTACTGGAATCTTGGCTTCACCACTGACTAATCACTGTGTGATCTTGAACAGCTTACTTAACACCTCAATACATTCATTTGTTCATTTGTAAAAATGGTGTCATAATTTTGCTTACCTCAAAGGATTGTTGTGAGGGCTAACCAGAATGCTTCCTGGAATTTAGCAATCCTTTTGCTGTTAATGTTGCTGTTATTGATTCATATCCTGTTGGTTACCTTACTAACATATGGTGAACCATCCTCTTACTGACTTTGAGGTCATTTTTAGTGTTTTGACGCTTTTAACAATGCTGGAGTTAATCCTTGCATAGATGTCCATAAGTCTTTGTGGCCTTATTTTTGTAGGATAGATTGAAGTGGGAATGTTGCATCAGTGGCCCCTAATATTTTTAATTTTAGTGGATATTTGCGTGTTACTTTCTTAAGGCAGAATTGAGAAATGGGGGGATGGGGTAGCAGTTTTCAGTCCCACCAACAGTCTATATAAGAGTGCTCATTTCCCCATAACCTTACCTGCAATGGATTTTATCAATTCATTTTTAAAAAGTAATTATAAACTCATGGGAAATTATAAAAATAGTCCCATGGCTACCTCACCCCGCTTCCTCCAGTGGTAATGTCTTATATAACTACAGTACAATATCAAAACCAGGAAACTGACCTTAGTACAGTACTGCTAACAAAGACCTGAATATATTTGATTTTTACAAGTCTGACCAGTGGTGTCTCGGTTTCATTTGTTTTCCTTTAACCACTGTAAAGTTTGGGCAGCTTTTCATGTATTCTGTTGGCCATTTATATTGCATTTTCATAGCCTTTATCCATTTTTTTCTAATTGGTTGTTTGTATTTTCCTAGAAAGCTCTTTTAGGTATGCTTGGTATAGTTTTGTTGATGATTTTTTTTCCTGTACAGAAATTTTTATTTTTATTTAGTTATTAAGGTTTTCTTTTGTGGTTTGGGTTTTTTTCTCTTTTATGTAGAAAGGTTGCTCTATACTGTAGGTTATACTGTTTTCCTTCTACTTTTTATATTTTGGCCTTGAATCCATTTGGAATATGTTTTTATATAAGCTGTGAGAATTAAATAATTATTTAATTAATTATTAAATAAACTATTTTATTTAGGACTCTCTCGGTTGTTTGTGACTTAAAACCTCAACAAAATTCCAAAGGTGGGACTGGCTTAAGGCAAGCCTGGATACAGTGGCATAACTAATATTGCTAAAAAAAAGAATGTTGCTGTTTTCCTCTTTTCTCAGGTCTGCCTTTTTGGGTGTTGAGTTTTCCTCTATAATCCTTACCTAGCCCTTCCTTTCTCTCTCCTTTGTGTTGTTCCACCCAAATTCCAGATACTCCCCTCATGGTCATATGACTGAAAGTCTTACGTATTATTTTCTCATACTGCTTAGGGGAAGAGAAAGATTCTCACCACAGGTGACCGTGTCATAACTCAGTCTTCTTCCTGCTGCACAGAAATAGTACCTTTTACATTTATTGTGATCTGTTTCTATATTTTCTATTTTGTTCCACCAGCAGTCTGTAAGAGTGAACATTTGCCTGTTTATCCTGTCCCAGAAACACATTGCTTCAATAAAACTCTAATTTAATTATTATTATTCAATAATTATTCAATTCAATAATTCATTATTCACTAATATTCTAATAATGTGCTTAGAGTACCTTTTAATATCTTCTTAAGCAAGTCTCTCATCATTTATTTCCCAGAAATTTCTTGGCAATTTTTATATGTTTATTTGATACAGACTTGGGAGTTTTGACTAGAATTGCATTATGTGTATTTTTAACATGGAAATATCTAAATTAGAGAAACATAACTGAAAATCAGCCTGGAGATACTCAGTGTTTTTCTTTTTCTTTTTCTTTTTTTTTTTTTGAGGTACGCGGACCTCTCACTGCCGTGGCCTCTCCCTTCGCGGAGCACAGGCTCCGGACACGCAGGCCCAGCGGCCATGGCCCACGGGTCAAGCCGCTCCATGGCACGTGGGATCCTCCCGGACCGTGGCACGAACCCATGTCCCCTGCATCGGCAGGCGGACTCCCAACCACTGCGCCACCAGGGAAGCCCTTCTTTTTCTTTTTAATTAATTAATTAATTTTTATTTTTACCTCCGTTGGGTCTTTGTTGCTGTGTGTGGGCTCTCTCTAATTGTGGCGAGAGGGGCATACTCTTCGTTGTGGGGCGCAGGCTTCTCATTGTGGTGGCTTTTCTTGTTGCAGAGCACGGGCTTTGGGCAAGCAGGCTTCAGTAGTTGTGGCTTGTGGGCTCTAGAGTGTAGGCTCAGTAGTTGTGGCACACGGGCTTAGTTGCTCCGCGGCATGTGGGATCTTCCCGGACCAGGGCTCGAACCCGTGTCCCCTGCATTGGTAGGCAGATTCTTAACCACTGCGCCACCAGGGAAGTCCCTCTTTTTCTTTTTTTTTTTAATATTTTATTTATTTACTTATTTGATTGGCCTGGGTCTTAGTTGCGTCAGGCAAGCTCCTTAGTTGCGGCTCACGGGCTCCTTAGTTGTGGCATGCAAACTCTTAGTTACGGCATGCATGTGGGATCTAGTTCCCTGACCAGAGATCGAACCCAGGCCCCCTGCATTGGGAGCACGGAGTCTTAACCACTGTGCCACCAGGGAAGTCTCCTCATCATTTTCTTTAACAAAAGGTTTTCCTTTATTTTCTTTGTCGTCCTCCATCTTTTCAGTTTATTTTATTTTATTTATTTACTTATTTATTTATTTATGGCTGCGTTGGGTCTTCGCTGCTATTAGTGGGCTTTTTCTAGCTGCGGCGAGTGTGGAGCACGGGCTCTAGGTGCGTGGGCTTCAGTAGTTGTGGTACACAGGCTCAGTAGTTGTGGCTCGCGGGCTCTAGAGCACAGGCTCAGTAGTTGTGGCGCACGGGCTTAGTTGCTCCGTGGCATGTGGGATCTTCCTGGACCAGGGCTCGAACCAGTGTCCCCTGCATTGGCAGGCGGATTCTTAACCACTGCGCCACCAGGGAAGTCCCCATCTTTTCAGTTTTTGACCCTCAGCACCGTCATAGTACCAAAAGACAGTGGTCCTGCTCTCTCCCACAGAGAACTCTTATCTTTAGATACCCAAGATATCTAGCAGCCTCTTCCAGTAGGCTTCTTTGGGTTATTGAGTAGTACCAGCAGAGAACTGAGATGGGAGATACGGAAATGTGCGAATAAGTTGCCTTATCCCTCAGATATTGTGAGTTGGTTTTTTTTTTTAAATTTAAGGATGCCACACATTTCCATTTATATTACTATAGGAAAATGAAATTGATTACAATTAGAAAGGAAAATGATATATGTATATTTTCAACAGATAATTTATTATATACCTAAAACTCTAGAAAATATGATAAATGTATATTAGAATTAGTAAACTTTTAACCAGGTTTCTACATAGAAGATGAATATTCCAAAGCCTGCTTTATGTCTTTTAAAGTGGTCTCATGATAGGTCTAAAGACCATCGTAATATAGATAACTATGGAATCATTATATTTTACACCTGACACTAATACAATGTTACATGTCAATGATATCTCAATTTAAAAAAGGGGAGCATGGAAATGTGTTCGTTCCATAACTCAGATTCAGTCTGGTGCAGCAGTATGCAGGGAGATTAATATTATTTATTTCTGTGTGTGTTTTCTTTTTCTTCCCTGTTTTACTTCTGGACATTTAAGGCTTGTGCTAAATGAAATAGATTAAAAAATTTTTTTTCAGCTTTATTGAGGTGTATTAACAAATAAAATTGTAAGTGAAATAGAATCTTTAGAGATATATTTGTGATGCTTCTGTGAGAGAAATTTGTCTTGACTGAAATGTTAGATGCTAAATTGGGATTAAGAAAATTATAGAATTATTTTTTCTTTAGATAACTGGGAAGGAATTTTACATCCATTTTCTCCATGGCAGCCTTTCTAGATTTATAGACTTTTTATAGTTTATAAAATGTGTTTATGTCAAATGAGTGTTGATTTGTTAATTTTATCTTAATTCAGTGTTACATAGGATATTCAGAGACAGAAACTAATCATTGTGTTCTCTCTCTCTCTCTCTCTTTTTTTTTTTTTTTGGCAGTGGAACTTCCCCTCTTGCATGCCTGAATGCAATGCTGCACACAAACTCCCGAGGTGAAGAGGGCATCTTCTATAAGGTTCCAGGTAGAATGGGAGTGTATACTTTGAAGGTAAATATTTTTGTTAGGGAGTCATTTTAAAAGTGAAAACAGGAAGTAACTACGTGTAATGAATAATACTTCCATCATAGAGACAGAATTCTGTTCTTGAAGAGCTTATTTTCAGGAAGAGGTAAAATTTTCAATCCTGTATCCAATACATTTTTTTTTTTAATTACTCTGTAACCATCTGTAGGTAGATTGGAGAAGTAACTTCATTTTTCATTCTTCGCCATAGTTTTTTTTTTTTTTTCATTCTTTGCCATAGTATTATTTTGAAAGGATGAAATGAAAATGACTTCCAGTGACTTTTAAAGGGTGTCACATATTTAAATAATAATGAGTATTACTGTGGAGTATACAGCCTTGATGCTTTATATTACTTTCTGATTTAATTCTCCATTACAATTCAGAGTTGTGTTTATTATTCCGTTATTATGATAGAGAAAGCCAAAGTTCAGAAGATTGGATTTTCTTGCTCAGTGTTGGCCAGATAGTATCAGAACCAGAATATGAATCCATATCTGACTGAATTCCCATGTTCTTTTACCATAACAGGCTTTCTAAGTTCTAATTTCTGCACTAAAAAGGGACCTTGACTTATCAGTGTCCTTTCGGTTACAAACAGAAAAACCAACTCAAATGAGCTTGAGTGAAACAGAGAAGTTATTAGTTCACATAACTGAAAATTCTAGGGAAACTCAGCCTGAATTCGGGAGCTCAAATGATTGTCATCAGGGATGGGTCTCTCCGCTTTCTTTTGGCTTCAGTCTCAGGTAGGCCCTCTCCTCATGGTACATGACTTCACTCCCAGCCCCCACTCTGCAATCTGTAAGTCTGGAGAGAAGGAGTCTCAGGAACTGAAGCTGGAGCCCTTTAGTTAGTTCTGATGTGGCTTAATTGGTTTGGCTTGGCCCATGTGCCTATACCAGAATGATTGCCGTTACCAAACATATGGAGTCTTCTGATTGGCCACTCTTAAGTTCATGATCACCCTTGATGTGAAAGTGTGGTTAAGCCCTCTCAAGCCTGATGAATTGAGGCAAGGGTTGTTTCCCAAAGAAAATTTATCAACAGAAGGAGAATTAATGCTTGGCATGCAATGACTATGTCCATGTGTATGTGGGACTCTGTCCCCTCTTACCTTTTTAGTTTTGGCTGTAGTCATCTCTGTGCTCACTGGTTGTGTGTAGCCCACTAACATTAAAAAGATCTAACTTACCCATAATACCTCCTTTTAAAACACCTTGTTGAACTTCACAGGGTTACAGGGATCTAGTCCCACATAGAGCTTTCTGTGTTTCTTTTAGGTTTTAGTTGTTCTAGACCTTCTGTATTGTTAATAACATTTATTAAATGCCTATTCTATACCTGACACTGTAGAGGCTATAAAGAAGGATAAACTATGGTCCCTGATCTCTTGCAGCTCACATAGTTACTGAAATAATAGCATGCTCACAAAACACACAGTGCTGTAAAGTACTGTGAGAGCATAGAGAAGTAAAGATGAACCTCGAATAAAGGGATCTGGAAGATTTAGTTTGTTTTTCTGTTGTTTTAAAGTTGTAAAATTTGAGTTGAACTTTGGCCGATAAATAATGGAAGGAAGGGCCTTCCAGGACAAGGGAATAGCTTAAGCAAAGGCACAGATAAAAGGATTCAGAATGGATTTGAAAGTAAATTGGAGTGGTTAGACCATAATCTGTGTGTGGGCTAGTGTGGTAAGGAGTCAGGATGGGGTAAATGTTAGGTGAAGAACAAACTTTGGAGGCTTTTGAAAACCTGACTGAGCGGTTAAGAAAGAGAAGGAGGGAGGGTAGGTATGTGTTGAGGAAACGGCAGAGGTTTTTTTGGAGAATAGCATGATCAAATCATGTTTAGGAAGATAATTCAAGTAGGATACACTTAAGAGTAAAGCAAGAAAATTTGTCAAAAGGATGGTTATGATTGTTTGGAAGAGATAATTGGCCTAAACTGTGAGAGTGGTGAAAGAGATGGAGGCAAGGAACATTAGAGAAATGAAACGTAAACTATTTGGAGTGGGTAAAAGAAGGGGTGCAGTGATTCTAAGATTTGGGGCATGAGTTGATCCTGGAGGGATCACAAGTTTAAGAAGACAGTTGGGGGGGCTTCCCTGGTGGCTCAGTGGTTGAGAGTCCACCTGCCAATGCAGGGGACATGGGTTCGTGCCCCGGTCCGGGAGGATCCCACATGCCGCGGAGCGGCTGGGCCCGTGAGCCATGGCCGCTGAGCCTGCGTGTCCAGAGCCTGTGCTCCGCAACGGGAGAGGCCACAACAGTGAGAGGCCCGTGTACCGGAAAAAAAAAAAAAAAGAAGAAGACAGTTATATTTGTATTTAAAGTGCGTGTTGAACTTACAGATCAAGAGGTCTTGTTTGCAACTAACTCTATAAAAGTTTCCTGTATTTTGAAGGAAAGGATATGTATTTTAAGAAAGTGTATAACATGTGAAATGGCACTAGAGTATAAACGTAAGTGGAAAAAAACAGTTCCTTATTAGATCAGAGGTTACTATCTTGACTGTAATGTTGTGAGTACTAGTTATAGGTAGGAGGGTCATGTGTCAGAATTACTTTTTATCTGATTATAAAAATAAATTATGTGGGCAAACAAAAAATATATTGAGAAGAAAAAAGAATCATCCATAGTTTTATAACTCAGAAATAACATTCACTAATGTGTTTATTTATATGTATATATTTCACATACTACATAAATACATAGTAGCTAATATTTATTGAGCTCTTATCATATGCCAGGCCTTGTTCTAAGCATCTTATATTTATTAACTCATTTAATTTCAGAATGATCTTTTAAGGTAGGTCCTGTCACCCCATCTTATAGACAGGGAAACTGAGGCATGAGAGTTTAAGACTTTGACCAAGGCTGCATAATTAGGAGAAGATAAAGCCAGAATTCAAACCCCCAAAGTCTTAATTTCCTAGTTCTTGATCTTACAACTACCCTGTTATATCTCTCACATACTGTGGCTGACACAGGTGTCCTTTCTGATTAGCATTCTCACTGTCCAGTGCAGAAACCAAAGATTCGTGTGATTTTTTTTTTTTTTTTTTTTAAACCATTCCTTTTGTGTTTGACTCTTGCTACTTACCAATTTTTGGAACCAGTTAGATTCAAATAATGCACTATCACTTGCTATCCAGACTTTTTATAATACGTAATGGTACTTACATACACACAAATATATATATATATATATTACATGGATGATGGGTGTACATACATTTTTAAAAATTGTTATTATATAGATTTTATCCTGAACATTTCATCATTTACCTGGATTTAAATATACCAAGTTTTTTGTCCAATTTAAGCCTCTGTGTTGTGCCTGCATAAGATTGTCATGTATATTTTTTATCTTTGCGTATGGATGGAAGCATTAACTAATTTGACCCAAAGAAGAGAGATGACAGGAATTCAGAAATTATTGCTGGTTCTGCTACTGAATTTTATGATACTAAAAATTAATCAGCACAATTAAAAGTCACAACAATGCATATCAGAAATTTAATTCCTATTTGCTGAAATGGTAATGATTAATCCTAATTGGATGCCTACATTTTCAGAAAGATGTGCCGGATGGGGTGAAAGAGCTATCAGAAGGTTCAGAAGAAAGCAGTGATGGTCAGTCAGATTCCCAGAGTTCTGAGAACAGCAGCAGCAGCAGTGATGGTGGCAGCAACAAGGAGGGAAAAAAGAGCAGGTGGAAAAGGAAAGGTAAATCCACCTGATCCCTCCATAAAGTACTGAATGCTGTAGGACAAATGCCCTTGTTAATAGTTCCTCTTTTTCTAGACCCCACGTCAGTTAGTCTCTTTCCCTTACCAGTTAGATCAGTACTGTCCCCTGGAATTTCCTGCAGTGATGGAAGTGTTCTGCATCTACGCTGTCCAACTCAACAAAGTAGCCACTAGCTACATGTGTCTTTTGAGCACTTGAAATATAGCTAGTGTGACAGAGGAACTGAATTTGTAGTTTTATTTTAACTAAAATTTAAATAGCTACATGTGGCTAGTGGCCATCACATTGGATAACATGGCTCTGGGTTTTACCGGGGTTTATTTTTAGCTCTTGGCTGCCTGTAGCCTTTTTTAGGATGCTCTTATTTTATTTACCTCTCTAATGCTTTCTTTTAAAATTTGAGGACTTAATTGCTCTAAGAACTCTCTCCTTACTAGGAAAGCAATGCTTTTCATTTCTACTGGCAAAGACTAAATTTAGTCTGCTGGTCTTTGCTCTCATCTCCTGCTTGGTTTCTGCTTCATAGCTTACCCAAAAACTTTCTTTAGGGAATAATATCTTTGTTGCTGCAGCTTCCCTGGGATGAATTTTCCACTTAAGGATACATTTTATTACCTCTTCTTCTAATTATTTGTAACTCCTTGTCAAGAGTCTTTTTGAAGAGGGCAAATCGTTTTTATCCCAATATTGATAAATTTAGCCATACATGGCGGGGCAGATTTTAAGCCAGCTCATGCTGGTTCCTTTATAAGGACTGATATAGTGATATTCCAGAGCAAAATAGACATCCAGGAGTTTCCCTAGCTTGGATGACCTCTTACGTTTGAGTCATAGGTGAGTTGCCTTTGGATCTAGAAGTTAGAGTGATGCTTGTTGGAATACTTGACTCATTAATTTTAAGTACCTCTAGAACTATTGATTTTGAACTATAACAGAAAAATCATCTTCTTTATTATCATTTCTGTGTTAATGTGTGTGCTACTCCTGGAGAAGATTTAGATAATTGGTGACATTATCTGTGCTCTCTCATACAGCTACTACACTTGCAAGTTGGGCAAATTTTGAAACCAGAGGATCCTAGCTTTAAGATCACAACCACTTAGAGAGCAGCTCAGACATCATGTGTTAGGAACAAATGGAATAAAGGCAAGGCAAGGTTGGGACCTGTGACATATTCTTGATATGTGTTTTTTGAAGTAATTCCTGTCAGTAGTGAAAGGAGATGTGTCCAGGACTTTACGTTTCTCAGAGTGTACTAAAGACCTCTTTTTTTGGAAGGATGGAGCCAAAAGTATTAAGGGCTCTGTCTCTCCTCGGCTTCTCCCCAGTTTAAATTTTTCTTTTTAAGTTTGGGAATTGTTGATCTAGGATTAGGAACCAAGCCAAGTCATCAGGCAAGAGAGACAGCTAGATTCATAATTTCTGGATGTGGCTGGAAACAGGGAAGTCGATACTAAAGGAGGTCAGACTAGTAAACTGGGAACAAAACCTTGGTTGTGGAAGTCTTTGCTTTTCAGTAGCTCATATGCTGCAGTGGCTGTTTGTTTTTGTTTTTTTAACATCTTTATTGGAGTATAATTGCTTTACAATGGTGTGTCAGTTTCTGCTTTATAACTGCAGTGGCTATTTGAAGTAGTGGTTGTTACGTGGTTGTGAAAGGCTCTCTCTAAATGTATTATGATACGGGAGGATTTAAAATAACAATAGAACCCCATTGTCTGTAGCTTAATGGGTAGATTAAAATAGTATAACCTTGCCCCACCCTTGGCATAATAATAGAAGATATTAACAGCAAGGTAACAGCAAATTCAAAATTGTGGTCCACATAAACTATTTTTGAACTGCCTCTGATTCATTCTTCTAGAAATTGTCACAATATTACTTAGCCTCAGTTTACATTAAGATGAGATGTTCAGTAAAGATCTTTTCTGATTGTAGCCTATTAAACTGAGTATAGAATGGCCTTTATGTGGTGTTTGGAAGGTGGAGATGAGAGGTGCACATGATGGCATATGGACATGCTAACTACTCTAGCAGCTCTCATAGTCTTCAGAAATGGATAAATGCTGAGCTAGCAATAATGAAGAATGATTTAGTCTCTCATAGGATGTGCTTCTCTCATTCATGGGTCATGCATATGACATAGGCATAGAAATGTAGAATTTTAGGTTTATATTATATATTTATGAATGTTTTTGTAGTCCAGTGCAAGTTAAAATGGAAAACTTGTAGTTAGCAGTGATAGTAGCAGCGTGCTGCACAGCAGTTCTAAGTCAGTTGCAGTTAATAAAGGTAAAACAAACTAAATGCGCCTATTCTTTTTTCTTACTTAGGGCTTTTACTCTCAATCTGACATCACTTTATTTCAAATGCATTGTAAGACAGGAAGAACACTGAGATGGTATCAAAACCCACTTCCTTTTATGTACAAAAATAAAGAGCTCTGACAGCAAAACTGATACTTCTAGTTGGAAATCGATAGAAACTCTTGATATAGGTATACCTTTTAGCCAGATAGGGACAGAGAATAGAACTTTGAAATTCAGTCCAATGTTAACACTGGTTTATTGATTTCTGTGTAAGGTGGAAGAACTTAGAAGTTTGTAGTTCTGGTTCCTAATTTTCAGACAGGAAACAATGTTCAGAGACGAGCTTTTTGGAATTCCAATCCAAGGTAAGATGGAATAACGCCAGAAAAATGATTAAAATCAACTTTTCTGTTGCTTTTTTGTAGGACTGTAGCTAAGTGAAGTCTCTGCCTTTCCCCTAAAATACAAATACTGCAGCATGAAGCAACTGCAAAAGCATTATTTTTATCTTCTGAAAAAAGTTTTGTTAAATTTTGGTCTGCTTTCAAAATGTCAAAAAAAAAATTAAGTGAAATATGCTTTTTCACTTATAAGGTGTTACTAATTCTTTCCAGGAACATGAGCTCATGTTAATTTTACTGCTTCAGGAATATGATACATAGTGTGTTTGGAGTTACTTAAAATACCGTAGACCTGTCTGCCCTCTAACAGCATTTATATATGTTAAGTTACTGAATAGTGATGATTATATATAGAGAGAAATGTCACCTTTAAAAAGTATACTGGAGAGAAAAACTCCTTTGGGCAAAGTTAACTTACATGGTGAGAGACCTTTGGGAGAGATGCTCTCTTCTCTCCTGGGGTGATTAGTGTCTGAGTTGGAGGTTTTAGCTTTGTCATGTATTAAAGACAGCTACACTACTAGGACTTGGATAGTTAGGGTACCCAGAAGCAAGGGAAGGTGTTCAGGTAAGCCCTCTTCATCTTTGGTTAGGGGACTGTTTGAATGTAATCAGGAGCCACAGCCTGCTCAGTTTGGAGTAGACTGTACTTGGTGTGAGGAGAAGGGATTTAGAACTAAAACGGTCTGTTACTTCTGGAAATGAAGTTCCTCTAAAGAAAGACTACTGTGAAAATAAAACTCTCCCTTAAGAGAAGGATTGCTGTTTTTGACCATGCACTCTTTCAACTATTAATCCTTCAACTATATAAAGCTCAATTTCAATTTTGATATTACTGCTCCATTATTTCTGATAGTGTCTCTAATACTTCAGAGGGGCCCATTGAATGTCTTCAGGAGAAACTAAAATGCTAAGTCAGAGATTATTTACTAAAGCTTTTAATTCAAATGCATCTAATATGAATAGTCCATTACCCTTTTGACCTTGTTCAATATGTTAATCATTTGTTGAAATGGAAAATTCCCAGTGCTATAATGTATCTGAAAGATGGTACCTTATGATCTTATACTCAGGGGATGGTACATATGTATCCAACAGCCTGAAACTACTTCCAGTAAACTGTGTAAAACTGGCTTTAATAAGCCTCAGTTCTAAAATTTGTTTCAAATATTTTTCTGAAAACTCTTAAATTTGAGTTTAAAAAGATCTCTACTAGGTCGCTGTTTGGTTTTTGTGTGTGACATTTTTGGTTTTTTAAATCAAATAATGAGTGCTTTTGATCAGAACTTGTTAATCTTTTGTTATGTCTATATGTTTATATGAAAGCAAGCATTTTTGTTTCTAATCAGATACTAAATAAGTTCTTAAATGAGTGCTTTTGACTCTGTTGCGCCGTCCGCATTGGAGGACTAGTAGTTCAGGATATAATCTTGAGAACTGTTGTTTAAGCAGTTAGTTTATTTGCAGAACCAAAGAGTTTTAAGCTCTTTGGTTTTCAGGAGTTTTTGGTTCTTTTGGCTCATCTCATTTCCATGTAAATTTTAGAATCAGCTAGTCAGTTTTCACATGCCCCCGCTCCCATTAACCTGCTAGGATTTTGATCGGGATTGCATTAAAACTGTATGTCATGGGCTTCCCTGGTGGCGCAGTGGTTGAGAGTTCGTCTGCCGATGCAGTGGACACAGGTTCGTGCCCCGGTCCGGGAAGATCCCACATGCCGCGGAGCAGCTGGGCCCGTGAGCCATGGCCGCTGAGCCTGCGCGTCTGGAGCCTGTGCTCTGCAACGGGAGAGGCCACAACAGTGAGAGGCCCGCGTACCGCCAAAAAATAAATAAATAAATAAAAAAATTTTTTCCCTTGTGATGAGAACTTTCAGGGTGTACTTTCTTAACTTTCATGTATAACATACAGTGGTATTAATTGTATTTATCATGTTGTACATTACATCCCTAGTACTTATTTATCTTCTAACTGGAAGTTTGTACCTTCATCAGTCCCCGCAACCTCCCCACCTCTGGTAATCACAAATCTGATCATTTTTTCTATGAGTTTGTTTTTGAAGTATAGTTGACCTACAACACTGTCAGTTCCTGGTACAAAACATAGTGATTCCATATTTCTGTATTTCAGAATGATAACCATGATAAGTCTAGTTGTCCTCTGTCACCAAAGATATTATACCATTATTGACTATATTCCCCATAGGGTAGGATATATTACATACCTGTGGCTCATTTATTTGGTAACAAAGTTTGTACCTCTTAATCTGCCTCACCTGTTTCTTTCTTCCCCTCACCACCACTCTCCCCTCTGGCAGCCACCTGTTTGTTCTCCATATCTGTGGGTCTGTTTCTGGGTTTTTTTGTGTTTTTTTTTGTTTTTTTTTTTTGGCCACAATGCACAGCTTACAGGATCTTAGTTCCCTGACCAGGGATTGAACTTGGGCCACGGCAGTGAAAGTGCCAAGTCCTTACCATTGGACTGCCAAGGAGTTCCCATTCTGTTTCTGTTTAGTTTTGGTTGTTCATTTGTTTTGTTTTTTAGGTTCCACATATAAGTGAAATCATACAGTATTTGTCTTTGTTCTTCTGGCTTCATTTAGTATAATATGCCCTCTGGATCCATCATTGTTGCCACACATGGTGACAAGATTTCATTCTTTTTTATTGCTGAGTAATGTGCCACGTTGTGTGTGTGTGTGTGCATGTGCTGTGTGTTTGTACGTACATGCATACATACATAGCACATCTTCTTTATCCATTCATCTGTTGGTGGGCACTTAGATTGCTTCCATATCTTGGCTGTTATAAATAATGCTGAAGTGAACATAGGGGTGCATGTATCTTTCCTGATTATGTTTTTGTTTTGTTTGGATAAATACCCAGGAGTGGAACTGCTGGATCATGTGGTAGTTCTATTTTTAATTTTTTGAGGAATCTTTGTTCTGTTTTTCCATAGTGGCTGCACCAATTTACATTCCCACTAACAGTACATGAGGGTTTCGTTTCTCCACATCCTCGCCAGCACTTGTTATTTGCTGTCTTTTTGATGATAGCTGTTCTGACAAGTGTGAGGTGATATCTCATTATGGTTTTGACTTTCATATCTTTGATGATTAGTCATGTTAAGCATCTTTCCATGTGCCTGTTGGCCAGCTCTGTGTCTCCTTTCAGGGCTTTTAAATAGTAAGTGGAAGCAAGCCTACTTTGGGAAGAGTTACTGCCTTCTCTCAGAGTTGCTGACTGTAAATACAGCATCCAGGGACTTGCATTCTTGGCATACCCAGCAAGTACTTGTAGCAACACTGAGGGATTGCCTCTCCCAACATTGATATTGTATCCAGCAACATTTCTAAATTATTTTCTAATCTAATGGTTTATATATAGGTTTATTCTTAGGATTGTCCACATATGCAAACATGTGATTTATGAGTAGTGGCAGTTTTATTTTTTTGCCATGTTATACTGGCTAGGGCTTCCAGTAAAGAGTGACATAGGAGTGGTAATGTCAATCATCCTTTTCTCTATATTTATAAGATAAAGTTTTGAATATTATGCCATTTTAAGAATGATGTTGACTACAGTAGGTTATTGTAGACACTCTTTATTAGATGAAGTTAGTTCCTTTCTATTTGTAGTCTAAGAGATTTTATAACAAACAGTTGTTGAATTTTATCAGTTGCTTTTCCTTCATCTACTATTTCAGTAGATATATTTTTTTCCTTTATTCTGTTAATGTGGTAAATTATGTTGGAACTCTCATATATTGCTGGTAGGAGTATAAATCGGTACAACCACTTTGGAAAACTGTTTCTCCGTATATACTATAGTTGAACATGCATCAGAATCACCTGGAGAGCTTATTATGATGCAGATTCCTGGGCCCCACCTTCAGAGTTTCTGGTTCAGTAGATCTGGACTGGGATCTAGTAATTTGCATTCTAACAGATTTTTAGATAGTTATGGTTTTGTTCTTGGTACAACACCTTAGAAACCGCTGGTTAAGACATTGTAGTAATAAGAGCAAAAGACTAGAAATTACCAAAACAAGAGTCCAGCTGAAGAAATTATGGTACATCTGCCAGTGGAATCTTTTGCAGGTGTTAAGAGGAAGATCTCTTATGTTCTCTTCTGTTTTCTTCCCCAGGATATATTATATTGATTATATTTTAAAAATCAAGGGTATGGACAATTTCTAGTACATGGTTTATTTTGCTTAAAGAAGTGAGTTAACATATTAAAATACACACACACACACACACACTATGTTTTCACCAAAACAAAAATGCAAATAAAAAACAATGGAAGGATAAAAACTAATATAAATTATTTCCTTTAAGGGAAAGGAGGTAATAAAGTGGTATAGACAGGGGAGGGAGCTAGACTTATGAAAGTAACTTGTTTTATAGTTTTACATAATTAAGCCAATTAAAAATTTAAAATGCACTTTCTAGAAATATCAAACAACTTAAAGCAAACTCAAGTATATGTCAAATTTGAACATAATGACATAGGTAGTTACTGTAGGATATGTCTTAGGTGTGGGAGACCAGACTCAGAGAAATCTTAAACTGCCTTCAGTAGTCTTCTTTTCAGTAATTATATTGATATGATTTCTTTGAAATTAAATCTATAATAGAAAACAAGTTAATAGTTACAGTAATGTTATTAGAAACCAGGATTATCTGGGAAGAAAAGCGATAGAAATATAAAATCAGAAAAGTTAAGTGACAATGCTGTAATCATAAATTCCGATTTATCTTTTGCATGAATTTAAAAAATTTTTTCCTTTGAAAAAAATTCTTTTTTTTTTTTTTGTTCCACTCACTGAAAAGTTCTAGAACCAGTGGTAACTGAGTAGCATCAAGTGCAGTGTTTTAATACCATTTTCAATAAAAAGGTATCAGGTCTCCTTGGAGAAGGGGGTGTTCCAAGTCTGGGCAAAAAAATTATGCAAGATTTGCCTAGGACTCTTTCTGTGCTAGATAGCAAGGAAGTGGTTGGATACTGCTGGGGCCATGTCCCAAAGATGGTTTACAACTTGAAGGAACTCCCACTACCCCAAAAGTGCACAGTTTGAGTGCCAAATTTTTAATAATTGCTAATGATGTAAACATTTCAAATATGTAAACATCTATGAGTTGATACTTTAAAAAAATAAAATCAGTTTTAAGTGCTGTATTACTTTTCTGAGACTGCTGTAACAGATTACCACAAACCAGGAGGCTTAAAACAACAGAAATTTATTTATTTTCTCACAGTTCTAGAGGCCAGAAGTCGGAAGTCAAGGTGTCATCAGGGCTATACTCTATGCAGAGACTCTAAGGGAGAAGTCTGTTCTGTGTATTTCTGGTGTTTGCTGACATACTTTCCCTATGGCCACATCCTCCAGTCTCTGCCTCTGTCCACATGGCCTTCTCCTCTGTGTCTTGTGTCTGCGGTCACTTGTCATTTGATTTAAGGCCCACTGGAATAATCCACGATGATCTCCTTATCTCAAAATCCTTAATTAAATCAGCCAAGACTCCTTTTCCAAATAATGTAACATTTCCACGTTCTGGGGGTTGGGACATGGACATGACTTTTGGTGGCCACCACTTAGCTCACTACAAGTACTCACTCATTCTGAAACTATACAGAGTCCAAATCTTGGTTGTGCTCCTTACTAGCTGTGTCCTTTGTCAGGCTAATTAAATTTCCAGATAGGGAAAATTTAGATAATACCATCACAATATGCAGGTGTGTATATTTATTTATTTATAAATGTATATCCTTGAAATTTTTTCTTTTCTTTTTTTTTTTTGCACAGAAAAATGTCAGCAAGGATGCCATCCCAACTATATTAGTTAGTTATCTCAGAGGATAGAATTGGAGGACATTGGGTGGGGGTAGAAAGAGAAGTTGTACCCATCTTAGAGGGTAGTTACAAGAGTTCAATGAAATTCTGTTCAAATGAAGCTAGCGCAGCATTAGGCACATAGACGATGTTTAATTCATGGTTGCTCTTAATAAAGTTATGTGTCTTGGAGACAATGTAGACACTAAAAGGAATTAAAAGAGATGAGTTTCTCAACGTGTGTTTAAATCTTATTTGCTGTTTGTAGTTCTGAATCTTTAATATTTAAAAGTTAGAGTAAAGTTTAAGTTTCATTAAAGTTATGAGACCAGTGCTTGGCATTAAGTACTGGGAGGTATTTCTCATTGGTGGGTCCTGGAATTTTCGTGATTTATTTCAGTTGGCTTTGAGATACGTTTATGGATTCATTTGTTAGAAAGGGCTTTTGCCTTAAAGGGAAACATTCCAAACAGTTTGCCCTGTTAATTACAGATAGCTTTATTATCTCTTTTCCAGGCTACAAAGTAGAATTCTTATGTTCTTTAATAGGGTCATTTTGGCTTGGTCGTTTGTTTTGTTTATTTTCAGACAGTTATTGGGACAGGTGAGGACGTGAATAATCTCAGATTTCTGCAAACCATTAAAAAGAAAATAAATATAGTTAAATATTAATAGTTGTTAGCTTTATTTTCATAATGTCCCTTTAAAAACATTGGTGAAATAAAAAAGACAGACAATATCAGATGTTGGCAAGGATATGGAGAAATTAGAACCCTCATACATTTCTGGTGGAATTGTAAAAAATGGTTCAGCCATCTTGGAAATCAGTTTAGCACTTCCTCAAGAGTTTAAACATAGAGTTACTGGAAAAAACAGCAATTTCACTTTTACGTATGAACCCAGGAGAATTGAAAACATCTGTCCAACACAAAATTCTGCTAACGAGTGTTCGTAATGGCAAAAAGTGGAAGTAACTCAAATGTCCTTTTGAGCAACTCAAATGTCAAATCAGCTAATGAATAACAAAATGTGGCTGTGCATACAATAGAATATTATTTGATGATAAAAAGGAATAAAGTATTGATACATGCTCTAACAGAGGTGAATCTTTAAAACATGCTAAGTAAAAAAAGCCATTCACAAAACAGCACATATTGTATGATACCATTTATATGAAATGTCCAGAATAGGCAAGTGCATAGGGACAAAAAACAGATTGCTGATTACCTTGGACTAGGGCAGTGGGTTAGGGGAAAGAGGAGTGACAGCTAACCAGTACAGGGTTTTTTTAGTGGGTGATGAAAATTGATTGTGATGATGGTTACACAACTTTGCAAATATATTAAAAGCCATTGAATTGTGCACTTTAGGTGAATTGTGTGGCATATAAGTTATATCTCAGTGAAACTGCTATTTTAAAAAATTGGTCAACATCTAAGTGCACTAGGATATGGTTTCTTTTTGTTGCTTAACCATCTCAAGAATTATCCAACTCCATTTTTTGTATTGTATATTACGGTGAATTTTTTTTTTTTAACGCCACGCTTACTGTATGTCAGTTCTTTCCCATATATAACCTGATTATAAGGATTGGGATACAAAGTTAAAGCTAACTATGATAGGTCTTAAGATAGGTCTTAACATTGTCTACTGTTGTCCTCTTTAAATGTTGTCTACTGTGCATTCCTTTCTTAGGACATCTAAGAGTCCATTGAAATGCCATATTCCAAAACTTATGTATTCCAGTGAACCATGTTTCTACATTCTTATGTCAGGTAGCTACCTGCCAGCATACTTCATATGGTATCTTTAGACCCGTTAGCCATACCATGAGATGCCATTTTGCTATCCAGGCCCTTTCAGTCCAGCTACTTTGAAAGAAGGCATTAGTAAACATGGATTCTTTGAGAGTCATCACTAGCAGTAGTGATTATTATTTTTATTATTAAGGGGTCTGAATCAGCAATTTCTTTTGTTATCTCATATCATAAATAATACATTGTTGAACTTTATAGAACATGAAGATCTAATTGCTATTTATTATTAAGAGGTATAGGCCCTTGAAGGGAAAACCCTCATTCACGTAATACTAAGGTTTGGCTAAGCTCTGATGAGGTATAAAACAGCTGGTGATGAAGTAAAGAGTGGTTACATCCTGTGCAAACCTACACTGATTCCATCAGAGAAATCCTAAAGTACCCTTTCACATGGGTAGACCTAAAACTATTGATGTAAGAGATGAAGGAATATAAAAATTAAAGCTATGGTAGTGTTTGAGGTGGAATGGCCTTATTGCCTTCCATTTTAAAGATAGGGAGAACTGGAACCCATTCTATCAATCCAGGGCTCTTCCACAATATCATGTTGTTATTAGATTTACCTTAAGAACATAGATACTGTCCAACGGGCTCTAGCATCTTTTCTAAGTTTTATCTTAGTTGATGACTCATGGTTTATATTCTACTTCCTGCTTCTTCAGTCAATTCTATTGAAAAATTAAAGAATGAAAAGTAATGAATACTAACATCCATCCCTTCCCCATCCTATCATCCTTCACTAGAGCTTTCTGAGGAAATAAACTGAAAAGGGAGGCTGTTTGCAGTAGAACTCCAAAAAGAAGATCCTTCCCAAAAGTGTTTGGTCACAGTTCTTAATACAGGTAGCAGCATATGATTGGGGAAGGAATGGTGCTTGATATCAACTCTAATAACAAAACTTTTCATTGTCATTTTCCCCCCTAGTATCGTCTAGACTGTCACAACCATCCTCTCCTCAGTCAGGCTGCCCATCACCCACCATTCCAGCAGGTAAAGTCATTTCTCCATCACAGAAGCACAGCAAGAAGGCACTAAAGCAGGTAATCATGCTATTCTGTTTATCAGAATTATAATCTCCTACATTAAAAATGCATGATTCTGGCAGTCAGTGAAAATTTCTTGAAAGGACATTAGGGAGAAATTTTGTGTGGTTTCCCACTTTGTATTTAATAAGTTATGCACCTCTGTGTTATAGGTTTATGGTAGATACTCTTTTTATCACATTTTAAAAGTTCCTCGTTAGTTTCCAATTTGCTAAGAGGGGTGTGTGTATGTGTGTGTGTGTTTAAATAAGAGTAGGTATTGAATTTTTCAGGTTGAGTTTCTTCAGCATTTATGAAGATGATCAGGTAGCCTTTCTCTTTAAGTCAACCAATATACAGAATTCCAGGGCTAGACTTTCTAATGTTAATGTATTGTTAGCTCTCTGGAATAAACCCTATATGTTTTTTATATAATTTTTAATATGTTAATGGAATTTTATTATTTAAGATTTTAGCTTCGATTTTATTATTTTCTTGAACTATCCTTATACAGTTTTGGAATCAGGATTGTTCTTAGCATCTAAAATAAGTTGTATAGCCCTCTATTATTTTTCTGATTTTTGGAAAAAATCATAGAAAGTATTTTTTTCCCTGAAAGTTCTGCAAATCTCACTTTTACAACTGTTTTCCTAGCATTTCAATTTCATCTACTACTACTGATCTCTTGATTTTTCTGATTTTTGAGCCAATTTTGGAAATTACTTTTCTTAGAAAATGCTCCATTTCACTTGATTTTTTTTCAAGTATTGGTATAAAGTTGTACATAGTATTGTTTTTTATGTTTCTCTTTTGTTCATCAGTGTTGTTCATTTGTGATGTATCTTCTTTTTTCTCAATGTTACTTGCCGACTATTTTATTGGGCTTTTCAAAGAACTTGCTTTCTATTTTTTGAAATGCAAATTATCAGTAAATTTAAATTTGACTAATAATTAAGGACACAGACTAATTTTATCCTCAGATTAGTATATATAATACAGCTTAATTATAACCTCAAGCACAAGCACTGTCAAGTATGTGGGAAAATGACTACTTGTAGTTTGCTGGTGGAATATAAATTCTTATAGCTACTTTGGAGAGAAATTTTATGTTTATTAAAATTTTAAATGCATATCCCCCATGACTAAGTAGTTAAATATTTGGGAACTTATCTTAGAAAAATGCATGTATTCATACATACTTACATACACACACACACAGGAAAATGTTTGCATTAAAGTTTGTAATAGCAAAAACTTGCAAGTGGATATATATATATATATATATATATATATATGAATTCCTTAATAAACAGCGGTATATCCAGATGCTAGAAAATTATACAGGGTTAAAAGTTTACCTTGTAATTAAGTTTTTCTGTATGCATAGACATGGAAACATCACCACACTATAATGTTTAATCATTAAAATCAAGTTGTGTTACAACATTCATTAAAAACATACACATAGCCACATACATACCCAGAACAATAGTATATTTTTAATGGAAATATGAATCTGTATATACACAGAAACACATACATACAATGTAAGTGTAAAAAAAGCTCAATAAGGAAAAATAAATTGATGACTGTGGTTATCTTTGAGGATTGGGGAACAAGACTGAGTGGTGGGCAAAAGAGACTTTAGCTTTATGTTTGAATTAAATGGTAAAAATGTATTCATGTCATAACTGTTTAATTAAAATTTTAAGGGAATTCTCTGGCAGTCCAGTGGTTAGGACTCAGCGCTTTCACTGCTGGGACCCAGGTTCAATCCCTGGTCAGGGAACTAAGATCCCATAAGCTGTGTAGTGCGACCCTAGATAGATGATAGATTGATAGATAGATAGATAGATAGATAGATAGATAGATAGATGGATGGATGGATGAGATAAAATTTTTTTAATTATGGGCTTCCCTGGTGGCGCAGTGGTTGAGAGTCTGCCTGCTGATGCAGGAGACCCGGGTTCGTGCCCTGGTCCGGGAAGATCCCACATGCCGCGGAGCGGCTGGGCCCGTGAGCCATGGCTGCTGAGCCTGTGCGTCCGGAGCCTGTGCTCCGCAACGGGAGAGGCCACAACAGTGAGAGGCCCACGTACCGCAAAAAAAAAAAAAAAAAAAAAATTTAAGTAGGTCTTAAAGTGTTTAAACCAAAAGTGCTTTTATTAAAAGATGTCCAAAAATTTGATAAGGTTAATTACAATCTGCCTGGGTATCCTGCAGCACTTGTATTTTTACACATTCTTTGCAAGAGTTTAAGAAGTATGAGATGCACTTTGTTATAAAGCAGAAACTAACACACCATTGTAAAGCAGTTATACTCCAATAAAGATGTTAATTTTAAAAAAAAAGAAGTATGAGATGCCTCTTTTCCACAGAGAAAAGGCAAGTATTTTAGTAAAACTTGTTACCTTATTCGCGACATATATACTACTCTGTATTATTCTCCTGTAATCTCAGGAGTCAAATACTATATTTTCTTTAAGGAATACCAGTATGAGAAATTATATAAATTAGACTGTTGGTATATAAAGTAAGGCCTTGCCTCCAGTATATGTTTTTCATATTATTAGGTGAGAAAACGTATTTCAGTGTAAGTTATCCTTTACCCCAGTGAAGGTTTTTTTTGTTGCTTGCTTTTTAAATTTTATACAGAATTAGAACAGGGTTTGTAAGGTACTGAGGGAGGGGAAAACCGAGTACAGTTCTTAAACAGAGAGGCTGTAGGTTATTTTGTTTTCATCATATATCTGAATTTACATATCATAGCAGAAATAGATAAGATCAAATGGTTCTATTAAATTTTGCATTAACTTAGAATGACCTAGGTACTGTGAATAGAAAGGAATGAATACTAATGGATGCCACACAGGAAGCTTGCAAACATTTTCTGTTTTGATTGCAAAGAATGAGAGACAAGCTGTATGTAATCAGTGATCAGACAGCACTGACATTATGCTTCTGCCTCACCTATTATAAATGTTGTAGGTGAATGTAAGCCAGATACCTGACTCTCTCAGTTTCTTTTCTCCACTGACAGCTTAGATCAAGGAGATCAAGTGTTGCCACTGTGCTTGCATGGCATAGCCAGAGGTATATGTGAATGTGAAAAGGAGAAAACCATATTGTGAAAAGGGAATGAAAGACAAGTAGGCAGTTATTCCACACCTTTCTACATGATGGTCATGAAGGTTAAAGCTTAAACTGGCATTTTAATGAGGTCGTAGATGTTCAACTTTTTCCTGAAATGTAGTTTTACTTTCTTAGTTTGTCTTTTTTTCTTTTTAAACCCTTGAGTTTAAATATAGCCTTTATATATCTTTATGATTAAAATCTGGGAAGCTATTTGTCTTTCTGTTCATTCTAAATAGTTTAGTATATTCTCTAAACTGAGAACATCATGGAAATTAAAATATTCTGAAATAACCAGAAGGAATCACACTGTTCTTAGAGCCCATGTTTTCCAGTCTTCCTTCCCTTCAGTTTACTGCATTGCTATAAATTGCTGAGATTTATTTGGTCTTTGGGCCAAATCTTACTGCTCTTACCTGAGATCAAATTCAAGTAGTTATTTGCAACCTTTTGTTCAAATGCAGAACCTCTGAAACATACGTAAGCTAAATATTTACATTTCTACATAAAGTTGATGCAAATGGGACTCTTCTTGGTCCAGGGCTTAGAATTCTGTTTTCAGAATGATTGAAAACATCTAATTCTCTGCTACTACAAGTATGAGAAGTCCATGGCTTACTGGTGATTTTTAAGCTCTAAAAATGTTAATGACAATTTCTCACATTTATTTAAAGGAGAACATTGGTAAAAAAAATATCCAAACTCTTAAGGATTATTTAAGCCTTGTGTTTAATTAATTTAGTTTAGATTTTTGTTTACTTTGATGGATTTCAAAGAAATTCGATAATCAGCATACTCTTCTTCACCACTTAAAGTCATTTATTGTTTTGTTATTACCGAAAACGGATTTGTTTTGTTTCTTACAGTCAGTTTTCTCTTTATAGGCTCTAAAACAGCAACAGCAGAAGAAACAGCAGCAGCAGCAATGCAGGCCAAGCATGTCCATCTCCTCCAACCAGCACCTCTCTCTGAAGACTGTCAAAGCAGCCAGTGACTCTGTACCTGCCAAACCTGGTAGGCAGACTGAATGTCTTTTCAGTGAAAGTTTCTTTTTCCAGTATTTTTGTATACCAAATTCATACACTATATCCTTTATTTTTAAATTACTATATTATATTACTGCCAGATCATCAGTATAAATCCTTCTAGGGTAAAGGGGGAAATTTATGCAGAGTAATCATACGGTTGTTAAAAAATACATCATTGGGATTTGCATGTTAGAATAAGATCAATGACTAACTTCCAATATGTCTAAACTAATAATATTTGAAAGCCTCTAATTAGTAACTTTATAAAGCTGATGTTTCCAAGATGCTCACACTGAACTCTTCACTGGTTCTCTTCTTTAAAAATAAAAGGTTTTCCTAAGACTTCTTGATACATTTGGGTTTCCATTGGACATATCCAGAGGCCTTTGGATTTTTTGTTGTTGTTGCTTATTTTGTTTTGAATTTAAACTGGTCTAGATACAGGCTTTGTATTTTATTACACAGTTTAGTTTGATGCCAGCTGATTATATGAGTTGGCCAGATTTAAACTGTCTTGCAGAACTGCATTTTTGTTAGGAAGGAAATTTACCACCAGAAGCAAATAATGTGCTGGGAGGAGGAAAGGGATTTTATTTTACTTTTTGACTCCTAATTCTCAGACTCAGAACACATTTGAAGGGTCACATTGCCTCATACATAACTCCTTTGCTTAGCGTTGAATGATTTAATTGTTCATTTGATTGATTATTTGTTTCTGTTTATACCCTCAGGGTCATATTTTATATATATTTTTAATATATTTTTATATATATATTTTTCCCCTAGCGATATGGGAAGGAAAGCAATCTGACGGACAGTCAAGCAGCCCTCAGAACTCAAACTCTAGCTTTTCTTCTTCAGTTAAAGTGGAAAATCCTTTGCTAGGCCTGGGAAAGAAGTCATTCCAGAGGTCTGACAGACTTCACACAAGTAAGTTTATTTACAAAGACCTCAGTTCTCGCACCTTAAATTTTCAACTCTGTGTTTGAAATACATCAACTGTTTGGCTTAATTACTCCTTCCTGTTCACCTTTGAGCTCTTGACTGTTTTCGTGTTCTTCCTATCCTGTCTATCAAACTTCATTTCAGAATAAGGTCTGTTATCAGCCATTTTGTAGTTTATTTCTCTTTCTGACAAGAGGTTTCTTTATCCAGCATTATTTACCTTTTATCTCTGTGTACAGAAAGGTAGAAGGGCTTATAATTAAACATGGTAAACTGAACCCCTTTTCCTGCTTCCTCTAAAATCCCACTATAAAATGAGAATATGGAAATACAAAAGATTAAACCCATTAGGGTGAAGAAAATAAGGAGATAACAGATGGACAGGAAATATCAACAGATTTTGAAAGATAAAAAAACTGGATAGAGTCTTTCACAGAGCTGAGGAGCAGATGCCAGTAGTCAGCAAGCCAGCTGAGCCTGTAGAGCACCAGAAAGGTTTATGAATTGGAGATACCATATGAAGGATTGAGATATCTTTCTCATAGTAGAGAAAGATGAAGCATAGGGTTGAAAAGAAAAACCTTTGAAAGTTAATAAGAAGAAGTTTGATGCCTCAGCCTAGCAGGAGACAGGAGATTTATTTTGAGGTGAAATTAAACCATCTAGACTTGAGATTCAGAGACACCACACACAACTGAGGACAGATAATGAGGCAATGTACCGGACTCAGGGAAATCAAGTAAAATACAAATACTAAATAGTGAATCTCCTGCTTGCTTGGTTTCCAGAATGTTAGTAGTGAGGCATATTTCTACCTCCATTACTCTGTTCCTCCTCCACACCTATGCTTCAGCAAGAGATTGTGGGATTGGTACCTAAAGAAATTGAATAGTCTCAGAAAAAAAATCTCCAGGCAAATTTATAGATTCACAACTAAAAGAAATCATCTTGATCATACTTCTGTGGAGCTCACCAGTCTACAAGATGCACCCAGGCACCCAAAATTTTCAGTCTTTTTAGTGCCTCTCTTTTACTTGTGATTGCTAAGGATCACCTTTGAAGAAAACCTCCATCATGAGAGAATCTGAAATACAGACTCAGAAGAAACAGACAGTTCAGGAAGGAGAAAACTTAATAAACAAATAACTTTAAAAACTATAATATCCACAGAAAGAAAAGATGATACTGCATCCATGAAAGAACAGAATACTATTTTAAAAATCAGAAAATAAAGAGTACCAGGATATTAAATAACATGGTAGCAAAAATAAAAAAATTTTAGTAGAAATACTAAAAGTTAGAGGTGAAGACATTTCCCAGAACATAGGTCAAAGGAGAGAGAAGGTAAGAAAGTAGGAACACCAATCTAGGCTGTCCAATGTCTTAAATAGTAGGAGTATCAGAAAGGAAGAACAGAAATTGAAAGGAAGGTAAATGATAAGAGAAATAATACAAGAAAATTCTGTAGAATTGAAAGCCACAGATTCCAGACTGAAAGTACGTGATTCCTGTCAAGAAACAGGAACATAAAGAAACCTGTTCCAAGACCATTCTTTTGAAATTTCAAAACATCTAGGATGAGAAGATTCCAAAGAGAAAAAAGTAGTTCACATATAAAGATTCAAGAATTGGGATGGCAGACATGTCAACAGCAACATAGAAGCTAAATGATAGTGCAGCAATGCCAACAAAATTCTAAAGGAAAGTTATTTTACATTCATTTATATAAAACAGACCCTTCCAAAGTATTAAGCGTGAGAATAGAATTAATATTTTCAGACAAGTTCTTTGTAAAAATCTGGTTTGAATCTAGGTGGGATTGTACATTGGTACATTTTTCTTAGAGACAGTATCTGCCTTAAACTGAATATGCCCTTTGAGCATCAGTCGCACTGCCAAAGATTAAAAATATTCATTTATTGGGACTTCCTGGTGCTCCAGTGGTTAAGACTCCATGCTTCCAAGGCAGGGGGCACGGGTTCAATCCCTGGTCGGGGAACTAAGATTGCACATGGTGTGTGGCGTGGCCAAAAATTAAAAAAATAAAAATATTCATTTAGTCAACAAATACTTATAGAAGGTATACTAATATGCCAAGCACAGGTTTAGGGCCCAAGAGATGTGGTGATAAACAGAACAAAGTTTCTTCCTTATAGAGCCAATATTCTACTTAAATTCAGTTAAAGTCACAATTTTAGTGTCTTCATTCAATTGCAGTTGAAACGTGGAGTTACAAAATTAAAGTATGGGCCAAGAATTTCTGACTTTCATAACACAACAAGAAAAATCAACTATAAAAAAAGAAGGCATGGTATATTTAATTTTGACCTAATGGCCAAGAAATAAATGAAAATTCATCTTCTTTCATGCAAATAAGGTTGTATGAAAAATAAATGAGTTCATACATGTCAGTGTTTAAAATAGTGCCTGACACTTAGGAAGCCCTATATAAATGTGTTTACTGCTGCTGTCATCGATCATTGTTGTTATAATTACTACTAATATTTCAAATTTATGGAGACCTGCATTTTTGGAATACTGATAATGAACTTTATAAGTGTACTGTAGTTATTCAACACAGAATTCTGTGTAGATTGGATCAAGCTTGTTTATCTGAAAAATAGTTCAGCCTTTTCCCCCCCTTGTTTTTTGGGCTGCTTTTGGTATGGCTTGATTTATTAATAATTGAGAGAGATGTGTTGAAATCTCCTATCCTAATGGTGGCTTTGTTCAGTTCTCCCTGATGTTCTATCAGTTTTCATTTCACATATTTTGAAGCTACCTTATATTAGATATTTTCAAGTTGAAAATGTTCCTGGTGGATTGAAACCCCCCCTTTTTTTTTACCTTGTCAATCTCTGATTAAGTATTTTACTTAAAGTGTCTTTCGTTTGATATTACTAGTGGTGCACCAGTTTTCCTATGGTTAGTTTTTGCCTGTTACATTTTTACTTTGTTCATTTCTATGTCCTTGTACATTAGGTATATCTCTTTACACAGCATATAGCTAGCTGAATTTTCTTTATTTTCAATTCAATATGTAAATCTTTTTTCTTTGGTGAATTTTATCCATTTATATTTATTGTGATTGTTAATCTATTTGGACTTGTTTCTACAATCTTATTTTTTTGTTGATCGTTGTCCTGATTTTTTTGTTTGTTTCCCTTTTTTTTTTAATGAATAAGAAATTTTTTTTGGCTTGCCTCGACTTTTTTTTTTTAATTTTTACTGGAGGGATTTCCCCGGCGGTCCAGTGGTTAAGAATACGCCCTTCCCCTGCAGGGTGCTCAGATTCCATTCCTGGTTGGGGAACTAAGACCCCACATGCTGCTCAGTGCAGCCAAAATAAATAAATAAATAATTTAAAAATTTTTTTTATTGGAGTATAGTTGATTTACAACTTTGTGTTAGTTTCAGGTATACAGCAAAGTGATTCAGTTATACGTATACTTACATTCATTCTTCTTTAGATTCTTTTCTCATATAGGTTATCACAGAATATTGGGTAGAGTTCCTGGTGCTATACAGTAGGTCCTTGTTGGTTATCTGTCTTATATAGTAGTGTGCATGTGTTCATCCCAAGCTCCTGATTTATCCCTCCCCACCACATTTCCCCTTTGGTAACCCTAAGTTTGTTTTCTATATGTATAAGTCTGCTTCTGTTTTGTAAATAAGTTCATTTGTATTTCTTTTTAATTATATTCCACATATGAGTGATATCATATAATATTTGTCTTTCTGACTTCACTTAGTATGATAATCTCTAGGTCCATCTATGTTGCTGCAAATTGCATTATTTCATTCTTTTTTATGGCTGAGTAATATTTCATTGTATATATGTATGATGTTTTCTTTATCCATTTCTCTGTTGATGGACATTTAGGTTGCTTCCATGTCTTGGCTGTTGTAAATAGTGCTGCAATGAACATTAAGGTGCATATATCCCTTCGGGTTGTGATTTTTTTTTTTTTTCCAGATATATGCCCAGGAGTGCAATTGCTGGGTCATATGGTAGTTTTTAAGTTTTTTAAGGAGCCTCCATACTGTTCTCCATGGTAGTTGTACCAATTTATATTCCCAACAACAGTGTAGAAGGGTTCCGTTTTCTCCACACAGTCTCCGGTATTTATTGTTTGTAGACTTTTTGATGATGGCCATTCTGCCTGGTGTGAGGTGATACCACATTGTAGTTTTGATGTGTATTTCTCTGATAATTAGTGATGTTGAGCATCTTTTCATGTGTTTTTTGGCCATCTGTATGTCTTCTTTGGGGAACTGTCTATTTAGATCTTGTGCCCATTTTTTGATTGAGTTGTTTTTTTGGCATAGAGCTGCATGAGCTGTTTGTATATTTTGGAGATTAATTCCTTGAGAATTTCTTGAGACTGTCTTTTCTCCATTGTATTTGCTTGCCTCCTTTGTCATAGATTAGTTGACCATAGGTGCATGAATTTATCTCTGGACTTTCTATCCTGTTCCATTAATCTATATTTCTGTTTTTGTGCCAGTACCATGCAATTTTGATTACAGTAGCTTTGTAGTATAGTCTGAAGTCAGGGAGCCTGACTCCTCTAGCTCCATTTTTCTTTCTCAAGATTGCTTTGGCTGTTCTGAGTCTTCTGTGTTTCCATACAAATTGTAAACATTTTTGTTCTAATTCTGTGAAAAATGCCATTGGTAATTTGATAGGTATTGCATTGAATCTGTAGATTGTATTGGGTAGTATAGTCATTTTGACAATATTGATTCTTCTAATCCAGAAACATGGTATATCTCTCCATCTGTTCTGTCATCTTTGAATTCTTTGCTCAGCATTTTATAGTTTTATGAGTACAGGTCTTTTGCCTCCTAAGGTAGATTTATTTCTGTGTATTTTTTTCATTTTGATGCAGTGGTAAATGGAATTGTTTCCTTAATTTCTCTTTCTGATCTTTTGTTGTTAGTGTATAGGAATGCAAGAGATTTCTGTGTATTAATTTTGTATCCTGCAACTTTACCAAATTCATTGGTGAGCTCCAGTCGTTTTCTGGTAGCCTTTAGGATTTTCTGTGTATAGTATCGTGTCATCTGCAAACAGTGATAGTTTTACGTCCTCTTTTCCAATACAGATGCCTTTTATTTCTTTTTCTTCTCTGATTGCCGTGGCTAGAACTTTCAAAACTATGTTGCATAAAAGTGGCGGGAGTGGACATCTGTATCTTGTTCCTGATCTTAGAGGAAGTTCAGTTTTTCACAATTGAGAATGATGTTAGCTGTGGGTTTGTCATATATGGCCTTTATTATGTTGAGGTAGGTTCCCTCTATGCCCACTTCCTGGAAAGTTTTTATCATAAGTGGGTGTTGAATTTTGTCAAAAGATTTTCTGCATCTATTGAGATGATAATATGGTTTTTATTCTTTAGTTTGTTAATGTGGTGTATCACATTGATTGATTTGCATATATCGAAGAATCCTTGCATCCCTAGGATAAATCCCACTTGATCATGGTATATGATCATGGCATATTGTTGGATTCGGTTTGCTAGTATTTTTATATGTTGTTCATTTTAATTCCTTCATAGTTTTTTTCTCTCTCTGCTGGGTTTCATATACATTCTATTTCTGTTCAATTAGTTTTAGGTGTGCAACATGATGATTTATATATGTATATAGTGCGAAATGATTACCACTGTAAGTAAACATTCATCACCTCACGCAGTTACATTTTTTTTATCTTGTGATGAGAACTTTTAAGATTTATTCTTTTAGCAAAAAAGTGGCCATCTTGATTTTCTTCCAGAACTATGGAAGTACTTTATAACAATTTAGAACTGATCTTTTTCTATTTGGACTTAAATAATATTATTATCTGACATTTCGCTCCTTTGTTTTTAATCTCACAGATCAGGCACTAGAATGCTATTGTTTTATGCAAGCATGTCTATCTTTCTCCATTGTATTCCAGCCCATCCATCTGCAGTGATTTTCCTTCCTGTAGTACAGGTTTTTGAGAACTTTATTTAGAGCATGTCTCTTGGTAGAAAATGCCCTCAATTTTTGTTTATTTCTATAAATATCTTTGTTTTATGTTCATTCTTGAAGGAGAGTTTAGTATACATATCATTATAGATTGTTGGTTATTTTCTCTCAGCATTTTATAGTTAACCCATTTGTTACAGATTCCTTCATTGTTAAGATGCTTGCTGTTATTCTGTTCCTTTTTAGGAAATCTTTCCCTTCCTGTGGATGCTTCCAAGCTATTTCTTGTTCTTTGATGAGCAGTTTTACTAAGCATGGATTTCTTTTCATCCTGCTTTGAATATGTTTTGCTTCTAGATCTTTAGGTTTGTGGTTTTCATCAGTTCTGGTAAATGTATTGCTGAAAATTATTCAAATGTTTCCTTTTCCCATTCTCTTAATTTCTTCTTTCTGGGTCTCCAATCAAGCACACATGTATTAGACCTTCTCATTCTGTCATTCATGTTTCTGCTAAAGCTCTCAAAATGTTTTATCTGTCTTTTCTATATTCTGGATAAATTATTTGGCTATAATTCCCTCCTGTTTAATCCACTCATGGTATCTGATTTCAACAATTTTTAAAATTTAGTTTTTCAAAGTCTTTTTGTTCATTCCTGATTATTTTAGCCTCATCTTTACAATTACATTCTTTACTTCTTTAATTATTTTATACATAGCTATTCTGTATTCTATGTATGTGACAGTTTCAGTGATAGTAGTACTTCTAGGTTTAAATCTTTTATTTCTGGTTACTGCTTATTTTCTGTCATATTGGCATACCTCCTGGTTTGTTAGGGTAATCTTTGTGAGGCAGTGCTGGATTTTAATTTGTAGGAATCCTATGGGCCTAAGTTAAGGGGAATCCTTTCCTATCAAGGGAGATGACTTTTGTTTGTGCCAGGAGCCAGAGGTTACCCACATCCAGGACTGTGTAACTTTATGCAAGTATTCCTAATTGTAGAATTTATGGATCTTAGATTCCTATGCACCTTAAAATTTTGCTGTGTGTTGTTAAATTTTCTTCTAATAAGATTATACTGATTTCAGCCCCACCAGCATTATTTGAAAGGGGTTTTTGCTTTTTCCGTGAATAGTTCCATCACTATACTGCAATATTTGCCATTTGATAGACAAAACATGTTCATTAGTTTAACTGACATTTCTTTAAATATTAATACCTTAGCAGCTGTTTATGGTTAGTCAACTATGAATTGCATGTTCATTCCTTTTGCTCATTTTTCTCTTGGTGATGTTTATCTTTTTCATGTTGATTTATAGATGCACATTTAATATCAAGAATAGTAACCTTCTGGGACTTGCCTGGCGGTCCACTGCTTAAGACTCTGCCCTTCCTTTGCAGGGAGCATGCGTTCGATCCCTGGATGGGGAACTAAGATCCCGCATGCCGCGCAGGGCAGCCGGAAAAAAAAAAAAGAATAGTAACCTTTTGTCATGGCTTGCAGATATTTTTCCAAGTTAGTCTTTTTTTTTTTTTGGTGCAAAAGTTTTAAACTTTGTACTCAAATCCATCAGTGTTTTTGAAAGACTGAAACCTTCCTATTGTGAACAGATTTTCTGTTGACTGCTAAGCTATTCAATCATAACATTTTTAGCTAATGCAAATAAAATTGATGAAAATAATTATCACGGGAAGGGAAAAAGAGCCTCAGTATGATTTATATATATATTTGAATTTTTCCATTTTTTAGTCATTCTGTGTATGTGTTATTTATTATAAACTTCCCTAGTGCCATTGAGAAATGATCGAGTCTCAAACATAAAATGTATTTTTAGTATGGGAAAAGATGTACTTTTACAGACTTTATTCCATTTTTGCAGGGAAGATAACTTATATTCTTTTATCCTTTATGAACGAACAAAACTTGGCTTTGTTTATTTCTGAGAACCTTAAATGTTACCTTCTTCACAGTGTGATATTTTAAAGTACTTACAACCGTGGTTTTTTTGCACTGCAGAGGAAGGTATAGTTTAGCTAGAAACAGGAATGTGAAGGAGGCCCAAGTGATTCTTTTCCATATTTTTATAGGGCAAATGAAGAGGACTAAATGTGCTGAAATTGATGTTGAGACACCAGACTCCATTCTGGTTAATACAAACCTACGAGCACTAATCAACAAACACACCTTTTCAGTCCTTCCTGGAGATTGCCAACAGCGACTGCTTCTACTACTTCCAGAGGTGGATCGACAGGTGCGTTCTTTCAGGCATATCAGCAGTTTTATAACCCATCTGGGGCTTCCTTCAATCATTACCTTTAGAACTCCTTAAGACTTTTTAAATGGCTTTTGTGTGTACCTGTAAAGAAGTGATATCAAAGGTGTTAAACAAGAAATAATATTTAATAGGTTGGCCCTGTAAGGCTCATAAAGGAAAAGAACCCTCTTATCAGAAATGTCAAGATTATGGAATAAAATTTGTCTAGCTATCATATTAGGATGTAGACATCCGCAGAATATAGTTCAGGAGGAAGAATTGTCTTAAGGCATTACACTGGGGTTTTTGAATGGATTTTTGATGGGATTAAGAATGTTAATTAATTTTTCCTTCTTTTGTTAAATTTTTCTAAAACAAACATTTATTGCTTCAGTGATAAGTTTTGAAATCCAATATAAGTTATACTCCTTAAAAAAACAAAACAGTACCCAGAAGAAATGTCAAAGGTTTGGAAGAGTCTAGGCAGGGACCAGAGAGGTTTAGGTTGGTCAGGAATAAGGCAAAAGTCTAAGACTTAGGCTTTCATCAAGGAAGGAGTGACTAGCAAGTCACTCTCCCTTTTGATCTTCTGTTTCCTCCTCTGCAAAAGGATCATTATGATTTTGTGAGGTTTGTTCAATTCTGAGATTTTTTTTTTTAATTAATGATTATTTCGAAGTACCTATGTTCTAAGTAATCTGTTAGGCACTCCACTTTTTTCTAATTATTATAAAAACATTATGAGAGAGAGTTGTTTTCCCTGGTTTTACAGTAAGAAAACTAGATATATTCCCTAGTCTATAGAAAAGTCAAAACTAAATCTTCCTCATTCTGAAAATCATTCTTCTACTAGATTATATTGATATCAGTTTCATATTGCTATGAATCAGCACCTGTGAAAGGTCAGATTCTATTTCTGGGGAGTTCAGATAAGTCAGGTACACTACCAGCAGTAGGGACAAAGAAGTAAAACTGATCCTTCCCAGCTGCTGCTCTCCCCACCTTAACACTCCTTGGAGAAATTATAGCTTTGGGGATGCCCAGTTCTTGGTTAGAACAAGTTAGGAGACTGAAGTTTTGGCAGAGTTTTTAGAGAGCTGCTCTTCTTGCTAAGGATTGCTCTCATCTTTTTTAAAGACTCAAATTTTAGGTTGGGACTAATAACACAACACCCAACAGAGGATATATCTATAGAATTCTAGTGTGGGTTCCTCAGAACTGTCTTTTGACTAATGGCCCTTATCCTGTCTTAGAAGGAGAATTGCCACATGTAATTTCGGAATTAAAAGGGACCTTAAAACTTACCCAACTTCCCATTCCTGTGGGGTATTTTTAATAGGAGGTTACTTGCCTGTCTTTTTCAGTTACTGTGGTGGAGGACATAGTAATCTGAGAATATGGAATATGGAGTTTATTAGTGAAATTATTAGTGAATTTATTAATGAAATTCTGCTTCATTGTCAGATGAAATTTGGAGTTTATCAAAAATTCTGGTTATTACTAGCATGAAACATTGGAAACCATCTTTTAGTATATGGAGTACTCAACAATGAACAGTCGAAAAACATTATTTAGACCAGAGAAAGGAATAAGGGAGGGGCATGGATTAAAACATCTCTCTTCAGATATATTTGAAGGCCAGTCTTTGGAAGAGGTAAACTTCTTCGTTTCTCCAGGAAGCAAGTTTGTGGTTAAAATAACATTTTTTTAAACAGTTGGAGCTATTAAATTGTAGAATGGATTGACTTGTTTTGGAGAAACTTGCACAGCACTGGAATATTCAAGGAGATGTTGGATGACCTGTCCTCATAGGGAAGCCTGTTACTCCTCTGCCAAATCTATAGAGTACAAATCAGCAGCCAGCAAACTGTAGCCCACAGGCCAATTTCAGCCCACTGCCTGTTTTTGTAAATAAAGTTTTATTGGCATTCAGCCACTCCCATTAGTTTCTGCATATTATCTATAGCTACTTTCTGCCACAGTGTCAAGAGTTGAGTTGTTGCAACAGAGGGTATATGGCCTATTCGTAGTCTATCTCTTAATAGGAAAAGTTTCCAATTTCTGCTCTAGGGCCAGGGGAAAATAATATTGGCCCAGATAGATTTAGAAAATAAAGTGAGTTGAGTTCCTTAATCCCTAGGATGTCCAAATAGTTACCTAAATTTTCTTCAAAAAATTGTTTATGACTTTAAGCTTAAATTTAGTCTTTTAATCCATCTAGAATATTTTTTATATTATTCTGAAATTGTGGCTCAGCGTATTTTCTACCGACTAGATGGCCAGTTGTTCCAGCAGTACCTATTTATATAACCGTCTTTTTCTCTCAGTTTGAAATACCATCTTTGTTACATATTCTATTCATTTACAGGCAGTTTATATTTATAGGCACTCTCTCCTCTTTCACTCATTTCTTTATTCACTCTAATGCTAGTAATAATTGTTTTGATTGCAGTGGTTTTGTGTGGTATGCTTAATAATTGGAAAGGCAATTCCCCCCTCTCAGTTTTTTGGGCCCAGCCGCTGCGCGGCACGTGGGATCCTCCCGGACCGGGGCACAAACCCGCGTCTCCTGCATCGGCAGGCGGACTCCCAACCACTGCGCCACCTGGGAAGCCCAAGATCATTTTATTAATGAAAAATCTGCATAGAGATTCTGGTATAAATCTAGATATGAACTTTGGGCAGAATGACAGTTAATAAAATCTCTAATGCAGAGAAGAATCTTAAAAAAAAAAAAAAAACCTTTTGGCAAGACATCACAAATCAAGTCAGTGAACAGATAGATTGGAGGAAATATCTTTAAAGTACGTGGCAGTTTTACTATGTATAACATGCAAAGGATTCTTACAAGATAGTTAAAAATAAGCATCCTCATAGAGTAATGAGCAAATAATAGGAATTGGCATTTCACTAGATGGCAAATCTAAATATTCAATAAACATGCAAAAAGATACACAAAACTCTAGCAGTCAGGATGAAGGAAATTTTAATCATTTCAAACTCATTAATAGGCAAAAATTAAATAGCATGTTAATATCTCTTGTTCACAAGATAAGGAGTATGCTCGTGTATTTCTAGGAGAAATGTGAATTATTTTATTAGCCTTTCTGGAAAATAATCTAATAGTCTTTTAGTTATACACACACACACACACACACACACACACACACACACACACACAAATATTTCTTTGCTTTCAGAACCTATCCCATAGAAAAAAGCACTAGTATATTCATCTTTACTGGAATGCTTATTGCAGCTTTGTTGATTATGGGAAAGCACTGGAAACAAAATATATGTTTATGATCAGGACATTGGTAAATGTATTGAGGGACATTGATACAGGGAAACAATCTGCAGCTATTATAAAGGAGCTAAAACTATGCCAGTTGACTTGGAGAGACTTCCACTTGTATTATGTGAGAAAAGTAAGTTTCAGAGTAGTGTATGTAACTTGGTCACAGTTTTGTAAAACAAATAATGAACCTCTCAGAAAAAACCCCTTATATATGTATTTGTTTGCAGATGATTCTTTGAGTATAATTAACCAGTGGGGAATGGAATTGAAAGGAGAGGAAGAAGGGAGGAGAGGTAAACAGGAAAGAAGTTTTTTAGAAAAAAAATAATATTGCGTTATAAAATAGAAGTGTCCATAATAAGCAGCATGGTATGATACAGTCATGTTTCTGTAAAATTTGACTTACACACATTCTTTTCTAAAAGGACAGGAACGTCAAATTCCACATGATACAATTGGCTTTCTTTCTAAGCTTTCTGTGGCTTATTCTTTGACCCAGGTTGGTCCAGATGGTCTGATGAAGTTAAATGGCTCAGCCCTTAATAATGAGTTCTTCACTTCAGCAGCCCAAGGCTGGAAGGAAAGACTTTCAGAAGGTAAGTGTTCAACTTTACGTGTCTCCTAGGATGTGTATGCACTTGGAGGGCATATTTGCACCTCTGAGCCTCAGTGGGTATTTGCCCAGTTTTGGAAAGCAAAAGATAGAACATTTCATAAGGTAGAACTAGCTATTCTATGTGAAACACATTGCTAGACTTTTATTTAGAGCATGTAACCAGGTTTGGCTCCAGGAGGAGTTCAGCAGCATGTTTCTTTAAGGGTTTAAAGTCACCTGGTAAACTAAAAAATATATAGACTTTTAGGCCCTATTCCTAAAGATTCTGTTTCATTAATTCTAGCTTAATGCCTAAGAATTGAAATTTTAATAAGCAGAATATAGAATTAGAGTTATTTTATGGTGCTGTGAATCATGGTTTGGTAAGCAGTGAGATAACTTCTTTCTTGCTGCCCAATCTCAATGAAACTAACAGTAAAAAGAATCTAAAAAACTAAGAACTTTTTAAAAAACTGCTTTGAGAAATGTTTCACGTACTATAAAATTCACCCATTTGCAGCATACAGTTCAGTAGCAGCCAGAGCATTTTAATAAATACAGGTTATGATCAAGAATTGCTACCTGTGGTTACTGCTTTGCCGTGTTTCTAATTCTGATCTAACAGATTTATAGAGGGTATATTACAAAGCATAAAAAAGTGATTGATTGACTGCGTAGCGTGTAGTATCGGTCACTATTAGCAGTTCTTAACCCTGACTGCTCATTATAATCACTTGTGGTATTTTTTTAAAATACAGACATCCGGGCCCCAAAAACAATGATTTTGTTTTGCCTGCACGTCAGTGGGTTTTTTTAATATCTCTACTTTTCACAGTAGTTGTTGACTTTTCCCTTCCTGTTTTTCTTTTCAGGGCAAATTCTGTGTAGAAGGGATCTCTTACTGATTACTTTCAACCTTTCTCTTTCTTAAAGATTTCCTTGAGCAGAGACCCCCTTTTTCTGAGTCAGAATCACATGAGCACTTTAAAACATACCTGTTACCAGTACTTTCTTTTAGAATAATTTGGATTTATGTTCCCTACTCCCCAACTTTTAAAAGTAGATATTATCAACAGTGATACCTTGATTATTATGTTACTTTTTTTTTTGCATATGAGCAGTCACTGCTATACCTGTAGTCATGCGATCATATTTCGTGAGCAGCAAAAACTTTGAACACTGTATACATGTGAACAGAATTCAATACTATTTATTCCTCATTCTATCAAGCACAGTAGACACAACCAAAGAGCAGAAATTCAGAAGTTCTGGGTTGGATTCTGACAGCCAGATCCCTCTTCTCCCACTCATATGCCTAGGACTGTGATATCCACTGTCCTCTAACACTTTTCCTTTCCCTCTTCTTACCCCCAGGAGGTCTTAAACTTCAAATCTGCCATTTCCACTTCTTATTCTCTAATGTCCTGGGTATTAGAGAATTAAAAAAACAGCCTGTCTGAGTCACAGGTTTGACGATGGCCTACCAAGCACATTCATTGTTCTCTGCCGATGGAGTGGGAAGAATTGAGGTGTGGTTGGTACTTTTGAAGATAAATGGCATATTCAGAGCAGCTGGGTCTTTGGCATATTGAGTGTCTTGTTGCTAGGGCACTAGACTCGTACAGTTTCTGGAACAATTAGAAAACTGACACCTCCAAAATAACTCCCTACTTTTTTTGTTTTTTTGCCATACCGTGCGGCTTGTAGGATGTTAGCTCCCCAACCAGGGATTGAACCTGGGCCCACGGCAGTGAAAGCACAGAGTCCTAACCACTGGGCCACCAGGGAATTCCTACTACCTACCTTTTTACTGGAACCTCAAATGTCTTTAAGCAGGGCCATAACTGTTCATTATGCAGTTAGAGCTAAAAGGCCTAAAACACAGGTTGCCTTGGAGAAACAGAACTTTTTAATAATAAAGTGTCCAGTGGCATTATTTACTGAAAGCCTATGACCAGATGACTATTTTTCCAGTGGAAAAGAAATGACAGACTCAAGGTTTGTAAGAAATCTAGAGGGACTATGATATTTGAAGCAGAGGTGAGGGTTGCTACAAGGAAGGCCTGGAGAAGTGGCCAGTTAACTTCAGCTGCGCACTGGCAACTACATGGAGTGGCGTGCAAGGGTTTTTATTTCACCTGACGGCTCCTAGGTAGTTCCCCTTACAATGAGGAATTTTGGGGAATTTCTGTTACTTTCATGTGATAGTATTCTGACTCCTGCATGAGTCTGTCATGATTTACAAATAGTTGAAAGTAGCAAATAGCGTATTTCTATTGAATATCTTTTTTTTCCCCCTACATACAGGTGAGTTTACACCTGAGATGCAGGTGAGAATTCGACAAGAGATTGAGAAGGAGAAAAAAGTAGAGCCTTGGAAAGAACAATTTTTTGAAAGCTACTATGGTCAGAGGTAAATATCAAGACAGGTTCTATAAACCAGTGTTAATTCCTATACATACGTCATGTGGTGCTTCATCTTATTACCTTTCCAGAAAATCTAGTCTGCGATTTCCTTCATTTTTTTCCACTAGTTCTTTTTTACCAAGAAAAATTTTTTTTTCCTACGAATCTTAGGTACACAGAGTTGGATTACTCATAATCCTTGACTTTTTTTTTTTTTTTTAATATTTATTTGGCCGTGTCGGGTCTTAGTTGTGGTACATGGGTTCTTCATTTTGGTGTGCAGGCTCTTCCTTGTGGTGCACGGGCTTCTCTCTAGTTGTGGCGTGTGGGTTTTTCTCTCTCTAGTTATGGCGCATGGGCTCGAGGGTGCATGGGCTCCAGAGCACACGGGCTCTCTCGTTGAGGCACTCAAGCTCATTAGTTACAGCGCACGGGCTTAGTTGCCCCGCAGCATGTGGAATCTTAGCTCCCTGACCAGGGATCAAACCTGTGTCCCCTCCATTGTAAGGCAGATTCTTTACCACTGGACCACCAGGGAAGTCCCAGTCCTTGACTCTTAACACATTACCATTGTAGATGGTGTGGTTTCTTTTTTTTTATTAAAAAAAAAAGATTTTATTATCTTGAATTAGAGTCCTTACTTTGAATAGATTGGTTTTTCTTCCAGTAACTTTATAATACATAAGAATACTGAAGTTCTATATATTTTTTTATTGTAGTCAGTTATCCCACAATAGGATAACTTATCCAGAATCACTAAGGAATCCTGTAATATGGACCATTGTATTCAACGTGTAATTAAACAGCCTTTCTTCTGTAGAAGGCACTGGGAGATATTCATAGCTGAAACAAGATACAGACCCTTTTCTCAAGGGGCTATATAGTCTGAGTCAGTTTTTTTCCTAACAGAAAAAAATCTTAAAAATCTTAATGGGGGGATTTCCCCGGTGTTCTAGTGGTTAGGACTCGGAGCTTTCACTGCTGTGCCCCGGGTTCAATCCCTGGTCAGTGAGCTAAGGTCCCACAAGCCATGCGGTGCAGCCAAAAAAAAAAAAAAATCTTAATGGGGACACTTAAATTGATGACAGTGGAGCTGTACTGTTTGAAATAGAATTGAACACCCGGAGTTTTAATTGTCTGTTAGTCTCCCTTCCTACCTAATGGCAGCCTTTAAGGATACTCCATAACCATAGCTTGAGAACGAATGGCTCTTTTCCTTATCTCCATGTAGTGTTCATTGATCCCCTTCATGGTCATTTCAGAAGTGATTCTTAATGAGATGAAGAGCGCCGTACACCAATTTTTCTACCTTCTTGGTATGAGCTTTGAGCTTTTCTACAGAAACGAGAGTGAATACATTTAGACCATTTTTATAGGCAGCAGTTATTCCATAAATATTGTTCATTCCCTCCTTATAAGATGGAGCATTACAGCCATTCTTGGGTCTTTCTGTTTTTAGCTATTACTTTTTGCCAGCTTTTTGGAAGGACTGTATTTGATTACTGTCCAGATTTGTCCTCAGCCATTCCATCTCAGGGGTGCGGTACTGATTATTGAAGTCACCAAAGAGGGCTATCTTGTTTTTGCTTGTTGTAGGAGGAGTCTCTAGTAACCCCTACAGGGTAGCCTAGCTCTTAGCCAGGCCACACTGTGGAAGTCTCACTTGGTCTTCACTCCCAGGACAGCTCAGAGGCACTTGATCTCAGAATTTTAGAGCTATACCAAGTGAAATTTAAACAGGCTTTCCAAAAACTCAGAGTTCTCGTTTTCAACCTCTAGCGAATATTGACAGCCACCTCTCCTACTGTCTCCCCTGGGTCCCTTGGATTTCTTGGGCCAGGCTTTCTACAGGTACTGCAGAGTAGAGCTGATCACCGTCCAAACCCACAGTCCCAGGGTACATGGGTCTTTGTCTTCTTTAACTTCTCTGTGGGTAGTCTGTGATCCATGCCTCTAGGCAATGTAGCCCCTTTGTAAGCAGAAGTAATAATAATTAACATTATATTGAGGTTTTATTACGTGCTAGGTGCTATTCTAAGTACTGTACATGCATTAATTTAGTTACTCATAATAGCAACAACGTACAATTAAAGAAACTGAGATACAGAAGGCTAGTCACTTACTTATTACATGGATAGTAGGTATCAGAGCTAGGATTTGAATCCAGGCGCTCTGGCTCCAGACCCTTCACTAATATTAATAATAGTGAAGATGATATATGAAAATTACCTACTAAGTGTCACAGGTTCTTCTAGGCCTTGCCATACACCGTTATCTCATATTCAATAACATAGGCCATTTCTCAACTACAATATTTCTTTCTTCCACCTTTTAGTTCTGGCCTGAGCCTTGAAGATTCAAAGAAATTGACAGCTTCACCCAACGATCCCAAAGTAAAGAAAACCCCAGCTGAGCAACCAAAATCCATGCTTCCTTCAGAGGCCTCTCCTGTCAATATAGTCTCAGTAATTCCCCAGTTAGTGTCTAAAGAAGAAGTACTACAGCTGCCATCACCAGTCAGAAAAGAAGAGCATGAAAGCCAAGATAAGATGCAGCCAAAGTCCAAATCCCCAGAGCCCCTGCTTTCCTCAGCTCCCAATACAGATGAGCTTAGCAGCGTCCCTCCCATCAAGTGCCCAAAGGATGAGGCTCTCTTGGAGCAAAAGCCAGTTGCCTCTGCTGAACAGAAGTCTGAGAAAGAGAGTCATCTCACTACAACTTCAAATTATAATAAAAATGAAAGCCAAGAAGCTTTAGTTACATCCCTGAGCAAACCCAAGAGCCCTGGGGTAGAAACAACAGTAGTGAAGCCCATAGTAGAAGCAGGTCTACAGGAGACCACTATGAAAGAGCCTCCATCAGCTCTGGCTGATCACAGCCCAGAAAACCTCAAGAGGAAACCTTCTGTCACCCAAGAAGAGGCCCCTACAAGCTGGGAGAAGAGACCACGTGTCACTGAGGATCGCCAGCACCAGCAGCCATTTCCAGTCTCCCCACAGCCCTTTCTCAGTAGAGGGGACAGGTTCCAGGTGCGGAAAGTACCACCTCTCAAGGTAAGAGAGCGGGAAGAATTGAAAAAGAAAGATGGTCTGAACACTAAGTTTTTGGTTGTACCTACTAAGTTTCAAATATTTGTGGTATTTCTTAATGCAGAAGCAGTTGTATATATTTGATATGCATGTAACTGTGGTCATACACGAGTAAAATTATTAAGAAACAGGCATTTAGAACTGCATCCTTATATGTATATATATAGCTGATTCACTTTGTTCTACAGCAGAAACTAAGACAACATTGTAAAGCAATTGTATTCCAATAAAAAAAATCATAAATAAAAGAACTGCGTCCTCACACATCCTTTTTGGGGTTTGAATACTTATTCAGATATCTGAATATCTAATGCAGTCCACCCCCACCCACACCCCTGCTGGCTACTCTTGTATTTTAAGACAGTTATGGAAAGTATTTTGTCTCATGTGACAAAATAATAAGTATAATAATAAACAGGAGGAGGTCATTGATGTGATTAAGAGATCACATCTTTGTATCAAGAGCCATGATATTTAACACTTTATTGACTGGAGACATATTACGGCCACAGGCATTAGTTTCTACAAAAATCCCCGGTCAATAATGTGTTAATTATTGCTGCCATAACTGATTTGATGTTCTGAGAGCCTGGAACTACCTTTTAGTTCCAACCTTTTAAAGGAAATGTGTGTGGCTGCCATGGGTCACCACTGGTCACTTGAGGGACCTTAGTAAGATGGAATAGCCTTGCTAAGCTCTACTGCTTAGGATATGTGATTAATTGTGTTTTAGCCCTATATTGCTGCATATCAGATCTTTTAAATTTCTATAGCAGTGTCACTACCTTAGTGTGTACTTGGGCTTGTGCCTAATATCAGTTTGCAGTTCATTCTTAATTTTATTAATAGTATTTATTAACACTGTTGTGTCTACTATGAACCCAGGCGCTGGGTAGCATTCATTCACATTAGAATATAAGTAAAACAAAATAAGCCAAATAGAAATACTCTTTTCCCTTTTTTATTCAACTTAGACTAACCAAAGTCCTACCTGGAAATATCCCTTGGAAACACTCAGTTACTAGTACTTGACCTGTTTCATGCACTGTGGGACTTCTCTCTCTCATTTTGCACCATAATAGTATGATGTTCTTCATTACTTTTTAATTTTAAGATTTGTGATTGCAGCACTTAGGAATCTCTCCTTTTTTCTTTTTCTTTTTTTTTTTTTGATATTTTTCTACCATTAGCATACACTGTCATGCTTTGCTAGAGATTCTGAGTTTTATGATAATCACTTGTATTCTTCTTTTAAAAATATGAGAAACCTTTCTTTAATGGGTGTCAATTAGAACTTATCTCTAAACCTGAGAGCTGAGTTATAGTCTAGGTTTTACTTTATATAAATGACGCTGGGTAAGAACCATCATTTCTATTTCCTCATCTTTCTGCTAATCCAAAGAGACTCTACACTGAAAACTTAAATCCATTGTGACCAAGTTAATGTTATTTAACTTCTTTCCTTTCTTTTACTTCTTTCTCATTTCCCCAAAAACTTTCCACCAGAAGTTGCTTTAGTAACACTCTTACCTTAGACCCTATCTCAAATTCCATTTTCTTAGACAAAGCTTAATGTAATTTATAACAGAACAAAATCTTTTAAACAAAACTTAAATAGAAAAACAAAATTTGAATTTTATTACAAATGTTATATATGTATATGTGTATAAGATTATATATGCACATATATCTATTTTATATATGCATATCTACAATATAAAATGTGTACATATATGTATATAGAGAGATGGACAACTCAAACAGACATTATGTATTTTCCATTCAGTATACAATTATAACAGAAAGAATCTAATTCCTTTGCTATACCAGGGTAGGGCTTCTCAATAAGTTAAATTGTTGAATTGTTATCAGTGCCTAGAAAGCTTGTGTGGTTTTTGTACTTTAAAAAAATATATAACATCTCATTTATTCTATATAAATGGGTAATAGGACTAGTTACCTAAATAACTGAAAATTCTCATTTTTAAGCATTAAAACTTTTTATTTTAACCACTCTTAAGGATTGTCCTTATTTAATCAACATGTTATTAATGATATTCAGTCATTATGATAGGTGTCCTTTATTGTGCTGGATATGTTGTTATTCTCAAGATTATTCTAATGTAAGGTTGCTTGTTCCCTATATATGATTCCCCTCCACAACTGTGCTTTTTACTTTCTTGTTTTTAATTTTCTAGTTTTATCTGTTTTTCCCCCTATTAGTTGTCTCTGCTAGATGGTATTACCAAGGGGCAACAGTTGCTTCTTTCTTATTCTGGGCAGCTTCTAAAATACTGTGTGCAGTTGGATGTAAAGTAGATTTCAGCTTTAAGAGAGAGATTGAGTATATCTCATGATGAGAAATATGTGGGCTTTGTGACAGGTGTTACAGAATCCTAGAGGTCTAACTTCTGAATGGCAGAGAATTCTTCAGGACTGCTGACCTTTTTAGAAATGGGTATTGCAGATAATGAAAAATCTTTAGTGCTTTTATTAGTCTCAATTTAAGGAGTTCCAGAAAGATGACATGCATTTTCTTAGAGCTCAGCGGCTTAATATGTTTTTAATTACATGTCCTAGGACATCTGTAACAGTTATTTGCTCTTTTAAATTCTTCCAACTATTAGAAAGGCCCAGATACTGCTTCATTCTACTTAATTCCAGTAGCTTTCAAAGTATTGTTTTGAACAGGAGTCAGATTCCTTTTAGGTATAATATTTTATGATATGAAAATCAGTGGTTTCAAACCTAATGATGCATCAGAATCTCGTAAGAAGCTTTCTAGAAATGCATTTTTTCTCTAGGAGTTCTAATTTGTAATTTTAAGGACAGGACTGAGAGGATGTATATTTTTTAAAAGCTCCACAAATAAGTATAATGCCAGCAGGGGGTGAGAATGACATTGGTTAACATTACAGACATTATATACATACTCTGTCATGTGGGTGGGCAGAGTGGATCACACACTGTCTTCCTTCCAGTGCAGTTTAGAAGCCTCTGTAATTTGAGATAATTCAGCCTATATGCTTAGCTGTGCAAGTGTGCGTGTGTAAAAGAGAAGAGAACAAGAATTTTCCTCTGGACCTCGGTAGTAAAGCCAAGAAGTAAAAGACAGTAATGGTGTGCTACTTCTTTATTTCTTCTGTTTCTGTCTTCTCGCTTTTACACACATTTTAAAATGTAGATACCATAGAAAGGTCTGTATCTTAAATGATCAGCTGTTATGAGTAGTAATGACATTAAGAGAGAGCTGTGTTGTAAGAAGAGGTTTGAGGCTTTGGGGTGGGAGTGGATGTCGAGGGAGGGGAGTCCTTGGCACCAATAGAGGAGGTGAAAGGATCCTGGAGACAAACCTTTGTGACTGTCCCCATGGTTTGGTCTCTTAGTCACAGGCTTCCCGTCCTTGTCATAGGGTTCACTCTACTCAGAATTTGTGTTAATGAAGTTTGATTGCTCTTATAAATGAAAACTAAGCTCTGTTGTTTTTTTCCCCCCTAATTCTTTCAGATCCCGGTCTCCAGAATCTCCCCCATGCCGTTTCCTACATCGCAGGTCTCTCCCAGGGCTCGTTTTCCAATCTCCATCACTAGTCCTAACAGAACAGGAGCCAGAACTCTCGCAGACATCAAAGCAAAAGCCCAGCTGGTCAAAGCACAGAGGGCAGCAGCTGCTGCTGCAGCCGCAGCTGCTGCAGCCGCCTCAGTTGGAGGGACCATTCCAGGACCTGGCCCAGGGGGTGGACAAGGTCCAGGAGAGGGGGCTGAAAGGAGAACTGCTAGAGGAGGGAGTCCAGACTCAAACAGAGTCAGTGAAACTGGAAAGGGCCCCACACTGGAACTGGCAGGAACTGGAAGCAGGGGAGGTACGAGAGAGCTTTTACCCTGTGGTCCAGAGACTCAGCCCCAATCTGAGACCAAGACCCCAGGCCAGGCACAGTCTCACAGTGTCTCTGGAGCACAACTACAGCAAACCTCCTCAGTGCCTCCACCATCTGCCATCAGTGGAGCGTGCTCAAGTGTCCCGTCACCAGCCCACGCTAACACACCCCCACCAGCTTTAGGGAAAGTAAGTAATGAAAAACTGAACCCCACCAGGGCGGCAGCCACGGTGGCCTCTCTTAGCCACCCACAAGGGCCCAGTAATGGTAGGCAGGAGAAAGCACCTCCTACTCCAGCAGATCCTGCTCTAATCGCAGGTGCCTCACCTGTTCATTTTGCAGTCGATGGCACAGTTGAGCCCAAAGCAGGTTCTAGTAAGAATACACCAAACCCTCCAGCCTCAGCAGAGATAAGTGCTAGTGCTTCAGTGGACATGACTCCCTCCCCTTTAACATCTTTATTAGCAACAGCCTCTTTAGAGAAGCTTCCTGTACCCCAGGTCGTTGTAACCATAGCACCTACTGGATCAGCTCCATCCTCGAGCACTTTGCCAGCAGCTTCTAGCCTTAAGACCCCAGGAGCTTCTTCAAGTATGAATGGACCCATTTCAAGGCCAAGCTCTAATATCCCTGCTAATAATCCTTTGGTAACTCAGCTGCTGCAAGGCAAAGATGTTCCCCTGGAGCAAATTCTGCCTAAACCTCTCACCAAAGTTGAAATGAAAACTGTTCCACTAACTACAAAAGAGGAAAAGGGGATGATGATAGGAGCACTCGCAGGTACCAGCGTAACAGAAAATAGCACCAGAGAGGAAGTTAATGAGAGACAGTCCCATCCAGCTACACAGCAACTGGGTAAAAGTTTGCAAAGTAAGCAGCTCCCCCAGGTTCCAAGACCCCTTCAGCTCTTTTCAGGTAAGGATCTAAGGGACGCTAGCATTGACACACACCAATACCAAGAAGGACTAAGTAAAGCAACCCAAGATCAGATCCTTCAGACACTCATCCAAAGGGTTCGGAGGCAGAATGTTCTCTCGTTTGTGCAGCCCTCCCAGTTCAACTTCACTCACTCAGGTTTCCAGTTAGAGGACATCTCCACAAGCCAGAGGTTTATGCTGGGTTTTGCTGGCAGAAGGACATCCAAGCCTGCCATGGCAGGTCACTACTTACTTAACATTTCCACCTATGGCCGGGGTTCAGAGAGCCTTAGGAGGACCCATTCTGTAAACCCCGAAGACCGATTTTGTCTAAGTAGCCCCACTGAGGCCTTGAAGATGGGATATACAGATTGTAAAAATACAGCAGGAGATAGTAGCAGCGGTAAAGAAGATGATACTGATGAGGAAAGTACTGGTGATGAGCAAGAATCTGTCATGGTGAAGGAGGAGCCGCAGGCTTCCCAGAGTTCTGGCAAGTGTGAAGCAAGTTCAGGACCCCACAGTAGAGAAACCCTATCCACCAGTGATTGTTCAGCTAAAAAGAATGTGAAGGCAGAGATGCCAGTGCCTGAGCAAACCACTTTAAGCAAGGAGAATTACCTGTTCACTAGAGGCCAAACATTTGATGAGAAGACCCTAGCCAGAGATTTTATTCAGGCAGCACAGAAGCAGATGGCTCACGCAGTGAGAGGTAAGACCGTGCGGAGCAGCCCTGAGCTTTTCAATTCTACTGCTCTTCCTCTACCTGCAGACAGCCCTACCCATCAGTCTCTACTCCTTCCACCACTGCAAACCCCAAAGCTGTATGGAAGCCCCACACAGATTGGGCCAAGCTACAGAGGCATGATCAACGTCTCCACCTCATCGGACATGGACCATAACTCTGCTGTACCGGGGATGCCTGACTGTAGCCAGGTATCTAGCAATGTCGGTGATGTCATGTCCTTTTCAGTGACTGTCACAACCATCCCTGCTAGCCAAGCTATGAATCCCAGCAACCACGGCCAGACCATTCCTGTTCAGGCCTTTCCTGAAGAGAACAGCATAGAGGACACACCTTCGAAATGTTACTGCCGATTGAAAGCCATGATCATGTGCAAGGGGTGTGGAGCCTTCTGCCACGATGATTGCATTGGCCCCTCCAAACTGTGTGTCTCCTGCCTTGTCGTTCGGTAATGAGACCGGGAGAACACACTGTAAAGAAGGCAGGAAGGGGGAAGGGTTGACAGATGTGGTTTTTGAGTTCTTTTGGAATCACAGAAATAAACTAGGTTTCAGTTGTCTTAAGAGACAAGTGTTACTTAATCAGGAATACAGAGTACAGATCTTACATTTTAGAGGAAAAGCACCTTGTATAGTAAGTCCAAGTCAAGACTTTGTGAATTTGTGACAAGTTTGCACTTACAAAATCATGTAAATATGTCACATCTTGTTTTAACATTTTTCCAGGTGTTTAGGTAATAATGTATTACTTTGACTTCAGATTGATGTTCCACTTCATGTGACTTTGAAAAGTTTAATGCCATGCATGGTGAAAGGAAGCGATTTCCCTTCTGCCCTTTCTTAAGAGGCTAGGAAAAGAAAGGAGTGAGGGAATGGTCTGAAGAAATGACCACTCATGTTGATTATGTCTTGACCGCAGGCTTTACGTAGGTTATTCAGCCTTCACAGGATTTGGATTCAGGGTTTACTCAGTCCCTTTACCTTAGATGGAACCTTCTCAAGTTGAAATTTTTGATAAGGTATTAATTTCACAGGCAGTACTTGAGACTCTGAAAATTCTGACTTGGTTCTTGGCTTCCATAAACGAGTACTGTTGCCAGGCACTCTGCTTGCAGTTTGTGGATCCCTGCTGTTCCCTAATCCCACTCCCTTGCCCTGAAGCAGCGTGCGTGGTCCATGAAAAGTTTGCCTCGCGGGGCCCCTTGGGTTACCATCACCTGTGCAGGGCAGTAATTCCAGCAATAATCTCCGAGGATTTAGTCATTCGTGGGAGCTTACAAACAAGTTTGAAATACTAGTATAAAATTAACAGAAAAGTGTTAGTGATAGGGTGATTTGAACTATGTGTTTTGTTGGGTAAGCAGAGTAAAGGTGCAGAAACTGTTGAACTGAACATAAAGAACTTTGGAAAACAATTTTAACACTAGAAACAAAGTAGCCCCTCTCATCCTCTTCTCTCCCAACCTGTTACCTAATGTTCTACAGTTAGCTGTTGCTACAGGTAGAAAAACTCATTAATACCACATTTGCCCATTCTGTTAAACCTGTTTTGACCTCCCAGGCATCTGAGGAATATGGGGGTAATCTTATATATTACTCTGAACGTACACGTGTGCGTGCGCACACACACACCGTGAAAGTCAGACACTTTTCCTGTTTTAGAAAACATGTCCCCTTTCTTGGACTACTGCTCTCTACACACTAGAAATTTCTAATGTAAAGGGGCTTTAGTGAATGACTTAGGAAACATCTAGAAAGGAAAAGAAATCAGCTGCAAATTTTTGTTTTTGTTTATTTTTGTTTCCTTTATGTTGAATTCTGTCTCTAGCGACTAAAGAATTTTTGAGTACATACATTTAGGTCATGGTTAAAGAACATTAAAATAAATCTACAATTTACCAGAATTCGGTATGAAAAAGTTGGGGATTGTCAATGCGTACATTTGCATATTGATTCCGAATCTCCTAACTTCACGTATGCAAAGGACACACATTATTAGTGCAACCTAGTACAGTCATAGTTGTACTTAATATTCAGGATGTGACATATACAAAATGCAGAACAGTTTTTTGTTTGTTTGTTTTTGCGGTACACGGGTCTCTCGCTGTGGTGGCCTCTCCCGTTGCGGAGCACAGGCTCCAGACGCGCAGGCTCAGCGGCCATGGCTCACGGGCCCAGCCGCTCCGCGGCACGTGAGATCTTCCCGGACCGGGGCACGAACCCGTGTCCCCTGCATCGGCAGGCGGACTCCCGACCACTGCATCACCAGGCAAGCCCCCCATAATATGCGCAGGCTCAGCGGCCATGGCTCACGGGCCCAGCCGCTCCACGGTATGTGGGATCTTCCCGGACCGGGGCACGAACCCGTGTCCCCTGCATCAGCAGGCGGGCTCTCAACCACTGCGCCACCAGGGAAGCCCCCTGCAGAACAGTTTAGACTCGTTAACTAAGTCACATTCCAGATTAGGGGCAAGTAGGCAAGTAGTAATCTCAGCTTTGCACCCATTCTGCTACCCATCCCTCCCTACCTCACCACCTGCATTATACGTACACTCTTTTAATACTTTCAAACCCCATAAGAAACTATTTACTTCTATTTTTTACTTTTTGTTTCTGAGTTTTTTGTGGCCCAAAGCAAATATAGGATTAATATCTGTGTTCTAGTTTCAACCAAGATAATTTGATGTCCTTCTAACTTCCCTTTTTCTTCCAGCACACACATAGCTAAGAGGTAAGAAATCTGTAAGGATCCAGGGATAAGGAGCAAGTTCTCCAGCCAATAACCAGTAGGAGTCAGAAACCATGGTTCTGTTCCCAAACTTTCAGTGCCCTGGGTAATCCCAGGGGGGGTTAAAAAGACCTATTGCTAGTTAAAACTCTCCATTCCCAGCTTCCTCACTCCCCACTTGAGTGGCAGGACTGAGGGGTGGTCTGCTGCCGGAAGTGGTTGACTGTTTCAGAACCGACCCCACGGTGAGCACGAGTTAACCAATTTGGTTTTTCAAAATGATTTTTCTTCTTCGCACCTTTCCTATCATAGAAAGTCTCTCCTCCATGGTTCTCTTAATCTGAGGATGGACAGACTAACCAGGAAAGGAGGAAAGGCATCAGGGATTTTCAAGTCCATTTAGAGAGCAAACCATATCGTGCCTATTCATCTTGACCCAGGCTCTTGCAGATAGGTCCTAAGCATTACTATTCACCAGATTCTCTTTACAGATAAAACCCAGCTAATAAAATATTCAATAAATCGTCAACTAGGTACACTGCCTCACTCTTGACTAAATGAGAGAATAGTTAGATTCTCTTAGATTGGTAGAAAATTGAATGCAATCTATCGGTTTCAAAACGGTTTCACATAGAAGGTCATTCATCTTGTGCTGACTGAGCTGAGAAGAAAAAAGAAAAATTACAATCTGGCCCTTTTGAAAATGAAGCAGTAGGAACAAGAAAACCTTTAAATTATTAGAATATGGTATTCCAGTACCTTTACAGCAGTTTTTCTCTTAGGTTTTCAGTTACTTTACCTTTCAATTCAGTCTGAAATGTTTCTAATAAGTGCTAAGCTTATTTTTATGGTATTAAGTTGCACTATTTCCAGTGACTAGTCAGGCATTATGCCTGATGCTTATGCCTCCAGGGTATGCTTCTCAAGCCTTCAGATAACCTTCCACTTCAGGTCACCTTGGGGAGGTGGCATTAACAATATATCATCTCAGTCTTACTTGGGAATGTTCTAAGTTGTCTAGTAGAGAAGACTCCCTAAATTTTAAAGAATTTTCATTAAAATTCTCCATCCTATTAAACAGAAAATAAAGCCAAATAACCTGGAGTTGTTTGCCCTACATAACCCCTGTGTTGAAGATACTGAAGCTGTCTGTGGTACCCCATGTAACATCTTTAAGAATAAGGTCTGGCAGATGGGAAATTTTTCTTGGGGCAGGGGAAGCATACTTACATGGGCTGGGAAGGCACACAGTGTAGACATTTTAGGAGTTATCACAGATTTAAATAGCCAAAGGAGGACGTCATTGCCTTCCAGGTGAAGGCATAAATTGGTACATTAATAATTGGACCGTTTACCATCCTAATTGCTCTTACTGCCTTTCTTCACCTAAGAGTCCTTAAAGAACTCTTGGGTGAAATTATGTGTTATAATGAGGGGGTCTTCTCTGGTCATTACATCACTCTTTGTTTCTAGAGCTCATCGTCAGTAAGCAGTACCAGGGTGGTTTTCTCTGTGACCTACAGATTTCACAGCAAGGAGAGAAAAGTCTCCCTGTTGCATTACAACAATGTGCTAAGTAAAAAAAACTTGGCCAAGGGTAGTTTGCAGCTCAATTTATAGAATAGTCCAAAGAGACTCCGAGAAACATGATGATAGGCAGGGATCTTTCCTACCGTGTTTCAATACCTACATAACCTATTGAAAGAGGACAATAGGTAAAGCAGTTCCTAAAGTTGGAAGTAAGACCTTCATAGATTCTTGGTTACTTATTTTTTTTAATGCTTTACATTTGATACAACTATTAAAGATCAATTTTAAAAATAGCTTTCCAGTAATATATTTTAAGTAATATATATTTTAATATCTATGTAAAAAGTGACAGTGGGAGACTTTGAATTTCTCATATAAGGTGTGTTTGATGTAGGGCCTCACTGTTAAGGCACAAATTATTTCAAAGGAAGTTACTCTAAAGACACTCAGATTATTTCCAAAAAAATGCAATAAGGGGAAGAGTTTTGGAGTTTATTTTTTATTTTAAAAGAAAATTGACTTATTTACCACAAGCTATTTTTTTTTTCCTTCTGGCTAAAAGATTTGTACAGACTGGTTTGGTAAATGCTAAACTTTTGTGTCTTTTGCCTTTTTAAAGGAATTGTTAACATTGGAATTGAGGGTATGTACAGAGAAGTTGGTGTCAACACCATTTAAAAAGTCATATTTTTTCACAAATATAGAAAAATCATTTTACATAAGAATTTTAAGTATTTGCAATAAATATATGTATATAGATTGTATGTATTCATATATTCTTATTTTTCATTTTATTATTAAGTAAAAGATAATTAAAGTGGAAATAAAAACCTTGGAGTTTTCGGTGCATCTTGAGGTCTGACATACATGTGAAAGTGGTGTGGGTAAGGGCCCTCAGTTGTTGTCTTATACTACTATTGGAAGATTACCAACAGATTGCATAGAAGATAGTAAAATGAGGAATTTGGTGATAAATCAGGGTAGCGTATTTCTTTCAGAACTCTAGTAAAAATATTAAATTCTCCTAATATGTCTGTCTCTGTGCTTTCACCCTTGAACTGTTCTCTCTCCTAACCACCTAATGTTACTGGGAAAGTAAAAACAAAACAAAACACAGTGCATTGTTTTTTAATGTGCCCATTGTTTGCTTCTAAGACAAAGAATGGCAAGAAAATATCTCTGGGGTGGGGGGTGGCGGGAATAGGTTTTCTTTCTCCACAGTGGTTAATAATTCATTAGCAAACATTCACTTCCACCACCTTCCAGGCCATAGGGTTTATGTGAAGAAATAATATCGTGAAGATAATAGAAAAGTTTTTTTCTGTTTCCCTCCTTTGAGAAGTGAGTTTTGTAGCCAGTTTTATGTCCTTCCCAATTGATCTGGAGATAGAAGGGCTAAGAGAACTTGAATGTTGATCTCCCTAATGTCAGGAAGAGTGTTTATGGAAATGAGGACTTAACCAAAACGTTAGGAGAGGTTAACCATACCTAGAGATAATCGAGTCCTGCTGTCCAAGAGAAGTCATTTTGTGATTGTAAATGTTTAGTTTTAGGATATGATTGAGGAAGCAAAAGGATACCTAGATTGTCTCTGGGAATAAAGGCGTATAGCCCGTTCTTTAAAAATGAATAATATATAGCTTTATTGGTGACCTGAAAGGAAATAAGGTCAGAGTTTGAAGAATATCTTAATGACCCATGAAACACTTTTAATTGTAGTTCACTAGTTCTCCCCACAATTGCTCAGTTGTGGTTATTTTAACTGATAAAAACAGCAATTTTTGGAAATTAGGATACTTAAGAATGCTTCCCGCCCCCCCATAAGGCCACGCTCTGTGGCATGCAGGATCTTAGTTCCCCATCCAGGAATAGAACGCGTGCCCCCTGCATTGGGAGCACAGAGTCCTAACCACTGCACCACCAGGGAAGTCCCAAGAATGTTTTTTAAAAGACGGCCTTATTATTTTTCAAAAATTGAAAATTCAAACGTAGGGCTTCCCAAAGACATTGAGAATAGTTTAGATGTCTAAGAACAGTGCTAAATCTTCGCTGAAAATACACTATCTCTAAAGGAAAAATTTTAAGTCTCAGGGAACATCTGCATCCTCGTAATTCCCATATATGGTAGATACGAATGAAGGTGAAATATTTAAATGTGTGTGAACCAGTTCATGATGACTGTTTACAAAGACCACCCCCCCCCCAATTTCTAATATGTACTTACTGTTATTTATTCCTACCTCATAGGAAGTAACATTCATATTCAGGTAATGACATAGGACCCTAAGGTATAGTTGGACTGCAGTTAATTGAGAAAGAGCAGTACATCACAACACAGCTTCAACTTGGATCCCCAGCTTTCCTTTATTTACATCACAGAGTCTTAGAAACCTGTGTTCATCGCTTTTAACACTAGTTGACCAAGAGTGGTCTTCACAAATCAAATTTCGCATGTTTCTAATTCTTGTACATAAATCATGTTATTCACTAATTCAAATACCTTTTGAACATCTATGTGCTAAGCACTGTGCTAAGGTTCTGGTTAAGCAAAGGTAAAGAAAAGCAGTCATGTAAGTTGTAAAAGGTCTTCCTAAAAGTAGTAACCATACAGCACATGTCTAGTTCACAGCTCAAGGAGTAATATATGCTACGTTATTTCCCAAGACGTGTTGGAAGTTTAAGAGTAAATGAACTACGAAATAGAAGCATTTGAGGCACTTGGCAAAACATGAAGAAAGAAAAGAAAGGCATTGCCCCTACATGAAATTACAGTGTGGAATTGAGCCAGGTTGATAAAATTTACCTTTTTTTGACAACTGTCACTGGAAGATCTAGAGATTAATCAGAATTTCAAGGAATCTCTTGGTAATACCTAAATTGAGAAAATCAGGCCGAAAGCAATCCCTTTCAATGAATACTGTTCAGTATGCCAGTAAAGATGCTTCATCTTATGTTCAGCTAACCCTTTCAAATAACAGTTTGGTAAATAATGCAGCTTTCCTGTCAAACCCAAAATAAGCTAAAGGGAATAAAAAAACATAACCTTGATTTTCATCTTATAGAGTGGTGAGAAGGAAGTGTATTCATTTAAAATTGTTAGAGATATTTCATCCCCTTTTTCCCTCCATAATGGATAAAATTACTGTTCTTTTTCTTCTAATATTGTAGAATTGACTTTTTTTTTCCTTTCTACTTCTAAGTCACAACTTGCATTAAAAGAGGCTTCAGCCGGACACTACCCCTTATAAAGTGGCCTAAATCCTAATTCTTTAAGACTTTCTGGTAGAAAGGTTTTAAAAGGATAAATGAATATATTTTGTCAGTGCTTATTATTGAACTTTCCTTACCTGGGTTACTGGATTTGCAACTTGAATTCTGTATTCCAAAATATCCATGTTCACCTTTTAGTAAAAAATTATGAGGTGTATTCCACCATGTAATACAGTCTCAACTCTGTCCAGGAACTAGGAGGGCAGATATCCTGTATTTTCCTTATACTTAGTGACATTAAACAGAAGATTGGGTTTCTTTCATAGGGACTGTATAAACTAAGGAATCTCTATACCTCTGTGTATCTTTCAGTCTTAACCTAAAAAGGGAATCCCTACAAAGATTTCCTTATAACAAAAAGGACAGACTAACCCTGGAAGAGAGAGATGATGAGCTGTGGAGATGGGCTGTGACTAGATAGTGGGTTGTCCTGAAGAATAACTGCAAACTCAACTTTCCTGGTTCTTCAAGCTCAAAAGAAACTAAAGGGAATTTTTTAAATCCTGACTTTCATCTTGACTACGAAACCTATCCAGTGCCTAGGAGAGAAGAAAGGTAAACCCAAGACTGGATTTAAGATAGATTTAAGTAAACTTGGAATTATTCTTTCCCTTTTACCGAATTTTTTTTTTTAAGTTTTGGGTTCCCATAATGTAATGAATTGCCATGAGTGGAACATGGAATTTGATTTGAGGCATTTTGTGGGCTAATAGTTTTCTGTTGAACTATATTGTCTATCTAGTGACAGCTTTTGCCACTGCTCAGGATTTAGGAGTGTGCACCTGTGTCTTAGTGACACAAACATTGGCTCATAAATACTATATTAAACCAACTTGAGTCAGCACTTTATTAACTTTAATCATGGATCCCTTTTTAAATACTTAATATTTAAAATTCAGATTAGCCCAATAAGAAAGCAATGCATTTAATGTCAAAATGTCTGAAGGTAACTATTATTTTACACACAGTCTATGTCCTTCCTACGGAAAGTGTGGTACATAAAATTTTACATTTCTTGGGTCAGTTCTTTTCAAAACACCAGTGTCTAATGTTTTCAGATACCTAGAGCTTGGGAATGCTGGAGTTGGACTTGGACCCCAAGTCAGCAGTTGTTTTCATTTTAGGTTTTCAGGCATAGCAATTTGAAGTGACCCCATCTGAACCTATATGTAATCACTTTGAACAAGCTTTAAATTAATGAAACTCTTCCAGAGTCTCAAATTTGGTCACCTGCTTGTTGCATAAGGAGACAGATTCTGGGCTGGGCAGGACCTGACAATTTGTTCTCCGATAATAAACTACTGATTGAAGAGCAAGTTTGTTATTAGAGACTTAACGAAATTTCTAGAACCCATGAAAGATCTAGAGTACATGATAAGTGAAACTCTAGAAATTAAAAACCTTTCTCTTAGCCATAAGTGCTATGACCTATTTTTTTTAAACCTGTCTTAATTCTGTGACTCATTGCATCATACCTTAAGAGAAATCAGAATGGAAGAAATGACCTTATGTTGGTCTTACTTTAAAATCTTTGTGCACATAGGCCTTAGCACTTTGACAGATAAAGCTCTGCCTTTTAGCTCCTTCTCACTCCTGTCTTTATTCTTCCCACTTTTAGACTGTTCCTTTTATTGGTCGTATAAAACTACCTTCAGAATTGAATGTATAATAATGTTTCTGCACATGGACAAACTGTATTTTAATGACTCATTTTATGTGTAATAAAGGCATACAGTTTTACTCCAGTGACTGTGCCTTTTCTTTTCCAAAGAAACCAGACACCATATTGAATGATTTACCTGCTTGTTTCCCCTTCCCCTACCTGATTGCACAGTTGTCCCTGGGTCCTGGCTAAATTTGGGTACTACAGAGAATGCCAGTCTCTTCAGGCAACACGCAAAGAGAGTTAAAGGACTCAACATGAGCCATAAAGAGGGAATGTATTTCAAAAATTAAAAGGACACCTATACTACAAAGCTACAGTAATCAAAACAGTGTGGTAATGTCATAAAGACAGGCATAGAGGTAAATGGAACAGAATGGAAAGCCCAGAAATGAACCCTCAAATATGTGGTCAAATAATTTTTGACAATGGTGCCAAGAGAAGTCAATGAGGAAAGGGCAGTCTTTTCAGTAAATGTTGGGAAAATCTGATATCCACATGCAAGAGAATAAAATTGGACCCTTCCTCTACACCATATATAAAAACTAACTCAAATGGATCAAAGACCTAAGAGCTAAAACTCTTAAAACAGGGAAATCTTCATAATTGGATTTGACAATGATTTCTTGGATATGATGCCAAAAGCACAGGCAACAAAAGAAAAGATAAATTGGATTTCATTAAAAATTAAAAACCTGTGCATCAAAGGCCACTATCAACAGTGAAAAGGCAACCCACAGAATGGGAGAAAATATCAGTATTTGCAAATATTTCATATATTTAATTTAAAAAATCAGTATTCAAAATATATAAGAAATTCCTACAACCCAACAACCAATTTAAAAAGTACTTGAATAAAGGACTTCAGTAAAGGACTTGGATAAATCTCCAAAAGATACATACAGGTGGCCAATAAGCACATGAAAAGATGCTCAACATCACTATTCACTAAGGAAATGCAAATCAAAGCTACAATGAGATACAACTTCACACACATTAGGATAGCTATATTGATCGTCAAAAAATAAAACAGTGTCAGCAAGGATGTAGAAAAATTGAATGCTTGTGCATTGCTGGTGGAAATGTAAATAGGTGCAACCACTGTGGAAAACAGTTTGCTTCTCAAGACAATTAAACGGAAGTACCTTATGATCCAGCAATTTCTGGATATACACCCAAAAGAAATGAAAGCAGGAACAGATATTTGTACACCAATGTTCATAGCAACATTATTCGCAATAGCTAAAAGGGGAAACAACACGAATGGATAAATAATGTGGTATATACATATGAGGATATTATTCAACCTTAAAAAGGAACGAAATCCTAACACATAATTCAACATGGATGAACCTTGACATTATGCTCAGTGAAATAAGCCAGACATAAAAGGACAAATACTGTATGATTCCACTTATATGAGGTACCTAGAATAGTCAGATTCCTAGAGACAGAAAGTAGAATGGTGGTTGCCAGGGAATGAAGGTAGAGGGGGATGGGGAGTTAGTGTTAAAAGTTCTGGAGATGGATGGTAGTGATGGTTGCATAACAATGTGAATGTACTTAATGCCAAGTGTACACTTAAAAATGGTTAAAACAGTAAATTTTAATGTGTATTTTACCACAATAGAAAGCAAAACGAAACTCAAAGTGGTTAGAGAAATAAAACTTGTGAGACATTTTCTGGACAACATGAGAATGTTTTTTGTTTTATAAATTTATTTTTTTATTATTTTTGGCTGTGATGGGTTTTCATTGCTGCGCGCGGGCTTTCTCTAGTTTCAGGGAGCGGGGGCTACTCTTCGTTGCGGTGCGTGGCCTTCTCATTGCGGTGGCTTCTCTTGTTGCGGAGCACAGGCTCTAGGCGCACAGGCTCAGTAATCGCAGCATGCGGGCTCAGTAGTTGTGGCTTGTGGGCTCTAGAGCACAGGCTCAGTAGTTGTGGCGCATGGACTTAGATGCTCTGCAGCATGTGGGATCTTCCCAGATCAGGGCTCGAACCCGTGTCCCCTGCATTGGCAGGTGGGTTCTTAACCACTGCACCACCAGGGAAGTCCCAAGAATGTCTATTTTAAAAAGGCTTTAAGGAAATAAAGAATGTAAGTTCCACCAATGGAGTTAAAAAAGGCCCTGTAGCACTAGAGAAACTAGTGATGACCTTAGAAGAAGCCATGTATCTTTGAAGGAAGCAAAGCTCTTGGAGACCACCCTGTGCAATGACTCAGAAAAGTGTCCTTGGACCTAAGAAGTTATAGCTGAGAATAGAACCAAGTACAACCAGGAACCCAAAATGTATCATCAGTGCTGAAGTTTACCAGGAATTGATGACAAGAAGCAAGCACTTTTAAAAATAAGCAAAACTATTAACCATCCTCCTCTGACATATTAAGCAATTCTAGTGAAGAGTAGAATTCTTGTAGTGGACATCTTTTGTTGATCTGAGAGGCAAAAAGCTACTTCATTTTTTAAATGTGCGCTTTAAAATTTTTTACTGAAGTCAAATACCTCTCTATGTGAGCTACTTCTGTTTCTTTGTGAATTGTCTCAACAGGACTTCCCTCAAGTTTCCTATTAGAGTGTTCCATTAAAAAAATTTGTTTAAATTGAGGTATAGTTGATTCACCATATATTAGTTTCAGGTGGACAACATATTAATTCAAAATGTTTATAGATAATACTCCATTTAAAATTATAAAATATTGGCTATATTCCCTGTGCTGTACAATATATCCTTGTAGTTTAGAGTGTTCCATATTTTCCTCAGTAAGTGTTCTTCATATAATAAGGCTATTAATTTTTGCAACGTTTGTTGCACATATTTTTCCTAGTTTCATGTCCCCCATTCTTGTTTATAGTCTGTTTTGCCATACAGAAACATTTGAATTTTCTGTAATTAAATTGATCATTCTCCTTAAAGACATTTGTTTTCATGATGTGCTTAAGAAGCCTTTTAACAATACATTGTTTGTAAAAAATTTAACCCCTGCTTTTTTTTCCTAGTTCTCCTTACTGTTTAAATTTTTTTAGCAGTTCTATTAAAGTATGACTGATATATAACAAACAGTACATATTTAAAGCATACAATGTGATAAGTTTTGACATATTTTCCCACCACAATCAAGATTATGAACACAGTTGTCACCTCTACAATTTCCTTGTGCTTCTTTGTAGCCCCTCCTGCCCTGCTGACACCATCCCCAGGCAACCACTGATCTTTCAGTCACTACAAATTAGTTTGCATTTTCAAGAATTTTATACGAATGGAATCATACAGTATGTTTTTGTTTGTTTGTTTTGTTTTTGTTTTTTGGCTGCACTGCACGGCTTGTGGGATCTTAGTTCCCCGACCAGGGATTGAACCCAGGCCCTTGGCAGTAAGAGTACAGAGTCCTAACCGCTGGCCCGCCAGGGAATTCGCAGTATGTATTTTTTACTGCTTGGCTTCTTTCACTCAGTACAGTTATTTTGACATTCATCTGTGTTGTCACCTGTATGAGTAGTTCATTTCTGTTTATTGCTGAGTAGTATTCTATTGTGTGGATGCACTACAGTTTATCCATTTACCTGTCAGTGGACATCTGAGTTGTTTCTAGGGTTCGGCTATTACAAATATAGCCACTGTGAACATTTATGTACAACTCTTGGTACGGATATCTGCTTTCATTTCTCTTGGGCAAATACCTAGGAGTGGAACGGCAGGACAATACGGTAGGTGTTATGTTTAGCCTTTTAAGAAGCTGCAAAGCTATTAATATTTTCCGAAGTGATTGTAGCACTATTTTAAATCCCCACCAATGGTATAAGAGATCTAGTTTCTCCATATCCTCGTCAACATTTGGGTCAGTGTTTTAAATTTTAGCCGTTTTAACAAGTGTGTCGTGTTATCTTCCTAATGACTGATGTTGTGGAACATCTTTTTATGTGCTTATTTGTCATCCATATACCTTTTTCCATGGAGTGTCAGTTCAACTCTTTTGCCCGTTTTTCCAATCATTTAGTCCTTTGATTTCCATATGAATTATAGAATCGGATGTCAGTTTCTATACAAACAGCATTTTGATTAGGATTGTGTTTATGATATACATCAATTTAGAGAGAATTGAGATCTTAACAGTATTTCACCATCAACCCATTATTCCATTTATTTATATGTTCTTTAGTTTCTCTCAGCAATGTCTTATAGGTTTCAGTAAATAAGTCTTTTGTATCTTTTGTCAGATTTAACCCTACATTAAAAAAAATTTAATGATATTGTAAGTGGCAATTAAAATTTTTTTCAATTTAAAAATTCAACACAATTTTTGAGTATCGGTTGGTAGATATGATGAAATGATAATTGATGGAAAACATTCAATTTATATTTTTATGCTGATTTTATATTCTACCTTGCTAACCTCACTTATTAGTTTTATTATCACTTATTAGCTTCTTTGTACATTCCATCAGATTATAGATGACTGTTATCTCCAAAGACAAAAAGTTTTATTCTGGATAACCTTTCTTTTTCTTACCTGACCTCACTGGCTAGAACCTGTAGTACGATGTAGAATAGAAATGGTGAGAGTGGAAATCCTTTTTCCTTATCTTACAGAGAAAGCATTTAGTATTTCATATTAAGTATGATGTTAGCTAGAGGTTTTTCCTAGATGCCCTTCATCAGGCTAAGGATGTTCCCTTTTATTACCTGCCAAGAGTTGGGGTTTTTGTTGTTGTTGTTTTTCAAAATCAGGAATGGATGTTGGATTTTGTCAAATGCCTTTTCTTCATTTATTGATTTGATATGGGTTTTCTTTTTCAGTTTGTTAATATGATGAATTACATTGATTGACATCAGAAAATTCAACCAGCTTTGGATTCATTGATTTCCTCTATTGGGTCTCTGTTTTCTTTTTCATTGATTTCCACTCTGATACTTATTACTATGTTTCGTTTCTTCTGCTTATTTTAGGCTTAATTTGTTCTTTATTGTCTAATGTCTTAATATGGAAGCCGATGTCATTAATTCAAGAATTTTCTTTTATTAGAATGTGTTTAGTACTATAAATTTCCCAAGTACTGCTTTAGTAGCATTCCAACAATTCTGATATGTTGTTGTTTTATTTCTCTGCAGTTCAAAATACTTTCTAATTTTGATTTTGATTTCTTCTTTGACCAATGTGTAATTTAGAGGTGTGTTATCTAGTTTCAAGATATATGAAGACTTTTCAGATATCAACTTCTTATAGATTTCTATTTTAATTCCATTGTAGTCAGAGAACATACTTTGTGTGACTTGAATCCTTCTAAATCTATTAAGACTTGTCTTATGGCTCATAACATTCTGTGGGTTTTTTTGTGTTTTTTGTTTTTTTTTTGCTGTATGCGGGCCTCTCACTGTTGTGACCTTTCCCGTCGCGGAGCACAGGCTCCGGACGCGCAGGCTCAGCGGCCATGGCTCACGGGCCCAGCTGCTCCGCGGCATGTGGGATCTTCCCGGACCGGGGCATGAACCCGCGTCCCCTGCATCGGCAGGCGGACTCTCAACAACTTCGCCACCAGGGAAGCCCTTTTCTGTGTATTTTTGAAAAGAAAAATGTGTATTCTGCTGCCATTGGGGTGGTATACCATAAATTTCAATTAAGTCAATTTGGTTGAAAAAGTTCATATTTTTACTGATTTTTCTATCTACTTGCTCTTTCAATTATTGAGAGAGGAATATTGAAATTTTCAACTACAGTGGTAGATTTCTTTCTTTCTCCTTGCAGTTCTTTCAGTTATTGATTCATATTTTTTTTAATAAACTTTCTTTAGAAGAGTTTTAGGGTTACAGCAAAACTGAAGGGAAAGTACAGAGAGTTAACGTATACCAGCAACCTCCCTACCCACCAACTACCAACATCCCACACCAGAGTGGTATATTTATTAAAATCAGTTGAAACATCATTATCACCCAATGTCCGTAGTTTACATTAGTGTTGTACCTTCTCTGAGTCTTGACAAATGTATAATGACATGTATCAACCATTATAGTGTGGTACAAAGTGGTTTCACTGCCCTAAAAACCCTGTGTACTCTACCTATCCCTCCCTCCCCTCCTCCCCCCAACCCCTGGCAAACACTGATCTTTTTTATTGTCTCCATCGTTTTACCTTTTCCAGAATGTTGTGTAGTTAGAATCATAGCGTATGTAGCCTTTTCAGATTGCCTTCTTTCAGTAACATGCATTTAAGTTTCCTCCATGTCTTTCATAAAATTTCTTTATCCACTCATGCATTGATGGACAGTTAGGTTGCTTCCATATCTTTGCTATTGTAAATAATGTTGCAATGAACTTGGGGGTGCATATGTTCAAGTTAGTGTTTTTGTTTTCTTTGGATAAATATCAAGAATTGGCATCGCTGGATGGTTTTGAGGAACCTCCGTACGGTTTTCCATAGTGGCTGCACGAGTTTACATTCCCACCAACAGTGCCTTCCTCACCAACACTTGTTATGTATTGTTTTTAATGATAGCTGTTCTAACAGGTGTGAAGTGATATCTAATTGTGGTTTTGCCCTGCATTTCCCTGATGACTAGTGATGCTGAGCATCTTTTCACATACCTGTTGGCCATCTGTATGTCTTCTTTGGAAAAATATCTATTCATATCTTCTGCCCAGTTTTTAATAAGGTTGTTTGTTCTCTTGCTATTGAGTTGTATGAATTCTTTATATATTTTAGATATTAACCCCTTATCAGATATATGATTTACAAATATTTTCAACTGTTCAGTAGGTTGCCTTTTCATTTTGTTGATGATTTCCTTGGCTGTGCAGAAGCTTTTTAGTTTGATGTAATGAACTTTAAAAAAAAGTCTAGTTTGAAGCACAAAGCTAAGCTATAACTTCTTTGTTTTAGCCAGTGTCCATGCTTCTCTTTCCTAGGGCAATAAGCTTCAATCTCATTGTTTGACTGAAATGTGCCAGGGGTGGGGGGAAGGTGTACAATGAGTTACTGAGGAGGGACAGTACATTAAACACTGAGATACAGGGTATTGAATGGAAGTCTATCCATGTGTATGTTGCAACTGGAATTTTATGACAGGGGTGAACTGGAGGGAAAAAAGACAATTATGGATCTCAATCTTCTTTTTCAGTTCTGCATAGTAGGTGTTCAGTAAATCTATGTTGAATTAAATAGAATTCTTCATTTGCAGTTTAAAACTTTCTTTTACATTTGAGAGATGGAGAAATAAAACAAGAAGGGGAAGGAAGGTTTTTTAAAAGTCTTATCAGTAAGAGGGAAGAGTCAAATAATTTCAAATTATATTAAAATTATTAAATTTAAAAAGCTGAAGGGATAAATAAAGGCATATCAATGTTACATGCTCTTTTAAGTGTACTTGTTGGGAATTTAAAAAATGCTCTTTTAAACATCGCCTCTCCTCAATTTATTTGCAAATATGTATTTTAGACAATTAGATACATAGTGCAACTTTTCTGTTTACTGAATCAATTTTTCTCTATTTTAATATTTTATCACAAATAGTAATATTTGCAATCAAATATCTATTGAGTATTAACCATGTGCTTGAGGATTGGGAAAGAGTGGTCCCAGAGAGAAGGATGGGAGAGAAGATTATGGCGAACGTACCTCATAAGTATGACAGAACGTCACATGTCAAAGTTAAGTGGGCTCTGGTCCTCTGTAAAGGGGGACACCTGGGCGCTTCTATTATTCATGGCAATACCTCCATCCGTGTCACACATCTACAATTCATAAAGTGCTTTAAAAAATTTATCCCATTTCATCTTCATCACGCTCCTGTGAGGAAGAGATTATCATGTTTATTTAACATACAGAAATCTGAGAGCCAGAGGGGATAAAGGTCCTCGGTTATACAGAGTCTGCGTGGCAGAGTTGTGCGGGGAACCCCGGTTTCCTGAATCCTGGACGCCAGCTGCACCGCCATCCCGCTTCTGTGACGGGGGGAGCATGCCCTACCATGGCTGTGGCCAGCCTGCTTGATTTTGTTCCCCTTCTGGTACTGCCATCTCCTAGGGAGGAGTCCCAGGCTCCTCCAGGGGAAAGAAAGCTCTGCAATTTGGCTAAATACAGCCTGGGAGAGGCTGCATCTCATTTGGACTAATTATCTTGTCACCCATCAGAAGAACAAAGAGTGAAGAATTTTCAGGCCTCATCATTCCCGTTCCTCTCACCAGCTGGGGCTTCCATGTAAAAGGCCTGACCTCTGGCCTGGAGGAGCAGAAGTGCCAGCCGACTGAGGATTGTCAGATTGCCCCGAGGGAGGCCATGGGAGACTGCTTCAGCCTCCGGCACAATGGCTCTATTGAGACCTGGAAGCAGGCTGGCCTGGCGAGAGCGACCTCCGTCCTGGAAATGCCTGGATGAGGGACAAAGAGCGAGGAGAGGAGGCCCTCGGTGAACCACGCAGCCTGACGTCAGCTTCGTGCTCCATTGATACCCATTTTGCAAAGCTCGCCTTGTTCGTCCATCTAACCAACACTTACATGCTGTGTGCAAGGCATGTGAGTAGTTTAGTAAATATCATGCCATAAGGAAGACACTCTCACTGAGTCCCTAAGAGTTGGACTGAAAACCAAAGTCAGAGAAATTCAAGAGAAGGAAAGTACTTTGGTCAAGATATATGCTTACATCATTAAGGTTTGGGGTCAAGAAGAGTTTCATTATTGAAGGCCAATAGGGGCAAGTCTAAGCAATGAAATATTGTCTCAGTGTAGCTTTTATTAAAGTCTTATTTATATTAGGGAAGTGCTATAGAACACATGGCATCAGCCAGTGACAACGTTTTTTAAATGAAGAATGATGCTTAATAGAACACAAAATTCTGTTCACCACCAGTACTACAAATGATTCTGGTTAAGTTACTTTCTGTTGTGGATGACTTTATGATAGAGGCATAACATCTCCGGGTGGGCTCCAACAAACTGTTACATCCGAGAGTCTGGACCAGCACATCTAACATCTGAAACAAGTTCCAAGTGAAACACTGCACTGGAAAAAAAATGTATTGCACATTTCAGATCAGATGTTTGCACATTTTAAACTCAAATTTCATTTCTGAGAAAAGGCGTGTAGCTCACTCAGCCAACGGGACGTGAAATACAGAGTTCAAAGGTTTTACGTCACAGTTTGAATCATCATCCAACCCATCTGAGTGGAGACATGAGTCATACATCCAGCCTGTGGCTGGTCCTGACTAGTGGATATTCAGACTTCATCGTCAACAACAACAGTATGCATTTACTGACAGTCTACTCTGATAAGGTGAATGAGCATGAAAAAATAGTCTTGAATTTCACAAACACATTCTAGCTTCTCTTCAGAGGGTTATACTGCTTCACCACAGGATTCTGCTTCAGAACCCAGCTGTGAGACAGGAGCTCCCGCCTCTACCCAGAAGCTGGAGGAGAGAGAAGTAGGCTAGAATCCAATGCAGTGCTTCTGGAAAGCAGTATAGAAGACAAAGAAGTAAACAGAGTTGGGGAACCAGGGCTCTTGAAGCCAGGAAATTTAAGACTAGCCCTTTCCATTCTTTCTGTGCTTGTTCTCCTCCCCTCCCCTGTCCCGCACCCCACCCCCACTCCTTTGGTTCTCCTCCCTCCCTCCATCTCCTTCTGGCTTCATTTTATTTTACCTCACTCTTCCTCATCCTCTGCTTTGTCCAAAATTTTATTGCTGAACATATGTGAGAGAAAGATCAGATCAAAAAACCAGTCACTCTGGAAGCCTGGACCACCCTAAAGACCAAATTGGATTAATTATGCCCAGACAAGCTTTTAAAACACTTTTAAAATAGAGAAAACCAAATGAACTGAAAACTTGCGTTCAGTGGCCTTGAGATAATGTGGCTTATTTGCATATCTTGGTAGGGTTTTAAAGACGAGGTCTCTTCCCGGAGCTTTTCTTTTGAAAACTTACTTCTGTAAGAGAATCAAATATAAGCTCACCAAATGCAGGTATAGTGCTGGATACTCTGAAGCAGACCCCAGCTCAATTCTCTCTGCCCCTGAGAGGAATGTGCTTCTGGAGAGGAATGTGTGTCTGGATGGAGAAGTTGGAAGAGCCTCCTCCCCTTTCCCTGCTCTGACACGGGCAAGTGGCATAGGGCACAGAACAGAAGGGACAGTTTTTCTAAGACTTGTAAGGGCGATGCCTTTCTCTCCCTTTGTAGCCAAAAATAACGGATTGTGGACCAAGCAAGTCCCCTCTAGACCATGGTTTCTGAGTCTCGGCATTCTGAAATCTGGGGCCGGGTGAGACTGTGTTGGGGGCCGCCCCGTGCACTGTAGGGTGTTTAAGAGCATCCTTAGCTCCTCCCACGAGAGTAGCACACCTCCCCCCACCCCCCAGCTGTGACAACAAAAAATGTCTCCAGACATTGCCGAATGTCTCCTGGGCAGCAAAATCGACCCTGGTTGAGAATCACTTCTTTAGAGAAGAGAAAGGAGTATTCTGTTCCAAAATATACAAAGAAGATCTCAAGTGTTTTAAAATGTTTAGGGAAAGATGATTGTTTAGAAAAAAAATATGATGATAGCTTAAACTTCATAGCTTCCAAGTTGCTCTAAGCTGTTATTTCTGCTAAACCATAAGCTTCATGAGGGCAGGGACAACATGTATCTTATTTACTGCCGTAGTCCTAGGACCCAGTATAGTGGCCAGGACGTAATAGGTGCTTAATAAACATTTGTGGAATGCACCATTTAATAAGCAAATACGACATGCCAAGCACCAAGACATGTTCATATATCAACCCTAATCCTCACAACAACACTAATGGAATAGGCATTTAAAGTAAAACTCTTCAATGAAGCAAATTCAGATATCACATAATTGTTGTCTCCCAACTCCTGCCCTTCTCCCAGCCTCTGTTCTCACATGGGATGAGCTAAAGTTCTTACTTTAGGGAGGGCCTTCTCTGGGGAGGTGGGGAGGCAGAGAGTGAGTCCCTGTGTCCTCAGTATTCTTCCAGCCAAATTTCCCTGGATCCAAAAGACACAATGGGTGCCAGAGACCTAGGAGATTCCTGGAATTATTGCTGCTGTCCTGGGAACTTTAGCCAGTCACAGGACACATGCTTGTCCCCATCAATATTTAAACCAGAGTAAACAAAGCACGGGGGCACGAAACCACAGCTGAGGAAGGATTTGGTTTACATAGCCGGAACCCAAACCCAAGTCATTTCATTGACTTCTCAGAACAGGCCCTTGCATGTAATAAGACTGACTTCTTTTGCCCACCCATCATCTTATGGTGGGGTGAGGTTTTACTGTATCACCTCCATGGTACAAACGAGGAAACTGAGGCTTTACGAGATTTCATGTCTTGTTCAAAAACACAGCTACTGTGTGACAACCCAAGACGTGAGCCATGCAAGGCTGCGCAGACTCCATACTCTTTCCACATATACTCTTCCAGAGCAGAGCTGGTGATGGCCATTCTTGCATTCCACGTGTTATAATTCCCTGAATGGTGTGTGTTGGAGGGGTCAAATTCTCTATTGTGTGGGCTTGGGAGGGGCAGATGAACAGGACCTGGTTTGGAGCCAACAACCTCAAAGCTATGCCAAACTGGAGTGCAGCAGGCATCCCAGGATGAAGAGCAGGCAGGACTGGACTGGCCTGGTAGGAACAGGCAGAGGCAAAAAAATGCAGCCTCTATTGTGGAACTGTACAAGGTGAGGCAGAACCGAGATCAGCTGCCTGCTCATCGCTCCCGTGGTAGATGGGACCGCTTAGTGGATCACTGCCTTTTAAAGAGGTCTGAGCAGGATGCCTGGTATCAGATAAGCCAGGGGTCTTGGCAACTTATCAAGACATGCCCCCCAACCCCGGGGGAAGACGTGGTGTTGGGGAGCGTGCATGTTAAATTACATGCATATACAAATGTTTGTGGGGAAGAAAGCTGGCTGGACACAGGAGTGAGCTAGTGTTCCTTACACATATTCTTTTTTAGAACTCTCTCATTCTTTTTCTTTTTTTTATACATTTATTTTTGTTTATGATTTTTGGTTGTGTTGGGTCTTCGTTGCTGCGTGTGGGCTTTCTCTAGTTGTGGCGAGTGGGGGCTACTCTTCTTTGCCGTGCGTGGGCTTCTCATTGTGGTGGCTTATCTTGTTGCAGAGCGCGGGCTCTAGGTGCACGGGCTTCAGTAGTTGTGGCACGCAGGCTCAGTAGTTGTGGCTCGTGGGCTCTAGAGCGCAGGCTCAGTAGTCGTGGCACACAGGCTTAGTTGCTCTGCGTCATGTGGGATCTTCCCGGACCAGGGATCGAACCTGTGTCCCCTGCATTGGCAGGTGGATTCTTAATGACTGCGCCACCAGGGAAGTCCCCTCATTTATTTCTTAAGGAATGGAAATTTAGTAGCATATATTTTTTAAAATGTATTCAGATACTGATATTTGCTATGTTCTAAGGTTAATTCAAGACCCTAGGGACATAAGACACATGAGGTTTTTGCTCTTCTGGCACTGACATTCCGATGGGGGAGTACAGTGGGAAAGAAACATACATGTAAACACACTAATTCCACTTAGGAATAATCATATCCCTGAAACTGACACAATGCTTTATAATTTCCCAAATTATTACACTTATTGTTCTATATAGTATTGTGAAGCTCATTATAAATGATACTCTTTCTATTCCTCTGGGTCCTTGATAGACTGTGAACCTTAAGTGCATGTATCTTTTTAGCAGTGGCTCTTATCTCTTAAGCTATTATGTTTTCAATGGGCTGGTTTTGGGCCATATCACTTTTTTCCCAGCAATGTTAAATTATACGAAAGATCAATGAGTCAGTTGTGTCATTGATTTGCTGCAGTTATTAAAGAGGCTAGAAATCCGAGGTAAGAGCCTTTTGGATAAGGGGGCTTTTTTGTTATGGTGAAGATGTTCACATTAAGCATGTTGTAACAGGCTGAATAATGGTCCCCCTGAGATGTCTACATCCTAATCCTTGGAACCTGTGAATGTTACCGTATATGACAAAAGGGAAAAGGGACTTTGCTGGTATGATTAAGTTAAGGATTTTGAGCTGGGGAAATGATCTTGGCTTATCCGGATAGACCCAATGTAATCACAAAAGTCCTTATAAGAGGGAAACGGGATTGAAGTAGGTTGAAGGCAATGGGATGATGGAAGCAGAGGGGAAAAAAGGCTGTGTGTGGTGGGGCCCCCTGCCAAGGAATGAGGATACCCTTTAGAAACCGGAAAGGCAATGAATTCTCTCCTAGAGCCTCCAGAAGGAAATAGGCCTGCAAGCCTTGACCTTTAACCCTGTAAAACTCATTTTGGACATCTGACTTCTAGGACTATAAAAGAATCATTTTGTGTTATTTTAAGCCATCGAGTTTTGGTGATTTTTTTCAGTAGTGATAGGAAACCAATAAATGTGTATTTTCACCTAGACCCACCCCCCCAGTGGAAAAATGTATGAATCCTTCTCATTCCGTTTCCATCTCTTCTATCTGATTGCAGGGCAGCCCTCTATTTGGAAAGCCAGAAAGACACGGTTGTCTAGAGAAGGAAGGTCATGTAAGAGTGGGAATCTGATCTCCTTTTTCCCCAGCTGCTAACCTTATATCCTCTGCCTCCTGCCTTGTTTTAAATTCTCACCTCTTTGCCTCTCTCTACTCCCAACTGAGAGGTGCTGCATCGACCTGGACAGGCTAGAGCTGGTCTGGAATGACCTGAACTAGTCCTGATGTCAATTCCCTAGCAGCCAAATAAGGGCTCTGTAAAGGATAAATGAGTGAATGAATACACAGGGAATTCAACCAATCAGCAAGCATTTATTGAGCACCTACAATTTGCCAAGCACTGTATTGATACCAGAGAGCCAAAGATAATTAAGCACATTCCCTGATCGTGAGAAAAGACAAATGTGCACACCATTAATTACAAAGCAACATATAAAATTCCGTAATAGAAGGATTGAATATGCCACAGCAACACAGGGCAGGGATTAATTCTGACTAGCGGATCAGAGGTGGCTCCATACAGGAAGCACCATCTGATCGGGGCTTTGAAGGATGCGCAGGAATTTCAGCGAGAAGAAGGAATACATGTCCCAGGCAGAGGAGAGAAGTGATGAAAATGCATTGTTTAGCAGCCTGCAGTCTGCCTCATGCAGCCCTCGCCTTTACGTTACAGGTGGCTGTGCCCCTGATATGGCTCCACTAACAAATTAACACTAAGCTTCATGGCGAAAGAGCGTGGGTGGGAGTCACGTGTGGAAACCAGAAGCAGGCAATTCATGGTGAGGGACAATTTCCTTGTAAATATAGATCTACTGGCCTCAAATTAGCGGCCACCCAGCCTTGTTTAAATTCTTCTATTCTAAATCCACCTTTTAAGTCTTATTCCCTATTAATATACAACCTAGTGACAGTTGACTACTTCTCCCTCCACACGTATGTAGAAACCACTATATAACTGTTCAGAAATGTACTTTTAAAATTTTGAGTACAAAAATTTTTACAGAAAACACGGGAATTTGATAAATGCCTATCTTGTATGTATCGTTTAAGCTTTTCTCAGAAAACTTACCAAAGTTAAATACTAACAAAGTTAGGGACTTCCCTGGTGGTGCAAGTGGTTAAGAATCCGCTTGTCAATGCAGGGGACACGGGTTCGAGCCCTGGTCTGGGAAGATCCCATGTGCCGTGGAGCCACTAAGCCCCTGTGCCACAATGACTGAGCCTGTGCTCTAGGCCCTGCGAGCCACAGCTACTGAGCCCGTGAACCACAGCTACTGAGCCCGTGAGCCACAACTACTGAGCCCACGTGCCGCAACTACTGAAGCCCGCTCGCCTAGAGCCCGTGCTCCGCAGCAAGAGCAGCCACCGCAATGAGAAGCCCGCGCACCGCAACGAAGAGTAGCTCCCACTCGCCGCAACTAGAGAAAGCCCGCTCGCAGCAACAAAGACCCAACACAGCGGAAAATAAATAAATAAGTAAATTTATTTTTTTTCAAACTAACAAAGTTAAACACTGACTTATCAAAGTGAGCTTCCCTCCCTCCCACAGAGACTGGGAGAAGGGGCTCTAACTTCGGGTATTGCTGGAACAAGCTGTAACTTCCTTCGGCAACCAGGAGTTTTCTTAGGCAGGCACTTCTAGTGGGGCCTAGGGTCACCCTAAGGATGTGACCTTGAGCTGTTAGATACCATGTTAGTGTTTGTTCAAGTCCTTACAGACCAAGCTTGAGGCCCCTTGGGAAAGGGCTCAGAGGAGCCTGGCTGAGTTTGGTGAAGGAGGGAATTGGTGTCACCATTCAGGTGCCTTGTCTCGCCCCTGATGACTTTCCAGGTCCAGGTCCCAGTCCTTTGAGAGATCTGCATCTATTTTGTTGCTCTTGGGAGCCCTGAGATACCTCTGTATTCTCAAAATAAGTTTTCCTTCATTTAAGCGAACTGTCTGGAATTCTCTCCTCAAAAGGAAGCAATCCCTAACCAAGACAAATCACCATTACCTGTATCAACACAGTCCACATACTTGTCATTTTTAACGGGTCGATGGCCATTCCTTCATGTTAATGTCTCGTAGCCTGTTTCGCAATGACTCGCGTCATTTCCAGATTTTTACGCTTACAGATAGACCTACAAGGAACATATGTAAGAGTTACTTTTTCCTTCTTAAGTAAGGTCAAAAGGTGGAATGACTTTAGAGCTCCTGTTACACTGCTTCCAGATCCTCTCCTGCTAAAGTGCCACTGGCCTCGTTTCAGGACATCAGTTTTCCCACAGCCCCATCTAAACAATTTCATTTTTATTTATTTTGGTTTGCGTGATGATGCCTTGGAATCATTTCGTTGGTATTTTAAAATGGCTAATGCGGTTTGATGAAGATTACATTCCATAATCTATATGCAGACCACAGCACAGAGCCTGGCATATAGTAAGCTATTATTATTATTGACCTTATATATATGTGCTTTTTCTTATGTATTTGTGTCAAGGGTTGTTTCTCATTTTATCCACACGGCAGCTCTTTCCCAGTCTGTGTGCTGCCTCTGGCCCCGTCCTCAGGCCTCTTCCCTTTTCTGACTCTGCTCATGATTTCAGTCACATGTCTTTAAGGCTATCTGTACATACCGCTCTCCTGTACTCCACACGTGTCTCACTGCCTTATTCAACATCTCCACTTCGACGTGGCAGCTCAAACGCAGCCCCTGAAGCTGATCTCCTGTTCCCCGTGAAAGCTGCTCTTCCCATCTCAGCCAACGGCAGCACCGTCCTCTCAGGGGCTCAAGTTAAACACCTTTGAGTTTTCCTCGACTCCTCTTTTTCTCTCACACTCCACATCCAGCCTCTAAATCCTCTGGACACTATCTTCAGAATATACCCAGAATCTCGCAACTTCTCCCCACCTCCAGTCACCACCCTGGCCAAGACACCATCATCTCTCACCTGCAATCTCTCACCTCTCACCTAAGTGACCTTCCTATTTGTACAGTTGGCCATCCTCAGCATTTCAGCTTTGACCTCGGCCTTACTCCTGATCATGGGAAGTCTGCTGTCGTCCCAATTTCATGGTGAGTTATCACGATGTGCTGTGGAAGAAGAGGACAGCTCATTAAAGGTGAGAAAACCATTCGCAGAAGCTCTCCAGCAGGGCTCCCCTCACTTGCCCGTCCCTAAACCAGTCATTGGCAAGAGGAATGGGATCACTGCGCCGTCTGAGACTCATCGGGGGGTAAGGCTGTCTCCTCTGACAGGTAGACCCCTGAGCAGTACTGAGGCTAGATAAGGGGACAACTTTGTTGAGGAAGAAATGGGGGACAATGTGGGACTCTGTGACTCTGTCACAATGTGGGAGGTCAGAGAGTCAGTAAAAGAGTCCAATTACTTTTCTGATCTGCTCAGTGTGGGTGGCCCCGGGGCCCACGGGCCTTGGGCGCATGCAAAGGAGCAGAGGTCTGCTCATGACCAAGCAGGGAGAGGCAACTTGGGTGTCTTTCGGATGTTTGCTTATTGTATTGGTTTCCTAGGGCTGCTGGAACAAATGACCACAAACTGGGTGGCTTAAAACAACAGAAATTTATTCTCTCATGGTCTGGAGGCTGGAAGTCTGAAATCAAGGTGTTGGCAGGGCAATGCTCTCCCAAGGCTTTAGGGGAGAATCTATTCCATGTCTTTCTCGAGCTTCTGGTGTCACCAGCTATACTTGGCTCATGGCTGCATCACTCCAGTCTCAATATCTGCTGTCACATGGCCTTCTCCCTGTGTGTGTCTGGTTTCTCTTCTTCTAGGGACATAGCCGTATTGGATTAAGGACCCATCCTATGCCAGTGTGGCGTCATTCTAGCTAATCACATCTACACCGACCCTATTTCCAAATAAGGTTGCATTCTTAGGTCATGGGGTTAGGATGTCAGCATATCTTTTGTGCGGGACACAATTCAACCCATAACACTTATATTTAGAATATTAATTAAAACTTAAATTTTCTTTATTTCTTCCTTTCCAATCTGGATGTCTTTTCTTTCAGTTTCTTGCCTAATGGTGGGGCTTGACCTCCCTAGGTAGCACTGCACTAGCTGCATCCCATAAATTTTGGTATCTTGTACTAAATATTCTTTACAAATTATTGTATTTTGAGGCTTGACTTGAGTTTATTATGTAGGTAACTAAAATTTTGAAGATAAAAATGTATAAAATGTGTTTCTCACCTTTAAAGAGTGAGGGTAATTTACTGAATAATCAACTAGTAGCCATGACTTAAGAGCTATAGTGTTTATAGAGTGTATAAAGGCATTGTGTATTAAATTCCTCTTTTTTCTTTTAGCTGTTCATGCCTAGGTTACGGCTTACAATAGTGCTAATGGAGCCAAAACTCCACCCCACTGCATACCTCTTGTCAGATACTCAAATTGCAGTTGCTGTGCTTAAGAAGAGGAGCCTCAGTAGACCTTACAATTGTAAGACTATATGTGAAATTTTTATTTTTCATTTCAGTGCATCACTGTTTCAAGTTTCATCTGCAAGCCAGCAACCTTTTCTTTAATCACCTCCATTTTACAGAACCACTGTTTAAGACCCATGAGTGGGATTAACTCAATGATAGAGCATTTATAGCTTTAGGATTCCTAGGGATCAGAAGAGCCAAAGGCAGAAAAGGGAAGCATCACAATGAGACTGAACCTCCTATTGTTTCCCTCTGAAAATATAATTCTCATCACCTTCTCCCAGCTCTCTTCCCCGAAATGCCCAGCATCACAGTGGTACTAACACTCTTCCGGTTCACAGGCATTGCCCTGCATACCCACAGGCATTGGCTTCCTCTCTCCAACAAAGGCCTCCAAATCTCTCCTTATGCCTCAGGAGCTGGCGTTTCCTCCTACTGCCCTCTTTCCCCAGGGGAAGATGGTTTTGCCGTCTTGCTGAGTTCACTGTAGGAAAACTTGACATTCAGGCTAATATTTCTCTGACTGCGTTTCTTTGCATAAACACCCCTTGTTTATGCAGTTGCGCCCTGGAGTGGCCAGCTGCTGGCATTTCCATCCTGTGGTATTTATAGGCTATTATCAAGGCTCCCCTCACCTCAGAGGCTGTGAAAGGAAGTTGGCACTTTCAAGCTTACTTCTCCCCATGTCCACATACAGGCAGAGGCTGAAACCTGCTGCTCTGGAGCACGGCTCAGGATGAGGCACGAATCAACTCCCAATCTAGCTCAAGCAGAAGTTGTCCAAATAAAAGGTCAGAGTTTGAGCTCTTCACACCACTTAGCCCAGACATCATCCCTCTCGTGCTGTCAGTAGTGCATCTCCCAGCCTGCTGCTTAAGCAACCGCTAAGGGGCTGCTCATCTGCACTTGCACCTGCAGCAGGCCATTGACAAGCTCCTTGAACAGGCAGCTCAGTGTTGCCAGCCAGCCCATGTCTTGTGGACTTCACCGGGGATATTTTTGACCTTTCAAGGTTAGTGAATACTCAGCAGCTATATACAGTTCTGTTATTGTAGGTTTCAGTCCTGAGTACAGTTTATTATCTTGTAACTCAGAGAAGAAAAGGAACAGCAGAAAATTAGCTTTTAATGAACTGTTACACTGTAACACATTTTTTTAAAGTTTTATTTTATTTTATTGGGGTATAGTTGCTTTACAATGTTGCATTAGTTTCTGCTAAGTGAATCAGCTGTATGTATACATATACCCCCTCCCTCTTGGACCTTTCTCCCCGCCCCCATCCCACCCATCTAAGTCACCACAGAGAACCGAGCTGAGCTCCCTGCGCTATACAGCAGGTTCCCACTGGCTATCTGTTTTACACATGGTAGTGTGTATATGCCAGTCGCAATCTCCCAGTTCATCCCACCCCCCCTCCCACCCTCATGTGTCCACACATCCGTTCTCTATGTCTGCGTCTCTATTCCTGACCTGCAAACAGATTGTCACAACTCTCACAAGTTTTATTTTTTGCATATTGTTTTGTTTTTCATATTTTTAGCTATAACGATGTAGATATTTTCTACACTTAATAATACAATTACTTAATAACATTTAATAAATATTTCCCTAAATTTCTACAAAATCTTTATAATAATAATTTTAATGACTGCCTAATTCATTGAGTTGATGTGTATCACAGATGACATAACGCTTCCTTACTTGTTGCATTTTTAGATTTTTGCAGAAGTTAGTTGAAGAAGATGCCAGAGAATGCAAAGCTCCACAGGGGGTTAGTGAGGGGTGCCACAGAGAGGGGTTCTGGTGTTCACGTCATGTGAGGGCAACAGGCATCTTGGGGATGGGTTTCTAAGACAATGCCCAAAACAAACCACTCACCTATTTTATCAGAGACTAACCCTGGTTCTGTGTATATCGACTCATGTTTCATCCTTTAAAAAAAATGGAAAGAAAAACATGTTGAGACATGTCTCACCTTTAGTACTGGATCAATCAAATGGTGCCCTGGAGTCCAAAAGCCAGAGCCTACTGGTCACCATGTAGTGAAACTTTTATTTGGCCCCAGGACAAGTGTGGCCGCCACGGGCATTTCTGCTCAGGGTTTGTGGAGTGGGTAGTGTACAGGCTTATTTCATAGTTACAGCTGCTTGGTCCTGCCCAAGCACCTGGCCTCATTCTGCTGGTCAAGGGAGAGTTGATTAGCCTTAGGTCTGTGATTCTCAAACTTCAGTGTGGGGCTTCCCTGGTGGCGCAGTGGTTGGGAGTCCGCCTGCCAATGCAGGGGACATGGGTTCGTGCCCCGGTCCGGGAAGATCCCACATGCCGCGGAGCGGCTGGGCCCATGAGCCATGGCCGCTGAGCCTGCACGTCCGGAGCCTGTGCTCCGCAACGGGAGAAACGCTGGAAGTATAGATTCTTAGTGCCCACCCCCAGAATGGTAGGTCTGGGGCAGGGGCCTAAGAACCAGCCTTCCTGACAGGTCCGCCAATAATCCTGATACCATGATCAACAGGATATGAGACACACTGCCCTAGGACGTAGCTCAGGACTTGTATTCAAGACTGCTTTCTGCCTGGAACCTACTCCTGATGCTACAGCTGGGTCCCACCGGTGTCCTTTGCCTCATTCTCAGGAAATGGGGCTCTGCTTAGCTCCTCTGCCCCTCCCCAATCCTGGCTGGGCCCAGTGACTGGCTCATAGACTCCACGACACTGCCTGCTGGAATATGGGTCATGACCTCTGCATCGCAAGCACCGTTATACTGCTGGGCTGTCTGCAAACTCACCAGCTGACCACTTGAAGTGACACCCACCAATCTGCAACCTCTCCTAGCTTCCAGTTCCCTCCCCTCCCCAGCACACACACCGGATACTGTAGGGGCCTCCTCCTCTCTCCCGCTGCTGGGTCCACTCCACGTGCCCCCTCAACATCAGCCCCCAAGCATGTCTGATCTCTGGGTCCCACTGCCTCTCGGCCAGGCCCATCCTGCCTCTGAAGGAATTGCTCTCCAGTCAGAACTGAGAACAGACGTGCCAGGAGCTGTTCTGAATGCTGCGTGGGGCAGCGGCTGAGTCTACTTCCAGCTCCCATTTTTTCAGCCTTTCGGAGAGACAGCATGGGCATCCCACTCTCAGTCAATCGAATCCTTCATGGATCACCTCCAAAGTTACACTTTTCCAGGTCTCCACGGTGCCCTTGTCTGTGCTCTTGACTAGGATGTTATGATATCTCTGGGCTTAAGAAGTCCATACTGGGGGACTTCCCTGGTAGCACAGTGGTTAAGAACCCACCTGCCAGTGCAGGGGACACGAGATCGATTCCCTGGTCCGGGAAGATCCCACATGCCGCGGAGCAACCAATCTCCTGCGCCATGACTACTGAGCCTGCGCTCTAGAGCCCGCGAGCCACAACTACTGAGCCGGAGTGCTGCAACTGCTGAGGCCTGCACGCATAGAGCCCGAGCTCGGCAAAAAGAGAAGCCACCGCAGTGAGAAGCCCGCACACCACAACGAAGAGTAGCCCCTGCTCGCCATAACTAGAGAAAGCCTGCACGCAGCAACGAAGACCCAACACAGCCAAAAAAAAAAAAAAAGAAGTCCACACTGCACTACCCAGGGGCCTCTTGCTCTTCTCGGTCATCAGCTCTTTAAAATTTATAAGCAGATGAACATGAGACGAAATATACAGAGTCAGTGCTCTCGTCAGTCTGCAGAGCAAATGAATGTGATATATTTAACGATGCCTTCTAATTATTCTGCTAGATGGTATTTAGCCATGAATAGTAATCAGTAAACTCTAGTTACAGGGATATATTGCTGATGACTCAGGTACGTGTTTATAAATGAGACCCGACCTCTGATTCATAAACGAATAAAGTTTGAATGTGTAGTTTATTGTCTGTCCATGCAATGGGCTTCTTTCACCACTAGGAGGCAAAGGTGCGGTGTTCCTGTCTTTTTCTGGGCTGCTTAAAACTACCTGGGAAGGTGCCAGAGAGCAGAGGGGTTCTAGGCTTCCCAAGTTCAAAAGAGGGTGGTGGGGGGGCAGTGAAGGAAGCCACTGAGAAGGGAAAAGAAGGAAACGGGCATTTTCTGATGGGCTGCTGTGCGCTAGATTCTGTGTGAAGCACTTACACATACACGTCTCACTAATCCTTTTAGCTACGCAATACATAGATGAGAAAACTGAGAATCAGGGAGGTAATATGACCTGCCCAACAGAGCTAAGACTAGCAGAGCACAGATTTGAATAGAAGGCTGTCTTGACACCAAAGTCTGTGCTTTGACATACAAATAGTGCCAGAAAGGAAAGTTTAGGGTGCCTCACTAATTTTTGGCTTTTTTTTTTAAAAAAAAAAACCAATAACCAGCTCTGCTCTTATCAGCTGTGCCCAAAACACAGCTGTCTGTGTGCATTTGCTTACCAGGAATGGTGCTTTGGGAGCTTGGCATGGTTCCTTTTTTCCCCCAAAAGTGAAATAGTCAACTGTTCTTGAATCCTTTTAGACTGACTGACATCGCAGCCTAGGGCTCCAGAAACGGGCATGAATGGCTGCCATGCCATCAGCCCTGCCCAGGCAGGGGCATTGGTGCCCAGGTCTCGTAGTCGCATGCTCTCACAGGTCTGGGACCACCCATTTTGGTCAAAGTTGCATTGACCTATTTTTTCTGAGAATTATGTATTTCATTGTTATTATTTTTTAAATTTTTTGGCTGTGGGATCTTAATTCCCTGACCAAGGACTGAACCCACGACCCCTGCATTGGGGGGGTGGAGTCTTAAACCTCTGGACTACCAGGGAAGTCCTGCATTGATCTGTTTTTATTCAGTTATGTACATCATTTTAAAAACATATTACGGACAACTCCACTTGGTGGTATATACCCAAAAGCATTGAAAACAGGAACTGAGCAGATATTTGTACACCAATATTTATAGCAGCGTTATTCACAATAGTCAAAAGGTGGAAGCAATGTAAGTGTCCATTCACTGATGAATGAATAAAAGAAATGTGTATACATTCAATGGAATATCATTCAGCTTAAAGAGGAAGGAAATCCTGACACGTGCTATAGAATGGATGAATCTTGAGGGCATCATGCTAAGTGAACTAAGCCAGACATGAACAGACAAATATTGTATGGTTCCACTTATCTGAGATACCTAGAGTAGTCAAGTTCGCGGAGACAGAAAGTAGTACAGCGGTTATGGGGCTGGAGGGAGGGAGACATGGAGCATTAGTGTTTAATGGGTACAGAGTTTCAGTTGGGGATGATAGAAACGTTTCAGAGATGGACAGTGGTGATGGTTGCACAACAAAGTGAATGTACTTAACACCATATAACTATACACTTAAAAATGGCTTAAATGGTAAATTTTATGTTAAGTTCAGTTTACTATGATTTTTAAAAAATTAAAATAATATCTCACTGAAAATCTCAGTTCAAAGTTCGTGTCGCATCCTTTAAAGCAGCCTTTTCTCCCACTGATAACAGCCAAGGGAAAGCATCTGTGGACACAAGTAAAAGCCCTGTTGTCCGGCTTGGCAGATAGGAGACCCCAGCAAAGGCTGCCTCTCTCTCGAGCACATCCTTGAAAGCTCCTGAGAGCCCCTCCCATCCCACCCTTCCATCAGACTTGTGTCAAACCCCAGCCTGGATAATCACCGTCATATGCTGCTTCTGTGTGAGGCTGCCAACCTTGCCAGGGAAAAGCTGAGTGCCAGCTGGCTGCACTTCTGATTCGCGCTCTCCAACTCAACAGGGACTTCTGTACTGCTTGGAAATCCCATGTTTCCCAGATCAAATGCAATGAGTAGCTCATTTTTCACTGTGACTCTTGCAAATTCTTTCTGCTTTCTTTAAGCTCACCATTTTCAACATCCCCATCATGCCCACAGCAAAACATCTCCCTTTCTCCTTACTAACTTATTCTGTTCTTCTCCATCTGGTCTCCACTCACCCTTTTTGTTTTGCTTGGAGCTAATGCTCCAGGGCAACGAGTGCCTTCTCTTGACCCTCTCCATTCCCTACCGTGACCCAACATCAATGACTTTATATTTCAGGATCTGAATAAAGTTTGCCTGAAGGAAAGTTTCTGTTAAGAAAAAATTTTTTGAACAGCATTGCCTTGGAGGATCAGGTGTGATCTCCTGCGATGGAGCTGACTTCACCAGCGCTCCCATGCCCTCCTCTCCAGGGCATTGATGCTCAGTTCTTTTATCCACCGTCGTCTCACCTACAAACATACTCAGTGATGAACACCCTAAAACACACTTTCCCTTGACCCTGCTAACCATTCGGGTTGTCATCCAACTCTTGTCTCCCTACCACCAAACTTAATGAAAAAGTTATCAGAGCCTGTCCCCGCCCTGTGACTGTGCTCTCTGCTTCTTAGAGTCTGTGCTCCGTCCCAAATTCTCACTTTGAGACCCCATCCCTCCACCCCACCTGCCTTAACCCCTGCACCATCACAGTCAACACTTGTCATCCAAGCCCTGAGGACCACATGTCTCCTCTGTTCCCTCTGGTCGTCCAGTTTCTCTGTTGTTTGCTTCTTCTCCTCTGACGCCTACACATTGTTCTCTAAGTTTCTGCTGCAAGGCCTCTTCCCAGACACTTCTGCCTCTCCAGCTGCAGCCTTTTCCATGGATGGCTCTCAAATCTAACCCTGACTGCACTAACAAGCTCACCCCTAGCATCCACCTGCTTATTGGCCGTGGCCACTTGCATTTACCTCACCCTATCGCAGGCTAGATCCTTCTCTTTCCTTCCCTGCTCCAGCCCATTTCTCCTGGTCTCCTGTTCCCGTGGTCAGCATCCTCAAGTACTCTGTCTCCCAGGCTTTAAGCCCCGTAGCTCTCCACGACTCCTTCCTCCCACCCAAGTCAGTCACCAAATTCCATCAGTGCTGTCCCTGCAGGGTCCCTCACCCCTGTCCTTTCCTTTCTGCTGAGCCGCTGAAACCCCAGCCAGGCTGGTTGCTTCCTGCCTTCCCAACTCCGATTCTGTCTCCACGCTCCTGTCACTGTGCGTTATCCTAAAGCACAGCCAGGCAGACCATTTAAGGTGCAGCCGCTCCTGGCTCCAATCTCCCTTCCTACCAGATCTCTTACTGTCCCTGCTGTGTGTCCTCGGTGCAGGTTACCTGGACTCCTCACCGCTACCCAAGTGCCCCAGGGCTCCCCCATCTCTGCCTTTTGGCTTCCACTGTCTTCTCGGCCTGAAACGCCTTCTCAAGTCATCATCTCTGACAAAACCCACCCTTCAAGTCCCAGCACAAGTGATCCTTCCAGCTGGACATGATCTCTTCCTCTTCCTGACTTTGGTAGCACCGGTTTCCTGACTTAAATGTTCTGCCTTACAGCACAACCCTTTCTGTCTCTCCCTTCCTCCTGCTCCCACGCTGGGATGCAAGCTCTGTGCAGCGACAGCCTTGTCTTAGTCATCTTTGTATCCTCTTCAGTGTCTTCTCTAAAGTAGATGCTCAGAAATGCTGCTTGATTTGAATGGAGAAGATGCCCTTAACTTCAGATGGGGGGATGAGGTGATGTGTCTTCTCTCAGTACCTCTCTCCGGTTTCCAGCAAAAAAACACCTTGGCGAGGTCACAGGCAATGCACATTCCCTGTTTTTTGGTCTCCTGCCAGAACCATCTTGGACAAGAGGCGGGGCACGTCAGGGTTTCTCAGAATTACCTTGGCATTCTCTTCCTGAGTCTCCGTCTTTGGTGGAGTTATAGGCAGCCTAAATTACCCTCTCCTAGTTTAGGGACTCCTGGTCAGCCCTGGGTCCCTGGTGGGTTTGCTGGACACTGCCAGGAGATGTTCGTGCTCGTGTCAGGCTTGGAGGGCTCCGGCCCCCCCACCCCCCGGCCGAGTGTGGTGGGCTTTCCTGTTGTGCCTCCTTCAGGAAGGAGAGTGAAGAGCAGAGGGAGATAATGGGGTTGAAAGCTTATTACAAGGCTGACTCGTAAGAGAGAAGACAAACTCCATAATCTCAGCTCCTTCATGCAGCTATTTCTGTGTCTGCATGTTCTTTCTAGCCTTGTCCATATGCAGAGCCTATTTTTACATGTAGTAATATTATGTGTATATATATATATTGCCTTTTTTACTAATTATGAAATCATAAACACTTTCCTATGATTCTATAGCTTTTCTAATAATTCTTGTAATGGCTCCACAATATTGCCCAGGCAATAATTTATCTATCCTCTTTACTAGACATTTAGGTTATTTCTGATTTTTTTTTACATTTGAGGTGATACGTATAGGTTTTATCTTATGTTTAGTTATTTCCACAGGATGAATACCTAAGAGTGGGATTACAGAGTCAAAAGATAAACATTTTTATGACTCTTTTTTTTTTTTTTTTTTTTTGCGGTACACAGGCCTCTCACTGTTGTGGCCTCTCCCGTTGCGGAGCGCAGGCTCCGGACGCGCAGGCTCAGCGGCCATGGCTCACGGGCCCAGCCGCTCCACGGCATGTGGGATCTTCCCAGACCGGGGCACGAACCTGTGTCCCCTGCATCGGCAGGCAGGCTCTCAACCACTGCGCCATCAGGGAAGCCCATGACTCTTACTCGCATATTGCTTTCCAAAAGGGTTGCAGCGATTTATAGATAACAGTGTTTCAGGGGTACCGTAGCCCATTTGATCGCTAAGGCCCACTCAGATCAACACAGGCGTGACTGCTTATTATGTGGGAGGCACTTACATATTTATTTATAAATTGAAATCTCATCCTAGAACCTTAGACTTTCAGAGTTGGAGGACATCTGCTCATTTTACAAAGGAAGACATGAGACCCAGAGAAACATTATGTGCAGCGTTCATGGTTGCATAGTTTGAAAACAGTAGCACATTGCATGTAGTAAACCTGAATCTGGGGGCCTCGAGTCCGCTGCACTTTCTATCCCGCCCAGATGGTGCAGTCTGGATGTTTGTTTATTTCCTGTTAATGAGTGGCTGAGAAGTGACAGCGTGTGGTTGTCCTCTGGCCACCACCAGCCTGACAGTCTCTCCCACGGCATGTGTTTGGGCAGTAGGGGTGGGAAAGCTCTGGACCTTTAAGTCCGCACGGCTGAGCCAAGATCTCCGCTGAGTAATGAAACACTTAAAGGTGTTGTTTTCTAAAAAAGGGGCTCCTTTACCCCCTTGCAGTAGTTCCTGCAGACTGTGGCATGTTAAGCGTGAAGCAGCCTGTGATGCCCTGACCCTCGCCCTCCCTCCATGCCTTTGCTGACTCTCCTACCTTCTCTTGCAGTGCCGGGAAGAACCTCGCCCTGGCTCTCTATGTGCTTATCCTCTCTGACCTTCAATACCAGCTCCTCCTAGAAGGCTTTTTCATCTTCCTGTGTTATCAGTTATCTATTGCTGCCTAACAAAACCATCCTGAAACTTCTTACTTTCACAATGACTTATAATTTCCCTATGATTCTGTGGCCTGGCTGAGTGGTTCCTCTGCTGATTTGGCCTGAAAACCTTCACTCAGTGTGGGGATATGCAGGCCTGATGGGTCAAGACATCCAGCAGCTGGTAGCTACCATCTGGGCATCTTTTCTGTCACAATCACACGCAATACCTGCACCCCAGCCAGGTGCATACCCTCTGAGATCCAACCCAAACCTGAGGCCTCTTAAATTAATTATCCTGTGTTCTGACCATGAGCCCTGGGTTGGAGGAACTTGAAGTCTAGTTGAGGGAACAGAATGGGCACATAGGAAACAACCCAAACTACAATAGGGCCTGAATGTGAAGGAGATACAGCATGGAAGCAACCAGAAAAGAGCGAGGGTAACTCGAAGGAAGCAGCCTTCTCAGAGAAGGTGAAGCCTGAGTTGGATCTTGAAACTGCGTGTGGACAGATATTGATGGAGATGGTCAAGGTATGAAGCCAAATGAGTGAGGTAGGACGTCAGCATGTGAGGTGTGGAAGAGAGTAAGCAGACCGTGGGAGCAGGAAACGAAAAGGGTTGGGGAATAAGTGAGGTGATAGATGTGCCTTTAAAGCCTCAGCAAATCAAGTCCAGCTGTACCCAGTAGGTCATCCGAGATTGCTTCTGCGGATGAGGTTTGTTTCTGGAGAGTTCCTCACCCGACAGTGAAGTGGTTTTGCATTGGAAGCAGTTGAAGAGCTGGTGCTGCCGATATAAGGGAGGAATAGAGAAGGTGGGGTGGCTGCCCGCAGGGGGAGCCCCGGGCTCAGCGTAGCAGTGGTGGGAAGCTGCCCGCAGGGAGAGGGCCATGGGGTTACCCCGTGTTCCGCATGGTTTGCTAAAGCTGCAGTGGCTCCTCCGGTTCCAACTGGGTGACATTTTTCCTGTTTGCAATTTGGGCTCATTGCTCCTGCATTTTTACAAAAGATGGAAACGTGTCAATGTGAGGAAAGAGAGGAATTTTCTTGGCACACAGTGGTTCTAACCTATATTGGAAGCACCTTTTTTTTAAAACATTGAAGTATAGTTGAGTTACAATGTTTTAGGTATTTTATGTATATATATATATATCCACACATATATATATATACACACACACATATATATATTCTTTTTCAGATTCTTTTCCACTATAGGCTATTACAAGATATTGAATATAATTCCCTGCACTATACAGTAGGTCTTTGTGTTTTTCTTTTTTATCCATCTTACATATAGTAGTGTGTATCCATTCTTCCCAAATTCCAATCTATCCCTCTCCTCTTCCCCTTTGGTAACCACAAGTTTGTTTTCTATGTCTGGGGACTATTTCTGTTTTGTAAATAAGTTTATTGGTATCATTTTTTTTAAGATTCCACATATAAGTGGTATCATACGGTATTTGACTTTCTCTGACTTACTTCACTTGGTATGATCATCTCTAGTTGCATCCATGTTGCTGCAAATGGCATTATTTCATCCTTTTTTATGGCTGAGTAGTATTCCATTGTATATATGTACCACATCTTCTTTACCCATTCATCTGTCAATGGACATTTAGGTTGCTTCCATGTCTTGGTTATTGTGAATAGTGCTGCTATGAACTGGAAGCACCTTTATTTAATATGACATGAAATGAAGCTAGAGTCCCCTGAGTAGGCCTGAGAAGCCCTAACAGTGGTGATCTAGGCCCTAAAAGAATTTGTTATGTGGAACAAGGAAAGGCACTGGGCTGCTCGTGAGCTCTGAAATGCTGAGATGAGGAACATAACTGAGCAGAAGAGTTAAACCCAGGACAAGGACATTAGTGAATGTTGAGAAGCACAAGAAGATGGAACACCTCAGCATTAGTGACAAGAAAGCAACTTTCTGTTCCCACGTCCTCCTCTCCGGTTCTAGGGAGGGCACAGAACTGGGGCCTAGAAGAGAGAGGGGAACACATAGCTCTCTTCTCTTTCCTCCTTCACATGAATGCAGGGACCCGAGAAGCTTGTATTTCCAATGTCTGAGGCTGCCTGGTAACATTCTGGAACATAAAGCAGCTCAGCCTCCCCCAACCCCATCACCCATGCAGCAAGAGCGTGGACAGCATTCGAGCACGTGAGGGCACAAGCGAGCTGGCAGAATCGCCTTTTCTCTTCCACCCTGGCTTGTTGGCCAATGCCCTTTGCACTCTTCCTGCAGCCAGAACCTCTCAAATAATTAACTTTAACATGTAGAGAAGCTCAGTTGTTCTCCACTTCGGCTACATGTTATATCACTTGCGGACACTTTAAAAAAATTCAGTTCACCTAGGGTGGGTCCCAGATGTAGGCATTGTCGCAAAAGCATACCAGGTGATTGGGATGTAGCCAGACTGAGAAGAGCTGAAATGACTAAACTTGAGCCAATTTAGAAAGTTCAGTCAACCCAGAATTTGTTGATCTTTGGGGTATCTGAAAACACCACATAAATAATCAGCCTTTGGTGAACTAGCAAAGCCTAGGAGATTTGGGATACTGTGTCCTCTGGGTTGCCTTCTTGGGGTAATTCTTGAGGATCTTTTGCGGGGTGTCACTTAGCCTCTGGCCTCCTGAGCTTCCACAATATGGCAGAATGGACGAGGCCTGTGATCGTAAGCACACAGAAGATACCACAGTGGAATATCCAGTCCAGTCCAATCTTCATCATGACCCAGAAGGACAGTTTTGTGGAAACACGGTACTGCATCCGTGATGTAAATCTTAGAAAGTTTCCTTCGTAAAGGTTTTCCATGCAATTTGTCACAGACTCGCAGAATCCCCGGGATACTATGGAGATGCACAGCCCTGTTCCAGCACTGCCTCTCCTCCTGGTCGTCCCATCCCCAACCGGAGTCTCCCAATTTGTCTTCTGCGTCACCTCCGTACCGCAGTGGATAGGACTGAGAGCCGGTGATTCAGCCTCTGGGGGAGAGGATTTCTTCATTGCTCCTCACCGTGCAAAACAGCAGTTCCTACGTGTTTCTTTCAAATCTGCCTCTTTCGGTCACTACCAGCTACCCTTTACTGCTGGTATTCTAAGATCTGGTGACGGCATATGTATTCCAGCTATGCACACCTTAGGCATATCATGTCTGAACTTTTTTTTTTTTTAATTATTTATTTATTTTTGGCTGTGTTGGGTCTTCGTTGCTGCACGCGGGTTTTCTCTAGTTGTGGCGAGCAGGGGCTACTCTTCGTGGTGGTGCGCAGGCTTCTCATTGCAGTGGCTTCTCTTGTTGTGGAGCACGGGCTCTAGGCGCACGGGCTTCAGTAGTTGTGACACACGGGCTCAGTAGTTGTGGCTTGCGGGCTCTAGAGCCTGCATCGTGGCACACGGGCTTAGTTGCTCCGTGGCATGTAGGATCTTCCTGGACCAGAGATCGAACCCGTGTTCCCTGCATTGGCAGGCGGATTCTTAACCACTGTGCCACCAGGGAAGCCCTAAACTCTTATCTTCCTCTGAAGGCCAGAGTTTGGTTTTTGCTTGCCATTATGTAAAGGACACGCTTTCAGCTTGTCATTTTAATTACTCTCTATTGGACCCTTTCCAGTCCTGTTATGTAATCTGTAAGTGCCAGAACAGAATGACACACATTATGGTGTCAATTTACTGTAATTTGACGTAAGGATGGGATTGTGATATTTTGTTTCTAGTATTCTTTTCTTTTTTTAACATCTTTATTGGAGTATAATTGCTTCACAATGGTGTGTTAGTTTCTGCTGTATCACAAAGTGAATCAGCTATACATATACATATATCCCCAGTTTCTAGTATTCTTATCTGCATGATATTGGGGGTTTTGGTGGGGGATGGGGGCAAGACAGTAAACTCATGACTTCAAGGAATAGTTTCAGGTTCATGAAATTATTTTCTTTGAATTGATACTACCTTCCTGTTGCCTATGCTGACACTCAGCTGGCAGGTGTCGCCCTCCTACACAGTTCTGTACATCCTTCTGCAGATTGATTCCTGCTATTGTCAGCTCACTACCTGGCTAAACTTGGTGTTACAAACGACCTTGGAGATTCCACCGCGTGCCTCTTCCCCGAATCATCTATCATCATGGAAATTAAGACTTGGATGTTCAGACTACAGAATGAAAATGGGACAGGTTCTAGCATTGATTTTTAAAAATATGTTTTCCTGTTTTCAAAAAAGTACATATTCATTTAAGACATTTTGAAAATATAAACAAAGAAAATGAAAATCACTCCTAATCCTACCACCCAGAGATCATCTCTGCTAATATTTTGGTTTATAGTCTTCCATTCTTTTATTTAGGGAGTACAACACACACAGAGACACAAACTCTTTCCCTTTATCTTTTTAAAATATGGTATTTGAGACACGCAAAAATATATGTTACATTATACACACACACCAAGAAAAAAAACATCACAAATAATTGGCAATAATGTCAATTACCTAAGTGCTCTCTCAGCTTACCATTTCCTCCCCCAGGATAACTATTTTCTCAAAGTTTGCGTTTATTACTCCCTTGCTTTATAAAAGTAATTTTACAAATTGTTTGGCCTTACTTGATTTTAAGATTTATAAAAATGGTATCATATTTTTTTAAAATTTATGTTATTGAAGTATAGTTGATTTCCAATGTTCTGTTAAAAAATGGTATATTATAATGTCTCTTGCTTTTTTTCCTTTTTTGCTGTACGCGAGCCTCTCACTGTTGTGGCCTCTCCCGTTGCTGAGCACAGGCTCCGGATGCGCAGGCTCAGCGGCCATGGCTCACGGGCCCAGCCGCTCCGCAGCATGTGGAATCTTCCCGGACCGGGGCACGAACCCGTGTCCCCTGCATCGGCAGACGGACTCTCAACCACTGCGCCACCAGGGAAGCCCTCTATTTGTAGTTTTTTTCACTCAAAGAATACATTGGTTCACTTTACCATGTTATTTATGTATAGTTCTTTCATTTTTGCTGTTTAATATTTCCATTGTGAAGATATACACGATTTATTTATTCATTCTTCTCTTACTGGACATTTGGTTTGTTATTAGTACCTTGCCATTATAAGCAGTGCTTGTACATGCCTTTTTTTTTTTTTTTTTTTTTTTTTTTTGCGGTACGCAGGCCTCTCACTGTTGCAGCCTCTCCCGTTGCGGAGCACAGGCTCCGGACGCGCAGGCTCAGCGGCCATGGCTCACGGGCTCAGCCGCTCCGCGGCATGTGGGATCTTCCCGGACCGGGGCACGAACCCGCGTCCCCCGCATCGGCAGGCAGACTCTCAGCCACTGCGCCACCAGGGAAGCCCCTGTACATGCCTTTTGATGCACATGTTGAGAGTGCCTGTGAGGTGAAATTGTTTGATATAAAGTATGCAAAATTTCACCTTTATAAGGCATTGCCAAAATGGTTGCACCAATTTACATTCCCAGAATTGGTGCATAAGAGTTCCCAACTGATCAACCTCCTGACTGACATTTGAAATTGTCAGACATTAAAACTTTTGTCTTTCTCATAGGTGTGTAACACTGAGTATTAATTTGCATTTTCCTGAATACTAATGAAGTTGAAGATCTTTTCATATGTTAACTTGCCATATATGTTTGCTTTTCTATAAAATGTCTGCTTATATACTTTTGTCCTTTTTTCTACTGGGTTGTTTGTCTCTCACACATAATTTTAAGCAAAATTGGAATCATACTACACATACCATTTTACACTTTTCCAAGACATGAAACATTCTTTTACATTGTGATTTTAATGGCTGTGGCATATTCTTTCTCATGGACATCTCATAATTTAATTAATCAAAGCCCTGTATCTTTTTTTCCCCCAATTTTTGTTTTTAGAATTAACTCTGGTAAGATATCCTAATGCATAAATGTAATTACACATCACTGAATGTTTTCATAACATAAGTTGCAAGAATTTGGATTTCTGGGTCAAAGGATGTCAATATTTTAAAAGATTTTTTTTTTTTCGGTACGCGGGCCTCACTGCTGTGGCCTCTCCGGTTGCGGAGCACAGGCTCCGGACGCACAGGCTCAGCGGCCATGGCTCACGGGGCCGGCCGCTCCGCGGCATGTGGGATCCTCCCAGACCACGTGGGATCCTCCCAGACCGGGGCACGAACCCGTGTCCCCTGCATCGACAGGCGGACTCTCAACCACTGCGCCACCAGGGAAGCCCTTAAAAGATTTTGATATGTATTTCCAAATCACCTTCCAGAAAGGTAAAATTTACATTTCTTCAAAAAAGTCTTTAACACTGGATATTAAATTTCAAATATTTTGCTAATTTAATTTGTAAATATTAGCAATAAAGGTAATCAATATTATCAATTAATATTAACATTAATATTAATAATTGATATTAAAATATATTTACTATCCCTTGTGTTTTTTTCTTTTCCTGGTATTGATTCTTTTTTCCCCAGTTTATTGTTTGCATTAGACTAAAGTTATATCTAAGTACTATGTTCGAAATTCTTTGGTTTACTTCTTTCTCCCACTTCTTTTGTGGTATGTCATCCACTTGACATACAATTGGGTTCATTTGTTTCTATTTGCATTTAGTTACAGATTTTAATTTTTCCCTATGCTGCTGCAGGGTATGTGGGATCTTAGTTCCCCAATCAGGGATAGAACCCACGCCCCCTGCACTGGAAGCACGGAGTCTTAACCACTGGAACGCCAGGGAAGTCCCTCCCTATGCTTGTCGATTTAATTTTATTATTTGAATGTATGTAACATTAGCATGCTTCCAAATGCCAAAACTACACAAAAAGATACACTCAGAATTGTTCCTCCCTCCCCTATCCTTTCCAACCCCTTCCCTTACCCAGTTCCTTACAGGCAAGCAATATCATTGTTTTCTGGTTTACTGTTCTTGTGATTGTTTTTACTAAAATAAGCAAATCCATTACATTTTCTTATTTCTTGTCTTTATTACACAAAAGGTAACATACACTACATTCGCTTTTGTACTTTGCTTTTATAACTTAATGATTTACCCTGGCAATTACTTCATATCGGTTCATAAAGATATCCTTCATTGCTTCCCAGTTGATTCTGTGCAATTGTGCTTCCCGATTGATTGTACTCCACCAGTCTTCTGTGTTTGGGCATTTAGGTAGTTTCCAATGTTCTGCAAATACAATTAATGGTACAATGAAGAAGCTTACCTATGTAAGGGTACCTATTATTTTTGGAGGTATCATCTTTAGAGTAAATTCCCAGAAGTGGGAATGCTAGGTTGAAAGGTAAATGTACAAATGTTTCAGTAGATATTGCCAAATACCTCTTGATAGGGGTTGTACTATTTTTCCTTCCCTCTAGTAATACGTCTCCCTGTAACCTCACCAGCAGAGTGAGGCTGTGTAGGTCTGTCTAGTTGTCCCAACACCATTTTTTAGAAAGTCCTTCCTTGCCGCAGCCATTTGACTACTTACCATATACTGGATTTTTATACGTAGTTGGATTGATTTCTGTACCTTTCATTCGGTTACACTGGTCCGCCTCGTCATGTGTCAGAACCACACTGTTTTCACTCTGCAGTATGTTTTAGTATTTGCTGGGACTAGTCACCTCTCACAACTCTTAATTTTCAGTGTGTTACTAGCTATTCTTGAGTGTTTAGTTTTCCATATGAACTCTGGTATCAATTTGTCTAGCTACATAAAAACTTGTTTATATTTTTTGCAGGAGCATATTAAATTTATAAGTTAACATAAGGGGAACTGTCATCTTGACTATGTTGAGATATTTTAACCAAAACCATGGAATGTCTTGTTCAAGTATACTTTTGTGTCTTTCAAGATTCTTTTATAGCTCTCTTTTTTCAAAGAACCAGATTTATTGAGACAGAATTCACTTTCAATCCATCTATTTAAAGTGTACAGTTCAGTGGGTTTTAGTATGTTCACGGAGTTGTGTAACTGTCACCACAATCAACTTTAGAACATTTTCATCACTTCAGAAAGTAACCCCAGGGACTGCCCTGGCGATCCAGTGGTTAAGACTCCGTGCTTCCAATGCAGGGCATGCGGGTTCGATCCCTGGTCAGGGAACCACATGCTGTGCATCGCGGCCACAATCAATCAATCAATCAATCAATCGATACACTTAAAAAAAGAGTAACCCTATACACAGTATCAGTCCTCTCCCAATCCCTCAACCCCTCCAGCCTCTGGCAACCACTAATCTACTGTCTGTCTCTACGATCTTGCCTATTCTGGACATTTCACATATATAGAATTGTGTAATATGTGGTCTTCTGTGACTGGCTTCTTTCACTGGGCATAATGTTTTCAAGGTTCATCCATGTTATAGCATGTACTCCATTCTTTTTTTTGGCTGAGTCATATGCCACTGTATGAATGGATTTACCATATTTTGTTCATCCATATATCAGTTGATGGATTTGGGGGTTGCTTTCGCTTTTTGGCTGTTAGGAGGAGTAAGACCCGATGTACATGTGTGTATAGGTTTTTGTATGGGCATATCTATTCAAGTCTCTTGGGTATATACCTAGAAGTAGAAGTGCTGGGTCATATGATAACTTTATGTTTAACATTTTGAGGAAATGCCAAGCTGTTTTCCAGGGCAATTGCACCGTTAACATTCCTATCAGCAATGCATCAAAGTTCCAGTTTCTCCACATCCTTACCAAAACTTGTTATTGTCTGATTTTGATTACAGCCATCTTAGTGGAGGTGAAGTAGTATCTCATTGTGTCTTTTTCTTCTTTTTTTTTATAGATATGCTTTGTTGCTTATCTATTTTTAAAATTTATTTATTTATTTATGGCTGCATTGGGTCTTCGTTGCCGCACGTTGCGGCGAGCGGGGTGGGGGGGTTACTCTTCGTTGCGGTGCGCGGGCTTCTCATTGCGGTGGCTTCTCTTATTGCGGAGCACGGGTTCTAGGCGCACAGGCTTCAGTAGTTGCAGCACGCAGGCTCAGTAGTTGTGGCTCACAGGCTCTAGAGCGCAGGCTCAGTAGCTGTGGCTCACGGGCTTAGTTGCTCCGCGGCATGTGGGATCTTCCCGGACCGGGGCACGAAACCGTGTTCTCTGCATCGGCAAGCAGACTCCCAACCACTGCGCCACCAGGGAAGCCCATTTCCGATAGCTTTTGGTGCTTGAAAAACAGCATGGATGGATGGATATAAAATCCTTAGCGTGTATTCTCTTTCCTTGAGTTTTTAGAAAATGCTGAAAATGCTGCATCACTATAGCCTTGCTTTGCTCTTAAGAAGTCTGATGCCAAATATTTTGGTTAACAGACTCCATAACAGACTAGCCTAAAAGGAACGGCACAAAGAACCATTTTGATTGTAATTTCACAACATTTGGGGCCAGGAATTTGGGTACGATTTGGCTGGGTGATTCTTCTGTTCTACGTGGCTTCAACTGGAACCACTCTGTGGTATTCAGCTGATGGCTGGACTGATACAGAGAATTCATGATGACTTCTCTCATATCAGCTAGGATCAGGTAGACCCCTCTCCCTCTCCACGTAGTCTCAGAACCTCTCCACAGGGAGTCAGATATTTTACAGAGTGGCTCGGGGCTTCAAGGGCAAGTGTTCCCAAAGACCCAGGTGGACTCTTCAAGACTTCTTATGACCAAGCCTGGAAGTCTCATAACATCACATATTCTATCGGTCAAGCAATTTGCTTAGGCCAGCCTGGATCAAAAGAAGTGATACAGAAAATACAGTCATCTTTAATGTACTGTAGCCTAATTTTCTTACACTTTTAAATAACTTGAACTTTTTATGTGGAAGCCTTGAAGATTATCATTGTTATTTTTTGGCTAATAGTTTTAATTTAATTTAATTTAATTAATTTATTTTATTTTTGTTTTGTGGTACGCGGGCCTCTCACTGCTGTGGCCTCTCCCGTTGCGGAGGAGAGGCTCCGGACGCGCAGGCTCAGTGGCCACAGCTCACGGGCCCAGCCGCTCTGCGGCATGTGGGATCCTCCCGGACCGGGGCACGAACCCGCGTCCCCTGCATCGGCAGGCGGACTCTCAACCACTGCGCCACCAGGGAAGCCCCTTTATTTTATTTTTAAAAATTTATTTATTTATTTTTGGCTGCTCTGGGTCTTCATTGCTGTGCGCAGGCTTTCTCTAGTTGCGGCGAGTGGGGGCTACTCTTCGTTGCAGTGCGGGGCCTTCTCATTGCAGTGGCTTCTCTTGTTGTGGAGCACGGGCTCTAGGTGCGCGGGCTTCAGTAGTTGCGGCCGTGGGCTCAGTAGTTGTAGCTCGCAGGCTCTTGAGCATAGGCTCAGTAGTTGTGGCACACGGGCTTAGTTGCTCCGCGGCATGTGGGATCTTCCCAGACCAGGGCTGGAACCCGTGTCCCCGGCATTGGCAGGGGGATTCTTAACCACTGTGCCACCAGCGAAGTCCTATTTTTTTATTTTTAAAAATTTTGGCCATACCACATGGCATGTGGGATCTTAGTTCCCTGATCAGGGATTGAACCTGCGCCCCCTGCATTGGAAGCACGGAGTCTTAACCACTGGACTGCCGGGGAAGACCCTATCTAATAGTTTTAAGAGACTATCTCTCAAAATTGATCATTCTGTGGCCATTTCCCCAAGTACATGTGAGTCCTTTCATTTTGTAGGTTTATATTTTCTTCTTTCAAGAAAGTTTCTTAGATTATAGTTTCATCATATGTGGAACTTTGGCTACATATATGTTGGAACTTCTTTGCTTTTATTCAAATGACAGTCCAAAGAGAGAGAGAAACAAGCACAAAGGTATGGAGGCAAGGGAAAGTAGGAACATTTCAGGAGTTTGGATGGGGGATGTGTAGGAAGAGACAAGAGATGGAGTGGACAAGGGCTAGATAGATGGAAGGTCTTGTGTGCCAGCAGTGACACCACAAGCGGCAAATTAAAAAAAAACAATTCTGACATGTGGTGTGGAATATGGATCAGAAGGAACAAGACTACAGGAGGGAGACAAGATAAAAGGGTATTGCACTAGCCTAGGTAAGAGGAGCTAAGAGGGACAGAGTGTAGACTTATGTTTGAGGAGAATCAATGGGATTGTTGGGTGTGGCGGGGGTGGGCGTGGGTAAAGGATGAAGGATGACTCCCAGGTCCTGGGCAACCAAGGGTCCAACAGTTTTAGACAACTAGAACTTGAGGGGTCTCTAGGACATCCAGGTGGAGAAGTCTAGTAGGCTTGTGTGTACATGGAACTCAGATGAGTGGTCTGAGCTAGATAATGTACTTGGGAGTTGCCGATATATGTGGCAGATGAAGACAAGGTGGATGCAACGGCTCAGGGAGAATGTACGGGGTGCGATGAAAGCTGAGAACAGAACCTTGTAGACGGAGGAGTGGTCAGAGGGGTTAGGAGAGGAGTCCCGTTGTGAAGGCCAAGGGGGTGTCAAAAAGAGTAGAGAGCTCTGTGTCGTCAAATGCCACCAAGAGCTCTAGTAATAGAGGACTCAGAAACGGCCTGGGGCATTTAGGATGAAGCCAGCGCTTACTGACTGAGAGCAGTGCAGCGATGTGGGGGGACAGAAGCTACACAGCTATGGGTCGGGGAGTGAGAGGGGGCTGAGTTGGCAGAGATGAGTGTAAACTATTTTAAGACTTTTGTCTTAAAAGACAGGGAGGGAATAGTAACTGGAGCATGATCTAGAATGACAGAGGTTTCCTCCTTTTCCTTTAGGACAGGAAAAGCTTGAACATGAATAGATGGTGAAGGAAAAGGACAAGTAGGTAAAAGAAGTTGGTAACTTTGGGAGAGAGAGTGATGACTGCAATATGTTTGAAAGAAGTTTTCTGAGGATGTGTGAGGTGATGAAAAACAGAACCGAGATGGAGAGATGCTAACATGAATATATTTAAAGTGGTTAATTCCCAGAATGGCTAGTCCACATATTGAAATTACTTTGGTTTCAGTCAGTAGAGCAAACAGAACGAACCATATTTACATATTGTTTTACATCATTTACACCTCTTTTCTCCAGAGGGCAGGATCAGTGTTTTACCCTTTCAATGCCTCCCACACAGTTGGTGCTCAATGAGTAGTAAGTGAATAAACAACGTGTCTTTTACGTGTATTCTGAGTATCTTAACATATTCAAAACATAGTTAAGACCCTGCATACAAGTGAAAAAGTCTTCTAAGCATGCAAAATAGTCGCAAAATTCATAAGTGATAGGTGATGCCAGTGTTTTGGAGTAACCTGTTTACTCTCACTTAACAAAGTTGGTTACCAGCATTTCCTTCACCACAGGGGCTTAAAAATAGGAAGATAAGAGGAGGAGGAAGAGGATGTCCTAAAGACAGGCAGGCAGACAGACAGCAGCAGAAGGTGGTACGATCTGCCTTGCCATAAGGTGCCAAAAAGCAGTGAAAAACCAGACTCAAAGCACAGGGGCCTGGGCTCTCTTAGCTTAGAGATTTACATCCTTCACTAACGTATCAAAAGTCCTTAAAGGACACTGCTGTCGTGAGCCTTAAATAAAGTTGAGAAAATGATCCTTTGAGCCGTTAAAAAAAAAGCTTTGCTGTTCCTCATTTGGCATCATCTCCTGTTTCACATAGTTTGGAAAGGATTCTAGCAAAACGGATATTAAAACAAACAAGCTGATGCTGAGATGGTAAACCTTGGTCACTCTCTGTTCCTTTGCCCAAGCTGTTTACCTAGCTTTTGATGCCCTCCCTTTTTTTCTCCTAGGATTTCTCTCTTTTTCTTCCTTGCAGGCTGAATACAAATGCCACCTCTTCCAGGAAGCCCTCTGCATTCTCCAAGCGGAAGTAATCTCTTCCTCCTCTGCCCTCCCACAGCATCTCACCGTGGCTTGGCTTTGCACGGATCACCAGACCTGCTTGTTTACACGGCCGCTTTTCCACTAAGTTACGCGCTCCTGGAGACCAGGGACCTTGACGGTGTACCCACACAGCACCTGGTACAGTGCTACAGCGCTAGGCACGGAGTCGGTGCTCAGTTAACGGTTGCTGAGCTGAATTAACACGGAAAGATCACTCAGGGCAGGGTCTCGCGCTCGAGGTGCGGATGAATGATTCATGGGGGTGGTTCTTTGCATTCTTTACCTTGTAGTCACGTCGGGCCGAGCATCCAGCCGGCGGGGCACGTACCTGTGGAGTTGGAACGCAACTACGCCGCCCACAGCTGGCTCACGGGAAAAGCCCGCAGGGGGCAAGTTTACTCCGCCCGCCCGGAACCCGGCCGCAGGGGGCGGGCCTCGAGGGGAACTCTGCCCGCTGGCCCGCCCCCTCCTCGGCGCGGCGGAAGCTCCGCCCCCAGCCGCGCGCTCGCGCAGGCGGCGCGTGCCCGGCCCCCGCCCTGCGCCCTCGCGCCCCCGCGCCCTCGCGCCCTCGCACCGGGGGCGGGCTCGCTGCGCGTGCCGGGCGGGGAAGCGGCGCGAGCCGGGTTCCTGAGAACGTTCGCCGCGGGGGCGGCTCCGGGGCGTGAGCGGGCGCCGCCACCGCCTCAGCCTCGGAGGCCGGGCCGGAGGAGGCGGAGGAGGCTGCGGCCGCCGGAGACCTTTTTGACGCCCCCAGCTCCGGCCGGGAAGTGAGTACTGCGGGGGTTTGTGGCGGCCGCCGCAGGCTGCGGGAGAGGAGCGCGGTGCCAGAGCCTCGCGCCCGCGAGAAGCGGGAAGGAGCCCGCGCAGCGCCTTTACCTCGGGAGCCTGCGGGGGTGCAGGGCCGGGAGCGGCGGAGACGGCGCGCGGGGAGCCGGGGCCGCTGCACAGCGCGCGCTGTGAGGGGAGACGGCGCCGCGCGCCCGGACCTGGAGGGGCGAGCGCGGGGGATGGAGCGGAGCTCCGGGCCGCCACCGCCGGGCTCTGAGCCCCGGGCCGCGGAGGGGGCTCCGGGGTCCCGAGCGCGCTTTGGTCGTAGGGCGCCGAGCCGGGGTGCGGGCGTAGGGCTGATGCTGCCCGTGCCCGGCTCGCAGGGAGGAGGCTCTGCCTTAGGTGTTTAAGGGGGCGAAGGAGGCAGGTCCTGGCAGAGGGCAGGTGAGGCAGGCAGGCCCTGGCAGAGGGAAAGGAATTTATTTCACATCACCTCAAAACACTATTTCCCGAGGCACCTATCAGTGAACCTGTGCACCGAGGTCACCCGTTAAAGGAAAGTGTCCTGAGAGGAGGAAGGATGCAGCTAACGAATGCTTGCTGTTAAATTCCTGTGCCAGGCCTTGGGATTAGGGAGACCTTCCAGCAGCCTCAGCAAACGTTTATTGGTTAGGTACCTTGGGGAGAGAGCCGTGGTCAGCACTGGGGCCACAAAATTGTGTAAAACACAACCATCATTTGCTCTTTAAGTGCTGGCAATTCGGTTGTAAAGGTATGCGTATGAAGTACAAAGCAACATTGAATTTTGTCTCATCCACTTTAGGTCTCTTTTCCCCAGTATTGGGAAATTGGAGCCATAAAATTGCTTGCTTTGAGGATTAAAGCAGGAGGGTCAAAGAAGCTTGTGGGAGGTACTTGGGAGAGTTTTGAAGGAACTTCTGCGTAACATTTAAAGAGAGAGAAGGGAAACGGAAATTGGAAAGAGAAAAGAAGTTACCTTTCTTCCCGGGTAGAATGAAGCTCCATGACTATTAACTGCTAAATCCTCAGTGACAAGAACGGTGCCTGACCCACAGCAGGCACTAAATACCTACGTATTATTGCCTGAATGAATGAACCAAGCAAGGTTTTGCTCTATTTTACACAGAGCACTATTGATAAGTCTGGTGTTAGGGATGGCTGAATGGACTTCCCTTGTTCCTCCGGTTCTCTTTTTTTTTTTTTTTTTTTTGCCGTGTGAGGTAACCCAGGTTCTTAGGTCTGGGCATTTAAAGTGATGGCTAAGGTGATGGAGTTGTCATATCTTGTGGTCATGCTGCCACTTTCACATCTTTATTGCATGTTGGCTGCCAGGAGCTTACTCCTTGGGCCCTTGCTTCAAATCATCCCATTCTGGCCTGTTTCTATCACTTGAGGAAGGAGAGTACTTTTGTCTAGAAAACACTTTTTCATTTTTATCTTGGTTCTTGGATCTTAGATCTGTCATAAGAGGATGTACCTCTGCTCTTCTGTAAGGGCTGGGATTCTGCCTTTTTTCTGCCTTGGTTGGATTTCTGGACTCTCGAGCTCCAGGCTGCTGTTTCAGTTGCCTGGGTTGCAGTGCCTGTTGGGTTACTTTGCCTGCCAAATTAAAACTTGACCTTTTATGAGTTCTGTGAGAATTTTTATCGTACATAAGTGGAATTACTTTTGAAGGGGATTGTGTAGTCAAGGTAATGTTGGCAAGGCTTTTGAGTGTCCACTATGTGTGAGAGACAAAATTTCTACTTAGTTAGGAAATCAGATTTAAAACCAATAGAATGCCAAGTTACCACTTGTTTTATATCTTTAGTATAAATCTCTCAGGACCTAGGTTTCCTTATATAAAAATAAAATATTAATTCAAATTTGGCATTGTGTAGTAAGCCTTGAAGAACTAAGTTAATTTCTCTTTAGTTTTATGACTGTGTACTTAAGAGTGCAACCAGCAGGTGTCTACTAGTTCTTATTTTGGGATGCCTAGGTCCTGTAATTTTGGATGCCTTGTTCTAGGTTTTCTCAGTGATACTGTATTTTATTTATTTATATATTTAATTTACATTTATTTTGAAATCAGCTTTACTGGTGTCTGCACAGATGTCCTGTGCAGAGCTGGTCTAGTGGAGTTTTGTCTGATAAACCCACTGTAAGTTGAAAGTATGGTAAGTTGAAAATGCATTTAATACACCCAATCTACCGAACATCATAGCTTAGGCTAGCCTACCTTAAACATGCTCAGAACACTTACATTAGCCTACAGTTGGGCAAAACCATCTAACACAATGCCTATTTCATAATAAACTGTTGAATGTCTCATGTAATTTATTTATTTATTTATTTATTTATTTTTTTTTTTTTTAAAAGTTATTTTTAAATTAATTTATCTATTCTTAAACATTTATTGTACTTTTGGCTGCCTTGGGTCTTCGTTGCTGCGCACAGGTTTTCTCTAGTTGTGGCGAGCGGGGGCTACTCTTGGTTGTGCTGTGCGGGCTTCCCATCGCGGTGGCTTCTCCTGCTGCCAAGCACGGGCTCTAGGCGTGCAGGCTTCAGTAGTTGTGGCGCACGGGCTTAGTTGCTCCGTGGCATGTGGGATCTTCCCGGATCAGGGCTGGAACCCGTGTCCCCTGCATTGGCAGGCGGATTCTTAACCACTGCGCCACCAGGGAAGCCCTCATGTAATTTATTGAATACCGTACTGAAAGTGAAAAACAGAATGGTTGTAAGTATCTGGGTTGTTTACTCTTGCGGCTGACCAGGAGCTGTGGCTCATTGCCGCTGCCCAGCATCACGGGAGAGTATCATACTGCATATTGCTAGCCAGGGAAAGGATCAAAATTCAGATTTGAAGTACAGTTTCTACTGAATGTGTATTGCTTTCGCACCATCTAAAGTCAAACCACTGTAAGTTGGGGACTGTCTATACTTTGTAACCACTATCTCAATCAAGGTATAGAAATTTACATCACGGTAGAAACTCCCTCATGCTGGTTTGCAGTAAATACTCTCATTACCTCTCATTTTATTTATTTCTAGTTATACAAGTATCAGGGCTGTGGCATCTAGTGCAGGAAGTATACTGCCCAATTTTAGGGGATGCCATTCACATCGGAGTGCCTGTGAATGGCAGCTCCTGGAGTTGTATTGTGCAGTCTGGGGCTGTGTACTGCAGCTCTGCAAATGGCTCATGAATGCACACTGTCTTATTAAATGCTCAAACATTACAGACAGAATACAAGGCTCCTTGACCCACTCCCTTCTCCACCAAAACGGCAGTTATCAGTTTGTTGTGATCCTTCCAGACCTTTCTCTATGCATTTTCATCTATATATAGATAATACGGGAAGAAGTAGGGTTTCCTCCGATGCCCACATTAATGACATGATACTGTAGACATTGGTCTGCAACTTCTTCCTAACAGAATGTCTGAGATCTTTCCATGATGGAACATAAAGATCTACCTGGTTCTTCTTGACTACTACACAATACCATACATAGTATATATTGTACTGTAGTTTATTTAATCCTCTCCTCATTAATGTCCATTAAAGCTGTTTGCCATTTCACCATTGCTGCAGTGAATGAAAAGTAGAATTGCTGGGTCAAAGGGGTGCATGCTTTAAATTAATTGATGGAGGTTTAACCATGTTGCCACTTGTGGATCTGGTTCATTTATTTTTAAAAGCTGAGTAGTGTTCAGTTGTAGACTTAAATCACTGTTTATGTATCCTCCACTAACTGTGGGGCAGTTAGGTTACTTTGGATACTAATTCATTGCTGGATTTATGTGTTGCCAAAGCATCCTGCCAGTCTGAGGCTTGCCTTTTCCTTTTGTTAACAATGTCTTTAGTTGTATACAAGTTTTACATTTTAATGTTATATTTATGGAAAATTTTACACTAAATTAACAAAATTTGTTTCTGTGTCTGGTTTAAGTAAATTTTCTCTACCCCAGGGTGTGAATTCTATATATCTGTATTTTCTTCTAAAATTAAAAAAGAAGTTTTGCTTTCTGTGTGGAATTTCTATATGGTGTAATGAAGTGATATATATATTTTTTAATTTGGAAAACCAGTTTTTCAGCACTTTCCCTCATTTTTTTTTATTGTGGCAAAATATACACAACATAAAATTTACTATTTTAACCATTTTTAATTGTACAGTTCTGTGGCATTAAGTACATTTACATTGTTGTATAAACATCACTGTCCATTTCCAGAACATTTTATCTTTCTCAACTGAAACTCTGTATCCATTAAACACTGATTCCGCATTCTTTTCTCCCTCCAGCCCCTGGCAACCACCATTCTGCTTTCTGTCTCTGTGAAGTTGACTACTCTCGGCACCTTCTATAAGTGGAATCATACAGTATTTGTCCTTTTGTGTCTGGCTTATTTCATTTAGCATAATGTCTTCAGAGTTCATCTATATTGTAACATGTGTCAGGATTTCCTTTTTTTTTTTTTTTTTTGACCCCCCCTCGAGGCTTGTGGAATCTTAGTTCCCTGACTAGGGATTGAACCCAGGCGCTCGGCATTGAAAACGCCAAGTCCTAACCACTGGACCTCCAGGGAATTCCCAGGATTTCCTTATTTTTTAAGGCTGAATACTATTCTGTTGTATGCATACATTATGTTTGCTTATTCATTCATCCATCAATGGACACTTGGGTTGCTTCTGTCTTTTGGCTATTGTGAATAATGCCGCTATGAACATGGGTGTGCAAATATCTGTTCAAATCCCTGCTTTCAATTCTTTTGTGTATACACCCAGAAGTGGAACTGTCCATGATATTAAAAAAATTATGTGCATAACTGAATATGACCAAAATGGGTGGATAGTACAGAGAGTTCCTATAAACCCCCTCTTCTTCAGGGGCACTTTCCCGTTATTAACATCTTGCATTAGTGTGGTACATTTGTTACAACTGATGAATAAATATTGATACATTATTATTAACTTAAGTTCATGGTTTATATTAGGCTTCTGCTCTTTGTGTTGTACAGTTCTATGGGTTTTGACAAATGCAAAATGTTATCACATGACATTTCATGTAATGTCATTGCAGTATCATGCAGAATAATTTCATTGCTCTAAAATCCCCTGTATTCCACCCATTCATTCCCCCCTCCCTCCTGCTGAGCTGATAACAACTGATCATTTTACTGTGTCTATAGTTTTTGGTTTTTTAAAATAAATTTATTTATTTTATTTTTGGCTGCATTGGGTCTTTGTTGCTGCGCGCGGGCTTTTCTCTAGTTGCGGCAAGCGGGGGCTACACTTGGTTGTGGTGCGCGGGCTTCTCATTGCGGTGGCTTCTCTTGTTGCGGAGCATGGGCTCTAGGCGCGTGGACTTCAGTAGTTGTGGCACATGGGCTCACTAGTTGTGGCTCGCGGGCTCTAGAGCACTGGCTCAGTAGTTGTGGCGCATGGGCTTAGTTGCTCCGCGGCATGTGGGATCTTCCCGGCCAGGGCTCAAACCCGTGTCCCCTGCATTGGCAGGCAGGTTCTTAACCACTGTGCCACCAGGGAAGCCTTGTGTCTATAGTTTTGCCTTTTCCAGAGTGTCATATGGCTTGGATCATGCAGTATTCTAGGCTTTCAGACTGGTCTCTTTCACTTAGCATTATGCCTTTACATTTCCTCTGTCTTTTCTTGGCTTGATAGCTCATTTCTTTTTATTGCCGAATAATATTTCATCATATGAAAGTGCCACAGTTTGTTTATCCATTCATCTATTGAAGGACATCTTGGTTACTTCTAGTTTTTGGCAGTTATGAGTAAGCTTCTATAAATATTCATGTGCAGGTTTTTGTGTGGACATAAGTTTTCAGCTTTCTTGGGTAAATACCTAGGAGCGTGATTGCTGGATCGTATGGTAAAGGTATCTTTAGCTTTGTAAGAAACTGCCTGTCCAATTTTGCATTCCCAATAATTTTAAAATTGTATATCCTAGCACCCTAAATGTACTTAAAAAAAAATCTTTGTCAGACTGTTCTGTAAAATTAAACCGCATCTGGTATGAATTTATATTCTAATTGTTGCTTTTGTTGGCTGTCTTTCTTAGCATTATACTTCTTTATATATATATATATATTTTTTTTGCGGTACGCGGGCCTCTCACTGTTGTGGCCTCTCCCATTGCGGAGCACAGGCTCCGGACGCACAGGCTCAGCGGCCATGGCTCACGGGCCTAGCCGCTCTGCGGCATGTGGGATCTTCCCAGACCGGAGCACGAACCCGTGACCCCTACATCGGCAGGCGGACTCTCAACCACTGCGCCACCAGGGAAGCCCTCTTTATGTGTTTTGAAGTTTTGATTTACAGACTTATTTGAGGGTGAGTACTTTTGCTTTTGTTTCTCTTATTTCTGTGCTCACCCTTCTCTGTGTGGCGATATTTCAGGTGCTTCCACTGATTGGACTCTAGTCAAGAAATCAGATATGATAATGGTCAGGGTCCTGCTCTTTGAGGTAATTTGGGCTATTTTAGATCTGCTCACAGAGTGTGTGAATGTCTTGGTTCATTTCCTGGTCATGAGGCTGTGTTTTTATCTTCTCACTTTTCAGAGTCCAGAGCACCACATAAACCATAGTTCTAGGCAGAGACTGACAGCAGTACTTTTTCACTTCCTTTCAGCTCTAGCCTCATCCTTGGCTTTAAGCAGTGAATCTGGCTCAGATGTCTCCTGTTTCTCCACCTCTTTCACTCTGTCACTGTTGCCCTGAAGGAAGTATACACCTGCTTCTAGACTCAGAGTCCAGCAAGCCTGTAGCTTCAGTCCTGCTCACAGTTTTGTGTATCTGTTCTGTTTCTGATCCACGTGGAGGGTTGTCTTGTTTTTGAGCCTTTTTAGTAACTTAAAAAATATATTTAAACATATCTATTACTGTGTATTTGGAGCAGAGGGGATGCATTGAAGTGTTTACTTACTGGGCTGCTTTGACTAGAAGACTTAATTGACCAGGCTTCTTTCTAAACTTGATACCACTTATCTTGTTTTCTGTGTTATTGCAATGCCTAGACCCTCCAGTGCAAAAGTTGAATAGCAGTGATGATAATGGGCATTTTAATCTTTTTCCTGAATGGGAATGCTTCCAGTATTTCACTGTTAGATATGATACTTACTAAAGGTTTCTGGTAGGTGTCTTTTGTCAATTTAAGGAGGTTTCCTTCTATTCTTGGTTTATATTTTTACTGGGTGTTGAATTTTATTGATTTTTGGCATTTGTTGAAATTATCATTGATTTCTCTTTAATATGTTAAGAGTAGGACAGACCTTTCTGAGTTGCAGATAACTGAGAGAAACAGATACATTGTATTTGATTTACTTGTTAATACATTTTTAACAACCAAAAAATGAACTTTTAAAGAAAACACATTTTGATCTTGAATTTTTGTATATTAACAATATTACGTATAAGCTATATATTATAATATTATATATATATGCTATACATTATGGCATTTCAGCAATAATTAGGTTTGGACCAAATATTCCTGTAACTAAGCCTCACTATAATCCAGTAGTGTACAGTAAAAAAAATTTTTTTTGGGCGGGAGTAACTTTAGGGACTCTATAAGGACTTTTTCAGTCCCTAACCATTCAGGCTTCTTCCTGGCTTCTTTTTCTAGACTCTTTACTCTCTCCTTTTAATTTTTATCTCTGCTTGCTCTGTCTCCTCTTGCCAGAGAGAGACTTTCTTCTGCAAGTAATAACAACTGTTATTTATTGTGAGGCTACTGTATTCAAGAGATTTTCATAGATAATGGCTACACTGTAATCTTTACCACTGTGGAAGCTAGGTATGGTATCTCCAGTGTTTGGGTGAGGAAATTGAGCTCAGAGAAGTTAAAACTTGTTTAGGGCCACACAGCTAATCAGTGACAGGAGTGATATTTGAACCAGGTCCAACTTCAAAGCCCATATTCTTTCTATATGCTCTCTCTAAACAAGACTTTTATGTACCAAGTTCAACTTGGGTTTTGTTTTTTTGGCTTACCCACATGATTCCTGCGTGTGGTGATATGACCACTTTGTGTCTCCAATATGATTTGTGTGAAAATTTTCCTTTAGTCAGGTACTTCATTGCTTTTTACTGGTGTGACGTTTTACATGTCCTTGAGCAGTTTCTTAAAATGACTAAACCTTTTTTAACTGCACAAACAAAAATAGAATAAATAGTGTCATGGTTAAGCATGTGGGCTCCGGAGTAAACTATGTTGCTTGGACCTTGAGTTTATTTTCCTTTAACTTTTTAAATATTGTGAAATATTGGCCCTCAAAAAGGTATAGAGAATAAAAATTGTGAATACCTGTGTACACACCACTTAACTTAAGACACTAGGCTCCTTTTAAAGTTGAACCCCTACTGCTTCCCAGTTGTATTCTCCTCCCCTTCTGAGGGAACCACTATTCTGCATTTGATACTTTTCATTCTTGTACATATTTTCATACTTCTATTACATATGTAAGTAGCCCTAAAATGTATATTGTTTTGCATTAAAAAAACCCCTTTATATTAACAGTATTAATTATATCTTTTTATAAGTTTATTTTTTTTTCTCTCAGTATTGTGAGACTTATCCATATGGATATATGTAGCTCTAGTGCATTTATTTTCTTCACTGAATAGGATTCTGTTATTGGATATATCACAGTTTTATGTTTTTCTGTGGATTGGCAATTAATGTGTTCTGATTTTATTTGTTACTACAAATAATGCCGCTATTCTTGTCACGTCTCTTTGTGTACACATGCATGTTTTTTAGAGTGTGTACTAGGAGTAAACTACTGGTATGTGTGCCATGCACATCTTCAACTTCCGTGTGTATTGCTAAATTCCACTCTGAAGTAGTTTTCCAATTAACATTCACACCGGCGATGTGTGGCTTCTGTTCCTTCCCTGCCTTGTCACCCGTTGGTGTTTTAGGCTTTATAATTTTTACAAATCTGCTGGATGTACCATGCAATCTTATTATATTAATCTTACATGTTTTTCTGATTACTAATGAGTTTGAACATTGCTCCATGTTTTTATTGGCTCTTAAGTTTTCCTCTTCTGTGATTTGCTGGTTTTCATTTACCTGTTCTGTTGTGTTGTCTTTTTCAGATTGATTTATAATTTTAAAATACATTTTGGATGCTAATATTTCACATAGATGGCTTCAAAGTTCTTCTTCCAGTTTGTGGCTTCTCTTTTAAAACTTAAAAAAAAAAATAGGATCTTTTGGTGCACTTAAGTTTTGGATTTGTGGTTTTAATTTATTGTTTATGAAATTTTACCTACAGACCACAGGCAGAAAAATTATCCTAGTGTCTTCACATATAGAAAGGTGGTATAATGGACCAGGGGCTAGGGGTTCTGGGTTTCTATTTCCATGCCTTTATTGTGAAGTACAACCATAGCCTGAGACTAGACATTTTATTTATTTGGATGTGCAAAATATGAGACCTGGGTATTTCCAAGCCCTTCCATTCTGATTCTCCATTGCTTTGCCTATGGTTTTTGTAGCTCATAATTAATCATTACTACCAACATGTTAACTGAAATTAAAGATATGAGAACTTAGAAATGAAATTTTGTTAACATCCAGGATTTTGGTATGAAGGCTGCATGCTGCGTATGTGATCAAAAAGAAATACAAATAATTTGATTTAGGTTGGAATACATTTAATTGGTCTTATTTTTTTCACTAATTCCAAAGTCATTTGAAAAAGTAATTCTTATATATCTTTTTAAAACACCGTTTAGGGTTTTTTTTTTTAACTATAACTATAGAAATAACTAACAAGGATACTTTTTTCCTGAAATATGACTATGAAAACTAAAGCTTTGTGTCATTTCAAGAATGTACTCTTTTCTTTATTGTTCATGTTTTTATAAATTTATTTATTTTACTTATTTATTATTTTTGGCTGCATTGGATCTTCATTGCTGTGCATGCGTGGGATTTCCCCAGTTGCGGCGAGCGGGGGCTACTCTTCGTTGCGGTGCGCGGGCTTCTCATTGCGGTGGCTTCTCTTGTTGCGGAGCATGGGCTCTAGGCAAGTGGGCTTCAGTAGTTGTGACACATGGGTTCAGTAGTTATGGCTCATGGGCTCTAGAGCACAGGCTCAGTAATTGTGGCGCATGGGCTTATTTGCTCTGCGGCATGTGGGATCTTCCTGGACCAGGGTTTGAACCCATGTCCCCTGCATTGGCAGGCAGATTCTTAACCACAGAGCCACCAGGGAAGCCCAGTTCATATGGTTTTAATATTTGCTTATTAGGTAAGTAGTTTAGTATATTTGCTTAGAACTAAAATTTCGTCTTTATGAACTAAGCAGCCCATGGCAGGTTTTAGGAAAAACTATGAGGTTTGTCTTTAGCAGACTAGAGGTGTCTGTTTCTCCTTTTTGTGCCTTACTTTCCCCCAGTTTTCTTCCTTCCTTCCTTCCTTTTTCCTTTTGGCTGCGGCATGTGACTTGCAGGATCTCAGTTCCCTGATCAGCGATTGAACCTGGGCCATGGCAGTGAAAGTGCTGAGTCCTAACCACTAGACCACCAGGGAACTCCCCTGCCCCAATTTTCTTATATTCTATTTTCTGATTCCTTGGGCACACGGCGTTTCTAGCTCTTTTACCGCCTTTCAATTTTGTTAAAACCCTTTCTCTATTCCAGACTTTTTTTTTTTTTTGGCTGCGTTGGGTCTTTGTTGCTGTGCACGGGCTTTCTCTAGTTGCGGCGAGTGGGGGCTACTCTTCGTTGCGGTGTGCGGGCTTCTCATTGCGGTGGCTTCTCTTGTTGCGGAGCACGGGCTCTAGGCGCGTGAGCTTCAGTAGTTGTGGCACACGGTCTCAGTATTTGTGGCTCGTGGGCTCTAGAGCACAGGCTCAGCAGTTGTGGCGCACGGCCGTAGTTGCTCTGCGGCATGTGGGATCCTCCCGGACCAGGGCTCGAACCCGTGTCCCCTGCATTGGCAGGCAGATTCTTAACCACTGCACCACCAGGGAAGTCCCTCTATTCCAGATTTAAAATGTTGTAAATGATTGATAAAAAAGTATTTTCTCTTCTTCCAGCTCTATATTTTTATACTTTTAAGTAAATCAGAAAAACTGTAAATTAAGGAAAAAGAGTCTTGCCGATAGAATTCTAGTCTAGGCATCATTCAAGAGGGTAGTTACATAATAATATCAATAATAATAATAATAGCAGCTAACATTTATTAGGCTCTTGTTTTGTGCCAGGCATTGTGCTAAATGCTTTACATAATTTATTTAACAGTTACCACAGGGGATTCCTGGTTAGGACTATGCGCTTCCACTGCAGGGGGCCTGGGTTTGATCCCTGGTTGGGGAACTAAGATCCCGCTAGCTGCCAGTCAAAATCAAAAACACCAGTTACCACAGCCCTGGGAGGTTGTATTTGCTATTCAGAACTCTGTAGTAATGGAGTGCAGTCACTGAATATTTTTTATTGGAACGTAGAGAACTTTTTCAGATTTGTAAAATCAAACAAACAAACCAAAAAACCCAATCTCTAGGGCTTTACCAATGTTTACTTTCCCTGGCTTTTTTTTTTTTTTTTTTAATCTGAAAGAGAAGAGAAAAGAAAAGAAGTATTAGGGGAAGGATAGTTGAGAATTTTCCTGAAATAAGCAAGGAAGTTAGTTCTCTTATAGGGGAGTTTGATTAGTTCCAGTTAAGAACGTGTTAGTGACAAGCACAGTGATCTCTGACTTCTGAATTTAAGGAGCATCCAGAGAAAAACTGACAGGAGTTTTGCTGGCAGAAAATGAACTTACACAAGAAGTTTTGACACCTAGGTGCTTTGAAGTAACTAAGAGCTGGAAGTTAAGACATTAACAAAAAGATTCAGGGGAAGTGAGGGTTACTTAACACTTAGGTGTAGTATAGAGACTTTCTGGAAACATTTCTAGAGCCTGCTTTCTTTCCTTTAGTCTTTACTGTGGGATTTACTTAACTTCTGCCTGCAGACTTAGTCTAGCTCTGGAACACATTGCTTCCCTGACAGGGCTAATGACGGTCCAGACGTTTTGCTGCACTAGCCTCCTGACCCTGTTTAACTGTGACCTAAGGTCTGCGCAGCACCAGGGCTTGGGGACCTGTATTCTTTCCTGAGTCCTGGAGTCGTCGTGTTTGCCCTGGAGGGGGTGATGTGGCACAGTGGAAAGAGAATAGGCTTTATTGTCAGATTGGTTGCCTACTCCACGAATTACTAGCTTTGGAATGTTAGGCCAAGTTAACTAACCACTTAGGCTCTAAATTTCCTCATCTGATTCTGCCATTCACATTCCTTATTTGCTCCTCAAGCCTAGCTCAGTCTCATCTTTTCATTCTAGTTTTTTTTAAGAGTAATGGTTTCCAAAGTGGGAGGCGTGCAAAATGATCTTCTAGGCAGGGAATAACAAGAAAAAAAAAAGGGCAATTAACTTTACTAATATTTAAATCATAGTTTGACACTTTACTCCGTCTGTATGTCTGATGATATACATCAGGTACGGAAAGTGAGGTAACCTGAAGGGAGGATCATGGGCACGCCACAACCTGGAGGGGCCGACAGTGTGAGCCTCCTTATTTGTTTGCTTACATTCTATTTGGACATACTACAGTTAACCTCTACCTGGTTTAGGGATCTTTCAGATTATATTATCTGATTTGCATGAAATGAAGCTTGCTGAATGAATAGACAAAGGGTTTAAAAAGATTCCTGCAAAGAACCTGCGGATTGAAGTTTCAGATTCAACTGAAGACTGAAGTGCTAATGCAAGGACACATGAACAGCAGGAAACAAACGGAGCTGGTACTTCTATTTATATTAGGAGCTTGTTTTCAGTCACATGCAAAGTACAAAACAATAATGGTCTAAGCAGATTGAAAAGGAATCACTAAAAAAAAACCCAAAAAAACCCTTAACATTGTTAAAAATACTATTTGATGTATGGGTTTATATATACCATTGAGTATATTGGGCCTTAAGGTATTTGCTTAATGATATTATGAGGCTAATATGGTCAGTTGAGATATTTTAAACTGAAGCATTCCGAATATGAAGACAAACTTACTGAGCTTTTTTCGGTGATGATTATAGTTGTGTGCTAATTAATATCTTTTATTTTTTTTGCCTGTGTCGGGTCTTGGTTGCAGCATGCGGGCTCTTCGTTGTGGCGTGCGGATTTCTTTCTAGTTGTGGCTCAAGGGTTTCTCTCTAGTTGTGGCACGCGGGCTCCAGAGCGTGTGGGCTCTGTAGTTTGAGGCACTTGGGCTCTAGGTGAGGCGCGTGGGCTTAGTTTCCCCAAGGCATGTGGGATCTTAGTTCCCCGACCAGGGATCAAACCCATGCCCCCTGCATTGGAAGGCGGATTCTTTACCACTGGACTACCAGAGAGGTCCCTGATTAATGTCTTAAAATTTTATTAACTTAATGATATATTTTTGGAAATTTCTTTGGAGATTTCTTACTTCAGGAGTAAAAGACAAAAAGCCATAAACTTTTCTTCTTCCCGTTTTAGTAAAACTGGCTGAAATAATACATAGACAAAAATAACAATTTTAGTTTGGTGACAAACTAAAAATCCATCCTTTGTTAGCAATACTGTTGGCATACTCGTAGAAGACATTGCTGAGGTTTTGAAATAATAAATATTATACCAAGTTATGGAGTTTGTGAGCGTTTCTGTATATTTCGATAAAAGTTCAGAGGTTATGGTTTTTGGTGTAGTCCATTTTAATAATAAAATGTATGGAGACCTGCCTCTTTAACCCTCCGGACCACTAAAGGAAAGGTTTACCAGAGAATATACTCTAATGACTTAAAATTTTATTATGAAATAGGGCATATAAAGCATAAAGAATAGTAGTACAGTGTACCCAGAACCCAGCCTAATAAATAAATCATAGCTAATAGAGTTGGTATTCCTCTGCAGTCACATTATTCTACTTCCACCTCCAGAGGACTTTGCTTTTCTGAATTTGGTGATGCATGTTTTATGTGCACTTGTAAAGAATTTGTATTTTGTCATTATTGGGTGGGTTGTTCCACAAATGTCAATTAGATCTAGTTGGCTGATGGTGAAGTTGAGTCCTTCCATATTCATCTCGACTTGCTACGTGTATTGATCATAGAAGAGTGTTGAAGTCTCCAAGTATAAGTGGATTTGTCTCTTTCTCCTTTCAGTTCTATCAATTTTTGCTTATTTTAAAGCACTGTGGTTAGGTACAGAGACATTTAAGATTATGTCTTATTAAAGAATTCTGTATGTTACAGGCCCAACAATACAATTTTATTGTTTTATCTATATTGTATTGTATTGTTTTATCTATATTGTATTAAAAAGCAATTGTTTTTTAAGTCAGTTAAGAGAATAAAGGAGAAGAAATATGTAATTGTACTGTCTTTAAAAAAATGAACTTTACCTTTTTAGAACAGTTTTAGATTTACTGAAAAATTGAACAATAATAGTTTCTATATGTAGCCTACACCCTGTTCCCTCTGTTATTAGCATCTTACATTAGTATGGTTCATTTCTTGCAGTTAATGAACCAGTGATGATACATCATTATTAACTAAAATCCATACTTTCTTCAGATTTCCTTAGCGTTTACCTAATGGCCTTTTTCTGTTCCAGAATCCCATCTAGGATACCACATTACATTTAGTTGTCCTCTCCTTAGACTTCTCTTGGGTTTGTCGGTTTCTTGGCTTTTTCTGGTCAAGTTTTTGATGAAACTTGACACTTCTGAGGAGTATTGGTCAGGTATTTTGTAAATTTCCTTCAATTGAGATTTGCCTGATGTTTTCCTCATGATTAGATGGGGTTTATGGGTTTTGGAGGGGAAGACCACAGAGGTAAAATGCCATTTTCATCACATCGTGTCAAGGGTCCATACTGTCAGCATAATTTATCACTGTTGGTGTTGTACTTGATCACCTAGCTGAGGTAGTGTTTATCAGGTTTCTCCACTGTCAAGTTATTTCCCCCTCCCCCTTCACCTCTTTGGAAGGAAGCCACTGTGTGCAGCTCACACTTAAGGAGGGAGGAGTTATGTTCCACCTTCTTCAGGGCAGAGTCTCCATGTCAATTATTTGGAATTTTTCTGTACAGGATATTTGTCGATTCTTCATTCTCATGTATCAGTATCAACTTAAGGATATTTAATACTACTTTATTTTGTTGCTGAAATTTTTCCCACTTTGGCCATTGGGAGCTCTTTCAGTTAGCCTCTGTGTCCCTTTGATATACCCCTATCATATGGTTTTGTTCCTCCCAGGACTTCTTTACTTTCTATACTACAAGGTGCTCCAGGCTCATTGTGTATATTTCTTGCGTCAGGCATTTCTCGGAGGAGCCCTAGTTCCTTTTATTGAAGAATGGTGGTATAAACAAAAATTTGGCCACTAAAAATGTGCTGAGTGCTTTGGGATACTTTTGTTTCTAGGCCCTCTCAGTTGACAGAGCAAGGACATGTATATGTGTATACTAATGCATATACACATACCTACAAATGCTTTTATATGTAACTATCTATATATCTATATTGAGTGAACCATGAAGGTATACTGATGTCTCCAATTGTAATCCATTCCATTACCACCTGGATCATTATAGCTTCTCACCTTGCTTATCTGTAACCTCACACTTCACCATCTGCCATCTGTTTACTTAATTGTTCAGTTATGCATACATGCATAACAGTATTAGAATTCTTAACCCATAGCCTGTGGGAAACCAGAGTACAGTACTTATATATATTTTATTTTGCCTTTAGTTTTAACAGACTCTGTTCACTTCTAGAGTTACTTAGGTTACTATACTTTCCCCCCACCGTTCAGTGAGGCTGTTTCATACATTTGTAATACAGTTAGATTGTTTTGTTATATTCTCCATTTCATTCTGGGGTTCTTTGACCCCCTAAAGGATTACTATGGTGTTTTTTTTTGTTTTTTTTTTGTTTTTTTTTTTGCGGTACGCGGGCCTCTCACTGTTGTGGCCTCTCCCGTTGCGGAGCAACAGGCTCCTGACGCGCAGACTCAGCGGCCATGGCTCACGGGCCCAGCCGCTCCGCGGCATGTGGGATCTTCCCGGACCGGGGCACGAACCCGTGTCCCCTGCATCGGCAGGCGGACTCTCAACCACTGCGCCACCAGGGAAGCCCCCCCTAAAGGATTAAAAAAAATTTTTTTTACATACATTAAGGTCCACTCTGTGTTGTAATTTTCTTTGGTTTTCACAAATGTGTGGTGTCAGTGTCCACCATTACAGTATCATACGGAAGTTTTATCACCCTCGAACTTCCCCTGTGCTTCACCTATTCATTCCTCTTCCCTTCTTCCCAAATCTCTGGCAACCACTGATTATTTTACCATCTGTATTGCTTTGTTTTTTTCTAGAAGGTCATAAAATTGGAATCATATAGTATGTAGCCTTTTCAGACTGGCTTTTTTCACTTAGCAATACGCATTTAAGCTTCAGGTTTTTTCATGGCTTGATAGCTTATTTATTACTGCTGAATAATATTCCATTTATGAAAGTAGTAGTTTCTTTATCTGTTCACCTATTGAAGGGCACCTTGGTTGCTTTCAGTATTTGGCAGTTGTGAATAAAGCTGGTATAAACATTTGGGTGCAAGTTTTGTGTGAATATCCATTTTCCACTTAGTTGGTTAAATACCTAGTGCAATTACTGAATTGTATGGTAAGACTATGATTAGTTTTGTAAGAGACTGCAAAACCGTTTTCCAACCAGGCTGTCTGTGCATTCCCACTAGCAATGGATGAGAGTTCCTGTTGCTCTACATTCTTGTCATCATTTGCTATTGACAGTTTTTTGGATTTTAGCCGTTCTAATAGGTGTATAGTGGTATCTCGTTGTTTTACTTTGTAATTTCCTAATGACAAATGCAGTTGAACCTCTTTTCATATGCTTACCATCCGTATAATTTCTTTGGTAAGGTATCTGTTCAGATCTTTTGATCATTAAATTTATTTATTTATTTTTTGGCTGCGTTGGGTCTTCGTTGCTGCGCACGGGCTTTCTCTAGTTGCGGCTAGCGGGGGCTGCTCTTCGTTGCGGTGCACGGGCTTCTCACTGTGGTGGCTTCTCTTGTTGCGGAGCACGGGCTCTAGGTGCGCGGGCTTCAGTAGTTGTGGCACTCGGGCTGAGTAGTTGTGGCTTGAGGGCTCTAGAGCACTGGCTTAGTTGCTCCGCGGCATGTGGGATCTATGTCCCCTGCATTGGCAGGCGGATTCTTAACCACTGCACCACCAGGGAAGCCCTGATCATTTTAAAATTGGGCTGTTTTCTTATTGTTGAGTTTTAAGAGTTCTTTTCATAATTTGAATACAAGTTCTTCATCAGATATGTGTTTTGAAAATATTTCTTTCACTCTGGGGCTTGTCTTTTCATTCTGTTCATAGTATCTTTTGCAGAGCAGTTAATTTTGATAAGATGCAGCTTATCAATTTTTCCTTTCATGAATCGTGCATTTTTTCAGTTTGACCTTGGGCTTGGGTCATTAAATAATCTTTTCTAGGAACCTAACAGTTTCAGCTCCTTTCAGATGGAAGAAACTTTGCTTACATTCTCATAGCTAGGACTCTCGTCTTCTTTCATTTTGTAGACTAAAGCTGTACTCTGGTTCTTCTTCGTTTTTTTAATTTTACTTTAAAGATGTTAACTGTTGCATTGTTCGCAGAAGTAGATAGTTGGAAATAATTGTCAACAGTCAAGGCTTGGATGAATGATCGTGATAAAATTCCATTCTGTCATTCAAAATTGTGGTTTTGAAGAGTATTCAGTGACATGGAAAGGTGTTCAAATATATTGTTAGAGTTTTCCCCCACCTTTTTTGAGCTATAATGACAAATAAAATTGTATATGTTTAAAGTGTACAACATAATTTGATAAATGTATACATTGTGCAGTGATTACTGCAGTTAAGTTAATTAGCTCATTCTTTTTTGTGTGTGGCGGTGGTGGTTTAAGATCTACTCTCTTAGCAAATTTCAGATATACAGTAGAGTATTATCAACTACAGTCACCATGCTGTGCATTTGATCCCCAGGATTTATTCATCTTGTAACTGAAAGTTTGTGTGCTTTGTATTTCCCCGTTTCTCCCACCCCCCAGCCCCTGGCAGCTACCAATCTACTCTGCTTCTATGATGAGTTTGACTTTTTTTGGTATTATTAGATTCCACATATGAGTGAGATTACATAGTATTTGTCTTTTCTCTGTCTGGCTTATTTCACTTTGTGTTCTGATTATTTTTAATTGGGTGGATGAAGCCCCTAAGTAGGGTGATCAGGATCCTGTGAAGATCAAACACGTTTGAATAAATGTACCTAGTAGATCTCACAGGATGAACCACAGGAAGAAGGGGTTGCAGAGTCCTGAGATCACGGCGTCAGAGAATTTTATTTGTACATTCATGTGGACAAAGATTTTTGGCAGTTGAAATGGGAAAAAAGGGTGGATGTGAGAGTGATTATGAGGAAGGAAATGGCAGTGTTTGAAATCAGAGTTAGTATGTGAAGTGAATGATAAGGAGGTGTTGGTTACTTCTAGATTATGAGGCTCAGAAAAGGCAAAGTGCCAGGAGTCCAAGTGGAAGGAAGAAGAGACATGTGTTTACGTTCATGTAACTGTTGATCTTTAAAGTTATATCAGGAAGACAAGGACGTAATCAGGTGTGGTAGTAGGGTCAGATCTTTGTTGAGTGTGGACTGTTAAAATCATAATTACAAAGATGGAGGTATGAGGATCCATGGAGCACTGGAATGGAGTCATGCTAAGGCCTGGGGAAGTCATTTATAGTAATCTTAATTTGTGTGTACCCCATACATTTGGATTTTATGAAATCTGAACTATAAGCTTGGTTGAAATGAAAAGACTTAATATTTTAGTTTGAGTTCTATCAGAAGCTGACTCTTAGACAAGGATTTGCGTGCAAGTATTTTGTTTTGGAGGTTATCCCTGCAAACATCAGCAGGGGACCGGGAGGTGAGATGGGGAAGGGAAGTTAGCAGATAAGGGTTTTGTTATCAAGCAAGTTACCACTGTGGGTGACTGAAGCTTATTCCCACTGGGGAACTCTAGGAGCCTGTGTAAAACATGTCCTTAGATTTACACCCTTTTAGGAGGCAAGGTAGGTAGAGTATATACCAACTAAGTCAATCATTGGTTAAGACTGTTTCTAGGGAGTGGTAAATTTATAGCATTTCAGGCCTGACATGCAAGGAACAAAATGGACTTCAGAGGTCAGAGAAAGCCTCGTTTCTCTGTTTAAACAGACAAACAAACAAACAAAATGCAGATGCTGTCAGTCAGTATAGAAGGATTCAGTAAAGGCCAGGAGATATGGGGAAGGGGAACACCCTATTAACTGTTTCCTTAATACTTGCTCTGCAGTTCCAGCATCTCCAGTTCATTTTCTCTAGGCCACCAAAACCCGCATGCCCAGCTTAAATGAGCCAGTCAAGTGGCATATTAGGACTGGCGCCAGGTGTCCTTTTCAGAATATTAAATCCTGGGTCATGGGTTGAGTACCGCCATGGCAACAAACTTTGTCTTACTTTACACTTGGCTCAAGTTCAGCACTCTCAAGGTCCATTCCCAGGTATGTTCTTCCAGTTCCTGTTAGTGCATATCGTCAGGTCCAGCAGCTGTTTTGATGAATCAGCCCTTTTCCATCCAAAGCAGGGACAGTACCTTCCCTTTCTGATGATGTAAGACTTGACCCTAGTTATTAGCGTAGAAGCAGTGAGGGAGGTAGAAACAGATCCTGAGGAGGGTCGGCATCTTTCTAGGCATGCATCTCAGATGAGAACTTTGCATAGTCTTTAGGCAGAGGAGACTGCCCTTGTAGCAAGAGCAGAGAGCCACCTCTTCAGGCCTGTAGGGTTCAGGGGAATCTTGGCTGGACTATGAATTCAGTCTTCTTTGTTAAGCTGCCTACTTTCATAAGCAGAATTTGAGCCTGATTTTTAGCACAATCTACTCTCAAGTTGTGGGAGCTGAGGGTTCCTTAAAAAGTGCTGCCATGGAGGTCTCTGGCTCTTATAGCATGCTCTGAGTTGGTACTTGGCTGATTTAAGCCTTGACATTTTCTTTCTTCTGTGCATCCGTCCTACTTAACAAAAGCTCAACCATTTAATTGTCTTTAAAATTCCCAGTCCTCCTGTCTCTCTCAAATGCTAAAGCTATTGTATAAGCCAGTTATCTTCTTCTACCTGTGTCCCGTACTAGCTCCACCACTTCGTGAGTCTTAGTACTGTCCATGCAGCAGCACACCAGGGGTTCTCACCAGGCTACTTACTACCAGCACTGGGATCCTTGTCATCTGTTGGCGAGTGATCCACTTACAGAATTCATCTTGAAGGTCTGTTTTACAGGATCAAATCTGTCTTGTTTTGGGTTACCCTAGAAGCAAATGCTCTATAAGGACTCAAATGCAAATTTAAAAAAAAATTTTTTTTTTTAGACCCTAGGAAATACTGGTAGAAGAGTGGAGAAGTAAGACAGAGAAGAAAGTAGCTAATAAAGGATTTCTTATCAGGCACCATGGGAAAGCCAGACGTGTAGTAATGCAATATTAATTACTATTGCTTTAGGTTGGGTTGGCATGCTTTTACTTAAAGGACCAGATGGTAATTATTTTAGACGTTGCATGCCAGATGCTCTCTGTTGAAAACACTCGACTCTGCCGTTGTAGCATGAGAGCATCCTTAGACAATACATAAATGAATAGGTTTGGCTGTGTTCCAGTAAAACTTTATTTGCAAAAACAGGTGGCAGGTCAGATCTGGTCCAGGTACTATAGTTTCTCTAGCTTGCTGACGCCTGCTTTACGTGCTCTCTTGCTTCCAATGCCACAGTAATCACACATGCAGATGTGGGCTCTGAAGTGGCATCGGCAGTACTTGTAGTTTCGTGGTCATCCAGATGATCTAAAATATGTTTATATTAATTTTTTTAAAGATTAATCTGGAAATAAAGACAGAATTTAGAAAACTGTAATGAAAAACTTAGGGATCTCCAGGAATTCATAATTCTACTTTGAGAAAAAGTGATTTAAAGAAATAGCAAAAGTAGAAGTATATAATAAATGATATATATTATAAAGGACATTATGATTCTCTGTTTTAATCTGTGTTTAGCATTTAAAATTTGTATTACCCAGTGGGAGACCAAGTTTGGGGACAGGGGGAGGCTTTTGAATATCTTCGTTTCATTATAATTATAGGCTCCTGGTACCAACTCTTTGTTTTTTTCTCTAGGACCTAGATTTCATTAGATGTTTGCTGTTTCTGGTTGCTTTTTCTTTGGCTTACTTTCTTTCCGTTTAAAACTGCTTCCTCTTGGGGGCAAATTGTTAGGTAACCATCATGTACATTGAAGCCTATTTGGTAACATTTCAGTGATCTAGGAAAGGGATAGTTTTTTTTTTTGGCCGTACACGGGCCTCTCACTGTTGTGCCCTCTCCCGTTGCGGAGCACAGGCTCCGGACGCGCAGGCTCAGCGGCCATGGCTCACGGGCCCAGCCGCTCCGCGACATGTGGGAACTTCCCAGACCGGGACACGAACCCATGTCCCCTGCATCGGCAGGCGGACTCTCAACCACTGCGCCACCAGGGAAGCCCGGAAAGGGATAGTTTTAATGATCAAAATATTAATTGCAGAATGGTAAGGAATATATTTACATTATAAATTTTCTTTAGGATATATTTATAACTAAACTTTCAGCAGGCACTTTGCTTTAATAGATATGTAATTTGTGTAGTCACCATTTAATTCGTGATTCTGACGTATTCGACAATGGTATATAAATCACTCCATGATTTACAGCAGTTTAATCTTCTTAGGGATATTTAGCTTATGCTATTTGTTTAGATATTTTTTTCTTCATAGAGTAAGGCGAAGTTTGGCTGAGATGTCACAGATTTTGCATCAGTAGGGTCCATGCAGTGGGCTATTGTGTTCTAGCTTTTTAAGCATAAAGATTTGAAAATATGCATCTAGAGGCAAAAATTATGAAAGAAGTTTAATGAAAGGGTTGGGATTCTACTCTACCGCTTCTGAGTTGTGTGTCCTTGAGCAAGTTAGTGTTCTTTTCCAGGCATCTGTTTCCTAATCTGTAAAATGGGGATAATAATAATGCCAGCACCCAGAGTTGTTGGGAGGATTAAATGAGATAATGCATGGAAAGAGTTTTTTCTTAAACAGAGTGACTGGCATAGCCAAAGTCATGTGATTAAAAACTTACATTTAGGAGTTCTTTGAGTTTGTGGATGAATACCTTTTTTGTTTAATACTTTTTAATATAAAAATAAAAGATTCTATTTATACTTTTTATGTATAAGCTAATTATCCTGATGTTCTTTATTATAGCCTTTCATTATAATTATTACCTAAATTATCTTTAGTAACATGTTTATCTATGTAAAGCAGTAGGAATATGGGGAAAATGTCTCAACTAATCCAGGACTCTGCAGAGGAAACAAAGTTAGAAATAAGACGTGGCCCCATATTTTCAGCACAGGAAGCAAGTGTATGAGCTCATTTAAGTATTGACTTTATAATATTTTAGAAGCTATCAAATAAAGGGACAACAGTTTGTTTTTTTCTGTATCAGGCTTCTACTTTATTTTTACTGATATCCTTTTAATGTATGCATACACAGCTTGGTTTCTTGTACCTCTTCACAACAGACTGATAAGCACTTGGTGGAATTGTCAAATTACACATTGGTTTATTGTATCCTTCTTTGTCTCTAGGATGATTGAGGAAAGTGGGAACAAGCGGAAGACCATGGCAGAGAAGAGGCAGCTGTTCATAGAAATGCGTGAGTCCCTAGTGCTTCTGGAATCCTGTTTGTATGTGTGGGAATGTTTTTTTTTTTTTCCCCGATCAAGTCATAGCATTAATCATAAGTTTTATGTTACAGGCTTTAGAAAGGGAAGAATGGGAGTTAAAGAATCGTGCAGTTGGAGGACACCAAGCCAGAGCATATATTTTAATTGAATTGACTTGAATTGCTTTCTTCAAGGTCATAAATGAAAAGGCAGAAATGTTACCTAAAATATCTGTGAGTTTAAGGCATGCCAGTCAATTTAGACTTCTTGCTGTAACTCCACTGTTACCATGAGATTGCAGGTGGTGATAGATAATTAATACATTATATTGTGTCAATTACCTTACACTAAAGATTCTAAGGTAGTGAGGACTAAGCGTTAGGAAACACTTAGAGCTGTAGGAAAAAGTAAAGCAGCAATGTGTACTTTGGTATATTACTTTACTATATACCGTTTGAAATCTTCTGTTAAAAAATTCTTATATTGATGTATTCTTATTTATTCTCATATATTCCTATATTCTTATATGTTTCTTATATGAAACTCAAAGAAAAAGATGGCCAGGAAGAGTAGGCAGTTCCCAGTATTTGAAGGATTGTTTTGTTTTGCAATTGCTTGTCTGTGTGACCTTGATCAGTGCGTTCACACTTGGTGGACCTCAAATTCCTTAGCCAGGAAATAAGGTTATTAGTTTGCACCAATGATTGTGAAACCTTTTAAAAGCACTGTGTTCCTTACAAGGACCTTCAACATGAGTGTCATAAAATTCGTTCTGCTTGGTTGAAGCGGGGGTGGGGTGGGGTGGTGTGTGTGTGTGGGGGGGGTGGGGGAAGTAGGAGTCAGCTTGAGATGGCCCCTGAGGTAGTTGCAGAATTCTAGAATTCTACCTACCACAGAGTGAAAATCAGCAGATCAAGTCTCAGAAGACCCTTCCAACTATCAAGCTATTTTAAGTCTTTAGAGTCTTAGTAATGGGAGTCAGAGTTTGACACAACTCAGACCTACGTTGTCCTGCCAGGCATAGCCTAGATAACTGTTCGTTAAAGGAGGAAAAGAAATTTTTGGCATTGGTTAGGCAGTCGGTCTGGGTGACCTTTAAGGACTTTTGTAGCTCTGAGTCGCTAACTGCTAGTCATCTAAGCCAGACAGCTTGGAGTCACTTCTCTCCACCTCACCTTTCACCTCCAAGGAAATGGCAAAGTGCAGCTGAGTGTTCCCTCAAAAGTGAGTCTTGAATCTGTCTGTTCCTCATACCATGATGGTGTTGAATCCAGGCTCTGCAGTCAGACTGCCTGGGTTTGGATCTAGGCTCCCTCACTTCCTGGCTGTATAACCTTGGGCAAGTTACCTTCTCTCTCTGTGCTACAGTTTCTTCATCCATAAAATGGGAATTGTACCTACTTCATAGAACTATCATGAAGATTAAATGAGATAATGTGACTAAAGCACTTAGCACATTCCTTTCCCAGATAAGTAGTTATTTAATGTGGCTAGCTGTGTTTTTTTTAAAATTCCTCTCTTTTTTTATTGTGGTAAAATATACATAAATCATATTTATTTTAACCATTTATAAATATGCAGTTCAGTGGCATTAAGCTGTGTTTATTATTAATATTTTTATCCTTGTTACTTTTCTAAACTAAAACAGTTGGTTTCTGATCCTTTCCTTCAGTCTTGACACTCTCAAATCGGTGATCTCTGATGCTGCCAGATTGAACCCAGATTTATTCTAGGTTACTCCTTCTTAAATCCCTTCAGGGCTCGTCATCACGGTCCCGAGAAAGCCCAAGCTCCGCAGTGTGCCAGATGAGGCCCTTCTGGACTCTTTTTCTTGGTTCCCAGTTTCCATCACATGCTTTGTGTGTCATTTCCCAGCAGTTCTGAACTGGCTTTCCCCAAGATAGATCGTGTTTTTCATATCCCTGTGCTGTTGCTTATGGGGTTGCCTTCACCTTCATCTGGCTTGTTGTTCCTGCCTACCCTTCCAGACTCAGCAAAAGGACCATCTTTTCATTTAATTTTTAACACATTTACTGAGAATCTGTTACATTCCGGGCACCATTCTAGGTGGTAGGGTTATAGGGGAGAACAAAACACAGTCCCTGACTTCACTCATACCACTTACATTTTAAAAGGGAAACCGACAAAAATGGAAACCAAATAAATAATAATTCCTCATACTAAGAATTACCTGGGGTGCACTCACATGGGCATGTGAGAGAGCATGACTGGGGTAGATATTTGAAGTAGAAATTGGGTATTCTGCAAAGAACTGGGTTTACTCCTTAGTGAATGTTATCACTGACACACTAACTTCATATAAATTACCATTCCCTGTAACAAACTCAAGGATATGAACAGTCTGGGAGATGTTTGGTGGGTATGGCTTCTTGAGCCTCCTCTATTTCTTCACAGGAGGTATTGCATTGGTGGCAATGGTATCTGCTGTGGGAAGCCCCACTCTCATTTCCAGCATCACCCCAAATCTGCGTTATAATTACTTTCTGAGGATGCAGAAATCACCATTTGCCAGCCTTATGACTTGGCCTGTCATCTAGGTATTGGGTTGATTTTAGTATGTCAGTTTTGAATCCAATGATCTTTCTCCACTCTTTCATTAGTCTTAATGGTTAGTTTAGACTTCTGCTTAGGTAGGTAACTACATGTACATCATTTTTAAAAAAGACTTTATTTTTTTAGAGCAGTTTTAGGTTCATAGCCAAATGAAAGAGGAAGGAACAGAGCTATCTCATATATACCCCCTGCCCTGGCACATGCATGGTCTCCACCACTATTAGCACCCACACCAGAGTAGCACGTCCATTACAGCTGATGGACCTACATTGACACATCATAATCACTCAAAGTCTATGGTTTACATTAGGGTTCATTCTTGGTGGTGTACATTCTATGGAACTGCATTATTTTTAAAGAAAGGCCATTTTGACTCTTATTTTTGCAATCCTTATACTTCTTTTTCATGACCTACTGTACTGGTTAGGACCTCAGATATTGTATTTAAGAGTTGGGAAGATAGCAGGCATTCTTGTCTTGTTTTTGACTTGAATGGGAATGGATGTAGTATTGCACTATTAAAATGATATTTGTTGTAGGTTTTGTACCCTTCACCAGGTGAAAGATCTACTTTTCTGTCCTAATTTACCAAGAGTTATTACTGTTATTTTCTTTAAATCACGAATAAGTATAGAATTTTATCAGTTGTTTTCTGCTTCTCTTGAGATGATACAGTGACATATAATATATTTCTCCTTAACATACATAGTTCTGGGGCCAGCAGTCTTTTTCTTAAAGAGCCAGAAAGTAAATATTTTAGGATTTGCAGGCCATATGATGAGTTCTCTGTCATAGCTACTCAACTCTGCTGTTGTAGCATGAAAGCGGTCATAGGAATTTAATAGTTTAGATAGCTTGTGTTTTTTATCTTGTGTTACCTTTATTGTTGTGCCTTTCAGTAGTATTCTTAAGCCTTTCTATTTTTAGACAGTATCTTTTAATTTCCTATTTTGAACAGTGATGAAATCAGTTTGTTCTTTCTTTGCTTAATATTTTATCTTCTGGACTCTAAGCACCATGAAAGTAAGAATCACATGTATTTATCATGGTAGCCCCAGCAATTCAATAAGTATTTATTAAAGGAGGAGTAGAATAAACTACGTACAAATAATTTGATAGTTTACGATTTTTACATGATGTAACATTACTAAGAAAAAGGAAGGGTGATAATCTCTCGACTCTGGTGCTAAAGTAAAACCTTTCTAGATGAGTCTGCAAAATACTTGATGCCAGGCCTCCATGCTCAGAGATTCCAGAATTTTTCCTTTTCCAGAATTTTGTCACTTTTATTGGTCTTCTCAAGGAACTTTGGCTTTATTGGTCCTCTCTATGTATCTTTGTTTTCTGTGTCATTATTTCATGCTATTACGTGGTTTATTATTTTCTTCTTTCTACTTTAGGCAGTTGTATTTTTCTTTTTCTAATGTAGGCCATTTATTTTCAGACTTTTTCTTTCTTATGTAAGCATTGAAGAATATACTTTTCCATGATTTTCTATTTTTGTATTACATGTGTTCTGATATATACTATTTTCATTATCAGATCTCTGTGTTTTCTAATTTCTGTTCTAGATTAATGAGAAGTATCCTTTTAAATTCGTAAATGAATGTCTGTTTTAATAATAAAGATATTTAGCTTAATGGGATTATGGGTCAGGGAGTGAGGGATTTTCTAGAATCTTTGTATTTGTTGATATTTGTATGTTTTTCTAAATATTCCATGAGTGCTTGAAAATCATGTGTCTGATTTCTGTATTATCTAGATCAAGCTCATTATGTTTTACTAAAATCTTTTTGTCTTTTCTGATTTGACTGCTTGATCTTAATTACTGGAAGATGTTAAAAATCTCTGCTTTGATCATGGATTTAAAATTTCCCCCCTGTAGTTCAGTCAGTGTTTTGAAGCTTTTGTTCTTAGATGCGTATATATTAAAATGTTCTGTCTACCTGGGAAATTGAATCTTTTATTATTATATAGGTAAACTTTTTTTTTCTAGTAATGCTTTTTTGCTTCAAAGTTTGTTTTGTTGTATATTAATATATCTATACCAGCTTTTTTTTTTTTTTTTTTGCAGTACGCGGGCCTCTCACTGTTGTGGCCTCTCCCGTTGCAGAGCACAGGCTCCGGACGCGCAGGCTCAGCGGCCATGGCTCACGGGCCTAACCGCTCTGCGGCATGTGGGTTCTTCCCAGACCAGGGCACAAACCCGTGTCCCCTGCATCGGCAGGCGGACTCTCAACCATTGCACCACCAGGGAAGCCCACCAGCTTTCTTTTGATTAGCATGCCTAGTACCCTAAATATCTTTTTTATTTTTAATTTATTTTTTATTCTGTTAACATCTTTATTGGAGTATAATTGCTTTACAATGGTGTGTTAGTTTCTGCTGTATAACAAAGTGAATTACCTATACGTGTACATATATCGCCGTATCTCCTCCCTCTTGCGTCTCCCTCCCACCCTGCCTATCCCATCCCTCTAGGTGGTCACAAAGCACTGAGCTGATCTCCCTGTGCTATGCGGCTGCTTCCCACTAGCTATCGAATTTACATTTGGTAGTATACATATGTCCATGCCACTCTCTCACTTCGTCCCAGCTTACCCTTCCCCCTACCCCTGTCCTCAAGTCCATTCTCTATGTCTGCATCTTTATCCCTGTACTGCCCTGAGGTTCTTCAGAACAATTTTTTTTTTTTTAGATTCCATATATATGTGTTAGCATACGGTATTTGTTTTTCTTTTTCTGACTTACTTCACTCTGTATGACAGACTCTAGGTCCATCCACCTCACTACAAATAACTCAATTTCGTTTGTTTTTATGGCTGAGTAATATGCCATTGTATATATGTGCCACATCTTCTTTATCCATTCATCTGTCGATGGACACTTAGGTTGCTTCCATGTCCTGGCTATTGTAAATAGAGCTGCAGTGAACATTGTGGTACATGACTCTTTTTGAATTATGGTTTTCTCAGGTTATATGCCCAGTAGTGGGATTGCTGGGTTGTATGGTAGTTCTAGTTGTAGTTTTTTAAGGAACCGCCATACTGTTCTCCATAGTGGCTGTATCAATTTACATTCCCACCAACAGTGCAAGAGGGTTCCCTGTTCTCCACACCCTCTCCAGCATTTGTTGTTTGCAGATTTTTCAGTATATATCCATTTATTCTTTAATTTTTTTTCCTGTATCCTTATGTTATATATGTATCTCTTGTAAACAGCATAAGTTAGATTATTTTAAAAAATAACCAAAACGACCATTGTGACAATTTTGGCTTTTTCACTGAAGACTTTATTTTGTTTAACCTTTTTTTTTTTTTCGGTACGCGGGCCTCTCACTGTTGTGGCCTCTCCCATTGCGGAGCACAGGCTCTTGGACACGCAGGCTCAGCGGCCATGGCTCACGGGCCCAGCCGCTCCACGGCATGTGGGATCTTCCCGGACCGGGGCACGAACCCGTGTCCCCTGCATCGGCAGGTGGTCTCTCAACCACTGTGCCACGAGGGAAGCCCTGTTTAACCTTTTATATGAATACTGGTATGTTTCATTTTTCTTCCATTTTATTTTGTACTTCAGTTTTGTCCTTTCTCTGTTTTTTTTCCCCTCCTTTCTTGACTTCTATTAGATGAATTGAGCTTCCCTCCGTTCTGCTTTTTCCCTCTACTTACTTGTGAGTTGTATGTTCTTTTTCTGTTCTTTTTGTGTTTACTCCAGAAATTTTAACGTCAATTAAAATGAAGCCCAGATGGATTAAAGACCTAAATGTAAGGCCAGAAGCTATCAAACTCTTAGAGGAAAACATAGGTAGAACACTCTATGACATAAATCACAGCAAGATACTTTTTGACCCACATCCTAGAGAAATGGAAATAAAAACAAAAATAAACAAATGGGACCTAATGAAACTTCAAAGCTTTTGCACAGCAAAGGAAACCATAAACAAGACCAAAAGACAACCCTCAGAATGGGAGAAAATATTTGCAAATGAAGCAACTGACAAAGGATTAATCTCCAAAATTTACAATTTACATGCAGCTCAATAACAAAAAACCAAACAACCCAGTCCAGAAATGGCCAGAAGACCTACATAGACATTTCTCCAAAGAAGATATACAGACTGCCAACAAACACATGAAAGAATGCTCAACATCACTAATCATTAGAGAAATGCAAATCAACACTACAATGAGATATCATCTCACACCAGTCAGAATGGCCATCATCAAAAAATCTATAAACAATAAATGCAGGAGAGGGTGTGGAGGAAAGGGAACCCTCTTGCACTGCTGGTGGGAATGTGAATTGGTACAGCCACTATGGAGAACAGTATGGAGGTTCCTTAAAAAACTACAAATAGAACTACCATACGACCCAGCAATCCCACTACTGGGCATATACCCTGAGAAAACCATAATTCAAAAAGAGTCATGGGGCTTCCCTGGTGGCGCAGTGGTTGAGAGTCTGCCTGCCGATGCAGGGGACACGGGTTCGTGCCCCGGTCCGGGAAGATCACACATGCCACGGAGCGGCTGGGCCCGTGAGCCATGACCGCTGAGCCTGTGTGTCCGGAGCCTGTGCTCCGCAGTGGGAGAGGCCATAACAGTGAGAGGCCCGTGTACCGCAAAAAAAAAAAAAAAAAAAGAGTCATGTACCAAAATGTTCATTGCAGCTCTATTTACAATAACTAGGAGATGGAAACAACCTAAGTGTCCATCATCGGATGAATGGATAAAGAAGATGTGGCACATATATACAATGGAATATTACTCAGCCAGAAAAACAAATGAAATTGAGCTATTTGTAATGAGGTGGATGGACCTAGAGTCTGTCATACAGATTGAAGTAAGTCAGAAAGAGAAAGACAAATACCGTATGCTAACACATATATATGGAATTTAAGAAAAGAAAAACGTCATGAAGAACCTAGGAGTAAGACAGGAATAAAGACACAGACCTACTAGAGAATGGACTTGAGGATATGGGGAGGGGGAAGGGTAAGCTGTGACAAAGTGAGAGTGGCATGGACATATATACACTACCAAACGTAAAATAGATAGCTAGTGGGAAGCAGCCGCATAGCACAGGGAGATCAGCTCGGTGCTTTGTGACCACCTAGAGGGGTGGGATAGGGAGGGTGGGGGGGAGGGAGACGCAAGAGGGAAGAGATATGGGAACATATGTATATGTTTTTATAAAGCAGAAACTAACACACCATTGTAAAGCAATTATACTCCAATAAAGATGTAAAAAAAAAAAAAGCCCAAATCATATCAATATTTATAACTTTGTTCAGAGTAATACAAGAATATTATTAGGATGTGTTAGAGTACCTCCTTTATGAAATATATGCTCTTTTTTGTATTATCTTTTGAACTCCACAAATTAGACTTTATTTTTATCTTGTGTAATCAATTTTTGTTTTATCCAACCTATTTGGTTATCTCTTTGTTTGTTTGCCATTATTTACAAAAATTTAAATCCAGATCTTGGTGGAGCCAGGTATGTGTCACAGCCATTTCCTTTTGTGGGATTTTAAAACTTTTTTTCCTAGTTCACCCACTGAGAGAGTCACCCTTCAGTGATCTTGGTGTTATCTGTACCTTCCTCTCTGCTGGGACCTCTGGCTTCATCTTTGGTCCCTAGGGTTTTTAAGTGTACTGCCAAGAAAAAAATGAGGAAGTCATTCGTGTTCATATTTGTTGCTTATTCAGACTAATGTTTTTTTTGAAAAAAATTTTTTTCCTAATTAGGTGAAAGTTTCACCTAATTAGGTGAAAGTTTTTAGACAGTTCAGACATGTTACTGTACTTACGTTTATTAAATTTATAATCTCTTCTCCCCTTTCTCCTTCCTTCCTCCTCATCTCCCCAGTTAGATTCGATTTTCAGCAAAGTACATTTACTTCCTTATCCCTGTCGTTAGTCTGCTGAGCACGTCCATCAAATCCTGTGGCTTCCTGGAACACAGTTTGGAGTGCTCTGCCCTACCTGAGGAAAGTTAAAAGCATCAACATGTTTACACAGGAAAAGGAACTGGCTTCCCCACTACTTTTATCATCTCCCGCCATGAGCCTTTCCTTGCTAGTGTCTGCAGTTGTATATCCTTTTACATTCCTTTGTAAATTTTTGGGAAAAAGCCTTTTTTATATCAGACAACCCAGAACTTCCCAGTTTTCAGTTATTTATTCATTCAATAAATATTTAGGTGCTAGTTTTATTGTGTCCTACTTTGGGACATACAGTAATGAATAATACAACAGTAAAATGGTCTCTGCCTTCATGGATTTTGTTTTCCTGGAAGTGGGAACAAGGGATGATAGCGCAGTAGGAGCCATGATGGGGGAAGCAAGGGGGGTCCAGGAAGGAATCTGGGAGGAAGTCATGTCTTGGCTGAGTCAGCCTAATAATGTGGTGAAAGAAGGGCTGGGGCACCATCACTTACCAAGGCCCAGAGGTGACGGGACCCGGTATGTTTGGGTAACTATAGGTAGTCCAGACTGATTGGAGTTGAGTGTGAGGTAAAATGTGAGAGGTGCATGAGCTAGACCTTTAAGTTGAGTTGGGTAGTCCTGTGTTTCCCAAAACTAGCTTGATTATAAGAGTCTTTAGGGGCATTTGTTAAGAATGAAGATTCAGCTTCCTCCCCTGGAGGTTTTGATATAAGCTTCTGATACAAACAGGTGCAATAAAACCCTTCCATTTGACTCTTTGCTTTCCTTGGGATTTGATTATACTATAGAACATTCATATCCCATTCTCATGAATAAGGAGAGCCATAAAGTGCAAAGAAGGCTTAATCATTTCTTATCCTTTCCCTATCTTTCTCCTGTACCTCTTGGGTACCCAGTGTCCCATTGGTTCCCTGTCTGTTCGCGAATTTCACTGGGCTTTCTAACTGGGGCCAGAGTTCTGCCTGGATATTTAGTTAGGGCTCTCTGTATCATTTCTTTTCTTTTTTTAAATTTAATTAATTAATTAATTTCTGGTTGCGTTGGGTCCTCGTTGCACGCAGGCTTTCTGTAGTTGCCACAGGCAGGGGCTGTTCTTTGTTGTGGTGCATGGGCTTCTGATTGCAGTGGCTTCTCTTGTTGTGGAGCATGGTCTCTAGGTGCGCGCGCTTCAGTAGTTGTGGCATGCGGGCTTTGTTGCTCCGCCGCATGTGGGATCTTCCCAGACCAGGGCTAGAACCTGTGTCCCCTGCATTGGCGGGCGGATTCTTAACCCCTGCACCACCAGGGAAAACCTCTGTAATTTCTGGGTGGGCTTGAAACATTGTCTGACATTAGTATAAAAATGACATTTTATTGTATTTCTTTTATTTTGTTTTTTTTGTTGTTGTTGTTGGTACGCGGGCCTCTCACCGTTGTGGCCTCTCCCGTTGCGGAGCACAGGCTGCGGACGCGCAGGCTCAGCGGCCATGGCTCACGGGCCCAGCCGCTCCGCGGCATGTGGGATCTTCCCGGACCGGGGCACGAACCCGTGTCCCCTGCATCGGCAGGCGGACTCTCAACCACTGCGCCACCAGGGAAGCCCTATTGTATTTCTTTTAATGAAATATTCTTGAAATGAATGATAATGAAGAGTAATCATTTCTAGTTCAGAATTCCCAAAGTGATATTCCAGTCATTTCAGTTTCTTCACTGGGGGCTTTTCTATTTTGTATTTGCCAAACTACCATATTTTCTGATCAGGAAATTACTGTGACATTTACATAGGGGAAGTATTAAAAAAAATGAAGGCTATTCTTAGGCACTGTATGAGGATTCTCCTTATATAAATCAGGGAAGATGACTGCTTCAGAAGAAGGGAAACGTATGGGAAGTTTGGTTGAATATTGGTACAATAGTATTTTAATAAAATTCTAAGGTTATTAATTATATCTTAACTTTTAGAAATTATTTTTGGATTTGGACTGCTATTAGATTTTTAAAAAATGATGCTCTGGCCAGGACTTCTTAGAATTTCTGAATCCTGTAACATCCCACTGCTCTCTCTACATTTTCCTCAATACATTTAGAGTGATGTATTTTCACAAGGATCAGACTGGCAAAGGGAAGCAGAGTGATACTTGATTCTTGACTAGTTCCTGAAACTTCAGTGTAGAGATTTCTGGCAAACTGGTCTGAAGCATTTGGAGTTTCCTATTTTCCTAAACTAGTTAGCTTTGGACTTGTGTGATATCTGCTCTATTTCATCTTTTGTGGTGACAAATCTGACTCTGCACTGGAGAAGGAGTCTGAAAAGAGTGAGTTATACCAGGTGCACTACCTTTTTCCTGTAGTTACTTTTCCACTAGCAAGCATTGCCTAATAAATACCCTGCAAAAAGTCTGATCAATCAGATTAGTAATGTTTCTGTTTGATCAGATGGGGGTGGAACTTTCCTTTCCTAGCTGTTAACATTCGTTTTATCAGTGTTTCTCATTAAAATATTTCATAGAAATAAATGTTTAGACATTAAAATTACCTGCAGTGATTTAATGACGGGTTATTTATTAAATGTTCTTGGACATGTGTTGGCACATTCTTTCTTAAAATTATTTGGTTTTGAATAATTAATATTTAATGGTTCCAATTTAAAATATTTAGGCTGAGATAGTAATATAGAAACTAAATGAGTAAAAGAAAATCAGACTGAATAAATTTAACAAGAGAAGTGTAAAACTTATACTCTGAAAACTACAAAACACTGTTGAAAGAAATTAAGGAAGACTAAATAAATGGAAAGATATCCTGTATTAGAGGATCAGAAGATTTATCATTAAGATGTCACTTTTCCCTAAATTGATCCACAAACTCATTGCAGTCCTCATAAAAAAACTGGCTGTTTTGAAGAAATGGATGGGCTGATCCTAAAATTCATATGGAAATTCAACCCAGAGTAGCCAAAACAGTCTCAAAAGAGAACAAAGTTGGAAGACTCACACTTCCGAATTTGAGAACTACAAAGCCACAATGATCCAGATTGTGTGGTACTGGCATAAGAATAGACATATAATCAGTGGGATAAAATTGAAAGTTAAAAATTAAACCCATACATCTGTGGTCACTTGATTTTTCACAAGGATACCAAGACCATTTAATGAAGAAAGAATAGTATTTTGAACAAATGGCGCTGGGACAAGTGGGTATCCATATGCAAAAGAATGAATTTGAACCTCCGCCTCATACTGCATAATAAATTAACTAAAAATATATCATAGCCCTAAATGTAAGATCTAAAAGTGTAAAACTTTTAGAAGGACACATAGGTATAAATCTTCATAAACTTAGATTAGGCAAAGCCTTCTCAGGTATGACACCAAAAGCACAAGTGACAAAATAACAAATAGATATATTGGATTTATCAAAATTAAAACCTTTTGTGCCCCATTAGATACGACCAAGAAAGTGAAATGACTACTCAGAGAATGGGAAAAAAAATTTGCAAATCATATATTTCATAAGGGACTTGTATCTACAACATATAAAGTACTTAAAACTCAATAATGAAAGACAAACAACTCAATTAAAAAATGGGCAAAGTGACTCATAAGGGGAAGAGGTTTCTTTTTTGAGATAATGAAAAACTGACTGTGGTGATGATTGCACAACTAAGTTAAATACTTTAATGGATGAATTATATTTCAAAAAACCTGTTATATTAAAAACAAGAAAATAGGACTATAACGTGTATGTATAGAAGGGTAGAAATTTTGTGAGAACCAGGTGATGGAGGAAATAATTTTAATTGTGACATCAAGGTAAGGGTTGATTGAAGTGAGATTAAGAGAAATCTTTGCTTCACTTTTTGGTCAATAAATATTACTTTTACCAAAAACCTGGAAAAATCCTTCCTTTTTTTTTTCTATAAGCAGAAATGAAAGATGACTGTAAATATTGGTATAAGATAATTTGTGCTGGTTCACTTTCCCTTTTTTGAATCAAAAGTTGCTGCCAGATCTTACAAGGCAGCATAGGTGAAATAAAAAAACTCACGCTGGAGGCCAGAGTTCCCTGAAGTGGCCTTAAAATTCAAGACAGCAATTTTTTTTTTTTTTTTTGCCATACGCGGGCCTCTCACTGTTGTGGCCTCTCCCGTTGCAGAGCACAGGCTCCGGACGCGCAGGCTCAGCGGCCATGGCTCACGGGCCCAGCTGCTCCGCGGCATGTGGGATCTTCCCGGACCGGGGCACGAACCCGTGTCCCCTGCATCGGCTCTCAACCACTGCGCCACCAGGGAAGCCCTACAGCAAATTTTGAAATGAAAACAAAGTTTGATTTATAGATTCATATAATTTAGGCTTTGTTCTAGTTACTAGGGCTATATATTACTTATCCCCAAACAGTCATTTATTTTGTTTATACCTTTTTTGGGTCTAAAATTAGAACAGTGTCCAGTGCTTATGTCTTGACTTTGCTGCATGATGTCTCAGGCCTCTGTTGGAAGACTCAGAGACTCAGGGCTGGGTCACTTGTTGCCTTGCTCACTTACATGTTTGGTAATTGCTACTGACTTTCAGCTGATGGACTCAGTTTCTCTGGGTATCGGTGTCTCTGTGTGGTTTCTCCATATCAGCTAGTTTGGGCTTCACAGCAATGGTGTCCAGGTTCCTAGGGCAAGCATCCTGAGAGAGTGAGAGCACAGACAAGCTGTCCCACATTTTATCGCCCACCTTCAGAAGTCAGGCAGTATTCGTCTGCCACACTCTATTCATTGAGGCAGTCACAGTGTCCTCAGGTGCAAGTGGAGGGAAATAATCTTTAGTGCTTGATGGGGAGGGGCAGCATACTAGAGGCACATAAAAATACTGGTCTGGAAATACTGTTGTGTCCCTTTTTTGAAAAACACAGGCTGCCACAGACCTGGAAGGGGAACTTAGAGATCATCTGGTCCAGTTCCCTCATTTTATAGATGAGGACACTGAGGCTGAGAAGAAGGGGTGTAACATGGCCACGGTCATGGCCTGTGGTCAGACTGGGCTGGAATTTAGCTTTCCTGACTCTAGGCTAGGGTCTTCCCTACTATACCACTTTTTTTCATTTTGCGGAATACGTAGTTCATTCACTCAAGTCATGAGTGGTCCTCCCCTCAGAGTTTTCTTAGGCTAGCAGACAGGATGATATAGGCAAAACTGCTGACATCGTGCTTGGCATGGAGTGGGCACGCAGAAAGCATTTTTAACCCTTCTTCCCCACTTTGTGTTTTATCCAAAGAGGGCCTTGTTGACATGTTGTGTAAAGACTGTGCCAACACAATGGAATAGAGTCACTTCCCCAGCATGTGGAAATTAAATGGTAAATCTAGTTGAAGATTTTTTATTTGCCCCTTTTCAGGTGCTCAGAATTTTGATGTCATACGACTGTCAACTTACAGAACAGCTTGCAAATTGCGATTTGTGCAAAAACGATGCAACCGTAAGTCATTTCTACTCATTTCTATGATAGCTGGATAGAGCTCTTGATAATATAGAAGATTTTAATGTGTTTTAGTCATATTGTAATGTTAATTGAATTATTTTGTCTTAAGTGTTTATCAGAATATAAGCTTTGTAATGGAAAGAGCTTGTTAATTTATTCTGGGTGTCCCTCAAAAAATTTAAGAAACTCAATAAGGTGACTAGTTTTGAGATTAATTAATTCTTTATTTTTTTAAAAAATGATTTATTTATTTATTTATGGCTGTGTTGGGTCTTTGTTGCTGTGCGCGGGCTTTCTCTAGTTGCGGTGAGTGGGGACTCCTCTTCCTTGCGGTGTGTGGGCTTCTCATTGCGGTGGCCTCTCGTTGTGGAGCATGGACTCTAGGCACGCGGGCTTCACTAGTTGTGGCATTCGGGCTCAGTAGTTGTAGCTTGCAAACTCTAGAGTGCAGGCTTAGTAGTTGTGGCACACGGGCTTAGTTGCTCCGCGGCATGTGGGATCTTCCCGGACCAGGGCTTGAACCCGTGTCCCCTGCATTGGCAGGCGGATTCTTAACCACTGCACCACCAGGGAAGTCCCAAGATTAATTAATTCTTTAAATGGGAGAATTCATTTCTCCTTGTCACTGTTTTTAATACAAAGTTTTATGTAAAATTAATACAGTTTATCAGCTTCTGGAGAGAAAGAAAAACTAATATTTTGATAAAGGCATAATAAAAATTAACTTTCTTGTTTAAACTTAATATAACACAAATCAGCCTTTTCTATAAGCGGTTGCTTCCACAATTGCTACTTATAAAATACGTAAATTAAAATATTTGTAAAATGCATATAAAATCTTTCTTAATTTGTGTGCAGATGAACTGACTTAGAATTATTGTACTTTTCTCAGATATATGTGTGTGTGTGTGTGTGTGTGTGTGTGTGTGTATTAATGAAAAACTGTTTTGTGTAATGGAAAGAACATTAGCCTTAGAATGGGAAAACCTGTTTTACTCCAGGTTTTGTTTGTCATTTATTATAAACACGTGACCTTGGACAAGTCACTTTATATTTAAATACTTCTACACTACTTTAAGTCCTACTCAAAAATCCTAGCTTAAAATTCTCTCCAAAGAGTTTACCGTACCATCCTAGACTGAAGTCATGTTTCTTCTCTGGTTTCCCAAAGCATTGTTTTCAAATTATGGGTTGTGACCTGTTAATGGTTCCTGAAACTGTTTTGGTGAGCTGTAGCCAGAATTTAAAGCATGTAATGGAGAAAAAAAAAGAGAAAGAAAAAAAAGTCAGAACGTAGCTTATGTGGTAAAGTATTTTGTGAAACGTGTTTTTTATATATCTAGAGGGGTGTGTGTGTGTTGATTTAAATATATTTGCATGTTGTCAAAAAGTTTGAAAACCGCTGTCCTACAGGAACTACCATTTTTATACTTCTTCCCATAATTATTCTTGGAACACAGTAGTCTATGTGTGGGCTGAGCCAGGCTAGTGGCATTAGTAATATAAAGTAAAAGATGCATTGTTCTAGCAGTTTTATTTTGTCACATATGATTCTTCAGTCTACCAGATTACTCCAGGTTGTAAGTAGGAGTCAGATTTCAATTTTTTCCATATATATGTTCAGTTGACCCTACACTATTTATTGAAAAGACCATCCTTTTTCTTCATTACTAAAAAAATCCAGATTATAAGTAGGAGTCAGATTTCAATTTTTTCCATATATATGTTCAGTTGACCCTACACTATTTATTGAAAAGACCATCCTTTTTCTTCATTACTAAAAAAATCTTTTTCTCATATTCATTAGGAGAAATGTACAAGAATGTTCATAGCTGTGTCCATATGTGAGAGGATCTGTTTTTGGACTCTTTGTGTTCCATTGGTCTGTTTGTCTATCCTTATACCAATAATCACTGTTAGAGCTTTAGGGTTAGGGTACTTTTGTTCTATTTTACTTTTTAAGATTGTCTGAGACATTCTTGGCCTTTTTACATTTATTTTCACACAAATTTTAGAATTTGCTTGTTAATTTCTACTAAAAATGAACAAAAAGATTTGTGCTGGGATTTCTTTCCTTCATTTTTTTTTTAAAGTATAATTTACATATAATAAAATTCATCCTTTTAATGTATAGTCCTGTGGGATTTTGTTGGGACTACACTGAATCTGTAGATCAAGTTGGGGAGAAATTGATGTATTTCCAGTGTTGAGATTTCATTTCTGTGAACCTGATATATCCCTCCATCTATTTAGGTCTTTAAGTTTTGCTAATTTATATATTTTTTGGTAGAGATGTTGCACATCCTTTATTGGATTTATTCCTGAGTCCTCGTGTATGTTTAGAAATACAGTGACTTTCATATCTTGATTTGTACCTAGCAGTCATTCTAGACTCAAATATTAATTTTAGTGATATACATGCAGAATCTTTATGATTTTCAATGTGTATAATTTTGTCATTTCTGAATAATGACAGTTACTTTTATTTCCTGTACTGATAATTACTGCATATTTGTATAGGTTAGGATTTGAAATACGATAGGAATGATGACAGTGGGCATTTCTTATCTTATTCCCAATATCAGAGGAATGGCTTTCAACATTTTACTATTAAGTAATATGTTTGCTGCAGTTTTTTGTAGATATCCTTAATCAGATTAAGGAAATTTCCAAGTAGTGTGTTTATTCATTTCTAAAGATAAAGTTTATTTTAAAAGTTTTCTTTTTGATAATGATTTCTGACAATTTCATTTTGATCATAGAGCATGGCTTATATGATTTTAATCCTTTAAAATTTATTGGGATTAGTTTTATGACTCAGGATAAGGTCAGTTTTTTTACATGTTCTTTGTGTTATTGAAAATAAAGCATATTTTCTAATCACTGGGGGCAGGACTTCATATAGTGTCCATTATGCCTGCCTTGTTAGTTTGTCTATGATTGTACTTATTTTTTTTGTATGTTTGCTCTGTCACTTGCTAAGAGAGGTGTGTTAATATCTCCCACAAAGTCTGTGAATTTGTCTCTTTGAGGTTCTGTTACATTTTCATTGTGTATTTTTGAAGCTACAAAGGGGAGGCAAAACTTTACCTCTACCCTCTCAGGGTCTCCAGCGGAGCCTGAGAATTAAATTGACATAAGACAGATTAACAGGAGAAAAGCATATGGATTTTTACATGTACATAGGAGCCCCCATAGGAAAATGAAAACCCAAAGGAGTGAGTGGGCCTAAGTGCTTATATACTAAGTTGAACAAAGAGTGGCAGTTGTGGAAAAATAACTAAAATATGTCAGGAGACTAAAGATAAGAGCTATTTTAATGAAGTCTGCAGATTTCACTCAGACTCAATTCACTGTCTCTGGTGATGAGGATGTTTCTTTCCTCTTGGAATAAGGAGGGCGTTTTTCACATGGGACTTTTACTTCCTGCTTTTGGGAAGAAGAGGGGAGGTCAGAGTGTCCTTCTTGGCATCTGCTGTTTTTCAGGAGTCTTTAGCTCAAACTACTCCGTATGCCAAAGTGGCATATCTTGGGGTGACATATTCTGCCACCCTTCACTATTCTATTAAATGTAAGTAAATGTAAAATTCTTATATCTTTCTGCTGAATTAAAACTTTTGAATTGTTGAAAAAGTTACAAAATAAACACAAAGTTTGTGTTGACAAAATAAACACAAAGTTTATTTTCTTTGTGTTCCAGTACATCTTGTTGATATTTGGAACATGATTGAAGCCTTCCGAGACAATGGCCTTAATACACTGGACCATACCACTGAGATCAGTGTGTCTCGCCTCGAGACCGTCATCTCATCCATCTACTACCAGCTGAACAAGCGCCTTCCTTCTACTCACCAAATCAGTGTGGAACAGTCCATCAGCCTCCTCCTCAACTTTATGATTGCTGCATATGACAGGCTAGTACCTGCCCTGCTTAATCCATTTTAAGAATGTTTCTCTTCTAATCATCCTTCTTCTGTACTGCCTTGCCAAGGGTTGTCAACTTAGAATCACAGTTAAAAGGGAAATGAATTAGTACAAGTCCCTTCTAAAGACTGGTTAAATGCCAGAGTGACTTACTGTCTTGGGGCATGTCACATATTAACCTCTGTAACATTAGGGAGATTCACAACACTTGAGACATAATTGTTTGGTAAAATTGTCGGTACCTTAATATAGCTGTTCTCTATCCAGTGAAATATAGCCAAGTGGTACATTTGATTATGAGGCTTTCTATTTGACTTTTAAACTAACTTTTCTTTACTATGTGATAGCAATTGCCTTTGGACTATATAGTACCTTGTTTTCTCTTTATTTATGTTTAGGAGTCTATTTTAATTCTTTTCAATGTAGAACATTGAAGAAGAAAACTAAATGTCCTCCAAATTAAAACAGAAATGAGTTGTTATATTTGTATTTATGGAGAATTAAGTTGGTATGATAAAAAATAAAAAAGAAATCATAAATGATGGAAGCACAGAGGTTAATATTTATTTTCCGGGAACCAGGAGTTCAGATGTCTGATCCCTGCTGTACTGTCAGCAATGTGATTTGGATGGGTTAATTCTCTCTGCTTCATTTTTCTCTCTGTAGGAAAATGAGTTCATATATTTGTAGAATGCTATTAGTCATACTTCATAATATTGAGGGTTCTGTGAATTAATGGTAAAACCATACAAATGTCAAGGCCAAGTCACAACATAGGCACTCACTAAATTCAGTTTTTAAAAATAATTAATTAATTTATTTATTTATTTTTGGCTGTGTTGGGTCTTCGTTTCTGTGCGAGGGCTTTCTCTAGTTGTGGCGAGCGGGGGCCACTCTTCATCGCGGTGCATGGGCCACTCTTCATCACAGTGCACAGGCCTCTCACTGTCGCGGCCTCTTGTTGCGGAGCACAGGCTCCAGACGCGCAGGCTCAGTAGTTGTGGCTCACGGGCCCAGTTGCTCCACGGCATGTGGGATCTTCCCAGACCAGGGCTCAAACCCGTGTCCCCTGCATTGGCAGGCAGATTCTCAACCACTGCGCCACCAGGGAAGCCCCCACATTTTTATAAGATGTTATCAAATTAGATATTCCATCCATTTAATAAAAAATTATTTAAAGAAATTTGAATTTTTAAAACATGAGTGTACACATAGCATATGTCCCAGAATTCTAATGCCATTTTTTTTAGCAGTTAATCTGGTAGGTTAAGTTTATACTGTCCAAGGAATGACTCTTCTGATCGAAAAACCTTAGTAAAAACCATTATTCTGTGGTGAGTAAGCAGCACCTTATCGTGACACTGACTCACTGAGTAAGTCACTTCAGGGCCACACAACACAAATTAATTTAAGAAACTTTTTAAAGTCAGAAATAAAAGTCATCTTAGAGCTAAAAATGATAAAGCAGAGATTATAAACTTTGACTCCATAATTATATCAAATAAGTACTATGGCTAAAGAAGGGAGGAGAAGAGAGAGTGAAGAGATAGCAAAAGGGAGAATGGGAAGACCAAAGGTAAGGGCAGAAGGTACAGAGGTGTCCTGGGACACAGTTGGAGAAAGCTGGACACAGGCAGAAAGAGACAAAGGAAAAGAAAAAAGAGACAGTAAATCAGCAGGAGGGCACTCTGAAGAGAACTAGGAAAGCAAAAAGAGATGAATGAGCTAAGAGTAAAGAATATCGTGTGGCAGGGGTGAGTTTGGTAATTCTCAAGTCATATCCTGTTTAAAATGTTGACCGTGGGCATCAGAATAAATCGTCACATCTTTACTGACCTTGAACTCTTCATATGATAAGAGCTTATTTAGTTAGCTCTCCGGAAATTTGAAATTGGCTTTCATGTACTGGAAAAAAGAAAGGATCTGGTTATCAGAATTTTATTTTTGAAAATCAGGGCATTTTGTTGTTAAATACTTCCAAAAGTAGTAGTCTCTTTATAGATTGGCCACTTTGTTATTTAGGCTGGAGAGTCCCTTTGGTATGTAGAATTCCTATTATTTTAACTGATCTTTTCAAGCTTTTGTATTTCATAATTTCTCAAAGTTAAAATTTGAATACAGCAATTAACTTAATTATTAAATTCCCTCACCTCCAAATTCATAGTCAAATTTTTGGTCAGGTTGTTTCTGATTCTTATAATAGATTGTGAGACCCTAAAACGATCATCAGGAACAAATAGGATCTAAGACTTTCTCCCTTAAGCATGTATTTTCTTAGGAATTAATTTTTTTAATACTTAGATTTAAAATATTTCACATTGGACAATTAAAAACATTGAAAAGTATGAAGAATGATATTATAAACATCTGTGTGTAGACTTTAAGCTAAGAGGAATAGCCAAAACATTCTGTTAGCCTCAGTTTTTTCCTGTTTCAGGTCCTCAGTACCACAGTTACAGTACCATAGGTACATGGTCTGGTCCGAAGGTACAACAGGTGATGCTCTAACCAACATTTTTTTTTTCTTTTTTTTGTTTTTGATAACAAGGACATCCAAATTCCCAGTGTGAGGGATAGGAAACCTTCCTTCCTCTTCTTCAGTTGAGCTGATTTAGTGATTTAGAGCTTGGGATTTATAAACCTCCTTTCTGTTTCCAACCTCGGTGTTAGTTCCACATCTTCAACTATAAGCAATAGAAAGCCTACTCAGATGGACTTTCACAGTAACTGGAGCAATAGGCTCACATAACAGAGGAGCCAGAGACAGGATTGTGGTTGAATCAGGGCCCTGGCTGCATTTCTTCTTCTTTTAAAAATATTTATTTATTTGGCTGCGCCGGGTCTTTAGTTGTGGCATGGGGGATCTTTTAGTTGCGGCATGCGAGATCTTAAGTTGTGGCATGCAAACTCTTAGTTGCGGCATGTGGGATCTAGTCCCCTGACCAGGGATCGAACCTGGGCCCACTGCATTGGAAGCGTGGAGTCTTAGCCGCTGGGCCACCAGGGAAATCCCTGCGTGTCTTTATAGTGGTCTTGGCTTTGACCTTCTCTTCTATTAGCTTCATCCTTATGCTGACTTCAAAAAATGCCTGCTACAGCTACTAAAATGCTTCCTGTCAAGTCTAGGTGAGGGAGAGAGCCAGTTTTCTTTCAACACTGAACAAAAGTACCTGAGCCTCCACCAGATATGTGCGTTTGGGCCATGTATGTGTAAGTGGTAGGCTTTTTAGCTGAAACAAAGGATTTGTGCCTTTGGGGCAGAGGATGGTTAAATTCTCACCCTCACCCTGTGTTGCCTCATCATGGGGATGGTTGGACTAGATATGAAGGTGATGACCACAGTGTTCACTACTAAACTCCTTGAAGTGCATTATAAACTTGTGGTTCCCTTTCTTGTTATATAGTCCTACTCTCCATCCAGTTCCTTAAACCTGAGAGTCATTATAACTCTTCCTTCTCCGTCATCTCCCACATCCAGTCGGTTACCAAGTTCTTTCATTTCTACCTCTTGAATATCTTTCAGGTCTATGTACTTCTCTCCATCCCCACTGCTACCATCCCAGACCACCAGCATCATCTTTCGCCTGGATTACTGCTATAGCTTCTAAGTGATTTTTTTTTCATATACTCTTTTTTCCCTCATTCATTCTTAGAAATAATAAACATCCACCAACCCACTATCTGACCCAGGAACTTGAACATTGACAATAATTTACATTTATCTCCTAACCCATCCCACTGAACTGCACTTAACTAAGGTGAACCCTATTCTGATTTTGTATTATCATTTCCTTGCGTCTTAAAAACCATTTTTGTTCACATGTATGGACATAAATAAAGTATTGTTTAATTTTAAATATTTTTACAATTATAAAAAGAGTGTCATACTAATGTACTATTATCTGATTTATTTTTTTCAGCCAGTAACATATTTTAAAGATTCATTCATGTTGCATTTATCTATAGTTCAGTTATTTTAACTGTTATATAACATTCTGTTGTGTTTCTATACCATTCTGGTGTTTTCCAGATTTTTGCTCTAAGAAACAACTCTGCTTCGAATATTCTTATTTGTGTCCAAGTGTTTCTCTTGGTTCTAAACTGAGGAATAGAATTGCTGAGCTGTGGGGTATATGAAAGCTCAGATTTACTCTGAACTGATATTTAGAAAGTATAAAATTATTTTTCCAAATTGTACCCATACATAAGAGATCCTTTTGATTCACATTCTGTAAGCCTTAGAATTCTTGGACTTCTTAGTTTTTGCTAAATGACATCTCATTGTTACCTTGATTTGCATTTTCTTGATTACTGAGCATGTTCATATGTTTCTTGGCCATATTTATTACTTCTGTGAAACGCCTCTTTGTGTCTTTTGCCCATTATTCTAGTGTGTTATATTTTCTTTTTATATTGATTTGTAAGAGTTCTTCCTATAATTTAGATAACAATCCTTTCTTGATTATGTGTGTTGCACATATATTCTCCCAATTTATAGCTTGATTTTTTTTTACTTTTCTTAAGATGTCTTCTTCATAAAATGTTTTTTAAAGAAAAATGTCAAACATATAGAAACATAGAAAGAATATTATAGTAACAGTGTGCCCGTAACATAGCTTCCGTAATTACCAATACATGGCCAGTCTTATTTCATCTATATCCCCAGGCTCTCCACCTCCCTTCTCCCCACTTTCTTGACTTATTTCGAGGCAAATCTCACATGTCGTTATCATTTCCTATGTAAATATTACAGTGCATACATATCTCTAAAAGATGGGATGCCTTAAAAAAATTACCATAATGCCCTTATCTCACCTGAAAATTAATATAAATATTCATTAATATGTTAAAATATCCATTTCACTAATTCCCTTATAAATTTTTATTTTTATGTTGTTTAATTTGAGACTCAAATAAAGTCCATGTATTGCAGTTGATTTTTTAAAAAATTTATTTATTTATTATTATTTTTTAACACCTTTATTAGAGTATAATTGCTCTACAATGGTGTGTTAGTTTCTGCTTTATAACAGTGAATCAGCCATACATTTACATATATCCCCATATCTCCTCCCTCTTGCGTCTCCCTCCCACTCTCCCCATCCCAACTATCTAGGCAGTCACAAAGCACCGAGCTGATCTCCCTGTGCTGTGCGGCTGCTTCCCACTAGCTATCGATTTTACATTTGGTAGTGTATGTATGTCCATGCCACTCTCTTACTTTGTCCCAGCTTACCCTTCCCCCTCCCCATGTCCTCAAGTCCATTCTCTACATCTGTGTCTTTATTCCTGTCCTGCCCCTAGGTTCTTCAGAACATTTTTTTTTTTTTTTTAGATTCCATATATATGTGTTAGCATAAGGTATTTGTTTTTCTCTTTCTGACTTACTTCACTCTGTATGACAGACTAGGTCCATCCACCTCACTACAAATAACTCAATTTCGTTTCTTTTTATGGCTGAGTAATATTCCATTGTATATATGTGCCACATCTTCTTTATCCATTTATCTGTTGACGGACACTTAGGTTGCTTCCATGTCCTGGCTATTGTAAATAGAACAGCAATGAACATTGTGGTACATGACTGTTTTTGAATTATGGTTTTCTCAGGTTATATGCCCAGTAGTGGGATTGCTGGGTCGTATGGTAGTTCTATTTTTAGTTTTTTGAGGAAGCTCCATACTGTTTCCCATAGTGGCTGTATCAATTTACATTCCCACCAGCAGTGCAAGAGGGTTCCCTATTCTCCACACCCTCTCCAGCATTTATTGTTTGTAGATTTTTTGATGATGGCCATTCTGACTGGTGTGAGGTGATACCTCATTGTAGTTTTGATTTCCATTCTCTAATGATTAGTGATGTTGAGCATCCTTTCATGTGTTTGCTGGCAATCTATATATCTTCTTTGGAGAAATGTCTGTTTAGGTTTATTGCCCATTTTTGGATTAGGTTGTTTGTTTTTTTGATATTGAGCTGCATGAGCTGATTGTAAATTTTGGAGATTAATCCTTTGTTAGTTGCTTCGTTTGCAAATATTTTCTCCCATTCTGAGGGTTGTCTTTTGGTCTTGTTTATGGTTGCCTTTGCTGTGCAAAAGCTTTGAAGTTTCATTAGGTCCCATTTGTTTATTTTTGTTTTTATTTCCATTTCTCTAGGAGGTGGGTCAAAAAGGATCTTGCTGTGATTTATGTCATAGAGTGTTCTACCTATGTTTTCCTCAAAGAGTTTGATAGTGTCTAGCCTTACATTTAGGTCTTTAATCATTTTGAGTTTATTTTTGTGTATGGTGTTAGGGAGTGTTCTAATTTCATTCTTTTACACGTAGCTGTCCAGTTTTCCCAGCACCACTTACTGAAGAGGCTGTCTTTTTTCCATTGTATATTCTTGCCTCCTTTATCAAAAATAAGGTGACCATATATGCATGGGATTATCTCTGGGCTTTCTATCCTGTTCATTGATCTATATTTCTGTTTTTGTCCCAGTACCATACTGCCTTGATTACTGTAGCTTTGTAGTATAGTCTGAAGTCTGGGAGCCTGATTCCTCCAGCTCTGTTTATCTTTCTCAAGATTGCTTTGGCTATTCGGGGTCTTTTGTATTTCCATACAAATTGTGAAATTTTTTGTTCTGGTTCTGTGAAAAATGCCATTGGTAGTTCGATAGGGATTGCATTGAATCTGTAGGTTGCTTTGGGTAGTATAGTTATTTTCACAGTGTTAATTCTTCTAATCCAAGAACATGGTTTATCTCTCCATCTGTTTGTATCATCTTTAATTTCTTTCATCAGTGTCATAGTTTTCTGCATACAGATCTTTTGTCTCCTTTGGTAGGTTTACTCCTAGGTATTTTATTCTTTATGTTGCAATGTAAATGGGAGTGTTTCCTTAATTTTTCTTTCAGATTTTTCATCATTAGTTTATAGGAATGCAAGAGATTTCTGTGCATTAATTGTGTATCCTGCTACTCTACCAAGTTCACTGATTAGCTCTAGTAGTTTTCTGGTAGCATCTTTAGTATTCTCTACATATAGTATCATGTCCTTTGCAAACAGTGACAGTTTTACTTCTTTTCTGATTTGGATTCCTTTTATTTCTTTTTCTTCTCTGATTGCTGTGACTAAAACTTCCAAACTCTGTTGAATAATAGTGGCAAGACTGGACAACCTTGTCTTGTTTCTGATCTTAGAGCGAATGGTTTCAGTTTTTGACCATTGAGAACGATATTGGCTGTGGGTTTGTCATATGTTGCCTTTATTATATTGAGGTAAGTTATTTCCACTATTTTATCTTCCAGGTCACTTTTCCGTTCTTCTGCCTCATTTATTCTGCTATTGATTCCTTCTAGAGAAGTTTTAATTTCATTTATTGTGTTGTTCATCATTGTTTGCTCTTTAGTTCTTCTGTTTCTTGTATTTTCTCCATTCTGTTTCCAAGATCATCTTTACTATCATTACTCTGAATTCTTTTCCTGGTAGACTGCCTTTTTCCTCTTTATTTGTTTGGTCTGGTGTTTTTTTGCCTTGCTTCTTCATCTGCTGTGTGTTCCTCTGTCTTCTCATTTGCTTAACTTACTGTGGTTGGGCCTCCTTTTTGCAGGCTGCCGGTTCGTGGTTCCTGTTGCTTTTGGTGCCTGCCCCCGGTGGCTAATGTTGGTTCAGTGGGTTGTGTAGGCCTCCTAGTGGAGGGGACTGGTGCCTGTGTTCTGCTGCATGAGGCTGGATCTTGTCTTTCTGGTGGGCAGGACTGTGTCCAGTGGTGTGTTTTGGTGTGTCTGACCTTATTATGATTTTAGGCAGCCTCTCTGCTAATGGGTGGGGTTGTGTTCCTGTCTTGCTAGTTGTTTGGCATAGGGTGTCCAGCACTGTAGCTTGCTGGTCATTGAGTGGAGCCGGGTCTTAGCGTTGAGATGGAGATCTTTGGGAGAGCTTTCGCCGTTTGATATTACGTGGAGCCGGGCGGTCTCTGGTGGACCAGTGTCCTGAACTCAGCTCTCCCACCTCAGAGGCACAGGCCTGGCACCCAGCCAGTACACCAAGACCCTGTCAGCCACATGGCTCAGAAGAAAAGGGAGAAAAAAAGAAAGAAAGAAAAAATAAATAAATAAAGTTATTAAAATAAAGAAATTATTAAAAATAAAAATAATTAAAAAATAATAAAAAAGTAGAAAGTAAGAAAGAAGGGAGAACCAAACCAAGAAAGAAATCCACTAACGATAGCAAGTGCTAAAATCTATACTAAAAAGAAAAAAAAAAAAAACGGACAGACAGAACCCTTGGGCAAATGGTTGAATCAAAGCTATACAGAGAAACTCACACAAAGAAGCATACACATACACACTCACAAAAAGAGAAAAAGGAAAAAAAAAGGTATATATCTATATCTATCTATCTATCTATCTATCTATCTATATACAAAAGAGGAAGAGAACAACCAAATCAATAAACAAATCTACCAATGATAATAAACTCTAAATATAAACTAAGATAAACATAAAACCGGAAACAAATTAGATGCAGAAAGCAAACCCCAAGTCTACAGTTGCTCCTAAAGTCCACCAGCTTCAATTTTGGGGTGATTCGTTGTCTGTTCAGGTATTCCAGAGATGCAGGGTACATCATGTTGATTGTGGAGATTTAATCCGCTGCTCCTGAGGCTGCTGGGAGAGATTTCCCTTTCTCTTCTTTGTTCGCACAGCTCCCGGGGTTCAGCTTTGGATTTGGCCCTGCCTCTGCTTGTAGGTCGCCTGAGGGCATCTGTTCCCTTTTGGGAAGTCTGAGGTCTTCTGCCAGCCTTCAGTAGGTGTTATGTAGGAGTTGTTCCACATGTAGATGTATTTCTGATGTATTTGTGGGGAGGAAGATGATCTCCACTTCTTACTCCTCTGCCATCTTGAAGGTCTCCCTGCAGTTGATATTCTAAGATTCTTTTAATCTGTAGGCTCTCCCTTCATCTCTCTCTTTTTACCCTAGAGATTACAGTATGTATTCTTGATTTTTCAAAGTCTAAGATTAATTGGTACCATTACTCTCTTTCTAGGTAATACAAAGACTGATGTGTTTCTATACCATTTTGGTTTTAGGACGCTTTAATTTCATTTACTCATTCTTTTATGTCATTGAGATTGTGTATTTTTATTTTATATATATTTAAAATCAAGCAGGCCTTATTAATTTTTTTATACAGTGAGCATTATTTAATTTATAGGTAAACTAAATGATGTTGACTATAATAAAATAGTGTCTGCTTAATTTTAAATATACTAGTTTTGTTGTTTTTCACTTGCTTCTGCATTTTTAAGCTTCCATCAGGAATTCTTTTCTTTCTTCCTGAAGAACACCCTTTGGCATTTCCTTTCTGCAAGTTAGATTGTGGCATGTCGTCTTAATTTTCGTTTGAAAATTTCATTCTCATACTTTAAGAATATTTTCATTTGATATATGAGTTTTTGGTTGACAATTGTTTTCTTTCAACATTTCAAGAATATTGTTCTAGTATTTTTTTAGCTTCCATAATTTCTGATGAGAAATCAACAGTGGATATAATTTTAGCCACTTTGATGGTAATCTGTCAATTTCCTCTGGCAACTCTTAAGATATTCTTTATTTTCTTTTCTTTTTTCTTTTGGTTTTCAGCAATATTACCATGATGCCAGATGCATCATTCTTATCTCATAATCCTTAAATATAATAAACAGAGTTACTGTAAGATCTGTGCTTATAATCCAATATCTAGGTTCCCTATGGTTCTTTTTGTACTGTTTGCTATTTCTGTTTTTCGTTCATGTCATCTTACTTCCTCTCTGCCTTGTTATTTTTTATTATGTGAGAAACATTCCAAAATTATTTTTTATTTTTAGTATGTACCAGTCATTATATTGCAAAATTATTTGCAGAAATACTTTGAGGCCTAGGATAATGTTTTCCTACAGAGAGTATTTATGTTTTCTTTTCTTTTTTTTTTTTCTTTTTTTTGTATTTATGTTTTCTTCTGCTAGGTGCCTGGAGACCATAACAGTCCAGAAGCACCTGAGTTATTTGCAATTCAGCCCATGTGAGGCCCTGTTTTACTTCTGCACACTAGTGCTTTTAGGTGCAGCCTTTGGGCTTTCAACCCAGAGTAATGGGAGCAGGAGTAGGCAGTTTCATCAGGATTCAACGTTCCACATCTCTCTTCTAGCCCCTTAATACTATCAAAGAGTTACTACTCTGTACTTCAGCCTTTCTGGTTCCCTTCTGAAATCAGAAAATCCCTTGCATGGAAAAAGTAGTTTCAGTCATTGCACTCACCTCCCTGGGCATCCAGCTCCTTTGTATTAGGTAACTCAGTTGTTAGTCCTCATTTGCATTCAGGAAGATTAAACAATTTTTTTCCCATCTTTACTACTTTTCCTCAGAGGAAGAGGTGATCAGAATTAACTAGTCTGCCACTACCAAATATTTCCTCTGTTTTTATTTCTTTTTTCTCTTTTTTGGAATGTTGTCATATTTACTTCCTCTGTCTCCTATTGTTTCTCACATATGCTTCAATTCTGTAACTTGCTGCTTTCCTTTTATTTATTTTTATTTTTAAATTAATTAATTTTTGACTGCATTGAGTGTTCATTGCTGTGCATGGGCTTTCTCTAGTTGTGGTGAGTGGGGGCTGCTCTTCGTTGTGGTAGGCAGGCTTCTCATTGTCGTGGCTTCTCTTGTGGAGCAAGGGCTCTAGGTGTGCAGGCTTCAGTAGTTGTGGCGCACGGGCTTAGTTGCTCCACAGCACGTGAGATCTTCCCAGACCAGGGCTTGAACCCGTGCCCCTTGTATTGGCAGACAGATTCTTAACCACTGTGCCACCAGGGAAGCCCTCTCTGCTTTCTTTTAGAAAAGTTTATCAGTCTGCATTTCTACTCATTAATATGTTCTTTGCTTAGAGTCATTCTACTGTTTGTCTCATCTGTTATGTTAATTTTTAGCTGTTGTATTTTTCAAACCTAGAATATCTGATTCATTCTTTTTCATGATTTATGGTTCTTATTTCATATTGCTAATCTCTCTTTTAGTTTGACTTTTATTATTTCTATTTTTTAATTGAAATATAATTGACATATAACATTATATTAGCTTCAGGTGTTCAACATAATGATTCAATATTTGTATATATTGTAAAATGATCATCACAATAAGTCTAGTTAACGTGTATCACCATACATAGTTGTAAAAAGTTTTTTTTCTTGAGATGAAAACTTTTAAGATCTCTCTTAGCAACTTTCAGATATACAATACAGTATTTTAAGCTATGGTTACCATGGTGTACATGACATCCCCATGACTTACTTATTTTATAACTGGAATTTTATATGTTTTGACCCCCTTAATCCATTTTGCCCACCCTTCACCCCCTGCTTCTGGCAACCACCAATCTGTTCTCTATATCTCTGAACTGGGGATTTTTTTTTTTTTATTAAAAAAATTTTTTTTTAGTTTACACATAAAAGCGAGATCATATGGTATTTGTCTTTTCCCTTCTGACATTTCACTTAGCATACTGCCCTCGAAGTCCATCCATGTTGTTGCAAATGCAAGATTTCCTTCTTTTTTATGACTAATATTTCCTTGTATGTATGTATGTGTATGTGTATACGTATACATATACATACACATAGATACACACCATGTTTTCTTTATCTAGTCATACACTGATTGACACTTAGATTGCTTCCATGTCCTGGCTGTTGTAAGTAATGGTGCAGTGAACGTGAGGGTGTATGTATCTTTTTGAGTTAATGTTTTCATTTTCTTCATATAAATGCCCAGAAATGGAATTTCTGGATCATTTGGTAGTTCTATTTCTAAATTTTTGAGGAATTTTTATACTGTTTTCCATAGTGCCCGCACTAGTTTACATTCCCACCAGCCGTGCACAAGGGTTCCCTTTTCTCCACATCCTCACCAGCACATGTTATTTATTGTTTTTGATAATAGCCATTCTTAGATGCATGAGGTGAAATCCCACTGTGGTTTTGATTTGCATTTCCCTGAAAATGTCTGTTTTCATATGTCTCTTTGATATATTTATGTTTATTTTTAAGTTCCTGGTCCATTTGTTCTAATACTTATGCTTTTGAAACTGGTATAAGTTGTCCTGTTTGTTGATTTTTTTTTAAGGTAGTTGTACCCCCTGGGTCCGAGGAGTGGTCTTGGGTTGGATATTTGCAGTGGATGTGGGCAAAACGTGGACACGTGGGCTGGAGTGTCCACATGCATATATGGTTCTTTGAAGTATGGGGTGTGTTGGAGGTGGCAGGAAAAGGGGGCCAGACTCTCCCCATGTGGGGGCATGAAGTGTCTCAGAATCCTAGATTTGAATTTGACTTTCCAGGCCATTTTGAAGGTGTATTAGTCATTGTACAGAGATAGAACATATTTTAATTAATCTATTAGCTTGATTGATAACTTTAATATTTAGACATACGTATATGGGCCTCTTTTTGTAATCATGGTGCTGTAGGGGCAGGCCTGGTACCAGCTATTGATTAGGCCATGTGATTTCTGACAAAAGGTTTAGTTTCTACAAGACTTATCTCATTTTGAGTTGCTGGTGTAAACTTTTATATTTTAATCCTGATAGGGCATTCTTCTTGGATAATTATTGTATTCTGCATTTTCCACTCCCTGTGTAAGAAAGAAAAATGTTCTCTAATGACTTCCTGAGAAATTCCTTTTACACTTTATCTGACTATTGAACCTTATTTTCCCTCTTATTTTTTTCATCAGGATTTGTTTTGTAGAAGAGTCTGTGGCCTTCACCAAACATGTTGGTTCTGAGATATAATGAAACTCCACCTTTAATGGAACAAACCTATTTAAAAAATCATGTATCTAATGAAACTAGGCTTGGATTAAATCTTCAAAACATATCAATATTGAATGTACCAATGAAAGGCTCGGGGTTATTGTTTACCATCTAAAATAACAGTCGAACACACTCTCTCAAATTTGAACAATCTAAAGATTCCTTTAGGGTAAAGACTTTTATATGTCTAATTTATGGTGATTTTATATGAAAAAAGTTCCTGTGTAGTTTGGAACTATGGCTGAGAACTATTTTAAAATCTTGTTTTAGCAGTTTAATTTGGATATGTTGAAAGTTTCCATAGTTCCCTTTTAATACTGGATGCAAAAAATAAAGCAATATAAAAGAAAAAAAAAAAAGCAAAACCAAACTAGTTCACTTTAAATAAAAGGAAATGTATTCCTTAAATTCCAAATGTGCCCAGCTAGCATATTATGGAATGGACATTGCTGGAAAAGGATAATATTGGGTTACAGTCTTCCTCATTAGTGATTTTTAAACAAAACTATAATTTCCTGGGAAACACAAACATTTCATTTATTTATATACAGTATTTACTAATATCCCTGCTTGTTCTTTGATGGATTCAAGATGACAGGAAAAAACCAAATAAAAATAGGAGAGAAAAAAAAATAGGAGAGAACTAGTGCTGAATGGGAAGGTTTTGATGCCCTCGATAGTAGCACATTTAACTCTTAGAAAGATCTGATCATAGCTTTTTAAGGAAATTTCCAGGGGATGGTGGAGAACGAGCTAGGGGTCTTGAATGTTTTAAAAATGTGAAATCCTAAGGGGAAACCTATTGCACAATGGAGACCAACAGCCACTTTGGTGGAAGAGGAGGAGTGGAGCCCGTGTGCCCTCACGACATCCCCTACCCTTCAGGATGCCGCTGTCGTGTGGATTGTGTGATGTGACATCACCAAAACCAGTTCACCGAGCCCCAGTCTAAGTGCTTGGTGGCAGAATTACTTCTCAGTTCACTTATTACTTTTCCCATCACTTACTTACTCTTTAAATTTTGTAGCTTTTCTTCTCTCCCAAGAGAATTCATGCATTTGTGCCAATTTTCAAAAAGGACTCTGTTTGATTTCAGGATATGCAGACCTGCAAAAGGTTTGACCATTAGGTAATATTTCAGATTTAAAAAAATTTTTTGGATTGCTATTTTGGTCTTATTTTATTATTTCCTTTTTATAATTTTTTTTTTTTAAAGAAAGGGCAAGAGGAATACTTTTTTTGAGTGTTGCTTTTTCTTTGTCTTTGTTTTTCTCTGAAAAGGAGAGAGGAAGTAACAGAGAGACTTCTCCAGTCCATTCAGTACTCACCTCCAAAGTAATCTGATTAAGACACTATTTTCATCATGCAACTTCCCTCCTCGGAAACCCTCAAAGATTCCCTGTGTTTTTTTTTTTTTTTTTTTTTTTTTTTTGCGGTACACGGGCCTCTCACTGTTGTGGCTTCTCCCGTTGCGGAGCACAGGCTCCGGACGCGCAGACACAGTGGCCATGGCTCACGGGCCCAGCCGCTCCACGGCATGTGGGATCTTCCCGGACCGGGGCACGAACCCGTGTCCCCTGCATCGGCAGGCGAACTCTCAACCTCTGCGCCACCAGGGAAGCCCCTCCCTGTGGTTTTTGAATGAAGTTTGTACGCCTCAGTTTCTATCAGTTCTTAATTCCCTGCTCACACCAAACTCTAATTAAGCTGCTTGAGGCACTTTTCAGGTTTTCCAATATGACATGTTCATTTCTTCTCTCCATGTATTTTGGTTGGTCTCCTGCCCCACCTCCCCTGGTTTTTACCTACCCTGTAGCCTTCCTTATAATCACCAACCCCATTTTCATCCCTATGATGACCTGTAGTACTTATCTGTATCATTATTTTGACTTTCGAATGTATGATGCTCTCAACTGCTTTGTAATTATACAAATAAGATTGAAAGTCTTTGAGAGCAGAGATTCTACCTTATATTTCTTTGATTCCTCGATAAATGTAATGCTGGATTCGTTTTGTTTAATTTTTATTGGAGTATAGTTGCTTTACAATGTTGTGTTATTTTCTGCTGTACAGCAAAGTGTATAATGCTAGATTCTTAATAAGTATTTGTAAGATTGAAATGAAAATTAGCAGGCATTCTGATTGTGGTAAATTTGAATAATATTCTGTGTTGATTTTACTTGGTTAAACTGTTTGACATTTGTCAAATGGATTCTTGATTTGCCGTTAATTATTGCATAATCCATTCACTGTGAAGTTTTGTAAATTAAGATTAATTGGAAAAATATGAGTTTTCGAAAACCAAGGAGAAATGCTCTCATTACTTTTAGCTACATGCGATAATTGGACTGGTAATACTGTTTCTGAAGTAGAAGTCTATTTTTCACGTGAGAAGTACTCATTTATGGTTGACAGCATTTACAGTTGTTTGCCAAAAGTGTAGAAACAGCTGTTTTCTTAAGTAAACAGTGCTCCCTACAGTCCTGTTTTCAAAAGTATTCATTTGAATAGCAAGCTCTTATTAGATAGTGCAAAGCTATAAACACCATCCAGTTTGGGTTAGTTTATTTTTTAAAATTTTTTATTGAAATATAGTTGATTTACAGTGTGTGCCAGTTTCAGGTGTACAGCATATATATTCATATATATGCATTCTTTTTTTAGATTCTTTTCCATGATAGGTTATTACAGGGTATTGAGTATAGTTCCCTGTGGTATACAGTAGGTCCTTGTTGGTCATCTATTTTATATCCAGTAGTTTAAATATATATATATATATATTTTTGGCCACACTGTGCGACATGTGGGATCTTAGTTCCCCGACCAGGCATCTACCCCCATCCCCTGCATTGGAAGCACGGGGTCTTAACCACTGGACGACCAAGGAAGTCCCTGGGTTAGTTTAAATGTCAAAAAATTTGAGACTTTACTAAACTGAAATGAGCAAATTCCCATCCAGATGGCACAAGTGAGGAGTGCAGAGACTTCTGAAGGCACCTGCATGTCAAAACTCAACAGTGTTTATTCAGGGTGACTCACTGTTTGCTTAGCTTGGCGCAGACCTAATCATGGTGTTTTCTCAGTGTTGGGTGATAAGAACTCTCTTTACAAGTCATGGGCATGGTTTATTGTCAGACTCTAAAATGATGGATCTATGGAGGTGAATCATGCAGAGAAGTCTGAGACAGAATCATCATGTTCCTTATTGAGGGAGGGTGCTCCCCAGAAGGATTCTGTGTGGGTGGGGTTAAAATAATAAGTTTCCTCTCTGCTGTCACCTTCAACACATATTACCTGTTTATCCTTTCATTTTAGCATCTTTCTGTAGGGGTTAATATTCATTGTTAATTGTGTTATACCTTAAATACCTTTAAAAAAAAGTTATACCCAACTTTCCAGCTAGGTCAGATTTTAAGTGACTCACATTTTTTATGATGAAACCAGGTTAAAGATCTTTCCAGATCTTGTTTGAAGAGAACTGATTCGGTATGAACTTGGACTTGACTTTGGAAGTACTGAAAACATGGATGTTGGTGAGGTTATATGTGCGATGGCCAGGGGCAGCTGACTATTCAGTTTTAAATGTAACTTGACCAGGGTATGTGGATTAAATTCAGATGTATGGTGGGCAGGATCAAGAATGAGTTTTTCCAAGAAGTAATCAGTCAGATAAAGGACGGAATCATAGGGGATTAGGCTGCTAAGTGACTGCAGCTTCTCCCTACTGCCTCTAATTGCAGAGGAAGAATGCAGAGCTCCAACCAAACATTACAGAAGTAAAAGTGCCACTTTGGCTTTGCTGTGTTTGGGGGCAGTTATAGGAAGTTGTAGTTAGGCTTAAAGTAGACTGAGGGATTTCAATGCGAAGAAAAGCATTCAGAGCAAAGGAGTAAATGCTGAAGTTTGACCTACAAAGCAAATAGTTGCAAGGAGGGAGCTAACTTTTTTTCTTTTTGAAGAAAAATAAAAATAACATGATTTGAGGAAGAATTGTGAGGCTACCCATTCACTAATTTTATTGGATGATTGTGTCTTCATGCTGTTATACTTAGATTTTTATATAAATATCTTTAATAAATATTTATGAGTATCTTTAAATATATCATTTATTGTTTATATTAATATTTCCTTTCGAAGGGTGAATAAACCTTTTGGTAGATGAAACTGTGAACCTAAAGTTGTAAATGATGGTAAGCATTATAAGTGGGAAAGATGAGTTCATAATTAAGAGTGGGCTCAGGCCCATTCCCCCATTCTCAGGATGCACAGTTACATATGTATAAACAGGTTCTTAAACAAAAAGGTTCACTAAGCATCATTTCCAAATCTCTCCTGCCTGCAGATTCATCCCCCTCACATTTACTATGACCCTTAATCTCAGATACCTCTCCTTTCCCCCATACTTAAAGCACCCGCAACCTGACATATATTCCCTCTATCCTACTGGGTTACGTATTGACACTCAGATGCATATCCCCTCACCCTCAGTGAAGCATGCAATGCTAAGTGCATATACATTTGCAGACTCAGAAGAGCATGCAGGCAGAGAGGAGAAAAGATCCACCGTTGGCTAGGTGGGACATTGTGACTGGAGATTGCTGTGTGGCTGCTGTGAATAGGAAAGTGGTTGGAAAATAGATAACGAGAGATGACGAGTTAAGGGGCCACGTGTTACTGATAATAATTAGTTGAGGAGTTAATGCACTATTCTGTTAATGCATCTACAGACTGCTTGACCTGAGACCAGCTGTTGAGACCAGTAATAATCCTAATGAGTAGAGGAGGGCACAGGTGTGTAGTGCTGAGCCAGGTCAGTTGAGAAATACAGCTGCTATTCTGTATTTAAATGTAAGACTTTCTGAATCCAGGACTATTATTTGCAACAGAGTTGAGTTAAAGAATATTTGAATAAGGGATGCAAAGTGTTGAGAATATTAGTGTTTCTAAAGCATTTTGAAGATTTGGAAAAAGTGCTGTTTAAATGCTATTATAATAATTTTTAGAAGTAAAGATGTCATAGACCCATTAAGACCTGTTTTATGGCATTTACTGATGAGCACTTTCTTCAGTTACGGAGTTGATTTTCACCTGGATCTCTTGCCAGTATGCTGGGCTCTGCCACACTCTCCTGTCTGCATAGATGACATTAGTTTCTTTTTTTGCAGCAAGGGATAGATATTATTTTGTCTCTATGAAGGAAGAACATGAGATTTGGAGCCAGAAGGAGTTATACAAACACAATATGATCAATTGTCTTTCATCTTTGGTCATGTCCTTTGATTTATTGTTGCCTGTGAAATACAAGCCAAAGTCTTAGAATTGCATTCGAAGATCTGTGTTGGTAGTTCTTAGCTTTGGATGCATATTAAAATAACATGAGGAACTTTTTAAAAGTACCAAGAACAGGGTGGGGTTTAGGCATCTGAATAGTATCTTCTATTCTCATACCTTATTGAGATTTGGATCTAGAACTCTAAGGAAATACAAAGAATCATCTTGTTGATTTTTACAAAAATATCCTATTGTGAATTTGGGATTGCATTGAATCATAACAGGATTCTGATCAGTTTAGGGAGAATTGACATTTTAACAATATTGTCTTTCATTTCATGAACATGGTGTATCTATTTACATTTTCTTTGATTTCTTTCATCAGTATTTTGTAGTTTTCAGCATACACATCTTGAACATAAGTTTAAAAAAAATTTATCTGTTTTTCATATTTTTGGTGGTATTGTATTTCCAATTTTCTTTTGCTAATTTATAGAAATTTGAATTTTTTTATGTTGACCTTGTATTCTGCAGCCTTGCTAAAAAGTCCCTTATTGTAGTGTTTTGGTAGGTTCTATGTATTTCTTTTGTAGGTTCTTTGGGATTTTCTATACAGAAGGTCATATTGTCTGGAGTAGATAGTTTTATTTTTAAACTTTCAGTCTGTATGCATTTATATTTTTTTCTTACGTTGTTGCACCAGCTGTGTTCTCCAGTGTGGTATTGCATTCTAGTAGTGAAAGCAGTCATCCTTGGCTTGTTCTTGATCTCAGTGGAAAAGTACTTAGTCTTTCATCATTAAGTATGATGTTATTAGCTGTTACTTTTTTTTTGAAGGTGCCCATTATCAGACTGAGGAAATTCTTTTCCTGGTTTTCCAAGAGTATTTATCGGAATGGATGTTGAGTATCATTGTCATCTGCATCTATTTGGATGATCGTGTAGCTTTTCTCTTTGTACTGATTGATTTTCAAATGTCAAACTAGTGTTACATCACTGGGATAAAGCCCCCTGGGTTGTGATTTTTTTTAAGTCGTTTTTATATATTGCTGCATTCGATTTGCTCACATTTTGTTGAAGGTTTTGTGTATGGGTTCATGAGGGATACCGACTTCTTATTTTCTTTTGTTGTAATGTATGTATGCGTTTTTGTTATCAGGATAATGCTGGCCCTCATAAAAGAATTGGGAAGTGTTCCCTCCTTTTTTATTCCCTGGAAGAGAGTAGAACTGCAATTATTTCTTTAAATGTTTAGAATTTGCCAGTACAGCTCTCTGAATGAGGAGCTTTCTCTTTTGGAAGGGTTAAAAATACAGATTCAACTTCTGTAATGGATATGGGCCTATTCAGATTACCTGTTTCTTCTTCTTTTTTTAAAAATTCATTTATTTTTGGCTGCGTTGGGTCTTCGTTGCTGCACGTGGGCTTTTCTCTAGTTGCAGCGCGTAGGGGCTACTCTTCGTTGCGGTGCACGGGCTTCTCATTTTCATGGCTTCTCTTGTTGTGGAGCACGGGCTCTAGGCACGTGGGCTTCAGTAGTTGTGGCACATGGACTCAGTAGTTATGGCTCATGGGCTCTAGAGCACAGGCTCAGTAGTTGTGGCACACGGGCTTAGCTGCTCTGTGGCATGTGGGATCTTCCTGGACCAGGGCTTGAACCAGTGTCCCCCGCATTGGCAGGCAGATTCTTTTTTTTTTTTTCGGTACGCGGGCCTCTCACTGCTGTGGCCTCTCCCGTTGCGGAGCACAGGCTCCGGACGTGCAGGCTCAGTGGCCACGGCTCACGGGCCTAGCCGCTCCGCGGCATGTGGGATCTTCCCGGACTGGGGCACAAACCCGTGTCCCCTGCATCGGCAGGTGGACTCTCAACCACTGCGCCACCAGGGAAGCCCTGCAGGCAGATTCTTAACCACTGCGCAACCAGGGAAGCCCTACCTATTTCTTATTGAGTGAGCTTTAATAGTTTCTATTTTTCAAGGAGTAGTTTGTGTCTCCAGTTCATCTAAGTTGTTGAATTTATGGACATAAAGTTTTTGTAATATTTCCTTATTATTTCTGTAATGTTTAGAAAACCTGTGGTGATATCCCTTCTTTCATTTTTGATATTGGTAATTTGTGTCTTCTCTTTTCTTTTCTTAGTCAGTCTGGCTAGAGATTTATCGATGTTATTGGTTTATTCAAAGAACCAGCTTTTGGTTTCATTAATATTCTGTATTGATTTCCTGTTTTCAATTTCATTGATTTCTGTTCTTGCTCATACGATTTTTTGCCTTTTGCTTGTTTTGGGTTTAATTTGCTGTTCTTTTTCTTGAGTCTTCAGATGGAAGCTTAGGTTATTGGCTTAAGAACCTTCTCTTCTAGTATAAACATTTAATATTTGTAAAGTGAAAAGTGCCCACTCTTTCATTGCTTTCCTTTGGCTGCCTGCTTTTGACCCTGGATGCAACTAATGTTATTTTGTCAGTATCCTTTCAGACAGCTTATGCATATACAAATATATGAAAATATATTTTTACTCTCTCCTTTTTAACATAATTGCTAGATTGCATTCTAGCAATTATTTTGTTCCATGCCTTGCTTTTTTTTTTTTTTAAGTAATCTATCTTGGATATAATTCTCTATCTTTCGTATGTTTTTTTATCATTCTTTTCTATGATAGCCTAATAGCCAGTCTTCTATTAATAGACATCTAAAGCTGGGGCCAGGGCCTTGGGGTTTTTAATGTTTTTATTCTTTTTATATATTTTATTATGGAAATTTTCATTATGGAAAATTTTATGCATTGCAGTTTATATATCTTAAATGTTTTTTAGCTTGTATTTTTCCCTTTCATTATTCTCTCCTTTAAACCATTACCTTTGTCTAGTAATGGTAACCCTCACTTTCCCAGGATTCTTTTTTTGTTTATAAATTTTAGTATTTATTTTTGGCTGTGTTGGGTCTTTGTTGCTGTGCATAGGCTTTCTCTAGTTGCTGTGAGCGGGGGCTACTCTTCGTTGCGGTGCGCGGGCTTCTCGTTGCAGTGGCTTCACTTGTTGCAGAGCACGGGCTCTAGGTGCACGGGCTTCAGTAGTTGCGGCATGCCGGCTCTAGAGCGCAGCCTCAGTAGTTGCGGTGCACGGGCTTAGTTGCTCCGCGGCATGTGGGATCTTCCCAGACCAGGGCTGGAACCCGTGTCCCCTGCGTTGGCAGGTGGATTCTTAACCACTGTGCCACCAGGGAAGTCCCTCAGGATTCATTAAAAAAAATTTTTTTTTTTAAATTTCTTTTTGTGGCTGCGTTGGGTCTTAGTTGTGGCATGCGAGGTCTTCATTGAGGCATGCGGGATCTTTTGTTGTGGCGTGGGCTCTTTGTAGTGGCGCACTGGATTCTCTCTAGGCGTGGCATGGGGGTTTTCTCTCTCTAGTTGTGGCGCGCAGGGTCCAGAGCACGTGAGCTCTGTAGTTTGCGGCACGCAGGCTCTCTAGTTGAGGTGCGCAGTCTCAGTAGTTGTGATGCGTGGGCTTAGTTGCCCCGTGGCATGTAGGATCTTAGTTCCCTGACCAGGGATCGCACGCACGTCCCCTGCATTGGAAGGCGGATTCTCTATCACTGGACCACAAGGGAAGTCCCGGGATTCATTTTTTAAAACAGTTTTTATTCAGAAATAGAAAACACTTACGGAAGAATACCTAAAACAAAGTACAGTTTAATGAATTGCTATAAAACAAATATCCATATAAATACTCCAGAGGCCAAGAAATAGAATGTTGTCAGCACCCCAGAAGCCCCTTGTGTTCTCCTTTCTGTGTTACAACTCCTCTCTCTTCCCCCAGAGGTAATCAGTATCCTGATTTCTGTGGAAATCTCTTTTAAGATTAGTTTTTACTTTCCCCTGTGGAATTTCCTGGGTATTCTTAAGTCATGAAATCTGTGTCTGCAAAAAATGTTTCGAGCAAGTTTACCTTAAAAAATGTCGTTAGCTGTGAGCAAGGCTTGACTTTCCTGCTGGTGAGCACTTGCTCCTCATCCTTGCTCTGCTGGTCATCAGGCTTGCTTACTCTCGCTGTGAGCTTCAGGAATACTTTCTTTTGTCACTTCATCTTTCTGGGCCACTTTACTTCAGGATAGAAGCTGCATCCATCAGAATTCTTAGTTGTAAGCAGTAGGAACCATCTCTAGCTAATTCATTAAAAGGATATGGGTGACCAGTCGGCTTTCTAAGAAGGTTGGGAAAGTAGGCTTGATGACCACACTGCCAAGAACAAAGCTCAAAATCATACCACAAAACTGGTCTCAGGAAGTCCCTCTGCCGCTAAGCTGGGCATAGATACTGCTGCTTGTGCTCCAAAAGCCACTGATGCTGGGCTCTGGTTGCTGCCATGAGAATCTCTGTCCCAGCTCTCAGGACACTGGATGTACTGCTCCTACTGCTGACATCCTCGCCAGGTGGATTCTTTGGAGTTCTTACTTCTACAAGTTAATTGTTTTCTATTTGAAGTCTAGAGCGGTGCATCTTATTGGCGGAGCTTGTATTATGTGCCCCTGTCTTAGTTTCAAAGAAAGATGGGAAAGTTTTTTTTTCTTCCTTCTTCATACTTTGGTAGTGGGACATATACTTGTCATATAAGGTAGGGTGTGCTTAAATGTAGACTCAGCATTTGGATGGTTGGCGACCAAAAAGAAATGTCCATTGTAAAAGGTCTGTATCAAGTCTTGGAAATCCATCACTTTTAACACAGTTGTTGCTCTTTATAGACACTCACGTTGCTCATATAATGCAATGAATATTTGACATAGGACTATTTTTTATCATTTCCAGGTGATATATTGCCAGGTGCTATATAAGACATGGAACAGAATCTGTATTTCTGATGATCTATGTATATTAAAAGTCCCATTCTAATTTTAGCTAGTTTTGGGGGAATTCCTGTTTTATCTTATGAGTAAACTTAATGAGATGTAATAGTTAAAAATCAGCTGTAACAAACATTGGTGTCTCCTGGCAGTATTTTCACTGAGAATTTTCTGGCTTATTGACCATTTGCCTTTTTTCAGATGTGATCTTACTGTATACAAAAAGAAGGTTTGGAAAATAGGAGACACTCTTAGGACCATTAGTAAATATAAATAGGATGACATTTTCTTTTCAAAACCAAGATGATATAGTTCTCATTATTACAAAGGTATTTTACTCTAAGTCACTGTGAAACTTTGTAAGCACAAGCTTTATAAAATTAACACAAAAGCCCATTGCTAATTTACATATGTGACTTTAAAAACCGGCTAGTGAAGTTTTCATCTCTGAAACCAGGACATAGTTGAATGGTTGGAGCAGTGGCCACAGGGGTTGGGGCCTTGCTGTTATTGTCCTGGCTCTGCAGGTGGTGTATAGCGTCACTTTGAGTAGTTCATTTATGGTCTACATTTCATCTTTCTAGTTCCTGAAGAAGAATTCATAATACTGTCCCTTCCCCTTCACTTTTCTCACAGTGGTGGCAGGAGATCTGACACAGATGTCTCAGATGAGACAGATGAACTTCTTAGAATAAACACATGGTAACATAAAGGTTGTTACAGTGAAAACAAGCAAAGATGAAGATAGTATAAAATCTTTATAGCAACATGCATCCTGTTGCCTTAGTACGTAACAATAAACTGTTGTTATAATATCCTGATGGAAGAACACACTTCTGAATTATTATTCAAACCAGGTGGTGCCTCAGATTTGAATACTTAAACACCTCAGCTGTGGATTTAATGGGCTAAGTTGGTAGGATGTTTTTTAGGTTCATTCATTTGGCCTTTGCCTACAAAGCCAACAGAAGTTGCTTTATAGGGTGTTTCTAAACTCATTGCCAAATAAACCAGGTTAGTTTTAACACTGTTCACATAGCATATGTGAAGCCTTAATTCTGTAAAGGAAAAAAAGAATCCAAGGTTTCTAAATGTGGTAATATTGTAACAGAAGGGCAGGAATCAATATACTGGTGATACATTTGATTGCTTTTGTGGTTCCAGATAGCAATTATTTCTAATATAATTTATTTTGCAGTGAGGGCCGAGGCAAGTTGACGGTATTTTCAGTTAAAGCTATGTTAGCAACCATGTGTGGTGGAAAAATGCTGGACAAATTGAGATGTAAGTATTTTTATATTATTTGAAAGATTTTATTTTCAAATTAAGACTTTTAAACACTTTTAAATGAATGTTTTCAGAATTTTGGATGATGGTCTATTGAACTTTTTTGGTTTTTTTACTACCATACCACTCATTTTACAGCAACTGGCTCAGAGTATGTAAGTTATGCCACCTACTGTTCAGATGGAAAAGTTGGTTGAATTCATTTTTTAATTTTTTTTTTTTTTTTTTAGGTTAAAACAAGAAAACTCTGAAAAGATTCAGAATAGTAATGTGGACATTTAAAAAATTCTTTAAAAATGTTTTCTATATTGTTAAAAATTATGCTTGAAGGTGATTTGTTGATCACTTTTAATTAGAAAATAAATTTCATCACTTTTACCGGGTTTGGTCAAGTTTAGCTCTTAATCACTCGATGCTTTATCAGGTGGTATTTCTTATGATTAAACTGTTTTTTAGTACCTTAGATTCAAGTGTAGTTATTTAGAAATTGATAACCTATTTATTCACTTATCTTTCCTTAATTTTTTTCTTACTGTTTACCATTTTGGCATTTTACTGTTCACTAGATACTATTAGAAGGTGGTTAGATGAAGTTGAAGGAGATAAAATTCACAATTACTTAATTTTTCTGCTTATCATTTTCATTTATTCACTCATTAGATAGTCCTTCACTGCCTAAGATATGCCAAGCATTGTGCTAGGTGCTGTACATATATTTTCTCACTGAATCCTTAAAATTTCTTTGAGCAGCAGGTGGTATTTTCTCTGTTTTATAGATGAGTTAACTGAGGGGGTGAAGCTGGGATTTCAACTCAGGCTGTAGCTTCAGAGCCCTTTCTAAGCTACTCTTTTGTACTCCACTATGCTCATCCTGTAGTGGGAGACCCACATTCAAAGTGCCCTAATACAAGTATCCATGGAGTAAGAAACTCTAGCAGGTTTCACAGAGGTGAGATTGAAGCTGTGGGTTTTCATGAAGTGCTGAGAAAACCTGTGAATTGATTTGTTGAAGAAACTGGGTCATCTGTCTTGTGGCATTTCTCATGGACTAGATTTTGATGATTGCATCCCCCTGGTGTTCCTCTGTGCCCTACATTTTTTGTTTTAATTGAAAGATACAGAGCCTTCAACAGATTCAAGTATAGGCTTTTGGGCAAGATTACTTCATGGGTGCATGTTTGTTTTCTGTGCTTTTTCTTACATGTTACCATGACATTAAAAGTTAGAAAGCTAGAAGGCTCACTAGATATAGATTTAGATGTCTAAAGAAAGGTCTTAGTATATTTGGTCAGTGTTATCTGGTTATCTCATTTCAAAATCAGCTGCATTGTAAAACAAAGTTTTGGCAGAAAAAAAAGTATAGTTTTATTTAAATACTCTTCTGAGTTTTTTTCACATGGTATCTCAAAATATTACTCTTTTGGGCTGAAATTTCTTAACATTTTCTTAATTCTGACATGGTGTTTTTCTGAGGATGATAATATAATACAGATAAAATTATATCTCATTCACAGAGAAAAAGAAAGTTGGGATTTTGTCTGTTTTTTAACGATGATGATACCAGATAAAGAAATATACATTGCCATTTTTATTAGGACTGGAGAAACTGGTTGAAAATAGAAAATTGATTATATAACTGCACATTCTAGATGATTCTGGACTCTTTAAGTTTCTATGATTAAATTTGCTACATTTACATAGAGCTGGTACCTGGCCCATAGTAAGTGCTAAAATTTTGCCAAATATAAATTGTTGATTGAGAACTAAAATTACTGCAGCTCTCTGTTGTAACTATTAGTGAAAAGGTGCAAATCCTAGTTCTGTGTGAAGTATTGAAGGGATCCAGGTGATAGCAGGTGGGTTTTTTGTTTGTTTATTTATGTGGCTTTTGAATTTCTTAGAGGAGCACAAGTGACCAATATTCAAGTGGCACAAAAGTACACATACCTAGGCAAATGTGACACGTCAGTGTGCTCTCAACACCGTATCGTTACACATTGTGTACGGAAATACAAGCCACACTAGGTCACTTAATAGCATGTTTACATGATTCAGATAGATTTAAAATCTGGTTTCTTTATCTTCTTCACGTTCAAAATTAAGGTTTCTTTACCATCTGTTGCTCTGTTTCATTATTTTTCAAAAGTAATTTTTTTTTGGGCTGCGTCAGGTCTTCGTTGCTGCGCGTGGGCTTTCTCTAGTTGCAGTGAGTGAGGGCTACTCTTTGTTGCAGTTCGCGGGTTTCTCACTGCAGTGGCTTCTCTTGTTGCAGAGCATGGGCTCTAGGCACGCGGGCTTCAGTAGTTGTGGCACGTGGGCTCAGTAGTTGTGGCTCTTGGGCTCTAGAGCGCAGGCTCAGTAGTTGTGGCTCACGGGCTTAGCTGTTCCGTGACATGTGGGGTCTTCCCAGACCAGGGATCAAACCAGTGTCCCCTGCATTGGCAGGTGGATTCTTAACCACTGTGCCACCAGGGAAGTCCCCCCGTTTCATTATTTTTATTGTACTGTAATTATCTTGACTAGAGAGTGAGATGTTTAACCTAAGTAACACTTTCAGGCATTGAAGCCTATCTCCACTTTTTTGTTTTAATCATCTAGGGTGGAAACTGCTTTAAGTGTGGTCTGTGCCTTCTGTTTTAAACAGAGCTCACTGATCACAATTTAAATATTTTTCACCTCTTAGGGGTGTCATTCTCTGATGCATTTAGGGCTAATTGCGAGGCTCTGGGTTGTTTGCCCCTTCTCATGTTTTCAGACTGCTGTGTTTTTTCAGCTTTTGAACTTTCTGTCATTGGTGGTGGTGGTGATGGTGTATGTGTGTGTATGTGTGTGTACGTGTCCTTTATCTCTGGTAAATGTGATGGTATTATCAGTGTACCCGTCTCAAGCAGTCTCCTTTTGCTTCTGATATACTTTTCATATGCTACTGACAGAGAAAACATAACCAGCCTTCTTAACATTCTATTCTGTTAGAGTATGGACGAAGTGATTACTCGTATTGAGAGAAGCACTCACTTTAGTAGTTTTGGCTATTGTGAGAATCCTTTTTCCCTTGCTTTCTAGTCACAGCTATGTCCTACTTAGTTGAGGTGGCTGAATAATAGTGTAGAAGAAGGTAGCTATAACACTGTATTGTAACATAAAATGATATTTGACCATTTATTCACTTTTTTCTTCCTACTTATTCCCTTGTCTTTGTTCTTAGTTTCTGCAGCCTCCTCCCACTGACTCTACTTCTGTTACCTCTGTTAATGTTCCCATTAAGTTAGATTTTTCTAATTTATGGAATATGCCTCAGCATTTCTACTTTTATTTTTATCTTTTTGCTTTTTACCTCTTATTTTAGAATTTTTTCCTTTAATTTTTTCCCCTTTTTCCTTGATCTGTCTTTGTTTGCTTGTTTTAGTGTCAAGATGGCATTTAAAATGACTTAACCAATACTTGTGTTTTTAGTTTGAAACATTTCCTTTTTTAAGATTTTTTTGATGTGGACCGTTTTTTTAAAAGTCTTTATTGATTTTGCTACAATATTGCCTCCGTTTTATGTCTTGTTTTTTTGGCCGTGAGGCAGTGTGGAATCTTCGCTCCACAGCCAGGGATCGAACCTGCACCCCCTGCATTGGAAGGCAAAGTCCCAACCACTGGACTGCCAAGGAAGTCCAGAAACATTTCTTAATTAGACTTTTCAGGTCTCTCTTAAGAGAGTTTCTGTCCCCAGGTATCATTCATTTATAGATAAATGGTTAACTGTTGTGGCCATTAGGGACTGTATCCTAGATTCAAAGGCAACTTAAGTCAGGATTCTAAATACCAATGATTTATAATCAGAGTACAGACTTTGATTATCAGCATGATGAAAACTCAGTAATGTCAGAAACCCAAAAAATAACTCAAGAGAAACAAAATTTACAGCCTGTAAAACCCATTATTTATTAAACCATACTAATTGTCAGCTAATTTAGCTATGTGATTTATTTACTTTGTCTAATTCTGCTATTTTCTAAGAAACTTATCTCTTATGCAAACTGCATCTGTCTTGCACTGAAAGATAGGAGCAGATGATTCATGCAATTTATTTTTAAATCCTTTAGAAAACTGGTGCCACCGTTTTGAAGGGCAGTCTAGCAGTGTGTCAGAAAGGCTATCAGAATATTTGTGCCCAGTGACTCAGCCTGCTTCTAGAGTTTATCATGAGGAATTAATCAGAGGTGTGCCCTAGGTTTTACATATATTTGTTGCAACACTTTTTATAATATATGAAGACTTAAAACAGCTTTAGTGTCCAAAAGTGAGAGCTCAGTTACACTTTGGGATACCGACGTGATTGGATATACTGCCTTTAAAAATATGCTTCAGATCAAAATGCATAAATGTAATATAGTTTTAAATAAAAATTTATTATGCACATAGGAAAAGAAAGAAATATACCAAAATGATAACACTGTTAGGTGTTTTCTCTGGGTTATAGCATAAATGGTTTTATAATTATATAATATTATAAAATGGTTTTATAATAATAATTTATATTATTGTTTCTGTGTGTTTTTGATAGACCACACTTTGTGCAGCCGGAGAAAAGATGACCTGAGGTGTTTTTTCTCAGAACAGGCAGTTCTGACATTTCAGTTGTTTGCTTCCTTGATGTTTCATTAACAGACTGTAGGGAGCCAACCTTTGAAGTTATAATTAAGCAGTTTCCACCTGTTCAAAATTTAGCATCCTCTCTTACAGTCTTCTAACCACTTGTCACTGCATATTTATCCTGACTGGTTTCTGTTAATCATCTCTTCCCTTCATTAGCCTGAAGTGACTCTTTAATCTGAATACTTGCCCATATTTCACATTTCTCATATAACCAAAATGTTTTAGAGCTAGAAGCAAGTAAGAAATGAGTCGTACATCTGCATTTTATGAAAAAGAAAAAGATAAACAAAAACCAAGGAAGGCCTGGAGACTTGTTTAAGGTAGTTCTGACTCAATCAACACTAGAAGCCCAAGGCATGGCTGAATCCCATCCTCCAGCCTCACTCTGACTTAATGAATGATGTAGGAATATTCATGAGTTTGGGAATAAAATATGCACTTGGATTTAGTTACATACAGATATTTATAAACATGCAGATGTGTATACATTTTTTGTGGGTTAGGTTGCTCAGTTGGTAGAAAGATGACAGGAGAAGATGAGAGACGTTTGCCAGGAAAACTAACATATAGAAGAAAATGGCTTTCTTTTCTATAGACTTGAGTCTTTATTGTAAACAGCCCTATCATCTTGCAAAAGTATATGGTTGGTCATGTGGGGATGAGAGGAGAGTGGATAGATGGATAGATGCAATGAGTAAAGCCAGGGTCATTATCACCAGAAAAAAATTTGAAACATATGTGAAGATGGTAGAAAAGTAACATTATTTTGCCACTACACAAAGGACAGAATATTTTTAAAAGATTGTACACGTGTGCATGTAAGGGCTTGATTGTGGGTTTTTCACAAGGGAGAAAGCCTGTATTTTTATCTGGAAACAACTAATGGGAAATTAGCATACTTTCTTTCAGAGATGTATAAATAGAAAGAGAATTATTGGGGAAATTAACCAGTGATCTGGGAAGCAGTTTATTCCCTTAATGCCAGAAGGGTTTAGGGCTTTAATTAAAGGACTAGTTTAATTTTGGGGATGTTTTCATTAAATTGTCTCTTATTTATTTCTTTGGTAAGGTATTTTTATATGTATATAGTAAATCACACTTAGATTCATTGTTATATTTCATTTACAATAAAAAGTAAGCAATTATTTTCAGTGTTTTTGTTACAGATATGAGAAGCCTAATCTAAAAATAAACTGTTTTAAACAAGTAACTCTAGAAGTCATGACTTCTAAGTAATTACTTAATAGTTTTGAGGTCTACCAGTTTTTCTTTTAAAACCAACCAACCAACAAACATGTTTCTGCTTGTTCTCTTACTAGTGTAATGTGGGCCTATTAAGTTATAGTTTCTTTTTTCATTGATTAAAATTTTTTTTTTACTACTTTGAATCTATTTTATGACCTAGTAACTAAGTATATAACTGAAAGTAATACTTTTTTTGAGGGGGAAGTTAGTCATTTCACTATCTAATCACTCCTTTATTGCTCTGAATGAGTTCAGTGTAGATTTGGTGGTGTGCATGTATACACGTATGTTTTTGTGATTGGAAGCTATACATATGTGTATTTATCAATATATACTTGGTAGCTGAAGTCTCTGGTCTTGAATATTTCTACCATTAACTTGCTAGTTTCTCCATTATGAATACATTGAGTGGCAACAGAAAACTTGACTAACAGTGGCATAAAACCATTGGGATTTATTTTTCTCATGCAACAATAAATTCAGAGGCTGGCAAGTTCAAGGTTGGTACCATGACTCAGGGATGTCATCAGAGACTTGGGTTCCTCCTGTCTTCCTGCTCTGCCATATGGCTTTCCTCCTAGGATTATAAGTGACTGCTCTTTACTGCGCCTTATTCTCATTTTAAGTAGAAAGAAGAAAGAGATGCCTGTATCAGGAAAGCAAAAGCTTTTCCACAAATTCACTTCAGAATTACGACGTGCACAAGAGTCTGGGAAGTAATTTTTAAGGGGAACACATTGCCATTCTAATCAGAGTTCAGTTCGGGAGTGAAAATGGGAAAATAGATACTGAGTAGTAGGCACCTTGCAGTGTCTGCCACATCCCATATTTCCCCTTAGTTTTCATTCAGATTTAGTGGATGATTATTTTCTTCATTATGAGAACAGCAGCCAGCTATTTGAAAATTAAGTCATGATGCTCTTCCCTCCTTCAAAGGGCATCAGTTATTCACATAATTGGTAATGTTTTCAAAACTCTGTATCTGCTGTCTCGAACTGCGGCCCAGTACTTTGCTTCTAACTGCCTGCAGGATGGTTCTACTTGGAAATTTGCTGATTAGTTCAAATACAGTTATGTTCAAAGCTAAGTGTCTTTATCTTCAATTTGGTTATTTCAGTCAGGGTTGTCAGCATTTTTCTGAGCTAGAAGCTTAAAATAATCCTAATTTTAGAAATTCCTTTATTCTCTAATCCAGTTTGCCATCAACTTCAGTTTCCTGCACTGAAATGTCTTGGAGTTGACCAAGCCCGCCCCTCAATACTGTCACTGCTGTAATTCTGACCCTCACTTTCTTACTTGTGCATTATTTACAGGGTTTTCTAGTTGATGTCGCCAATCTTATTCTTCCTCTTTTATTCATTCTGCCAATCATTAGCAGTCTAATTTTCTTGAAACCTAACTTTCTAAATATTTCTTCCCTACTTCAGCATTTTTAAACCAAATCCAAATTGTTTCCTCTTTCAAAGTTTTCATTCATAACATACTTTTCTTTTTTTTTTTTTTGCGGTACGCGGGCCTCTTACTGTTGTGGCTTCTCTCGTTGCGGAGCACAGGCTCCGGACTCACAGGCTCAGCGGCCGTTGCTCACGGGCCCAGCCGCTCCAGGGCATGTGAGATCTTCCCGGACCGGGGCACGAACCCGTGTCCCCTACATCAGCAGGCAGACTCTCAACCACTGCACCACCAGGGAAGCCCAATAACATACTTTTCGTATTCAATCTCTATTTACCTTTACTTCACAATATAAATTATCATAGAATGTTCTCTTTGATGCACTGTTTCTTGCCTGCCACCACTAACAGACACACTCTATAAATTCCTGCCACAGAGACTTTTATCCTACTCTCCTTTTTTCTTTCTAGATTGAAGTATGGTTGATTTACAATATTATATTAGTTTCAAGTGTGCAACATAGTGATTCAATATTCTTAGAGATTATACTCCATTTAAAGTTACTGTAAAATATTGGCTATATTCCCTGTGTTGTACAGTATATCCTTGCAGCTTATTTATTTTATACATAGTAGTTTGTACCTCTTCGTTCCCTACCCCCATCTTGCCCCTCCCCACTGGTAACCACCAGTTTGTTCTCTGTATCTGTGAGTCTGTTTCTGTTTTGTTATATTTATTCATTCGTTTTATTTTTCCTGTTCTTCTCTAGTTGTGTCCCCAGACCCCCACCCCCCAGCTGTTTTGACCTCATCATTCCAAATTCTGTTTTTCAAGGCCAGGCCTCTAAATTTCTTGTTTGTTTGTTTGTTGTTGTTGTTGTTGTTTTGCGGTACATGGGCCTCTCACTGTTGTGGCCTCTCCCGTTGCGGAGCACAGGCTCCGGACATGCAGGTTCAGTGGCCATGGCTCACGGGCCCAGCCGCTCCGCGGCACGTAGGATCTTCCTGGACCGGGTCACGAACCCGTGTCCCCTGCATCGGCAGGTGGACTCTCAACCACTATGCCACCAGGGAAGCCCCCTATGTGTTTTTGTGTCTACTCTACACTATATTTTGAAGAAGTGTGATGTAATGGAATGTCTTTGCAGTCGGATAAGTGTGGGTTTAAATCTTGATTTAGCCACTTAGTAACTTTTGACCTTAAGAAAGTTAACCTTTCTAAGCTACTTTCCTTATCTATAAAATTTAACAATTATGTGCATACACATGTGTACGTACACACCTTTTTGTGACAGTAAAATGAGGTAATGTTTAGTAAACTATAGTAGTACTTAATATTGGGGATTGCTACATGAAAACAAAAACCAAGGTAACAGTATTTTAAACAAAGTTGAAGTTTATTTTTCTCGTATATAAAAGAAGTCCAGGAGTATGTAGTCCAGGGCTGGTATGATAGTTTCATGTTCATCTGGAACCCAGGCTTTCTATATCTTTCTTTTCTATCATTCTAGTGTATGATTTCTACATAAAAGTTGAGATTACCACATAGTCCAAGGTGGCTGCTGGAAGCTCCAGCCATCATAGCTGCATTCCAGATAGCAAAAGGAGGAAGGAAGAAAGGATCTATTTCCAGTGCAGTCAGCTTTCTTTAAAAAGCTGCCTAAAACTAGCCTTCTAGGAAGTCTCACAACCCTTCTGCTTATAGTCTCATTGTCCAAACACCTAGTCATATGACTGCAACTTGTTAGAAGAAGGCTTCAAAGTTTAATCTCTTAGTTGGGTACATTGCTGCACAAAATAAAATTAGTGTTCTGTTACTAAGGAAGGAGATAAGAATACTGGGTGTCTACAGCAGACTCAGCCATAGTTACCTGTTGTGGTGCCAGGCAAATGGTGAGGTTTAACAAATATCTTACGCCTCCCTTCTTTCTGTTCTATTTAGAGTCAGCTTAGTGCTTTATTCTTCTTTGCTTCATGTGTATCTTATTTTTTCCAGCTATGTTGAAAGTTTCTTGGGGGGGGATAAGGACCATGTATCAAACTTCTTTGTTGTTTTTCAAAACACCTAGCAGAGTACTTGGCACTTGGACTACTTAGTAAGAACTTAGTATGTATTTAATTAATTGATTTTACTTTCTACTAGGACTATACTTCTTTTAGCCTCTTGTTGGATTTTCCCCACCTCATGGGTATTTAATACTTTTCCCTCAACTACAAGCTAGCAGCTCTCATGAGAGGAATGTACTGGAGATTTTCATTCCTTGATAATTTCCTGTTTTCTAATGCCTTAAAAGTTACCCTGTGGACTTGATGATCTAAATTTTATCTTTCTTTGATTAATGTATTTTAATGGTTGTTTTTTTCCTATATCTGGTGCTTTGGGATACATATGTATTTCTAATATACCTGTTCATTATGAATATATAGAATATGATGTTTTTTTCTTTTTCTTTTTTGTGGTATGCGGGCCTCTCACTGCTGTGGCCTCTCCTGTTGCGGAGCACAGGCTCCAGACGCGCAGGCTCAGCGGCCATGGCTCACGGGCCCAGCCGCTCCGCGGCATGTGGGATCTTCCTGGACCGGGGCACGAACCCGTGTCCCCCGCATCGGCAGGCGGACTCTCAACCACTGTGCCACCAGGGAAGCCCAGAATATGATTTTTAAAAGTGCCATGTTTGGAAAGGCCTCAGGAAATTATTTTTTCTCTGCATATTTAACTCACTGATTTGTTTGTAAGAAAGCTGAATAGTTTGAAAAGAAAGCTTAGGTTAAAGTTGTCAAGTTGTTTTGAGCTCCTGGTTATTTTTCTTTTTCTCCCCAATTATGGGTGAGAAGAGAGAAATAACTAACTGGAGATAGGAAACTCTCTACAAGGAGATAAAGAAATAGTAGTATTACTGGAACTGTCTTTCTAGCTGCTTGGGTCAGACTTTATATAAAAATAGGATCTTATAGTATCAGAGTATCTTGTGATAGAAGAGATTATATGAGTTCTTTTTATTCTACTCTGGAACTTACTAAATGGAATATTCTAAATAAACATACTACACAGGAATATATTACATCATTAGTATAATAATATGCAAATACGATACAATTTCTTTCATACCCTATCACCAATATGCAAATATATTCATACACTCAAAGATGTATATGTCTTATATAAATACGTACACAAATGTAAGAGATAAAGATATGCTGCTACAAATTCTTCTTGGAATAAAGTGAGGTGTAAATAGATAAAATAAAAAGTTATACGTTATCCAGTTACGTATGCTCGAAAAGAGTAGGTAGGTAGACGTACATGAGTGGTTATGTGATGTTTAGGTAGAATATTAAGTGGGTGGGAAAGAGGGGCCTCATCAGCAAAGTAACCACACAGTGTTAATGAGAATGAGAATTCGTGTTAACTAAAAATCATAACAACTTTATGATACTTTTTAATGATGCTTTTGGACTGGTATACAAATGACATAGAGCTGTTTATTAAGAGTTGATATTTCCTTATAGTTTGACTTTATTTGGTTTTGTTCTCATAGATGTTTTCTCCCAGATGTCAGATTCCAATGGCTTAATGATATTTAGCAAGTTTGACCAGTTTCTGAAGGAAGTTCTGAAGCTCCCAACAGCTGTCTTTGAAGGGCCATCTTTTGGTTACACAGAGCACTCAGTCCGCACCTGTTTTCCACAGCAGGTAAGGATGGGTTTATAGAATCTAGGATTAGAAGAGCTCTCATCCACCCCTCCACCTTTTGTCAGATTTCGCCAGATTGCTTCACTCTAGGAATATAGGTCTTGAGTAGGGGAGGGAAAATAACTTTTAAGTCAGAGGAGAGGATGTAGAAGAGAGGGGGGATTAAAAATTCGCCTGAGAACTCTTTTCTTGGAAGAGCGGAGGGAAGTCTTTTCTGAAAAAATGATAACAGTTGAAATATTTTAAATTACTAAAAATTTCAAGAACAATGTTTAAGGTAAAGTATTTTTCTTATTGCTGCTAGACATATGTTACTCTCCCTAATGAGTTTTTTTTTAATAACCTTTTTTTTTTTTTCCTTGGCGGCACGCAGGCCCCTCACTGCTGTGGCCTCTCCCATTGCGGAGCACAGGCTCCGGATGCGCAGGCTCAGCGGCCATGGCTCACGGGCCCAGCCGCTCCGCGGCATGTGGGATCCTCCCAAACCGGGGCACGAACCCGTGTCCCCTACATCGGCAGGCGGACTCTCAACCAGTGTGCCACCAGGGAGGCCGGATTGTTGGAAGATTTTTAATCACAGCTTCAATTTCAGTGCTTGTGATTGGCCTGTTTATATTTTCTATTTCTTCCTGGTTCAGTCTCAGATGGTTGTGCTTTTCTAAGTATTTCCATTTCTTCCAGCTTGTCCATTTTATTGGCATATAGTTGCTTGTAGTAATCTCTCATGATCCTTTGTATTTCTGCAGTGTCAGTTATTACTTCTCCTTTTTCATTTCTAATTCTGTTGATTTGAGTCTTCTCCCTTTTTTCTTGATGAGTCTGGCTAATGGTTTATCCATTTTGTTTATCTTCTCAAAGAACCAGCTTTTAGTTTTATTGATCTTTGCTATCGTTTCCTTCATTTATTTCTGCTCTGATCTTTATGATTTCTTTCCTTTGGCTAACTTCGGGAGTTTTTGTTCTTCTTTCTCTAATTGCTTTAGATGTAAGGTTAGGTTGTTTATTTGAGATTTTTCTCGTTTCTTGAGGTAGGATTGTATTGCTATAAACTTCCCTCTTAGAACTGCTTTTGCTGCATCCCATAGGTTTTGGGTTGTCATGTTTTCATTGTCATTTGTTTCTAGGTATTTTTTGATTTCCTCTTTGATTTCTTTGGGGATCTCTTGGTTATTTAGTAGTGTATTGTTTAGCCTTCATGTGTTTGTATTTTTTACAGTTTTTTTCCTGTAATTGATATCTAGTCTCATAGCATCGTGGTTGGAAAAGATACTTGATACAATTTCAATTTTCTTAAATTTACCAAGGCTTGATTTGTGACCCAAGACATGATCTATCCTGGAGAATGTTCCATGAGCACTTGTGAAGAAAGTGTATTTTGTTTGGATGGAATGTCCTATAAGTATCAATTAAGTCCATCATGTTTAATGTATCATTTAAAGCTTGTGTTTCCTTATTTATTTTCATTTTGGATGATCTGTTCATTGGTGAAAGTGAGGTGGTAAAGTCCCCTACTATGATTGTGTTACTGTCGATTTCCCCTTTTATGGCTGTTTCCATTTGCCTTATGTATTGAGGTGCTCCTATGTTGGGTGCATAAATATTTACAATTCTTATGTCTTCTTCTTGGATTGATCCCTTGATCATTATGTAGTGTCCTGCTTTGTCTCTTGTAATAGTCTTTGTTTTAAAGTGTATTTTGTCTGATATGAGAATTGCTACTCCAGCTTTCTTTTGATTGCCATTTGCATGGAATATCTTTTTCCATCCCTCACTTTCAGTCTGTATGTGTCCCTAGGTCTGAAGTGGCTTGTAGGAGCGTATGTATGGGTCTTGTTTTTGTATCCATTCAGCCAGTCTGTGTCTTTTGGTTGGAGCATTTAATCCACTTACATTTAACGTAATTATCGATATGTATGTTCCTGTTATCATTTTCTTAATTGTTTTAGGTTTGTGTTTGTAGGTCTTTTCCTTCTCTTGGTTTCCTGCTAGAGAAGTTCCTTTAGCATTTGTTGTAAAGCTTGTCTGGTGGTGCTGAATTCTCTTAGCTTTTGCTGTCTGTAAAGGTTTTAATTTCTCCATCGAATCTGATTGAGATCCTTGCTGGGTAGAGTAATCTTGGTTGTAGGTTTTTCCTTTTCATCACTTTAAATATATCCTGCCACTGCCTTCTGGCTTGGAGAGTTTCTGGTGAAAGATCAGCTGTTAACCTTATGGGGGTTCCCTTGTGTGTTATTTGTTGCTCTCGCTTGCTGCTTTTAATTTTTTTTCTGTGTATTTAATTTTTGATAGTTTGATTAATATGTGTCTTGGCATGTTTCTCCTTGGATTTATCCTGTATGGGACTCTCTGTGCTTCCTGGACTTGACTATTTCTTTTCCCATATTAGGGAAGGTTTCAACTGTAATCTCTTCAAATATTTTCTCAGTCCCTTTCTTTTTCTCTTCTTCTTCTTCTGGGACCCATGTAATTCGAATGTTGGTGCATTTAATGTTGTCCCAGAGGTCTCTGAGACTGTCCTCAATTCTTTTCATTCCTTTTTCTTTATCCTGTTCTGTGGTAGTTATTTCCACTATTTTATCTTCCAGGTCACTTTTCCGTTCTTCTGCCTCAGTTATTCTGCTGTTGATTGCTTCTAGAGAATATTTAGTTTCATTTATTGTGTTGTTCATCATTGTTTGTTTGCTCACTCTTTAGTTCTTCTAGGTACTTGATAAACGTTTCTTGTATCTTCTCTGTTTCCAAGATTTTGGACCATCTTTACTATCATTATTCTGAATTCTTTTTCAGGTAGACTGCCTATTTCCTCTTCATTTGTTTCGTCTGGTGGACTTTTACTTTGCTCTTTCATCTGCTGCGTATTTCTCTGTCTTCTCATTTTGCTTAGCTTACTGTGTTCGGGGTCTCCTTTTCACAGGCTGCATGTTTGTAGTTCCTGTTTTTTTTGGTGTCTGCCCCCAGTGGGTAAGGTTGGTGCAGTGGGTTGTGTAGCCTTCCTGGCAGAGGGGACTGGTGCCTGTGTTCTGGTAGATGAACCTGGATCTTATCTTTCTGGTGGACAGGACTGCGTCCAGTGGTGTGTTTTGGGGTGTCTGTGCACCTGTTATGATTTTAGGCAGCCTCTCTGCTAATGGGTGTGATTGTGTTCCTGTCTTGCTAGTTGTTTGGCATAGGGTATCCAGCACTGTAGCTTGCTGGTCATTGTGTGGAGCTGGGTCTTAGTGTTGAGACGGAGATATGTGGGAGAGCTCTCGCTGATAGACATTACGTGCGGCCAGGAGGTGTCTGGTGGTCCAATGTCCAGAACTCGGCCTTCTCACCTCAGAGGCTCAGGCCTGAAAGCCAGCCGGAGCACCAAGACCCTGTCAGCCACACGGCCAGGTGCGTGGGGAGTTTCTTGCCTTTTGGGAAGTCTGAGGTCTTCTGCCAGTGTTCAGTAGGTGTTCTGTAGGAGTTGTTCCACATGTAGATGTTTTTGTTTGTTTGTTTGTTTTTTTGTGGTACGCAGGCCTCTCACTGTTGTGGCCTCTCCCGTTGTGGAGCACCCGCTCCAGACGCGCAGGCTCAGTGGCCATGGCTCACGGGCCCAGCCACTCCACAGCATGTGGGATCTTCCCGGACCGGGGCACGAACCCGTGTCCCCTGCATCGGCAGGCGGACTCTCAACCACTGTGCCACCAGGGAAGCCCTGTAGATGTATTTTTGATGTACATGTGGGGAGGAAGGTGATCTCCACGTCTTACTCTTCTGCCATCTTGAAGGTCCTCCCCATTATTCCTTTTAATCATAAGCAAATTTGAGTTTAAGTCATCATTTTAAAAAACAGCCTTGTTGATGTCCCTAGTTCGCTTTGAAAAAACCTTACTAACTCCTCGCTGCCTCCTGGATAATGTAGTTAGCCAGACAAGGTGTTGCTTCTCGATCCAACCCCTGCCTCTCTTTCACCTTCATTCCTGATCCCTCCTACCCCCACAGACCCCATCCCTCAGGATGCCATGGATTCTTTTTAGATATTGCCCCAGTGCCACAGGGGTTGTACCATTTACACTCCCACCAGCAGTGTGTAAGTCCATCTTTTTCTCCACAGCCTTGCCAACAGCACATGTTCTTACATTTAGGAATTTTTGCCAGTCTGAGAGATGAGAAGTGTTATCTCAGCATAGTTTTGATTTGCATTTCTCTTGTTTTGAGTAGGTGAAAGTGGTATACTTCTCTTCTTTGTTTATGCTGTTAGCTCTCACTGAAATGCCAGTAACCCCGACCTTCTTTCTCTCCTCCAACAAGGGCCTCATATTTCAAGTCACAGCTAAATATTTCCTTGCCTTTGTTGCTCTGAATCTTTCAATGTAGGATTAATTGTTTCCTCTTCTACAGGCCCTGGCCTGTTACATCTAGCTCACTTATGCCCTGAGGGATGCACCTTGGTCTCCTTCAAATTTAAATCCCCATTACTAACAGTGTCTGGAAAATCATCAGTGCTTACTAGGTAGTTTGATTGAGTAGTGGTTTTAAATCTATTATGGCATGAGTAAGTATCTGGGCTTGAATTCTTACTGCAAGCTTAAAGCTCATGGATGTGATTGCAACCTTGTTGTTTTCACTGATATTATTCCATAATTTTCTCAAATGAGACAATCTTTGCAATGAGGAAAATACCGAATTTCAGAATTTTTGAAGACTTTTTCCATTCTTTTTTTAAAAAAGCTATAATAAATAAAAGTATCTCGATAAAAAGCACAGCAACACTATATTGTTGTGTCATTACAAAGTACTCTAATTTTCAAAGTCCAGAATAAATCTGTGATATGATTCAGTATCTTATAATAACTGAAAGGCTGACCCATAGCACTGGTCCTGTAACCAGTTAATGTGTGTTTGCTCTTGTCAGACAAAGTATTTCTATAACTTTACACAAAAAGTTTGTATAAAAACATTTTAATCTGAAAGATTTAAAAAATGCTGTTTTTAAGTCTTTTAGCTAAATGTCATACATTGTTTAACTGATTACCAAGTAAGTGATAGGGCAATGGATAAGAAATATCTCCCTGTTGCCCATAAGAAAATAGGAGTTTTGTTTTGTTGTTTTTGTTGTTGTTGTTTTTGGCTGCACTGGGTCTTTGTTGCTGTGCACGGGCTTTCTCTAGTTGTGGCGAGTGGGGGCTACTCTTTGTTTCAGTGTGCGGGCCTCTCATTGCGGTGGCTTCTCTTGTTGCAGAGCACGGGCTCTAGGCGCCCAGGCTTCAGTAGTTGCAGCACACAGGCTCAATAGTTGCGGCATGTGGGCCCTAGAACGTGTGAGCTTCAGTAGTTGCGGCACGTGGGGTCAGTAGTTGTAACACACGGGCTTAGTTGCTCCGCGGCATGTGGGATCTTCCCAGACCAGGGATTGAACTCATGTCCCCTCCATTGGCAGGCAGTTTCTTAACCACTACACCACCAGGGAAGTCCCAGAAAATAGGAGTTTTTAATGGAAAAGATGAGATTGGAAATTGCAGCTATGGTGACCTAATGCTAAATTATTTTACTTGTTTTCTCACGTTATTTTAGTGATACTGGATTTCTCACTTTTAAGAGATGATTTCTCCCCTCTTTTAAAACAGGAAAGTTGTAGCCAAGAGTGGAGGGAGGGAAGTCAAATGCCATCTAGACTAATAATTGTCAGTATTGATGATTAGGATAACAAAGCGTGGGGAAGTAGACAGAAAACAGAAACACTGGTTTCTAAGAAAAATATGAGAGTGCATACAAAGATAAAAACAGGCTCAATGTTTTATTGAGGAAAGCATAAATAAATCATGGTGTTTTTGCTCAGTGGATGAGGCAGCTGTTAAAATGATTAGAAAAGAAGACCTTGTAGCAAAACAATAAAGTATTTAATAAAACATTAAGTGGGGGATTCCCTAGTGGCACAGTGGTTGGGAATCTGCCTGCCAATGCAGGGAACACGGGTTCGAGCCCTGGTTTGGGAAGATCCCACATGCGGCGAAGCAGCTAAGCCTGGGCGCCACAACTACTGAGCCTGTGCTTCATCATGTGCCTCAACTACTGAAGCCCACACGCCTAGAGCCTGTGCTCTGCAACAAGAGAAGCCACCGCTATGAGAAGCCCGCGCATGGCAACAAAGAGTGGCTCCCACTTGCCACAACTAGAGAGAGCCCCCGCGCAGCAACAAAGACCCAACTCAGCCAGAAATAAATAAATAAATTTATTTAAAAAAGAAAAAATATTAAGTGGAAAGACAGATTATATATTTTTATATACCCTATGTACATAATTATATAGAAACACGCATTTGGAGGGAAATACAGAAAAATGAGAATTGTGGCAAGAATGTTCATTACTTGCAGTTTTATTATAGTTTTTATTATAAATATTCTGTTGTAAAAAATAAAGAGAAATGCAAAGAATGTGTTCAACTCAGGAGCAAAACCAAAATAAAACAAAACAAAAGGTAGAAGAAGAGTGAAAGAGTCTGTCTTTCACATAGTTATTTACTGAGTCACGGAATTTTAGAGCTGGGAATTCTGTCCCATAAGTTCTCAAACTTTCTGGTATCAGGACCTTTTTACACCCCTGAAAATATTTGAGCACCCCAGAGAGCTTTTGTTTATATGAGTTATATCCATCAGTATTTCCATATTAGAAATCAAAACTGATAAATTATAAAATATTAAATCATTTAAAAAGAACAGTGATAAACCGATTACATATTAACATAAATAATATATTTTATGAAAAGTAGATATTCCAAAGCAAAAAAATTTAATGAGAAGAATGCCATTGTTTTATATTTTTTGCAAATTTCTTTAATATTTGGCTCAGTTGAAGACAGCTGGGTTTTCATATCTGCTTATCCATTCAGTCTGTTGTGATATGTTGTTTTGGTTAAAGTATGGAAAGAAAATCTGGTCTCAGACAGCTGTGTAGTTGGAAAAGGGAGGAATATTTTAAAAGCTTTTGCAGATAATTGTGGATATGCCACGTTGCCTCTGGAACATTCCACTGTACAGTCATGAGAGAATCAGATTGAAAAAAGCAAATGATGTCTTAATATTATTATGAAAATAGTTTTGACCTCATGGGCTCCTTGGAAATGTTTTAGGAACCTTGCAGGGGGACCTCTGACCATACTTCGAGAACCACTGCTCTAGCCCTTGAGAGATAAGAAAACTGAAACCAGAATGTTAGGTGATTTCCCCCCAATCACGTAGTTAGTGGAAGACAGAGCACTGGGACACAGTTCTTCTGGTTTCATTCCTCATGCTTTTGGAGGACTTAAATTATAGTATGACTTAGGACAACTTTTGGAAACTGATCCTGAGCGTACTTATGAGGGAGTTCTGAGATATCAAGTATAATTCCTTTTCATCTTGAAGATTTAAGAAACCACACAAGACTTCCGGGAAGATGGCGGAAGAGTAAGACGCGGAGATCACGTTCCTCCCCACAGATACACCAGAAATACATCTACGCATGGAACAACTCCTACAGAGCATCTACTGAACGCTGGCAGAAGACCTCAGACCTCCCAAAAGGCAAGAAACTCCCCATGTACCTGGGTAGGGCAAAAGAAAAAACTAAACAGAGACAAAAGGATAGGGACGGGTCCTGCACCAGCGGGAGAGAGCTGTGAAGGAGGAAAAGTGTCCACACACTAGGAAGCCCCTTCGCGGGTGGAGGCTTCGGGAGGCGGAGTGGGGGAGCTTGGGAGCCGCGGAGGAGAGCACAGCAACAGGGGTGCGGAGGACAAAGCGGACAGATTCCAGCGCAGAGGATCGGGCCGACCGGAACTCGCCAGCCGAGAGGCTTGTCTGCTCGCCCGCCGGGGCGGGCGGGACTGGGAGCTGAGGCTCCGGCTTTTGTCGGAGCGCCGGGAGAGAACTGAGGTTGGCGGCGTGAACACAGCCTGCAGGGCGTTAGTGCACCGCGGCTGGCCGGGAGAGAGTCCGGGGAGAAGTTTGGAACTGCCGAAGAGGCAAGAGACTTTTACGTCCCTCTTTGTTTCCTGGTGCACGAGGAGAGGGGATTAAGAACGCTGCTTGAGAGAGCTCCAGGGACGGGCGCGAGCCGCGGCTAAAAGTGCGGAGCCCAGAGACAGACATGAGACGCTAGGGCCGCTGCTGCCGCCACCGGGAGGCCTGTGTGCGAACGCAGGTCACTAGCCACACGCCCTTCCGGGGAGCCTGTGCAGCCCGCCACTGCCAGGGTCCCGGGATCCAGGGACAACTCCCCCGGGAGAACGCACAGGCGCGCCTCAGGCTGCAACTTCTCGCCGGCCTCTGCCGCCGCAGGTCCGCCCCACACTCCGTGCCCCTCCCTACCCCCGGGCCTGAGTGACCCAGAGCCTCCGAATCAGCGGCTCCTTTAACCCCGTCCTGTCTGAGCAAAGAACAGACGCCCTCCGGCGACCTACACGCACAGGCGGGGCTAAATCCAAAGCTGAGCCCCTGGGAGCTGTGAGAACAAAGAAGAGAAAGGGAAATCTCTCCCAGCAGCATCAGAAGCAGCGGATTAAAGCTCCACAATCAACTTGATGTACCCTGCATCTGTGGAATACCTGAAAAGACAACCAATCATCCCAAATTAAGGAGCCCTGTGGATGAAAGGCTCTTGGTGCTGCAGCCAGGAGTCAGTGCTGTGCCTCTGAGGTGGGAGAGCCAACTTCAGGACACTGATCCACAAGAGACCTCCCAGCTGCACATAATATCAAACAGCAAAAATTTCCGAGAGATCTCCATCTCAACGCCAGCACCCAGCTTCACTCAACGACCAGCAAGCTACAGTGCTGGACATCCTATGCCAAACAACTAGCAAGACAGGAACACAACCCCACCCATTAGCAGAGAGGCGGCCCAAAATCATAATAAGTCTACAGACACCCCAAAACACACCACCAGACGTGGACCTGCCCACCAGAAAGACAAGATCTAGCCTCATCCACCAGAACACAGGCACTAGTACCCTCCACCAGGAAGCCTACACAACCCACTGAACCAACCTTAGCCACTGGGGACAGACACAAAAAACAACAGGAACTACGAACCTTCAGCCTGCAAAAAAGGAGACCCCAAACACAGTAAGATAAGCAAAATGAAAAGACAGAAAAACACACCGCAGATGAAGGAGCAAGATAAAAACCCATCAGACCTAACAAATGAAGAGGAAATAGGCAGTCTACCTGAAAAAGAATTCAAAATAATGATAGTAAGGTTGATCCGAAATCTTGGAGATAGAATGGACAATAGAATGGACAAAATGCAAGAATCAGTTAACAAGGACCTAGAAGAACTAAAGATGAAACAAGCAACGATGAACAACACAATAAATGAAATTAAAAGTACTCTAGATGGGATCAATAGCAGAATAACTGAGGCAGAAGAACGGATAAGTGACCTGGAAGATAAAATAGTGGAAATAACTACTGCAGAGCAGAATAAAGAAAAAAGAATGAAAAGAACTGAGGACAGTCTCAGAGACCTCTGGGACAACATTAAACGTACCAACATTCGAATTATAGGGGTTCCAGAAGAAGAAGAGAAAAAGAAAGGGACTGAGAAAATATTTGAAGAGATTATAGTTGAAAACTTCCCTAATATGGGAAAGGAAATAGTTAATCAAGTCCAGGAAGCACAGAGAGTCCCATACAGGATAAATCCAAGGAGAAATACGCCAAGACACATATTAATCAAACTGTCAAAAATTAAATACAAAGAAAACATATTAAAAGCAGCAAGGGAAAAACAACAAATAACACACAAGGGAATCCCCATAAGGTTAACAGCTGATCTTTCAGCAGAAACTCTGCAAGCCAGAAGGGAGTGGCAGGACATATTGAAAGTGTTGAAGGAGAAAAACCTACAACCAAGATTACTCTACCCAGCAAGGATCTCATTCAGATTTGATGGAGAAATTAAAACCTTTAGAGACAAGCAAAAGCTGAGAGAGTTCAGCACCACCAAACCAGCTCTACAACAACTGCTAAAGGAACTTCTCTAGGCAAGAAACACAAAAGAAGGAAAAGACCTACAATAACAAACCCAAAACAATTAAGAAAATGGGAATGGGAACACACATATCGATAATTACCTTAAATGTAAATGGACTAAATGCTCCCACCAAAAGACACAGATTGGCTGAATGGATACAAAAACAAGACCCATATATTTGCTGTCTACAAGAGACCCGTATGCTAACACATATATATGGAATTTAAGAAAAAAAAAAAATGTCATGAAAAACCTAGGGGTGAAACAGGAATAAAGACACAGACTTACTAGAGAATGGACTTGAGGCTATGGGGAGGGGGAAGGGTAAACGGTGACAAAGCAATAAAGAGGCATGGACATGTATACACTACCAAACGTAAGGTAGATAGCTAGTGGGAAGCAGCCGCATAGCACAGGGAGATCAGCTCGGTGCTGTGTGACCGCCTGGAGGGGTGGGATAGGGAGGGTGGGAGGGAGGGTGACGCAAGCGGGAAGAGATATGGGAACATATGTATATACATAACTGATTCATTTTGTTGTGAAGCTGAAACTAACATACCATTGTAAAGCAATTATGCTCCAATAAGGATGTTTAAAAAAATATATATATAAAAAAAAAAAAAAAAAAAAAAGAAACCACACAAAACTCCATGATAGGTAAATCAAAACTTTTAGGGAAAGTAGCATTAGGATTATAAGTGGATTTGTAAAAGTGTAATTTTTAACAAATATAAGAGGATACAGAAACATTAATTTAAACATTACATTTATGATAAGTGATATAATTACAAACGTATATTAACCACCTCTGACTAGCTAAAGACTTCCTAGCATCTTCTTTCTCAATTTTAAGTATACACTTTTAATTTCATTTTGGTTTATTGCAGTTATTTGCATATCCATTATAAGAGGCATTTTCCACGTCTGAACCTCCATTCAAATGCTGAGTGACTTTCTGTTTTTATTTTTAACGTTGCTCACGCATTCCTCTCAGATTCCACTGAAATCTCAGAAACATTAGTAGCTTGGATGCCTGAGATGGAAAACACTTTGGAAAACTTTATTTAGCCTATTCGAGTAGGCATTTCTCAAACTACACCGTCAATGCATAGCTATGTATAAGGGCCTTTGGACGGTAACTTCCTAGTGTTAATCACCCTCATTTAGCCCTCTTACATATATGTGAGAACCTTTCCCTCCCTCCATTCAGTGCTGGCCTACAGTCTCTGTCCTGGATCTGAGACTTTCCTTCAGAATTCTTCAGAAATAGTCATTTGAAGGACACCTGAGTTGTAGTCCTGATTTTGGTAGGACCTTTACAAACCATTTAAATGCGTCATTCCTTTATTATCTCATCTGTAAAATGAAGATAGTAATACCTAGCCTATTTATCTTTTTTTCATTTCATATGTTTTATTGAAATATAGTTAACTTACAGTATTAGTTTCAGGTGTACAACATAGTAATTCCATCCTAGCCTATTTGTCTTTTACAGTTGTTTTAAGATTCAAATAAAATAATGTAAGTGGAAATGCATTTGAATATAGCAGTAGTACATAGGATAGTGTGTAGCATTGTCTGTAGTAATGCAAAATACTATTTATTTTGCTATACAATTTCCCATGTAATTCATTACAACTTGGTTGGGAGAATCCTAAGTTAACTTAATCTTAGAGTTCAGAGATATTTGAAAAATATGAAGTATACTTGTTTTTTTTTCTCTTCACAGAAAAAGATAATGCTAAATACGTTTTTAGACACCATGATGGCCGATCCTCCTCCCCAGTGCCTTGTCTGGCTGCCTCTCATGCATAGGCTTGCCCACGTTGAGAATGGTAAGCAGAACTTTTATCATCCAGTTCCCTGTGCTATAGGAAGTATATGAACTGACAGTATTTGTAATGTCCTTAGTTATTATCATTGAAAATTACAGTTGACATTTGCTGGCACTCCATCATTTGAATTTGTGGTTTTAGCTTCCAAAAGAGGAATATTTATTTCTCAAAAAAAAAAAAAAAAAGGGAGGGAGGACTTATTATACTTAGATAGGATACCAAGAGGTAGTAATATCAGGTCAGAAAACTTTGTGGTTCAAACGCCAGGCTTTTCCCCCAAGATTCCAGATGGTTGTTTTCTGCTTAAACCCACCTGACTTAGCCATGACTTCCTTTAGTTTATAAAAAGCATAACTCCAAAAAATTGTATATATTCAATATCAACCACTAACACTATAAAATTTTGGAATAGTTTAAAGGAAAATAGCCAAGATAGAATTTGGTACTGGGTTTCACCCATATTCAGTTTTTTCCTTTACCACTGAATTACTCTCAGTATCCTTCCCAAGTAGTTTGACTTAAATCTTTGTTTCACTTGAAATTGAAATGGTACTTATCTCTTAGTAACTACTTAGGTTTTTCTGCTATTGCTATCAGTTTATCTCCTTGTTTAGGTTGTTTGAATTCATTAAAGGAAAGGTCCTAGCTTTTCTCTGGAAGCTCCCTTCTTTCAAGGCTCTTCTTGCCTGTCTCTCCTCATTCCACAAAAGAGGAGTGATAGCTGAGCGGCGCTAAAAAGCAGAGTCCTCTTTTTTCATTTTGTAAGAATGAGAGAACGCTACCGTACTCTCTTTATTTTCTCTCCCTCCTACTCATACCTTTTTTTTTTTTTTTAAACTTCTCAGGCTTTCACTCAGTCATGGCTTTAGTTCACAAGTCCTTAGATTCAAGATTATTTTCCTAAAGTCCTGGAATCTCTTGAGTAGACTAAAACAGCTAAATTTTTTTTTTTTTTTTTTTTTTTGCGGTACGTGGGCCTCCCACTGCTGTGGCCTCTCCCGCTGCGGAGCACAGGCCCGGAACGCGCGCATGCCCAGTGGCCGTGGCTCACGGGCCCAGCCGCTCTGCGGCATGTGGGATCTTCCCGGACTGGGGCACGAACCCATGTCCCCTGCATCGGCAGGTGGACTCTCAACCACTGTGCCACCAGGGAAGCCCAAACAGCTAAATTTTTAAACAGGATTTTTGGATAGAGATTTATGCTGTTAAATTATTACAGTGTTGGTTCTTTTCAGGGACAATACCTTTATAGCACTAAATGTTTTTGTAGTTTCATATCCAGCTCATTTTCATAAAATCATTTCATATCTGCTATCCCAAGTAGAGAGGATCTCAGTTGTCGAGATCTAGTGTTATCCGTATGAACATTTTGTTGTGACTTTGTATGTAGTATATTATTTATAAATTACATTCTTATGTGATTAACACTTTCATTATTCCTTAGAAATATTTTGATAACAAAAATTTAAATTTCTTAGAGGAGGTATGTCCTTTGGATTTCTCATTCCAGATTTTAGTTTTCTGTTATTCTTGAGTGATCTTGTATTATTTTTCTCACCTAGTGCTCAGGTTTTGTTGTTGTTGTTTGTTTGTTTTGAGACTTGATTCTCTAGTTAATATGCATTTTTGGAAGTAGGACTAAAAATCCTTATGATTGAGACAACACTGCCTTTGTATACACAGGGCTAGAAAGAGTTGTTCAAATGAATATTGAATATTATATCCCTCTTTCCTTTGACTTCCATTTCTTGTGTTCAGAATTGAATTGCCAGAGGGAACAATCGTGCTGTCAACATTTAAAAGTATAAATAACAGGGCTTCCCTGGTGGCGCAGTGGTTGAGAGTCCGCCTGCCGATGCAGGGGACACGGGTTCGTGCCCCGGTCCAGGAAGATCCCACATGCCGTGGAGCGGCTGGGCCCGTGAGCCATGGCCGCTGAGCCTGCGCGTCCCGAGCCTGTGCTCCGCAACAGGAAAAGGCACAGCAGTGAGAGGCCCGCGTACCAAAAAAAAAAAAAAAAAAAAGTATAAATAACAATCTGTAATATACAGTTGTGCATTTATTGCCCACTTCCACTGAGTAAACTGGACTTTCAGGCTATAAGAGAATTCCAGTAACCCCCATAAATCCTGACTGCCGGCTGGCGGTTTTTCCTGAGGTAAGATGCTGTGTGAGGTGGAGAAAGGAGTCTCAGGTCACCTGAGTTTCCCTCTCTCCAAATCACTGCCCCTTCATTGGTTAGAGCACCTTATTTTATGCCAATACTTGGAGCTCTTACCTAAAACTAGTATTTTGATATGGTAGCCTTACTTTTTTACCAGTTACCATTTGCACCCAGGTATGTAGTAGTATTTATTTATTTATTTATTTACTGGCCGTGCTGTGTGTCATGTGGGATCTTAGTTCCCCAACCAGGGATCGAACCAGTGCCCCCTGCGTTGAAAGCTCGGAGTCTTAACCACTGGACTTCCAGGAAAGTGCCTGTAGTATTTAGTTCAGCAAACATTTGGAGGCCTTCAGTCCAAAGGACTGTGTGAAATACCACTTGCAAGTAGCAGAGACATAAAGCATGGCGTACTGGCTCTCACAGATTTTATGTTAGTGAAGGAAACATATGTCCACAACTAACAATATACATGTCTTTAAAAAAATAGGTTTGGAAGAGAAATTTTGGAATGAGGGTGTCTCTCCTCCTTACTGGTTTATTTACCTAAAATTTGAGACACGAATGTCATTTTAAAGAAGGAAATTAGTTGTTTTTTAAGGTGGATTGTAATCTATTCTAAATGGAAAATTTTGTTATTTTCTTTTTATTCCAGTGAATGGCTGGTTAGGTTAACTAAATTGAAGACAATTTAGATTCTTCACTTCTAGTTTTGTTTTCACCTTTGCTTTTATGTTAAATTTGGTTTTCCACTGTACTGACTTTATTCTCCAAATGAAAATGACTTCTTTCTCCCTCTGGTTCCCTCTCCTCCCTGCCCTCATCCCTCAAGTCTTCCACCCCGTGGAGTGCTCCTATTGCCGGTGTGAGAGTATGATGGGTTTCCGGTACCGATGCCAGCAGTGCCACAACTACCAGCTCTGCCAAAATTGCTTTTGGCGTGGCCATGCCAATGGCCCTCACAGCAACCAGCACCAGATGAAGGAGCATTCCTCTTGGGTAACTGCTTTGTGTCTCAGTCTGTGTCCCCAGCGGTTATCTGTTTCATCCATAACAGCACCAGGGCCACTTTTCTGATAGATGCCTATCAAATAAGGATGTGGTGTCATAAAATATTAACCCTTACATTTATGATGGGTCTTGCAGATATGTTGTGCTTCATCACTTGATTTGAAAAGGAGAGTTTTTAAAGTTCTAGGAGATGGAGATATTATGACCTTTGATGTGGTCCCTTTTATTCAGTAAAATGGAATGTTGCAGTGCTCGCTTTCCCAGTGAAAAGTGTCTTCTTTTTTTTTTTTATTAATTAATATTTATTTTTGGCTATGCTGGATCTTTGTTTTTGTGCGTGGGCTTTCTCCAATTGCGGAGAGCGGGGGCCACTCCTCATCGCGGTGCACGGGCCTCTCACTGTCGCAGCTTCTCTTGTTGCGGAGCACAAGCTCCAGACGCGCAGGCTCAGTAGTTGTGGCTCACGGGCCTAGATGCTCTGCGGCATGTGGGATCCTCCCAGACCAGGGCTTGAACCTGTGTCCCCTGCATTGGCAGGTAGATTCTCAACCACTGCGCCACCAGGGAAGCCCGAAAAGTGTCTTCTTTTAAAATTGTACAAGGGGGTACCACCCCCACCCCAGAAGACTGACTCTCTGAGCTTTAAGGAAGATTTAAAGTTCTTTTTTTCAAGCAAACTTTATTCATGCTTATAGGGTTTAAATGTTGCAGGGAAAGCTGCATGAGATGAAGGAGTTAAATTTTTACCTCTCTAAAGTTGGGTAGATACTGTATTTTACAATTGCCACACTGATGTCTTTACTTTCAAAAGCAATCTTTTTTTTTTTTTAATATAAATTTATTTATTTACTTTTGGCTGTGTTGGGTCTTCGTTTCTGTGTGAGGGCTTTCTCTAGTTGCGGCGAGCGCGGGCCACTCTTCATTGCAGTGCGTGGGCCTCTCACTGTTGTGGCCTCTCTTGTTGCGGAGCACAGGCTCCAGACGCGCAGGCTCAGCAATTGTGGCTCATGGGCCCAGTTGCTCCGTGGCATGTGGGATCTTCCTGGACCAGGGCTCGAACCTGTGTCCCCTGCATTGGCAGGCAGATTCTCAACCACTGCACCACCAGGGAAGCCCCAAAAGCAATCTTTTAAATAACAGTATTTGGGTAGAGGTCAATGTCTGATTTTTCTGTGGTGTTTATAAATCATGTAACAAGTTTAATATCAATCATTTTTTCTTCCCTTCTCTCAGTTTATTTCCAGAGTTTAAAAAATGTCATATTTTTATTTCCTAAATTGCTATAGCCTTGCTTTAAATCCTTTTCCTCTAGCTTTTGTTTGTTGGTTGGTTAGTTTGCTAAAAGGTAGAAAAATATATAGGGTCATAAGTATAATTCAGGATCTAGGTTCTTAAGCCCGGTCATCCTATTAGACTTTAAGTATTAGAAAGCTTCAATAAGCAGGGTTTTTTTTCTATTTTCTTTTTTTTCCTAGTTAACCGTCTTAAAACTCAACCAAGAAAAAAGCAAATAAGTTTATATCAGGGATTAGTTAAAAACAAGAAACAAACTTTAATCAGGTGTATACTTTACTTCCTACATCTCTGATAATGTGTTAGAGATAATTTTTTATTAGATGGCTTTTCAGTTACAGCTAACACATAAAATTTTGTTAAACTGAACCTCCTATCCTGGGTCTTATGTTGTAAATTCCAATATTTCTTTTGGTTGAGGAGTCATTATTTTAAATTTTTTAAACAAGCAAAGGGAAAACAAAAAATAAAACCCAGTAGTTTATTCTCTTTTTCATTGACTAGAGAGAATTTATAGATTTTCAAATTGTTACTTTTTCTTCTTCTTAAAGTACAAGTATCCCGCTGTGTTAAATGACTTATTAATATTTTTCAACTGTTTTTTGTTTAGAGTCTAACTCTTTACACTGAGAAGGCTCGTTGCTTTATTACCTTTCATAATGACTGGATTCTCTGGAATGTATCTACTGAAAGTTTTTCTAGATGTTGGGGCTAGGAGGATGAGGAACTTCTTTTTCACCTTAGTTTGGACTTGCTCATTTAGCTACTTTAAAACCCATATAGAAATGGGAATTTTACATTTATTTAAAGATAAGTGACTGTTTGAATATTGCTTTATGATTTACAAAGCAGTTTTTCATATACTCTGTTGATCTGTAACCTACATAAAGGAAAGTACAGAAATCACAAGTGAATTCTTACATTTCTGTTTGATCCTCACAACACTCTTGTGAAGTAAGTCTTATCGCCATTTATTGTTATTTTTATTTCAGCTTTGTTATTTTTTTCTAGTTTATTAATTTATTTTTGTTATAGTGACTTAAGAGTTAAGGAAAAATCAAGTATTATCAGCATGCATAATTTTGAAGCTGGTATCATAAATGTATTAGTTCTGAATTTTGATGAGTATTTGCATTATGATGGTAGATGCATATTGGTAAGGTCTTTTGCATGTCTGTGTGTGACTTGCTTTTAAGACTAGGACTCTGTGTGCAGTGCCCTTGTTCTTTGAGGAAGATATGGATGAATTTTGAGGCTGTTGTGGGTAAAGAAATTTCCACCTAACAAAAAAATGTGTTATCAGTTTAATAGTAATTTCTTTGAAGTTTGTCCACTGTGTTTGTACTAAAATTTTGAATGAATGTTTCTCTGTGTTCACCACAGATGAATTTAGTGTGCATTTAACCAGTCTGTATATGAATTTGCATTGTAGATTTGATATGTGTAGTGTTGGTGCTTGGAAATTTATTTTGATTTTTCCAAAAGTTCTGTTTAATGTTTTATTTAAGTAACTGTGCAGTATAATTCGCCATTCTTTTATTCATCAATCCATTCATTTGTCTTTATTATAGAAAAGAATGCCATATGGTACCATACCTGTAATTCATTCTGTCCATTCATTATTTATTCAAAAGATATATTTTGAGCACCTGCTATGTCCCAGGCACTCTGTAAGAGGCTTGTAAGATACGTCTATGAACAAACTAGACGACGATTCCTGCCTTGGTGGAGCTTAAATTTTAAGGGTGTTAAAGAGACCACTAGGGCTCACCAACATCACTGTTTCCCTGTTCTTGCTGGGCACACATCTAGACTACATTTCTCAGCCCCACTGTATCCAAAAGGACCATGTGAATAGCTGTTACCAGTGGAATGTGATGAGAGTGATATATCTCTTCCCAGAACAAGACAATTAGTAACTGGGTGCCTTTTCTATCCTCTCTAGCAGCTTAATGGAGAGAATTTCATTAGGACCCAGAGAGGGTGAAACCATAAAATGAAAGGAAACTGCGTCCTTGAACAATGGGTGGAGAGGAATATCCTGCCAACCTGTGTGACTCTGATGGAAGCAAGGGAGAAACTCTGTGTTAAGCTACTGAGGTTTTAGTTTTTGCTACAGTGGTTGGTACTGGAAGTGGAATTCTGTTAAAACAAAACCTTAACATTTGTTTCGTTGGCTTAGCAGTCAGGAAGCACGCTGATGAGGACACTGATATTGGAGTTGGGAAAGACAGAAACCCAAGTTCTGCAGTGGTGACCAATTTGGTAAATTTGTCATCCATGATAATTTGGAAGACTTCCTTCATGCCAAGCGAACTCTAGGTCAAACGTTGGAAAAGGTCAGAGTGTGTGTTGACTCTTATTGGTAAGGTATTACATGAAAGAGATGAGCTTAGGAAAGAATTGGCTAGCCTTCCAGCAAAAAATGAAAGGGAATAGAGAACGTTCTGAGAGTTGGGGCAGTGAAAGGAAAAACAGACTATTTCTAGAGAGCAAGAGATAAGAGTTGAGAGAGGTTTTGAGCATCAAAGACCTAGTAAGTGTTCTCAGTTGAAAAAAAAAATGTGACAGTCCTGTGGCAAAGATCAGATGAAGTATAGTTCTTAACTGGCTTCTCATCAGAATCATCTTGCTCCCACCTTCATAGCTTCTGATTTAATGGGTCCAGGGTACATGAAACCTGGACACAGGCAGTTTTGGAAAGTTCTGTTTTGCAGCCAAGATTCTGTTTGCAGCCAGAGTTGGAAACTGCTGACCTATTGTTTCATGTGGCCTCCAGGTGGCTTCGGTTAGTTGAAAGCAAGAGGAATGGAGGCATGTCTGGGGAAGAACTTTGTGTGTGGTTACTGGCACATGGAGCCGACTGGAAACAAATAGATCAAAGGCCTGCTAAGTTTTTGACGGAATTCTGTTGGCAATGGAACCATGAGCCTGACTATTACAGCTATAAAATCAATTTTTAAGGACCCAGAACTTGCCCTGGAAAGAGGTGGGTTATGAAGGTTTTACGGCCCCTCAGGAGGGTGTGCCAGAGCCCACATGGCCAAGGAGAATATTTGGTAAGGAAGAACCTTCTCCTCCTGTCCCACTCTTGTATATTGGGACTGGGGAGAGCAGGGGCAAATAACATGCCTTTTCAGTTCATAGGTTGTGTCTTAAGGAGCTGCACGTGGTCTTGATGAAGGAAACTGGCAGAGCCAGAGGTCCTGCACTTGTAGTTAGATGTGCTGACTGAATGGGACTTCAGGTTTGCTTCTGGGCGGTGGGAGAGGCTTGAGTGTGTTCTTTGGGTAGTGAAAGTGAGCAGAAAGATATTTAGTGATTAGAAGTCCTTACCAGTATCCATGTTTTCCTTTTCTTCTGGATATGTAACTAGATTATATAGCCATCCTCCTTGTAGCCGGATGGGCCATATGACTAGTTCTTACCCATGGAATTTGTTTGGAAGTCATCTGTGTTACTTCTGGGTCAAGGTAGTTTAAAGCAGGTGTGTCTTCTCCATTCTTTCTATCTTTGCCTTTCCCACTCCCTGTGTACACCAGCCCAAATGAAAGGATCTCTGTTAGTTAACAGAGGCAGAGTCCTTAGATGAAAGGAGGCTGGGGCCCTGAATTCATGGATCAGAGCCCCTCTTCCAGTGTACACTGGACTCTCACATGAGCAAGAAATCAGAAAAAGGAATCAAGGGTAGGAGTGGGGATAGTCTTATAGGCCTTGTTGAGAAAGTGAGATTTGAGCAAAGTCTTAGATGTCTGCCTGCAGACATCTGGGGAAGAGCAGAAGTTTTCAGGATCGTGGCCGTACAGCAAGAGTGTGCATGTGAATTCAGGGAACAGCAAAAATGCCAGAGTAGCCAGAGCAGAAGGAGCAGCAGGAGAGCTGTAGGGAGGGGGTCAGAGAGGTGACAAGGGCCTTGCTGGCCATTGTAAGGGCTTTGGCTTTTACTCTGAATGAAAGCAGGAATCTTTGTAGAGCTTTGGGTAGAAGATAGCTTGAGTTGATTTATATTTTAAAATGATCCGTCTGGATGCCATGTAAAGAGTAAACAGTGGAAGGAAAAGATAGAAGCAGACCATTTCAGAGAGATGATTGCAGTAATTAAAACAAGATATGGTAGGATGTTAGCAGTAGAGGTGATGAAAAGAGCTGAATTAGGATATGCTTTATAAATCTGCTTCATGGGTGGGATGTGGCTTGTGAGAGGAAAGGAGTCCAGGGAAGCTCTAAGATTTTGTCCCAAACAGTTAGAAGGATGGAATTGCCATCTGCTGAGATGGGGAAGGTTTGGGCTAAACATCATTTAACAGTGATTTAAAAAAAACCAAAAACAACAACAGCAGTGTATCAGGATCTTCCTCCAAATCTGAATCATTTAAATATGGCAATAAAAATCCTACAAAATATTATGCATAGTTTGAATAAGGTATTATTTTTAAAAGTATAATTTAATAGAAAGCATGATAGATGATAGTCTCTGTGACTGAATGAACCACTTAAACAGAAGTCCTTGTTCAGATCACAAGGCTGGAATGGTCGACAGGACCCCCCTCTGTGTGGGCCTCTGAATGTGGCTTGTGCTTTTCACAGCATGGAGACATTATTTTAAGAGAGAGCATCACCGGAGGAAGCAGCTGGAGGACCAGCATCTCACAAGGCTGCAAGGCCTTGTCTTACCTGGCTGTAAAGTTATGCGGCCACATTCCGCCATATTCTGTTGGTCACAGTCTCTAAGGCTGGAGGGAAGGAGAAGGGACTTCATCTCATGATGCTGGGGTGGTGGTCAAGTCCACCACAGTGGAGCAAGGGTAGTGAGAGAGATCCCTGCAGTTATGTTTGGAAAATACAGTCTGCCACCCAGCGGATAAAGCCTTACATTCTGATCAAGGATTTTCGTTCAGCCATGGAGACTATCATGTTTTTCTACCACATTAGTACAGTTCGGTGGCATTAAGTATATTCACGTTGTTGTGCGACCATCACCACCATCCATCTTTGGGACCTTTTCATCTTCCCAAACGGAAACTCTTAACCCTTTCCTGATCTGCAAGGAGGGCTGGAGGTAAACAAGACTGCTCTCATTCCCTGCCTTCCCCCTTGCCTTACTTTCAGGTGTCCACTTATTCTTGTCTTCACTTTACCAAGAGAAATTTGACCAATTCCCATGTGGTTACTACTCCATGGCAGGAAGTGTGTATGTGTATGCACAATACACTTGTACCACAGTACAGTTTGTTGTCAGTAGAGGTAGTTATATAACTTAGTTGATGACATGGAAATTTCACCTTTCTTCCCAGCAGATGGCAGACTCCACCTCTGAACAAAGTTACTTATCCCGTTCTTCAAAATCTATAAATGACAAAGTATTGGATTTGTTTAACAATCTCTATTAATATTATTGCTTTTTTTTTTAAAGTAAATGTTAATGAGCAACTCACATATGTCCAGTGTAGTTGTTTGGCCACTGATGATATTAAATCATTTGCTTTAAGGAGTCAGAAAATTATGTTGTTATAGACTTGGAACAATTAAGACTGTTGACTTTGTCAGAAACAATGTTTCATTTTCATGTGATCAGCATACCTCTCCTCACATCTCTAGAATTCTAAGAGATAATGTGTATTCATTGAGGGAAAAGGTACACTTCTTGGCCATGCCCCTGTTCAGTTCTAAATAGTTACATGTCATAGTTAAATAGCTACTTTGTACCTGGTGCAAAACTAGGCAGGAGGACTATTTTTTTTAAAGGCATAAGACAGTATACCTACTTGTAGCAAGTTACAGCAGGAGGTAAGATACACACATGAAGAAAATCCAAACAAAAGCTACAAAATCTAGTCCCTTAGGTCAGTGCCCCACACTCCTCAGAAAAACTGCTGAGACTTGCCCACTGTGGCTCTGACCTGTTTTGTTTGGTTTTTTTTTTAACATCTTTCTTGGAGTATAATTGCTTTACAATGGTGTGTTAGTTTCTGCTGTATAACAAAATGAATCAGCTGTACCTATACATATATCCTCATATCCCCTCCTTTTTGCGTCTCCCTCCCACCCTCCCTATCCCACCCCTCTAGGTGGTCACAAAGCACGAGCTGATCTCCCTGTGCTATGTGGCTGCTTCCCACTAGCTATCTATTTTAAATTTGGTAGTGTATATATGTCAATGCCACTCTCTCACTTCGTCCCAGCTTCCCCTTGCCCCTCCCCGTGTCCTCAAGTCCATTCTCTACATCTGCATCTTTATTCCTGTCCTGCCCCTAGATTCTTCAGAGCCTTTTTTTTTTTTTTTTTTAGATTCCATATATATGTGTTAGCATACGGTATTTGTTTTTCTCTTTCTGACTTCACTCTGTATGACAGACTCTAGGTCCATCCACCTCACTACAAATAACTCAATTTCGTTTCTTTTTATGGCTGAGTAATATTCCATTGTATATATGTGCCACATCTTCTTTTTCCATTCATCTGTTGATGGACACTTAGGTTGCTTCCATGTCCTGGCTATTGTAAATAGAGCTGCAATGAACATTGTGACATGACTCTTTTTGAATTACTGTTTTCTCAGGGTATATGCCCAGTAGTGGGGCTGTCTAAGCATTTCTTTTAACCCTTTGTCTTGATAGAAATTTGGCTTTCCTGTAGGTGTTCCACTTCTCTTGCAGCCCTTTCAGGTGGTGGCTATCTATTCTCCTACATCCACATGAATCTTTAGGGTTTGGGAGGTGAAATTATTGTTAGGGTGACCATATAAATTAGCATATAATCCAGACTCATGTGAGAGTGGAAGGGGACACTGTTAATTATGCAGGGACAACATGCGTAAACTGCAATTATCCTGGGTAAACTATTTATGGTCACTGTTTTAGTTTTCGTTTCCTGCATAATAAATAACCATAAACTTAGCAGCCTAAAACAGCAGAAATATGTTATCTAGGTCAGAAGTCCAGGCAATGGCATGGCTGGATTCTCTGCTGTAGGTCTCACTGCGTTGAAATCGAGGTGTCAGCTGAGGCTGTAGTTATCATCTGGGCTTGAGGGTCCTCGTGTCATCTCACTGTTTGTTGGCAGGATTCATTTCATTGCAGCTGTGATGATGAGGTCCCCGTTTTCCTGATAGCTGCCAGCCAGGGGTGACTCTCAGCTCCCAGGGGCTACCTGCAGTTCCTTGACATGTGGCCCTCATAGGGACTTCACAGCATAGATGTTGGCTTTCTTCGAGGCCAGCTAGAGTGCATCTCTCTGAAACCTCTTCTGAAACCAGCCAGAAAAAAATGCTGCTTTTAAACAGCTCACCTGATTAGACCAGGCCCACCTAAGGTAATCTTCCTTTTGCTGTATAACATAATCAGAGGAGTGATCGTTTATTATATCCACAGTTTCTACCTACATTCAAAGAGGAAAGGCTGTTACAAGGATGAGGATTAACCTCAATTATAAGTTGAGGGTCAGCTTATATTTCTGTGAATGCTGTCACCCTGGTTATTTTCCTTCTTGTATTCCTTCCTGCCACTTCTAGATCTTTACACCCTGAATCTCTTAGATTAAAAAAAAAAAAAAGGGGCTTCCCTGGTGGCGCAGTGGTTGAGAGTCCGCCTGCCGATGCAGGGGACGTGGGTTCGTGTCCCAGTCCGGGAAGATCCCACATGCCGCGGAGCAGCTGGGCCCGTGAGCCATGGCCGCTGAGCCTGCACATCCGCAGCCTGTGCTCCACAACGGGAGAGGCCACAACAGTGAGAGGCCAGCGTACCGCAAAAAAAAAAAAAAAAAAAAAAAAAAACAAGCAAGATGCTGCTTTGAGGATCATGTCATTTTAGCCCTGTTATCCTTCTTCTTTTCTGGTGGTATTATCTCCATCCTTTCTGGACATACTCCTTCACTGCTGGATGGTTTGGTACCCGATTGATGGTCACCTCATGGTGATTTCTGCATCTCTGTAGTCAAACCTTTTAAGACCTTGGCCACATGGTTTCTTGACTTCTTCAGCTCTGACACTCTTCTTCTCCACTGAACATCAGACATCTGCTCTCTCAGTTACACCCTAGACCTTTTCACCACCTCCAACTGCTCCTACTTCCAAAATCACTGATTTCGACATCCTATTATCGTTTGATATCCCATTATCATTCCAGTTGACTTTTCAACTGCTCTCACTAAGATCATTTTTTAATCTCTTTCCAGCCTTTTATCCATTGATCTGTCTCCTCTCTCTATCCACCATTCCTTGCTTCTTTTTTCTTCTCTCCTTACCATTTTAGATATGGCTCTTCATTCCTGTACCATAAACGCCATTGTCCTGTGACTTTTTTATCCATGTCTCTGTCAACTAAATTCATGGATGAACTAATTTATCTGCTTTCTCTAGTACTTCTGGAGAAATCCGTACAATAGGACAGATTAGTATTACCTTAAGCTTCATGATCACCAACTGCATGTTGATGCTCAGCATTGCAATCCTGTTGCATTTCTCTGATCACCTTGCTTTTCCATTCTTTGCAGTGGTCAGTTAAAGTCATAAAGGAATAAAGTCTCCATTCGTTTTAAACCACCTACCCCAACTCTTCCCTGTCTTTCAGTAGATGACCTCTTTTCTTACACAGAGAAAACAAAAGCCTTAAGACAGGAACCCCCTTAACTTTCTGCTGCCAGCTTCATTAACTCATTTATATGTTTATCCAGCAAATTCTAATTCAGTACCTGCTACCTCGCAGACACTGTTGTAGGTGTGGGGTTACTTAGAAAAGGCTAGGACAAAGTCATTTCCTTCATGGAGCTTACGTTTTTTTTTGTTTTGTTTTGCTTTACACGGGCCTCTCACTGTTGTGGCCTCTCCCGTTGCGGAGCACAGGCTCCGGACGCACAGGCTCAGTGGCCTTGGCTCAAGGACCCAGCTGCTCCGCAGCATGTGGGATCTTCCCAGACCGGGGCACAAACCCGCGTCCCCTGCATCGGCAGGCGGGCTCTCAACCACTGTGCCACCAGGGAAGTCCGGAGCTTACGTTTTAAAGGAGACAGATGGATAAAAACATTTTAAAAACAAAATCCCCAAAATAAGTGAACAAGGAAGATATCAAATGATGATAAGTTCTATGTAGAAAAGTAAAATGATAAAAAGATGACTGAACAGCTACTTAGGATATGGTGGTCAGCAACCTGCTGAAACTGACTCAGGAGGAGACAGCGAATCTGAATAAATCTGTGATAAGTAAAGAGATTAAGGTAGTGATAAAAAAACCTTCCCACAAAAGGCCGGGCCTAGATGCCTTCACTGGTGAGTTCTACTGAACATTTAAAGAGTTAATACCAAGGCTTCACACATTTGCCAAAATAGGAGAGGATGAACACCTCCGAACTCATTCTTGTCAGGCCAGTGTTATGCTATCTGATATGAAAACAAAACCTAACAAAACAAAAAAGAGGATATCAAAAGAAAAGAAATTACAGACCAATATCCCTTAGGAATGTAGCCTCAAAAATCCTCAATGAAATATTAGCAAACCAAATTCAACAACATATAAAGATTATACATCAGTTTATGACCAAATGTATATTATCCCAGAAATGCAAGGTTGGTTCAACATGCAAAAATCAATCAATATAATACCATATTATTAGAATAAAGGACAAAAATACATGATTATCACAATAAATGTGAAAAAGGAATTTGACAAAATGCAACCTCCTTTCATGATAAAAATCAAGCAGCAAACTAGAAATAGAGGGTAACTGCCTCAATCTGATAAATTTCTTCAACATCTGTGAAAAACCCATAGCTAATGTTACACTTAATGGTGAAAGACTGAAAGCTTTCCCTGTAAAATCAGGAACAAGACAAGCATGTCTGCTCTTGCCGCTTATATAAACATTGTACTGGCTGTCCTAGCCAGGGCAATTAGGCAGCAAAAAGAAATAAAATGCATCCATATTGGAAAAAGAAGTTAAACTCTTTATTTGTATATAACAGGAATATGAATATAATTAACACTATTGAGTTGTACATTTAAAATGGTTAAGATGGTAAATTTTATGTGTTTTTTACCACATTTTTTTTTTTTTTTTTGCGGTATGCGGGCCTCTCACTGTTGTGGCCTCTCCCATTGCGGAGCACAGGCTCCGGACGCGCAGGCCCAGCGGCCATGGCTCATGGGCCCAGCTGCTCCATGGCATGCGGGATCCTCCCGGACTGGGGCACGAACCGGTATCCCCTGCATCGGCAGGCGGACTCTCAACCACTGCGCCACCAGGGAAGCCCAGCACAATTTTTTTTTAAGTTAACTTTAGGAGAAAACGGGCAAAGGATCTGAATATACATTTCAGAAGATATACAAATGGCCAATAAACATGTGAAAAGATGATCAACATTACTTAGTCATTAGGGAAATGACTAATCAAAGCCACAATGAGATGCCCCTTCACACCCACTAGGTTGGCTGAAATAAAGACTGACAGTAACAAGTGTTGTTGAGAATGTGAAGAAATAGGTACCCTAATACACTGCTGGTGGGAATGTAAAATGGTGCAGCCACGTTGAAAAAATAGTTTAGCAGTTGCTCAGAATGTTAAACAGAGTTACCATGTGATCCAGCAATTCCACTCCTAGGTGAGAATTGAGAATTCTCCTCTGAGAGTTGAAAATATACATTCACAGAAAAACTTGTTCATGAATGCTCATAGCAACATTATCCAAAATACCTCAGAAGTGGAAATAAAGCCAAATGTCTGTCAACTGTTGAACAGATAATCAAAACGTGTTATGTCAACATTATGGAATACTATTAGGCAACAAAAAGAAATGAAGTACTGATACATGCTAAAACATGGATGAACCTTGAAAACATGCTAAGCGAAAGAAGCCAGACATAAAAAGTCACATAGTGTTTGATTCCACTTACATGAAATACCCACAGTAAGCAAGTGCATAGGGACGAAGTAGATCAGTGGGGTGGGCAAAAAGAGTATTGGGTTTCTTTTGGGGGTGGAAAACATCTTCTGAAATGAGATATTAGTTATGGTTACACAAGTGTTTTGAATAGATGAAAACCACTGAATTGTAACTTTAAAAGGGTGAATTTTATGGTATGTGAATTATACATCTCAATAAAGCTATTAAAAATTGGTCAGGGAAAGTTTTTTTTAAGAAGTGACATCTGAACTGAGATTGGAATGACTAACTTGAGGTTGGTGGTTATGAATTCAAAGTCAGACCAGTCAGCGTAGTTGTATATTTTACTTCTGCCCCCTCACTGTGTGGGTAGAGGAGCAGAGCGGGTGGAGTTGGGGTTTTGACAGAGGAGTGTGACAAAGGAGGAGGGTTGGCGCGAGAGGCTGGAGAGTAGGCAAAGACATGAATGTCGTAATGGGCTGTGGAATATAAGTCGGTTGAAGAGAGAAATGAGACCATGAGGGAGACAAGGGACTGTGTGAGGGTAGCAGGCTCGGTGGAGACGGGTCCCATCGGCGCTGAAGTATTGTTCGAGGGCACTGGAAGGAGTGATCTAGAGAGATAGAAGTTGGTATGAGAGCGCAGTGCTTGACATGGAGATGTTAGATAATGTGCGGTAATTGGCAATACGGTGTTCTAGGACGTGACTTGAAGCTGGTGACCCACGCAGAGTGGGGGAACGTTGTTGTAGGAGAGTTCAGGGAAGGCTACTGTATATGCTCCCTGAAGCTGCTGTAACAAATTACTGCAAAGTTGGTGGCTTAAAACAAATTTATTCTCTCACAGTTATGGACATCACAATTCTATTTTATTTTAAATTTTATTTTATTGACATATAGTTGATTTACTATGTTGGGTTAACTTCTACTGTACAGCAAAGTGGTTCAGTTATACATATATATACACACACATTCTTTTTCATGTTATTTTCCATTGTGGTTTATCACAGGATATTGAATATAGTTCCCTGTGCTATACAGTAGGACCTTGTTGTGTATCCATTCTGTATGTGATAGCTTGCATCTGCAAATCCCAAACTCCCAGCCCATCCCTCCCTCCCCCGCCCCCCCCCTTGGCAACCACAAGTCTGTTCTCTCTGTCTGTGGATACCATAATTTGAAATCAAGATGTGAGCAGGGCCATACTCCCTCTGGAGGCTCCAGGGAAGAATCCATTTATATTAGTCAGGGTTCTCCAGAGAAACAGAGTCAAAAGGGTTTACAATTATACAAGAAGTGATTATTATAAGGAATTGGCTCATGCAGCAGTGGAAGCTGACAAGCCTCAAGATCTGCAGGAAGAGTCAGAAAGCTGGAAACCCAGCAGAGCCAAGGGTGTAGTTCCAGTTTGAGTCTGAAGGCCTGAGAACCAGAACTGATAATGTAGTTCCCGTCTGAAGGCCTGTAGGCTTGAGACCCAGGAAGAGCAGATGTTTCAATTCAACTCCAAAAGCAGAAAATCCAGTATCCCAGTTCAAAGTCAGTCCGGCAGGAGGAATTCTCTTACTTGAGGGAGGGTCAGCCCCTTTATTCTGTTCAGGTCTTCAACTGATTGGATGAGGCCCACCCACATTAGGAAGACAAATCCGCTTTACTCGGTCTACCAATCTGTATGTTAATCTCATTCAAAAACACCCTCACAGGAGCACTCACAGTAATGTTTGACCCACTATCCGGGCACGCTGTAGCACAGGTTAAGTTGGCACACAGAATTAACCATCACACCGTTCTTTGCCTCTTCCACCTTTTGGTGACTGTTGGCATTCCTTGACTTGTGGCTGCCTCACTCCAGTCTCTGCCTCCTTGGTCACATTGCCTCTTCCTCTTCTCTCTCTTCTCTGTGTGTCTATCTTATAAGTACACATGTAATTGCATTTTGGGTCTACCCAGATAATCCAGGATAAACTCTTTGTCTCCAAATCCTTAACTCAATCACATATTTTGCATAGAAGGCAATATTTACTCTTTTGACATATAGGGCAATATTCTCAGGTTCCAGAGATTAGGGTGTGGGCATATCTTTTGGGAGGTCCTCCATTCAATTGACCACAATAGTATATGGGAAAGGTCAACTCTGTGGATGTTGAAATCAACAAGAATTATGACAGTATATTGGACTCCACTGTAGAGGGATATTTAGGGTTTTGGTCTGATGACATGAAATTCAAAACGGGGGTTTTAAGGAAAAGGGAGATAATCTGAGAATGGCAGTGAGGTTCTGGGAGGACATCTCCCCACCTGGAGGTCCAGCTGTTTGAGGGGTATGAGAGAGAAAGCAGCTGCCACTGGAATGGCTGCAGAGGAAGCCAGGCCTTCAGGGAAAGCCAGGTTTCTATGTGAAAGTAACACTCGGAGAAGAGGATTCTCAGCCAGAGAAGGGATTTTGCTGATGGTAGACTATGAAGATAAGTTGAAGGATTTGAGAGTGGAGGATTAGTGAGAGATGGGGTCTTGTGAGGCTATGTGCAGAGCCTTATGAGAATGAGAATCCAAGCGGGGAGTCTAGGATTTCTTATGAAACAGGCATAACCTATGATAAAGGTTGTGTTGGAATTAGCCCCAGATAGTCTCCTAGGCAGATCATGGTGCTGTCAATGTGAGTATTACTGGGAGAGGGTCTTGCCAGGCGTGAGCAGAGCTCTGGGCTCCCATCTTTACTCCTGTTAAGGTGGTATGAAACCTGGGGAGATGGCCCTGAAGTTCTCTTGACCACAGCTAAACTGACTGCTTCGCTGACCAAGGCCTTCCCTCTGAAATTATGAATTTCTTAGGCCATCCAAGAGATAAAAGGAATAGGCTAGAGGTATCCTGACAGCATTTATCAGCATTTTCAGGAGGTTGAGTGAGATATTTTAAATATTGTTCTTTTCAGTGTTTGAATATTGCCCCTGTTCTGCTGTGGTATTGGATGCACTGTGTATTCTTAAACCCATTTACAGCTGCAGAAGTGCTGAGTTTGAAAGCAGAACATTTGAAATGGACCCAGCTGGTTAAAAAGATGGATACTTATCAAAGTATTGATGTATAGTTTATGAAATAATAAGGTGTTTTTTTCAACTAGCCTGATTATTTTTAGAGCAAAGAGATGACAGGGAGATTTTCCATTGCAGAGAATGTGTGGCTTAACCGAAACCAAGCAGTTCTTCAAGTGAATGGTTTCCTCTGGCAGTCATCTTAGCCACAGCCCTTTCTCCAGTGTTACATCTTTTTTGATTATTACACGTGGCTGCCAGAGCTGAACTGGAGAATGTGTATCCAGCTTCCATGTGTAGAGAGGATTAGAGGAATCTGTATGGCCCAGCAGTGTGAATTGCTTGTCTGTTTCTACGTTAACTCAGATATATCAGTGATTATTGTCTGTATATCTAGGACATTCTGAGATCTACAGATACAGATTTATGGTAGAACTGTTTCTCTAAATACATTTAATACACGTGTATTGTATATTCATTACCCTTTATCTCCATTTAGTGGCTACAAAATGTCCAATTATGAAATTTTTGATTACCTATGATAAACCAGATATTGTGTTCCCTGGCATTCTTTCCTGAGCTGCTTTTCTTATTCTTTTTTTTTCAATTGAAGTATAGTTGATTTACAATATTATGTTAGTTTCAGGTGCACAACACACTGATTCAGTGAGCTGTCTTTTCTTCTCTTGCTGCAACCTCTGAGCGTACCAGGTTTTAGATGACCCTCCCCAACCAACCCCCCCAACACTAGTAGATTTATGCAGTTCTTTTATTTAACTTTATTTTTGTTTATTTTTAAAATATTTGTTTATTTAGTTATTTGGCTGTGCCAGGTCTTAATTGCAGCACATGGGATCTTTGTTGCCACATGCGGGATCTTCATGGTAGCATGCAGGGTCTTTAGTTGCTTCATGCGGAATCTTTAGCTGCGGCACATGGAATCTTTAGTTGCGGCACGTGGAATCTTTATTTGCGGCATGTGGGATCTAGTTCCCTAACCAGGGATCAAACCCAGGCCCCCTGCCTTGGTAGCATGGAGTCTTAACCGCTGGGCTACCAAGGAAGTCCCTCTGCAGGGACTTAAAATAAATTTATTTATTTATTTTTACTTTTGACTGCGTTGGGTCCTCATTGCTGCACGTGGGCTCCCTACAGTTGTGGCTAGTGGGGGCCACTCTTTGCCGCGGTGTGCAAGCTTCTCATTGGGTGGCCTCTCCCGTTGTAGAGCACGGGCTCCAGGCACTTGGGCTTCAGCAGTTGTGGCTCATGGGCTCCATAGCGCAGGCTCAGTAGCTGTGGGGCACAGGCCCAGTCACTCCACGGCATGTGGGATCCTCCCGGACCAGGGCTCGTACCCATGTCCCCTGCATTGGCAGGTAGATTCTTAACCACTGTGCCACCAAGGAAGCCCCCCTCTGCAGTTCTTAATTCCAGCCGAGGCTTCTGGTCCAGGTTAAGACTCCTATATTCAGTGGTCCTATGGACATTTCCATCTTGAAGTCTCACTAGCTTTTCTGTCAACACATGGTTCTAATAATTTTTTCAGTCAATCTTCTTAGACTTCTAAGTAGGTAACTGTATTGCCTGTGGGAAACAGTAACAATCATTGTCCAGTAGTTATACCTTTTTTTTTTTTTTTAACCTTTTTGTTTTGGCAAGAACTTCTAGATCAGTGCTTCCCAAAATGGCTTGAAAAGAATCAGCTGGGCAGCTTGTTTAATATACAGAGTACCAGGTCTCTACCCTTGGGAATTTTAACTTAGTAGGTCTGGGTTGAGTTAGAGGAATCTGTTTTGTTTTGTTTCATTTTGAAACAAACACCCCAGGAATTTTTTAATCTTCGGACAGTTTTGGGAGACACTGTTTCAGAGCTAAGTAACAGTGGTGGTGGTCTTCGGTTCCTGGCTGTGGGGCATCTGTATCATGTGTGACGTTAATTGACTTCTGGCTCTGTTCCTGCCTTCACCTGTGGCAGTGTTTGTGACAGCCTTTGGAGATAGCCGGTGCCCAGGTGTCATCATCCAGGGGGAAATTTCAGCCAGGCAAAGAGCTTTCTGCCCTGGTAATCGTTCAGTAAACATTTCTAGTGCCTGTTCTGCTCCAGGCCCCAGAGAGTGCTGCTATACAAAGAAGCACTTTGGTGGGTCTTCTTGGTTTTCCAACCTTCATGCTCTCTCCAACCTCCAGCCTCCCTTTTGTGGGACTTTGGCTGCCTGTAAATCTTTTTCCATCGTACTCAAGTGCTCTGCTCCTTTTTGTCTTAGCTGACTAGACCCTTTGTTTACCCAGACCTGAAGTACTGGTCACACTTCTCCTTCCTCATTCTATCCTGCCATGCAATCTGTTGCTGCATTTGGCCAGAGAACTATCTGTTCAATGTATTCTAGAAGCAGCTTCTAAATCAGAGATGATTTGTAACACACTGGGGTTTTATCTTATGGAGTAACATTTTGAAAGTGTCTTCAGTTTTGTCTTTGGACTTGGACTTTTATGTATGGCTTTAACTCACAGGCAGCACTATGACAGTATTGAACTATTTCCAGTTGCTTGTTCTACCACATTTTCTTACTTCTATGTCTCTGAATCTGTTGTTCTATCTCCCTTTGTCTCCTCTCCTCCCCATCCTCCCAAATTTCCCATGCCAACTTCTCTTCAGCCTCTGAGGTTCAGCTCAGCCATTGCCTCTTTTCCTGATCCCCAAGCTGATTTATATGTCTCTTCATGCTCTGCTGTGGCACGCTGAATAACTCTTTTAAGGCACTTATCATGCTATTATAGTTATCTGTTCATTTGTCTGTATATTCTATTATCTCATAATTCCTTAGTATGTTATTAGCCTATATACCCCTGTGTTTGTTAAAGAACATTATAAAGTTGGCATCTCCCACTTGTTCCAGTTTTTAAACTACTTTTGATCATGGGAATGTCTTCCTGACTTGAAAAAGTGTGAGAGATTGATAATATTCAATTTTGGCAAGAGTGTGTAGAGAAGAGGACTCTAGAAGATTGTTGGTAGGAGTGTGAATTGATACAATATTTGAAAAATAAAATTTTAAATGCATATAAACTTTAACTCAGCAATTCCCCATATAGGAATTCTCCCACAAAGACCCTTGCATCAAGTATATTAGGATTTTGGTATGAAGAGATGGCCAAAATCTCCAACAGTAACAAAATGGCTAAATTTATTATGGTATATATACATACATACATACATATATATAATTATAACTGTGGAATTTTGTGTAGCAGTCAAAATAAGTGAAATAGATTTATATGTTCAGATGTGGAAAGAGGTCCATAGTATATACCCATTTTCCTCCCTCCTCAGAGGTAACCTCTATTTTGAATTTAGTACTCAATATTTCCATTCATACTGATATTTTCATATTTTTTATTACACATGTGTATGTGGCCATTAAAATATATAGCATTGGGATTCCCTGGTGGCGCAGCGGTAGAGAGTCCGCCTGCCGATGCAGGGGACGCGGGTTCGTGCCCCGGTCCGGGAAGATCCCACATGCCGCGGAGAGGCTGGGCCCATGAGCCATGGCTGCTGAGCCTGCGCGTCCGGAGCCTGTGCTCCGCAACGGGAGAGGCCACAACAGTGAGAGGCCCGCGTACCGCAAAAAAAAAAAAAAAAAAAAAAAAATATATATATATATATATATAGCATTGTTTCTCATATTTTTAAACTTTATCAAAATAGTGTCATATTACATATATCCTCTTGCAGCTTCCTTCGTTCACCTACATTGTTTGTAAAATGATCTCCATGTTGATATGGTTATTTTCAATGCCATATAAAATTCAATTCTATAAATATGCCACATTTTATTTATTCTCTTGTTGATTGACATTCAACTTGTTTCTAATTTTCTACTTTTCCAAACAAAGCTTTAGTGGATGTTCTAGTACAGGTCATCTTGTGCAGCCTGGGGAATTTTTCTAGGGTAATTTTTAGGAGTGGAATTCCTTAGTCCAGAGGAGTGTGTATTTTTTACTAGATTTTACTGAATTGCTCTCCAAGGTGGCTTTACTACTTCACACTCCCACCAGCTGTGTATGAGCTTTACCATGTATTCACATCTTCATTTGTAAGGAATATGTTACTTTTAATTCTCTTACAGAGCCACAAAACTCTTAACAAATTGTTTGAAGAAGATGGGAATATGAACTGCCAGTTAAATCTATTGAGAAAGGAAATTCTGTCCATGTCATCAAACTGATGTTTTAAAGGGCAGTCCAATTCTCAGTGCAGCATTTCCCCTGTTGTACATTCTGGTAAGAGTTCCAACACAAAATGGGATGCCAGGCCAGGTTGATATCACAGCTCAGTTAGGAGCAAAGTCTGGCCTTGAACTTTGTTTTTGCCTATACACATTGACAGCTTTTTCAGTTGTAACTTATTTATGCTTAATGTGGCAATTATCGGTAATTCAAGGGTACCCCTCCCACACCCAGGGTTGGTATGTATGGAACCATAAATACTATATTGGCTGTCAGGGCACACCTAGCAGTGTCAGTCTGTTGATGTTGAATTCCAACAAATCCGTATTTGTTGGAATTTTTTTGTTTTTTTTTTTCCTGAAAAGGAGGCTGAAACGATTTGCTGCTCAAAAACCAAGTTACTGCTGTTCTTTACATAACTCCAGCCTCAGCTATCATTGAACCATTTGAGATAACGGTGGTTCCTTTTTTGTGGGTCAAGAGGTTGTAATTTATAAGCATGTTTCAGAAGCCATATGTGAACTGATTACTTTTTATTCTACCTAGCTATATTCTCATAACTGTCAGAGAGCTCATACTCTCAAATCTTGGAAGAGTAATAAAAATTACATGGATTACATTTCTCTCATACATTAATCAGTCAAAATTATAGCTTTACAAATTAAGTTCAACTGGAGCTTAGCAACTGTAAATTTTTTACTTTCTAAAGCTGTTATTCTGAATCCTTTAAAAAATAATATAAGGGATATTATGAATTTTCAAAATATATTTTAAATAAACTTTAATAAACAAAAAAGAACTGGGAATTCCATTTCAGGGTGATGGTTTGAGGACATGCTATCACCTTTCCATCTTGCCTCAGATAGTTAGAAATGATAGATTAGAATTTTAAAAATAATTTGCAAGTACACTAGAGGGGAAAAAAAGAAGGAAAACCCACAGCAGGTCCCAGATGTGCAGAACCCCCATGAAAAGTGTATGGGATCAGTTTACCAAAGAAAACCTTGTTTCAAAACAAGGGCAGGAAACTATTGCTTCTCAGGATAGGAGTAGCATCTAGAATGCTCCTGCTTGGAAAGTTGATATGGGCAGCTGAGAGGTGCTCAGGGCAAGTGACAGAGTGACTCTGGTACTATAGCCTGGTGATGCAGGTGTCGCCGGCAGATGTAGTGTACATAGGACCTTAGGTTGGAGAGGCAGGGCTGGGGTCCAGGTGCTTGGTGAATTCCAGGAGAATAGGGGTCCCATGTTCATAAGACTAACTAGAAAGCTTTTCCATGAGGTGTCACCTTCTGTCCCTCCTTCACTCTCACTGAAAACAAGTCCTACTTCTCCCCTCCAGGTAAGCAGTGCACACAGATAGTGTAGACTGTCTCAACAGAGAGCCTTAACTACAAAGATGAGCACTTCATTAAAAATCACTAAAAACTGCCATGCAAAGGAGATAACAGAGTTTATTTTGGACATAGAATTCATAGAATAAGCAGAACTAGATTTAAAAATATGTACAGTTGAACTCTTGGAGAGATATGAGCAGTTATTTTATCTACCAAAAATAACTAAGTATTGGGCTTCCCTGGTGGCGCAGTGGTTGAGAGTCCGCCTGCCGATGCAGGGGACGCGGGTTCGTGCCCCGGTCCGGGAAGATTCCACATGCCGCAAAGCGGCTGGGCCCGTGAGCCATGGCCACTGAGCCTGCGCGTCCGGAGCCTGTGCTCCGCAGCGGGAGAGGCCACAACAGTGAGAGGCCCGCGTACCGCAAAAAAAAAAAAAAAAAAAAAAAAAAAAAAAAACTAAGTACTGATACTGGAAATTAAAATTTTGATTGTCAAAATAAGGAATTCATTAATTGTGCTGATTAACTGGGTCTGTAGCTTAAGAGCAGATTTGTGAGCTGGATACTGGAGCAGAGAATTGTTCCTAAGCACATCACAGAAGGATACAGTAATAGAAAAAAAATTAAGACATGGAAGTTAGATTGAGGAATGCCATCTAATATGAACTCCAGAAAGAGGCTGAAGAGAATGCAGGGAAATGATATTTAGAGAAGCAGTAGATCCAGTTTCAAGATGGTTGACCAAACACATACTCCCTCTTACCCTTTCTGCACCAAACCCATAGAAATGATAAAGATTTAATTTGATTAATAAATTCCCTTTCAAGATTGAAAAGAAAAGGAATATTCCTGATAATAAAACATCTTTAAGTGAAGGAGTTTTACATTAAAGGAGAAGTTGCAGAAAGGAACTGCTTACACTGCCTGTTTGAGGCCATCACTACTGCCAGGACCCTGAAGCTCTCTGCTGATTTTGTCAGAACAGATACAGCATGCGGCCTCTGGCCAGGATGCCACTATTGGCTAAGATGGCAAGTGAGCAGTCCCATGGGAGATGTTTACACGGCCATGAAAACCCAGAGGAAGCTTAGCACAGTGAAATATAAACAGCAGAACTACACCCTGTGGGGTAGAACAGTCAGAAAGAAACTTTAAAAATAGGTCAATCTAATTTTCTTAGAGGACCAGGGATAGACTTTCATGATTAATACAAGAAGTGGAAGTTATGAAACTATAAATAATGAAAATGAAAAATGTAGTTGTCAAACAAACTCACCGGATGGGCTGCATTGCAAACTGGATATAGCTAAAGAACAGATTATTGAGCTGAAAGATCAGGGCAAGAGATTCTCCCAAAACTCAGCATCAAGAGGTAAGAGAGTATCCTTTAATAAAAAAAAAAAAAAAAAAAAAGAGAGTATGAAACAAAGATTGAAGCATTTAGATTCGTGTAGAAGTTCCAACATTTATCTAATAGGAGTTGCAAGTGAAGAAAATTGACAAGAGACAATGTTTGAAGAAATAATGTATGAAAAATTTCCAAAACTGAAAAAGTATGAGCCCTTAGGTAGAAGGCCTACTAACTGAAGGAGAATACATTTTAAAAAGAACCAGCATAGTCAGCACCTGCATACATCCTAGTGATAATGATGAAGAGAAATTCCTAGGTGACAGTAGAGAGAAAAGACTGATGGTCTACAAAAGAATAAGAATCCAGATGACATTAGACTTTATCACTGGTTTTGAGAAACAACAGCAGAATGTCTTCAAGGTGCTGAGAGAAAATAAATTTGAACTTAAAATTCTGTTCTCACCCAAACTATCTTTCAACAGCAAGGACACTACAATAACATTTTCATAATTTAAGGACTTTGAAAGACCTTTGCTGAAAGAACTATTTAAAGATACACTGCAGTAAGAAAAAAAAATGAACCAAGAAGGTAGTAATGGGATTTAAGAAAAAAAAGGAAGCAGAGAAATCAAAAACAATATTGAATATAAATAAATATTGGTTATAGAATATATGACGATTTTTAGTAAGTTGTAACTTAAATCAACAAAAATAGCAACATGGAATTTGTGGTTGGGGGAGTGATAAAGGGAATTAAAAGCACACTAAAGATTTCAGGAGGAGGATAATAAAATGTAATTAATTCTAACTTGTAAGAAACTATAATTTTAAATATGCATTAAAAACTTAAGGGTAACCACTTGAAGAATTAGATATAAAATATAAACCTTAAAACTATTAGAAGAAAAAATGTAGCAGAAATAACCTTGACCAATCCAATAGAAGACAGGAAAAGAGAAAAAGAGAAAATCATGGTAAAATAGAAAACACAAAATAAGTTGCTAGGAATACATTTAAGCATACGTAGCAGTAGTTAAAGTAAATGAAAGTGAATTAAACTCACCTACTAAAATGATAAAAACTCTCAGATTTATCAAAATGACAAAAACCACATGCTCTTTCAGAGAAGATACACAGTTGATAATAAAGGGATGAAAAAGGTAGTATAAAATATTAGTATGAGACAAAACAAGGCAAACAACATTGGAACGGACATAGGTGGGGAATTTAAAATGCTAAAAAGTATAATTTGTAAGAGTTGGTATCAGTTATAAGCCTGTTTGTCCTGCTCTTGATAACACTGCATGTTTACGTATGTATATATGTGTATAAATTTATACATTTACAAATTACTGCCGAGGCTTTCTAAATGGTATTCCTGATTCTGCCCTTGTTACCTTCAGTTTATTCTAAGTATAGCAGCCAGAATGATCCTGTTAAAAATGAGATCCTTGCTTGCTCAATACACTCCAATAGCTTCCCATCTTGTTCAGGGTAAAGGTAGACTAAGCTAATTGTAGCCTCCCATCCCCAGTGACAAACATGCATGTAGGATGAAATATAACAAAACTGAAACGCAGAATTGAACTTGAATAAAAGAGAAATTCCTGGCTATCAAAAATTAAACCCCAAATTGTGATGTCCCCAGGATTTATCAGATGGGATACTGGATTTAGGCCAGTGGTTGGGGTTAGTGCCTCCATGGAGTAGGAAATGTAACTTGGGTCCACTCAAGGTGAGTAGAACTGGTATTTTTGTAAAAGCTGGAATTTGAGAAGGGCCGCCTCCTTGTGAAAGAGGGGCTAAAAATATTCCAGTGGCCCAGAGATAGTACAAATAGGACTCCCATACAAAAAAACAGTCTCTGCTAAAGGTGAGCTTATCATCAAATATTGCAAACTCAATTATAAAACCATCTACTATGAGGGAGAATCAGCAAACACAACAAACAGTAGCTTTAGTATGCCAAGGACTTCAGAAAATGGTACACTTTAAAAATTAAAGGAGTAAGTCTAGGAATAGTGACATTTCAAAAAGGAACACGTCAAGATGAAAAAGGAACAAATTGAATTTCTGCAAATAAAAAATAATAAGGTTAAGCTCAATAGAGGGGTTAAATAGCAGATTACAGACAGCTACAGCAAAAATTAGGGAATGGAAAATAAGTCTGAGGAAATTAACCGGGATACAGAATATTGAACACAGATATAGGGAAATGGAAAATGTGACAGGCAATTGAAGGATTTGAAGGATAGAATGAACAGGTCTACCTAGAATTCCATACCTATCTAATCTAAGAGCAAAGAAGGAATATATATTTTCAGAAAAAGTCTCAGTGGGTTTGTCACCAATAGACCATTGCTAAAGGAACTAACAAAGGATATGTTTTGGGGAAAAAATGAATTGAAGCAATAAGGAAGAAATGGAACATAAGAAGGAATGGTGCACAGCAGAATTGGCAAATGTGAGTAAATTTAAATAAGCACTATATGTAAATAATAATGACTAATAATTTTATTGGTCTTAAAATAAGATGCAGCTAAAGTACTAATTAACTATGACATTAATATAGTTGGGGCATGGTTAGAGTTAAAGGATTTGAAGTTACAGGATGAGAGTACAGATACTGTTTAAGACGGTGGTAAAATGTTCACATTAAATGAGTTAGAGGAGGTTCCTGACTTCTCTTGGGGATTTAATAGGCTTATGTTTCTGTTTGAATCTATGAGTTCTCATCACAAGGAAAAAATATTTTTTTCTTTTTCTTTTATTTTGTATCTATATGAGGTGATGAACGTTCACTAAACTTAACTGTGGTAATCAGTTCGTAATGTATGTAAGTCAAATGATTATGCTGTACATCTTAAATTTATACAATACTGTATGTCTATTATATTTCAGTAAGAAAAAAGAAAAAAAAAGACATACCAAGCCAAGAACTAACCAAAAGAAAACTGGTGAAACTATATTAACCTCAGAAAATAGATTTCAGGGCAAAAATCTTTAGGAAAGAGATTAAAATGTTATATTTCATGTTATATATATTTTATTACAATAAAAAAATCTTCACCAGAGGTAAAGTTTACAAACGATAAAAAGATGACATTAACAGTTATACATAGATATACAACTAATAGCATAGCTTTAAAATGTGTAAATAAAAATTAATAAGAGCACAATAAGAAATTTAAAATACATTATTAAAATGGGTGATTTTAACGCACTTCTCTCAACAATTGTTAGAATCATTAGACAAAAAACACAATGTAGAAAATTCGAATGTATCCAGCAATTAATGGTTGCACATTCTTTTCAAACACACAAAACTTGACCACATAAATGAAGTCTCAGAAAAGAATTAGTGTCGATTATAGTGCATTTGAGCTAGGAATCAATAACAAAAAGATAAGAAAACAACTGTACATTGGTTATTGAAAGATTAGTTGAAATGAACAAACTCCTAAAACAACCTTGCTTTCCAAAACTGATCTAAGATAGAATAAAACCTGCAAGTATTAGTATAATCATTAAAGAATTTGAACTAGTAGCTTAAAATATTTCTACAAAGGAAACAACCAGGCCTGAGTGACTTTACATAAGTTTCAACAAACATTCAAAGAAATGAATTCCAGTATTATAAAAATCTCCCAAATTCTAGAAAAACTAATGAGCATTCTGATTTCATTTTTGAGGCTAGAACTACCTTGGTACCAAAACCTTACGAGGACAACAGGAAAGGAAAATTACAAGCCATTCTAATGAAGGCAAATAAAAGCCTAAACAAAGTATTAGGAAACCCAACTCAGCGGTGTATACAAAAGATCATAATCACACTGGTTTTATTCCAGCAATTAAAGATAGATTATTATAATTTAGCCATATTCATAAGTTGATGGATTAAATCTGTATAATCATCTCAAAAGACATGTAAAACAGTGATTAAAACCTCATATCCACACAGACAAACACTGCACTTTAACAATCTAGGGGAAGAAGAATTTCCTTAACCTAATACATATAGGATATTTATAAAAACATAGTATCCATTATATTTACTGATGAAATGTCAGGAGTATTTGTTTTGAGATTGAAATCTTAAGATTGAAAACAAAACAAGGAGGCTTGCTATCACCACTTCTATTCAACATTTTCTTGGAGGTCCTAAAGCAGCAGAATAAACAAGGAAAAGAGATAAAATGTATTTTAATTGGAAGGAAGCAAAGTTATCATTATTTACCTATGACTGTTAATGTAGAAAGATTGAAAGAATCTCCAAATCATTAGAATTAAAATAGAGTAGGGGCAATAAAAGTAAAAATAGATAAATTGGACTACATCAAAATTTAAAACTCCTGTGCATCAAAGGACACATCAACATAGTAAAAAGGCAAACTATGGTATGGGAGAAAATATTTGCATATCATATATCTGATAAGGGGCTCATATTCAGATTATATAAAGAACTCCTATAACTTAAGAACAATAAAAAGCAAATAACCCATTAAAAAATTGGTCTAAAGGAATTATTTAAAGGAATAGACATTTCTCCAGAGATGATATATAAATGGCCCATATACTTAACTGTACACTTAAAAATGGTTGAGATGGTAAATTTTATGTTATGTGTATTTTACCAACATTTTTAAAAATAAGAGAGCAAGGTTTCTGAATATAAAATCTTTCTATAACTAGAAATAAATAACAGATACATATATCCTTTATAAACAAGAATCTGTAACTTTATTGAAAGATATTTAAAAAGGCTTAGGGGAATTCCCTAGTGGGATCCAGTGGTTAGGACTCCGCACTTTCATTGCCAAGGACCCGGGTTCGATCCCTGGTCAGGGAACTAAGATCCTGCAAGCTGCGTGGTGTGGCCAAAAAAAAAAAAAAAAAGAGGCTAAATACATGAGGGGATGAACATATACACGGAAAGGAATGTTCAGTGTGTGAACTGACATGTGAAGATGTCAGTTCTCTCCAGAATTGTCTATATATTCGATCAGTTCCCATCAAAATCCCAACAGGATTTTTCTTTTGCGGTAAATGGACAGACTGATTGTAAAATTTAATTGGAAGTGTGAAGGGTCAAGAATAACAAAGACTCTCCTAATGAAGAATGAAAGTTTGGGGCACTGGTACTACCTGAAAAGATAAGAGGAAACTGTAACAATTAAATCATCATGATACTGGTACAGGGATAGAAGTAGAATATCTTATCTTGTAGGAGAAGAATGGATTGTTTATTAAGTGATCCTGAAGCAACTGATTATCCATATTGGATACAATTGGATTATTTCCTTATACCTATCAAAGAAATCAGTTCTAAGTAGATTCAAACTTAAATATGAAAGATAAAAACTATGGAACAATGAAGACAATCTGGGAGGATATCGTTATGACATCAGGGAGGGGAATATTTCTTAAGATACAAAAGGCACAAAATACGAAAGAAAAGATTAATAAATTGGGACTACTGTGTATTTAAAGATGACCATTCATTAAAAACAATAGAGTGAAAAACCTTAAAGTGAAAGTTGTTTGTCAGATATAACTTCTGTACGGTTAAAATACAAAAATGTATAGAACTCTTACAAATCGGTAAGATAAAGACAAACCCAGTGAAACACTACGCCAAAGACAGGAACAGGCATTTCACAGACAAAGAAATACAAATGGCCCATAAACATTGGAAAAGATGCTCAATATTTCTAGTAATAAGGGAATTGCAAATTAAAAGCCCAATAACATTTGTCACCCACCAGATTGGCAAATGTTAGAACGTCTGACTGTAACAAGGGTTGGCCAGAATGTAGAGTCAGGAAGTCCCTCACATAGCTGATGGGAGTGGAAATTAGCATAACCACTTTGTAAAAGCAAATTGGCAGTGCCTAGTAACACTGAATGTCATAATTTATGACCCAATAATTCCACTCTTAGGAAATTCTTTTACATGGCCAGCAGGAGACACGGACAAGAAAGTTTTATAGCAGCATTGTGACTGAGAGGGAACAAAGGGAAACAACCCAAATATATAAATTATGATGTAACTGAGCAATGAAATACAATCAAGCCATGAAAAAACGAGTGAATTTTATCAACATATGCATCAACATGGATGAATTGTAACATAATTTTGAGTAAAAGAAGCCAGTTGCAGAAAAAATATATATGTAAATCTATATAGGTTTTAAGCATGTATTAAATAAATCATGTATTTTTTATAGTACATAATTGCTAAAATAGTAAACTCAAGGAAATGATTAGTACAAAATCCAGGATACTGATAACCAGGAGAGGTGCGGGTATGGTGGGAGTGGGCTGTATTAGATAAGGGCTCACAGCCAGGCTTCCAAGTGACCATAATGGTATATTTCTCAGGCAGAATAGTGGGTAGATGGGTATTTGTTTTATCACTTTTTAGACTGTACACCCACATTTTATATACTTTTGAAGTATTCTTTTTTAATGTAAGCTGTAATTTTTTTTCCAAGGTGACCTTACTTTATTTTATTTATTTATTTTTAACATCTTTATTGGAGTAGAGTTGCTTTACAATGTTGTTAGTTTCTGCTGTATAACAGAATGAGTCAGCTCTATGTATACATATATCCCCTCCCTCTTGCATCTGCCTCCCACCCTCCCAATCCCACCCCTCTAGGTGGTCACAAAGCACCGAGCTGATTTCCCTGTGCTATGCGGCTGCTTCCCACTAGCTATCTATTTTACATTTGGTAGTGTATATATGTCCATGCTACTCTTACTTCACCCCAGCTTCCCCTTCCCCCTCCCTGTGTCCTCAAGTCCATTTTCTACGTCTGCATCTTTATTTCTGTCCTGCCCCTAGGTTCTTCAGAACCTTTTTTTTTTTTTTTTAAGATTCCATATATATGTGTTAGCGTATGGTATTTGTTTTTCTCTTTCTGACTCACTTCACTCTGTATAACAGACTAGGTCCATCTACCTCACTACAAATAACTCAATTTTGTTTCTTTTTATGGCTGAGTAATATTCCATTGTTTATCTGTGCCACATCTTCTTTATCCATTCATCTGTTGATGGACACTTAGGTTGCTTCCATGTCCTGGCTATTGTAAATAGTGCTGCAATGAACATTGTGGTACATGTCTCTTTTTGAATTATGTGACCTGTAATATTTTTAAGAGATGGTAGGAAATGTTTTGAAATTAGGTAAAGTGGATGAAGGTATTGAAAATGCACAAAGATTGAAAATCATTGCCTAAGAGGGTTTGGAGGAGATCTGATTTTCTAGGTTAAGGCGTCCCCGTATATCAGTGTGAGGGTTCAAGTGAGGGGAAAGGTACAAAGACCTGTCAGAACATCTCTGGCCTAGCGGCTTAAACGAAGTGTGGAGTCACCAGTCCCTACACCTGGATTGCTTTTCTTCCTCCCTCACTCCCTGCACTTCTGTAAATACTTAGTGACTGACTACCAAGTCCTGCGCATTGTCCTGGGAGCCGAGTAGCCGGAAGAGGTAATGTCCCTGTCTCGGCACTTATAGTGGTTTTCGAACTCTTGCTCACACACTTAGTTAATCTTAGTTTCCTAACGTAGCTCCACAATGAAATCACTTTAGGCCCATATTGTAATTCATGCATTGAGGTCTTTTTAAGGAAATCATTTATCTACCAATTTAGACAGCCTAATTGAATGCATTATCTTTAAATTTTCAGGATAATGTTCTTTTTGGTTTGATCCTAGCCCTTAGATAATTCCTATATATGTTTATTTCCAGTCTTTTTCTCCTTCCCATACATATCAAGCATCTCTTGATGTACTCTACGTGGAATTGGCTTTGATGCATTGATGTTACCTTTCTCTCTTTCTTTTTGAGACTTGAAATGGGATCTAATCTTAAACCTTGACTCGGAGCAGTATTTTTGAAAGCACAACAAGCATGCTGCTAGAGAATATTAGGTGATATAAAGGGAAACATTTTTTATTTTAACAGTCTTATTTTAATGTTTATGGTAAAATATACACATGAAACCTGTGATTTCATGGCTATTATAATCCATCTCACATAGAATGCATGAATTAATGGCCCAGGTGGTTCTCAGATGTAGCAAAAAATCACGAAATGAGTACATGGATTACACATGCAGTGTTTGGTTGTAAAGGTGAATTAAGATATTCTCTGGTGTCCTCTGATGGTCTCCTACTCATATCATAACTCTCAAAAAAATTAAGCTTATGTGGTTTAGCCAGGAAAAAGCAATCTAGAAAATTCATCTAGGCAAATAATTTATTCAAATAACATATTCTGGTGTAGGTCAGGTTCTGGAAATACACAGATGAGTAAAATGTAGATCCTGCCCTTCAAGACCACTGGTCTAACAGAGATAGGCATGTAAATTTAAAAGTGCAGCGTAGCATTGGAACAGTGCAACAGTGGAAATGTGTACTTGGCGAGTGGGTAGCTTGGAAAGAGGGGTGCCGACTTACGGAGCAGTGAGGAAAGTAGGGGAAGGGAGGCTTGCAAACAAGCAGCCTTGAGAGATGAGCAGAAAATTTAAAGAGAAATAGATCGGGAAAGGGAGATCTCAGAAAGGCACGTGCCAAGGTACAGAGATCTAAGAGAACATGGTACATTGGGTTAACTGAGCAGCCTGATGTTTATGCTGGTGTGGGGTGAGAGGTGAGGACAGAGTGGGGAGCCGGAGATGAAAGCTCCTAAGTGAGCTGTGATGGCGTGGATTTAGATCTTAGTCTATAAATGATTATCAGCCTTTGCAAGATTTTAAGCAGAAGACTGTGTGATGTCTGGGGCAGTGTAGAAGATGGAGCAGAGGAAGAAGAATCAGAGTCATGTTACAGCTAGTCATTGCGCAAAGGGATGATGGAGAGCAGTTGTGGGGAAGTTCAGAATTTCTGCTTTGTGTAGCTTCATATAATTTTCAGGAGATTAGATTACATATAGATTTCCCCCACAATTTAATGTGTTGAAGGGGATGGTAGTAGGTGATTTGGAGCCAATATATGAAGTTTCTGAAGAGAATGGTATTATTCAGTCTGTTAGAAACAAGGTATTAAGTAACTTTCCCTATATAGTCTTAAAGGTAAATAGATTTTGGCTTATTTTCTGTTAAAATATATGTAGGCAGCATATAAAAGTTAAGTGGAGATGTGCTACTGATGAGACACACAGCTGCAAACAAGGTCTATTTTCTAATTAAAGTAGTACTACAGTAATACACTGCAGAGACAGAAGAATGAAATATTTAAACTTTTTTGCGACTAGTATCCTGCCAAGAAAATCTCAGATAACAGTATTATTTAAAAGGAATTGGGGGCCTTCTCTGGTGGCGCAGTGGTTAAGCATCCTCCTGCCAATGCAGGGGACATGGGTTCAAGCCCTGGTCCAGGAAGATCCCATGTGCTGCAGAGCAACTAAGCCCGTGCACCACAACTACTGAGCCTGCGCTCTAGATCCCGCAAGCCACAACTACTGAAGCCATGTGCCACAACTGCTGAAGCCCGCACGCCTAGAGCCCGTGCTCTGCAACAAGAGAAGCCACCGCAGTGAGAAGCCTGCACACTGCAACAAAGAGTAGCCCCGCTCACCGCAGCTAGAGAAAGCCCGTGCAGCAATGGAGATCCAACGCAGCCAAAATATAAATAAATAAATAAACTAATTAATTTTTTAAAAAGTGTCCTTTAAATATGGGTTTCATATTCTACATATCTTAGTCGTGGCATATTGTTTACTTTTGTGCATATTTACTATTATACCTTAGGCCTGCTAGTCTTTGGATTTAGTGTGTATTGTTCTACCTTCCCAGGAAATGTATTAGTATGCCGACTTATTTTTGTACCTTCAGCATATCATAATTTAGAGTCACAGATCTGATGCTGCCTGTGTATGTGAGTGCACTCATTTGTATCTGTATACATAGCCAGACCCTTAACACCAAATGTTCTGTTTCATGTTCATTTGGGGAATATTCTCTTAATATTTGGGGGGATGTGGGTTAGTCAGCTAATTTGCTAACATTCAAGAGCCGTGAGCTCTCAGCATTATCTTAACCTTTTAGTATTTTAGTCTAGCAAGAATTTCTGACTCTGATCAGGGAATTAACTATAACATCTTACCAGAATGACCCAGAAGCATCAAAAGAGGGAGTTCCTGCAAAGGGCACACAGAGATGTTCAAAAGGCAAGTTAACACTAACTGGATAGTGTGACTGCATAGTAGAAATGAGGGAGTTAGGACAGAAACGAAGGGCCACAAACGACCTTGAAACAACCCCTTGAAACAACCGTAGGTTCCTTTCTGCAAGGCTCAGTAGTGGTGACTGTAATGCAACTTAGTTTGTATTTGCAAAGATATTTTCTACAGCTCTCGTCACTTAGTTAAAATTCTGTTTCATTCTTTTGAAAATTCAATTCCTTATTTCCATATTTTCTACTTTGACACAGAAATCCCCTGCAAAGAAGCTGAGCCATGCAATTAGTAAATCCTTGGGGTGTGTACCCACCAGAGAACCTCCGCATCCTGTTTTTCCTGAACAACCAGAGAAACCACTTGACCTTGCAAATATAGTGTAAGTATATGATAGATGTGGATTATACTGAAATGGAAACCTTGCTGAATTCTTCTGGGTCAAAACCGAATGTCACCTAACATGAACATTTCACCTTCTGGTTTTTACTTTACTTTTGGGGATCTTAATACTTAAAGCTTTCAGCTCTTTAAATCACCATAAATATCTGCATGGAAACCTAGCTCCTGAGCCCTGAAGCCTAAGTTATGTAGCAGTCCCCTTTAATACGTTAAGAGTAATTAGTGTGCTGGGTTTAACAAGGTTGTCTTTTGTTATTTGTGTTCTTCCCTTAAATCAGCAGTAGAGATCTTTTCTTCTTTACAACAGTTAATGACCATAGAGATTTTAAAAGTTAGTTTAGACCACATGGAAATGAAAATCAACCTAATTTGCTCTTTTTGTATTGAGAGAAAATTATGGAACCACAAGACTGAACTCTATAAATAAAACTAGTGTTTTATTTTTATTTTCAGTTAAATATTCTTGCTAAGGAAAAGAAAGCTGGAGGGGAACAAAAAAGCTAGAGAAATGAAGAGGAAAAGTAAGGAGGAGGAGAAACAATGAAGGATAAGATTCAGCTTTTAAACTGATTTCTTCCCTCTGAATTAAATAATGATATTAAGTATACTCTGCTAGATAAAGTTGGTAGGTTTTTGATTATTAGTCTTACTCGGGTATTTAGAAGTTTTTCTGTTGCAGTAGACATCAATTTTCTTTTACCTAGCTCAAATTACATAGTTTGATTAAATGAGCTCTTAGAGTTCTTGATCTTTTCTTTCTCTTTCGTTCAATAATTTTCAAAACTTTTATATTTATTAAAATAATACATACATATAGATTAAAAATTCAGTAATACAGAAAAAATACAACAATACGTATAACAAAACGCAGTACATCCTCCCCAGTTTCATTGTGCTTCGTTTGGGTTTTTAGATCTCCTAATGGATACCTCCATATCGCTAAATAATATATTCAGAGCACCATTTCTTGGCCTATCAGTTTTGGACATTATTGAATTCCTTCTGTGGTGTAAGGGACCAACCTCATTTATAACTCTACATATCAACCCACCTCATCTTTTCATAATTATATCACCATTTTAAAAATCAGTTACCTTTGTACTCTTGAATGTAATTTTTAAACTTCTATTTCTTGTAACTTCTTTTGACTTCTACTATGTAAACGAAGGAAGTTTTAACCTTCTGTCTGCTTCTCCCTTCGCCTCCTAACTTCTGTCATCTGTGCCATTACTTTTATCAAAGCTGATAATATTTCTGTTCTCTCCTATGATCATAACTAAGTCGTCTGAGGTTTATTAAGGGCTCAATCTAAAAGTTGAAAATCAAATAACAGAATTTTAAGTTAATTCCATTCATTACAAAGTCAAGCAGTGTGCTGTCATTCTGTGTACCCTTTGTTTAGTTCCAGTGTCACAATCCCTGTGCAGTTGTTCTCGTCAGAGTTCAGTGGGATCTTCTCTCTTATATACCACAGATTGCTCAAAAGTGTGCCTGTTGACTTTATAACTGGACTGACTTTCCTGTACTGTTTTTGTGGTTGTTTTTCCTTCAGTTTCCCATTGATTTCTTCTTCCTGGAGAAAAAATAGGCTTTTCTCCCACTGTGTTCCATAGTAGATTTTACTTATTTGTGTGTAATCCATTTTTTGGTTAAATTTGTTAACCTCTTCCCTTTTTGGTTAGTGTTTTTCATTTGAATTAAAACAAAACAAAACAAAACCCTTGCCTGCTCCAACATTGTAGTGATATTTCTCTCTCTTTTTAAGCTTTGAAGATGTCCTTTTTACATATGTCTTTAATTCATCTGGAACAAATTTTTGTGTGTGGTGTGATGTGGAATATCCAGTTTTCTCTCTCTCTCTGCATTTGAATAATAACTTGTCTCGATGCCATTTTTTGGATAATCCATCATTTCCCCACTTAACTACAATGCCACCATTGTCATAAATGAAGTTTGCAAATACACACGGTCTGGTTTCTGGGCTCTTGATTCTGTTCCTTTGGTCAAAATTTCTATCACTATGCCAATATCATGCTATCTTAATTACTGTAAGGGATTAAGTCATCTTTTTTAGGAGTGTCTTGTCTATTCTTTGCCCTTTGCTCTTTCATATAAATTTGAGAATCAGCTTATTGAGTCCCTCATAAAATTTTGTTGGAGTTTTGATCAGAGATTTATTGAATCTAAAGATCAAATTGGGAAGAACAGACATCTTTATAATATTAAGTCTTCCATTCCATGAATGTGTTATGTCTTTGCATTTATTTAAATATCCTTTTTTGCCATTTAGTAAAGCTTTATAATTTTTCCTCAGAAAGGTCTTGTACATGTTAAATTAATTCTTGTGTACTTCGCATGTGTTGCTGCTGTTGCAAATGGTGCCTTTTTTCTCTGCAGTTATTTTGAGATATAATTTACATGCAATAAAATGCTCCCACTTTAAGTGTACAATTCAGTGATTTTTGGCAAATGTGTACAGTCATGAAGATGGTATCTTTTTTGAATTATGTTTCTTAACAGTTTGTTGCTGGTGTTGGACACGCACGTTGCTTTTGTATTTTAATCCACTATGTAGTCTTCTTGTGTAACTTGTTCATAATTCTAGCAATTTGTACTCACATTCTTTTGGATTTTCTATAAATCATTATATCACCTGCAAATAATGATTGCCTTTTGTCTTGCCTCCCATTCTTTATGCTTTTAAATATACTCATGTTTTTTTCTTTTGGTTTTATTATGCCAGCTAGAGCCTCCAGTGCAATATTGAATGCAATGGTCTGATAGGCATTCTTGCATTATTACTAATACCAAAGAGAACACTTTCAGCATTCATTTTAGCATGTCTTTTGATGTTGGTTTTTTGTAGAAACTGTATCAGATAAAAGAGGTTCCCTTTTATTCCTAGTTTGCTAGTGCTTTCTTTTTGTCATGAATGATGTCAAATTTTATCAAAGACTTTCTGCATTGAGATGATAGCCTGAGTTTCTTTATTCTGTTAATAGAGTGAATTACATTAACTGTGTTTTAAACAACCCTACATTCCTGGAATAAACATAATTTGACCCTCCTTTTAATACACTGCTAGATTTCACTTGCTTATATTTTGTTTAGCTTTTTTCTATGTTTATGAGTTAAATTGTCCTGTAATTTCCCTTGATTTTTTTGTTTTGTTTTTAGGACAAAGTTTGCCCAGTTTGCTGTCTTCAAAAGGTTGAGGAGAATTCTCTCTTTTTATATTTTTGGGGGAGAGCTTGTTTAAGATTGGAATTATTTGCTCCTTGTATTTTTGGTAAAACTCACCAGTGAAGCTATCTGTGCCTTAAGCCTTCTTTGTGGGGAGATTTTTAACTATTAATTCCATTAATAGTTTAAAAAAAAAAGTCTTTTAAAAAAAGTATAAGACTATTTTCATTTTGTATTTCTTTTTGAGTCACTTTGGAACATTTTATAGATGTAGGAATTTGTCAATTCCATCTAATTTTCAAAGTTATTGGCACAAAGTTTATAATATTTATCTATAGTATCTGTGCTAACATCTTTTTCATTCCTACTCTCACATATTTATAGTTTTTTCCTTTTTTTTTTTTTCCTTGAAAAATCTTGCCATAGGCTTGTCCAATGTGTTAGGCTTTTAGAGGACCAACTTTTGGTTTTGATGATTCTTTTATTGTATGTATTGTATTTTAAAATTTTCATTTATTTCCATCCTTTATTATTTCTTTTGTTAAATCTTCTTTGGGTTTATTTTGCTACTCTTTTTCTAACTTATTTAAAGATATGGTTAGCTTACTCATTTCAGGTTTTTTCCCCCAAATTTAAGGATTTAAGGCTATAAATTTCTCTAAGCACTACCTGAGTAATGTCCACGTTTTGTTATGTAATTTTTTTATTGTTTAATTCTAAATATTTTCTAAGTTCTGTTATTTCTTCTTTGAGAAGTATACTTTCTTAATTTCCAAAAAAATGAGGGTTTTCTAGTTACCTTTTTGTTATTTCTAATTTAATTTCATTTTGGTCTGAAAAATGTTCTGTATTATTCAATTCTTTCAAATTTGTTGAGACATACTTATTATCTAGTATATGATCAAGTTTTTATTATGTTCCAAGTAAACTTGAAAACGTTTATTCTATGCTTGTTGGGTACAGAGTTTATAGTAAATGAATGTATGTCAATTAAGTCAAATTTGTTAACCATGTTACTCAAATCTTCTACAGCCTTACTTACTTGTTCAAAATTATACATATTTCACTAGGAAGTTAAAAATTTATTCTTAAGTTGTGACTTCCTTTATTCCTAATAATTCTATTTGTTCTCTAGTATATTTTATCTGCTAGTCACACCTTTTAAGATTTTTTGCTAGGTATGTACCCGGTATAACTTTTCCCATCCTTTTTCTTTCAATTTTTCTGTGTCCTTAGGTTTTCAGTATGTTTCTTATAAATTGTAAGCTGGATTTTAAGGGTGACATCCCACTCTAGTCACCCTTTCCCCCACGGGTAACCATTCTAATGTGCTTATTGTATATCCTTTGATTACAATAAGGAACAATCCTGTTCTTGAAAACTAGGTATTGTTTTCTATGTCTTTTTTTAAAGTTTACACAAGTGGTATGTGAACCATGTTTTGCCTATCCATTCTCCCTGGGATGGACACCCGGGTTGCCTTCAGATCTCTGCCTCCACATATAATGCTGCAATAAATGCCTCAGATGTTCCCCAAATGGAACTGGGTAAGAATTTCTTTACAACTAGAATACAGTTGTTAGGTGAAGGATTATGTACATCTTGACCAGAAGAAGTGTGTTGGGGAATCCAGTAGTTCAGTGTAGACTTTCAGTTAATCTCTCCATTTTAATTCATACCACACCTCTCCCTGGTGTGCCTGAGTTTGAAGACTTTCTGGTCAGTTTCACTAGCAGGTAACCTCTAGTTTCTTACCAGCCCAGAAAAAAAGTAGTCATCTGACTGTGTGCTGCTGGGGAGTCCGGTGGAGGAGGTGGATGTGTTCTGCGTCACAGGCAGACTTTCAACTGATCCCCCTCTTTCTATTGCAGCCCCTCACTTCTCTTTCAGAGGCACCAGGCATCTTTAATTGCTGAGCATTCATGGTCATCTGTGTTTCCACTTCCCTTGTCTCAGGATGAACTTGACCTCAGATTTCTTCTCTGTATATTAAAAAAGCCTCCCCATTTCTAGTTTCTGTTAGTAAGGAATTCAGTGTAGGATTGAGAGCTAAGAATTGAAACCTGATTTTTTCTTTATTGACTCTTATCATTTTATTGTATTTACCTCAGATCTTTTTTTTTTTTTTTTTTTTTTTGCGGTACGCGGGCCTCTCACTGTTGTGGCCTCTCCCATTGCAGAGCACAGGCTCCGGACGCACAGGCTCAGCGATCATGGCTCACGGGCCCAGCCACTCTGTGGCATGTGGGATCTTCCCGGACTGGGGCACGAACCCGTGTCCCCTGCATCAGCAGGCGGACTCTCAACCACTGCGCCATCAGGGAAGCTCCTCAGATCTTTTTTTAAAAAAATAAATAAAACGTAGTAGATAATGTTGTGGCTTCCTATGTCCTTCCTAATCCCATTACCGTTTCTCTCTCCCAAAGAGTAGCCACTAACATTTATTTGGTATCGATCATTCTGTACATGTTTTTATACTTTTGCTAGATGTATATACATCTTAAAATCACATATTTTAAAACTTTATATAAATGGTCATGCTCTGCATAGTCTTCTGTAAGCTTATTACTTTATAAATATTGGGTGGGCCAAAAGGTTCATTTGGTTTTCTCCATAAGATGGCTCTAGTAGCACTTAGTTGTCTTTAACTTCATTTGAAACAATTTTGTTAGATTGTATGTGACAGCTGTCATATCAGTGTGCCTTTAAAAAATGATTTATCAAAGTCGGTGAATTTTTGTGTAGCCATTTTAATATTGAAGATGGAAGAAAAAAAGCAACATTTTTGGCATATTATGCTTTATTATTTCAAGAAAGGTAAAAACATAACTGAAACTCACAAAAAGATTTGTGCAAGTGTACGGAGAAGGTGCTGTGACTGATCAAACATGTCAAAAGTGGTTTGTGAAGTGTTGTGCTGGAGATTTCTCACTGGACAATGCTCCACGGTCGGGTAGACCAGTTGAAGTTGAAGTTTCTGGCTCTACCATCTTAACACGAGGCCTCATTGGTCACTGCAGCTGAGGAAGAGAGCATGTGGGGACCTCACATCAGTTCTTCTGTGCTTTGGTGATACGTGTCATTTCCTTCACAACTGTACTAACTTCAAGTATAGATCACCTTCCGTGTACCTAGGAAGGAGAGGAGAACCAGATATTGTTCAGCTGTAGTAATGTATACCATAAATGTATTCAACTTTACTAGATATTTCCAGACTAGGTATAACCTAGAACTCAAATTTTATAGTTCAGGTATTTATTAATCTAAATTATTCCCAAGCCATGTAGATAGTCAGTAGACCACTCAGAAAATGCAGTGATAGCTTCCCTTTTGTATTCTGATGAAACTTTGAGTAATTAATCCTATTTGGATTGACTAGACAACTTTTAAAGTCGCATTCAACTTCGAGGTTCTGTGTTTAACAGATTTTTTTTAATGTATATATTCACATACCAGTGGTTCCCAAACCTGGCTGATACCAGGGTCACTAAGCTTTTAAAAGTATAGAATACTAGATTACTTCCGTGCTCGGTCAACTGAATCATTATTCTGGGGGTGGCCTGGAATCTACCTTTTGAAAAAGTTTCCTTGTGAATCCGATCAGATTATGGAACCACCTCATTAGAACATAAATGGTTTTAGCTATATGAACAACAAGCTAAGAATTCACTATTAATCATCCAAAAATGCATATAGAGTACAACTGAAATATAAATATGTGAACAGCAATTCTTAATGCTTGCTGAAATGTAAATTTTCCATTCATTCAGCAAATATTTATTAAGGATCTTCCAGGTATTATGCAAGGTGCAAACAGTATTCACACAGTACTTTGCTTACATGCAAATAGGTTTGAGTGACAGTGAAGAAGCCAGTTTTATAAAGTACAGTGTTTTCGGCTGGCTTCCTAAGGAAAAAGTTACAAGTATAGATGAGAAAATTGTGAGGAGTGGGCCACTGTGCATTTCTTAATCATGATCAGGAAAAAGAAAAAGATTGCTGTTTTGCACTTAGAGATGAAGGTAGCTCCTACATTTGAATGCTTAAAGTCAGCGAAATATTTCATTTAGATAGGATCATGATTGTTTTAATCATTGTTTCACTATATTAATTTAGAAGGGCCCTTCTTTGGTTGGACAAAAAATAGACAACATTCTTGTACTTCAGGTGTCCTTACACATTGCAGGTATTATTTTCAGACACTTAAAGTTGCTTTTATTTGTTTTACTAAAAATCAGTAATCCTGATTTGGATGAATGCCATCTACCAAGGAGGTTGAGAGTTGGGAATAGGGACTGGATGACCAATGTACTTGATTGAACTAGGCCACTAATTAAACACTTTTTAAGTAGGCTCACCCTTTATAGTTATTTCTTACATAGCATGCTTATTTGCTCACAGATTTTCAAAAAAAAGGGAGCATGCTACAATGTGTATATCTGTGACCATTTCAAGCTTGATCTTTCTCAGAGTAGAGAATAAAGTTTCTTACTGAAGTTTTAGTTTAATGGTCAAACTTGTTAATTTTTTTCTTTATGTTTCTGGCTTCTATTTCGTATGTAAAATTAATATTCTCCCTTCAAGATTATAAAAATACCTCTGTCAATAAATTTCTTATTTCTGTATTTTTTCCTTTGTTGTTGTTGTCAGATATGAGCTAGGAATTTAAGTTTTTTTTTTTTTTTGATATGTCTTGGTGTGGATCTCTTTGGGTTCATCATGTTTGGGACTCTGTGCTTCTTGGACCTAGGTACTCTCCCCACATTAGGGAAGTGTTTCTTTTGTTTTTTTTTTTTTAACATCTTTATGGGAGTATAATTGCTTTACAGTGGTGTGTTAGTTTCTGCTTTATAACAAAATGAATCAGTTATATATATACATATGTTCCCATATCTTTTCCCTCTTGCGTCTCCCTTCCTCCCACCCTTCCTATCCCACCCCTCTAGGTGGTCACAAAGCACCGAGCTGATCTCCCTGTGCTATGAGGCTGCTTCCCACTAGCTATCTACCTTACGTTTGGTAGTGTATATATGTCCATGCCTCTCTCTCGCTTTGTCACAGCTTACCCTTCCCCCTCCCCATATCCTCAAGTCCATTCTCTAGTAGGTCTGTGTCTTTATTCCTGTCTTACCCCTAGGTTCTTCGTGACATCTTTTTTTTTTTCCTTAAATTCCATATATATGTGTTAGCATACGGTATTTGTCTCTCTCTTTCTGACTTACTTCACTCTGTATGACAAACTCTACCTCTATCCACCTCATTACAAATAGCTCAATTTCGTTTCTTTTTATGGCTGAGTAATATTCCATTGTATATATGTGCCACATCTTCTTTATCCATTCATCCGATGATGGACACTTAGGTTGTTTCTATCTCCGGGCTATTGTAAATAGAGCTGCAATGAACATTTTGGTATATGACTCCTTTTGAATTATGGTTTTCTCAGGGTATATGCCCAGTAGTGGGATTGCTGGGTCATATGGTAGTTCTATTTGTAGTTTTCTAAGGAACCTCCATACTGTTCTCCACAGTGGCTGTATCAATTTACATTCCCACCAACAGTGCAAGAGGGTTTCCTTTTCTCCACACCCTCTCCAGCATTTATTGTTTCTAGATTTTTTGATGATGGCCATTCTGACTGGTGTGAGATGATATCTCATTGTAGTTTTGATTTGCATTTCTCTAATGATTAGTGATGTTGAGCATTCTTTCATGTGTTTGTTGTCAGTCTGTATATCTTCTTTGGAGAAATGTCTATTTAGGTCTTCTGCCCATTTTTGGATTGGGTTGTTTGTTTTTTTGTTATTAAGCTGCATGAGCTGCTTATAAATTTTGGAGATTAATCCTTTGTCAGTTGCTTCATTTGCAAATATTTTCTCCCATTCTGAGTGTTGTCTTTTGGTCTTGTTTATGGTTTCCTTTGCTGTGCAAAAGCTTTGAAGTTTCATTAGGTCCCATTTGTTTATTTTTGTTTTTATTTCCATTTCTCTAGGAGGTGGGTCAAAAAGGATCTTGCTGTGATTTATGTCATAGAGTGTCCTGCCTATGTTTTCCTCTAAGAGTTTGATAGTTTCTGGCCTTACATTTAGGTCTTTAATCCATTTTGATCTTATTTTTGTGTACAGTGTTAGTGAGTGATCTAATCTCATACTCTTACATGTACCTGTCCAGTTTTCCCAGCACCACTTATTGAAGAGGCTGTCCTTTCTCCACTGTACATTCCTGCCTCCTTTATCAAAGATAAGGTGACCATATGTGCGTGGGTTTATCTCTGGGCTTTCTATCCTGTTCCGTTGATCTGTCTTTGTGTTTTTGTGCCAGTACCATACTGTCTTGATTACTGTAGCTTTGTAGTATAGTCTGAAGTCAGGGAGCCTGATTCCTCCAGCTCCATTTTTCGTTCTTAAGATTGCTTTGGCTATTCGGGGTTTTTTGGGTTTCCATACAGATTGTGAAATTTTTTGTTCTAGTTCTGTGAAAAATGCCAGTGGTAGTTTGATAGGGATTGCATTGAATCTGTAGATTGCTTTGGGTAGTAGCGTTATTTTCACAATGTTGATTCTTCCAATGTAAGAACATGGTATATCTCTCCATCAATTTGTATCATCTTTAATTTCTTTCATCAGTGTCTTATAATTTTCTGCATACAGGTCTTTTGTCTCCTTAGGTAGGTTTATTCCTAGACTTTTCATTCTTTTTTGTTGCAATGGTAAATGGGAGTGTTTTCTTAATTTCACTTTCAGATTTTTCATCATTAGTATATAGGAATGCAAGAGATTTCTATGTATTAATTTTGTATCCTGCTGCTTTACCAAATTCATTGATTAGCTCTAGTAGTTTTCTGGTAGCATCTTTAGGATTCTCTATGTATAGTATCATGTCATCTGCAAACAGTGACAACTTTACTTCTTCTTTTCTGATTTGGATTCCTTTTATTTCTTTTTCTTCCCTGATTGCTGTGGCTAAAACTGCCAAAATTATGTTGAATAAGAGTGGTGAGAGTGGGCAACCTTGTCTTGTTCCTGATCTTAGTGCAAATGGTTTCAATTTTTCCCCATTGGAGACGATGTTGGCTGTGGGTTTGTCATATATGGCCTTTATTATGTTGAGGAAAGTACCCTCTATGCCTACTTTCTGGAGGGTTTTTATCATAAATGGGTGTTGAATTTTGTTGAAAGCTTTCTCTGCATCTATTGAGATGATCATATGGTTTTTCTCCTTCAGTTTGTTTATATGGTTTTTCACATTGATTGATTTGCATATGTTGAAGAATCCTTGCATTCCTGGGATAAACCCCACTTGATCATGGTGTATGATCCTTTTAATGTGCTGTTGGATTCTGTTTGCTAGTATTTTGTTGAGGATTTTTGCATCTATCAGTGATATTGGCCTGTAGTTTTCTTTTTTGTGACATCTTTGTCTGGTTTTGGTATCAGGGTGATGGTGGCCTCATAGAATGAGTTTGGGAGTGTTCCTCCCTCTGCTATATTTTGGGAGAGTTTGAAAAGGATAGGTGTTAGTGCTTCTCTAAATGTTGGAAAGAATTCGCCTGTGAAGCCATCTGGTCCTGGGCTTTTGTTTGTTGGAAGATTTTTAATCACAGTTTCAATTTCAGTGCTTGTGATTGGTCTGTTCATATTTTCTATTTCTTCCTGGTTCAGTCTTGGAAGGTTGTGCATTTCTAAGAATTTGTCCATTTCTTCCAGGTTGTCCATTTTATTGGCATATAGTTGCTTGTAGTAATCTCTCATGATCCTTTGTATTTCTGCAGTGTCAGTTATTACTTCTCCTATTTCTTTTCTAATTCTATCGATTTGAGTCTTCTCCCTTTTTGTCTTGATGAGTCTGGCTAATGGTTTATCCATTTTGTTTATCTTCTCAGAGAAGCAGCTTTTAGTTTTATTGATCTTTGCTATCATTTCCTTCATTTATTTTTCATTTGTTTCTGATCTTATCTTTATTATTTCTTTCCTTCTGCTAACTTTGGGGTTTTTTTGTTTTTCTTTCTCTAATTGCTTTAGGTGTAAGGTTAGGTTGTTTAGTTGAAGTGTTTCTGGTTTCTTAAGGTAGGATTGTTTGGCTATAAACTTCCCTTTAGAACTGCTTTTGCTGCATCCCATAGGTTTTGGGTCATCATGTTTTCCTTGTCATTTGTTTCTAGGTATTTTTTGATTTCCTTTTTGATTTCTTCAGTGATCTCTTGGTTATTAAGTAGTGTATTGTTTAGACTGCACGTGTTTGTATTTTTACAATTTTTTTCCTGTAATTGATATCTAGTCTCATAGCCTATGGTCGGAAAAGATACTTGATACGATTTCAGTTTTCTTAAATTTACCAAAGCTTGATTTGTGACCCAAGATATGATCTGTCCTGGAGAATGTTCCATTTGCACTTGAGAAGAATGTGTATTCTACTGTTTTTGGATGGAAAGTCTTATAAATATCAATTAAGTCCATCTTGTTTAATGTATCATTTAAAGCTTGTGTTTCCTTATTTATTTTCTGTTTGGATGATCTGTCCATTGGTGAAAGTGGGGTGTTAAAGTCCCCTACTAAGATTCTGTTGCTGTCGATTTCCCCTTTTATGGCTGTTGTATTTGCGTTATGTATTGAGGTGCTCCTATGTTGGGTGCATAAGTATTTACAATTGTTATATCTTCTTTGGATTGATCCCTTGATCATTACGTAGTGTCCTTCTTTGTCTCTTGTAATAGTCTTTGTTTTAAAGTCGATTTTGTCTGATACGAGAATTGCTACTTCAGCTTTCTTTTGATTTCCATTTGCATGGAATATTTTTCCATCCCCTCACTTTCAGTCTGTATGTGTCCCTAGGTCTGAAGTGGGTCTCTTGTAGACAGCATATATACGGGTCTTGTTTTTGTATCCATTCAGCCAGTCTGTTTCTTTTGGTGGGAGCATTTAATCCATTTAAATTTAAGGTAATTATCGGTAGGTATGTTTCTATTACCATTTTCTTAATTGTTTTAGGTTTGTTATTGTAGGTCTTTTCCTTCTCTTGTGTTTCCTGCCTAGAGAAGTTCCTTTAGCATTTGTTGTATAGCTGATTTGGTGGTGCTGAATTCTGTTAGCTTTTGCTTGTCTGTAAAGGTTTTAGTTTCTCTGTCAAATCTGAATGAGATCCTTGCTGGGTAGAGTAATCTTGGTTGTAGGTTTTTCTCCTTCATCACTTTAAATATGTCCTGCCACTCCCTTCTGGCTTGCAGAGTTTCTGCTGAAAGATCAGCTGTTAACCTTATGGGGATTCCCTTGTATGTTATTTCTTGTTTTTTCCTTGCTGCTTTTAATATTTTTCTTTGTATTTAATTTTTGATAGTTTGATTAATATGTGTCTTGTTGTGTTTCTCCTTGGATTTATCCTGTATGGGACTCTCTGTGCTTCCTGGACTTGATTAACTATTTCCTTTCCCATATTAGGGAAGTTTTCAACTATAATCTCTTCAAATATTTTCCCAGTCCCTTTCTTTTTCTCTTCTTCTTCTGGGACCCCTGTAATTCGAATGTTGGTGCGTTTAATGTTGTCCCAGAGATCTCTGAGACTGTTCTCAATTCTTTTCATTCTTTTTCTTTATTCTGCTCTGCAGTAGTTATTTCCATTATTTTATCTTCCAGGTCACTTATCCGTTCTTCTGCCTCAGTTATTCTGCTATTGCTCCCTTCTAGAGAATTTTTAATTTCAATTATTGTGTTGTTCACCACTGTTTGTTTGCCCTTTAGTTCTTCTAGGTCCTTGTTAAATGTTTCTTGTATTTTCTCCATTCTATTTCCAAGATTTGGGATCATCTTTACTATCATTATTCTGAATTCTTTTTCAGGTAGACTGCCTATTTCCTCTTCATTTGTTAGGTCTAGTGTGTTTTTGCCTTGCTCCTTCATCTGCTGTGTGTTTCTCTGTCTTCTCATTTGCTTAACTTACTGTGTTTGGGGTCTCCTTTTTGCAGGCTGCAGGTTCGTAGTTCCCATTGTGTTTGGTGTCTGTTCCCAGTGGCTAAGGTTGGTTCAGTGGGTTGTGTAGGCTTCCTGGTGGAAGGGACTAGTGCCTATTTTCTGGTGGATGAGGCTGGATCTTGTTTTTCTGGTGGGCAGGTCCACGTCTGGTGCTGTGTTTTGGTGTGTCTGTGACCTTATTATGATTTTAGGCAGCCTCTCTGCTAATGGGTGGGGTTGTGTTCCTGTCTTGCTAGTTGTTTGGCATGGGGTGTCCAGCACTGTAGCTTGATGGTCGTTGAGTGGAGCTTGGTCTTGGCGTTGAGATGGAGATCTCTGGGAGGTTTTCACCATTTGATATTATGTGGAGCTGGGAGGTCTCTTGTGGACCAGTGTCCTGAACTCAGCTCTCCCACCTCAGAGGCACAGCCGTGCCACCTGACTGGCGCACGAAGAGCCTTCGGTCTTTCACGTCAAAGACTGAACTTGATAAGATTCAACCAATGCCAGCAGAAGTTAGATGATGGCTGAGGCCAAGTTGTCACCCTCTTACCTCATGTCCAAGACCACCATTTTTTTAGCTGCACCCCCAAAGAAACGTACAGCAGGGAAGTTGAGACCCAGGTGTCCACTTGCAAGAGTCAACAGAAGCTCTGGAGTGGCTAGATTGTGGACCACAAACCGTGGGTCCGAAGTCAACACGGGAAATGTTCACACACGCATGTAAAAGGGTCTCCCGCACTCTCGTCCAGGCTAATACCCTTTCCTTTTCCTAATCTTGTGTTTACAAAGTCGTTTGGCAAGGCTTTCAGTAGAGTGCAAATACTCCTAAGAGATTAGACTCCCCCAAAACAAAACAAAAACTGATTGCAGACCACTGACACCTGCACTTCAGGAAGAGCAATGTCAGCGGAACACGGAAGTTACGGAGTTTTTTAGCAGAGAGACCAAAAAAAAAAAAAAAAAAATCAGCTAGTTCCATGAAAATCAACCAAGCAAAAGGTTAAGAAGCAGAGAACTATCGAACCTGGTGCTTTGGTAACAAGGTGACTTCTAAAGTAACTCTCCTAACAACACAGCCCTTTCGCCGCCTTCACTCAGCTGATGCGTGAGAGCGGCCAACATATTTTAAAAACCTTAGGTTTTACCATTAAATGCCTAGAAGTAAAATTAAAACTCCAGTGGAAATTTGGGACAGGAATTGCGATTAAGTATATTTTAATGTTAATTCCTTACGTTTCATTGTTGGCATAGGGTAGAGATACTCAGATGCTCACAAATTTGAGATTCAAGTTTTGATATTTATTGAACACCCACAGTGTTCCGAGCCCTTTGTTCACCTCTTCCGTGTATGTTATTTCATTTAACCCTCACAGCAACGTTTGTAGTATACATAGCATTAACCTGTTACATATCAGGGAACAGGATCGGAGAGGTTGCTTGACCTGCCCAAGATCACACAGCTACAAAGTGCTGGAGTTGGGACCAGAGTCTGGGACTCCTCACTCCATGCCAAGCCTTCTTTCCTGGTTTCCTAACGTGCTGACCCAGTAAGAAATTGTTATTGTAGAAACATATGGTAATCAAACCATTGTTTGAACCCTGTGGTTAAGTTTAGAACCAAGGGCGAACATCGAATAGCTGTAACTTGCTTGGTTGAAAAATATAAGGGAGGCAGTGTGATGTAACAGAAGAAAAACTAGATTGAAAATCAAGAGACATCAGTTTACTTTTCTGTAAAGTGGTGGTAATAAAACTCATCTTAATTATCTCAGGATATTGTTTAAGGATAATGTATCTGAAAGTGCTTCTAAGAGGTTAGGATGTTATAAATACTATCCTCTAAACTTTTAAAGTCTTTTCCTCAGAATAAAGTAAAGCATGTCATAAAAATGTACACTCCACAAAGGCTGGGACTGTGTTGTTTGTTCTTCACTGAGTTCTCAGTGCCTAAAACAGTGCCTGGGACATGGTAGGCATTTAATACGTATTGAATTAATGAATGACACTAAACATGATTTATATAAACAGACACCTACCCCATCCCCCTTCTTCTGTTTGTTTGTTTTTCCTTCAGTAAATAATATAGGTCACATACCTACAGTACCTAAGGCTTCCACCAGATGTCAGGCATATTTCCTCGACTGAGCCATTGTATTTCTTTTCTGGTGAGTTGAGAATATTATGTAAACAACGTTTTTCAAATAAACCTCGAAAGAAAAAAAAAGCAGTTTACTTATCATCAACACTGTAGCAAGTTTCCTTCTAAGTCTTTGAGAGAAATTAGTTGTTTCTTTTGGTCAAAACATTTTTGTGAAACTTCTGACCCTTAAAGAGTCTGATAAACTTTCTGCTAGCCTAATTCAAGCAGTTTGCTGGTGCTTAGGATCTAATTATCTAACCACATATTTTTTTTTTCTTTAATTTATTTTATTTATTTTCTTTTGGGCTGTGTTGGGTCTTCGTTGCTGTGCATGGGCTTTCTCTAGTTGTGGCGAGCGGGGGCTACTCTTCGTTGCGGTGCACAGGCTTCTCATTGCAGTGGCTTCTCTCGTTGTGGAGCATGGGCTCTAGGCACGCGGGCTCTAAAGCGCAGACTCAGTAGTTGTGGCGCATGGGCTTTGTTGCTCCGTGGCATGTGGGATCTTCCTGGACCAGGGCTCGAACCTGTGTCCCATGCATTGGCAGGCGGATTATTAACCACTGCACCACCAGGGAGGCCCTAACCACATAATTCTTATATCAGATTTCTTTAATTAGCAATTCATCACCATTACATTTCAGTTTATGGTTTATTTATTTATTTCTGATGTCAGCTCAGTATATTTGTTCCTCTGAATTCCAGCAAGGAAGAGCATGACTGGTATCCCCCTCGATACACCTGCGGCTGATCTGTTCTCTTAAACAGCGGTTATTGCAGCCCACAGGCTAAATCCAGCCTGTCACCTGTTTTTGTCTGGCCCATGACCTAAGAATGATTTTTTTATATTTTTGAATGGTTGAAGAGAAATAAACAGGAGAATAATATTTTGTGAAAGTTATATGAAATTCAGATTTCAGTGTCCATAAGTAAACGTTTATTGGGACACAGCCATGCTAATTCCTTTACGTATTGTCTATGGCTGCTTTTGGGGCTACAATGGCAAAATTGAGTCTTTGTGACTGAAATCGTATGACCCTCAAAGCCTAAAATATTTATTATCTGGCTCTTCACAGAAAAGTTTGCCAATCCCTAATCTTAAAAAAGAGTTGATAAAAACTGCAAATTTAGGGCACTGTGTGCTTCTTGGTATTCGTTTTTCTGAATGATCATCATATTCTTTGGTTTGATGGTCCAGGTTTTTTTTGTGTGTTGTTTTTTTTTTCCCACCCAAGCTTAAAGGTTAATTTGGTAACTTCTTCTGTTAAAACATTTGGATAAAGTTTGTTACTTAGAAACCAGACTACCTTCTTCCTGTTTCTCTGGCAGCATGTGCCTATATACATGTGTAGCATGTTTGAACAGCTAAACTAACCAGTTTCCTCCACACCTTGTATCAAAACAGAATTAACCTAGACAATTAAAAAACTGTTAAATTATAAAAGTATAATTAAAATAACACTTCAGTATGGCTCTTAATTGTCCTATTTTAACTACTCTTCTGTTTAATACTGACTTAGACTATACCTATGCACTACCTTGATTTAATCAAGCCACATCTGTCCTCTTTGTTGTTTTTCTATACCAAGACATAGTTTATTTTTTTTGTTTTTTGAACTTTAGACAACTATGCTTTAAACATCTGGTGCTTTCAGTGTTTGTGAACTTTTTAGTATAACGCAAAAATTCTGCCAGTTTTGTTCTTATTCATGATGACTTTAAGTAGATCAGTAGGAATTCACCAGACCAGGAATAATCTAAGACCATTTGTAACCCTATGAGAAAACAGGTCTAACTTCTTGTTTATGTTGTTTAGTTATTTAAGCACATATTTCTGACACTTCTTTCAAATGATGGAGGAATTTGGAACTTGAAATGACTTTTGTGACAAGGGTACTTCTGGCTGATTGTCCTGTGGCAAACCAAACGCCTTATTGTTTGCAACTTTTTTATGAGCCAGATTTGTTTTTTTTTCAATGAGAGTTATTAACTGCTTTTACTATATTCCAAAATGAATTGTTATAGAATTTATGATATTGATAAGTTGATCTGGAGTGAAATCACTGTCTTCCACAAGTATTTACTGAATGTGAATTGTGAGTGGGGCTCTGTGGGTGCTGAGAAGAGTCTTATTTGAGGAAACCAGCAAGATGATACTTTTCTCTTAGATTCCTAGGTGAATCTGATGTTCTAGTCACTTGAAAGGAGTATCAGATTCATTCTGGTCTCCTGAGGCTGAACCTATTTGGAAGGTTATAATTTTGAGCTATTTCCACCAGGCAAGTCATACTTTGGCTCTTAGATCATAGCTCATCTGGTATTAATTCTGTCTTGCGTTTTGCCGTAATGATTTTGAAAAACCTAGGCATGGTGACACGTTCTGCTCACTAGTGGGCCATCAGATATCTAACATTTCAGGTTTATCTAATTTGACCGTTTGAGAAAAGAAAAGCTGCTTTTTATTCTATTTAGATAACCTAGAATGTGAAGGCTCTTATTTTGCTGAGATGATTTTGAAAACCTAGCAGCTGAGGAACACAAGATTCTCTTAGCGCCTTGAGCTTCACTCATTTCTGGTTTGGGTGTTCTGTTTGGCTCCATTTCAGGCTAAAGGTCCCAGATAATCATTCTCTTCTGGGCTTTGGGTAGCTGGCCCGGGAAGTGTATCTCTCCAAAAAAGAAGGAGGGAGCACAGAGGGCACTGGTACCAAGGGTGATTCATCATGTGAGATAGTCCTAGGAATAGGATAAGATTTTTGCCTCAACTTCTGTGTGTGTGTGTGTGTGTGTGTGTGTGTGTGTGTGTGTGTGTGTGTGTGTGTGTGTGTGTGTGTGTGTGTGTGTGTTGGGGACGGGAGAACTTGCGTATACTCAGAAACCCACACATGTGAGTGTATATGTGCGGTTCCTGTGTGTGTGTGTGTGTGGTGGAGAGGCATGGTCATGTGAACAGCAAATGTGGTGATGGACTATGATGCAGTAAGGAGAAATAGCATTATTTAATACAACCATACTCAAGGTTTAATCCTAGGAGGATAATTATTTGTAAGTGGTTGTGACTTTGATCTGCTCAGTTTCACCCACCCCTTGGGATTTTTCTCACTCTGTTTAGCACTGTACTGCTATAAAACAGTCTGCTTTTAAACTCTAAATCTAGCATTGCCCAAACACCATCCCTTGGTTTTCTTTCTTTGTTTTTAATTGTGGTAAAATACACATAACATAAAATTTACCATCTTAACCATTTTTAAGTGCACAGTTCAGTAGTGTTAAGTATATTTACATTGTTGTGAAACAGATCTCCAGAGCTTTTTCAACTTGCAAATCGAAAACAATATATCCATTAAACATCAACTCCTCTTTACCAGGATCCTCTGGTAACCACCATTCTACTTCCTCTTTCTATGAATTTGAGTACCTAAGATACCTCATATGAGTAGAATCATATATTATTTGTCTTTATGTGACTGTCTTATTTCATATAGCATAATGTCCTCATGGTTCATCTATGTTCTAACATGTGCCAGGATTTCCTTCCTTTTTAAGGCTGGATAATATTCCATTGTATGTATATACCACATTTTGTTTGTCCATTCCTTTGCCAACAGACATTTGGGTTGTTTCCACCTTTGGGCTCTTCTGAATAATGCTATGAAGATGGGTGTACAAATATGTCTTTGAGACCCTGCTTTTAATTCTTTGGGTTATATTCCCAGAGGTTGGATTGCTAGATGATATGGTAGTTCTATTTTTAGTTTTTGAGGAACCTCCATACTGTTTTCCATAGTGGTTGCACCATTTTACAATCCCATGAACAAAGTATAAGGGTTCCAGTTTCTCCACATCCTTACCAACACTTGTTATTTTCTGTTTTGTTTTGTTTTTAAGTTACCCTAATGGGTATGAGGTAATAGAACATTGTGGTTTTGATTTGTCTTTTTTTTTAAAACAGTTTTATTGAGGCATAATTTACACGTCATAAAATTCACCCGCTGTTACAGTTAAATGAGTTTTCGTAAATGTATGTTGTTTTGCACCTATCACCACCATCCAGTTTTAGAACTTTTTCATCATCCAAAAAAGTTCCCTTGTATCCCAGCTCCCACCTATAGCCCCAAGGCAACCACTGATATACATCCTGTTTCTATAGTTTTGCCTTTTCTAGAAATTTTGTATCAACAGAATCATATGTAGTTTTTTGTTTCTGGCTTCTTTCACTTAACATAATATTTTTGAGGCTTATCCATGTTGTAGCAAGTATCAGTAGTTTATGCCTTCTCAATGCTGAAAATATCCCATTATATGAATACCACATTTTGTTTATCCGTCACCTGTTGATGGACACTTGGCTCATTTACAGTTTTTGACTATTATGAATAATCCTGCTGTGAACATCTTTGTCTTTGTGTGGACATATGTTTTCACATGTCTCTCGGGTAGATACCTAGGAGTAGAATTGCTGGGTCATGCAGGGTAACAGTATACTTAACATTTTAAGAAACTGCTGAACTGTTTCTTGAAAGTGACTGTACCTTTTAGAATCCCACCAGCAATACATGAGAGCTCCAGTTTCTCCGCATTGTCACCAGTGCACTGGGTATACTGTCAGTCTTTTGTATTTATAGCCATCCTAGCTAGTGAGTAGTGGTACCTTATTGTAGTTTTAATTTGCATTTCCCCAGTGACTAATAAACCATTCATGTATCTTCTTTCTATAATTGTCTATTTCTTTCTATAATTGTCTATTTATATCTTTCACCATTTTAGGGTAGTTTTAGATTTAGAGAAATGTAGCTAAGATAGGACAGAGAGTTCCCGTATACCCTGCACTCAGTTCCCCTGTTGTTAACATTTTACAGATGAACCAATATTGATATTGTTATTAACTGAGCTCCATGCTTTATTGAGATTTCATTAGTTTGTTTCCTAATGTCCTTTTTCTTTTCCAGGTTCCCGTCCAGGGTACCATTACATTTATTCGTCATGTCTCCTTAGGCCCCTCTGGCCTGTGACAATTTCTCTCGCCCGTTTTATAACTGGTTGGATTGTCGTCTGCTTACTGAATTTTAAGAGTTCTTTATATATTCTGGACACAAGTTCTCTGTCAGATATATGATCTACAGATAATTTTTTCCAGTCTATGTCTTATCTTTTCATTTTCTTAATGATCTTTTGAAGAGACAAACTCTTAATTTTGAGGAAGGCCACGTTATCAATTTTTTTCTTTCATGGATTGTGCTTCTCATGTCATATCTAAGAAACTTTTGCCTAACCCAGGGTCACAGTGATTTTCTCCTGTGTTTTCACCTAGAAGTTTTATAGTTTTAACCTTACATTTCAGTCTATAATCCATTTTTGTGTTAATTTTGAACTAATTTTTGTGTATGGTTTAAGTTAAGGGTCTAAGTCCCTTGTTTTGCATGTGGACTTAATTATCATATAATTCATGTGGCTCATTCCCTTACTTCATTCAGATCTCTCCTTAAATGTTAGCTTCTCAGAGAGCCTCATCTTAACTGTCTTACCTAAAATAGCACCATCGTCAGTATCCCATTGCCTTGTTTTAGTTTCTTCGTGGCACTGTTATATGACATTACTTTATACGTTTTTGTATTTCTTTATAATCTATACTCCACTGGATCGTAAGCCGTTTGAAGACAAAAACTTTATTTTGTTTCCTGCTGTATCTCCAGGGTATAGAATGGACCTGGCAAATAGTAGACCTTAAATAAATATTTGTGGAATGAATAAATGCATGTGTATATGCTCACGACTTACTAATAGCAGTGATCTTCATGAAGTATTCAGGCTATACCAGAAATGATATCAGTATGTGAGGGTGAAGCAGGTCTTTTTCTTGTGTTTTTAAAGAGCTAGAGCTAATAATATCAACATTCTTGGGTTGGAAGCCATGATCCTGCAATTCATTATGATTACTAAAAAATCCTTGAAAAATAATCATTAATATTGGAGAAGTCTGCTTTTCTTTGAGCTTTTTTTCTCCCCTCGCTAAACCTAGGGTATACTTGTAACATAATTTCTTGCAGATATTGAGCCTCAGAAGTTTATTTCATTGAGTTAAATTTCTTAATAGAACGTATATACTGTGATCTGGTTGCAATTCAGGATAATCTGAATATTTCTTAGCACCTTTACAGGTCTTGCCCACTTTTGACTACTAAGTTTAACACCTACTGAGTTAGCCTTTTTCATTCTTGTTAAACCTCAACTCTGTGTACAGAGTTGACAAATCAATCTTCTTGAATCACTGCCTTTGTCATATTACTTCCCTATTTAAAAATCTACAAAACTCCACTGACTATAGAATTAAGGAGGCACTCCTCAAGCTGGAATTCAAGGCCCTGTGTAATCAGGACCCACCTTACTTTTTTAATCTTATCTTCTACTGCTAAATTATTGCAGGACAAAGCCTCACTTCGGCCAGACCTGCCTCCTTCCTACCCTTTAAAAAATGTTATCTCTTCCCATACCTCTGAGCTGGCTCATGATGTCCTAGCCCAAATACCCCCTTTTCCTGAATGCCCTTCTTGTCTCTTCCAGACCTTCCATGCTTTGTATGTCCATGAGCTGAGCTTAGATTCTGCTGCATTCATGAAACCTTCTTTGAACCCTAGAGGCAGCTAACTCTTATGAATCTCTCCTTTCCTTACCTAGATTCTTTTAGCTCTTGTTTTATTAGTCATTTGGACACCCAATGAAGTGCTCTCTCCTTCTTTAAGGATTTCTTGAGTATGCATTGAACCTGGATTTCTTGAAGACTGTAAGCACCTCCTTTGCACCGTCAACTTCTTAAGGTCTGGGATTGTATATCCTTAGTAACTGGCACACTCCAGTGTTGGTGGAACTAAACTCTACTGATTTGTTGTACTTCTGGAGTATGGAGCCCAGTTGTAAATTCTAGTTAAATGAGGTTAAATTTGACAAGTTTCTTGTCCTCTTCAAGGTCACACTATAGGCCTTTACTACTTGTTTACTTGATATGACTTTGATACGCCCTTACTGAAGCTTTGGAAGGCAATTAAAGAAAGGTTACTCAGATTGTAAAAATCTTATTTTTTATTAGATTTTGGAGAGCGGTTCTTATTTTACTACTTGAAATAATTCTAGAGATAAAGATAAGGTTAAAGTAAGGCATCTTCTCCTTTGGTAAAAGGACCTTTCTCTTTTGTCTCACTTATTTTTTCCCTATTGGATAATTTAATGGGATTATTTTAAGGGTATAATTGGATACATGGACTCCAAGCATGAATTTAAGAAAATATTCTGTTAATTCATATTGAATAATCTTCCCCGTTGGTTTCTCGCTTTTTTAGTAGAATTCTTTTTGGAATTTAAGTGACTTCTTTATTCTCCTTAGCCATTTCTTCCAAGCTGTCACCGCCTCATGTTTAATTCTGTATAAGCCCAACTGTTATTTTTCACTCATTTCCTGTGTCCAGTTTATTACAAGAAAAACATTCTTGTTAAGAGCTTCTCCGTAGAGTTCCTTGAGATGAATATTTAACATCTTCAGTTTGAGAAATTGATTAAACTGCCATTTATGTTATCCCTCTGAGCTCAGCCTTTAAATCTAGACCTGGCATAATATGTAGGGATAAAAATCTTGCTGACAGATTGGATGTGGAGTATGAGAGGAAGAGAGATGTCACTTTGACCTGAACAATTGGAAAGATAGAGATGGGGATACCTACAGGTGAACAAGTTTGTCTAGAATGAGAGCTCCATTTGGACATGTTGAGGTTTTTTGATACCCAAATAGAGGTGTCAAATAGGCAGTTTATATAATAAGTCTTGAGGGCATTCATGGCTCTTTTTCCCTCCCTCCCTCCCTCCCTCCCTCCCTTCCTTCCTTCCTTCCTTCCTTCCTTCCTTCCAACATGTAAGGATCAAACCCTGTTACTAGTTTCTTACTTCTTTAGATGATTATTCAGTTAATTGATTTTTTAAAATTCTTTTTTTCTAATATGCAGAGTTAAGGTGATTTTTTAAATCTCCAAACACATGAGACTTTGGAGGGTAATTTTTGATGGTTTCTGATATTATCGACTTTTGGTAGGAGGTAGTATTCTATATGATGTTGATTCTTTGGTAGAGTTGAGATTTCTTTTAGGGTCAAGTATCTGAACAATTTTTCTAAACATCCTCTGTATGCTTAAAAATGTTCTCAGATTAGTTTTTGTTGTTTTTTTAATTTATTTTATTTATTTTTGGCTGCGTTGGGCCTTCGTTGCTGCACGCAGGCTTTCTCTACTTGTGGCGAGCGGGGGCTACTCTTCATTGCGGTGTGCAGGCTTCTCATTGCGGTGGCTTCTCTTGTTGCAAAGCACGGGCTCTAGGTGGGCGGGCTTCAGTAGGTGTGGTGCACGGGCTCGCGGGCTCTGGAGCGCAGGCCAGTAGTTGTGACGCACGGGCTTAGTTGCTCTGCGGCATGTGGGATCTTCCTGGACCAGGGCTCGAACCCATGTCTCCCACACTGGTAGGCGGATTCTTGACCACTGTGCCACCAGGGAAGCCCTCAGATTAGTATTGAGTGCAGTGTTCTCCCATATTCCCATTAGATAAAGCTTATTAATTATGTGTGTAGAAAAGATTAAGTTTAATTTTTAAAATAAAAATGCATTAAGTGATTATAGATGAAAATGCCAACTGGCTTAATATTATGGGAGAAGCTTGTGGTACATTTTCCATTGAGAGCATTAGATACAGAGGAGTTACTTCTAAACAATTTGGGCAGAAATGACCATGATGTACTCTGGAGAATTGTGTGATGACTCAGAGAACCTTTAGTGATGACGAAGATACTGATGTCAGAGATGTATTTAGAGAGTTTGGATGAAATTGAGTCATCAAAGTGAAACAGAGTTATATTTCTAATTTATTGTGATCATAAAGTTATAAGTAGCAGTGGAAGGAAGGAGAGTAATAGGAAAGTAGGAGAAGTATAAGTGGCAGCAAGCTTTTGATATTTTTCTTTTTTAAAAACAGGGAAAGCAATCCCATATATAACTTGATCTTTCCCAAGGAAAGATCTCCAAAACTAACTTGAACACGTAAACCTTTAAATGGATCAAGTCAAATGTTTTGTTGCTCTGGGTACACTGCAGTAAGTCATGAGTGAAAAAGCACTGGTGGATCCAAAAGCTTAACATCTTTGAAATGAAAAATACTCTAGACCCCTCCTAACACATCATCAAAGTCACTTTCAGCATTGTGTCTAGAGCACCACCATCCTTTAGCTTCCTGTGACTCTGTCCATTTGTCATTTCCCCAACCTTTATATGGGGACAGAGGAACAGTGAAGACCTTGAGTGAAGAAGCTGTAAGAGTACCATTATCAGCTGTACTTCTACTCTGGGAATTCCAGCAAACCATGCAAACAGAGGTGTGGGGTGTGAAGTAGAGTTCATGGCACTGACAGGGGCACCAGTTAGAGAGCTACTTAAAAAGCCTTCATGAACTGTTGTTTAATCCTTACACAGTGTTTAGACTTAGAAACCTTTTCAAAGACAATAATTTCAGGTATTAATTAGGGATTTCTGTGTAACTGCAGAGAGTGATGGATAAATTTATGAATATCCCTGAACCTTCTAACATAAAGCAAACTAGTCTACTTTGCAATAGGTTTGTAGTAAGTTTGAAATCAGGAAGTATGTGTCCTGCAACTTTTGTTCTTTTGGGAGATTATTTTGGCTATTCTATCTTTCTTGTATTTCTGTATGAACTTAGGATCAACTTGTCCATTTCTACAAAAAAGGCAGCTGTGGTTTTGATAGGGATTGAACTGAATCTGTAAATCAATTTGGGGAATATTACTGTTTTCACAATGTTAAGTCTTCCAATCCATGAACATGGAGTGTTTTTCCATTTATTTAGATCTTCTTTGATTTATTATTTTTTTAATAAATTTATTGATTTTATTTTTGGCTGCATTGGGTCTTCATTGCTGTGCTTTGGCTTTCTCTAGTTGTGGCAAGTGGGGGCTGCGCTTCGTTGTGGTGCGCGGGCTTCTCATAGCAGTGGCTTCTCTTGTTGCAGAGCACAGGCTCTAGGTGGGCAGGTTTCAGTAGTCGTGGCATGCGGGCTCTAGAGCACAGGCTCAGTAGTTGTGGTGCACAGGCTTAGTTGCTCTGCGGCATGTGGAATCTTCCTGGACCAGGGCTCGAACCCGTGTCCCCTGCATTGGCAGGCAGATTCTTAACTACTGAACCACCAGGGAAGCCCAAGATCTTCTTTAATTTCTTTCAATGATGTTTTGTAGTTTTCAGTGTACAGGTGTTGCATTTCTTTGATTAAATTTATTCCTAAGAATTTTATTCTTTTTGATGCTATTATAAATGAAATTGTTTTCCTAATTTCATTTTCAGATTGTTCATTGCTGGTATATAGAAATACAACTGATTTTGTACATTGACCTTGCAGTTTGTTTATTAGCTCTAACAGTTTCTTTTTGGGGGGTGAGGGGTAGATTCTTTAGGGTTTTCTATATATGAGATCATTTCATCTGCAAATAGAGACAGTTTTACTTCTTCCTTTACAGTTTAGATATCTTTCATTTCTTTTTCTTGCCTAATTGTTGTGGTATACCCTCACTGTTGAATGATAATTTATCTGGGTTTAAAATCTAGCCAAAAGATGTTTTCCCTTCATTCTTTGAAGATATCATTCCTCTATTATCTTGTAACCAGTCTTGATAACAATCTGATTCCCGTTCCTTTTTGTTGACCCTCTCATATTTCACTAGTAACTTTTATGGTTTTCTTTATAACATTGGTAATCTGAAGTTTTACTATAATTTGTCTGGATACAAAGTTTTTTAAAAAGTTTATTTAATTTGTTTTACTACTCAGAGAATTCTTACTCTCTAAAGGTTCATGTCTTTCATCAATTCTGAAAAATCCTCATCCATTTGATGTGTTAGATACTATTGCCTCTCCTTCATTGCCTCTGGTCTCTCTGGAACTCTGAGTTATAGACTTTAAAACTGGATTTAGCTCTAATGTTTCTTAACTTAAAAAAAAAAAGTACCATCAGCCTTTAGCAGTATTCAGGCTTGTATATTCAGCCTATCTGTGGAGGTTTTTTAAAAATCTCAGTAGGGACTTCCCTGGTGGCACAGTGGTTGAGAGTCCACCTGCCGATGCAGGGGACACGGGTTCGTGCCCCGGTCCAGGAAGATCCCACATGCCGCGGAGCGGCTGGGCCCGTGAGCGCATGGCTGCTGGGCCTGCGCGTCCGGAGCCTGTGCTCCGCAACGGGAGAGGCCACAACAGTGAGAGGCCCGCGTACCGCAAAAAAAAAAAAAAAAAAAGAATCCGCCTGCCAATGCATGGGACACAGGTTCAAGCCCTTGTCTGGGAAGATCCCACATGCCACGGAGCAACTAAGCCCATGTGCCACAACTACTGAGCCTGCACTCTAGAGCCTGTGAGCCACAACTACTCAGCCCACGAGCCACAACTACTGAAGCCCGTGCACCTAGAGCCCGTGCTCCATGACAAGAGAAGCCACTGCAATGAGAAGCCCTTGCACCACAACAAAGAGTAGCCCCTGCTCACTGCAACTAGAGAAAACCCGTGCGCAGCAAAGAAGACCAACACAGCCAAAAATAAATAAATTATAAATAAATAAATAAAACTTAAAAAATCTCAATAGTTATGGTTTTCATTTAAAAAATCTCTAATTGGTTATTTTTCAGAACATTTAATGAATGCTACTCTATCCTTTAGGTGCCTGAGGGTATTAAATATACTCATTTTAAAGACCTTTTTAGATGCTCTGTTTTCTCTGGGATTTTTTTTGGGGGGGGAGGTGGGATTTGGTTGTTCTTCCAACCTCCTCAGAGTTGGCCTGCAATCCTGTGTGTAGCTGATGGCAGCTCAGCACAGCCCTTGCTCACCACGATGGCTTCTTGTTTATTTTCTTCCTTGGGGGATACGTCTTCATTATTTTTAGGCTTAAAGAAAGTTTTCCTTTTTTAAAAAAATTGGATTCTAGCTATGCATGTATCAATTAATTTTTATATCTTTAAGTCATTTTTCTTTGGTACAGGAGGGTGAGCTCTCAGCATGTGCTCAATCTGCCAGTTTGAACCAGAAATCCCTACACTATCCCTTCAGCTGGTTTATAATTCACTTTCATAGCACTGTCTCCAAAGGTCTCTGTATGGCCTTTTTAGCAGAGACTTTGATACACATTTAATGAGTGGCGTGTGGTTCTTTATTCCCCAGGCAAACTCCCTAATGTATTAGGGCATTTAAAATTACTTTTAGATTCTTTTGGCCCAGAAATTAAATACCAAGGCCGATTTAACAGGCAGAGTTGACCTCATGCATTTATTACATATGAGAAATACTCCTGTTTTCCTGTGTCCAGGTAAACTCCTGAGAACATTATTTAGTCATCATTACTCCTCCCACTCAAGAATTTTTACCATCCCAAATGGCCTGTCAGGTATCCTTCTTTGACTTCCTTATCAGGACATCTCTTCCATGAGCCCTTCACCAATTTGTACTTTTTGGTTTAGCTAAAACATTGTTTCACGTAGAGGGGGATGGAAAGTAGAATCATAAAATTTCACTATTGAAAAATATTTGTTGCGCACCCACTATGTGTCAGTCACAGTGTCAGGTAAGCAGTGTGAACACGGTGGTGGAATAAACCCTATGGGCCCTGCTCTCATGAAGCTTACAGCCTCTTGAGTGAGGCCAGTCAAAAAGTAAATGCTAATTATATGTAATTGCAAACTGTGACGAGGGCTATACAAGAGAAGAAAGGGATACTATGAGTACAGCAGAGACTTCTATTTCAAATTTTGTAGTAAGGAAAGGGGTTTTCAAACTTTTTAAAACAGCGGTGGAACATTTTATTTATATGAACTCTTACATGGAATGGAAGTGGAGCTGCTCTTATTGAAATGAGGTTGGCACCTAATCCCCTTGCTCTCCTCATTGGATTCTGAAGCACCTTGTGGAATCTTTTGATGCCCAGGAAATACATGTGAAAACCACTGTTCTAGAACCATCCCCAGACCAATTAGCTGAGGCACAAAGGGCTTTATTGTCCAGAGTCATATGGGTCACTTCATCTGCTTAGTACCAGAATTGGAAGGTGAACCCAATTCTCCCGCACTTGAGTTCTTTCCACTCTCCACTGCACCTTCTTCCCCTTTGATGCATTTTTATTATAAACTGAAGGCATTTCAATCTCTGGTATTCTGTAGTTCATTTTTTTCCCCCCTGAAATTAATTTCACCCGTTGTTGTTCACATTGCCCTTCATAAGAATATGATTCTGTGCTTTCATCCCTCTTGTATATCCTTACAGTTTGTAGCCTTGAAAGATGTTATCCCACCACTGTTTTGTTTTTATTATATTTCTGCTATGCCGTATGAATCTACTCTTGTTTTCTGCTAAGCATTCGAACACATGCATTCATTCCATTCTGTAGAATTGTATTACTGATATCAAAGTGTTTATGTTAACTAGCTAGTGGTCTGATTTGTTGGGTTGCCTTTTCTTGCCTCTTCATTTATCTCAAATGATAAGAGTTCTTTCCCAGTCCTGACAACACTTAGGTTGTTGGTCTGGCTTCCATTTTGACTTACTCTGTTTTTAGTGTAACTAGTTGTGTATCGTTTACCATTTTGTCTTACTTTTGCTTTACTGTGGCAGAAAAGTTCAGGACCTGCGTTTGAATGGAGTAGCATATTTGCCCAGAACACTTAGGAAGTGTAAAGAAGTCGTGAAAATTAAGGTGGACTAGGAGACCTGGGCTGTAGTGTCTGGTTAGTGACTGTGGAGAGAAGGATGTTTGTTCTGACTTGGGAGATGAGTAGAGAATTGATGATGAGGGGCAGAATGGTAGCATGAGACCTGTGCTTAGGAAAGTAATTTTAACCATAAGAAATCAGACAACCGGGCTTCCCTGGTGGCGCAGTGGTTGAGAGTCCGCCTGCCGATGCAGGGGACACGGGTTCGTGCCCCGGTCCGGGAGGATCCCACATGCCGCGGAGCGGCTGGGCCCGTGAGCCATGGCCGCTGAGCCTGCGCGTCCGGAGCCTGTGCTCCACAACGGAAGAGGCCACAACAGTGAGAGGCCCGCGTAGCGCAAAAAAAAAACAAAACGAAATCAGATGAGCAATAGCTTAAAGGTTCTCTGGACACCAGTGGACTAATAGAAAACCTTTACGGTATTTAAGTTACACTAACCAAATGCATGCTGAAAGGTGATGATGCCAGTGGAGATGGTGGAGTCCAGGAGCAGATAGATTTAAGAGCTCTCGAGCAGATGAAATAGAAAAGAGGCCACAGGATGACTCTGAGTGTCAGGGACATTCTCGTCAGGTGATTGTCCTGCTAGAGGTGTCCCTGAAAGCCCACCTACTCAACAGCTCACACTGTATAGCCCTTCTCTTTTAGTTGCCCTCTGATGATATGCCTTTATGGAGTAAGGAGCTCTTTGCATCTAAGGTAGATGCAAAGGTAGGTAAGATAGGTAGGTAGACACCATGGTTCTATTTTTTTCATTCTGCTTGTGTTTCCATTAACTCCTCTTCAACAAAACAAAACAAAAAAGTCAAGGCTTGCTAGTTCTTCCTAGCTCCCAATTGCTACCTACCTGGATGGCTTGGCAGAGTTCTGCCAGCTGCTTTCTTATCAAGAGGTTGGCAATTAGGAGAGGCCCTAAGAAAGGAGGTAGGTGGGTGCTCCTGAATATCCCCATCAGAATGGAATTGCAGACTGTGTTAATTAGGTCACTGATTTGCCGCAGAACTTGGATTCTGTTGCAGGAGGGTGTGTTTCACGTTTAAGCTTCTAAGGATTGGTGCCTACTCTGTGTGCTGCATCTGCCTTCCTGTCATTGGCTGCATTCGACTGCTTGATGGACTCGCTGACGGAGTGCAGACGTGTGCTTGCCTTCTAATGAATTGTTTTCTTGTACCTGCTTTTTCCCAAAATGCTCTGTGGGATATACTACCTTGTAGAGAAGATTCTTCATCATGTGATTATTCTGTTTCCTGAGAGACAACAGCAGTGTAATAATGCATTAGATGCCAGATCCATGGAGAAAGAAGAAGCGTTTGCTACAGAATGTAAAGGTTTGATAGCTTTTCCTTGCCTTTATGTTTCTGCTGCTTGAGCTGCTGGGCTGATGATGATTGTGTTTATTTTTGGCAGGATGCTAGAGCCTCTGGAACTTCCCATCCAGTTATTATAAAGAAGGGAAGCCCATTGTATCTTTTCTTGGTTAATTGGTTAATTTTAAAAATATACAAGAGTCAGCTTGTCTCCTATAATATGTTTGTTTCCATTTTTGAAGACAGGTTTCAGTAATAACCATATGAACAGATCAGGAAATGACATTGCATCATGTATTTCATTGACCTCTCTGTGAGCAGAAACTTGATAAAGTATTTAACTTGTCCTCTTTTCTCATCTTTCTAGAAATATAGGAGTTGACGTCTGTAAAGTATTCACAACTTCCTCTCTAAGTTTAATGAACAAGGAGAACAAGGAAGGAAAGATTCAGGGATTCATTGTGGAAAGGTTTTTAAAATAGTACATTTCTGACGATTTAATTATCTCTTTCATAGGACCCTTTGCCTACTTTTTCAGTGTAATCATATTAAACTGAGCAATACTACTAAATAATTTGCTAATTATTGCCTCATTTTACAATTCTATCCTTTTCCAGAGCTAGAGCAAGATACCTGGCTTCCTCTGGGTGTCTCTAGATGCTATCTAGTGGTGAAAATTCTGTATAAGAATGTGTTTGTGGTAAAGCTTTCCTTCCCTGAGAAATATTTCATTCTAAGTCTTATACCACAAATGGCTATGCTGAACTGCTAGAAATAGGAATTGAGGCATGTGTGTTTGTTGATAGGTCTTTTTTACATCAATGGATTAGTTGCAGTGTATTTAGAAGTTGGTTTTGGAAATCTTAAATCTTTTCTTTCGGTTAATTAATTGTCAGTGACCAATAAAGTAAAATGTACTTTCCTAAAAGTCAGAGAAACCTCATTATAAATATATAATATTGTATTTTGCTACATTTACAATACCATATGGTTATTTTTTAATGGTTTTCCCAAAGGCAGTTTCATTGGCTTGTTTAAACTCTTTGCTTTGGCAGATAACCATAGAACCTCCTGGAGTGACGGGAGATGGTTGGTCTGGTATATAGACATTAATAAAGAGCAAAACATTGCACTACTCGTGAAGGATAGAAGTGAGCTGTGCTTGTCATAACTGTTTTCTAGAGGCAGGCAGGGTGCTTTTAGAGAGAGTAATAGAGGGAATTCCTTGGTGGTCCAGTGGTTAGGACTCGGCGCTCTCACTGCCAGGGCCCTGGGTTCGATCCCAGGTCGGGGAACTAAAATCCCACAAGCTGCACAGCAAGGCCCAAAAAAAAAAAAGAATCCTAGAGATTAAGGAGATCTTAGAATCTGCCCTCCTTAATATTTCACCAGAGCTACAGTGTGCCATTATTATAGATCATTATAAGTCCATGTTTCCTCTTCATTATAATGGAATAATTAGATAAACTGACTTTCATATTAGATCATATATTGTTTCAATGTGGAGGTCTGTGAATAGGTTTATAGGCTACCAAATTTTGGAGGGTAATAACTAAGAAGAGAGAAACAAATAGCACCTTCATCCTAAAGCAGTGTCATCTGGGCTTATCACCCCAAGCGGAGATTCAGGAGTGCCTGGACCCCAGACTCTGTCATTTGACACTTTTCCTTCAATAAAACTTAATCCTTAAGTAAGTGAATGTTTTCCATGTTTTCACTTACTTGTTTAATTTGCTCTTCAGTCTTTTTTCTGGGAGTATTACCCACTTCTTTGGAGAAGTGGTGCTCTCTCAGTCCTACCTGTGTTGTTCTAAGAGGACAGCTAATCAAAGTACTGGGCCCTCTGTCTACCAGAGGGCGTAGATGACTCAAGGTAGGTCATCTTGAGTCTTTTCTGGGAATCTCAGATTGGAATGAGGGAAGAGATTTTGTTCACCAAGGGTGACATTACCAGAAGTGAGGCAGAAGTTGTTTCTTGTTAAGCATAAAAAGCTGTGACATCTGTATAGACTCTGATTCAAAATGAGGTCTCAGCAAAGATAACAATGAGTGTCCTAATGACATTCCAGTGTCCTGGAAGCCCCCACCCTTCATGAAGTTTAGTTATGAATTTAGTTATCATTTAGTTATGATACTTAGTAAATTCATCTTTTTTTTTTTTTTAAGATACTTCAAGTTAGATTTGAAGCCAGTGGTCCTGAAGTAGGGCTGTGTTTCTTAAAGATGAGAATTTATTCTTCCCTGAGAACTCTAATCTGAAAAATTCATTTGGACAATACAGAGATGCCTGGGTTAGGATGGTGAATGTGTGGATTTGATCTATTCAATGTCATTAGAACCAGATAAAAGTGGTTTCCAATGCTGGTCCTGCCACTTACTAGTTTTGTGACCTTAAGCATGTTAATAATCCCCTTTAACCTTTATTTCTTTATTTGTAAAATAAGAATACCATCATGAGTAGTAGCAAGAATTCCGGTAACGGATCTGAGGGCCTAGCTGAGGGCTGATGCAGAGCTCATACTCAGCAAATGTTTGAGGTGCGTTACCCCGTTCCTCCCAACCCTCTCCAGTGTTCTAAAAAGAAATATATGCACATACACAGCAAATCTTGTAACTGTTAACTTCATGGGATTTTTTATATTGTTTTCCTATACTGGTCTGTGGTTAACTATTTGAAATAATTAAGTTGTCTTTGTTAGAAATGATTTTACACATTTTTTATTGTGAATGATAATTATCAGTTAGATTTGACCTAAAAATTGTAATATGTTAAGCTAAAGCTTAAACGCCTATTGTGAAGACTAAGTATGAAGACTAATTGGAATATAAACTTCTTGTGGGCAGGAACAGTCTTCAACTTGTTTTTGTTTTTTCTCAAAGCCCCTAATAGTGCCAGGCATGAATAAACCATGGATTTTTGTTTGTTTGTATATTGGTAAGACCCTTGTTTATTTAAATGGAATTTGTAGTAATCAGAAGGACTTTATGGAGATACTGAAATTTCTGGAGCCATTTCTCTCATTAAAAAAAAGTGAGAGAGAGTGTAACCTTGGCAAGTCTATGAAGAAAGACATTCCAGGATAGATACCTAGGAGAAGCTTCGAAAGCAGGGGCTTAGAAGAAGTGAATGAACAACTTGCTTGAAAGATGTGGAAGACCTGAGTTTTGACAGATAAAAGAATGAAGTAGTCACAGTGTGGGTTTTAAATTTATCTTAAAGTACGGTGAAATCTGCTGCATAAACTTAATGAGGAGAAAAGTATGAACAAAGTGAGTCAGGAAGATAATTTCAGAAACAACACAAGTATCTAGGATTGAAGGTGAAATAACTGGCTACAAAAATTGTAATAAGTTATTAAATGTACTTAACTAAAATGGTTAAGTACCTCATATATAAAGCATGGTTGTGGGGAATACAAAAAAGTAATCAAGTAAATGAAAGCATATGGCATAATAAAATCTGTTTTCCTTGCACATTAACAGTAATAAACAGTCCAAAAAGTCTGATAAAAAGTCCCCACATGCATGATTGGCAGATAACTGTCAAGGTAAAAGAGAATTGCAGGACTGTAACCATAACCTCTACAGCTAAAAAAATATTCTGGGAGGAAGAGCAAGACAATGAGCTAAGGCCTTTAAAAGTATAGGGTAGGGATAAGTATCTGTCTATATGGATGACTTCCTACAGAAGAGGTACACCAAAGGGCCTACGGAGAAGTGACAGGTGCTCGAGATCTCACTGGTCCTCTCAGGCTTCAGACTTGGCTTTGTTCATGTACCCCTTTATTCACTCACAATTTTTAAGTAGAAACTTTGCTTAAACAACAATATTATACGTTCACATCCTTGGTTAGAAAGGTCATATCCAGAAACTGTTTTCCCCTAAGTTGATCTAAGTCAACTTAGAAAGTCAAAAACAAGTAATCACACTCAGTATTGGTCCTGAGCCCAGCGTTAAACTTTTTTTTAAGTCAACAGTCTGGCTGACATAATAATTTCCTCATCAAATGTATGTATTTTGTTAGGCTGAGATGAGGATTCCAAAAGATCTTTGAAATTAAGACTAGATTTGAAAGTCATTTTAATAAATTAGAGGTATGTTTTTGAAGGAAACAGTTCATACTAGCTTACCTTGTTTCCCCTGGGACAGTCTAGAGGTGGTTAAAAATGCAACCAAATGGTTTGAGTTCAGAGAGGCATATGTAATACAGAGTTCTGTTGAGGTGACAGGGGAAAGAATAAATCACCCAAAATCATACCCTGGGGTTATTATTGTTTCATCTTCCTATAGAAACAACTTTACAAGAGCTGATTCTTACATCATGCTGTTGCTTTTAATTTATAGACCAAACAGTCTTAAGTAAGTTTTTCTAAAAATGCAACAAAGGTAGTAGAGACACTATACCATAACGATTGAGAATACAGACTCAAGAGCCATGCTGCCTTGGTCCAAATCCTACTTCTGCCACACGTCTTGACTGTGACCTCAGGTGCATTACTTCTCTCCGTGCCTTTCTGTCTCCATTTGTAAAATAAAGTTAATAATAGGATCTGCCCCCCTGGTGGTTGTGAGGTTTATATGAGTGAATCCATGCACAATGTTAGAACTGAGTCTGGCATGTATTAAGCACTCAATAAGTATTATTATTGTTGTGAAAGACACTCTCCACTCTGTTGATTCCATTACTAAGTCACAGATGAAAACTAGCCATGGCTACAAACATTCCAAACATGCCTACCAAATATAACAACTAATAATGCTAATTCCATTCTCGGAGAAGAGTCTCACCAAAGCTAAATATAACAGAAAGGTTACTTCTTACACACTCTCCACACGACGTGGTGCTGACTCATAATCCAGTATTTCCTGAAAACCTAATCTGTGTCTCGTACCACGCTAGCTACTCAAAATACAATGATAAAAAAAGCACACAAATTTCCTGCAGTTTAGTAGAGGAGATAATGTAGACAGATCTAAAATACTTTCTTTCTTTTTTGGGGATGTGGTGGTAGGGATGTTGGGGGGTTGTGGAATTTTGGACTTACTCAAAACATCTTCTACTAATAGTCTCAAAGTTCTCTCTAAGTTTGTAAAACACCTTCCTTCTTAGTTTGCTTTCTTTTTCTTTTTTTTTTTTTTTGCGGTATGCAGGCCTCTCACTGTTGTGGCCTCTCTCGTTGCGGAGCGCAGGCTCAGCGGCCATGGCTCACGGGCCTAGCCGCTCCGCGGCATGTGGGATCTTCCCGGACCGGGGCACGAACCCGTGTCCCCTGCATCGGCAGGCGGACTCGCAACCACTGCACCACCAGGGAAGCCCTCAGTTTGCTTTCTTAGTGATAACAGAAACAGTACAGACTCACTTTAGAAAATTTGACTCAGTGGTATAACAAGGTTTTTTTTTCTGTTTTAACTATTAAGCATGTTTTTCTCTGAAAATCAGGAAAAAATTAAACTTGCAAAATTGGAGGAGTACAGGAAAGTATAAATAAGCAAGAAAAATAATTCCCGTAATTCCACTTTTCTTAAATTTTCACATATTTCCTTCAGATATTTTGCTTTACACTTATTATATTGTTTAGGTGAGACCATGCTGTGTGTATGTATAAATAATTTTATTTTATAGGGTTGTTGTGAAGATAAAATAAATAATATATTTAAAGCCCTAAACACTGTGTCTAATAGCTATATATCAAACATTCAGTAATTGTTAGCTAGTATGACAGTTATCTTGTCCTTCTTTTTATTTCTTTCATGATGAGCTATTTCTCATGTAATTAGAAAACTCTTTGTAAGCATTATCTTTTAATGACAGCATAATATGCTATATTTATTGATGTACTGTGGTTTACTTTTCCTTCCCCTCATATTTGAATATTTTAGGTTTCTTCCAGAATTATTCTATTGTAAATAATGTTTTCCTAAATATTTTAAAATTGTCTTTACATTTCTGATTAATTCCTTAGACTATATCCCTAGAAAGGGAATTAGTGAGTCAAAATACTTGAACTTTTTAAAAGATCTTTGATGGACATATTGTCAAATTGCTTTCTAGAAATTTTGCTTAACTTTGTACTTTCACTCTTTCTTACCTAATAGACAGTTAACAGCCTGTGTCATAAAATCCTCTCCAGCCTTAAAATTACCTTAAAGTTTAAAAATATCATTGTTATTTTTTATAAGGGAAAATGGTCTATAATTTTAACAAATTTCTTTGCTTTTTCATAAAGTATTTTCAAATTGAATTATTTGTATTTCTTCTTTTTAAACGTGTATTTTCACTTTGACCTTTTTCTAATTGCACTCTTAATAGTTTTCTTATAAATTTGTATGAATCCCTTGTACGTTAAGGCTGTTAATTCTTGCTCTGTCACATTTGTTGAAGGAGTTCCCCAAATTTGTATTTTTCTTTCTTTTCTGATTTTTTAAATCATTTGAATTAATTTGTCTCTTTCTTCCTAATTTTTCCATTGCTTTTGAGCTTAGAAAATCCTCTCTATCCATAGACTTATATGTTTTCTTGTGAGTTGTACAATTAAACATTTACATTTAGTTCTTTAACACACTGTAAATATATATTTTTCTTTATGGGGTGAGGTGATCTCAATATTTCCCCATAGCATGTCACGGTTTTTCTTTTATTAAATACTTACTATATTATATTATAATTATTTTTTCTGAATTTTTATTCTTCATAAAACTTGTTTTCATCCTTTTAATTTTTATCCCCAGCAGTTGGCACAGTACCTACCACTTTATAGAGACACAACAAATATTTGATAAATGAAAGAAAGAAATACACAATTATATATAATCTGTCCTGAAAGATTTTAAAGGCATGATCAGTTATTCTTCATCTCTTCCTATCTTTAATAACCTTAAGAGAGATTCTGTAGTAATTCTGATTTCAAGTTAGTCTACCTTCCAGAGCATCCACCAGAGTGAATTGGAGTGGTCTGGTTACAAGAAAAGTAATGTGAAAATGACTTGTACAGGAAGCTAAATTTTTACTTTCTAATAGGAGTTTTTTTTTTTTAATAGATCTTTATTGGAGTATAATTGCCTCACAATACTGTGTTAGTTTCTGTTGTACACCAAAGTGAATCAGCCATATGCATACACGTGTCCCCATATCCCCTCCCTCTTGAGCCTCCCTCCCATCCTCCCTATCCCACCCCTCTAGGTCATTGCAAAGCACTGAGCTGACCTCCCTGTGCTATGCAGCTGCTTCCCACCGGCCAACTGTTTTACATCTGGTAGTGTATATATGTCAATGCTACTCTCACTTCGCCCCAGCTTCCCCCTCCCCACACCGTGCCCTCAAGTCTGTTCTCTTTGTCTACATCTTTATTCCTGCCCTGCCTCTAGGTTCATCAGTACCATTTTTTTTTGATTGCATATACATGTGTTAGAGTACGCTATTTGTTTTTCTCTTTCTGACTTACTCCACTCTGTATGACAGACTCTAGGTCCATCCACCTCACTACAAATAACTCAATTTCGTTTCTTTTTATGGCTGAGTAATATTCCATTGTGTATATGTGCCACATCTTCTTTGTCCATTCATCTGTTGATGGACACTTAGGTTGCTTCCATGTCCTGGCTATTGTAAATAGAGCTGCAGTGAACATTGTGGTACATGACTCTTTTTGAATTACGGTTTTCTCAGGGTATATGCCCAGTAGTGTGATTGCTGGGTCATATGATAGTTCTATTTTTAGTTTTTTAGGGAGGCTCCAAACTGTTTTCCATAGTGGTTGTATCAATTTACATTCCCACCAGTAGTGCAGGAGGGTTCCCTTTTCACCACACCCTTTCCAGCATTTATTGTTTCTAGATTTTTTGATAATAGCCATTCTGACTGGTGTGAGGTCATACCTCACTGCAGTTTTGATTTGCATTTCTCTAATAATTAGTGATGTTGAGCATCTTTTCATGTGCCTCTTGGCCATCTGTATGTCTTCCTTGGTGAAACGTCTATTTAGGTCTTCTGCCCATTTTTTAATTGGATTGTTTGTTTTTTTGACATTGAACTCCATGAGCTATTTGTATATTTTGGAGATTAATCCTTTGTCTGTTGTTTTATTTGCAAATATTTTCTCCCATTCTGAGGTTGTCTTTTTGTCTTATTTATGGTTTCCTTTACTGTGCAAAAGCTTTTAAGTTTAATTAAGCCCCAATTGTTTATTTTTATTTCCATTACTCTAGGAGATGGGTCAAAAAAGACCTTACTGTGGTGTATGTCAAAGAGTGTTCTTCCTACGTTTTCCTCTAAGAGTCTTATAGTGTCTGGTCTTACATTTAGGTCTTTAGTCCATTTGGAGTTTATTTTTGTGTATGGTGTTAGGTGGTGTTCTAATTTCATTCTTTTACATGTAGCTGTCCAGTTTCCCCAGCACCACTTACTGAAGAGGCTGTCCTCTCTCCATTGAATGTTCTTGCCTCCCTTGTTGTAAATTAGGTGACCATATGTTCGTGGGTTTATCTCTGGGCATTCTATCCTGTACCATTGATATGTATTTCTGTTTTTGTGCCAGTACCATACTATCTTTATTACTATAGCTTTGTGGTATAAGTTGAAGTCAGGGAGCCTAATTCCTCCAACTCCATTTTTCTTTCTTAAGATTGCTTTGGCTATTCGGGGTCTTTTGTGTTTCCATATGAATTGCGAAATTTTTTGTTCTAATTCTGGGAAGGATGCCATTGGTAGTTTGATAGGGATTGCATAGAATCTGTAGATTGCTTTGGGTAGTACAGTCATTTTCACGATATTGATTCTTCCAATCCAAGAACATGGTATATTTCTCCATCTGTTTATGTCATCTTTGATTTCTTTCATCAGTGTTTTATACTTTTCTGAGTACAAGTCTTTCACCTCCTTAGGCTGGTTTATTCCTAGGTATTTTTGTTGTTGTTGTTGCGATGGTAAATGGGATTGTTTCCTTAATTTCTCTTTCTGATTTTTCGTTATTGGTGTATAGGAATGCCAGAGATTTCTGTGCATTAATTTTGTATCCTGCAACCTTACCAAATTCATTGATTAGTCCTAGTAGTTTTCTGGTGACATATTTAGGATTTTCTATGTATAGTTATCATGTCATCCACAAACAGTGACAGTTGTACTTCTTTTCCAATTTGTATTCCTTTTATTTCTTTTCGTTCTCTGATTGCCGTGGCTAGGACTTCCAAACCTATGTTGCATAAGAGTGGTGAGAGTGGACATCCTTGTCTTGTTCCTGATCTTAGTGGAAATGCTTTCAGTTTTTCACCATTGAGTATGATGCTCATGGTGGGTTTGTCATATATGGCCTTTATTATGTTGAGGTGGGTTCCTTCTATGCCCATTTTCTGTAGAGTTTTTATCATAAATGGGTGTTGAATTTTGTCAAAAGCTTTTTCTGCATCTATTGAGAGGATCATATAGTTTTTATTCCTTAATTTGTTAATATGGTGCATCACATTAATTGATTTGCGTATATTGAAGAATCCATGCATCCCTGAGATAAATCCCACTTGATCATGGTGTATGATACTTTTAACGTGTTGTTGGATTCTGTTTGCTAGTATTTTGTTCAGGATTTTTGCATCTCTGTTCATCAGTGATATTGGTCTATAATTTTCTTTTTTTGTGATATCTTTTTCTGGTTTTGGTATCAGGGTGATGGTGTCTTCGTAGAATGAGTATGGGCGTGTTCCTCCCTCTGCAATTTTTTGGAAGAGTTTGAGAAGTGTCAGTGTTAGCTCTTCTCTAAATGTTTGATAGAATTCGCCTGTCAATCCATCTGGTCCTGGACTTTTGTTTGTTGGAAGATTTTTAATTGCTGTTTCAATTTCATTACCTGTGTTAGGTCTGTTTATGTTTTCTAATTCTTCCTGGTTCAGTCTTGGAAAATTGTACCTTTCCAAGAACTTGTCCATTTCTTCATGGTTGTCCATTTTATTGGCATATACTTGTTTTTAGTAGTCCCTTATAATCCTTTGTACTTCTGCAGTGTCAGTTGTGATTCCTCCTTTTTCATTTCTAATTTTATTGATTTGCATCCTCTCCCTTTTTTTCTTGATGAGTCTAAGGGTTTATCAGTTTTGTTTTGTTTATTTTCTCAAAGAACCAGCTTTTAGTTTTACTGATCTTTGCTATTGTTTTCTTCATTTCTATTTTATTTATTTCTGCTCTGATTTTTATGACTTCTTTCCTTTTACTGACTTTGGGTTTTCTTTGTTCTTCTTTCTCCAGTTGTTGTAAGTGTATGGGGTAGATTGTTTATTTGAGATTTTTCTAGTTTCTTGAGGTGAGATTGACTTGCTATGAACTTTCCTCTTAGAACTGCTTTTGCTGCATCTCATAGGTTTTGGGTTGTCGTGTTTCCGTTGTCATTTGTTTCTATGTATTTTTTAAATTTTTTCTTTGATTTCTTCAGTGATCTCTTGTTTATTTAGTTAGCTTCTGTTTAGCCTCTGTGTATTTGTGTTTTTTACATTTTTTTTTCCTGTAATTGATTTCCAATCTCATAGCGTTGTGGTCAGAAAAGACGCTTGATGCGATTTCAATTTTCTTAAATTTTCCGAGGCTTGGTTTGTGACCCAAGATGTGATCTGTCTTGGAAAATGTTCCATGTGCACTTAAGAAGAAAGTGTATTCTGCCACTTTTGGGTGGAATGTTCTATAAATATCAATTAAATCTGTCTGGTCTATTGTGTCATTTAAAGCTTGTGTTTCCTTATTTATTTTCTGTTTGGATGATCTGTCCATTGGTGTAAGTGGCATGTTAAAGTCCCCTACTATTATTGTGTTACTGTCAATTTCTCCTTTCATGGTTGTTAGCATTTGCCTTATGTATTGAGGTGCTCCTATGTTGGGTGCATAAACAATTATAATTGTTATATCTTCTTCTTGGATTGATCCTTCGATCATTATGTAGTATCCTTTGTCTATTGTGATAGTCTTTATTTTAAAGTCTATTTTATCAGATACGAGTATTGCTACTCCAGCTTTCTTTTGATTTCCATTTGCATGGAATATCTTTTTCCATCCCTTCACCTTCAGTCTGTATATGTCGCAAGGTCTGAAGTGGGTCTCTTGTAGACAGCATATATATGGGTCTTGTTTTTGTATCCATTCAGCCAGTCTGTGTCTTTAGTTGGGGCATTTAATCCATTTACATTCAAGGTTATTATTGATATGTATGTTCCTATTACCATTTTCTTAATTGTTTTGGGTTTGTTTTTGTGGGTCTTTTCTTCTCTTATGTTTCCCACCTAGAGAAATTTCTTTAGCATTTGTTGTAAAGCTGGTTTGGTGGTGTTGAATTCTCTTAGCTTTTGCTTATCTGAAAAGCTTTTGATTTCTCCGTTGAATCTGAATGAGATCCTTGCTGGGTAGAGAAGTCTTGGTTGTAGGCTTTTCTCTTTCATCACTTTAAGTATATCCTGCCACTCCCTTCTGGCCTGCAGAGTTTCTGCTGAAAAATCAGCTGATAACCTTATGGGGATTCCTTTATATGTTATTTTTTGTTTTTCTCTTGCTGATTTTAATATTTTTTCTTTGAATTTAATTTTTGTTAGTTTGATTAATATGTGTCTTGGTGTGTTTTCCCTAGGGTTTATCCTGTATGGGACTCTCTGTGCTTCCTGGACTTGGGTGACTATTTCCTTTCCCATGTTAGGGAAGTTTTCCACCATAATCTCTTCAAATGTTTTCTCAGACCCTTTCCTTTTCTCTTCTTCTTCTGGGACCCCTGTAATTCGAATGTTCATGCATTTAGTGTTGTCCCATAGGTCTCTAAGATTGTCTTCAGGGGCTTCCCTGGTGGCGCAGTGGTTGGGAGTCCACCTGCCGATGCAGGGGACACGGGTTCGTGCCCCGGTCCGGGAGGATCCCACATGCCGTGGGGCGGCTGGGCCCGTGGGCCATGGCCGCTGGGCCTGTGCGTCCAGGGCCTGTGCTCCGCAATGGGAGAGGCCACAGTGGTGAGCAGCCCGTGTACCACAAAAAAAAAAAAAAAAAAAAGATTGTCTTCAATTCTTTTCATTCTTTTTTCTTTATTCTGTTCCTTGGCAGTTATTTCCACCATTTTTTCTTCCAGCTCACTTATTCGTTCTTCTGCCTCAGTTTTTCTGTTATTGATTCCTTCTGGTGTATTTTTCATTTCAGTTATTTTGTTGTTCATCTCTGTTTGTTTGCTCTTTAGTTCTTCTAGATCTTTGTTAAACATTTCTTGTATTTTCTCAATCCATGCCTCCATTGTATTTCCAAGATTCTGGATCATCTTTACTATCATTACTCTGAATTCTTTTTCAGGTGAATTGCCTATTTCCTCTTCATTTATTTGGTCTTGTTGGTTTTTACCCTGCACCTTCATATGTGACATATTTTTTTGCCGTCTCTCTCTTTTTTTTTTTTTTTCTTTATGAGTGGGATTGTGTTCCTGTCTTACTGGTTGTTTGGCCTGAGGCTTCCAGCACTGGAGTTTGTAGGCTGTTGGGTAGAGTTGGGTCTTAGTGCTGAAATGAGGACATCCATGAGACCTCACGCTGGTGAATATTCCCTGGGGTCTGAGGTTCTCTGTTAGTCCACTGGTTCCGACACGGAGCTCCCACCGCAGGAGCTTTGGCCCGACCCCCGGCTCGTGAACCAAGATCCCGCAAGCCACATGGGGTGGCAAAAAAAGGAAAGAACAATAACAAAGTAAAAAACAAAATTAGACTAGGAAACTAACAGATATGTTAGTTTTAAAAATAAAAATATAGATGAATCAACAACCTGAAGGTACAACGGTACCATAATAGCAAAGAAGAGGACGAGGGAAAAGAGAAAACAAAAAACGGGGAAAAGGCCTTGGCTGTGGAGGGCAAGGCCTGAGCAAGGGCGAGGTTTGGGTGGTAGGCGGGGCCTATGCTTAGAACCTGCAGGGCTGGAGAAGGCCCTAGGGGCTATGGGGGGTGGGGCTTAGGCTCAAGGAACAGAAGGGGCCCAGGTGTGCCCCCCAACCCTGGTCTCAGAGGGCAGGGGACCTCACCTGGGAGCCCAGCAGGCTTCCTGGGCTTGAGTGGGTGGGGCAAACACCCTCCTCTCCTCTCCAGCTCTTCCTGTCCTGGAGGGCCCCTCCCACCTGCTTCTCCTGTTCTCCCCTTGGCCTTCTTCCTATGCCCCCAGGTTCAATGCAGGGGGGGTGGGGGGACCTTGGAGAGCAGAGGACCATCCTGGGAGCTCAGCAGGCTCCCCGGGCCTAGTGGGTGGGGCACACGCCCTCTACTCCTCTCCCCCTCCTCCCAGAGGACCCCTCTCTCCTGATCTCCCCAGCCTCCCTCCTGTGCCCTCAGGACTCACGGGGCCTGGAGGGCGCTTTGGAGGGCAGGGGACCAGCCTGGGAGCTTAGCAGGCTCCCTGGGCCCGAGCGGGCGGAGTAGTCACCCTCTGCTCCTCTCCCACTCCTCTCGGAGGGCCGCTCCTGCCTGCCTCTTCTGATCTCCCCAGCCTCCCTCCTATGTCCCCAGGACCAATGTGGCTGGTGGGGGGGCCTTGGAGGGCAGGGGACTGGACTGGGAGCTCAGCAGGGCCCCCCAGGCCCAGTGGGCCGGGTGATTGCCCTCTGCTCCTCCCGGAGGGCCCCTCCCGCCTGCCTCTTCTGATCTCCCTGGCCTCAGGGGCGCTGATCCTGTTTGACCACTACTTCTCCTCCCTACTCTGTTCCCCAAAGTCCTACCGGTTCACTTGGGGGTTCCTCCAGTCTCCTTGGGTGTCAGGGTTTTCCACCAGCAGCCGGCAGGCGCCCTAGTTGTGGGGAGACTCTGTAACTCGGTGTCTTCCCACACTGCCATCTTGACTCTGCCCTTCTAATAGGAGTTTTGTCTTAACTAGTAATCAGAAGCTCTATACCTATTATCTAAGCCACCCTATTACTGGATATTTTCCCAAAATTATCCTGCTCCACCTAAAAAAAGTAAATTAAAATCCATCTTTATAATGATCAGATTATTCAAATGAACAGCTACAATTTAAATGATGACACTCAAATATTTTCAAACTTCACATCTCACCTGGGTTCCATTCTCTTAATTCCAACTACTTGGAAGCAGGTAAGATATCATTTACCTGTGCTTACCAATGCCACTTCAGATTCAGCGACTTCACAACTGCAATCAGTTCACCCTTGCCTTCCTACTCATTCTCTCTACTCCCACCAGTCCAACACCAAATCCTGTTTCCTACTCTTGTGTTCCCAAGTTTGGATATGTTATCACTATCTACCCAGTAGTCGAGGTGAAAATCTCAGTTATTCTTTATTCACTAACCGTGTGTACTTAATCTGTCACTACATCTTATCCATATTACCTGCACAGTGTTTTCCCTTTTGTCTGTTCCCCATCTTAACTACCACTGTCCACCCTCATAATCACTGATATGGACAATTGCCATAACCTCTTCATTGAAGTCCCAGCTTCTATTCCCTCCTCCTTCCAAACCTCTCCACATAAATGATTTTTAAATGGGGATGTACATTAAAAAGAATCCTCTTGCCCCTAGAGATTCAGATTCACTAAATTGAGGGTAGAGCTTGGATCTCTCATTATATAAAAAACTTCCCAGATGATTCCAGTGCACACCTGGATTAAAACCAATATTTTACAAGCTTCTGGAGTTATCATTTCAAAAGCCTGCTATAGTCACATCGTCCTTTGGCTTAAAAAGTTCTAATGCTTCCCCCACTGCCTACAGTATAAAGTCCAAACTTTGCTTGTGATAGAACAGGTGTCATTCACATCCGGGCCCTCATCTCCCTTTCCGGATGCATTTTCAACTACTCCCCTCCCAAGGCCTTTGAGTCTAGCCAAATAAGTTACACCCAAATATGCCATGTACTTTTGGATCTTTGTGCCTTTTTCCATACCATTTCTTCTAAGTTGCCCTTAGCTTTTTTCTATATCTGGAAAACTCTCTCCTCAATGTCACTTACACCTGACTATACCCCTTTTTCTTCCAGGCAGGAGTAACAGCTCTTCATCTGTGACTCCACAACACTTTGTGTATACTTGTGTTGCTGCTCTCATTGCTTTGGATTGTGATGGTTTGTTCACATACGTATAGTTAGGTTATTAAGATAAAGATAGTCCTACTTATCTTGTATGAGTAGGCACCCAGGAGGCATGCCTCTTTCCTTTTGATTAAGAATTAACAGATTCTCTTGGGAATTCCCTGGCGGTCCAGTGGTTAGGAATTCTCTTGGGAATTCCCTGGCGGTCCAGCGCTTTTCACTGTCAGTGGCTCAGGTTCAATCCCTGGTCAGGGAGCTAAGATCCCACAAGCCTCACGGCACCGCCAAAAATAGGAAAGAAAAAAAAATTAGCAAATTCTAAAAAAAAATTTAAAAAAAAGAACAAATTCTAAGTCTTCTTTTTATACCCACCTTTTCTAACTAGCAAATTACCTTCTGTCTAGATCATTCATCTGTTTCTATCTCCTCATCCAAAAAATTGGCCTGTCTTATTAACAAAAGGAACCTCTCAAATCTCTGTACCAAGTGATGGTTGGTGGTCACTTGGGTATCATGGGACTCATTAGTGTCTAAAAATACCTTGCTGAGATCTTCACCAATGGAAGATACAGAACATCTGGTAACATGTTCAAGATATTCAGCAGGTTTTGAATGTTAAAGATCAACAAAACTGATGTGGTGAGTTGTGTCAATTCTACTGCTTCGTAAGTTTCTGTAACTGGTACCATTAATGTCTGCTTCACACCTAGAAGCATTCTTTTTTTTTCTTAAGCCAGAAGTCATTTTTGGTGTATTACAGCTCCTAAGACCACATCTAAGCTGTTGACTTTCACAGTGAATTGTGGGCCTAGTGGTAGATTCTGCAGGAAAGACCCGCTTTAAGTTTTCAGATGCCTCTTTCATCTTGGACTATAAACTCATACCTGTTTCCCTAACAAAACATTAGGAGTTCAGAAATGGTATGAAATTTGGGTGCAGTTATGATTAGTTTACAACTTACAATGTAATCATTACTGTCTGGTTTTGAGTATTAGAGAAGAGGCTTTGATATGTGTGCTGTAAGATGATAATTGATCATGATGTCTACCAAGAGATAGAGGTAATTATTAAAGACTTCTGTGGCATCAGACCAAACAAAATGCTATAAATCATGGGATTTTATCACATAGATCCACGCTTAGGGAATTAAAAAACTTTTTTTTCCCGATTGTCATTTTTCCTCGGAGAAAGTCAGAAAGGAAATTGAATGCAGTAGTATCTTCAATATTGAAATATACTGGGTAACTACATAAGTTCTGAAATCAACATGAATATGTCCTTATCTTGTTTTGGAAATGGGTTGCTAATAATAGTATATTAAAGAAGCAAAGGCCATTGTGTTTGCAGGACCAGAATGTTTCTGGTGCCTTCTGTATGAAAAGTTATGATGCTGCATTTGTTTCTTTCATAGGCATTGTCTCCTTGTTCCCTTTGGACAATGGATTTAAAGGAATCAGAGGCAAAAATATAAATTTGGGGCTAAAATGAAGCTAGTTTCTGTGTTCACTTCTGTTATTAATCAACCTAAAACAGTTGATTAATTGATTATATCTCAGCACAGCACTACCTTTAGGCTTGAAAGTTTGGAGGCAAAATTGGATAGCTGCCTGGAAAGTAGGTAATGAGATAAATAACATGGAATTTAATTCTAGCCTAGAAAGGCATATTTCAATTCTGAATGTCTTACTTTGTCACACAAAGGGAGGAATGTGTCTGCTTTAAGGACAGCATACTGCTGTGGCTTAAAAATCAAGAGACCTAAATCGATTCCCTGCAAATTACTTCCCATCTTTGATTCTCTCCATTAAATGAGAAATCATTAAAAATATTTCCCTACCCAGAAGTGAAGTTGGTTTTTTTTAAAAAGGAGGGTAGAGATAGATAGATGTAGAGGTCGATCCATCCATCCGTCCCTCTTAAACTTTTCTCTAAGTACATTGGATCTACCTGAAAATTTTCCCTTGAGCCTGTGTTTGAATGGACTATGAAACCTGCAAAAACAATAAAGGTTCTGGCCCCTTAATGTTCACCAGGACTTGCTGAGTATAACCTCTAAAAAACAATTTCATAGTTAACTCAGCTCTTAGAGATAAGGAGGAACCAGGAGGTAGTTCCCAAACACTTAAATATGAGAGAAGGACTTTTCTGTTTCACTTTTCTGCTCTTGATGGACAGATTTCTCTGAAAAGTACTTCTTTCAGTTTAGGAGAGGAAGTGAGAGATTTCCCAGGAGGAGTATTTAGCAATAGTCATGTGGTTCCAAGTGCAAGACAGAAGCCCTTTGTAACTGAACCTGGTGGGGAAGGAGAGGGGCTGAAGAAGGGCTGAAAGGCAGAATCACAGATTCTTTTTGATAATTTTGGAGTTGTTCATTCAAGACTCTCACAAGAGGATGAAAGAGACCTTGAGTCCAGAAAACCAGCCGCTAAAGACAAGTTATCAAAAATGCTTACTTCAAATTTACATTTGGATTAGTTTATGAAAGAAAACCTAATCAGAGTACAGGTATGAACTCATTGTTAAGATTCTAGTAGAGGATTAATAAAAGAACTTAGTATTTAACAATTTAATTGTTTCGGTAAAAAGTATACAAACTAAATCTTAGGGAAGACAGTGAGCTCTCACCAAATCTCAGGAAAAACATGCATGTTGCTGTTGTGACCTTTGTGACACACCACAGATGCCACACACCTAGCGATCCTGTACACAACTGAAATGCACAATGCAGATTCTTGTGTGCTAAAACTGTAAAACAAGAGCCACTGGAGCTATATCCCTGTAGCCGTGCGGGTACAGTTCGTTGCTCCTGTCCGGGTAGCACATGGCTCTGGGGTCCTTTGGCTTTGTGCGAGAGGACCTTCTTGTTGAGTTTACTTAGGCTGAAAGTATCAATTTCTACCCCCACTCCCTATGGGTCCCACTGTGCTTATCAGGAATGATAGTTGGTCCTTTGCCCTCATCACTTTTTCATTTGTTTCCCCTAGTCTCACTGGTAATTATTCATATAATGTCAACGTCTTTTCTTTTCAGTCCTCCTCGCCCTCTGACGAATGTGAATGACACCATGGTGAGCCACATGTCCTCTGGGGCGCCCACTCCCACCAAGAGGTACGTGATGCTTGCGCGGCAGTTACCACTCACCGTTGGGTACTGGCCTCTGGCCTGGGAAGCAGAGCATTCCACAGGGCAGAAAGGACTGGCTTTCCTCCCCTCCTTTGACTGTCTTTTTATATTATTTTCGACTTTTTATCTTCCTTTTTTTCCCTACTAACTTATAAATATAGCAACTGAAGGAGGCTGCTTTGGAGTGGTGCCTGAGGTGGAAGCTCTCCATTTGTGACAAGCAGTGAACATAGTGTCAAAGCAGATTAGGCATGTTTGAGCTCTTTTTTTTAACATCAAACAATATTTTGATGAGCACGAATTTCAACAGTTTTGCATTAGAGTTCTTGAAGCGTCAAAGATCATTTCTGCTTCCTGATTGGACTCTGTAAATTGAGCTAATTCCTTACATTCTAAATCATTCCACATAGAATTCATAAGCATTTAAGCTGAAAAGCCTGAGTCCCTCTCAGTTACACAGGGAGTTTCCTTAGGGTCCTTCAAGGAGCTAGAACCGTCTCCTCCTTTCTTCTCTTCATTTAGTTTACTCTTCTCCAGAATTCTCTTAGGCAGGACTTAAAAGATCTGTATGAGATGGTTTACTTTCTGTCTGATTTAAGCTGTTCTGTCACCAGAGCAATGCAGAAAGTCCCTCAAGGCACAACCAGTAAAGAATTCTTTCTAACAGTCATCACTCAAAAAAAACAAAAAAACAAAATGAAAAAGAATGAAGGCATTCCAACCCACTCCCCAAGTCCTTCCTGAAGAAAAGCACTTTGTACTGCAAACCTGAAGAAAACCATACGTACCCATTGCTTTGGATCAAATTAGCTATAGAAATGTTATTTACTTAATAATACTTTGACTTAATATATATAATTACAATACTTAAGATCAACTATGTTTGTTCCATTGGGTAAAACTCCTAGGGCAATATTTCCCGAACTTGAGTGATGAGAAGAATCACCCAGGTCACTTGCTAAACATACACATGTCTGAGATCACATCAGACCCAGTGGATCCTGAGATCCTGGGAAGCTACACGTTTAACAAGTATTCCAGGTGATTCTTACCATCAAGCAGATTTGGGCAATAGCCTTAGAAGTGAAGGAGTAAACTACAAGAATCCTCCACCCTGGAATAGAGGATTTAGGGACTTAACAAATGAGAGTGACTTGATAATACAGTGTTATCCACATGGAGACTCGAGACCCTGACCAGGTGAGAGTACTTGTCCGCAGCCTTGTTGGGAGTACTTGTTGGGACACTACTAGCAGGACAGTAGCTGTGCCTCTTCTTTTGGGCAGAATTGAGTGGTATGAGCACCGTCTGTACTGAGCACAAACTTCTGAGCCAGACTGCATTTGAATCCTGGCTATCACCTGACCTTGAACAAGATTCTTATCTTTGTTGGTTTATCTGTAGAATGAGGAGAATAATAGTATCTATGTTGTGGGGTTTATGTGAGAATGTAACATACTGTTGTCATTATTTAGGAAGTAAACGGTAATGAGAGAACAGGTGGGGAAGAGAGAATAATTTATGGCTAATGCCCTCTCAAGGAAGAACAGAGGCTTATGAAAGAGTACAAAGCAATTAAACCTCTCCCACCTGCCTAGATTTTACAACCACCCTTGCTGGCCTTAACTTTTTATGTTGAACACCCATAGCATTCAGACCCAGACCTAGAATCTAAATATCAACTCAGGAATGTTTCTATTTCAAAACTAGGAAGACAAGGTAGATTATTGAAAGAAGTCAGCTTGTAGGTTTTATGTTAGTTTTAGCAATGCCATGTATTAGTGTTTCACTTCACCTGAGTTCTCTTCATTTACTCCTTTTGTCACTGAGTCACCCGAGTCCCTGAGGGCCCTAAGTGCATGGTGATCAAGGGCACCATGCATTCAGTGACCACAGCTGGATGTAGCTCCTAGAGGCTGTTGGAGGGAGTGCATATTTCTGGATGATGTTTTACTGCATGAGGAGACTGAAAGAAGGGACTTGGGAGCAGTAGTCATCACAGCTCCTCTCTAGGAGGACTGCTAACCTTTAGGCTTGATGTTGCTGTATGAAGCCCCAGCTCAGTAGCCAGTGGCCAGCTGTAATGGTCAGTCACAAAATAGCTACCATTTCTGAAAGTTGTTTCAGATAATATAGTATAGCCTGGGTTAAGATTTTATTTTAAAGTCAGCATTTCAGCTAGCATCTCTTTCTAGGTAGGCCCAGTCAATGCTAGAGGTGGTTGTCACAGACTCTCCACGGGCTGACCAGCGGACCAAGCGTAGCCAAAGCCCTTAGGAGACCGAAACAAAGGCGGAGCTCTGTAACTTACCAAGAAGAGTAGTTGCTGGAGGAGAGGCTACATGGTGACGTGATGCCCCTGTCCTAACAATACTGTCCTTAGAATTTTTGGAGATTTCATTTACTTTCAGGATGAGATTATGATAGAACATATGGACATGAATTGCGTAATTCATAGACTTGGCTCTTCATAGCCCCAGTTTCTAAATGGTATAAATTTCAGGTAGTATCCTATTTACTTCCTCGAGGACTCATCAGTTTTTATTTTCTCCTCTGAATGTCGTCAGACCTTTGTCTCCAGAGTCTGATGAAAGCCAGGAACCCAGCACGTCATCCCAGTCATAGATCCTTCCTCTGCTGGGGCAGAGAATTCTCAAGGGGCACAAAGCTACTCTCCAGAAATAAGAGGTTTTCTTTAGAACTCAGCATAAGACATAAATCACTGAATCAGACAAGAACATGCACAGTAATAAAAATGCAGGAAAAAGTAAAGAGCTCCAGGTTCTAACTTTTCGATAAGCTGTGCATTTAAAACTAGTGATAACCCGGGACTTCCCTGGTGGCACAGTGGATAAGACTCCATGCTCCCAATGCAGGGGGCCCAGGTTCAATCCCTGGTCAGGGAACTAGATCCCACATGCATGCCACAACTAAGAGCTCACATGCTATAACTAAGGAGCCCATGTGCCACAACTAAGGAACCAGTGAGCTGCAACAAAGGAGCCCACCTGCCACAACTAAGAGCTGGCAAGCCGCAGCTAAGGAGCCCTGGAGCCGCAACTAAGGGAGCCCACCTGCCGCAACTAAGGAGCCCATGTGCTGCAGCTAAGGAGCCGGCAAGCTGCAACTAAGGAACCCTGGAGCCGCAACTAAAGAAGCCCACCTGCTGCAACTAAGGAGCCCACGTGCCACAGCTAAGGAGCCAGCAAGCTGCAACTAAGGAGCCCACCTGCCGCAACTAAGACCTGGTGCAATCAAATAAATAAATAAATAAATAAATATTTTTTTAAAAAATAGTGATAACCCCATTGGTGAAAAATAATACTTGATTAGTCCAAATAAAAGATGATATCAAATGTAATGGTTACTTTGTACAGAAGAAAACCTTATAAATGGCAAAGATGCTGGCAATCATGTGAGAAACTGTAAATTATGTTCCTGAAATGTTCCACTCTAGGGATTTGCCCCCTGTAATATTTTTATTGACATTTCTACAGTAGAAAAGAAATTTCATCTTTGTCTTAGACTGAGTAGTTTCTGGAAATTTGCTTTCTATTAAAGAATCAGAATAGTACACATAAAAACAAACAAACTTTCAACACTTTAAAACAGAGACTTAAAATGCCCCTCCACTATCCGACTTCCTCCAAGGCTTGCTTCTGTCCCTCTTCTTCCCCAGGGTTCAGAGTGTGATTATGTTATTATTCTCTGTACTATTGTACTATTTAAGTCGTACCTTATATTCAGACCAATATGAAAAATGATGCTAATGTTTTTAATGTCTTCTAAAGCTTTGGCTTTAATTATTTATACAGATAAAAATGTTTACAATTCTGTGGGCATTTCATATAAGGTTGGCAGCAACAAAAACCTCCAGTATGAAACTTTTGGCTTGGTACATTTGATTGGTATAGTAGTTTTAACTCTTTTAACTTCAGGTATTAAAATCTAACTTTTAAAAGTACAAACCCAGTTAAGCACAATGAAAAAGTTCCAAAGATTTGGTGTACAACCTTGTGCTTATACTTAAAAATACTCTAACATACACTTAAAAATTTGTTAAGAGAGTAGATTGTGTGTGTTCTTACCACAATAAAAAAAAAAAAAAAAGAAGAAAATAAAAGGCACGAACCCACAAGACAAAGGCAAAAGCAGAAGGGAAGGGCAGAAGTGTCCATAGATCACAAAGCAACTGAACTGCCACCAGGATGTCCACCTGTGGCTTCTCCATCTCTTGGCTTCTCTCAGTGTGCTGTCTTCATTCCCTTCTCCTGCAGAACAGCCACCTCTCAAGATGCCAATGGCTTCACTCACATCTACAGCCTTGTCACTCAAGAGGTTGTGCTTTTCCTCCCTAGGATTAGAAAACTCCAAGAAAGGATTCTTATTGTCCTGGATGGCATTACTGCCCATCCTTGTGTATGTGTGATAAGCCACACTCATTAGACCTGTATCATCAGAACAGGGGGAGGAGCATCTCCCCAAAAGAAGGTTCTACCGTCAAGAACAGGAGAGATCCTGGGAAAGAAAAATAACAGAATTTGTTGGCAGAGCACTGCTTTGCTACCAAGCACACAGATGTGTGCACAAGTGTGTACATGCACACACACATACCCCTTCCCATGCACGTTTCCACTTCCAGAGCTTTCCTCCTCGGACAATGCAGCAGTACGACTGCAGATGTATACTTGCCTTTCCCAGGAGTCTTATCCACCTCCTGCAGACAGCACTGGGTCCCCGATATCTAGGTCATGTCCATTTGTCGGGATCAGGTCTAGGTACAGCTTTTGTGATTCATTAACCCCTTCTACCATGGACCAAATTATAAGTTTTAAGAACTCACACATCTCTACAACTCATAGCTCTACAAAAGTAGAAATCTGAAAATAGGACAATTGCATTTTAGAGAAGGGAGGAAAAGGAAGTAACAGAAAACATGGCATATTAAGCCACATTTGCCTGTTTCCTCCTAAAACACCATGAAAGTGACAGTCGAGACATTTTCTTTAGTAGAAACCAACAACAGAGAAAAATGGACAAGGAGACAATAGCAACATTTTGGAAGCAGCAAAGCAGATGGATGAGTGGTAACTGATTTTCCACACTGGAGAGAATTAAAACCTAAGCCAACAGAGAAACCCAGAGGAAAGCCCACCCGGGAATTAGAAGGCTCTGAGGGAGGGATACAGAACAACAGCTGATAGTCTGTTTAAGAAGCACTTACAGTCTCAGTCTCAGATTGCATACATAACTGGGCCTCTACCGCTACCCAACCTGCCAGAGTTGAGATTTATGTTTGTGGTTTCTGGAATAATACAACCCCCATAAAAACCCTAGTTGTCTTAATTATCTCACCTTGGTGGGCTGAGGCAACTGGCTTCCAGACAACGCATCTCTTTTCCTTGCAATATCATATTAAAGACTTCAAGAAATCACTACTGCATCCTGTTATTCCTCTCAAAGTGCCTGGGACTCCAGCCAGAAGGGGCACAAGGTCTAAGTCCCAGGATCCCAGAGATTACAATTTAACCAGTGGCTTTGCTCTGTAGCCGTATAGCAAAGATTGATGTTATTCCCTCCCTGGGATGGAGAGTTTTGCTACCATCGACACCTCAACTTGACTTAGCTAGTTCCAATCAGTGTTATACCCCACTCCTAGTATTAGCTTCTATTTTGGTCAGAACTCTTGGCTGTTAAGTAACAGAAGCTCAGTGTGAATTGGCTTAGGGAAAACGAGAAGATTTTTTGTTTTTGTAACCAGACTGTGGGCAAAGCAGGGGATATGCGGCTGGGCCTCCCGGGTGACAGAGCAAGGGGAACTCTAACTCATGTAGGTGTTTCCC